>NC_058522.1:456552843-458952843 GCF_904849725.1 Hordeum vulgare subsp. vulgare
AAACGTGACGAAATCTTCTCTTTTTATTTTTTCTGGGACGAAAGTGAATTTATAGAGCTGAGATTGGGGCGGCAGAGCGACGTGGGCCCCACAAGCTTGCCATCCGCCACCAGAGGGGTGGCGGCTACAGGGCTTGTGGCCCACTGGCCCATCCCCTCCGGTGGATCTTTGCGCAGGTATTTTTCATATTTTCCAGAAATATTCTCCGTAAATTTTCAGGATGTTCTGAGAACTTTCATTTCTGCACAAAAACAACACCAAGGCAATTCTGCTGAAAACAGCGTGAGTCCAGGTTAGTTCCATTCAAATCATGCAAATTAGAGTCCAAAACAAGGGCAAATGAGTTTGGAAAATTAGATACGATGCAGACGTATCAGCGGCAGAGCCACGTGGGCCCCACAAGCTTGGTAGCCGCCACCAGGGGGGCGGCGGCTACAGGGCTTGTGGCCCACTGGCCCATCCCCTCCGGTGGATTTTTGCGCAGGTATTTTCATATTTTCCAGAAATATTCTCCGTAAATTTTGAGGACGTTCTGAGAACTTTCATTTTTGCACAAAAACAACACCATGGCAATTCTGCTGAAAACAGCGTGAGTCCAGGTTAGTTCCATTCAAATCATGCAAATTAGAGTCCAAATGAAGGGCAAAAGAGTTTCGAAAAGTAGATACGATGGATATGTATCAACTCCCCCAAGCTTAAAACCTAGCTTGTCCTCAAGCAACTCAGTTGACAAACTGAAAGAGAAAGAAAAACTTTGACAAACTCTGTTTGATCTTGTTGTTGCAACTATGTCTAACTCATAACCAGAATTTCAGGAAGATCACAAGTTAACCACATGATCAAGTGACACAAAGGTCTCACGGTAAACTAATATCAATGGCATAATCAGCTAACGAGCAAATAATAATGAGTTTCAGATACCAACAATTCAATCAAAACAAGCATGAAGCAATATGAATAGGTGGTATCTCGCTAGCTCTTTCTGAGACCGCAAAACATAAATGCAGAGCACTTTCAAAGAACAAGGGCTGACTAGACGTTGTAATTCATAGCAACGAAGATCCAGTCATAGTCATACTCAATATCAATCAAAAGCAAAGCATAAAAATGACAGAGGTGCTCTCTAATTGGTGCTTATACAAGAGGAGGATGACTCAACAGGAAAATAAATAGACAGGCCCTTCGCAGAGGGAAGCATTGATTTGCAGAGGTGCCAGAGCTCAAGCTTTGAAAACAGAGATAATAATTTTGGGTGGCATGCTTTCATTGTCAACGCAATGACTAGGAGTTCTCAATATCTTCCATGCTACTCATGCTATAGGCGGTTCCCAAACAGAAAAGTAAAGTTTTGACTCCCCCACCACCAATCAATCACACTCCACGGCTAGCCGAATCCTCGGGTACCGTTCATACTAACATCAATCCGGGGGGAGTCTTGTTTTACAGTTATGTTTCCGATTTAAGCATGGAACTGGGCATTCCAATTGCCGGCCCCTTTATCGTGAATGACAGTGAATAAACACATGTCGAGGATAACACGCCTAACAAGGATGATATCAATAGCCCCCTGTCACCACGTGAGAGGTTCGGGCATGCAAAACATATTATTTCTTGAAGGTTTAGAGAATGGCACATGCAAATTTACTTGGAACAGCAGGTAGATACCGCAAATAGGTAGGTATGGTGGACTCTCTTGGAAAAACTTTTGGGTTTATGGAAGTGGATGCACAAGCAGTATTCCGCTTAGTACATGTGAAGGCTAGCAAAAGACTAGGAAGCGACTAACTAGAGAGCGACAACAGTCATCAAGATGCAATGAGTTTGACTAACATGGAGTGCAAGCATGAATAGGATATAAATCACCATGAACACGAACATCATAGAGGCTATGTTGATTTTGTTTCAACTACATGCATGAACATGTGCCAAGTCAAGCCACTTGAATCATTCAAAGGAGAATACCATCCTATCATACTACATCATAGTCATCTCAAAATCTATGTTGGCATTCAAGACAAACCATTATAAGCTCTCAGCTAATTAAGCATGGCATCAGAAACTATGATCTCTAAGTTGTCATTACAAACATGGTTCTCTCACAACAAAGCTGAATCTGGGATGACAAGCTAGTCATATTTACAAAAACAAAATAGATAGAGTTCATACCAGCTTTTCCAGTCTCAGTCACTTCATCATATATCATCATTATTGCCTTCCACTTGCACGATCGAACGATGTGAACAATAATAAGAGTGCTCGTGCACTGGACTAAGCTGAATCTGCAGGCAAACACAAAGGAGAAGACAAAGTAATATGGCTCTTTGAAAGCTAAACATGTATGCATGCAAGAGCCACTAAACATTGTAACCAATATCTTCTACCTTGACCCAAAGAAAAAGAAAACTATTTACACGGGAAAGCTCCCAACAAGCAAAAGAAGAAAGGAAAATCTTTTTGGGTTTTCTCAAAAGGACACAAAACAAGAAAACAAGAAAACAAAAATAAACTAGCATGGATAATAAAGTGGCAAAGTGTAAACACCGACTAACAAAGTGAAAGCATAAGCATGAATGTAAGGTCGGTGAGAACATGTACTCCCCCAAGCTTAGGCTTTTGGCCTAGCTTGGTCTACTCCCATGGATGGTCCTGTCGAAACCCAAAATCATAATGGGTGTTATACGGGAGTGCTCCAGCCACTGCCTGAATAACTGCCTCGCGAAGACGAGCAGCCGTCGCCTCCCTCTCATACTCCTCTGCCTCTCCTATGGTTATGTAGTATTTCCATTTTACCTGAAAGTCAAAGAAAGCAGGAGCAGGAAGGGTAATATGGAAAACACGTTGCCGGTTAAATATCAAACGGTATAGGAGGGATTTATCATCCCTCTCAAGGAACTGGTAGCGTGTTAGAGAAACACGATCAAGGTAGGCTGTACGGAGAGGGGGTCTCGTGAACGGATGGGTACGCCAAGAAAATTTGCTAAGCGCGTAGCATAAATTCCACCAAATAAATCCCCCTCAATGGCATTATTATTCAGCCTCCTTGCTATTATAGCTCCCATGTTGAAGCTCCTGTCACCTGTTACTGCGCTCTTAAGGATACTAAGGTCGGATGCGCATAGGTGACAATGTGCACCCTTGCCGTTAATGCACCTAACTATGAAGAGGGAGAAGTAGTGCAAGGCAGGAAAATGAATGCTTCCTATGATAGCTTGCGTGATGTCTCTAGTTTCTCCAACAGTTATACTGGAGACAAAATCTCTAACCGAAGACTTAGCAGGACCATTAAGACTACCCCCATCGGGTATCTTGCAAATCCTATTGAAATCCTCCAAATCCATGGTGTAGGATTTATCATACAGATCAAACAGTATGGATGAGTCACAGCCAACTGAAAATTTAAATCTACGCACGAAAGAGGTAGTGAGCATAGCATACTGTTCACATTTATCTGAGAGGAACTCTGCTAACCCGGCATTGCGGACAAGTGTATCAAACTCATCCTTGAAGCCTGCTTCAATCATGAACTCATCGGAAGGCCATTCACATGGTTGTACCGGTGCGTCCCTTAGTTGATAAGGTTCGGGCTCCCGAAAAGAAAGACGGGGACCCTTCTTACTTGAGGAACCACCATGAAACTTCCTCCTGAACATAATTTCCTTTTGCTGAAATTTTTGAAGTTCAATAGAAAGTGAATGAAGACCAACCACACCTTGTAGCAATTACTCCTACTAGTGCCTAGAGACCGTATCACGCGCTAAAATTACTTAGGACAAGCTAAAATCAACATTTCAAGCTCAACAACAGGGTCACCAAGGTAGCAAGAATACGCGAAGGATAAAGCACTAGAGAAAAAACTAATTGGACCAATGGGGGAGTCACTTACCAAGGAGTAATTTCCCCAAAACGGTTCGGAGAATGGTGCTTTGAGCAAGGAGATCGAAAATCAGAGGCAAATGAGCAAGAACACGGGTTTGAGCTGCGAAACGATTTTTTCTAGAGGTAGAACAAGAGGATGGGAGCTAGAATGAGTGGAGGGGGTCCCTGTGGCCCCCACAAGCTTGGTAACCACCTCCAGGGGGCAGCGGCTACAGGGCTTGTGGCCCACTGGGGTGGCTCCCTCGCCAGCTCTCAGTCCCATTATTTTTTAAATATTCCAGAAAAAATCATACTAGAATTTCAGGACCGTCGGAGAACTTTTATTTTCGGGGTATTTTTCTCCGGGACGCTAAAACATAAAACAGGAAAAACTAAACTAAATCTATCATTTTTCTTCTAAGCAACAGAAAATGAAAGCTCAAAACACAGGTGTGTGACTCCTTGATTCATTCATTTCATGGTCATCAAAAGAAATCCGTCAATGGGGTTGATCAAATCCTCATGACAAAACCTTTTCGAATCGCAAAAGAAAACAAAGAATTTTCGAATAGCCACTAAGTCTCCTCAATGGGGATATGTATCTCCCAAACAAGAAAATCATACTTCATCTTGACACGAGGAATAGGGCATTCAAAGCTCGCAATTAGAATCGATGAAGTTTTTTCGATAGCATTGATGCAATGTACTTGATATCGTTTCTGCGGAAAGTGCACTGTATGCTCATTACCGTTGAAATGGAAAGTGACATTGCCTTTGTTGCAATCTAACAGCCCATGTAGTGTTTAAAGAGGGTCTTCCGAGGATGACAGCCATGGCATCGTCCTCGGGAATACCGAAGATGACAAAGTCTATTAAGATAGTGGTGTTAGCAACCACAACAGGCACATCCTCGCAAATGCCGATAGGGAAAGTAGTTGATTTGTCGGCCATTTGCAGAGAAATTTCAGTGGGTGTCAACTTAGCCAGTTCGAGTCTACGATAAAGAGAGAGCGACATAACACTAACACCGGATCCAAGGTCACATAAGGCAGTTCTTACGTAGTTTCCTTTAATGGAGCAAGGTATAGTGGGCACTCCGGGATCACCAAGTTTCTTAAGAGTTCCACCATTGAAAGTGTAATTGGCAAGCATGGTGGAGATCTCAAGATCTGGTATCTTCCGTTTATTAGTCACGATATCTTTCATGTACTTGGCATACAGAGACATTTTGAGCATATCAGTTAACCGCATGTGTAGAAAGATGGGTCTTATCATCTCAACGAAGCGCTCAAAATCCTCATCATCCTTTTTCTTGGATGGCTTAGGAGGAAAGGGCATAGGTCTCTGAACCCATGGCTCCCTTTCTTTATCATGCTTCCTGACGTCAGCTGTGCTTCCCTGGCAATGGCTCCAGAAAAGGGATGATCCTGCAATCTCTGGCGTTAGCTAGATGAATTCTTATAACAACTAACCTTCTCCTGCAACGGCACCAGAAGAATGCTGATAGCACTCCCCGGCAATGAAACTGGAAGAATGTTGTTGATGGCGCACCAACGCGTGGGTTCGCAGTAGTTTTCGAGGGTATTCGACCCAAATTTGTAGGTAAGCCAGTCAGGAGGTGAGAGTATACTCTCAAGTATTAGCAGCTGAATTTGTCAGATTCAACCACACCTGAAAGATTAGTATCTGCAAGCACATTAGTAACAGCAAAGTAGCGAGTAACGACAGTGTAACGAGCAATAGCAGTGGCAAGGAACATCAGTAGTGGCAGCAGTAGCAAGTAGCAACAGTAGCAAGCGACAGTAGTAGCAACAGTAGCAGCAGAGCAAAACAAGTAACAGCAGTAGCAACAGTAGTAGCAGCAGCGGAGCTTGACAAGTAACAGCAGTAGCAATAGTAGTAGTAGCAGCAGGAGAGCAAGACAAGTAACATCAGTAGCAACAGTAGTAGCAGCAGCAGAGCAAGACAAGTAAGAGGAGTAGGACAAACTCATAGGCAATGGGTCGGTGATTTGTTTGGATGATATTCATCATGCAACAGCTATAACACCGAGAGATATGTGGCTAGCTCCTGTTCGTCAATGTGATGTAGGCATGCATTCCGTGTGTCGTCGTACGTGCTTAGGGAAAAGAATTTGCATGACATCTATTGTCCATCCCTCCCATGGCAGCGGGGTCCAAAAGGAAGCTACGGGATATTAAGGTTCTCCTTTTAATAAAGTACCGGACCAATGCATTAGCACTTGGTGAACACATGAACTCCTCAAACTATGATCATCACCGGGAGTTGTTCCGGTTATTGTCACTCCGGGGTTGCCGGATCATAACACATAGTAGGTAACTACAACTTGCAAGATCGGATCTAAAACACACATATATTGGTGACAACATAATAATTTGAGATTTGAAATCATGACACTCGGGCCCTAGTGACAAGCATTAAGCATTGCAAAGTAGTAGCAACATCAATCTCAGAACATAGTGGATACTAGGGATCAATCCCCATCAAAACTAAATCGATTACATGATAGATCTGATCCTACTCATCACCGCCCAGCGAGCCTACGAGTAGATTACTCACGAACGACGAAGAGCTTCATGGAATTGGAGAGGGAAGAATGTTGATGATGACGATGGCGACGATTTCCCCTCTCCGAAGCCCAAGGCGGACTCCAGATCTGCCCTCTAGATGAAGAACAGGAGGTGGCGGCGCCCCCGTATCGAAAACTTCTCTTTTTTATTTTTTCTGGGACGAAAGACAACTTATAGAACTGGAGTTGGGGGCGGCAGGTGCCTGTGGGCGCCACAATCCTGCCCACCGCCACCAGGGGGGTGGTGGCGGAGCAGGGGCTTGTGGCCCACTCGCCCATCCCCTGAGGTGGAACCTGGCGCAGATATTTTTGATATTTTCCAAAACTGCTCCCCTTAAATTTTTAGGACGTTTAGAGAACTTTGATTTATGCACAAAAATAACACCAAGGCAATTCCGCTGAAAACAATGTCAGTCCAGGTTAGTTCCATTCACATCACGCAAATTATAGTCCAAAACAAGGGCAAAAGAGTTTGGAAAAGTAGATACGTTGGAGGCGTATCAACTCCCCCAAGCTTAAAACCTTGCTTGTCCTCAAGCAACTCAGTTGACAAAATGAGAGAGAAAGAAAAACATTGACAAACTCTGTTTGATCTTGTTGTTGCAACTATTTCTAACTCATAACCAGAATTTCAGCAAGATCACAAGTTAACCACATAAGCAAATGACACAAAGGTCTCACGGTAAACTAATATCAATGGCATAATCAGCTAACGAGCAAATAATAATGAGTTTCAAATACCAACACTTCAATCAAAGCAAGCATGAAGCAATATGAATAGGTGGTATCTCGCTAGCTCTTTCTGAGACCGCAAAACATAAATGCAGAGCACTTTCAAAGAACAAGGGCTGACTAGACGTTGTAATTCATAGCAACGAAGATCCAGTCATAGTCATACTCAATATCAATCAAAAGCAAAGCATAAAAATGACAGAGGTGCTCTCTAATTGGTGCTTATACAAGAGGAGGATGACTCAACAGGAAAATAAATAGACATGCCCTTCGCAGAGGGAAGCATTGATTTGCAGAGGTGCCAGAGCTCAAGCTTTGAAAACAGAGATAATAATTTTGGGTGGCATGCTTTCATTGTCAACGCAATGACCAGGAGTTCTCAATATCTTCCATGCTACTCATGCTATAGGCGGTTCCCAAAGAGAAAAGTAAAGTTTTAACTCCCCCACTACCAATCAATCACACTCCACGGCTAGCCAAATCCTCGGGTACCGTCCATACTATCATCAATCCGGGGGAGTCTTGTTTTACAGTTATGTTTTCGATTTAAGCATGGAACTGGGCATCCCAAATACCGGCCCCTTTCTCGTGAAGCACAGTGAATAAACACATGTTGAGGATAACACTCCTTAGCATGGATGATACCAATAGCCCTCTGTCACCACATGAGCGGTTCGGGCATGCAAAACAGATTTATTTCTTGAAGGTTTAGAGAATGGCACATGCAAATTTACTTGGAACGGCAGGTTGATACCGCAAATAGGTAGGTATGGTGGACTCTCATGGAAAAACTTTTGGGTTTATGGAAGTGGATGCACAAGCAGCAGTCCCTCTTAGTACAAGTGAAGGCTAGCAGAAGACTGGGAAGCGACCAACTAGAGAGCGACAAGAGTCATCAAGATGCAATGAGTTTGACTAACATTGAATGCAAGCATGAACAGGATATAAATCACCATGAACACGAACATCATAGAGGCTATGTTGATTTTGTTTCAACTACATGCATGAACATGCGCCAAGGCAAGCCACTTGAAACATTCAAAGGAGAATACCATCCTATCATACTACATCACAGTCATCTCAAAATCTATGTTCGCAGTTAAGACAAACTATTATAAGCTCTCAGCTAAATAAGCATGGCATCAGAAACTATGATCTCTAAGTTGTCATTGCAAACATGGTTCTCTCACAACAAAGCTAAATCTGGGTCGACAAGCTAGTCATATTTACAAAAACAAAATAGATAGAGTTCACACCAGCTTTTCAGTCTCAGTAACTTCATCATATATCATCATTGTTGCCTTTCATTTGCACAATCGAACGATGAAAACGATAATAAGCGCATTGGACTAAGCTGAATCTGCAGGCAAACACAAAGAAGAAGACCAAGTAATATGTGTTGGGGATATTATCTGTTGATAACCCGCCCTAGTTGGGCCGGGTCACCAAAGCTGGCGATTCATCTGAAATATGGTTCGGGCCTTGGCCTGGCAGGACCGAAGGTTGTATGGCGGTTTACGACTTCCGGAAGGAGTCAATAATAGAGAAGGCCTCCAAGCTTTGGAAAGGTGGCGACTTAGAGATCGCAAGAGTCACGGTTTGTAGAAAGGAAAGGACCCTTGTAAACCCTAGGGACTCGACCTGTATATAAAGGGGAGTCCCAGGGAAGAAGAGGGCAGGTTAGAAATCATCGAGTGCTAGGTCTGGCGAGTTACGCCCTCCTTGTAATCGAAACTCCATCAATACAACACAAAGCAGGACTTAGGCTTTTACCTCCTCACGAGGGGCCGAACCTGGGTAAATCGCCGTCTCACTCCCGTTCAACCCCTTTGAGACGCCATTAAGGTGCGATGGCTCCAATACTAAGTCCTTTCACGAGGACATCTGCCGTGACAAAACCACGACAATATGGCTCTTTGAAAGCTAAACAGGTAAGCATGTAAGAACCACTAAACATGGTAACCAATATCTTCTACCTTGACACAAAGAAAAAGAAAGCTATCTACACGGGAAAGGTCCCAACAAGCAAAAGAAGAAAGAAAAAATATTTTTGGGTTTTCTCAAAAGGACACAAAACAAGAAAACAAGAAAACGAAAAGAAACTAGCATGGATAATACAGTGGCAAAGTGTAAACACCGGCTAACAAAGTGAAAGCCTAAGCATGAATGTAAAGTCGGTGAGAACACGTACTCCCCCAAGCTTAGGCTTTTGGCCTAGCTTGGTCTACTCCCAAGGTGGGAAATAACCAGCTCTAGGATACTCTAGAGCCGACTGTCGATAACACTGCTGTGTGAGTCCTCTGGCTCCCATTGATAAACTGGCGTGTGGTACTCAACTGGCGGCTCGGGCACGGGCGCCTGTGGTTGGGCCAAGCCCCAATATGCGTAGATGTCTACGGGCATAATAGTGTACCTGCCTGCATGAAGATCAAACAAAGAAGGAACAGGCAATGTAATAGTCTCTCGAGTACCCTGACTAAACACCAGGTTATAAATCATCCGTCTACTAGCATCTCCATCCAGAAAATCATGGCGAACCATGCTGTCATAATCCAGATATCTCTCAGGGAGAAGCATCTCTCCTTCCTCTCTCCCAGTCTAATCGGTATCTCCAAGTGTCTGGCAAGACGGGTAGTATAGATACCTCCATAGAAAACACCTTTAGAACGGTTCAGGTTCAACCGTTGAGCTACTATAGCGCCCAGGCTATAAGTCTTATCGTTATAAAGGCCTTCGCGCAAAACCGCAAGGTCTGGAGAACTAAGTGATCTAGCCTCCCCACGACCAATCAAACATTTTCCCACAAATAGTGAGAAGTACCGAAGCACAGGAAAATGTATGCTAGCAATTCTAGCGCGAGACACTCCCCTCTCTTCTCCAATAGCAATAGAACCAATGAAATCCTCCAAGTCCCGTGGACGAGGGTCACGGATATCCCCAACATAAGGTAATTTGCATACATTGCAAAAATCCTGCAGCGTCATGCACTGGGGGACATCGTATATCATGAACTCAACGATGAGAGGATTCTTCCTCGGATAAAACTTGAAGCTTTGAACGAAAATATTGGTGAGGAGGAGATATTGTGGGCACTTATCTTCAACGAATGCAGTAAGACCTGCGTTCTCCACCAAGTAATAAAAGTCTTCATAAAGTCCGGCGGCGTACAAAAATTCATCACTTGGCCACTCGCACGCTCGAACTTCTGTGACTCGAGGGCTACGTACTTGGGGTGGTTCTTCTCATCCTCCTAGTGGTTACGGCTTGGAGAGCCTCGCAAGAACCTCCTCATCTCTTCCTTTTTCTAGCTCTGAAAAATTCTGAAATCTTTAGAGACTTCGAAAGAAAAGTGAATAAGGGTTAACCCAACTTGTAGCAACTACTCCTACTAGTGCCTCGAGACCATATCACGCGCTAAAACTACTTGGGACCAGCTAAAATCAACTTTTCTAGCTCAAGAACAGGGTCACCAAGGTAGCAAGAATTTGCGAAGGATAAAGCACTAGAGCAAAAACTAATTGGACCAATGGAGGAGTCACTTAGCAAGGAGTAATTTCCCCAAAACGGTTCGGAGAATGGTGCTTTGAGCAAAGAGATCAAAAATCACAGCAAAATGAGCAAGAACACGGGTTTGAGCTGCGAAACAATTTTTTCTGGAGGTGGAAGAAGAGGCTGGGAGCTGGAATGAGTGGAGGGGACGCCTGTGGGCCCCACAAGCTTGGACCCCGCCACTAGGGGGGTAGGTGGCGGTGGGGGGGCTTGTGGCCCACTGGTCAGGCCCCCTGACCAGCTCTCAGGCCGAGAAATTTTCAAAAATTCCAGAAAAAATCATACTAAATTTTCAGGACCATCGGAGAACTTTTATTTTCAAGGTATTTTTCTCCGGGACGCTAAAATAGAAAACAGGGAAAGCTAAACTAATTCTATCATTTTTCTTCTAAGCAACAGAAAATGAAGACTGAAAACAGAGGTATGTGACTCTGTGATTCATCCGTTTCATGGTCATCGGAAGAAATTCGTCAATGGGGTTGATCAAGTCCTTATGCCAAAACTTTCTCGAATCGTAAGAGAGAATGGAGAATTTTCGAATAGCCACTAAGTCACCTCAATGGGGATATGTATATCCCCAACAAGCAAATCATACTTCATCTTGACACGAGGAATAGGGCATTCAAAGCTCCCAATAAGAATCGATGAAGTCTTTTCAATAGCATTGATGCAATGTACTGGATATCGTTTCTTCGGAAAGTGCACTGTGTGCTCATTACCGTTGACATGGAAAGTGACATTGCCTTTGTTAGAATCTATAACAGCCCCTGCAGTGTTTAAAAAGGGTCTTCCAAGGATGGTAGCCATGGCATCGTCCTCGGGAATATCCAAGATAACAAAGTCTGTTAAGATAGTGGTATTAGCAACCACAACAGGCACATCCTCGCAAATGCCGATAGGGAAAGTTGTTGATTTGTCGGCCATTTGCAGAGAAATTTCAGTGGGTGTCAACTTATCCAACTCAAGTCTATGATATAGAGAGAGCGGCATAACACTAACACCGGCCCCAAGGTCACATAAGGAAGTTCTTACGTAGTTTCCTTTAATGGAGCAAGGTATAGTGGGCACTCCGGGATCACCAAGTTTCTTAGGAGTTCCACCTTTGAAAGTGTAATTGGCAAGCATGGTGGAGATCTCAAGATCTGGTATCTTCCGTTTATTAGTCATGATATCTTTCATGTACTTGGCATACGGAGACATCTTGAGCATATCAGTTAACCGCATCTACAGAAAGACGGGTCTTATCATCTCAACGAAGCGCACAAAATCCTCATCATCCTTTTTCTTGGATGGCTTAGGAGGAAAGGACATAGGTCTGTGAACCCATGGTCTCTTTCTTTACCATTCTTCCTAGCAGTAAAGTCATTCTTGTCGTATCTCTTAGGTTGTGGATTATCAGGATTAACCGTAGGTTCAATCTCCACATCCTCATCATGGCTAGGTTGAGCATTATTATGAACATCACTGTCCACATTGTCACCAGGTTCATGTTCATCACCAGATTGTGTTTCCACATGAGACGCGGAAATATCATTAGGTTCTTTTGGTGTGACAGTATTTGGTGAACTGGCGTGCAGGTTTCTATCATCCTTCTTCTTCTTCTTAGGATTACTAGGTGTATCAGCATTGATTCCTTGAGAATCTTGATCAATTCTCTTAGGATGACCTTCAGGATACAAAGGTTCCTGAGTCATTTTGCCTTCTCTAGTAATGACTCTGACAGAGTTGTCATTTAATTCATTGAGCAAGTCATTCTGAGCTTTAAGTACTTGTTCTCCCTGAGTAGTAATCATAGAGGCATGTTTACTCAGAAGCTTCGGAGCATTGACATTTCTGTCTACACAAGCACTTAAATGGCTAAGCATACGAGCACTTTGTTCCAAATTTCTGCTAACATAATCATTGAAAATCTGTTGTTTGGCAACAAAGTTGTCAAATTCATCAAAGCATAGGCTAGCAGGTTTGTCAAAAGGAATATCACTCTCATCAAACCTACGGAGAGAATTCACTTCTACTACCTGTACCGGGTTATCGAGACCATGGATATCTTCGATAGGTGGTAGATTTTTGACATCTTCAGCCCTAAGGCCTTTCTCTTGCATAGATTTCTTGGCTTCTTGCATATCTTCGGGACTGAGGAATAGAATACCTCTTTTCTTAGGAGTTGGCTTAGGAGGTGGTTCGGGAATAGCCCAAGCATTATCGTTGATCAAGAGGTTATTCAACAGAGTCTCAGCTTGTTCTATAGTTCGTTCCCTAAAAACACAACCGGCACAACTATCTAGGTGGTCTCTAGAGGCGTCGGTAAGTTCGTTATAGAGGGTATCAAGTATCTCGTTCTTCTTGAGAGGGTGATCAGGCAAAGCATTCTGTAGCTGCACGAGCCTCCCCCAAGCTTGTGGAAGACTCTCTTCTTGGAGTTGAGCAAAGTTGTATATTTCCTGCAAGGCAACTTGCTTCTTATGGGTAGGGAAATATTTCTCACAGAAGTAATAGACCATCTCCTTGGGACTACCCACACATCCAGGAGCAAGAGAGGTGAACCAGGCTTTAGCATCATCCTTTAGAGAGAAAGGAAACAACTTAAGGATATAGTAGTGGCAGATCTTCTCCTCATTAGTGAAAAGGTTGGCTATTTCGGATAGTTTGGCAAGATGGGCTATGACCGTCTCAGACTCATAACCGTGAAAAGGATCAGATTCGACTAGAGAGATTATCTCAGGGTCGACAGAGAATTGATAATCCTTATCGGTGACAAAGATAGGCGAAGTGGCAAACTTCAGATCATTTTTCATCCTAACTTCCCGATATTTTTCCTTCCACTTGAGAATTAATTTCTCAGCGTCATAGGCATCCTTACACGCAAGAAAGTCCTCAGCTATCTCTCCCTCCATAACGTAACCCTCAGGTATATCAGGCAATTCATATCTAGGAGAGATAGATCTAGCAGGAGCAAAAGCAGGTTCTATCTCAATAGCATCGTTAATTTCAGAAGCATCACGAGCATTGCGAGTAACTCTAGCAATATGAGCATCAAGGAACACTCCTAGTGGAACATCAGGCAAAGGAGCATCTCTAGCAGTATCAAGCATAGCATCATCAGACAAAATAGCATCTCTAGCATCATCAGGCAAAGCAGTATCAAGCATAGCATCTCTAGCAGTATCAGGCATAGCATCAAGCATAGTATCATCAGGCATAGTATCAAGCATAGCATCTCTAGTAGTATCAGGCATAGCATCTCTAGCAGTATCAGGCATAACATCTCTAGCAGTAGTATCAAAAGCATCATCAAGCACATGCGACATATCAAGATTTCTAGCAGGAGGTGAAGTCGCAAACTTACTCATAACTGAAGGTGAATCAAGTGCAGAGCTAGATGGCAATTCCTTACCTCCCCTCGTAGTTGAGGGAAAGACTTTGGTCTTTGGATCCTTCAGATTCTTCATAGTGATTAGCAGATATAAATCCCAAGTGACTCAGAGAATATAGCAATACCTCCCGGGCAACGGCGCCAGAAAAATGCTGACGTCAGCTGTGCTTCCCTGGCAATGGCTCCAGAAAAGGGCTGATCCTGCAATCTCTGGAGTTATCTAGACGAATGCTTATAACAACTAACCTTCTCCTGCAACGGCACCAGAAGAATGCTGATAGCACTCCCCGGCAATGAAACTGGAAGAATGTTGTTGATGGCCCACGAGCGCGTGGGTTCGTAGTAGTTTTGGAGGGTAGAGTATTCGACCCAAATTTGTAGGCAAGCCAGTAAGGAGGTGAGAGTATACTCTGAAGTATTAGCAGCTGAATTTGTCAGATTCAACCACACCTGAAAGATTAGTATCTGCAAGCAGAGTAGTAAGAGCAAAGTAGCGAGTAACGGCAGTGTAACGAGCAATAGCAGTGGCAAGGAACAACAGTAGTGACAACAGTAGCAAGTAGCAACAGTAGCAAGCGACAGTAGTAGCAACAGTAGCAGCAGAGCAAAACAAGTAACAACAGTAGCAACAGTAGTAGTAGCAGCAGCAGAGCAAGACAAGTAACAGTAGTAGCAACAGTAGTAGGAGCAGCAGCAGAGCAAGACAAGTAACATCAGTAGCAACATTAGTAGCAGCAGCAGAGCAAGACAAGTAACAGAAGTAGGACAAACTCGTAGGCAATGGGTCGGTGATTTGTTTGGATGACATTCATCATGCAACAGCTATAACACGGAGAGATATGTGGCTAGCTCCCGTTCGTCAATGTGATGTAGGCATGCATTCCGTGTGTCGTCATACGTGCTTAGGGAAAAGAACTTGCATGACATCTATTGTCCATCCCTCCCGTGGCAGCGGGGTACAAAAGGAAACTACGGGATATTAAGGTTCTCCTTTTAATAAAGAACCAGACCAACGCATTAGCACTTGGTGAACACATGAACTCCTCAAACTATGATCATCACCGGGAGTGGTTCCGGTTATTGTTACTCCGGGGTTGCCGGGTCATAACACATAGTAGGTAACTACAACTTGCAAGATCGGATCTAAAACACACATATATTGGTGACAACATAATAATTTCAGATCTGAAATCATGGCACTCGGGCCCTAGTGACAAGCATTAAGCATGGCAAAGTAGTAGCAACATCAATCTTAGAACATAGTGGATACTAGGGATCAGTCCCCATCAAAACTAACTCGATTACATGATAGATCTCATCCTACTCATCACCGCCCAGCGAGCCTACGAATAGATTACTCAAGAACGATGAAGAGCTTCATGGAATTGGAGAGGGAAGAAGGTTGATGATGACGATGGCGACGATTTCCCCTCTCCGGAGCCCAAGACGGACTCCAGATCTGCCCTCCAGATGAAGAACAGGAGGTGGCGGCACCTCCGTATTGCAAACGCGACGAAATCTTCTCTCTTGATTTTTTCTGGGAGAAAGTGAATTTATAGAGCTGAGTTTGGGGGCGGCAGAGCCACGTGGGCCCCACAAGCTTGGTAGCCACCACCAGGGGGGTGGCGGCTACAGGGCTTGTGGCCCACTGGCCCATCCCCTCCGGTGGATCTTTGCGCATGTATTTTTCATATTTTCCGGAAATATTCTCCGTAAATTTTCAGGACGTTCCGAGAACTTTCATTTCTGCACAAAAACAACACCATGGCAATTGTGGTGAAAACAGCGTCAGTCCAGGTTAGTTCCATTCAAATCATGCAAATTAGAGTCCAAAACAAGGGCAAAAGAGTTTGGAAAACTAGATACGATGGAGACGTATCGTTGTCTTAGAACAATATCCTATTCTTAAGAATAACTTGCCTATTGAACTGCTTGGGGATCCACCCCCACCAAAGGGTGATCCTGTGTTCGAGCTTAAACAGTTGCATGATACTCTTAAGTATGCGTATCTTGATGAAAAAGAGATATATCCTGTTATTATTAGTGCTAGCCTCTCAAAGCATGAAGAAAAGAAGTTGCTAAAAACTCTGAGGAAGCACCGTGCTGCTATTGGATATACTCTTGATGATCTTAAGGGCATTAGTCCTACTCTATGCCAGCTCAAGATTAAAACTGATCCTGATTTCAAACCAGTTGCTGATCATCAAAGGAGATTAAATCCTAAGATGAAAGAAGTAGTGAGAATAGAAATACTAAAGCTCCTGGAAGCAGGTATCATTTATCCTGTTGCTCATAGTGATTGGGTGAGTCCGGTGCATTGCGTCCCTAAGAAGGGAGGCATTACCATTGTCCCTAATGATAAGGATGAATTGATCCCACAGAGGATTATTACTGGCTATAGGATGGTGATCGATTTTAGGAAATTGAATAAAGCCACTAGAAAAGATCATTACCATTTGCCTTTTATCGACCAAATGCTAGAAAGGCTGTCTAAACACACACACTTCTGCTTTCTAGACGGTTATTCTGGTTTCTCCCAAATACGAGTTGCACAATCTGATCAGGAGAAAACCACTTTCACCTGTCTTTTCGGTACCTTTGCTTATAGACGTATGCCTTTTGGCTTATGTAATGCACCTGCCACCTTTCAAAGATGTATGATGGCTATATTCTCTGACTTTTGTGAAAAGATTGTCGAGGTTTTCTGTTGGGGAACGTCGCATGGGAAACAAAAAAATTCCTACGCGCACGAAGACCTATCATGGTGATGTCCATCTAAGAGAGGGGATTTTCGATCTACGTACCCTTGTAGATCGCCACAGAAGAAGCGTTAGTGAACGCGGTTGATGTAGTGGAACGTCCTCACGTCCCTCGATCCGCCCCGCGAACCGTCCCACGAACCGTCCCGCGATCCGTCCCACGATCCGCTCCGATCTAGTGCCGAACGGACGGCACCTCCGCGTTCAGCACACGTACAGCTCGACGATGATCTCGGCCTTCTTGATCCAGCAAGAGAGACAGAGAGGTAGATGAGTTCTCCGGCAGCGCGATGACGCTCCGGAGGTTGGTGGTGATCTAATCTCAGCAGGGCTCCGCCCGAGCTCCGCAGAAACGCGATCTAGAGGTAAAACAGTGGAGGTATGTGGTCGGGCTGCCGTGGCAAAAGTTGTCTCAAATCTGCCCTAATAGCTCCATATATATAGGAGGAGGGGAGGGGAGGCTTGCCTTGAGGCTCAACGAGCCCCAAGGGCTGCGCCACCAAGGGGAGGAGGAGTCCTCCTCCAATCCTAGTCCAACTAGGATTGGAAGGTGGAGTCCTTCTCTTGTTTCCCACCTTTCCTTTTTTTTCTCTTCTTTTGGTTTTTCTTTCTTCTTTTGCGCAAGACAGCCTTGGGCTGACCCCACCTACTTGGTGCGCCACCCCCAAGGTCCTTGGGCCCTCCCGGGTGGGTGGTCCCCCCTCCCGGTGAAGATCCGGAACCCATTAGTCACTCCCGGTACATTACCGGTAATGCCTGAAAACCTTCCAGTAACCAAATGAGGTCATCCTATATATCAATCTTCGTTTTCGGACCATTGCGGAAACCCTCGTGACGTTAGTGATATCATCCGGGACTCCAAACAACATTCGGTAACCAACCATATAACTCAAATACGCATAAAACAACGTCGAACCTTAAGTGTGCAGACCCTGCAGGTTCGAGAACTATGTAGACATGACCCGAGTGACTCCTCGGTCAATATCCAATAGCGGGACCTGGATGCCCATATTGGATCCTACATATTCTACGAAGATCTTATCGTTTGAACCTTAGTGCCAAGGATTCATATAATCCCGTATGTTATTCCCTTTGTCCTTCGGTATGTTACTTGCCCGAGATTCGATCGTCAGTATCCGCATACCTATTTCAATCTCGTTTACCGGCAAGTCTCTTTACTCGTTCCGTAATAAAAGATCCTGCAACTTACACTAAGTCACATTGCTTGCAAGGCTTATGTGTGATGTTGTATTACCGAGTGGGCCCTGAGATACCTCTCCGTCACACGGAGTGACAAATCCTAGTCTCGATCCATACTAACTCAACGAACACCTTCGGAGATACCTGTAGAGCATCTTTATAGTCACCCAGTTACGTTGCGACGTTTGATACACACAAAGCATTCCTCTGGTGTCACTGAGTTATATGATCTCATGGTCATAGGAACAAATACTTGACACGCAGAAAACAGTAGCAAAAAAAATTACACGATCAACATGCTACGTCTATTAGTTTGGGTCTAGTCCATTACATGATTCTCCTAATGATGTGATCCCGTTATCAAGTGACAACACTTGCCTATGATCAGGAAACATTGACCATCTTTGATCAACGAGCTTAGTCAAGTAGAGGCTTACTAGGGACAGTGTTTTGTCTATGTATCCACACATGCACTGTGTTTCCAATCAATACAATTATAGCATGGATAATAAACAATTATCATGAACAAAGAAATATAATAATAACTAATTTATTATTGCCTCTAGGGCATATTTCCAACATTTTCATGGATGACTTTTCTGTTTACGGGTCTTCCTTTGATGATTGCCTCAGCAACCTTGATCGAGTATTACAGAGATGTAAAGACACCAATCTTGTCTTGAATTGGGAGAAGTGCCACTTTATGGTTAATGAAGGCATAGTCTTAGGACATAAAATTTCCGAAAGAGTTATTGAAGTCGATAAGGCTAAGGTTGATGCAATCGAGAAAATGCCATACCCCACAGATATCAAAGGTATAAGAAGTTTCCTTGGTCATGTTGGTTTCTATAGAAGGTTCATTAAAGACTTATCTAAGATTTCTAGGCCTCTTACCAATCTCTTACAAAAGGATATTCCTTTTGTCTTTGACGAAGATTGTGAGGAAGCCTTCGAAATACTTAAAGAGGGCTTTGATAACTGCACCTATTGTTCAACCACCTGATTGGAACTTGCCTTTTGAGATCATGTGTGATTCTAGTGATTATGCTGTTGGTGTTGTTCTATGGCAAAGAGTCGATAAGAAGTTGAATGTTATTCACTATGCTAGTAAAACTCTAGACAGTGCCGAGAGAAACTATGTTACTACGGAGAAGGAGTTTTTAGCAGTCGTGTTTGCATGTGAAAAGTTCATGTCTTACATAGTTGATTGCAAAGTCACTATTCACACTGATCTTGCTGCTATTAAGTATCTCATGGATAAGAAGGACGCTAAACCTAGACTTATCAGATGGGTTCTCTTGCTACAAGAATTTGATTTGCACGTTGTCGACAGAAAGGGTGCTGATAACCCAGTAGCAGATAACTTGTCTAGGTTGGAGAACGTTCTTGATGACCCACAACCTATTGATGATAGCTTTCTCGATGAGCAATTGAATGTCATCAATGCTTCACGTAGTACACCGTGGTATGCTGATTATGCGAACTATATCGTTGCCAAATACATACCACCTAGTTTCACGTACCAGCAAAAGAAGAAATTCTTCTTTGACTTGAGACATTACTTTTGGGATGATCCTCACCTTTATACGGAAGGAGTAGATGGTGTTATTAGACGTTGTGTACCTGAACATGAACAGGGATAGATCCTACAGAAGTGTCACTCCGAGGCCTACGGAGGACACCATGCGGGAGATAGAATTGCACACAAGGTATTGCAATCAGGTTTCTATTGGCCCGCTCTCTTCAAGGATGCCCGTAAGTTTGTCTTGTCTTGTGACGAATGTCAAAGAATAGGTAATATTAGCAAACGTCAGGAAATGCCTATGAACTATTCACTTGTCATTGAACCATTTGATGTTTGGGGCTTTGATTATATGGGACCTTTTCCAAAATCCAACGGGTATACTCATATCCTAGTTGCTCTTGATTACGTCACTAAGTGGGTAGAAGCTATCCCCACTAGTAGTGTTGATCGCAACACCTTTATCAGGATGCTTAAAGAAGTTATCTTCCCTAGATTTGGTGTCCCTAGATATCTAATGACCGACGATGGTTCACACTTCATTCATGGAGCTTTCCGTAAAATGCTTGCTAAGTACGATGTCAACCATAGAATTGCGTCTCCCTGTCACCCTGAGTTGAGTGGTCAAGTAGAGCTAAGTAATAGAGAGATTAAACTGATTCTGTAAAAGACTGTCAACAGGTCTAGAAAGAATTGGTCTAAGAAACTCGATGATGCACTGTGGGATCATATACCTATCTATAAGAATCCCATGGGCATGTCTCCGTACAAAATGGTGCATGGTAAAGCATGTCACTTACCTCTTGAGCTAGAGCATAAAGCTTATTGGGAAATTAAAGAGCTCAACTTTGATTTCAAACTTGCCAGTGAGAAGAGGTTATTTGATATTAGCTCGCTTGATGAGTGGAGAACTCAGGCATATGAGAATGCCAAGCTGTTCAAAGAGAAGGTTAAGAGGTGGCATGATAAGAGGATACAAAAGCGTGAGTTCAACGTAGGTGATTATGTCTTGCTATATGACTCTCGTTTAAGATTCTTTGCACACAAGCTTCTCTCTAAATGGGAAATTCCCTATGTTGTCGAAGAAGTATATCGTTCTGGTGCTATCAAGATCAACAACACGGAAGGTAATTGTCCGAGAGTGGTAAATGGGCAGAGAATCAAGCATTATATCTGAGGTACTCCCATAAATGTTGAAAGCAATATTATCAATACCATAACTCCGGAAGAATACCTAAGGGATATTTATCAGCCTATTTCAGTCTCCGAAAACGAAGGGGTATGTGATTCGGTAAGAAAACAGAGTCCAAAACTTTTCCAGTAGGAAATTTTCTCCATTTTGGAATATTTGAAAAAATACAAAAATTGGAAGTAGTCCGGAAA
The DNA here is from genome assembly GCF_904849725.1 of Hordeum vulgare subsp. vulgare. Classification (NCBI taxonomy): domain Eukaryota; kingdom Viridiplantae; phylum Streptophyta; class Magnoliopsida; order Poales; family Poaceae; genus Hordeum; species Hordeum vulgare. Next base: position 456,573,807 of record NC_058522.1, read on the forward strand.
GTGCGCGAGGAGGTGACAAGCCTACACGGCACGGGCCCACCACCTGGCCACGCCGTGAGGGCTTGTGGCCACCTCGTGCGCCTCCCGGACTCCGTTTTCGTGCAGGGTACTCCTTCTGGTCTGAAAAAAATCATTATATATACTTCCGTTTGGTCTCACCCCTGCATCAGGCAGATCTCTTCTGTTTTTCATTTCGAGCCTGTTTCTGTTGCAGATCTAGATCGTCATGACTTCCCGAGAAGCTCCGAAGGACAAGATCTTCGAGAAGGTCATCAATCCCTACCTCACGGGAGTGCTGCAACACCCTCAATCTATCGAGATGCGTGAGGGGATGTTGCACATCCATGATGTTGAGGGGCCTAAGAAGACCGGAAGCGTGGAGACGAGGCTCGAAGCAATGGAGCAACAAGTCTTCAAGTGCCAAGGGATGGTGGAGCGTGGACTCAATGCCAACCACATGATGATCACGGAGTTCACCAACGAGCACATGATTGATGCCAATGACATTGGGAAGCACCTCTCCAGGCTCTATGACAGGATTGATCAACTCCAAGCCCAGATCTATGACCTGCTGAACCAAAACTGTGAGTATGAGTATAGATTTAAATCAATACGGTTGGCTGCAGATTTGAGGATTTCGGAGACTCGTTCATCTTTCCATGATGGAGCACCTATGCCTTGGAAGATGGAGGATCAAACTCATGTTGCAACAACTCCACCTTCACCACCAAAGGAAGACAACTGAGCATTGGTATGTACAATCCCCTTGGCTTGTGCCAAGCTTGGGGGAGTTGCCCCGGTATCGTATCACCATCACATCTTTTGCATTTATGTTTGTTTTTAGTTTTACTTTTCAGTTTTATTTTTCTCTAGTAGTTTAAAAGCCTTAGTGTTTTAGTCTTGAGTTTTTCTTTGTGTCACCCCTTATGTATTCTTGCTCGTGAGCCATATAATAAAGAGTGTCTTAGTTGAAGGGCTTTGCCTCTTTCCATGATCAAAAGAGTGAGAATATAGAACAAAAGCATGAAATATCACGTAATGATCTTATATAAAAAGAATGAGGATTGAAACTTGTTGAGGGTAGGCAAACGTAGACCTTGGTCATTGTTGCAATTAATAGGAAGTGATAAAGAAGGAGAGGTTCACATATAAATATATCATCTCTCACACCATCTATGATTGTGAACACTCACTAAACTATTACATGCCTAGAAGTAGATGTTGGACAAGGAAGACAACTTAATGAATTGTGTTTGCTTGGTTATGAACAATGTTATATGATTAGAGATCCCTTAGCATGTGTCGATTGCTTCCACCTCAGATTAGCCAAAACTCCCGCACCAAGTAGAGATACTACTTGTGCATCCATAAACCTAAAAACAAAGGTCCCTCAAGTAAGTTGTCATCAGTGTATGGATTGAATAAGATCCCTCAAGTAAGTTGTCATTGGTGCAAGCAATAAAAATTTCTCTCTAATATGTATGATCTATTAGTGTGTGGAAAATAAGTTTTATACGAACCTGTGGTGAGGAAGACATAAAAGCGACAGACTGCATAATAAAGTTCTTTATTATAGGAGGCAATATAAAGTGATATTCCTCCGCACTAAGAGGACACACATTCAAACCTCAAAAGCGCATGACAACCTCTGCTTCCCTCTGCGAAGGGCCTATCTTGTACCTTTACTTTTTGTGCCTGAAAGAGTCATGGTGATCCTCACCAATTCCTTATTTCGCCTTTATCTTGGCTAACGTCATATGCTTGGGAAAGATCTATATTCATATATCAACTTGGAGATAGGTATTCATGAATTATTATTGTTGACATTACCCTTGAGGTAAGCAGTTGGGAGGCAAAACTGTAAGCCCCTATCTTTCTCTATGTTCAGCTGAAACTTTGATCTCATGAGTACCATGTGAGTTGTAGCAATTGTAGAGAACGAAAGAATGATTGAGTATGTGGATTTGCTTTACAAGCTCTTATTTGACTCTTTCTGATGTTGTGATAAATTGCAATTGCTTCAATGACTAAAGGCTATCGGTTGTTACTTCTCGGTAAGGTTCTTGATCCATGCTTTACTTTGTGAAGGAATTATCACTTCAGCATGAGAGATTATATGTTGGTATTGCTGTTCTGATCTTGACCATGATGCATGCATGTTCATATCTTGTTTTGTCGACACCTGTCTCCCTAAACATGTGGACATGTTTATTGAGCTAGGCTTTCGCTTGAGGACAAGCGAGGTCTAAGCTTGGGGGAGTTGATACGTCCATTTTGCATCATGTTTTCATGTTGATATTTATTGCTTCTTTGGCTGTTATTTCACTTCACGGTACAATTATTATGCCTTTTCTCTCTTATTTTGCAAGGTTTACATGAAGAGGGAGAATGCCGGCAATTGGAATTCTGGCCTGAAAGTGGAGCAAAGTTGAGATACCTATTCTGCGCAACTCCAAACGCCGTAAAAATCAACGAGGATTTTTTTCCGGATTTATAAAAATACTGGGCCGAAGAACTGCCAGAGGGGCGCCAGGGTTTGGCCACAAGCCTGCACGGCGCGGCCACCCCCCAGGCCGCGCCATGAGGGCTTGTGGGCAGCCTGCTGGCCCACTGGCCCCCCTCTTTTGCTATATGAAGGGTTTCCTCCAGGAAAAAAAAATCAGGGAGGAGCTTTTTCATGGATTCGCCGCTGCCACGAGGCGGAACTTGAGCAGAACCAATCTAGAGCTCCGGCACGACGATCCTATCGGGGAAACTTCCCTCCCGGAGGGGGAAATTGTCGCCATCGTCATCACCAACACTCCTCTCATCGAAGGGGACTCGTCACCATCAACATCTTCATCAGCACCATCTCATCTCCAAGCCCTAGTTCATCACTTGTAACCAATCTCCGTCTCACGACTCCGATTGGTACTTGTAAGGTTGCTAGTAGTGTTAAGTACTCCTTGTCGTTGATGCTAGTTGGATTACTTGGTGGAAGAGTTTATGTTCAGATCCTTGATGCTACTCATTACCTCTCTGGTCATGAATATGATTATGCTTTGTGAGTAGTTACTTTTGTTCCTGAGGACATGGGATAAGTCATGCTAATAGTAGTCATGTGAATTTGGTATTCATTCGATATTTTGATGTGTTTCCTCTAGTGGTGTTATGTGAACGTCGACTACACAACACTTCACCATTATTTGGGCCTAGAGGAAGGCATTGGGAAGTAGTAAGTAGATGATGGGTTGCTAGAGTGACAGAATCTTAAACCCTAGTTTATGCGTTGCTTCGTAAGGGGCTGATTTGGATCCACTAGTTTAATGCTATGGTTAGACTTTGTCTTAATTCTTGTTTCGTAGTTGAGGATGCTTGTGAGAGGGGTCAATCATAAGTGGGATGCTTGTCCAAGTAAGGGCAGTACTCAAGCGCCGGTCCACCCACATATCAAACTATTAAAGTAACGAACGTGAATCATATGAACATGATGAAACTAGCATGACAGAAATTCCCGTTTGTCCTCGGGAGCGTTTTTCCTCCTATAAGACTTTGTCCAGGCTTGTCCCTTGCTACAAAAGGGATTGGGCCACTTTGCTTCCCCGTTGCTACTTTTGTTACTTGTTGCTTGCTACGAATCATCTCACCACACATTCACTTGTTACCGACAATTTCAGTGCTTGCAGATATTTCCTTGCTGAAAACCACTTGTCAGATCCTTCTGCTCCTCGTTGGGTTCGATACTCTTACTTATTGAAAGGACTATGATTGATCCCCTATACTTGTGGGTCAACACCCACACAACGAATTTAAATCATGAACAACCCCGGTATTGGCCAAGTAATTGTTTTCGCACTCTTACTTTCTCAAATCTTTTTCAACTCTCACGCAATACATGAGCGTGAGCCATGGATATAGCACTATAGGTGGAATAGAGTGTGGCGGAGGTTGTGAGGCAAAAAGGAGGAGATGGTCATATCGACTCAGCGTGTCAAAGGGCTATGGAGATGCCCATCAATAGATATCAATGTGAATGAGTAGGGATTACCATGCAACGGATGCACTTAGAGCTATAAGTGTGTGAAGGCTCCAAAGGAGAACTGGTGGTTGTGCATCCAACTTGCTTGCTCACGAAGTCCTAGGGAAATTTTGATGAAGCCCATCATTGGAATATACAAGCCAAGTTATGTAATGAAGATTCCCACTAGTATATGGTGGTGACAAAACAAGAGACTCTCAATCATGAAGAACATGGTGCTATTATGAAGCACAAGTGTGGAAAAAGATAGTAGCATTGTCCCTTCTCTCTTTTCCTCTCATCATTTTTTTGTTTGGGCTCTTTGGCCTCTTATTTTCATTTTTTGTGGGCATCTTTGGCCTCTTTTCATTTTTCCTCACATGGGACAATGCTCTAATAATGATGATCATCACACTTTATTTACTCACAGCTCAATGCTTAGAACGATGATGACTCTATAGGAAATGCCTCCAGAAATGTACCGAGATGTGCAACGATCTAGCTTGGTGTATGACGTTGAAACATCTCACTAGCTACCTTACGATCATGCAATGGCAATATGTAAGTGACGACACAAGTCATGAGACGGAACGGTGGGAGTTGCATGGCAATATATCTTAGAATGGCTATGAAAAGGCCATAATAGGTAGGTATGGTGGCTGTTTTGAGGAAGGTCTATGGTGGTTTTGTGTACGGGCGAAAGTTGCGCGGCATTAGAGAGGCTAGAAATGGTGGAAGGTGAAAGTGCATCTATACCATGGACTCACATTAGTCATGAAGAACTCACATACTTATTGCGAAAGTATTTGTTAGTAATCAAAACAAAGTGCTAAACACATACTCCTAGGGGAAGGGTTGGTAGGTGTTAACCATCGCGCGATCCCGACCGCAACACAAAGGATGACAATCAATAAATCAATTATGCTCCGACTTCCTAACATAGCGGTTCACCATACGTGCATGTTACGAGAATCACTAACTTCAACACAAGTATTTATAGATTCACAACACCCTACTAACATGAATCTATTATTACCAAATCCATGTCTCAAAACTAATTGAGAGGAATCAAACTTCTCTTGCTAATCAATGCACAAGAATATGGAAGTTTTTATTGTATCCTCTTTGGATGCCTATCATCTTTAGGACTACTTTCATAGCACAAGCCAACTACCCAGCTACTCAAAGAGAGCACTCTCAAAAAGATATAAGTGAAGATCGAGAGTTCTTATTTCTCCAAAATATGACACCGCCGTGCTCTGAAAAGATCTAAGTGAAGCACTTAGAGCAAAGTTATCTAGCTCAAAAGATATAAGTGAAGCACATGTGAGCTAAATTGCCTAACTCAAAAGACATAAGCGAAGCTCAAAGAGTATTCTAGAAAATTCATGATGAGTGCATGTCTCTCTCAAAAGGTGTGCATCAAGGATGATTGTGACACAAAAAAAAGAAAAGAATCCTATACTACACGACGCTCCATCCAAAACATATATCATGTGGTGAATAAAAATATAGCTCCAAGTAACATTACCGATGGATTGAAGACGAAAGAGGGGATGCCTTCCCGGGGCATCCCCAAGCTTAGGCTTTTTGGTCTCCTTGAATTTGGCTTGGGATTCCTTGGGCATCCCCAAGCTTGAGCTCTTTCCACTCTTTATCCCATTGTCCATGAGAACATCACCCAAAACTTGAAAACTTCACAACACAAAACTTAAACAGAAACTCGTGATATCATTATGTAGCGAACCGACTCAAAACGAGTCAAGCCTCTGTGTTTCTGTGCCATCCCTGGATCAGTATGCTGGCACACACAGTACATCAATGTATATATCAAAGTGCAATCACATGTAAATAGCGTAAAACTGATATATACCTTAAATATCTCAGCGGAAGCAGTCAAGGGAGTGGAGTCCCAATAAACACCAACGACAAGTTGAGTGTAGACCGTAACCCTGAATCGTACTCTTACTCGTCGAAGAAAAATATCTGCAACATAAGACGTTGCAGCCGTGTAGGTCAGCATATTGAATATGCCGGCAAGTCACATAAGAGAGGGGTAAAATGTCATCTATACTATATGCATATATGGCAGGTGGGGTTGTAAGTTTTAGCGTAAAGCAAATTTTTCTACTACAACAAGAGAGGGCTAAAAGCAAAATGTTACTAGTTTGTTGGTTGTTAACGAGATGGTTCCGCCAACCAGTTCTCGTACCCGAGTTGTCAATAATTACCCTCATCAAATATATTTAATGGTGTTGAGAAATCCAGATAACTTCAGTTCCTTTGGCTCAAGTTGTCCATGACCGTGGACACGAATAATCGATTAGGTTTGAGTACTCTGCAGAGTTTTGCACACGTTCCCCACAAGATTTGATCGCCTCCGAGTAAGTCCTCGCACTTCAGGGTGTTTGAAGACCGGATGATCGAAACATGGTCTTTCAACGGGTCCCTCTGAATCCCTGTCGGTGCCCATCCATTCCTACCATTCTTCTACATCTGCTAGCACCGCCTGTCCAGAGTCGCCGAGTTGTCCAACCAAGCCAGAGCCCATAATGACTTGTGGCTGTGCAGGTAAGCCTTGGGTCTTGAAAATATTCGTCCGTCTCTTTGAGCCTGGGTGAAGCTTTCCGCAGGATGTCATGGCCTCTCCAGCATCCCGGGTCATCCACTGGGTTCTCCAGGGAGCCGATCAACCGTCCTTCACCTAGAGTTGCATTGCGTCCGAGGTCTTGAAAATCTTGTCTTAACCGGTCTTGATTATTTAATCAACCTCGCATCACTCGTGTTATGCACTCAACGGAAATCCCATCTACTCAAGCATAGCAATATGAAATTTGTCGTCCCGGGGCCAAGTATCGGGGTTGTTTTGTGCCTACCACATGATACTACAATCTATACTAAAATTTCCAAGTACCTAAGCAGCATGAAATTGGGCATAGGATGGTAGAACTACGATGCATAAAACATAGGTGATAGTATGATCAAAGTGACTTGCCTGGTGATGTTGACGAAGAAGAAATTTCTTGAGAAATAACTTGTAGACTACTCGTCACTCTCCGATGAAATCTATATAACAAACATATCATTCACATAAGCACTCATACTAGCAATCATTCTAGCAATCAAAACAAAAGAGAGAGCGAATAAGAATCCGAAAGAAACTTCACTAAAGTTAGGAGTCTTCTACTACATCAAACACTAAATGGTTTTTGTCCAACGGAAAATAATAACAGGGAACTAAGATATAAATTTACTTAAGATAGAATAAAGTATTTTTTCACAAAACTTTTTCAAAGTATTTCCAAACGGGATTTGAAACAGTGGAGAAACCAATTGCAAGTTATCAGGGAACTAGAATTGATTTCATGATAAAAAATAAAAATAAAATCAAAACTTGTTGCAAAACTACTCTTAACTAACATAAACAAACAATATTCTTTGTGAAATAATAAAGAAAATATTTTAAAAGCAATTATAGAAAAGGAATTAGCTGTAATCCTAAAAGAGGTGAAACAGAAATTGTTTCACAAGAAACAATGAGCTAAAATACTCAAACAAATCTGAAATTTTTACCACCGATAAATAAGATCACTAGTGATCAGTAGCAAAAGGAATCAAATTAAAAGCTATTTTTAAACTCTTGGAATAAGAAAAACAAGGTTTAAACTAAATCTGATCTAATTCAAATTTGAAAAATGGAACTTTCTCTGTTTTTAAATCTAAAACAGAAAAAGAAAAACTAACCTAACGAACAAAGGGGGTACGTGGCAGCTCCTGATTGGTCAGGGGGTGTGCGCCGCGGTGACTAACTAGCGGACGGCAGTTATTTAGACAAAACCCATCGGCTAAAATAATAAGCGGAGAAAACCGGTTTGGTTTTTGTCTGAAAACCGAAAGGGTATCTAGCTTCTAATCTACCTTGTTGGTTCTAGATCCTACGGTTGAAGTTAAAAGAGGGCGGCTCACAGTAGAGATGGCTGGCGAGGTGCTACTCCGGCGAGGCCGAGACGATGAGGTGGTCATGGCGGCGACTTCCGGCGTCGGGGGCGGCAGTTGAGGGGTCTGGTCGATGGCGGGGTATCTCCGCCGACTTTTGGTGTCGGCGGCGAGTGGTGGGGAGGCTCGGGGTGAGCAGCAGGAGGCCAGGGAGCTTCGGCCGGCTCGGAAGCTCCGGCCAGGCGCAGCAAGGGGGCGTGGGCGGCGAGGAGCTCGGCGTTTGGGGGGAGAATGGGGCGCGGCGGCGGCGAGATTGGTGGTGGTGTCGGACGGGGCGGGGAGGCGAGGGTGGCGAGGCAGGGCGAGGAGGGCCTCCTCTGGACCTTTGGCTCCGGCGAGCAGCAGGGCAGGGGCAGAGGTGGCGGAGGCTCGGGCTGGGGCAGGGGAACGGGAGCGGTGGCGAGGGCGGGAAGGCTTTATAGGGGAGAAGGGGGCCTCGGGAGGGAAGGGGCAGGGAGATCCCGGGTGGGGATCGGGGCGGCCATGGAAGGAAGGGGCTCGGCCCGAGGGAAGGAAAAAGAGGGACGAGAGGAAGGGGGTGACCGGCAGGGGGGCTCGGTCGGCCAGGGGGGCCCACCTGGCAGGGAGAGGGCGAGAGGGGCACTGGGGTCGGCCACCCGATCCGAAAGGGGATCAGGATCCCGGGCCTTAAGGGATTCGGCCCAGTCCCTTAAATGCCGCCCGCGGCGGTTTCCTTTTTAAAAAAGGTTTCCTATTTTAGTCTTTTTCCGAAACAGAAACTAAAATAAATAAAAAGGCAACGAACAAAAATAATTAATATAGGGTATTATATACCAAAATTTTCAGAAAAAAAATCTCTACGGGATTAACTTTTTTCCACGGCAAAAATAAAAACTTCAGAAAAAATTATTTTCACAAAATTGCCTAAAAGATTTATTTTCTTTTGCAAATAATTTTCAAATGACCCTCTAAGTTTTAGGGTTCAAATAACTTTCAAAATGCGTGTGTGTTTGAGGGTCATGTTCCTCCTCTCTTTTCTGTTTGACAGAATGTATTTCCCGACATTTCTTGCACGAAGAAAACAAATAGAAATGCAAAAGAATTCAAATGCAAATATCTCCGTTCAAATTCTTTATAGTTGAAGAAGTCATGTCATCTTCTCTCTTTACTTTTAAATGATTGAATTTGAATTCACCGGAGAAGGGGAAAGTCATTTTGTTCCCTCTCATTCAAAAGTTTTTAAAAGTTTCAAATTTCACACAAGTTTCAATCACTCAAGCAAACAAACAAACAATCTAATAATTATTTTAACATTCCAAAATTTGGGATATTACACATTAGCACAAGAAAAAAAACTACCACCTCTTTTGGTACTGTAGAAAACTTGATCTCTATTTATATTGGTGTTATATTACTGTATTCTCACTTTTCCATGGACAGTACCCCCCGATACTATCCATAGTTTATCAAAATAAGCAATCAACACAACAAAAATAAAATCTGTCAAAAACAGACCAGTTTGTAGGAATCTGTATACTTAGTATACTTCTAGTATCTAAAAACTTCTGAAAAATTATGACAATTTGGTCAATTGTCAGATCAACCAGCATAAAAATAATCAACTCAAAAGCTCTTTCTGGATAAAAATGAAAAATAATTTCCTGAGCTAAAAGTTTCTGTCTTTTTCAGCACGATCAAACAACCATCAGCAAACTAGTCATAAAGGTTTTACTTGGCAAAAACACAAAAACAAACACAAAAAACACAATCATAACAGAATTATGATAGTGTGGACGCAACAAAACATAAAGCAAAAGGCAAAGATAAATCCATTGGGTTGCCTCCCAACAAACGCTATTGTTTAACGCCCTTAGCTAGGCATAAGGCGATAGAATCACGTATCATCGTCTTTGGTACTCAAACCATAAGTAGCCTGTTGCGGATGTTACCTGTAGGTAACCCGCCCTTAATGGGCCGGGTCACCAAAGGGGCGACTCACCTTTGGTCATGTGTCCAATGGCCCAGGAGTTGTATGGCGTTTCAACAAGACCGTACGGATGATAGAATGTCAAGGAAGCTTTGAGTCGTGAGGAGCACGACGAGTTAGAGATAAGGAAAACTACCAACTGTAGGAGAGCAGGACTTTGAAAACCCTAGGGCCTCGACCTGTATATAAAGGCGAGTCCCGGGGAGAGGTCAGGCGATTTAGAGAGAATCGAGAGCTAGGTCGGGCGAATTACGCCCTCCTTGTAATCGAAACCATCATCAATCTACACAAAGCAGGACGTAGGCTTTTACCTCCTCACGAGGGGCCGAACCTGGGTAAATCTGAGTCTTGCTTTCGCTCACCCCCTTTGAGTCACCACCAAGGTGCGATGGCTCCATCTTTAAGTCCTTTCACAAGGACATCTGCCGTGACAAAACCACGACAGTTGGCGCCCATCGTGGGGCTAGCGCACGGTGGAGTTGAGTTCTCGAAGGGAGCCCTATCAGGGTTAGAAAGCTACGCGGTCGGCATCATGACCAAGAGTCACCATGGGAAGTACTGCATCGACAACTCACTATGGGAGTCAGAGGCTGATTCCGTCGAATCTGGCTACCGAGTCCCCTTCGGCAAGATCAACATCTTCATTGGCATGATCGGGACCCCTCTTCCTGAGCCAGACACCTCCATCGACATCGTCGAGACGGCCAGGTACGTCCAACCCGTCACACGGCGGAACAAAAGCCGCCAGGTTTTCGTCGGCTTCACACAGGGAAGCGACTCGCAGGACGAAGGGGCGGGCCAGGACGTCACCCCCGTCAATTCCGATGGCGAGTCATCCATGGGCGAGACGGCGTCGATCCACCCCCTTGAGGAAGGGTAGCTCGGGGGGCTATCTCTGGCGATGGACCCCGAAGTCCTCGAGAGATCTCACTGGCAAATCGCCATCTACATGGCAGGATCAACACAGCCTCCTCAGAACCCGACCTGTAACAACGAGACTGGAGGAACGTCCAAACCGCCCGCGCAGACCATGACGGAACTGGCAATGGAGATAGCCAACCTTATGGCAGCCCCGATCACGTCTGAGAATTAGGAGTCGGTCAACGTTGAGTTGGCCAAGCTGCGGGAGACAATGGCCAAAGCACAGCGCAACATGGAAGCAGAAGCCGCCAGGATAGAGATGCAGCGGGCTGCGGTCGCTGCGAAGACCAATCGGCTAAACATCGAAGGCTGGCGGCTCGGGATACAGCAACGCGCGTCCGACGCCGTTTGATACGTCTGAAACTTGTCTATAATTTTTGATGGTTTCATGCTGTTATCTTATCATCTTTGGATGTTTTATGTACCTTTTATATCTTTTTTTGGGACTAACTTATTAATTCAGTGCCCAGTGCCAGTTCCTGTTTTTTCTGTGTTTTTGGCTCTTTTCAGATCTGATTTTGGAACGGAGTCCAAACGGAATAAAATCCACGAAATAAGTTTTTCCCGAACGGAAGAAGATCTCGGGGCTTGAGGGCCAAGGCAGGAGAGCTACCGGGGGCCCACAAGCCCTCTAACCGCCACCACGGGGCGGCGGCTAGCAGGCTTGTGGCCTCCCTGGCGCCCCCCTGACCTAGCTCCTTCGCCTATATATTTCCTAAAATACAGAGAAAAATCAGGGAATCCACGAAAACACTTTTCCGCCGCCGCAAGCTTCCGTTTCCGCAAGATCTCATCTGGAGACCCTTCCCGGTGCCCTGTTGGAGGGGACTTTGGAGTTGGAGGACTTCTACATCAACATCATCGCCCCTCCAATGACTCGTGAGTAGTTCAATTCAGACCTACGGTTCCGTAGTTAGTAGCTAGATGGCTTCTTCTCTCTCTTGGATCTTCAATACAAAGTTCTCCATGATCTTCATGGAGATCTATCCGATGTAATCCTCTTTGGCGGTGTGTTTGTCGAGATCCGATGAATTGTGGATTTGTGATCAGATTATCTATGCTATATATTTGAGTCTTTGCTGATTTCTTATATGCATGATTTGATATCCTTGTAAGTCTCTCCAAGTCTTGGGTTTTGTTTGGCCAACTAGATCTATGGTTCTTGCAATGGGAGAAGTGCTTGGTTTCGGGTTCATACCGTGTGGCGACCTTTCCCAGTAACAGAAGGGGCAGCAAGGCACACATCGTATTGTTGCCATCAAGGGTAATAAGATGGGTTTTTATCATAGATATGAGATTGTCCATCTACATCATGTCATCTTGCTTAAGGCGTTACTCTGTTCTTTTGGACTTAATACACTAGATGCATGCTGGATAGCGGTTGACGTGTGGAGTAATAGTAGTAGATGCAGAAAATATCGGTCTACTTGTTTTGGACGTGATGCCTATAGATATAATCATTGCCATAGACGACGTCACAACTTTGCGCGGTTCTATCAATTTCTCGACAATAATTTGTTCACCCACCGTCGACTTGCTTTCATGAGAGAAGCCACTAGTGAACACTACGGCTCCCGGGTCTATTTACACCTATCGTTTCCACTTTCTCTTTTACTTTGCTTTGTTACTTTGTTGCTTTCAGTTCTCACTTGGCAAACAATCTATAAGGGATTGACAACCCCTTCATAGCGTTGGGAGCAAGCTCTTTGCGTTTGTGCAGGTACTTGTGATATTCCTTCACTGGATCGATACCTTGGTTCTGAAAACTGAGGGAAATACTTACCACCGCTATGCTACATCACCCTTTCCGCTTCGAGGGAACACCAACGCAAGGCTCCAAGGCCACGGGGAAATCCTTTGCATATTTGCCTAGGAAGTCCCTAAAGGCGTAACCGTAGCAGAAGGATTCCTAGTGCCGTTGCTGAGGAGTATCAAGACAAGAATAGTCTCCCGTCAGCACGTGTTTCTGGCGCTGTTGGAAGGTCTTTTGTTGCAGTAGCAGAAGTATTTCTGGCGCCGTTGCCGGGGAAGGAGAGACCTATCCAAGTAGGTCTCATAAACTCATCTCTTGCATTCACTTTTTTTGCCAGTTGTCTGTCGTATTCCTCTCCCCCACTTCAGATTTGCCATTTTCATTTGCCTTTTCGCTCGCCCTTTTCTCTCGCTTGCTTTCTGTTCGCTCGTGTACCATGTGCCTTCATTATGCTTGCATCTTCGCTTGCTGAAAATCTAGTGATATGGATCCTCACCCACTTGCTAATCTCTTTAAGAGATCCAATTATGTTGATCCAATTGCTAGTAAGTTGAGGGCACTTGACTATTTTTATGGAGTTTTGCTTGAGATGCGTGAATCTGAAAATTGTGAGGAAGAAATTTATGAAGTGATTCACGAGGGCTCCTTGGATGAAAAGCATGATTGCAATGGTTTCACTATAAATTCTATTAGTGACAATCATGGTAAAATTATGCAAAACCCTAAGCTTGGGGATGCTAGTCTTGCTATGTCCACTACTTGTTGCAAAGATCATGATTGGGGTGATGATTTTTCTTTTGATCTTGAAAATTTGTTCAAGCCTCAAGATGAATATGATATTTGCAATATTATTGAAAGTGGGTTTGGAGAAGTCATGACTTTAGATGATAATCCCACTATTTTTGAAGAGCGTCAACTCTGCATGCATGTGGATCATGAAAAGAATATCCTATGTGATAGCTATATCGTTGAATTCGAATATGATCCCACATGTAATGAGAGAGGAAAATATTGTGGTAGAAACTTTCATGCTACTAAATCACCTCTCGTGATGTTGAGATTGCTCTTGTCTCTTTCTTCTTCCTCGAATTTGGCAGCTTTTGGTTGTCTTGACAATTTGTTTTCCTATAAAATGCCTATGCATAGGAAGTATGTTAGACTTAGATGTGATTTTAACATACTTTAGGATGCTCTCGTTGTGCTTCAATTCTTGTCTTTTGTGAGAGCATCATTGAATGCTTAGCTAAGGGCGTTAAACAATAGCGCTTGTTGGGAGGCAACCCAATGAATTTATCTTTTTTTCTTTCTGCTTTGTTGCGTCCACACTTTCATAATTCTGTTATGATTGTTTTTTTGTGTTTCTTTTTGCGTTTGTGCCAAGAAAAACCGTTATGATTAGTCTTGGGGATGATCGTTTGGTCATGCTGGAAAAGACAGAAACTTTCTGCTCACGAAAAGAATTTTAGTTTCTTTTCTGTAAGAGATTTTGAGTTGATTCTTTTTTCTGCTGATTTCTACGAAAAGTATTCAGACTGTCGTAATTTTTCAGAATTTTTGAAGTAACAGAAGTATACGAAGTATACAGATTGCTACAGACTGGTCTGCTGTTAACAGATTCTGTTTTTGTTGAGTTGGTTGCTTATTTTGATGATACTATGGATAGTATCTGGGGGTATTATCCATGGAAGATTGAAAATACAGTAACCCAACATCAACATAAGTAGAGTTTAAGTTTGCTATAGTACCTAATGAAGTGGTGGTTTGCTTTCTTATACTAATGTTATCACGAGTTTCTGTTTAAGTTTCGGGTTGTGAAGTTTTCAAGTTTTGGGTGAAGTTCTTATGGACAAAGAGATAAAGAGTGGCAAGAGCTCAAGATTGGGGATTCCCAAGGCACCCCAAGAGATTCAGGGATGCCGTAAAAGCCTAAGCTTGGGGATGCCCCGGGAAGGCATCCCCTCTTTCGTCTTCAAATCCATCGGTAACGTTACTTGGGGCTATATTTTTATTCACCACATGTTATGTGTTTTGCTTGGAGCGTCTTGTATCATAGAAGTCCTTTATTTTTATTGTGTCACAATCATACTTGCTGCACACCTGGAGAGAGATACATGCACTCACCATGATTTTGTCGAGCTTCACTTATATCCTTTGGTAGACAATTCAACTCACATGTGCTTCACTTATATCTTTTGAGCTAGTTGATTTTGCTCTGTGTGCTTCACTTATATCTTTTAGAGCACAGCGGTGCGTGGCTTGGTTGTTGATCTATGCTTTGAAAGTAGTCTCAAGAGGGGTAGTTATCCAAAGGGATATGAGAACTTCCACCTTCATGTGCATTGAATAGTTAGAGAAGTTTGATTCATCTCAATTAGTTTTGAGTTGTGGTCGTGGTAATATTGAAGTTATGCTAGTAAGGTGTTGTGTATCTAGAAATACTTGTGTTGAAGTTAGTGATTCCCGTAGCATGCACGTATGGTGAACCGCTATGCGATGAAGTCTGAGCATGATTAGTCTATTAATTGTCATCCTTTGTGTGGCGGTCGGGATCGCGCCATGGTTTATACCTACCAACCCTTCCCCTAGGAGTATGCGTTGAATGCTTTGTTTCGATTACTACTATAACTTTTGCAACAAGTATATGAGTTCTTCATGACTAATGTTGAGTCCATGGTTTAGATGCACTTTCACCTTCCACCATCACTATCTTCTTAGTGCCGTGCAACTTTCGCCGGTGCACAAAACCCACCATTAGCCTCCCTCAAAACAGCCACCATACCTACCTACTATGGCTTTTTCAAAGTCATTCCGAGATATATTGCCATGCAACTACCACCATGACATGTGCCACCACTTCTACATTGCCATTGCATGATCGCAAGATAGCTAGCATGATGTTTCCATTAATGTATATGCCATGCTAGATCATTGTCACGGTACACTACCGAAGGCATTCCATATAGAGTCATCATTGCTCTAAGTTTTGAGTTGAAAGTGTGATGATCATCATTGATGGAGCATTGTCCCATGTGAGGAAATAAAAGAGGCCAAAGATGCCCACCAAAAAAAGAGGCCAAAGAGCCCACCCAAAAAAATGATGAGAGAAAAAGAGAGAAGGGACAATGCTACTATCCTTCCACACTTGTGCTTATTAAGCACCATGATCTTCATGATTGAGAGTCTCTCGTTTTGTCACCACTATATAGCTAGTGGGAAATTTTCATTACATAACTTGGCTTGTATATTCCAATGATAGGCTTCCTCAAATTTGCCTTAGGTCTTCGTGAGCAAGCAAGTTGGATGCACACCCACTAGTTTTCTTTAAGAGCTTTCACATACTCTTAGCTCTAGTGCATCATTTGTATGGCAATCCCTACTCATTCACATTGATATCTATTGATGAGCATCTCCATAGCTCATTGATATGCCTAGTTAATGTGATCATCTTCTCCTTGTTTGTCTTGCAACCTCCACCACACTCCACACCACTTATAGTGCTAAAACCATAGCTCACGCTCATGTATTGCGTGAGAGTTGAAAAGGTTTGATAAAGTAAAGGTGTGAAAACAATTACTTGGCCAATACCGGGGTTGTGCATGATTTAAATTCGTTGTGCAATGATGATAGAGCATAGCCAGACTATATGCTTTTGTAGGGATAACTTTCTTTTGGCCTTGTTATTTTGAAAGTTCATGATTACCTTGCTAGGTTGCTTGAAGTATTATTGTTTCCACGCCAATAGCAAAATATTGTTTTGAATCTAATGGATCTAAACATTCATATCACATAAGAGGAGTTACAAAGGACATCTATGCTAGGTAGCATGAAAGCATCAAAAATTCATTCTTTATCACTTCCCTACTCGAGGGCGAGCACGAGTTAAGCTTGGGGATGCTTGATACATCTCAAACGTATCTATAATTTTTGATGGTTTCATGATGTTATCTTGTCATCTTTGGATGTTTTATGTACCTTTTATATCTTTTTTGGGACTAACTTATTAATTCAGTGCCAAGTGCCAGTTCCTGTTTTTCTGTGTTTTTGGCTCTTTCAGATTTGATTTTGGAACGGAGTCCAAACGAATAAAATCCCCAAAACAATTTTTTCCCGAACGGAAGAAGATCAGGGGGCTTGAGGGCCAAGGCAGGAGAGCTAGAGGGGGCCCACAAGCCCTGTAGCCGCCACCAGGGAGGCGGCGGCTAGCAGGCTTGTGGCCTTCCTGGCGCCCCCCTGACCTAGCTCCTTCGCCTATATATTCCCTAAAATACGGAAAAAAATCAGGGAATCCACGAAAACACTTTTCCGCCGCCGCAAGCTTCCGTTTCCGCGAGATCTCATCTAGAGACCCTTCCCGGTGCCCTGCCGAAGGGGACTATGGAGTTGGAGGGCTTCTACATCAACATCATCGCCCCTCCAATGACTCGTGAGTAGTTCACTTCAGACCTACGGGTCCGTAGTTAGTAGCTAGATGGCTTCTTCTCTCTCTTGGATCTTCAATACAAAGTTCTCCATGATCTTCATGGAGATCTATCCGATGTAATCCACTTTGGCGGTGTGTTTGTCGAGATCCGATGAATTGTGGATTTATGATCACATTATCTATGATATATATTTGAGTCTTTGCTGATTTCTTATATGCATGATTTGATATCCTTGTAAGTCTCTCCGAGTCTTGGGTTTTGTTTGACCAACTAGATCTATGATTCTTGCAATGGGAGAAGTGCTTGGTTTTGGGTTCATACCGTGTGGTGACCTTTCCCAGTGACAGAAGGGGTAGCAAGGCACGCATCGTGTTCTTACCATCAAGGGTAAAAAGATGGGCTTTTATCATTGATATGAGATTGTCCATCTACATGATGTCATCTTGCTTAAGGCGTTACTCTGTTCTTTTGGACTTAATACACTAGATGCATGCTGGATAGCGGTCGACGTGTGGAGTAATAGTAGTATAGATATAATCATTGCCATAGATGACGTCACGACTTTGCGCGGTTCTATCAATTGCTCGACAGTAATTTGTTCACCCACCGTCTACTTGCTTTCATGAGAGAAGCCACTAGTGAACACTACGGCCCCCGGGTCTATTCACACCTATCGTTTCCACTTTTGCTTTTACTTTGCTTTGTTACTTTGTTGCTTTCAGATCTCACTTGGCAAACAATCTATCAGGGATTGACAACCCCTTCATAGCGTTGGGAGCAAGCTCTTTGTGTTTGTGTAGGTACTTGTGATATTCCTTCACTGGATCGATACCTTGGTTCTCAAAACTGAGGGAAATACTTACCACCGCTGTGCTACATCACCCTTTCCGCTTCGAGGAAATACCAACACAAGGCTCCAAGGCCACGGGGAAATTCTTTACATATTTTCCTAGGAAGTCCCTAAAGGCGTAGCCGTAGCAGAAGGATTCCTAGTGCCGTTGCTGAGGAGTATCAAGACAAGAATAGTGTCCCGTCAGCACGTGTTTCTAGCACCGTTGGAAGGTCTTTTGTTGCAGTAGCACCGTCCACCAAAGAAGACACGGCGGGCGCGTCCCAGCCGACTTACACCCGACTCGCCTCTTCGACACCCCACGCACCCCTCGGGCGGGTCCTGATCGCCCTCTGCAAACCGCCCCGAGCGGAGGAACGATTCCACCATCCAATCTGCCGCCGGATCAGCCCATGGACATTCATGCAACACGATTCCAGACCCCGCGGGGTCACTTCTCAAACCCTGTTGACAACGTACTGGCTGCAACCCGCCACCTGGAGTCTCTTCTGATTTACAGAAACACCCCAGCCGTGATAGAAGCTAGAAACGCCATCGAGATGCTAAAGACAGCTGTGGTCGAGCACACACAGTATTCCCATAGCCTCGACCGTCTCCACTCCACGCCTCAGGCGACTCACACCAGATGTCGCCACGAGGATTTCCCCGCAGTGACCAGCGGGCCGCGACGGCTCCCCCAACATGATCTACTTGGGATGCCTGACACACGAGCCCAGGATATTGTGGACGCAGCACGAGCCGCGTGGCACATGGAGCCAACGGCCATGGTGGGTCAGGTCTATCCAGCCTATGTACCACCGACGCCCCTGGATGGTGGAGTCAAGCACATTGGACTATCGTGTCTCGCATCAGCTTTGCGCAACGAGCGCATGTCAAAGGACTTCAAAGCACCCAGAAAGGTTCCCAATTACTCGCCGGATCTCGAGCCCGGGTCATGGATCGAGAGCTATGAGCTTGCGATGGATATGCTGGACGTTAGCGAGGCGGTTTGTGCGAAGTACTTCACCATGATGCTCGAAGGGACGACCCGCACCTGGTTGAAAAATCTGCCGCCTAACTCTATCAACACTTGGGTTGAGCTAAAGGAGTGCTTCATCAAGAACTTCAGAGGAACCTGCAAACGCCCGATGACCATCGTCGACTTGCAGCACTGCGTTCAGCGGCCGGATGAGTCGGCCCACCACTGGCCCGGCGAGTCGCAGAAGTAATTCATTCTTCGAAAGGAATTTCGGCGGCTCAGGCGGTGTTGATCCTGGAGAAAAATTGCCACTACGAGCCTCTGGTGCTGAAACTAGGGAGACTCAAACGGAAGGTGCAGGACATGGGCGAGCTGATGGACGCCCTTACTAGATATGCTGAGTCGGATGACACCAAGGATCCCGGGGAAGGCAATGACAAAGCCGGAGCTACCCGCAAGGGCGAGTTGCAAAAGAGCCAATCCTAGTTTCAGGATCGGGGGAATAACAACCATGGCGGGCATGGCAAGAAGCGGCAGTAGGAGGGTCCTGTAGAGTTTGTAGCTAATACTAATACTGGCAATTCAAACCCGCGTTAAAAGAAATGGGGCTTCAATGGGAAGAAACCGCGTAATTACCATGAAATGCTTAAGGGCCCGTGCCCACAGCACGCTACAGCTGATGGACCGGCGACTCACTCATGGGAAGATTGCTATGTGATGCAAGAGTTCCAGGCTGAGGCGCTCAAAAGAAGCCAAGGTGGCAAGCAGGGTCAACGGCAGGAGCAACCCGGCCCGTCCGGGTCACGACAGGCCACCTTCGGGGGCTTCCCCAACCAAGGACCACAGGGCGGGTCACAACACAATGTCGGTCAATACCAAGTCCATAACCAGCAATATCACCCACCGGGAATATTCCAGCAACATCACCCGCAAGGAGACCCCCAGCGACAGGAAGATCGGGGCGGGTTCCAAAACAACCCCAAGCAGTTGAACAGCGGGCAGTACCATGTGTTCACCACTAACACGTGTAAACGGGATCGCAAGGTAAAACACAGAACTTTCATAGCTGAGTTGACGCTTCCTCGATACCTTCACTGGTTGGAGCAACCCATAACCTGGAGCCGGGAGGACCATCCACCCGGGGTCGACAACCCTGGCGACTTAGCCCTGGTCGTGGCTCCTTAAGTCGGAGGATACACCCTCTCGAAAGTCCTTATGGATGGGGGTAGCAGCATCAACATCTTATACTTTGACACTTTCCGGCGGATGAACCTCCTCAAGAAGGACCTGATGCTGTCGTCCACGGTCTTCCACGGTATTGTGCCTGGTAAGTCGGCATACCCCATTGGACGAATTAAACTTAATGTGGCTTTTGGCACGGAGTCAAACTACAGGAGCGAGTTTCTCTTGTTCGAAGTGGTCAAGATCAAAAGTCCCTACCATGCGCTGTTCGGACGACCGGCTTACGCCAAGTTCATGGCCCGCCCATGTTATGTTTATCTCAAGATCAAGATGCCTGGACCCGAGGGTCCCATCACCATCCACGGCGACAGAAAGATAGCCCAAGAATGCGAGGAAGGAGACGCCGCCTATGCCGAGTCAGCTTGCGCGGCCGAGGAGCTTAAGTTTCACCAATCCCGCGTTGACCCGGCATACATGACGCCACTCAAAAAGCCGACGGTTGATTCTGAGCCGCCCCTCAAGTTCAAATCAGCAGACGACACCAAGGTCATTGATTTTACGCCAGGCGACTCAACCAAGCAGTTCACTATTGGGGCGGGTCTTGACCCCAAATAGGAAAGCGCGCTCATCGAATTCATCCGTGAGAATCGGGACATCTTTGCATGGAAACCTTCTGACATGCCGGGTGTACCGAGATAATTCGCTGAGCACCATCTCAATACTGACCCCAAGTTTAAGCCGGCGCGGCAGTACCTCCACCGGTTTAACGAAGAGCGTCGTAAGGTGATTGGAGAAGAAGTGGCCTGGCTCCTTGCCGCCGGTTTCATCATCGAGGTTTTTCACCCGGAGTGGCTGGTTAACCCGGTCTTAGTACTCAAGAAGAATGGAACTTTTCGCATGTGCATGGATTACATGGAGCTTAATAGAGCCTGCCCAAAGGATCCGTTCGCCCTTCCTCGCATTGATCAAATCATTGACTCGACGGTGGGTTGCAAACGTATGTGCTTCTTGGACGCCTACTCAGGATACCACCAGATAAAGATGGCAGTGGCGGATCAGGAAAAGACATCCTTCATAACCCCTTTTGGAGCTTTCCGTTATGTGTCCATGCCGTTTGGGCTCAAAAGCGCGGGGGCGACTTACCAGCGCTGCATCCAGAACGGCCAGATAGGCCGTAACGTTCACGCTTACGTGGATGACATCGTGGTCAAATCTCATCGCAAGGAATCGCTGTTGGAAGATCTCAAAGAAACATTCGACAACCTGCGTGTTTACCAGATGAGGCTCAACCCCACCAAGTGTGTGTTTCGTGTCCCGGCAGGGAAGCTGTTGGGTTTCCTGGTGTCAGAGCGAGGAATCGAGGCCAACCTAGAGAAGATTGCCGCGATTACTTCGCTTGGGAAACCAGCCAACGTCAATCAAGTACAGCGCATGGCGGGTCGAATCGTAGCTTTGAGCCGTTTCATAAGTCGCCTTGGGGAGAAGGCCATCCCTCTCTATCAGCTACTCAAGAAGACCGATCGTTTCATGTGGACGGATGAGGCCAACGATGCTTTCGAAGCCTTGAAGCAGCAACTAGCTAACCCGCCGGTGCTAGCGGCCCCGGCAGACAAAGAGCCGATGCTCCTATACATCGCGGCCAATTCCAGAGCTGTCAGTGTGGCAATAGTTGTCGAGCGAAAGGAGGAAGGGAAGAAATACCCTATCCAAAGGCCGGTATGTTGGAAATATGCCCTAGAGGCAATAATAAATTAGTTATTATTATATTTCTTAGTTCATGATAATCGTTTATTATCCATGCTATAATTGTATTGATTGGAAACACAATACTTGTGTGGATACATAGACAAAACACTGTCCCTAGTAAGCCTCTAGTTGACTAGCTCGTTGTTCAAAAGATGGTCAAGGTTTCCTGGCCATAGGCAAGTGTTGTCACTTGATAACGGGATCACATCATTAGGAGAATCATGTGATGGACTAGACCCAAACTAATAGACGTAGCATGTTGATCGTGTCATTTTGTTGCTACTGTTTTCTGCGTGTCAAGTATTTATTCCTATGACCATGAGATCATATAACTCACTGACACCGGAGGAATGCTTTGTGTGTATCAAACGTCGCAACATAACTGGGTGACTATAAAGATGCTCTACAGGTATCTCCGAAGGTGTTAGTTGAGTTAGTATGGATCAAGACTGGGATTTGTCACTCCGTGTGAACGGAGAGGTATCTCGGGGCCCACTCGGTAATACAACATCACACACAAGCCTTGCAAGCAATGTAACTTAGTGTAAGTTGCGGGATCTTGTATTACGGAACGAGTAAAGAGACTTGCCAGTAAACGAGATTGAAATAGGTATACGGATACTGACGATCGAATCTCGGGCAAGTAACATACCGAAGGACAAAGGGAATGACATACGGGATTATATGAATCCTTGGCACTGAGGTTCAAACGATAAGATCTTCATAGAATATGTAGGATCCAATATGGGCATCCAGGTCCCGCTATTGGATATTGACCGAGGAGTCTCTCGGGTCATGTCTACATAGTTCTCGAACCCGCAGGGTCTGCACACTTAAGGTTCGACGTTGTTTTATGCGTATTTGTGTTATATGGTTGGTTACCGAATGTTGTTCGGAGTCCCGGATGAGATCACGGACTTCACGAGGGTTTCCGGAATGGTCCGGAAACGAAGATTGATATATAGGATGACCTCATTTGGTTACCGGAAGGTTTTCGTGCATTACCGGAAAAGTTTCGGGCTCATCGGTAGTGTACCGGGAGTGCCGGGGACCATCGGGAGGGGTGTCACGCCCCAAGGGGTCTCATGGGCTATGGGAAGAGATAAACCAGCCCCTAGTGGGCTGGAATAAGTTCCCACTAAGGCCCATAAGGTTTGAGAAGGAAAAAACACAAGGTGGAAAGAGTTTCCAAGTGGGAAGGTGGAATCCTACTCCAAGTAGGATTGGAGTAGGACTCCTCCACCTCCAATTTCGGCCAAACCTTTAGGTTTTGAGGCTGCCTCCTCCCCTCCCTCCCACCTATATATACGGAGGTTTTAGGGCTGATTTGACACGACTTTCTCACGGCTGCCCGACCACATACCTCCATAGTTTTTCCTCTAGATCGCGTTTCTGCGGAGCTCGGGCGGAGCCCTGCTGAGACAAGATCATCACCAACCTCCGGAGCGCCGTCACGCTACCGGAGAACTCTTCTACCTCTCTGTCTCTCTTGCTGGATCAAGAAGGCCGAGATCATCGTCGAGCTGTACGTGTGCTGAACGCGGAGGTGCCGTCCGTTCGGTACTAGATCGTGGGACTGATCGCGGGATTGTTCGCGGGGCGGATCGAGGGACGTGAGGACGTTCCACTACATCAACCGCGTTCTCTAACGCTTCTGCTGTACGATCTACGAGGGTACGTAGATCACTCATCCCCTCTCGTAGATGGACATCACCATGATAGGTCTTCGTGCGCGTAGGAAATTTTTTGTTTCCCATGCGACGTTCCCCAACAGTGGCATCATGAGCTAGGTTCATGCGTAGATGTCTTCTCGAGTAGAACACAAAAGTTTTTGTGGGCGGTGATGTGCGTTTTGCTGTCCTCCTTAGTCTTTTCTTGATTCCGCGGTATTGTTGGATTGAAGCGGCTTGGACCGACATTACTCGTACGCTTACGAGAGACTGGTTTCATCGTTACGAGTAACCCCCTTTGCTCAAAGATGACTGGCAAGTGACGGTTTCTCCAACTTTAGTTGAATCGGATTTGACCGAGGAGGTCCTTGGATGAGGTTAAATAGCAACTCATATATCTCCGTTGTGGTGTTTGCGTAAGTAAGATGCGATCCTACTAGATACCCTTGGTCACCACGTAAAACATGCAACAACAAAATTAGAGGACGTCTAACTTGTTTTTGCAGGGTATGATTGTGATGTGATATGGCCAACGATGTGATGTGATATATTGGATGTATGAGATGATCATGTTGTAATAGAAATATCTACTTGCACGTCGATGGTACGGCAACCGGCAGGAGCCATAGGGTTGTCTTTATACTAACATATGTGCTTGCAGATGCGTTTACTATTTTGCTAGGTTGTAGCTTTAGTAGTAATAGCATAAGTAGCACGACAACCCCGATGGCAACACGTTGATGGATGATCATGGTGTGGCGCCGGTGACAAGAAGATCGTGCCGGTGCTTTGGTGATGGAAATCAAGAAGCACGTGATGATGGCCATATCATGTCACTTATGAATTGCATGTGATGTTAATCCTTTTATGCACCTTGTTTTGCTTAGAACGACGGTAGCATTATGAGGTGATCTCTCACTAAAATTTCAAGACGAAATTGTGTTCTCCCCGACTGTGCACCGTTGCGACAGTTCTTCGTTTCGAGACACCACGTGATGATCGGGTGTGATAGACTCAACGTTCACATACAACGGGTGCAAAACAGTTGCACACGCAGAACACTCGGGTTAAGCTTGACGAGCCTAGCATGTGCAGACATGGCCTCGGAACACGTGAGACCGAAAGGTCGAGCATGAATCGTATAGTTGATATGATTAGCATAGGGATGCTTACCACTGAAACTATTCTCGACTCACGTGATGTTCGGACTTGAGATAGTGGATTTGGATCATGTACCACTCAAATGACTAGAGAGATGTACTTTTTGAGTGGGAGTTCTTAAGTAATATGATTAATTGAACTAATTGTCATGAACATAGTCTAATGGTCTTTGCGAATTACGATGTAGCTTGCGCTATAGCTCTACTGTTTTTTATGTTCCTAGAGAAAATTTAGTTGAAAATTGATAGTAGCAACCTTTGCAGACTGAGTCTGTAAAACCGAGGATTGTCCTCGTTGCTGCGCAGAAGGCTTATGTCCTTAATGCACCACTCGGTGTGCTGCACCTCGAGCGTCGTCTGTGGATGCTGTGAACATCCGACATACACGTTTCTGATGACTACACGATAGTTCAGTGCAAAGTACTTAATGGCTTAGAAGCAAGGCACCGAAAACGTTTTAAAACGTCACGGAACATAAGTGATGTTCTAAAGAGATGAAATTGTGATTTCATGCTTGTGCCCTTGTTAAGAGGTACGAGACCTCCAACAAGATTCTTTGACCACAAAGTAAAGGAGAAAAGCTCAATCGTTGAGCGTGTGCTCAGATTATCTGAGTACGACAATCACTCGAATCGAGTGGGAGCTAATCTTCCAGATGAGATAGTGATGGTTCTCCAAAATCACTGCCACCAAGCTTTGAGAGCTACGTGATGAACTATAACATATCAAGGATAGATACAATGATCCTTGAGCGATTCGCTACGTTTGACACTGCGAAAGTAGAAATCAAGAAGGAGCATCAATAGTTGATGGTTTGAAAAACCACTAAGTTTCAAGAAAGGGGAGGGCTAGAAGGGATACTTCGTGAAGCGGCAAAACAGTTGCTGCGCTAATGAAGAGACCCAAGATTGAACCCAAACCCGAGACTAAGTGCTTCTGTAATAAGGGGAACAGTCACTGAGGCGGAGCAACTCTAGATACTTGGGAGATAAGAAGGCTGGTAAAAGTCGAGAGAAGTATATTTGATATACATAATGTTGATGTGTACTTTACTAGTACTCCTAGTAGCACGAGGGTATTGGATACCGGTTCGGTTGCTAAGTGATTAGTAACGCGAAATGAAAGCTACGGCATAAGCGGAGACTAGCTAAAGGCGAGGTGACGATACGTGTTGGAAGTGTTTCCAAGGTTGATATGATCAAACGTCACACGCCCCCTCTACCATCGGGATTGGTGTTGAACCTAAATAATTGTTATTTGGTGCTTGCGTTAAGCATGAACATGATTGGATCGTGTTTATTGCAATACGATCATTCATTCAAAGAGAATAATGGTTACTCTATTTGCTTGAATAATCACCTTCAATGGTTTATTGAATCTCGATTGTAGTGTTACACATTGGTGCCAAAAGATACGAGTTAAATGATGATAGTACCACTTACTTGTGGCACTGCCGCTTGAGTCATGTTAGTATATAAATTGCATGAAGAGGCTCCATGCTGATGGATCTTTACTCACCTGATTTCGAATCACTAGTGACATGCAAATCATACCACATGAGCAAGGCCTTGTTTTCATTGAGATGAAACAAGATAGTAACTTGTTGGAAGTGATACATTTTGATGTATGCAGTCCAGTGAGTGCTGAGGCACGCAGTGGATATCATTATGTTCTTACTTCACTGACGACATGAGTAGATACAGGAGTATTTACTTAATGAATCACAAGTCTGAAATATTGAAAAGTTCAATTCTGTTTCAGAGTGAAGTTCGTCGTAACAAGAGGATAAACTGTCTACGATATGATCATAGAAATGAATATCTGAGTTGCGAGTTTTTGGTACACAGTTAAGACAATGTGGAAATTGTTTCACAGTTCGTGCCACCTGGAACATCATGGTGTGATGATGTGTCTGAACGTCATAGCCACGCACTATTTAGTATGGTGCATGCTGTGATGTCTCTTATCGAATTACCACTATCGTTTATGGGTTATGCATTAGAGACAACCACATTCACTTTAAATAGGGCACCGCGTATTTCCGTTGAGATGACACAGTATAGACTGAGGTTTAGAGAAATCTAAACTGTCGTTTCTTGAAAGTTTGGGGCTTCGAAACTTATGTGAAAAAGTTTCAGTCTGATAAGCTCGAACCCAAAGCGGATAAATGCATCTTCATAGGATATCCAAAACAGTTGGGTACATCTCCTATCTCAGATCCAAAAGCAAAGTGTTTGCTTCTAGAAATGGATCCTTTCTCGAGAAGAGGTTTCTCTCGAAAGAATTGAGTGGGAGGGTAGTAGAACTTGATGAGGTTATTAAAACCATCACTTCAACCAGTGTGTAGCAGGGCATAGGAAGTTGTTCCTGTGGCGCCTACACTAATTGAAGTGGAAGCTGATGATGGTGATCATTGAGCTTCGAATCAAGTTACTACAAACCTCGTAGGTCGACAAGGTCGCGTACTGCTGCAGAATAGTACGGTAACCCTGTCTTGGAGGTCATGTTGTTGAGCAACAGTGAACCTACGAGTTATGGAGAAAGCGATGGTGGGCCCAGATTCCGACAAATGGCTGGAAGCCATGAAATCCGAGAGAGGATCCATGTGTGAAAACAAAGTGTAGACTTTGGTAGAACTACTTGATGGTCATGGGACTATTGGGTAAAATGGATCTTTAAAAGAAGACAGACGATGATGGTGATAAGTCACTATTAAGAAAAGCTCGACTTGTCGCAAAGATGTTTTCGACAAGATCAAACAGTTGACTATGATGAGTCTTTCTCACTCGTAGCGATGCTACAGGTCTGTTAGAATTGTGTTAGTAGTTGCTGCATTATTTATGAAATATTGCACGTAGGATGTCAAAACGTTGTTTCCTCGACGGTTTCCTTGAGCAAACATTGTATGTGATACAGCCAGAAGGTTTTGTCGATCCTAAAGATACTAGCAAGTATGCAAGCTCCAGTGATCCTTCAATGGACTGGTGCAAGCATCTCGGAGTTGGAATAAGCACTTTGATGAGATGATCAAAGATTTTGGGTGTGTACAAGGTTTATGAGAAACTTGTATTTTCAAAGAAGTGAGTGGGAGCACTATAGAATTTCTGATAGGTATATATGGTTGACATATTGTGGATCAGAAGTAATGTAGAATTTCTGTAAAGCATACAAGGTTGTTTGAAAGAAGTTTTCAAAGGAGTACCTGGATTACGCTACTTGAACGTTGAGCATCAAAGATCTATGGAGATAGATCGAAAGCGCTTAATAGAAGTTTCAACAAGATGCATGCCTTGACAAGTTTTTTGAAAGAGTTCAAAATAGACCAGCAAAGAAGGAGTTCTTGGTTGCGTTGTGAGGTGTGAATTTGAGTAAGACTCAAAACCCGACCACGGCAGAATAAAGAGAATAGACGAAGGTCGTCTTCTATGCCTTAGCCGTAGAATCTAAAGTATGCCATGCTGTGTACCGCACCTGATGTGTGCCTTGACTCAAAGTATGTTGAGGGTACAGAGAGTGATCCATGATTGAATCACTAGCAGCGGTCAAAATTTATCCTTAGTAACAAATGGACTAAGGAATTTTTCTCGATTATGGAGGTGGTTAAAGAGTTCGTCGTAAAGGGTTACGTCGATGCAAGCTTTGACACTAATCTGAATAACTATGAGTAGTGAAACGGATTCATATAGTAGAGTGGATATTTGGAGCATTTCCGAATAGCACGTAGTAGCAGCATCTATAAGATGACATAAAGATTTGTAAAGAACGCACGGATCTGAAAGTTTCAGAACCGTTGACTAAAACCTCTCTCACAAGCAAGACATGATCAGACCCCATAACTATATGGGTGTTGGATTCGTTGGAATCACATGGTGATGTGAACTAGATTATTGACTCTAGTGCAAGTGGGAGACTGTTGGAAATATGCCCTAGAGGCAATAATAAATTAGTTATTATTATATTTCTTAGTTCATGATAATCGTTTATTATCCATGCTATAATTGTATTGATTGGAAACACAATACTTGTGTGGATACATAGACAAAACACTGTCCCTAGTAAGCCTCTAGTTGACTAGCTCGTTGTTCAAAAGATGGTCAAGGTTTCCTGGCCATAGGCAAGTGTTGTCACTTGATAACGGGATCACATCATTAGGAGAATCATGTGATGGACTAGACCCAAACTAATAGACGTAGCATGTTGATCGTGTCATTTTGTTGCTACTGTTTTCTGCGTGTCAAGTATTTATTCCTATGACCATGAGATCATATAACTCACTGACACCGGAGGAATGCTTTGTGTGTATCAAACGTCGCAACATAACTGGGTGACTATAAAGATGCTCTACAGGTATCTCCGAAGCTGTTAGTTGAGTTAGTATGGATCAAGACTGGGATTTGTCACTCCGTGTGAACGGAGAGGTATCTCGGGGCCCACTCGGTAATACAACATCACACACAAGCCTTGCAAGCAATGTAACTTAGTGTAAGTTGCGGGATCTTGTATTACGGAACGAGTAAAGAGACTTGCCAGTAAACGAGATTGAAATAGGTATACGGATACTGACGATCGAATCTCGGGCAAGTAACATACCGAAGGACAAAGGGAATGACATACGGGATTATATGAATCCTTGGCACTGAGGTTCAAACGATAAGATCTTCGTAGAATATGTAGGATCCAATATGGGCATCCAGGTCCCGCTATTGGATATTGACCGAGGAGTCTCTCGGGTCATGTCTACATAGTTCTCGAACCCGCAGGGTCTGCACACTTAAGGTTCGACGTTGTTTTATGCGTATTTGAGTTATATGGTTGGTTACCGAATGTTGTTCGGAGTCCCGGATGAGATCACGGACGTCACGAGGGTTTCCGGAATGGTCCGGAAACGAAGATTGATATATAGGATGACCTCATTTGGTTACCGGAAGGTTTTCGTGCATTACCGGAAAAGTGTCGGGCTCATCGGTAGTGTACCGGGAGTGCCGGGAGGGGTGCCGGGGACCATCGGGAGGGGTGTCACGCCCCAAGGGGTCTCATGGGCTATGGGAAGAGATAAACCAGCCCCTAGTGGGCTGGAATAAGTTCCCACTAAGGCCCATAAGGTTTGAGAAGGAAAAAACACAAGGTGGAAAGAGTTTCCAAGTGGGAAGGTGGAATCCTACTCCAAGTAGGATTGGAGTAGGACTCCTCCACCTCCAATTTCGGCCAAACCTTTAGGTTTTGAGGCTGCCTCCTCCCCTCCCTCCCACCTATATATACGGAGGTTTTAGGGCTGATTTGAGACGACTTTCTCACGGCTGCCCGACCACATACCTCCATAGTTTTTCCTCTAGATCGCGTTTCTGCGGAGCTCGGGCGGAGCCCTGCTGAGACAAGATCATCACCAACCTCCGGAGCGCCGTCACGCTGCCGGAGAACTCTTCTACCTCTCCGTCTCTCTTGCTGGATCAAGAAGGCCGAGATTATCGTCGAGCTGTACGTGTGCTGAACGCGGAGGTGCCGTCCGTTCGGTACTAGATCGTGGGACTGATCGCGGGATTGTTCGCGGGGCGGATCGAGGGACGTGAGGACGTTCCACTACATCAACCGCGTTCTCTAACGCTTCTGCTGTACGATCTACGAGGGTACGTAGATCACTCATCCCCTCTCGTAGATGGACATCACCATGATAGGCCTTCGTGCGCGTAGGAAAATTTTTGTTTCCCATGCGACGTTCCCCAACACGGTATACTTCATCAGCGAAGTCCTTACTCTCTCCAAGCAACGTTACCCGCATTGGCAAAAGTTGGTTTTTGGAGTGTTCATGGCGAGTCGAAAGTTGAAACATGACTTTCAGGAACACCCGGTCACGGTTATCAGCTCCGCTCCCCTCGGCGACATCATACATAACCGAGAATCCACTGGACGGATTGCTAAATGGGCTATCGAGATGGGTCCTCATTAGATTCGGTATACTCCATGAACCGCTCTCAAGTCTCAAGCGCTCGTGGACTTCATCAATGACTGGACTGAGTTACAAATCCCTGAGGAAAGACCAGATCTTACATATTGGACCATCTACTTTGATGGGTCCAGACAGTTGGAAGGCTCGGGGGCTGGCGTGGTGATAACTTCGCCTCACGGTGATAAGTTCTGCTATGTCCTCCGACTCATGTTTCCATGTACCAACAATGCAGCAAAATACGAAGCTTTGCTTCATGGTTTGCGACTCTCCAAGGAGATGAACCTCACGAGAGTGAGATGCCGGGGCGATTCAGATCTGGTGGCGCAGCAGGTTTCTGGCACTTGGGATTCACGAGACCCTTTGATGGCGGCTTACAGACAGGCTGTGTCAGACATGGCGGGTCATTTCAGTGGCTACCAAGTGGACCACATCGATCGACGACTTAATGAAGCAGCGGACGCTCTTTCCCGCCTTGGTTCACAACGTAGGCCAGTTCCTCCTAATGTCTTTTTGGATATATTATATAACCCGTCAGTCAAACAGCCTTCGGAAGAAGACCTGGCGGTACCAGACCCCGAATCTCAACTTGTGGCGGCTCTTCACGCTACTCCGGATTGGGCGATTCCCTATATGTCGTATCTCACCAGAGGCGAGTTACCTGCCGACGAGTTACTATCTCGCCAAGTTATCCACCAGTGCAAATATATGGGCATACACAATGGCGAGTTACATCAGCGTAGCACCTCTGGAGTATTCCAAAGATGCATTTCTTCTGAGGAAGGTTGTACGATCCTCAACGAGATTGACGCAGGCGACTGTGGTCATCATGCTGGATCACGATCCTTGGTTTCTAAAGCCTTCAGGCATGGGTTCTATTGGTTGACGGCTCACGCAGACGCGGAGGAAATCGTTCGCCGATGCGATGGCTGCCAAAGGTTTGGGCGACAGACGCATGTGCCGGCTCAGGAATTGCGGATGATACCAATCACTTGGCCGTTTGCAGTCTGGGGGCTTGATATGGTTGGTCCTTTCAAAATGTCGTCTAATAAAAAGACTCATCTATTGGTGGCGGTTGACAAATTTACCAAATGGGTGGAAGCAGAACCTGTTACCAGTTGCGACGCCGAGACGACTGTCAAATTCTTGAAAAGGCTAATTTTCCGGTTTGGATATCCACATAGTATCATTACAGATAATGGTACCAACCTTTCCAAAGGTGCAATGCAAGAGTTTTGCTCACGGGAGCATATCCGACTTGATGTTTCTGCGGTGGCGCACCCCCAGTCTAATGGACAGGCATAGAGGGTGAATCTAGAAATATTACGAGGAATTGAGCCCCGACTCATGGTACCCTTGGAACGCATGCCAGGGTGTTGGGTGGAAGAATTGCCATAAGTTCTATGGAGTATCAGGACGACTCCAAACCGCTCCATGGGTTTTACTCCCTTCTTCCTGGTCTATGGGGCAGAAGAGGTGTTACCAAGCGACATCAAACATGATTCTCCGCGAGTCGCCGCTTATGTGGAGCAGGATAATGAGTCAGCACGGCAAGACTCGCTGGACGCCTTGGAGGAGGAACGTGGCTTGGCCGCGTCATGGTCGGCGATTTATCAACAGGATCTACGCCGTTATCACAGCCGTCGGGTCAAGAGCCGAGCTTTTCAAGAAGGCGACCTAGTGCTCCGTTTGATTCAAGATCATACCGGTATGCACAAGTTGTCGCCTCCATGGGAGGGACCGTTTGTCGTCAGCAAGAATCTTCGGAACGGCTCCTACTATTTGATGGATCTTCGTCCAGATCGACCAACCACGTAGGTTGAGACAACTCGCCCCTGGAACATAGCCCATCTGCGGCCTTACTATACATAAGAGCCATGAGCTCCCTTTTTCCTATTTTATCAAGTCTTCTGTAAATACATGAATTATGAAAGCAATAAAGCCGGCACCCACGAATTTTGGGGTCCTTCGCCGTTTTAGCTTTTGAAAGCATGAGTCTTTATTGTTCTGTAAGTCGCCCAAACATGGACGCTATCAGCATTAGAGAGCATAAGTCGCCATGCTGCACTTATTTCAAAATTGGATGCTGGTAAGCCAAAGAGGACCAAAAGTTGCCATGTCGCACGGTTCAAACATAGGCGCGTTATATGGTTTTTTGAGAGGTAAGCCGGCTTACTTGGGGGCTACCAGTCCCCAAGTCGTTTTGCAGTAAAAGTGTATAAGCTTCTGTAATCTTATGCCTGGTTTCTTCCTAAACCGTATGTCACTTGGGGGCTTCCAGTCATTGAGTTCACCCTAAATACCCTCTTGGCTAGCAAAAAATTACCACATTACAAATGGTTATACTGGACTGTGTGTTGAACAAGCCGCCACATTGACCTATGTACTCAAGGCGAGTCAATCTATTATTTGGACCCTGAACTCGTCTTGGTTAAAACATAAAGGGTACCGGCCAAAGTCACATATGGAAAATAGAGAAACCATTGGTTCATCGAACCCGCTTCACAGAAGCATTGACTCGTGCCTGATCAGCCGGTCTAAAATAACAAAGCTTTCTTAAAAAGCTTCCTAAGGGTAACACTAGAGTATTTTAAACTCGTCTTATCCTATCGAAACTCATTGAGTCGATAAACTTTTCTTTGCACTAGCCTTGATTATAACTCGCCCTGGCTCATGTTTTTCCTAAACTCGGGGGCTTATTTATCTCTCGCCATGATCCAGGGGGCTGGTTTATTCCTGAACATACATTTGCTAAAGTAAAGGTATTGTTTTTCTAACAGAACAGGACAAATTCGGAGCCATTGCTTGATTCATGCAAAAGTTGCAGGCGAGTCACAAAAAGATTCAGGAACTACAAGTAGTCTCCATCCAGAAGACAATATGGCATGTTTGGTGTTTCACTAGCAAGACAATTAAATGGCTCTCACGGCTAAAATGGGTATAACTATCCAGCAAAGGAAGAATCCCTCCAAAAGTTAAGCCGCGGCTGAGTCGCCTTGCCTTGAGCTTTCTCCACCTTCAATTCGCAAATCGCCCAGCTTCCAGTTGCACTTGGATAAAGCGATGAATTTATCTTCCTTGGCCAGGAATTGCGACAGGTCCAGATCAAGATTGAAAGGATTCTTGGGGCAGATAGGAACCAGGCCGGCGGTTTGATACGAAGGAGGTGTCACGTTCTTTCTATTCTCATCATATACGGATTGATACTTCTTCAGGTCAAAAGTCGCCGCCAGTTGAGTCGTTGTGATGCGCGACTCTACGATGGTTCGCTTGTAATCCACTTCGGTGAATTCCATGCCATCAACCTTCAGCTCAGGGTAATCGGTGACTATTTCCTCGGTTTTGAGTTCTGGGGCATATGCAAGGCACCGACTTAGGGTGTTCAACACACCTGTGTGGGCGGCTGATCTCTTTAATTCTTCCACTTGAGGAGGCAGCGTGGACAAGAAGCCAATCATTTGCTTGATGGACATTGTTGGCTCCTTACTGCCCATCACTGCCTTGATTGTTAACACGCCTCCCGTGTACAGCTGCTCAACAAAAGTATATATAGCCCTCAATTTGGTCATACAATCGTCTAGCAGTTTGACGGTTCGGGCACCTGCAACAAAGGCATAAGTATTTGGCGACTTCTAAATCCCAACATGGTTAATCAAAAGGCATTCAGCAATGAAAACTTACCAAACATGGCGACTGTCATGTTGGATTCATGCTTTTTCAAGCCAGTCAGCTCCTATTGGGTGGCTTTCAATTTTTCTTCTGCTTGTTCAGCACGCTTCAAGATGGCGGCTTGATCGGCGTTGGCTTTTCCTCAAATTTCGCCTGGTCAGCCTTCATTTTCTCTAGCTCGGCCTGCAGCAAGCGGAATTTAGCTTCCAGCCCAGAGTAAGCATCATGTTGACCAGTCAAATTCTTCTTTAAGTCGGCCACCGCCGCCTCATTCTGGGCCATAGATTCCTGCATTAAATAATTTGGGGAGACAAGTCTCAAAATTTTTGCAAGCAATACTCCTGACACTTGGGGGCTAATGTATGATTTTTTTATCAAAAAGTTATACCACATACAAGACCCGGCTCATCTTCTAAAAGATGACCCGACCCTTGGGGGCTACAGGTTGAAGCTTTTTATTGCAAGACCCGGCTCATCTTCTAAAAGATGACCCGGCCCTTGGGGGCTACAGGTTGAAGCTTTTCATTACAAGACCCGACTCATCTTCTAAAAGATGACCCGACCCTTGGGGGCTACACGTTGAAGCTTTTTATTACAAGACCCGGCTCATCTTCTAAAAGATGACCCGGCCCTTGGGGGCTACAGGTTGAAGCTTTTTATTACAAGACCCGGCTCATCTTCTAAAAGATGACTCGGCCCTTGGGGGCTACAGGTTGAAGTTTTTTTCAAGACCCGGCTCATCTTCTAAAAGATGACCCGACCCTTGGTGGCTACAGGTTGAAGTTTTCTACTACAAAGACCCGGCTCATCTTCAAAAAGATGACCGGCCCTTGGAAGGCTAATGAGTATAGGAACATATATCCGCATACCTCATGTTTGGTCTTCATAACTTGGAGCAGGATTTTGTTATCCTCAAAGTCCTTCTCCAGGTGAGTTGTGAAGCCGGAGCATAGCTGGTCGAATTCCAGCTTCTCATATTGAGGAAGTTTGAGGTGTAGAATAACCAAAGCCGGTAACCACGACGTCTGGATCGTTGGTCGCCTTAAGAGGGCTTGGCGGGTTACTCGGGCCAGCGGTTTCTTTCAAAATAACAGGTGAGTCATCCCGGGTATCAGGAATGTTGCCCGCAGGAAGGTCGCCTGCAGGAATGTTGCAAGTAGCCTTTTGCTCCCCTTTAGCCTCAGGAATAGGTGTATCCACACCTAACGCATCAGATGATTGTTGTGCAGAAGGAGAGTCGTCGGTCTTCCGTTTCTTTCCTTGTGCCCTGCGATAAAGCGCCAGGTTAAAATCACATGTTATGGTTTAAAAGAGCTTAGGTTAGCAGTGCAAACTTACCCTTGGACGTGAACCATCGGCGGAAGAGCAGAGATAGCCGAGTCGCCAGATGTGGGAGGAGAAGTCTGACAGGACAAACTTAAAAGTCACAAGAATGGCGGGTTATATCTCACACATCAGAAGATATAACAAAGACAGGCATACCTCATTTGTCCGTTAGCGGTCGGCCGTTTTCTCGGGCAGTCCTGTGATCAAGTCGCCAGAGCGACTGCGGGTCTTGCATGAGGGGGTGAATCTTGCTTTCTTCAAAAGGAAATCTGGGTCCATGTAAGCATGAGGATGAGATATGGGCACTTTTCCGCAGATCCGCCTGGCTGGTCTAGGGGAAGAAGAAGGTGAGTCAGAAGAAATGGAAATTACCTCGACTACATCATTCTTGCTCTCATCGTCATCACCCTACATGAAAATATATTTGGTATAAGCTTAAGTCGGAACATGTGGAAAAGGGACAAGGAAAAAGCCTTACCTCAGAATTTGCTTCGTCTGCATGTGAGTCGCCAACAAAAGATGAATCTTTGATGGCGGTTTTCTTCCTACTCACCGTCTTCTTTTTCTTGGGTGGTGCCTTGGTGGACATTTGGGGGACGACTTTGGGACCCCTCCTCCAAAACACATCAGTTTTCTGACAAACAAAGGCAGGTCTTTGACCATGAAAGTTGCTAAAGTATAAACAAGACAAATGGCGGCTTGGATTCTTACTGGAGGCACCGGGTTGGCACGGCAGAAGCCTCTAAGTCCGACTTTAGCACATTCTTCTAGAGACTCGTCGATTAATCTCTTGATGACTCCGACGATCTGGCTCTCTGAAAGCTGGCGGCGACTGGCACGCTGTGGATGCTCTAAAGTGCCATCATAATCATACATCAACCCATCACAGCGGCTCAGGGGAAGGATGTCCCACTCTATCCAACAACGGAACAGGTCGATCCCGATGAGCCCGTTGTTGTACAAGAATTTCAGATCTGAAAAAAGTGGAATGAACTCCGACTCTTCTTCTTCAGTAAGCTTGTCAGGGAATTTGAAATCCATAGGCAAGCGCTCAACTCTGAAACCCGGAAGAGGATTCTCGCTTGGTGGAGCAGTGTTCTGGCAGTAGAACCATGACTCGGCCCATCCTTTGGGGTGGCTAGGCAAAAGAACTGTCGGGAATCCACGCTCGCGGCGCCTTTGAATGTTGACTCCTCCAAGCTCATGGTTAGGACCGTTGGAGAACTCGGTCTGGCGGTTCAAGTGGAACAAGTTCCAGAACAAAGGGATCGAGGGTTCTTTTTGTAAGCACACTTCACAGAAGACCTGGAATTGGCATAGATTGGTGATGGAGTTGGGTCCTAGGTCCTGAGGATGAAGGTTGAGGAAGTGCAGGGCGTCTCGGAAGAACTTTGGTCCGGGTGGCCTGAATCCGCGCTCGAGGTAGTCGGTAAAGATCACCACTTCTCCTGGTCCCGGGTTGGGAATCGGCTCGCCCGGGGCGGTTCTCCAACCAACAACCTCTTTACTATCAAGGAGACCCGCCTCGACGTACTTTTCGAGGGTGGCATCGTCGACTTTGGTTGGCAACCAATCACACTTCGTGATGGTCATGACTACAAAAAAATGGAGTGCGAGGCGACTCAGCAAAGATTAGAGAGTACTCTAACCCGCCTGTATAGGTCCTTGGTGTTCACAAAAGATTTAGTAACTCGCCTATCAAACTGAAAGGAAGGGACATCCTGACTACCATAATCAAACTGAGTCGCCACGAGGACTGAAGTTAAAAGGTGACTCTCGAAAACGCTCTTGTCCTTAGAGATATTCTCGATGGGTGAAAAAATATGTTCTTATGGACAGGCGGAAAGCTACAGATCTATGGACAGGTAAAAAATACAGAAATATCACCCAAGGTAATGGCGACGAACTGCGTGCACAGTCCAACTACATAGCTGGTTAGCAGAGCATGGGTTTTTGAACTAGCAGGAGGTTGAGATTAAAATGGTCGATGCCTATTACAATCTGAAGCTAACCATGGTAATGGAGTGCAGATCTAACATATCTAGAGATGTTCGTCCTCCATGGAGTTAAGAGCTACGGCCATGGA
Source organism: Hordeum vulgare subsp. vulgare (assembly GCF_904849725.1). Taxonomy (NCBI): domain Eukaryota; kingdom Viridiplantae; phylum Streptophyta; class Magnoliopsida; order Poales; family Poaceae; genus Hordeum; species Hordeum vulgare. Next base: position 456,611,431 of record NC_058522.1, read on the forward strand.
GGTCTTGGTCTACACCTAAGAGAGGGAAGAAACGTACCTGACAATAGGGATTGCTGCCGGGAACGGAGGCTCGGGCCTTCGTGTTCCTTCCGATGGGGGAGCCGCGGTCGATGGAGGAAGACTCCGGGAGCCGAGGATGGTGCCAGCCGGTGGAGCCGAGGACGGCACCGGGATGCTGGAGCTCAGAGACGATGTCGGGAGGCCGGAGCGCGGAAACGAAGGCGAAGACGAAGGAGGAATGGGGGTAGGTGACGAGGTCCCTCTTCCCCCATTTCCCTTGGTAATTAAGGAGCAAGAACGGGAAACGAGGTTGTCAATGCGGGAATCGAGGCAACAAGTCAGTAAATGCAATAATGGCGCCTAGATTTTTGGGATAAACAATTATGGGCGAAAGATTCGCTCACAGTTACAGTGTTTGGGAACTGGAACCGAGGAAACGAGACATCACTCTATGGCGACTCAGGCTAGAGTGCAACAAATGGCGGCTCAGTGTTCATCGAAGACTGGAAATAAGGAGAGTCGCCCCAAGAGTGAAGGGAGTTTCTTTACACGAATGAATTCGTGACAAATCTGGGGCCTAATGTTGGGAATGTTACCTGTAGGTAACCCGCCCTTAATGGGCCGGGTCACCAAAGGAGCGACTCACCTTTGGTCATGTGTCCAGTGGTCCAGGAGTTGTATGGAGGTTCAAGAAGACCGTACGGATGATAGAATGTCAAGGAAGCTTTGAGTCGTGAGGAGCACGACGACTTAGAGATAAGGAAAACTACCAAGTGTAGGAGAGCAGGACTTTGTAAACCCTAGGGCCTCGACCTGTATATAAAGGCGAGTCCCGGGGAGAGGTCAGGCAAGTTAGAGAGAATCGAGAGCTAGGTCGGGCGAGTTATGCCGTCCTTGTAATAGAAACCATCATCAATCTACACAAAGCAGGACGTAGGCTTTTACCTCCTCACGAGGGGCCGAACCTGGGTAAATCTGAGTCTTGCTTTCGCTCACCCTCTTTGAGTCGCCACCAAGGTTTGATGGCTCCATCTTTAAGTCCTTTCACGAGGACATCTGCCGTGACAAAACCACGACATAGCCCTCATCTTGGATTCATAAGGCAATCTTATTTTCTTTCTAGGAAAATGTTCCATCCCTTTTTTAATGGAAATTGACATCTAATATTCCCTTCCTTCATATCGATGACAACACCAATAGTCCTTAGGAAAGGTCTACCAAGAATGATGGGACATGTTGGATTGCAATCAATATCAAGCACAATGAAATCCACGGGTACATAGTTCCTATTTGCAATAATAAGAACATCATTGATCCTTCTCATGGGTTTCTTAATAGTAGAATCCGCAAGATGCAAATCAAGAGAGCACTCATCAATCTCATTGAAGCCTAGAACATCACATAAAGACTTTGGAATCACGGAAACACTAGCACCCAAATCACACAAAGCATTGCATTCATAGTTTTTTATCTTGATTTTGATAGTAGGTTCCCACTCATCATCAAGTTTTCTAGGAATAGAAACTTCCAATTCAAGTTTATCTTCAAGATATTTCATCATATCATCGATGATATGATCGGTAAAGGCTTTGTTTTGGCTATAAGCGTGTGGAGAGTTTAGCATGGATTGCATCAAGGAAATGCATTCAATCAAAGAGCAACTATCATAATTGAATTCCCTGAAATCCAAAGTAGTAGTTTCATTACTACTCAAAGTTTTGATATCCTCTACTCCACTTTCAATGCTTTTAACATCAAGATAGATAGACTCTGAATCGTTGGGGCATTTATCAACCAAAGTGGATTCATATCCATCCCCATCATCATTAGGTTTGACACTAGAAAACAAAGATTCAATGGGAGTCACACCAAGCACTTTAAGATCTTCGTGATTCTCATCACGAGAACACGCCTTTTTAAGCCATTCATGTCTAGCACGAATTTGGGCGGTTCTTTCTTTACTCTCATTCATGGAAACACGCATAGATTTCAAAGTTTCATCCATATTGATCTTGGGAGGAGCACCTCTCAATTTCAAAGCATCAATATCAAGAGACATTCTATCAACGCTCCTAGCCAAATCATCAATTTTGAGCAGTTTTTCTTCTATGGATGCATTGAAAATCTTTTGCGAGTTGATAAACTCTTTAATATTACTCTCTAGATCGGACTGTAATTTATAGTGATTTCCGTGAGCATTGTTGTAGGAATTGCCAAAGTTATTAGAGGGATTACTAGGAAAAGGCCTAGGAATATAGTTACCTCTAAAAGCATTGTTGTGGCCAAAATTATTCCTACCAACAAAATTAACATCCAAGATCTCATTGCTACTCTCAATCAAGGAAGACAAGGGCATATCATTAGGATCTAAAGGAGCACCTTTACTAGCAAACAATTTCATTAACTCATCCATCTTAGCACTGAAAGAGTTAATTTCTTCTATAGCGTGCACTTTTTTACTAGTAGGTGACCTTTCAGTGTGCCACTGAGAATAGTTTGTCATGATATTGTCTAGGATTTTCGTGGCTTCTCCTAATGTGATCTCCATTAAAGTTCCACCGGAGGCGGAGTCAAGGATATTTCTAGAAGCAAAATTTAAACCAACATAGAAGATTTGTATAATCATCCAAAGACTCAAGCCATGAGCGGGACAATTTCTAATCATCAATTTCATTCTCTCCCAAGATTATGCAACATGTTCATCATCTAGTTGCTTAAAATTCTTGATATCATTACGGAGAGAGATAATCTTAGCCGATGGAAAATACTTGGATATATAAGCATCTTTGCACTTGTTCCAAGAATCAATACTATTTTTGGGCAAAGATGAAAACCAAGTTTTTGCTCGATCTCGCAATGAGAGTGGAAATAGCTTCAATTTAATCACATCATTATCCACATCTTTCTTCTTCTGCATATCGCATAACTCAATGAAGGTATTAAGATGGGATGCGGCATCATCACTAGGAAGGCCGGAAAATTGCTCTTTCATAACAAGATTCAGCAAAGCAGCATTGATTTCATATGATTCCGCACTAGTGGCGGGAGCAATCGGAGTACTAATAAAATCATTATTATTAGTATTCGAGAAGTCACACAGTTTGGTGTTTTCAGTCATGGTGACTTCAGCAAGCACACAAGCGAACACAAAGCAAGCGAAAGAAGAGGTCGAACGAAAAAGGAAAATATTTTTGTAATTTTTTGTTTTTCAGAAGTGGGGGAGAGGAAAACGAGAGGCAAAAAAGGTAAATGCAAGAGATGAGTTTGCGACAGTTACTTGGATAAGCTTCACTTAGAATAATCCCTGGTGCCAGAAATTGACACGTTGGAGGAAGACTATTCTTGACTTGATGCTCCCCGGCAACGGCGCCAGAAATTCTTCTTGCTACCTCTTGAGCTTGCGTTGGTTTTTCCCTTGAAGAGGAAAGGGTGATGCAGCACAGTAGCAGTAAGTATTTCCCTCAGTTTGAGAACCAAGGTATCAATCCAGTAGGAGTATCAAGGCAAGTCTCCAAAGTACCTGCGCAAAAACAGCAAACTTGCACCCAACGCTACAAAGGAGTGGTCAATCCCTTCACGATTGATTGCAAGGTGAGATCTGAAGGCGGAAAGTGCAACAAAGTAAAAGTGTAGTGCTGAAAATATGATGTGAAGTAGACCCGGGGAAATAGTGTTCACTAGAGGCTTCTCTCATGATAGCAAATATTATGGTGGGTGAACGAATTACTGTCGAGCAATTGATAGAACCGCGCAAAGTTATGACGATATCTAAGGCACTGATCATACATATAGGCATCACGTCCGAGACAAGTAGACCGATACTTTCTGCATCTACTACTATTACTCCACACATCAACCGCTATCCAGCATGCATCTAGTGTATTGAGTTCATAACAAACAGAGTAATGCCTTAAGCCAGATGACATGATGTAGAGGGATAAATTCATGCAATAGATATAAACCCCATCTTTTTACCCTTGATGGCAACAACACGATGCGTGCCTCGCTAACCCTTCTATCACTGGGTGAGGACACTGCACGGTATGAACCCAAAACCAAGAACTTCTCCCATTGCAAGAACTGTATATCAAGTTGGCCAAAAGAAACCCACAACTTGAAGAGAATTACAAGGTTATGAAATCATGCATATAAGAGATCACAAGAAACTCAAATAAGATTCATAGATAATCTGATCATAAATCCACAATTCACCGGATCTCGACAAACACACCGCAAAAGAGGATTACATCAGATAGATCTCCATGAAGATCATGGAGAACTTTGTATTGAAGATCCAAGAGAGAGAAGAAGCCATCTAGCTACTAGCTATGGACCCGAAGGTCTGTGGTGAACTACTCACGTATCATCGGAGAGGCAATGGTGTTGATGAAGAAGCCCTCCGTGTCCGAATCCCCCCTTCGGCAGGGCACCAGAACGTGCCCCAGATGGGATCTTGCGGAGATAGAAGCTTGCAGCGGCGGAAAAGTATTTTCGTGGCTCTCTCCCGTGGTTTCATACTTTTCGGGGATTTATAGGCGGAAGAAGTAGGGCAAAGGAGCCACGGGGGGCCCACAAGCCTGCTAGGCACCCCCCAGGCCACGGCTAGGGGCTTCTGGCCTCCCCCGGGACCCTTTGCCTTGGTTCTCAAGCTCTCTGCGTATCTTCTGTTCCGGAAAAAATCTTTTCGGAGGTTTTATTCCGTTTGGACTCCGTTTGATATTCTCCTCTCAGAAAGGTCAAATACATGGAAAAAACAGGAACTGGCACTTGGCACTGAGTTAATAAGTTAGTCCCAGAAAAGATATAAAATGCATACAAAACATCCAAAGTTTGACAAGATAATAGCATGGAACCATCAAAAATTATAGATACGTTCGAGACGTATCAAACGTCTCTAACAATTCCCAAAGGGCCGATAGTATCTCTATTGGCAAGCTGAATAGTGACATCAATTGGTTCCATCTCGACAGGTGAAATATCGTCTTTAGTTTCATCATATAAAGATTGAGGTATTGCACTAACACTAGCACCCACGTCACATAAACCATGATAACAATGATCTCCTATCTTAACAGAAACAACAGGCGTGCCAACAACATGCCTATGTTTGTCTCTAGCATGAGGTTTAGCAATTCTAGCAGCATCTTCACAGAAGTGAATATCATGGCCATCAACATTGTCGGACAGGAGATCTTTGATAATAACAATGCTAGGTTTAACTCTAATTTGCTCAGGGGGTGTAGGTGTTCTAATGTAGCCCCTACGTATCACAGTTGAAGCTTTAGAATGATCCTTTATTCTAACAGGGAAAGGTGGTTTCTCAATGTAAGCACTAGGAACAATAGGATCATTATAAGAAATGACTTTCTCTTCAACTGGATTGGGTTTAACTACATTGACTTTCTAAGGGAGCATGATATTTAAACCACTTCTCTTTAGGGAGATCAATATGAGCAGCAAATGATTCACACAATGAAGCTACTATCTCAGAGTCAAGTCCATATTTAGCACTAAAATCACAAAAATTATTTATTTCAACAACGGGTTTAACGCAATCGAACTTAAGATTCATACCTGACTCCTTACCTTCATCAAACTCCCAATCTTCAGAGTTGTGTTTAATTCTTTCCAATAAATTCCATTTGAAGTCAATATCTCTCTTCATAAAAGAACCGGTACAAGAAGTGTCAAGCATGGTGCGATTATCACGAGAAAGCCGAGCATAAAAGTTTTGAATAATAATTTCTCTCGAGACCTCATAGTTGGGGCATGAATATAACATTGATTTAAGCCTCCCCCAAGCTTGAGCGATACTTTCTCTATCACGAGGCCAAAAATTATAGATATAATTCCGATCACGATGTACCAAATGCATAGGATAAAACTTTTGATGAAATTCCAATTTCAATCGGTTGTAGTTCCATGATCCAATATCATCACATAGCCTATACCATGTCAATGCTTTATCCCCCAAAGATAAGGGAAAGACCTTCTTCTTGACCTCATCCTCGGGCAAACCTGCAAGCTTAAATAAACCACAAACTTCATCTACATAGATTAGATGCAAGTCGGGATGTGATCTTCCATCTCCTGTAAAAGGGTTAGCCAATAGTTTCTCTAGCATACCCGAAGGAATTTCATAACAAATATTTTCATTAGGTGCAGCAGGTTGAGGAGCAACTCCTTGTGCTTCCGTTCGAGGTGAAGATACCCCGAACAAGCTCCTTAAAGGATTAGTTTCCATAGTGACAAGTGATAATAAATTTCAGCACACTATACAAATGTTTCCTTACCAAATTTCACTTACCAAAGGTGCTTCACTCCCCGGCAACGGCGCCAGAAAAGAGTCTTGATGACCCACAAGTTTAGGGGATCTATCATAGTCCTTTCAATAAGTAAGAGTGTCGAACCCAACGAGGTGCAGAAGGAACTGACAAGTGGTTTTCAGCAAGGTATTCTCTGCAAGCACTGAAATTATCGCTACAGATAGTTGTGTGGTAAGGTGATTCATAGCAAGTAGCAAGTAACAATAGTAACAAAGGTGCAGAAAAGTGGCCCAGTCCCTTTTGTAGCAAGGGACAAGCCTGGACAAGCTCTTATAGGAGGTAAAGCGCTCCCGAAGACACATGGGAATTTCTGTCATGCTAGTTTTCATCATGTTCATATGATTCGCGTTCGCTACTTTGATAGTTTGATATGTGGGTGGACCGGTGCTTCGGTGCTGCCCTTACTTGGACAGACATCCCACTTATGATTAACCCCTCTCGCAAGCATTCGCAACTACGAAAGAAGAATTAAGGCTAAGTCTAACCATAGCATTAAACTAGTGGATCCAAATCAGCCCCTTACGAAGCAACGCATAAACTAGGGTTTAAGCTTCTATCACTCTAGCAACCCATCATCTACTTATTACTTCCCAATGCCTTCCTCTAGGCCCAAATAATGGTGAAGTGTTATTTAGTCGACGTTCACATAACACCACTAGAGGAGAGACAACATACAACGCATCAAAATATCGAACGAATACAAATTCACATGACTACTTATAGCAAGACTTATCCCATGTCCTCAGGAACAAAAGTGACTACTCACAAAGCACAATTATGTTCATGACCAGAGAGGTATTGAATAGCATTGAGGATCTGAACATATAATCTTCCACCGAGTAATCCAACTAGCATCAACTACAAAGAGTAATTAACACTACTAGCAACCTTACAAGTACCAATCGGAGTCGCTAGACGGAGATTGGTTACAAGAGATGAACTAGGGTTTGGAGATGAGATGGTGCTGATGAAGATGTTGATGGTGATGAGTCCCCTCTGATGAGAGAAGTGTTGGTGATGACGATGGCGATGATTTCCCCCTCAAGGAGAGAAGTTTCCCCGGCAGGACGACCTTGCCGGAGCTCTAGATTGGTTCTGCTCAAGTTCCGCCTCGTGGCGGCGGCGAATCCTCCCGAAAGCCTCCTCCTAATTTTTTCTGGAATGAAACCCTCCTTATAGCAAAAGATGGGAGCCAGAGAGGCAACAGGGGGCCCACATGCCACCTAGGTGCGGCCAGGGTGTAGGCCGCGCCTGGCATGCTTGTGGCCTCCTGGTGGCTCCCCTCTGGTACTTCTTCCGTCCAGTATTTTTATAAATTCCAAAATAATTCCTCATTGATTTTCACAGCTTTTGGAGTTGCGCAGAATAGGTATCTAGAACTTGCTCCTTTTTCAGACCAGAATTCTAGCAGCCGTCATTCTCCCTCTTCATGTAAACCTTATAAAATTAGAGAGAAAAGACATAAGTATTGTACCATGAAGTGTAATAACAGCCCATAAAGTGATAAATATCAACATGAAAGCATGATGCAAAATGGACGTATCACTCCCACAAGGCAATTGGGCATGACGAGGGGGGTGGTCGCACAGTGATGCCTGGTGTCCCCCCTTAAGTCAGTTGGGGCCCTTCTTTCGCTACAAGAAAGATATTTTCCCAGTAAAAAAACTCTCAAAATTTCAGCTCGACCGGAGTTACGGCTCTCTGGATATTTAATAAACGGTAAAGGGCCAGAAAACACCAGCGAAAACAAGAGGGAAATAGAGTGAGAGATCCAATCTCGGAGGGGCTCTCGCCCTCGAGAAGCCATGATGCCAAGGTCCAGAGGGGTGAACCTCTCCCCATCTAGGGAGAGGTCATGGAGAAGGAATCCCAAGGGGGGTAATCTCTCCCCCTCTCTTTTGGTTGCGTCGGAGTGCCGTCGGGGGAACCATCATCGCGGTGATCATTTCCATCAACATCACCGTCTCCATCACCTTCCGTCATCTATCTATGGCGGTCCTTTGGGTTGATTGATGATCTTTATTGATTTGAGTGTATGTTTCATTTTGGTGTTGTCTTATGGTGCCCTTCGTGTCGGACACATGTGAGGGAATACTCGCTATAGGGTTTGCAGTATGTTCATGATTCACTTATAGTGGGTGGCTAGAGTGACATAAGATTACATCCGAGTAAGGGAGTTGTTTGCGTATGGGAGTAAAGGGGTCTTGATGTTTAATGCTATGGTTGGGTTTACCTTAATGATTTCTAGTAGTTGTGGATGCTTGCTAGAGATCCGATCATAAGTTCATATGATCCAAGTATGGAAAGTATGTGAGCTCATGCTTCTCCCTCATATAAAATTGCAAGAATGATTACTGATCTTGTTATCAATTGCCTAGGATTATTCCAGACACCATACCATCATTATTCCACACTCACTATTTGTAATATATCGTGATATATTCTAACTCTATTTAGGCAACGAATATTTTCTTTTTTTTTCTCCAATATCATGCCAAGTTATCATATTTATACCCACAACGCAGTTTTATTTCTCGTTACTAGATAGAAGCAGACATTCAGTGTATGTAGAGTCGTATCGGTGGCAGATATGACTGGGGAGAATATTTATCTTACCTTTAGCTCCTTGTGGGTTCGATAGTACTCCAGACTTATCACTTCCATCTTTGGATAGTGCTACGGTGATTCCTTGCACTTGGGGATTATAAAGCTCTTTTCTGGCGCTGCTGCCGGGGAGCAATAATGTGGGGTTAACATTTTTGTGTATGCTTATTTGCTTCTATCACTAAGTAGATTTTTTTTTGTTTTGCTTCTGTTTTATTGTTTTCTTTCTTTAGTTGTGGATGAAACAAACAAAAATAATTTGAAAAATTGAAAACACAAATTTTTTACTTGCCTCTTAAAAGAGAAGTGATTGGATAGTTATGCATTGAAAAATATTTAGTACCTTACATTTACCACTGTACCATAAAAATAATGTGCTTGCCATAATTTTCATGATGCTCTTTTGCATGTTTCATCTACTATTCTTATGTGAGCACCATTGATATTATCATGCCTAGCTAAAAGGCTTTAATGAAAAGCGCTTGTTGGGAGACATCCCAACACTTATCCTTTCTGTTTTTGTGTGTTAACATGATTAAGATACTGTAGTAATCATGTTTTTGTTGGGGATCGTAGTAATTTCAAAAACAATCCTACGCCATGCAAGGATCTATCTATGGAGAAACCGCAACGAGAGAGGTTGTAGAGCATCTTCATACCTTTGAAGATCTCTAAGCGGAAGCGTTACTAGAACGCGGTTGCTGAAGTCGTACTCGCAGCGATTCAGATCGTGGTGGATTCCGATCTATGCGCCGAACGTCGGCGCCTCCGCGTTCAACACACGTGCAGCCCGCTGACGTTTCCCACGCCTTGATCCAGCAAGGAGGAGGGAGAAGTTGGGGAAGAGCTCCGGCAACAAGACGACATGATGACGGTGGAGCTACGTGGTACTCCGGCAGAGCTTCGCTAAACACTACGGAGGACGAGGACGGGGAGGAGTATGGATGCGCCATGGAGAGATCAATTGTCTATCTCAAAAGGGCCAAAACCTCAAGAATATATAGGAGGAGGGAGAGGGAGGGCTTGTTGAAAATATGCCCTAGAGGCAATGGTAAATAGTTATTATTATATTTCCTGTTTAAAGATAATCGTTTATTATCCATGTTATAATTGTATTGAATGAAAACATAGATAGATGTGTGGATACATAGACAAAACAATGTCCCGAGCAAGCCTCTAGTTGGCTAGCCAGCTGATCAAGGATAGTCAAGGTTTTCTCACTATGTGCAAAGTGTTGTTGCTTGATAACTGGATCACATCATTAGGAGAATCATGTGATGGACTAGACCCAAACTATGAACATAGCATATTGATCGCGTCGTTTTATTGCTATAGTTTTCTGCATGTCAAGTATTTGTTCTTATGTCCATGAGATCATATAACTCACTGGCACCGGAGGAATACCTTGTGTGCATCGTCACAACGTAAGTGGGTGACTATAAAGGTGCTCTACAGGTATCTCCGAAGGTGTCCGTTGAGTTAGTATGGATCAAGACTAGGATTTGTCACTCCGTGTGACGGAGAGGTATCTCGGGGCCCTCTCGGTAATACAACATCACACACAAGCCTTGCAAGAAATGTGACTAAGTGTAAGTCACGGGATCTTGTATTACGGAACGAGTAAAGAGACTTACCGGTAACGAGGTTGAAATAGGTATGCGGATACCGACGATCGAATCTCGGGCAAGTAACATACCGAAGGACAAAGGGAATGACATACGGGATTATATGAATACTTGACACTGAGGTTCAACCAATAAGATCTTCGGAGAATATGTAGGATCCAATATGGGCATCCAGGTCCCGCTATTGGATATTGATCGAGGAGTACCTCGGGGCATGTCTACATAGTTCTCGAACCTGCAGGGTCTGTACACTTAAGGTTCGGAGATGTTTTAGTATAGTTGAGTTATATGTGTGGTTACCGAATGTTGTTCGGAGTCCCGGATGAGATCACGGATGTCATGAGGGTTTTCGGAATGGTTCGAAGACGAATATTGATATATAGGATGACTTTATTTGGTTACCGGTTAGTTTCCGGGCATCACCGGGAATGTACCGGGAGTGACGAATGGGTTCCGGAAGTTCCCGGGAGGGGGCAACCCTCCCGGGGAAGCCCAAAGGACTTATGGGTGGCGCACCAGCCCTTAGTGGGATGGTGGGACAGCCCAAGAAGGCATGTGCGCCAGAGAAAGAAAACCAAAAAAAAGGAAAGGTGGGAAGGAAGAGAAGGACTCCACTTTCCAATCCTAGTTGGACTAGGATTGGAGTAGGACTCCTCCTCTCCCTTGGCCGGCGCACCCTTGAGGGCTTGGCCCTCAAGGCAAGCCTCCTCCCTCTCCCTCCTATATATAGTGGTGATTTAGGGCTGATTTGAGACAACTTTTTCCACGTGCAACTTAGATCTAGACACCATAGTTTTACCTCTAGATCGTATTTCTACGAAGCTCGGGCGGAGCCCTGCAGGAGTAGATCCTTCACCACCACTGGAGCACCGTCATGCTGCCGGAGAACTCATCTACTTCTGTGTCTTGCTTGCTGGATCAAGAAGGCCGAGATCATCGTCGAGTTGTACGTGTGCTGAACGCAGAGGTGTCGTCCGTCCGGCACTAGATCGGAGCGGATCGTGGGACGGATCGCGGGACGGTTCGTGAGACGGTTCGCCAGGCGGATCGAGGGACGTGAGGACGTTCCACTGCATCGAACGTGTTTCTTAACGATTCCTATTGTGCGATCTACAAGGGTACGTAGATCCAAATCTTCTCTCGTAGATGGACATCACCACGATAGGTCTTCGTGCGTGTAGGAAATTTTTTGTTTCCCATGCGACGCTCTGCAACAGTGGCATCATGAGCTAGCTTCATGTGTAGATTTTATCTCGAGTAGAACATAAAGGGTTTTGTGGACGGTGATGTTCGATTTGCTGCCCTCCTTAGTCTTTTCTCGATTCGGTGGTATGGTTGGATTGAAGCGGCCCAGACCGACATTATTCGTACGCTTACGAAAGACTGGTTTCATCGCTTGACATGCAACCTCGTTGCATAAAGATGACTGGCGGGTGTCGGTTTCTTCAACTTTAGTTGAATTGGTTATGACCGAGGCGATCCTTGGAGAGGTTAAATTGCAATTTGCACATCTCCGTTGTGGATTTTGCGTAAGTAAGATGCGATCTACTAGATACCCATAGCAGCCACGTAAAACATGCAACAACAAATTAGAGGACGTCTAACTTGTTTTTGCAGGGTATGCTTGTGATATGATATGGCCAATGACGTGATGTGATATATTGGATGTATGAGATGATCATGTTGTAATAGTTAATATCGACTTGCACGTCGATGGTACGACAACCGGTAGGAGCCATAGAGTTGTCTTTAAACTAAATTTTGTGTTTGCAGATGCGTTTACTATATTGCTAGGATGTAGCTTTAGTAGTAATACCATAAGTAGCACAACAACCCCGATGGCGACACATTGATTGAGATCATGATGATGGAGATCATGGTGTAGCGCCGGTGACAAGAAGATTGTGCCAGTGCTTTGGTGATGGAGATCAAGAAGCACATGATGATGGCCATATCATATCACTTATGAATTGCATGTGATGTTAATCCTTTTATGCACCTTATTTTGCTTAGAACAGCGGTAGCATTATGAGGTGATCTCTCACTAAAATTTCAAGACGAAATTATGGTCTCCCCGACTGTGCACCGTTGCTACAGTTCATCGTTTCGAGACACCACGTGATGATCGGGTGTGATAGGCTCAACGTTCACATACAACGGGTGCAAAGCAATTGCACACGCGAAACACTCGGGTTAAGCTTGACGAGCCTAGCATGTGCAGACATGGCCTCGAAACACATGAGACCGAATGGTCGAGCATGAATCGTATAGTTGATATGATTAGCATAGAGATGCTTACCACTGAAACTATTCGCAACTCACGTGATGATCGGACTTGAGTTAGTGAATTTGGATCATGTACCACTCAAATGCCTAGAGAGATGTACTTTTTGAGTGGGAGTTTAGCAAGTAATTTGATTAGTTAAAATCTAATTATCTTGAACATAGTCTAAGTCCACTTTAAAAATATTTGTGTTGTAGATCAATGGCTCATGCGATAGTCACCCTGAATTTTAATATGTTCCTAGAGAAAGCTAAGATGAAAGATGATGGAAGCAACTTTGTAGACTGGGCTCATAATCTTAAGTTGCTCCTGCAAGCTGGGAAGAAGGATTATGTCCTTAATGATGCGCTAGGAAATGAACCACCCGCCGCGGCTGACCAAGATGTTAAGAACGCCTGGTTAGCACACAAGGAGGACTACTCAATAGTTCAATCTGCAGTCTTGTATGGCTTAGAGCCGGGACTTCAACGTCGCTTTGAGCGTCATGGAGCATTTGAGATGTTCGAGGAGTTGAAGTTTATCTTTCATAAGAACGCCCAGATCGAGAGGTATGAGACCTCCGATAAATTATATGCTTGCAAGATGGAGGAGAATTCGTCTGTAAGTGAACATGTGCTCAAAATGTCTCGGTACTCAAACCGTCTAGATGAGTTGGGGATTGAACTCCCGCAAGAGGCTATCACTGACAAAATTCTTCAATCACTACCACCAAGCTACAAGAGCTTTGTGTTGAACTATAACATGCAAGGGATGAACAAGTCACTCGGCGAGTTATTTGCGATGCTGAAAGTCGCAGAGTCAGAACTCCGTAAAGAGCATCAAGTGTTGATGGTGAATAAGACCACTAGTTTCAAGAGAAACAACAAAGGAAAAAAGGGTAATTCCAAGAAGAGAGGCAAGCGTGTTGCCAATCTGACGAAGAAACCCAAAGTTGTACCTAAGCCTGAAACAGAGTGTTATTATTGCAAGGGTATGGGTCACTGGAAGCGCAACTGCCCCAAGTATCTGGCTGATAAGAAGGCGGCCAAGGAAAACTCAGGTATATTCGATATACATGTTATTGATGTGTACTTAACCAGCTCTCGTAGTAGTGCCTGGGTATTCGATACCGGTTATGTTGCTCATATTTTCAACTCGAAACAGGAACTGCGGAATAAGCGAAGGCTGGCGAAGGATGAAGTGATGATGTGATACGTCTCCAACGTATCTACAATTTTTGATCGTTCCATGCTATTATATTATCAACTTTGGATGTTTTATATGCATGAATATGCTATTTTATATTATTTTTGGGACTAACATATTGACCTAGAGCCGAGTGCCAGTTCTTGTGTTTTCCTTGTTTTTGACCTTTTTCATATAGGAATATCGAATGGGGTCCAAACGGAATAAAACTTTCGCCATGATTTTTTATAGAAATATAAAAAATACCAGAAGAAAAATATACCGTAGAGGAGTCCCGAGGAAGCCACGAGCTAGGGAGGCGCACCCACCCCCCTGGGCGCGCCTCGGGGGCTCGTGACTCCCTCGTGGGTCCCCCAGACTTGTTCTCGATGCCATCTGGTCTTATAAATACAGAAACCTTCAGAAATAAACCTAGATCTGGAGTTCTGCCGCCGCAAGCCTCTGTAGCCTCCAAAAACCAATCGGGAGCCCGTCCCGGCACCCTGCCGGAGGGGGAATCCATCTCCGGTGGCCATCTTCATCATCTCGGCAATCTCCATGACGAGGAGGGAGTAGTTCTCCCTCGGGGCTGAGGGTATGTACCAGTAGCTATGTGTTTGATCTCTCTCTCTCTCTTGTGTTCTTGAGATGTCATGATCTCGATGTACCGCGGGCTTTGCTACTATAGTTGGATCCTATGATGTTCTTCCCCCTCTCTCTTCTTGTAATGAATTGAGTTTCCCCTTTGAAGTTATCTTATCGGATTGAGTCTTTAAGAACACTTTATGTATGTCTTGCACGTGTCTATCTGTGGTAACAATGGGATATTCATGTAAGTACTTGATGTATGTTTTGGTGATCAACTTGCGGGTTTCGTGACATCGGGAACCTATGCATATGGGTTGGCACACGTTTTGACTCTTCGGTAGAATCTTTGGGGCACTCTTTGAAGTTCTATACATTGTATTGGGTGATGCATATCATATAATCTCAGAATCATCTATTCAAAGAGTGCCCCAATTGCCAAACTAGTGCACCTATACAATTTACCATTGTATTGGGTGTGTTGGGTACACAAGAGACTCTTTGTTATTTGGTTGCAGGGTTGCTTGAGAGAGACCATCTTCATCCTACACCTCCCACGGATTGATAAACCTTAGGTCACCCACTTGAGGGAAAATTGCTACTGTCCTACAAACCTCTGCACTTTGAGGCCCAACAACGTCTACAAGGAGAAGGTTGCATAGTAGACATCACGATGCGCGTGGGAAATGGTTCCAAGGTTGATGCAGCCGCCGTCGGCACAGTTTCACTTCAGTTACCATCAGGATTAGTTATGAACTTAAATAATTGTTATTTAGTGCCTGCGTTAAGCATAAACATTATATCTGGATCTTGTTTATTGTGAGACGGTTACTCGTTTAAGTCAGAGAATCATGGTTGTTCTATTTCTATGAGTAATATCTTTTATGGTCATGCACCCAATGTGAGAGGATTGTTCATATTGAAACTTGATAGCGATGATACACATATACATCACATTGAGACCAAAAGAGTTAGAGTTAACAATGATAGCGCCATGTTTTTATGGCACTGCCGCTTAGGTCATATTGGTGTAAAGCGCATGAAGAAACTCCATACCGATGGACTTTTGGAGTCACTTGACTTTGATTCACTTGACACGTGCGAACCATGCCTCATGGGCAAGATGACTAAGACTCCGTTCTCCGGAACAATGGAGCGTGCTAGTGACTTGTTGGAAATCATACATATCGATGTGTGCGGTCTGATGAGTGAGAGGGGAAATCGTCACCATCGTCATCATCAACCTTCCTCCATCGACAATTCCATGATGCTCTCCGTCATTTGTGAGTAATCTCATCGTAGGCTTGCTGGACGGTGATGAGTTGGATGAGATCTATCATGTAATCAAGATAGTTTTGACGGGGATTGATCCCTAGTATCCACTATGTTCTAGATTGATGTTGCTACTACTTTGCCATGCTTAATGCTTGTCACTAGGGCCCGAGTGCCATGATTTCAGGTCTGAACCTATTATGTTGTCGGCAATATATGTGTGTTTTAGATCCTATCTTGCAAGTTGTAGTCACCTACTATGTGTTATGACCCGGCAACCCCGGAGTGACAATAGCCGGAACCATTCCCGAAGATGACCATAGTATGAGGAGTTCATGTATTCACCGCGTGTTAATGCGTTGGTCTCGTTCTTTATTAAAAGGAGAACCTTAATATCCCGTAGTTTCCATTAGGACCCCGCTGCCACGGGAGGGATGGACAATAGATGTCATGCAAGTTCTTTTCCCTAAGCACGTATGACTACATACGGAATACATGCCTACATTAGATTAACGAACGGGAGCTAGTTACATATCTCTCCATGTTATAGTTGTTACATGATGAATCACATCCGTCATACTCATCCATCACCGATCCACTGCCTACGAGTCTTTTACTACTGGTCCTTGCTATGTTACTTTGTCCAGGCTTGTCCCTTGCTACAAAAGGGATTGGGCCACTTTGCTATTACTGTCGCTACTGCTGTTACTCTGCTGCTGTTGCTACTGTTGTTCCTTGCTACTTCGTTGTTACTTGTTGCAAGATCCTTTTTCGACACTGTTGTCAGGGAAGAATAGTTCCCCTTCCACGTGCAACTTATTGGCGCCATTGATACAACAGTTTTGAATACTCTGCCGTCAACAGATCTGTTTCTGACACCGTTGCTATCATACTACTTTGCTACTGATACTTTGGATGCAGACACTAATCTTTCAGGTGTGGTTGAATCTGACAAACTCAACTGCTAATACTTGAGAATATTCTTTAGCTTCCCCTTGTGAGCGAATCAATAAATTTGGGTCGAATACTCTCCCCTCGAAAATTGTTGCGAGCCCCTACACTTGTGGGTTATCAAGACCTTTTTCTGGCGCCGTTGCCGGGGAGGCACAACTATATTCTCTGAGTCACTTCGGATTGTCGTGTGCTGATCACTATGAGGAATCCGAAAGATCCAAGAACTAAAATCTTGCCTTCCACTACGAGGAGAGGTAAGGAACTGCCATCTAACTCTGAACTTGATTCACCTTCAGTTATGAGTAAGTTGGCGACATCACCTCCTGCTGGAAATCTTGATATGTCGCCTATGCCTGATGATGCTATGCTTGATACTATGCCTGATGATGCTATGCTTGATACTATGCCTGATGATGCTATGCTTGATACTATGCCTGATGATGCTATGCTTGATACTATGCCCGATGATGCTATTCTTGATACTATGCCTGATGATGCTATGCCTGATACTGCTTTGCTACTTGGTGCATTCCTTGATGCCCATATTGCTAGAGTTGCTGCTAGATGTGATGATACTTCTCAAACTGCTGATACTATTGAAGTAGAACCTACTACTATGCCTGAATTGCCTGTTATGCCTCATACACGCTATGTTATGGAGGGAGAGATAGCTGAGGATTTTCTTGCATGTAAGGATAGCTATGATGTTGAGAAATTACTGCGCAAGTGGAAAGAAAAATCTCTGAACGCTAGGATGAAATACGACCCGAAGTTTGCCACTTCGCCTATCTTCGTGACCGATAAGGATTATGAATTCTCTGTCGACCCTGAGTTAATCACTCTGGTCAAATCTGATCCTTTTCACGGTTATGAGTCTGAAATGGTTGTAGCCCATCTTACCAAACTGCACGATATAGCCACCCTATTCACTAGTGAGGAAAAGATCCGCCACTACTACATGCTCAAGATGTTTCCTTTCTCGCTAAAGGATGATGCTAAGACTTGGTTCACTTCTCTTGCTCCTGGTTGTGTGTGTAGCCCCCAGGATATGGTCTACTACTTCTCTGAAAAATATTTCCCTGCCCATAGAAACAAGCTGCCTTGCAGGAAATATACAACTTTGCACAAGTTGAAGAAGAGAGTCTCCCACAAGCTTGGGGGAGGCTCATCCAGCTACTGAATGCTTTGCCTGATCAGCCTCTTGAGAAGAATGAAATACTTGATATCTTCTATAATGGACTCACTGATGCTTCTAAAGACCACCTAGATAGTTGTGCCGCCAGTGTTTTTAGGGAACAGACTATAGAACAAGCTGAGATTCTATTGAATAACATTGTGTGCAATGAGAATGCTTGGACTATTCCCGAACCACCTCCTAAGCCAACTCTGAAGAAAATAGGTATTCTATTCCTCAGTCCTGAAGATATGCAAGAAGCTAAGAAATCTATGCGAGAGGAAGGCATTAAATCCGAAGATGTCAAAAATCTACCACCTACCGAAGAGATCCATGGTCTCGATAACCCAATACATGTAGTAGAAGTAAATTCTTTGCGTAGGTTTGATGAGAGTGATATTCCTTTTGATAAACCTGCTAGCTTATGCATGGATGAATTTGATAACTTTGTTGCCAAACAACAAAGTTTCAATGATTATGTTAGCAGACAATTGGAAAAGAATGCTCATATGCTTAGTCATTTAAGTGCTTGTGTGGACAGAAACGTCAATGATCTTAAACTTCTGAGTAAACATGCCTCTATGGTTACTACTTAGGTAGAACAAGTACTCAAAGCTCAGAATGACTTGCTCAATGAGTTGAATGACAATTCTGTCAGAGTCGTCAGTAGAGGCGGTAGAATGACCCAGGAACCTCTGTATTCCGAGGGTCATCCGAAGAGAATTGAACAAGATCCTCAAGGAGTTAGCACTGATGCACCTAGTCATCCTAGAAAGAATAAGAAAGATGATAGGAACCTGCACGCTAGCAACCCTGTTGCTGCTACACCTGAGAGTCCAAACGATGCCTCTGCCTCTGATGCTGAAACACAATCTAGTGATGAACATGAGCCTAATGATAATATCAATAGTGATGTTCATGATAATGCTCAACCTAGCAATGAAAAGGATATGGAGATTGAACCTGACCTTGATAACCCACAACCTAAGAGTAAGAGATACGATAAGAATGACTTCGCTGCTAGGAAGCACGATAAAGAAAGGGAACCATGGGTTCAGAAACCCATGCCCTTTCCTCCCAAACCATCCAAGAAAAAGGTTGATGAGGATTTTAAGCGATTCGTTGAGATGATCAGACCTGTCTTTCTGCAAATGCGTTTGACACATATGCTCAAAATGTCTCGGTATGCTAAGTACATGAAAGATATTGTGACTAATAAGAGGAGGATACCTGATCTTGAGATCTCCGGCATGCTTGCCAATTATACCTTCAAGGGTGGAACTCCTAAGAAACTAGGTGATCCCGGTGTGCCCACTATACCTTGCTCCATTAAAGGCAACTGCGTTATGCGACCTTGGAGCCGGTGTTAGTGTTATGCCTCTCTCTCTTTATGGTAGGCTTGAACTGGATGAGTTGACACCCACTAAAATCTCTCTGCAAATGGCCGACAAATCAACTGCTTTCCCTATCGGCATTTGCGAGGATGTGCCTGTTGTGGTTGCTAACACCACTATCATAACAGACTTTGTTATCTTGGATATTCCCGAGGATGATGCCATGGATGTCATCCTCGGAAGACCCTTTTTAAACACCGCAGGGGATGTTATAGATTGCAACAAAGGCAATGTCACTTTCCATGTCAACGGTAATGAGCATACGGTGCACTTCCCGAAGAAACAATATCGAGTACATTGCATCAATGCTATCGAAAAAACTTCATCGATTCTTATTGGGAGCTTTGAATGCCCTATTCCTCGTGTCAAGATGATGTATGACTTGCTTGTTGGGGAAATACACATCCCCATTGAGGTGACCTAGTGACTATTCAAAAAGTCTCTGTTCTCTTTTGCGATTCGAAAAGGTTTGTCGAGGGGATTTGATCAACTCCATTAACAAATTTCTTTCAATGACCATGAGATGGATGAATCGAGGAGTCACAAACCTCTGTTTTAAGCTTTCACCTTAGGCTGCTAGAAAGAAAGATGATAGATTTAGTTTAGTTTTCCCTGTTTTCTGTTTTACCATCCTGTAGAAAAGTACCCCGAAAATAAAAGTTCTCTGAACGTCCTGAAAATGTAGTATGATTTTTTCTGGAATTTTTGAAAAATTCTGAGACAAAGAGTTTTTCTGGGGGCTATACCAGTGGGCCACAAGCCCTTGGGGCGCGGCCACCCCCTGGCCACGCCACCCAGGCTTGTGGGGGCCCATAGGCACCCCCTCTACTCATTCTTGCTCTCATCTAGTTCTCCTACCTCCAGAAAAAATTGTTTTGCAGCTCAAACCCGTGTTCTTGCTCCTCTTGCTGGGATCTTCATCTCTTTGCTCAAAGCACCATTCTCAGAACTGTTTTGGGAAAATTACTCCTTGGTAAGTGACTCCTCCATTGGTCCAATTAGTTTTTGCTCTAGTGCCTTCTACTCCGCGTATTTTTGCTGCCTTGGTGACCATGTTCTTGAGCTTTGCATGCTAATTTTAGTTGGTCCCAAGTTGTTTTGATGCATAATATGGTCTCTAGGCACTTGTTGGAGTAGTTGCTACGAGTTTAGTTGAGCCTTGTTCACTTTTCCTTAGAATCACTAAAAATTTCAGAAATTTTCAGACATAGGAAAAGGGAAAAGATGAGGAGGTCCTTAAGAGGATCGTCAAGCCGTGACCCCAAGGATGATGGGAGTGAGAAGAAGCCCAAGTACCTGGTCCCTTGAGTCGTAGAAGTTCGAGTGTGCGAGTGGCCAAGCGACGTGTTCTTACGCACCGCTGGAATTAATGAGGACTTTTATCACTTGGTGGAGAACGCAGGCCTTACCGCCTTCGTTATAGATAAGTGTCTGCAATACCTCCTCCTCCCTAATATATTCGTACAAAGCTTTAACTTCTATCCAAGGAAGAATCCTCCTATGGTTGAGTTTAAACTCTATGATATCCCCGAGGGCATGTCACTCCATGATTTTTGCAATGTTTGCAAATTACCTTACGTTGGGGATATTCATGAACCTCGTCCATGGGACTTGGAAGCTTTCATCGATACAATTGTTGTAGGAGATGAGAGAGGAGTGTCTTGCGCTAGAGCTGCTAGCATTCATTTTCCCGTGCTTCGGTACTTCTCATTATTTGTGGGAAAATGTTTGATTGGTCGCGGGAAAGCTGTGTCACTTAGTTCCCCAGATGTTGCGGTCTTGCGCGAAGCCCTTTATAACGATAAAACTTATAGCTTGGGCGCTATAGTAGCTCAATGGTTGAACCTGAACCGTTCTAAAGGCGTTTCTATGGAGGTATCTATGCTACTCGTCTTGCTAGACACTTTCAGATACCTATTAGACTGGAGGAGGAAGAAGAGATTCTTCTTCCCGAGAGATATCTAGATTACGATAGCATGGTTCACCATGACTTTCTAGATAGAGATATAAATAGAAGGATGATTTATAACCTGGTATTTAGTCAGGGTACTCGAGAGACTATTACTTTGCCTGCTCGTTCTTTGTTCAATCTTCATGCAGGCAGGTACACTATTATGCCCTCGGACATCTATGCATATTGGGGCTTAGCCCAACCACAGGTGCCCATTCCAGAGCCGCCAGTCGAGTACCAGACCCCAGTTTATCAGCGGGAGCCACAGGAGCTCACACAACAGTGGCATCCACAGTCCCTCCGGAGTATCCCGGAGCTGGTTATTTCCTGCCTTGGGATTAGACCAAGCTAGGCCAAAAGCCTAAGCTTGGGGGAGTACGTGTTCTCACCGACCTTACATTCATGCTAATGCTATCACTTTGTTGGTCGGTGTTCACACTTTGCCACTGTATTATCCATGCTAGTTTATTTTCGTTTTCTTGTTTTCTTATTTTTTTGTCCTTTGAGAAAACCCAAAAAGATTTTCCTTTCTTCTTTTGCTTGTTGGGCGCTTTCCCGTGTAATTAGTTTTCTTTTTCTTTGGGTCAAGGTAGAAGATATTGGTTACAATGTTTAGTGGCTCTTGTATGCATACCTGTTTAGCCTTCAAAGAGCCATATTACTTTGTCTTCTCCTTTTATGTTTGCCTGCAGATTCAGCTTAGTCCATTGCATGAGCACGCTTATTATTGTTCACATCGTTCGATCATGCAAGTAGGTACTCGTGAGACTATTACTTTGCCTGCTCCTTCTTTGTTCAATCTTCATGCAGGTAGGTACATTATTATGCCCTCGGACATCTACGCATATTGGGGCCTAGCCCAACCACAGGTGCCCGTTCCCGAGCCACCAGTCGAGTACCAGACGCCAGTTTATCAGTGGGAGCCAGAGGAGCTCACACAAAAGTGGCATCCTCAGTCCACTCCGGAGTACCCCGGAGCTGGTTATTTCCCTCCTTGGGAGTAGACCAACTTAGGCCAAACTCCTAAGTCACATCCCTGACACCTTAATCAAGTTAGCATTGTGGTCATATCTTCTTTGCTTTGCATCTAGGAAATTTTCAACAAGAACAAGCAAGTGGTGAAATAACACTCAAAAACCCTAGCCACTTCTCAAATTCAAAGGAATTATAAACTTGTTCAAATCAATGAACTCAAAATGGCCTCAAGAAAAGTTCAACTTTTCTGATAAATCATGGAAGCAAATAAGCAATGAAGAAAACCATTTTCATAACGCTTTTGGCATTTTAAATAAATGCAAAAAGCTACTGGTTTCAAGTTTAAATTTGAATTCAAAAAACTTTAAGTTTTCAAAAATGTTGAAAACTTCAGGAATGGTTGGATATATTCCAACAAATATTCTGGTGTGTTCAAAATACTTTTTACAAACTATTTTGGAGCTGAAATAAATAGCAAATCAAATAGTTAGCAAAACAGAAAAAAGGAGGAAAGAATTACCTGTCGCTCACCTCAGCCCAAGCCTAGTCGCGCTGTCGTCTTCCTCCTCGCGAGTAGGAGCAGGAGGTGGCCGCCGCAACGCCACGCGCCTCCACGCAGCTCTCTGCCTGGCTGGCCGCCGCTTCACGCTGGCGAGCATGGGAATAACCTCCCCGAGCACGTATCTATCCGTTCCCGTGCTCCAGTTCCCCCCTCCTCTCGGGATCTCTCCTCCCTCCTTCTGCCGCCATTGCCAAGAGCTCGAGCTCGAGCCGCCGTGCCTCTAGCCACAGGACCTTCCTCCTGAGTAGTCCAGTAACTCCGGCTCGATGAGCTGGTTCTCCCTGCAAAGGCCGAAGCCTCCCCGAGCCCTGCTATGCCCCCAACGCCATCGTCTTCAACCTTTGGTCGCCGGCAAATCGACGGTGAAACGCCGGCTACAGCCCCTCCCCGAGCAGTCTGAGCCTAGCTTCACCTCCACCGTGAGCCTGCGATCGTTTCCCCTCTTCTTCCCCTCGGATTCATGCCCCCTACCCACTGGACCATCAAACCCGAACTCCGGCAGCCGCCTTGGCTCGTCGCCGGCTTGCTCCGGCCACCCATAGCCCTCCCTGAGGCTAGTGCTGGATGAGGCCGAGCCTGGGGATCATCCCAGTGCTCTCGGCATCCGTTTCCGAGCACCACAACATGAGATAGCGCGTCTTCGGCGAAGTTCTGCCGCGGATCTGGTCGCCGTCGGTCAGACTCCGGCGGGGGACGACGTGGCCAGCCTAACCCGAGTAGATTAGCACTAAACACTCGCTGACAGTGGGCCCCAGGCCAAGTCAAACCCACTTAGGGGCTGGTCAGCGCGGGATTAGCTCCTCAGACGCTGACCAGTGAGTCCCCCTGTCAAGTTTGACCTGATCAGGTCAGTTGACCTGCTGACGCCATGATGATGTAGTTATGACGCAATAAGTGAATTTCTGATTTAAAAGAATTCCAGAAAAATGCCAAAACTTCTAAAATTCATAGAAATTAATCTGTAACTCCAATGAAAATAATTTATATATGAAAAAGTATCAGAAAAATTCAAGGAATCTGAATATGTCATTTTCAAACATGTTTGAAAATGTTACTGAACCCAAACATATAGATTAATGAATAAGTTAACTTTCATAAATACTTTGGCAACAAGGCAAGCAACCATTTTGATCATCCCGATAAAACCCAGGTTCTCGCTTCTGCACTTACTTATTGCATTAGGATCAAATGCTTCAAATGCTTTTGCCACGTTAGTTGAACCCACTTCCTTTGCATGACCTATCCTTGTCACATTAAATAGCTGAACCTTGCAACCTAGCATACCTGGTAGTTGCTTGAGCCATGATGTGCCTTATCCTGCTATGCATGCTATGCTTAGAGTTGTGTATGGTGTGTCATCTGGGAGATGAACAGAATTGTGAGAATGTGTTCAGTAAGTAAAGGTTGTGTGTTGAACCTGATTTGGTAAAGGTACCGGTGAAAGGTTGTGTAGGAGTACATGGCGGGTTGTTTCATTGGAACCGTCCTTAGGAACTGAGTTCCGTGTATGTAATCCAAGACGAGATACTACCACATGCTGGGCCCTGAAATATGACCCCGCTCGACTTATTAATTGCTTAGTACTCGGTCCAGGAGTTGCAAGTAGTTTCTGGTGTTTATAGTCATGCTCGAGGCCGTGCATGGTGCTGACCTGAGAGGTGGGCTGTGATGCGGTAGGCAGTGGCACGGTGTACCAAGTGGCACCCGGATGGTGGGCTTGGGAACCCTGCGCACATCGTTTGGGGCCGTGGCAGAAACCTCGGCCGAACTTCCGTGCGGGTTACCCTCAGATAGGCGATAGACCTGGACTAGGTACTAATGTGGTTAACGGTCGTGGCCGACTCCCTCGCTGGGCTTCCGCTTGAAGGTTGCCGAGGTGCATGATGTGCACATGGCGATAAGTGGCGAGAGCGTGTGTGACGAAGTACACCCCTGCAGAGTTATGATCTATTAGAATAGCCGCGTCTGCGGATATGGACTACTTGGAGACATATGTTGTTCATAGATAACTTCAATGGCTACTCATAAAATTGTCAAGATAAGCATGAGTGTCGTTGACAGCATTTCCGTATGGAGACGGAATGATTCCATGATGGAGTATTGTTGTGGTGTTAGTGGACTC
Organism: Hordeum vulgare subsp. vulgare; assembly: GCF_904849725.1. NCBI lineage: Eukaryota > Viridiplantae > Streptophyta > Magnoliopsida > Poales > Poaceae > Hordeum > Hordeum vulgare. The sequence continues at coordinate 456,636,423 of NC_058522.1, forward strand.
GTGTGCGAGAAATCAAGTTGTTTAAAATTGTTTTAAAATGTAAGTTGTCTAGCCACGAGTCAAATGCTGGCTTTCCGCATGAAACCCCACAATTCCTTATTGATACATTGCATGAGTAGATAGTTATCCTAAAGTCTTGCTGGGCACCTCCGTAGTCATGTTTGTCTCATAATTGTTGCAGAGGTTGTTAATGACCCTAATGGAGGGTTCTTCCTAGACATCGACGACGACGAGTAGCTGGTGTCCCAGCTACGATCTGGCCCTGGATTGGGTCTGTAGTATAGTCAGGCCATGTGCCTTCTAGTTTCACCTGTCTGTACTCAGACAGTTTTAAACACTTCCGCTGGCTTGTAACTGAATGACTGATATGATGGGTCGTGAGACCCTTATTGTGTAATATTATGTGTGTGGCTCTTCCGAGCCTCTTAAATAAAGCTTGTATGTTTATGGTTATGTTGTGATGCCATCGATGTATCTATACATATCGGTATGCTATGCGTACGTGTGCCGTACTTGATATGTATGGGGTTCGATTACCTAGCCGTAAACTTTAGTAGCACTCCTTACAGGGAAGTGCCCCTTTGTGATCCAACGAGCCATGGTAGCTCGCTACTGCTCTAGACACATTGGTTGACCGGCGTGTGTCCTTCTTAGCTGTCGTGCCTGTCCCCTCTGGGGAAATGTCACGCGATGTAATGGAGTCCTTGTAGCTTGCTACGACTCGTCTACACCCGCTGGTGACCGACACCTGCTTTGCTGGGTCATGTATGCCTGTCCTTGCGCGGAACTGCCACTTTGGTTTATGACTAGACATGTCGATCCGGTTTCTTTGTCATTGGAATGCTTGCGACACAATTGAATACGTGAGTCAAAAGGCGCAAACGGTCCCGGCTAAGGTAAGGTTGCAGCCGTGGGGTTAACCGTGCGTGAGACCGCAAAGGGATGCGATGTGTTACAGGCTGGATTCCTATGGCTTAGGATCGGGGTCCCGACACCTAAGCTTGGGGGAGTACGTGTTTCTCACCGACTTTACATTCTTGCTTATGCTTTCACTTTGTTAGTCGGTGTTCACACTTTGCCACTGTATTATCCATGCTAGTTTATTTTCTTTTTCTCGTTTTCTTTTCGTGTGTCTGTCTAGTTTGAGAAAAAACCAAAAAAAAAATTGTTTTTCTTCTTTTGCTTGTTGGGAGCTTTCCCGTGTAAATAGTTTTCTTTTTCTTTGGGTCAAGGTAGAAGATAATGTTTACAATGTTTAGTGGTTCTTGCATACATACCTGTTTAGCTTTCAAAGAGTCATATTCCTTTGTCTTCTCCTTTGTGTTTGCCTGCAGATTCCAGCTTTAGTCCAATGCACGAGCACTCTTATCATTCGGTCGTGCAAGTTAAAGGCAATAATGACGATATATGATGAAGTGACTGAGCCTGGAAAAGCTGGTATGAACTCGATCTATTTTGTTTTTGTAAATATGACTAGCTCACCGTTCCTAGTTCAGCTTTGTTGTGAGAGAAACATGTTTGCAATGAAAACTTAGAGATCATAGTTGTTTATGCCATGCTTACTTAGCTAGGAGCTTATAATGGTTTGCATTGGTTGCCAACATGAATGTTGAGATGACTATGATGTAGTATGATAGGATGGTATCCTCCTTTCTATGATTCTAGTGGCTTGCCTTGGCGCATGTTTAAGCATGTAGTTGAAACAAAATCAACATAGCCTCTACGATATTCATGTTCATGGTGATTTATGTCCTACTCATGCTTGCACTCAATGTTAGTTAATCTCAATGCATTTTGATGAATGTTGTCGCTCTCTAGTTGGTCGCTTCCCAGTCTTTTGCTAGCCTTCACTTGTACTAAGCGGGAATACTGCGTGTGCATCCACCTCCATAAACCCAAGTTGTTTCATGTGAGCCACCATACCTACCTATGTGCGGTATCTACCTGCCATTCCAAGTAAATTTGCATGTGCCACTCTCTAAACCTTTAAGAAATAATATGTTTCGCATGCCCGAACCTCTCATGTGGTGACAGGGGCTATTGGTATCTTCCATGCTAGGCGTGTTATCCTCGATATGTGTTTATTCACTATCATTCACGAGAAAGGGGCCGGTAAATGGAATTCCCAGTTCCATGCTCAAATCGAAAAGATAATTTAAACAAAACTCCCCCAGGATTGATGTTGGTATGGACGGTACCCGAGGATTCGGCTAGCCGTGGAGTGTGATTGATTGGTGGTGGGGGAGACAAAACTTTACTTTTCTGTTTGGGAACCGCCTATAGCATGTGTAGCATGGAAGATGTTCAGAACTCTTAGTCATTGCGTTGACAATGAAAGCATGCCACCCAAAATTATTATCTCTGTTTTCAAAGCTTGAGCTCTGGCACCTCTGCAAATCAATGCTTCCCTCTGCGAAGGGCCTGTCTATTTATGTTCCTGTTGAGTCATCCTCCTCTTACAAAAGCACCAATTAGAGAGCACCTATCTCATTTTTATGCTTTGCTTTTAACTGTGTTGAGTATGACTATGAATGGATCTTCATTGCCTTGAATTACAATGTTTAGTCAGCCCTTGGTCTTTGAAGGTGCTTTGCATTTATGTTTTGCGGTCTCAGAAAGAGCTAGCGAGATACCATCTATTCGTACCGCTTCATGTTGTTTTGATTGAAGTGTTGACACTTGAGGCTTATTATTATTTGCTCGCTAGTTGATTATGGCATTGATATGAGTTTACCGTGAGACCTAGATGTCATTTGCTTGTGTGGTTTGTTTGTGGTCTTGCTGAAATTCGGGTTATGAGTTAGACATAGTTGCAACAACAAGATCAAACAGAGTTCGTCAAAGTTTTTCTTTTGTCTCTTTCAATTTGACAACTGAATTGCTTGAGGACAAGCAAGGCTTTAAGCTTGGGGGAGTTTATACGTCTCCGTCGTATCTACTTTTCCGAACTCTTTAGCCCTTGTTTTGGACTCTAATTTGCATGATTTGAATGGAACTAACCCGGACTGACGCTGTTTTCAGCAGAATTGCCATGGTGTTGTTTTTGTGCAGAAATAAAAAGTTCTCGGAATGTCCACAAAATTTACGGGGAATTTTTCTAGAATAAAAGAAAAATACCCGCGCGAAGATCCACCGGAGGGGGCGTGGCAGTGGGCCACAAGCCCATAGGCCACAGCCACCCCCCTAGGCTGCGCCGTGAGGGCTTGTGGGGCCCATGTGGCACCACCGCATCCAAACTCAGCTCTATATCTTACGTATCGCCTGGAAAAAAATCAGAGAGAAGGTTTCATCGCGTTTTACAATACGGAGGCGCCGCCACCCCCTGTTCTTCATTTGGAGGGCAGACCTGGAGTCCGTTTTGGGCTCCGGAGAGGGGAAATTCTCGCCATCGTCATCATCAACCTTCCTCCATCGACAATTCCATGATGCTCTTCATCGTTCGTGAGTAATCTCATCGTAGGCTTTTTGGACGGTGATGAGATGGATGAGATCTATCATGTAATCGAGTTAGTTTTGACGGGGATTGATCCCTGGTATCCACTATGTTCTAGATTGATGTTGCTACTTCTTTGCCATGCTTAATACTTGTCACTAGGGCCGAGTGCCATGATTTCAGATCTGAACCTATTATGTTGTCGCCAATATATGTGTGTTTTAAGTACTTGTTCTACCTGAGTAGTAATCATAGAGGCAGGTTTACTCAGGAGCTTCAGATCAGTGACATTTCTGTCTACACAAGCACTTAAATGACTAAGCATACGAGTAGTTTGTTCCAAATGTCTGCCAACATAATCATTGAAACTCTGTTGTTTGGCAACAAAGTTGTCAAATTCATCAAAGCATAGTCTAGCAGGTTTATCAAAAGGAATATCACTCTCATCAAACCTACGCAGATAATTTACTTCCACTACCTGTATCGGGTTCTCGAGACCATGGATCTCTTCGATAGGTGGCAGATTTTTGACATCTTCACATCTAATGCCTTTCTCTTGCATAGATTTCTTGGCTTCTTGCATATCTTCGGGACTGAGGAATAGGATACCTCTTTTCTTAGGAGTTGGCTTAGGAGGTGGTTCGGTAATAGTCCAAGCATTATCATTGATCAAGATGTTATTCAGTAGAGTCTCAGCTTGTTCTACAGTTCGTTCCCTAAAAACACAACCGGCACAACTATCTAGGTGGTCTTTAGAAGCATCGGTAAGTCCGTTATAGAAGATATCAAGTATCTCGTTCTTCTTAAGAGGGTAATCTGGCAAAGCATTCTGTAGCTGGACAAGCCTCCCCCAAGCTTATGGGAGACTCTCTTCTTTGAGTTGAGCAAAGTTGTATATTTCCTGCAAGGCAGCTTGCTTCTTATGGGCAGGGAAATATTTCTCACAGAAGTAATAGACCATATCCTGGGGACGACTAACACATCCAGGAGCAAGAGAAGTGAACCAGGCTTTAGTGTCATCCTTTAGAGAGAAAGGAAACAACTTAAGGATATAGTAGCGGCGGATATTCTCATCACTAGTGAAAAGGGTGGCTATATCGTGTAGTTTGGTAAGATGGGCTACGGCCGTCTCAGGCTCATAACGTGGAAAGGATCAGATTCGACTAGAGAGATTATCTCGGGATCGACAGAGAATTCATAATCATGATCGGTGATAAAGATAGGTGAAGCGGCAAACTTCGGGTCGTACTTCATCCTAGCTTTCAGAGATTTTTCCTTCCACTTGAGAAATAATTTCTCAGCGTCATAGGCATCCTTACACGCAAGAAAATCATCAGCTATCTCTCCCTCCATAACGTAACCCTCAGGTATATCAGGCAATTCATATCTAGGAGAGCTAGATCTAGCAGGAGCAAAAGCAGGTTCTATCTCAATAGTATCGGCAGTTTCACAAGCATCACGAGCATTGGCAGTAACTCTAGCAATATGAGCATCAAGGAATACCCCTAGTGGCACATCAGGCAAAGTAGTATCTCTAGCAGTATCAAGCATAGCATCATCAGGCAAAATAGCATCTCTAGCATCATCAGGCAAAGCAGTATCAGGCATAGCATCTCTAGCAGTATCAGGCATAGCATCTCTAGCAGTATCAGGCATAGCATCTCTAGCAATATCACGCATAGCATCATCAAGCAGAAGCGACATATCAAGATTTCTAGCAGGAGGTGATGTCGCAAACTTACTCATAACTCAAGGTGAATCAAGTGCAGAGCTAGATGGTAGTTCCTTAGCTCCCCTCGTAGTTGAGGGCAAGACTTTGGTTTTTGGATCTTTCAGATTCTTCATAGTGATCAGCAGATATAAATCCCAAGTGACTCAGAGAATATAGCAATCCTTCCCCGACAACGGCGCCAGAAAAATGCTGCTGTCGGGAGTCCCTGACAACGACACTAGAAGAATATTGTTGACGTGTTCCTGACTTGACGCCTTCACGACAACAGAGCGAGAACTGCTCGCAGTTGCTCAACAATTAGCAATTGTCTTGCAATGGCCCACCAGCGCGTGGGTTTGCGGCAGTTTTCGAGGGTAGAGTATTCAACCCAAATTTGTTAGTTCGCCCGTCTGGAAGTGAAAGGATACTCTCAAGTATTACCAGATGAATGTGTCAGATTCAACCGCACCTGAAAGATTAGTATCTGCAAGCAAAGTATCAGTAGCAAAGTAGTATGATAACAACGGTGACAGAAACGATCTGTTGACGGCATACTATTCCTAACTGTTGTATCAATGGCGCTAGAAGTTGCCCGTGGATGAGAAATATTCTTTGCCATCAACGTCGAGCGAAAAAGTATTGTAGCGGGTAGCAACAGCGTAACGAGTAACAGCAGTGGCAAGGAACAACAGTAGTGACAGCGGTAGCAAGTAGCAACAGTAGCAAGTAGCAGTGGTAACAGCAGCAGAGCAAAACTAGTAACAGCAGTAACAGCAGCAGAGCAAAACAAGTAACAGCAGCAGTGGGACAAACTCGTAGGCAATGGGTCAGTGATTCGTTTGGATGACTTTCATCATGCAACAGTTATAACACTGAGAGATATGTGGCTAGCTCCCGTTCGTCAATGTGATGCAGGCATGCATTCCGTGTGTAGTCATACGTGCTTAGGGAAAATAACTTGCATGACATCTATTGTCCATCCCTCTCGTGGTAGCGGGGTCCAAAAGGATACTACGGGATACTAAGGTTCTCCTTTTAATAAAGAACCGGAACAACGCATTAGCACTTGGTGAACACATGAACTCCTCAAACTATGGTCATCACCGGGAGTGGTTCCGGTTATTGTCACTCCGGGGTTGCCGGGTCATAACACATAGTAGGTAACTACAACTTGCAAGATCGGATCTCAAACACACATATATTGGTGACAACATAATAATTTCAGATCTGAAATCATGGCACTCGGGCCCTAGTGACAAGCATTAAGCATGGCAAAGTAGTAGCAACATCAATCTCAGAACATACTGGATACTAGGGATCGATCCCCGTCAAAACTAACTCAATTACATGATAGATCTCATCCTACTCATCACCACCCAGCAAGCCTACGAATAGATTACTCACGACGATGAAGAGCTTCATGGAATTGGAGAGGGAAGAAGGTTGATGATGATGATGGCGACGATTTCCCCTCTCCGGAGCCCAAAACGGACTCCAGATCTGTCCTCCAGATGAAGAACAGGATGTGGCGGCGCCTCCTTATTGCAAACGCGGTGAAATCTTCTATCCTGATTTTTTTCGGGACGAAAGTGAATTTATAGAGCTGAGTTTGGGGGCGGCAGAGCCTCGTGGGCCCCACAAGCTTGGTTGCCGCGGCCAGGGGGAGGCCGCGGCAACAGGGCTTGTGGCCCACTGGCCCATCCCGTCCGGTGGATCTTTGCGCGGGTATTTTTCGTATTTTCCAGAAAATTTCTCCGTAAATTTTCAGGACGTTCGGAGAACTTTCATTTCTGCACAAAAACAACACCATGGCAATTCTGCTGAAAACAGCGTTAGTCCGGGTTAGTTCCATTCAAATCATGCAAATTAGAGTCCAAAACAAGGGCAAAAGAGTTTGGAAAAGTAGATACGATGGAGACGTATCAATGGACAATAGTTGTCATGCAAGTTCTTTTCCCTAAGCATGTATGACTACATACAAAATACATGCCTACATTAGATTGACGAACGGGAACTAGTTACACATCTCTCCGTGTTATAGCTGTTACATGATGAATCACATCCGTCATACTCATCCATCACTGATCCACTGCCTACGAGTCTTTTACTACTGGTCCTTGCTATGTTACTTTGTCCAGGCTTGTCCCTTGCTACAAAAGGGATTGGGCCACTTTGCTATTACTGTCGCTACTGTTGTTATTCTGCTGGTGCTGCTACTGCTGTTCCTTGCTACTTCGTTGTTACTTGTTGCAAGATCCTTTTTCGACACCGTTGTCGGGGAAGAATATTTCCCCGTCCATGTGCAACTTACTGGCGCCATTGATACAACAGTTAGGAATAGTCTGCCGTCAACAGATCTGTTTCTGACACCGTTGCTATCATACTACTTTGCTACTGATACTTTGCTTCCACACACTAATCTGTCAGGTGTGGTTGAATCTGACAAACTCAACTACTAATACTTGAGAATATTCTTTAGCTTCCCCTTGTGAGCGAATCAATAAATTTGGGTTGAATACTCTACCCTCGAAAACTGTTGCGATCCCCTACACTTGTGGGTTATCAATAGGGCACCATCAAAATCCGTTGAGATGACACTACAAACCATGGTATGGCAAAAGACCAAAGTTGCCGTTTCTTAAAGTTTGGGGATGTGATGCTTATGTCAAAAAGCTTCACCTTGAAAAGCTGGAACCCAAAGCGGAAAAGTGTGTCTTCATAGGTTACCCAGAAGAGACAATTGGGTATACCTTATATCTCAAATCCGAGGGCAAAGTGTTTGCTGCTAAAAACGGAGCTTTTCTTGAGAAGGAGTTTCTCTCGAAAGAATTGAGTGGGAGGAAGATAGAACTTGATGAGGTTGTCGAACCTCTAATTCCTCTAGATGGTGGCGTAGGACAAGGGGAAACCCATGTTGCTGCGGTGCCGGTTGTGGAGCAAGTTGATGATGATGATCATGAAACTTCAAATCAAGTTGCTATCGGACCTCGCACGTCGACAAGATCACGTACTGCTCCTGAGTGGTACGGTAATCCTATCTTAACGATTAAGTTGTTGGACAACAATGAACCTGCAAATTACGAAGAAGAAGTGGTGGGACCGGATTCCAACAAATGGCTGGAGGCCACGAAGTCGGAGATAGGATCCATGTACGAGAACAATGTGTGGACTTTGGAAGTACTACATGAAGGCCGCAAGGCTATTCAGAACAAATGGATCTATAAGAAGAAGACAGACGCAGACGGTAATGTGACCGTTTATAAAGCTCGACTTGTGGCAAAGGGTTTTCACAAGTTCAAGGAGTTGACTACGATGAGACTTTCTCACCGGTAGCGATGCTTAAGTCTGTCCGAATCATTTTAGCAATAGCTGCCTTTTACGATTATGAAATCTGGCAGATGGATGTCAAAACGGCGTTCCTTAACGGTTTTCTTAAGGAAGAGTTGTATATGATGCAACCCAAAGGTTTTGTCAATCCAAAGAATGCTAACAAAGTATGCAAGCTCTAGCGATCCATTTATGGACTGGTGCAAGCATCTCGGAGTTGGAATAAGCGTTTTGATGAGGTGATCAAAGCATTTGAGTTTATACAAGTGGTTGGAGAATCTTGTATTTACAAGAAAGTGAGTGGGAGCTTTGTGGCGTTTCTAATATTATATGTGGATGACATATTGCTGATTGGAAACAACGTGGAGCTTTTGGAGAGCATAAAGGATTACTTGAATAAAAGTTTCTCTATGAAGGACCTAGGAGAAGCTGCTCACATTCTAATATTATAGATCGAGACGCCTGATAGGACTTTCACAAAACACATACCATGATAAAGTTTTGAAGAAGTTCAAAATGGATCAGTCCAAGAAAGGGTTCTTGCCAGTATTACAAGGTATAAAATTTAGTAAGACTCAGTGCCCAGCAACTGCGGAAGATAGAGAACAAATGAGTTTCGTCCCCTACGCTTCAGCCGTAGGTTCTATCATGTATGCAATGATGTGCACTAGACCAGACGTCAGCTTGGCCATAAGTATGGCTGGTTTCAGAGTAATCCAGGAGTGGATCACTGGACGGCGATCAAGAATATTCTGAAGTACCTAATACGTCCATTTTGCATCATGCTTTCATGTTGATATTTATTGCTTTTTGGGTTGTTATTTCACTTCACGGTACAATGCTTATGCCTTTTCTCCCTTATTTTGCAAGGTTTACATGAAGAGGGAGAATGCCCGCAGCTGGAATTCTGGCCTGAAAAAGGAGCAAGTTTGAGATGCCTATTCTGTGAAACTCCATAAGCCGTGAAAATCAACGTGGATTTTTTTGGGGATTTATAAAAAATACTGTGTCGGAGGGGCGCCAGCAGGGGGCCACAAGCCTGCTAGGCGCGACCACCCCCCTGGCCGCGCCTAGGGGGCTTGTGGGCTCTCAGGTGGCCCTCTAGCTCCCCCCTTTTGCTAAAAGAAGGGTTTCGGTCTGGAAAAAATAGAGAGGAGGCTTTTCAGAGGATTCGCCGCCGCCACGAGTCGGAACTTGAGCAGAACCAATCTGGAGCTCCGGCGGGACGATCCTGCCGGGGAAACTTCCCTCCCGGAGTGTCGGGACCCCGATCCTAAGCCATAGGAATCCAGCCTGTAACACATCGCATCCCTTTGTGGTCTCACGCACGGTTAACTCCACGGCTGCAGCCTTACCTTAGCCAGGACCGTTTGCGTCTTTTGACTCACGTATGCGATAGTGTCGCTAGCATTCCAATGTCAAAGAACCCGGATCGACATGTCTAGTCATAAGCCAAAGTGGCAGTTCCGCACAAGGACAGGCATACATGACCCAACAAAGCAGGTGTCGGTCATCAACGAACGTAGACGAGTCGTAGCAAGCTACAAGGACTCCATTACGTCGCGTGACATTTCCTCAATGGGGACAGACACATCAGCTAAGAAGGACACATGCCGGTCAACCAATGTGTCCGGAGCAGTAGCGAACTACCAAGGCTCGCTGGATCACAACGGGGCATTTCCTTGTAGGGAGTGCTACTAAAGTTCACGACTAGGTATTCGAACCCCATACATATCAAGTAAGACACACGTACGCATGGCATACCGATATGTATAGATACATCGATGGCATCACAACATAACCATAAACATACAAACTTTAATTAGGAGGCTCGGAAAAGCCACACACATAATATTACACATCAAGGGTATCGCGACCCATAATAGCAGTCATACAATACAAGCCAGCGGAAGAATTATAAACTGTCTGGGTACAGACAGAGCAACTAGAAGGCACATGGCCTGACTATACTACAGAGCCGACGTAGGGCCAGATCGTAGCTGGGACACCAGCTACTCGTCGTCGTCGATGTCTACGAAGAACCCTCCATTAGGGTCATTAGCAACCTCTGCAACATTATTAAGCAAACATGAGTACGAAGGTACTCAGCAAGACTTTAGGATGGCTAACTACTCATGCAAGGTATCAAGAAGGTATTGTGGGGTTTCATGCAGAAAGCCAGCATTTGACTCGTGGCTAGACAACTTGCTTTTTGAAATTAGTTTTGACAATTCGATTTCTCGCACACGAGTCCACTAACACCACAACAATACCCTATCGTGGAATCATTCCGTCTCCATACGGAAATGCCATCCACGACACTCACGCTTATCTTGACAATTTTATGAGTAGCCATTGAAGTTATCTATGAACAACATATGTCTCCAAGTAGTCCATATCCGCGGACGCGGCTATCCGAATAGATCATAACCCTGCAGGGGTGTACTTCGTCACACACGCTCCCGCCACTTATCGCCATGTGCACATCATGCACCTCGGCAACCTTTGAGCGGAAGCCCAGTGAGGGAGTCGGCCACGACCGTTAACCACATTAGTACCTAGTCCAGGTATATCGCCTATCTGAGAGTAACCCGTACGGAAGTCCGGCCGAGGTTTCCGCCACGGCCTCAAACGATGTGCGCAGGGTTCCCAAGCACACCATCCGGGTGCCACTTGGTACACCGTGCCACTGCCTACCGCATCACGGTCCACCTCTCAGGTCAGCACCATGCACGGCCTCCAGCATTACTATAAACACCAGAAACTACTTGCAACTCCTGGACCGAGTACTACGCGATTAATAGGCCGAGCGGGGTCATATTTCAGGGCCCAGCATGTGGTAGTATCTAGTCTTGGATTACATACACGGAACTCAGTTCCTAAGGACGGTTCCAATGAAACAACCCGCCATGTACTCCTACACAGCCTTTCACCGGTACCTTTACCAAATCAAGTTCAACACACGACCTTTGCTTACCGAACACATTCCACATTTCTGTTCATCTCCCAGATGACAGACCATACACAACTCTAAGCATAGCATGCATAGCAGGATAAGGCACATCATAGCTCAAGCAACTACCAGGTATGCTAGGTTGCAAGGTTCGGCTATTTACTGTGACAAGGTTAAGTCATGCAAAGGAAGTGGGTCCAACTATCGTGGCAAAAGCAGTTGAAGCATTTGATCCTAATGCATTAAATAGGTGCAGGAGCAAGAACATAGGTGTTATCGGGATGATCAAAAGGGGTGCTTGCCTTGTTGCTCAGAGGAGGAACGATATCCGTCGGACGGATATTCGGTGGAATCCGGGGGTGCGGAGCCTACCGAAATGAACGGCAACATTCAATAACAATCATATGCAATCAAAATGATGCATAAGCATGGCATGAGAATGCAAAGTGGTAAGTTATTATAATCAAGATGTTTTAGGTTTAGAGTTGATTTGAATCACATTCGAATAGCAATTCAAACGGGTATTTTCGGATACCGGTTTAATTGATTCGACCTGATGCTCAGATCAACCTAATGTTAACATGCATGAAATGTCATGTTATGGTACTGGTTTATATCTAGGGCAGTGTGTGATCATTGCATTTATAATGAAATTTGGATATCTTTGCAAATTCCATTTATAAAGTGATTAAAGAATTGAATTATTCCTTATTTCACAATTTAGGGTTCTGTAAATTTTTCAAACATAGCTGAAATTAGCATAATCAGAATCCTTGAATTTTTCTGATACTTTTTCATATATAAATTATTTTCATTGGAGTTACAGATTAATTTCTATGATTTTTGCAATTTTTAGCAATTTCCTGAATTATTTTTATACTGGAAATTCCATTTATTGCATCAGGCTGACGTCAGCAGGTCAGCCGACCTGTGCAGGTCAAACCTGACAGGGGGGCCCCACTGGTCAGCCTCTCTGGGACTAATCCCGCGCTGACCAGCCCCTAATTGGGGTTTGACCAGGCGTGGGGCCCTCTGTCAGCGACTCAGAGGAGGGCGATTAGCCCCTAATGGCCGGCCACGTCGACTGCCACCGGAGGGTGGTCGCCGGCGACCAAACCCGCGGCGGAGGGCTCGCCGGAGGCGACCTAGACGGCGCTGCACCGCACGAAAACGCACGCCGTTGGCAGCTAAAGCAAGCTCGCGAAGTGGCCGATCTGGCAGGACCAACTGGGGAGGCTAGGGTCGCCGGAAGAGGCGTCGGCGACGAGCCGGAGCGGCGGCCGAAGCTCGGGCGTCGTCGGGGGCTTTGAATCAGAGGGATCCACGCTTAGATCTTAGCTGCTACGGCATCTACGCGTCGTCCTGGAGCTTCTGGTGCTCACGGGAGGACGAGCTGGACATCGGAGGGCTACCGGCGACGAGCGGCAGCGGCGGTGCTCGTCGGGCTCCGGTGAAACTAGGGCTAGAGGAGGGGATCGACGGGGAAAGCTTAGGGAAAACCACCGCATGCTCAATGGGAGTGCAGAGAAGAGCTCAGACAGCTCGGGGAAGGCCTGGGGGCGACGAATCGACGGGAGAGGTCCGGCGGCCGGAGGAGGAAGACGACGGCGTTGCAGGCGTTGCAGGGCTCGAGGGGACTTCGGCTTCTGCAGAGACGACCAGGGCGACGAGGCGGAGCTAATGGCATGCTCGCGGAGGAGATCCTATGGCCAGGGGCACGGCCAGCTCGAGCTCGAGCTCGGCTCTAATGGCGGCAGCAAGGAGGGGGAGGAGATCCGGGCGGAGGGGAAGAACCGAGGCGGGGAATGGATAGGGGAGGCTCTGGGGAGCTTATCCCCGTCGTCGCCAGCGCGAACCGGCGGCCAGGCAGGCACGCACGTGCGTGGCCGCGCCGGAGGAGGCAGCGGCCACCTCCTGCTGCCTACTGGCGCGGGGAAGGAGACGAGCGGCGAGATGGGCTGGGCCTCGCTTGCGCGTCAGGTAAGTCTTTTCCTTTTTCTTCTGCTTTTGTTTTTCTGTTTTGCTATTTATTGCTTTGCTAATTATTTCAGCTCCAAAACAAAAAGTAAAAACTAATTTTGACCTCCTGAAATATTTGTTATAATATCCCCACTCATTTCCAAGACTTTCAACATTTTTGGAAAATTATAGTTTCTGATTTCAAATTTTTAAATTTGAAACCAGTGGCTTTTGCATTTATTTAAAATGCTTAAAGTGTCAAGAAAATAGTTTTCTCTAATGCTCATTTACTTTCATGATTTATCAGAAAGTTTGAACATTTCTTGAGGCCATTTTGGGTTCATTGATTTTGAACTAGTTGAATTTTCCTTTAATTGAAATGGTGGCTAGGGTTTAGAGTTTTTCCTTTGCCACTTTGTTGTTTTTGTTGGAACTTCTTGGATGCAAATGCAAAGAAGACATGAGCACAATGCTATCTAGCTTAAGGTTTAGGGATGTGACACGGAGGGGGAAATCGTCGCCATCGTCATCACCAACACTCCTCTCATCGGGGGGACTCGTCACCATCAACATCTTCGTCACCACCATCTCATCTCCAAACCCTAGTTCATCTCTTGTAACCAATCTCCATCTCGCGACTCCGATTGGTACTTGTAGGGTTGCTAGTAGTGTTAATTACTCTTTGTAGTTGATGCTAGTTGGATTACTTGGTGGAAGAGTTTATGTTCAGATCCTTGATGCTACTCATTACCTCTCTGGTCATGAATATGATTATACTTTGTGAGTAGTTACTTTTGTTCCTGAGGACATGGGATAAGTGTTGCTATAAGACGTCATGTGAATTTGGTATTCGTTCGGTAATTTGATGTGTTGTATGTTGTTTTTCCTCTAGTGGTGTTAGGTGAACATCGACTACATAACACTTCACCATTATTTGGGCCTAGAGGAAGGCATTGGGAAGTAGTAAGTAGATGATGGGTTGCTAGAGTGGCAGAAGCTTAAACCCTAGTTTATGTGTTGCTTCGTAAGGGGCTGATTTGGATGCACTAGCTAGTTTAATGCTATGGTTAGACTTTGTCTTAATTCTTCTTTCATAGTTCCGGATGCTTGCGAGAGGGATTAATCATAAGTGGGATGCTTGTCCAAGTAAGGGCAGTACCCAAGCGCCGGTCCACCCACATATCAAACTATCAAAGTAATGAACGTGAATCATATGAACATGATGAAAACTAGCTTGATAGAAATTCCCATGTGTCCTCGGGAGCGTTTTACTTCCTATAAGACTTTGTCCAGGCTTGTCCCTTGCTACAAAAGGGATTGGGCCACTTTGCTGCACCGTTGTTACTTTTGTACTTGCTACTTGCTACGAATCATCTTGCCACACAACTACTTGTTACCGATAATTTCAGCGCTTGCAGATTTTACCTTGCTGAAAACCACTTGTCAGATCCTTCTGCTCCTCGTTGGGTTTGACACTCTTACTTATCGAAAGGACTACGATAGATCCCCTATACTTGTGGGTCATCAGTACCTGAAAAGGACTAAGGAAATGTTTCTCGTTTATGGAGGTGACAAAGAGCTCGTCGTAAAAGGTTACGTCGATGCAAGTTTTGACACCGATCCGGATGACTCTAAGTCTCAAACTGTATACGTATTTATTCTTAATGGGGGTGCGGTAAGCTGGTGCAGTTCCAAGCAGAGCGTCGTAGCAGATTCTACATGTGAAGCGGAGTACATGGCTGCCTCGAAGGCAGCAAAGGAGGGTGTCTGGATGAAGCAGTTCATGATAGAATTTGGAGTTGTGTCGAGCGCACTAGATCCATTAACTCTGTTATGTGACAACACTGGTGCCATTGCCTTAGCTAAGGAACCAAGGTTTCACAAGAAGACCAGACACATCAAACGACGCTTCAACCTCATCCGCGACTACGTCGAAGGAGAGGACATGTATATTTGCAAAGTGCACACGAATCTGAATGTAGCAGACTCGCTGACTAAACCTCTTCCACGAGCAAAACATGATCAACACCAGAACTGTATGGGTGTTCGATTTATAACAATGTAAATCACATGGCGATGTGAGGACTAGATTATTGACTCTAGTGCAAGTGGGAGACTATTGGAAATATGCCCTAGAGGAAATAAGAAATAGTTATTATTATATTTCTTGTTTAAAGATAATCGTTTATTATCCATGCTATAATTGTATTGAATGAAAACATAGATACATGTGTGGATACATAGACAAAAAAAATGGCCCTAGCAAGCCTCTAGTTGGCTAGCCAGTTGATCAAGGATAGTCAAGGCTTTCTGACTATGTGCAAAGTGTTGTTGCTTGATAACTGGATCACATCATTAGGAGAATCATGTGATGGACTAGACCGAAACTATGAATGTGGCATATTGATCGTGTCGTTTTATTGCTATAGTTTTCTGTGTGTCAAGTATTTGTTCCTATGACCATGAGATCATATAACTCAGTGGCACCGGAGGAATACCTTGTGTGCATCAAACATCACAACGTAACTGCGTGACTATAAACGTGCTCTACGGGTATCTCCGAAGGTGTCCGTTGAGTTAGTATGGATCAAGACTGGGATTTGTCACTCCGTGTAACGGAGAGGTGTCTCGGGGCCCACTCGGTAATACAACATCACACACAAGCCTTGCAAGCAATGTGACTAAGTGTAAGTCACGATTAAAGAGACTTACCGGTAACGAGATTAAAATAGGTATGCGGATACCGATGATCGAATCTCGGGCAAGTAACATACCGAAGGACAAAGGGAATGACATACGAGATTATACGAACCCTTGACACTGAGGTTCAACCGATAAGATCTTCGGAGAATACGTAGGATCCAATATGGGCATCCAGGTCCCGCTATTGGATATTGACCGAGGAGTACCTCGGGTGCATGTCTACATAGTTCTCGAACCCGCAGGGTGTGCACACTTAAGGTTCGACGATGTTTTATTATAGGTGAGTTATATGTGTGGTTACCGAATGTTGTTCGGAGTCTCGGATGAGATCACAGATGTCACGAGGGTTTCCGGAATGGTCCGGAGACGAATATTGTTATACAGGATGACTTCATTTGGTTACTAGAAAGTTTTTGGGCATTACCGGGAATGTACAGGGAGTGACGAATGGGTTCCGGAAGTTCACCGGGAGGGGGCAACCTTCTCGGGGGAAGCCCAAAGGACTTATGGGTGGCGCACCAGCCCTTTGTGGGCTGGTGGGACAGCCCAAGAAGGCCTATGCGCCAAAGAAAGAAAACCAAAGAAAAAAAGGAAAGCTGGGAAGGAAGAGAACGAATCCACTTTCGAATCCTAGTTGGACTAGGATTCGAGTAGGACTCCTCCTCTCCCTTGGTCGGCGCACCCTTGAGGGATTGGTCCTCAAGGCAAGCCTCCTCCCCCTCCCTCCTATATATAGTGGTGATATAGGGCTGATTTTAGGCAACTTTTTCCACGTGCAACTTAGATCTAGACACCATTGTTTTACCTCTAGATCGTATTTCTGCGGAGCTCGGGCAGAGCCCTGTAGGAGTAGATCCTTCACCACCACCGGAGCGTCGTCACGCTGTCGGAGAACTCATCTACTTTTGTGTCTTGCATGCTGGATCAAGAAGGCCGAGATCATCGTCGAGCTGTACGTGTGCTGAACGCGGAGGTGTCGTCCGTTCGACAGTAGATCGGAGCGGATCGTGGGACGGATCGCGGGACGGTTCGTGGGACGGTTCGCGGGGTGGATCGAGTCACATGAGTACATTCCACTACATCAACCGCGTTTCTTAACGCTTCGTGCTGTGTGATCTACAAGGGTACGTAGATCCAAATCTCCTTTCGTAGATGGACATCACCATGATAGGTCTTCGTGCGCGTAGCAAATTTTTTGTTTCCCCTGCGACGTTCCCCAACAGGGCTGCCTTGGCCCCTCCTCCAAGGAGGAGAGGTTCGACCGAGCTAGGGAGGAGTCCACATCCCACAAGGGAGGTGGATCCCTTCCTTTTAAATCCTCTTTTGCCTTATCTCTTTATCCCTAGCCGCATGAGCCTTTAGGGAAGGCCTTGCCCGGCCAAATAAGGGATGATCCACCTCCTCTAACAATCCATGAAGTCCTTTGGTCGTCACACCCTTCCCGGGGGTCCTCTCGCACCGTCTCGGCACTCCCGGTACTCTACCGATGAGCCTGAAACTTTTTCGGCGACTAAAACGGGACTTCCTATATATCAATCTTTACCTCCGTAGCTCCTCGTGACGTCTGGGATCTCATCCAGGACTCTGAACAACCTTCAGTAACCACATACACTATTTCCCTAAAACCCTAGCGTCATCGAATCTTAAGTGTGTAGACCCTACGGGTTCGGGAGACATACGGAAATGATCGAGACATCTCTCCGGCCAATAACCAATAGCGGGGTCTGGATATCCATGTTGGCTCCCACATATTCCACGATGATCCCATCGGATGAACCATAATGTCAAGGATTCACTCAATCCCGTATGCAATTCCCTTTGTCTATCGGTATGATACTTGCCCGAGATTCGATCGTCGGTATCCCATACCTTGTTCAATCTCGTTACCGCAAGTCTCTTTACTCGTTCTGTAACACATCATCACGTGGCTAACTCCTTAGTCACACTGAGCTCAATATGATCATGGATTACCGAGTGGGCCCACAGATACCTCTCTGTCACACGGAGTGACAAATTCCGAGTCTCGATTCGTACAATCCAACAGACACTTTCGGAGATACCCGTAGTGCACGTTTATAATCACCCAGTTACGCTGTGACGTTTGATACACCCAAAGAATTCCTATGGTATCCGGGAGTTGCACAATCTCATGGTCTATGGAAATGATACTTGACATTAGAAAAGCTTTAGCAGACGAACAACTCGATCTAGTGCTATGCTTAGGATTGGGTCTTGTCCATCACATCATTCCCCAATGATGTGATCCCATTATCAATGGCATTCAATGTCCATGATCAAGAAACCATGATCATCTATTGGTCAACGAGCTAGCCAACTAGAGGCTCACTAGGGACACATTGTGATCTATATATTCACACATGTATTACGCTTTATGGTTAATACAATTATAGCTTGAATAATAGACAATTATCATGAAGTGGAAATATAATAATAACAACTTTATTATTGCCTCTAGGGCATATTTCCAACAGTCTCCTAGTTTCACTAGAGTCAATAATCTAGTTACATTGTGATGAATCGAACACCCATAGAGTTCTGGTGTTGATCATGCTTTTCTCGTGAAGAGGTTTGGTCAACGGGTCTGCGACATTCAGATCCATATGTACTTTACAAATATCTATATCTCCATCCTGGATGTATCCACGAATGGAGTTGAAGCGGCACTTAATGTGCTTGGTCTTCTTGTGAAACCTGGGCTCCTTTGCAATGGCAATAGCTCTAGTGTTGTCACAGAACAGAGTCATCGGGGCCGACGCACTTGGAATCACTCCTAGGTCGGTGATGAACTCCTTCATCCAGACTCCTTCATGTGCTGCTTTCGAAGCAGCTATGTACTCTGCTTCACATGTAGATGCTTCCACGACGCTTTGCTTGCAACTGCACCAGCTAACTGCCCCATTATTCAAAATGTACACGTATCCGGTTTGTGACTTGGAGTCATCCGAATCTGTGTCGAAGCTAGCATCTACGTAACCCTTTACGACGAGCTCTTTGGCACCTCAATAAACGACAAACATATCTTTAGTCCTTTTCAGGTACTTAAGGATTTTCTTGACCATTGTCCAGTGATCCACTCCTGGATCACTCTGGTACCTCCCTACCAAACTTATGGCAAGGTTCACATAAGGTCTAGTACACAGTGATAACCCACAAGTGTAGCGGATCGCAACAGTTTTCGAGGGTAGAGTATTCAACCCAAATTTGTTGATTCGCCAAAAGGGGAAGCGAAAGAATATTCTCAAGTTTAGCAGCTGAGTTTGTCAAATTCAACCACACCTGAAAGATTAGTGTCTGCAAGCAAAGTATCAGTAGCAAAGTAGTATGATAGCAACGGTGTCAGAAACAGATCTGTTGATGGCAGACTATTCCTAACTGGTGTATCAATGGCGCCAGTAAGTTGCACGTGGACGGGGAACTATTCTTCCCCGGCAACGGTGTCAGAAAAGGATCTTGCAACAAGTAACAGCGAAGTAGCAAGGAACGACAATAGCAGCAGTAGCAACAGTAGTAGCAAAGTGGCCCAATCCCTTTTGTAGCAAGGGACAAGCCTGGACAAAGTAACGTAGCAAGGACCAGTAGTAAAAGACTCGTAGGCAGTGGATCGGTGATGGATGAGTATGACGGATTTGATTCATCGTGTAACAACTATAACACAGAGAGATAAGTAACTAGCTCCCGTTCGTCAATCTAATGTAGGCATGTATTCTGTATGTAGTCATACGTGCTTAGGAAAAAGAACTTGCATGACGTGTGATGTTTGTTGTGTATCCCTTGCAACGGCACCAGAAATAGTTGTGTCGACGGCACCAGGAATCCTTCAGCTGCGGCTACGCCTTAAGGGACTTCCTAGGCAAGTATGCAAAGGATTTCCCCCGTGGCCTTGGAGCCTTGCGTTGGTGTTCCCTCGAAGCGGAAAGGGTGATGTAGCACAGCGACAGTAAGTATTTCCCTCAATTTGAGAACCAAGGTATCAATATGGCAGAAGAGTATCTCAAGATCCTGCACAAACACAAAAGCTTGCACCCAACGCTATGAAGGGGTCGTCAATCCCTTATAGATTGTTTGCCAAGTGAGAACTGAAAGCAACAAAGTAACAAAGCAAAGTAAAAGCCGAGGTGTAAACGATGGATGTGAATAGACCTGGGGGCCGTAGTGTTTACTAGTGGCTTCTCTCATGAAAGCAAGTAGACGGTGGGTGAACAAATTACTGTCGAGCAATTGATAGAACCGCGCAAAGTCGTGACGATATCTGTGCAATGATTATATCTATAGGCATCACGTCCGAAACAAGTAGACCGATACTTTCTGCATCTACTACAATTACTCCACACGTCGATCGCTATCCAGCATGCATCTACTGTATTAAGTCAATAAGAACAGAGTAACGCCTTAAGCAAGATGACATGATGTAGAGGGATAATCTCAAACCAATGATAAAAACCCCATCTTTTTACCCTTGATGGCAACTACTTGATGTGTGCCTTGCTACCCCTACTGTCACTGGGAAAGGTCACCACATGGTAGAACCCAAAACCAAGCACTTCTCCCATTGCAAGAATCATAGATCTAGTTGGCCAAACAAAACCCAAGACTCGGAGAGACTTACAAGGATATCAAATCATGCATATAAGAAATCAGCAAAGACTCAAATATATATCATAGATAATCTGATCTCAAATCCACAATTCATCGGATCTCGACAAACACACCGCCAAAGAAGATTACATCAGATAGATCTCCATGAAGATCATGGAGAACTTTGTATTGAAGATCCAAGAGAGAGAAGAAGCCATCTAGCTACTAACTACGGACCCGTAGGTCTGAAGTGAACTACTCACAAGTCATTGGAGGGGCGATGATGATTATGAAGAAGCCCTCCAACTCCAAAGTCCCCTCCGGCAGGGCGCCGAGAAGGGTCTCCAGATGAGATCTCACGGAAACGGAAGCTTGCGGTGGCGGAAAAGTATTTTCGAGGCTCCCCTAATTTTTTGCGGAATATTTGGGAATTTATAGGCCAAAGACCTAGGTCAGGGGGCGGCCACGGAGGCCAGAAGCTTGCCCACCGCCGCCTCCCCCTGGTGCCGTGGTGGGAGCTTGTGGGCTCCCTGGAGCCGACCTGGCTTGGCCCAAAGGCCCCCTGGTCTTCTTCCTTTCGGGAAAAAATCATTTCGGAGTTTTCATTCCGTTTCGACTCCGTTCCAAAACCAGATCTGAAAAGAGTCAAAAACAAGGAAAAACAGGAACTGGCACTTGGCACTGAATCAATAAGTTAGTCCCAAAAAAGATATAAAATGTACATAAAACAACCAAAGAAGACAAGATAACAGCGTGAAACCATCAAAAATTATAGATACGTTTGAGACGTATCAACGTCTATTGTCCATCCCTCCCATGGCAGCGGGGTCCTAATGGAAACTACGGGATATTAAGGTTCTCCTTTTAATAAATAACCGAACCAACGCATTAACACGCGGTGAATACATGAACTCCTCATACTATGGTTGTCGTGGGTATAAGTCTGACAGTAGAAGTATGGGGTACGAAAGTATATGGGCAGAGCCTTAGCTACGCGAGGATGTATGAGTTCAGGCCCCACGACAGTGGAGGTAAAATCCCTAAGTCTCAGTGCTCTTGGGAGCTTTGTGTCGAGTGTATTGTGGGATTACAGCAAGTGCCAACCCCCGTACCAGTGGTGAAGGGCGGCTTATATAGAGTGCGCTGCCCTTCATAATGGCCCGGTGGACAGGGGTGGAGTAGTGGCGAGTAAACGCTTACGTTACAAGTAACGTAAGCTTTAAATGCCAATAATGGTGTATGAAAACGTATGGTCGTTGCCCTCCTGGGAGGTTACGATGTATAGAGTGAATTCCAGTCGGTACGTTAGATATGCTCCGAGTGGATCGTCACCGACTGGATGATGGGGGCGCCCTTAGTTCAGTCGGAACTGTTTAAGGGCTTTGTCCTCTATGAAGGGTAGTCCTTGGGTAGGACCTATAGGGCAGACCTATGACCCTACCCTGGGACTACAACCCCATCATTAGTCCCCGAATGGATCGGGGTTGGAACGATGAAGTGATGTCCGGAGTTTGGAGCCGACTGGTATTGAGGTGATTTTAGCGTTGTCTGCCTCGATCTATTTTATCCTTACTGCTAGCGATCCGAGTGAATATGCAAGCGAAACGAACCGTGAGGGACCGATTGCTTCCACGGAATCTTTCGACGTGACCGGTCATACTGACAGCGCCGGATTTTCCGGGATCCTCAAATTTCGGTTGCCGCGCGCTCAGCGGGGATGATGACATCGCCATCGAGTAGATTTCGCCTCCTCGATTACTCCGCTGTTATCCTCTCCACTAATCTTGCGGCAGCCGGTTGGGAGGATAAGATCTTGGGCCCACCTGTAGGTGACTCAGTCGGAGGCCTATTAAAGCCTTCCCGGCGGACCTTCCTGTTGCGCTGCTCGTCCTCCTCCCGTTAATCTCGCCCTCTCCCGCAACTCCCCGCACACCCCAAGCCACCTCCTTCCCCTCCTCCTCTGCGGATCCGTCGCCCTCGCCATGACGAAGGGGCAGACCAGCAAGCTCGAGGCGAAGAAGAATAAGAAGGGGGCGGCCTCCACTCAGCGGCGGCAGCGGGCGTTGCCGGCGGGCTGGATCCAGGGGAACTTCCTCCCCTCCTCGGTGATGGAGAATGACGTGCTGGAGCTGGTGGAGCACGACATGGTCGTCAACAAGTCTTGGAGGCTGTCGGAGGGCGAGACGGAGCCGGCGCCGAAGGAGGGGGAGCGCGTTCTGCTGCTCAGCCATGTGGCCACAGGTTTCTCCTTGCCCCCCATCCTTTCTTCAGAGGTATCATGAATTACTTCGGGGCGCGGCTCCATCACTTTCCTCCGAATGCGATAGCTCATCTTTCCGCATTCATCACCCTCTGCGAGTGCTTCATAAGATGTCCTCCCCACTGGGGGCTCTTCAAATATGTTTTCTCCGCTAGATCTCAGACTGTTAAGAAGCTTAGCCAGTCTGATGATAAGACACACATCCTCCAGCTCTGCGGGGGTTTAGGATTTCAGAAGAAAACGAAGAGTAGCTATCCCTCGCTTCAGCTATCCGAGTCGGTTAGGAACTAGCAATCGTCCTGGTTCTATTGCCAGGACATTGCCTGCCCGAATGCTTCGAATGGGTTGCCACCCTTCAGTTTAGACCGTCCGGGCCCTCCCAGGAAGCTTGCGCTCTCTAAGGGAGAAAGAACCCAGATCCAGCCTTTGGTCGACGCGGTGATAGCCGTCGTCCGGAGGGGAGTCACCGGCATGGACCTGCTGGAGACTTTTCTGGGTCGACGCATCGAGCCGCTGCAGGCCAGAGACCATGCTATGTGGCATTACACGGGGCCTTCAGATACCACTCGGTCCCATCCCGAAGACGTGAGCGAGGAGACTGTGAGTGCATGGGTCCGCAGCATCACGGGCACATGTGATAACCCCGTGGGAGCTCCGTGGGTGAAGGCCTTCTGCGCCGAAAATCCTCCTCCGAATGAGGTGAGTACATGTCGTCGAGTGCTTTTAACCTTCTCAGTTTTATTGCTTTTCTTGTCTCGCTGACTGACGTTGCCGACTATGTTTTGTGCAAGAGTGGACGAACTGGCATTCTGCAGTCTCGAATGGGAATCCAGTCGAGGAAGAGGAAGGCGGCATGGAGGGCAGCGCGGATAGCACCGAGTACGTCTCTGACAGTGGGGAGACAGAGGAGGAGACAGAAGAGGAGGAGGAGGAGAGTGGAGAGCAGAGCTCGTCACCCTCACCACCAGAACACCGAACCAAGCGCCGTCATGACCCCGCTGCTCCGCCGGCTCCTCCCGTGGCCCTGAGTGCTCGGAGTGTGAAGAGAACCAGGGGTACTTGTGTCGAGCCCGTGAACCAGCCGTCCAAGGTGGCTAAACCTAGCGGGTCTAAACCTCGGAAAGCCTTGCCCCGGATGAGGATCGCTGTTCCGGTCGCCTCAGCGTAAGTATCTTTTCTCTTCCATCTTCCTTCAATATCCGATTGGACTCTTCTTTTTGGGAATTCATGTTTACCCGTCGAGTGGAATTCACTCAACAGAGGTGCTACCTCCGCCACCTCTCTGCCGCGTCAGGATGATGATCCCATGGACACTGATAACGCCGCCACGTCCCAGCAAGGTACGTTGTCATGACTCAGAGAGCTGTATTACTGTTTCGCGAGTGCTGTCTTTGATCTTGACCTTTTTCTGTGTTTTTATTTTGTTCAGTCAGGCTTCCTTCGGAGGTGATCCATCTGGACGACGAAGACCAACGGAGGTCGGAACCAGCTTTGGCGCCTGTCCCTGGGGTTATCCAACCTGCTGCCAATCCCGCCATGAATGTGCCGCCGACTGAGACGGTGGCCCTCACGGCAGAACCGACTGGAGCAGAGCTCGGGATGCCCAGGGAGCCTTCTGCCATGCCGGGTCCGTCGGCTGTTCAATATGATGCCCGACGCCTCCTAGAAGATTAGGTAGGAGCGCCAAGGACGCCATGGTGCAAGTGGAGCTGATGGTGGGCGACGCCAAGGGAGCATATGACTCCATCGCGTCCCTGTACAAGAAGAGCTTGGAGCTTCGGGATGATATCCGAGTAAGTGCACTAGTAAGTGTTTACATTCCTCTTGGTACCCACTGGGGGTTTCAGCGAGATACTTGGATACAGTAGGTTGATTTTCCAGTGGGTTCACTTCGAGTGAACCCAGTGGGTGTAGTCCCCGAGACTTCTGTCGAGTGCTTGCACCGGCAGTTGTCTTTATATGTATTTTCCATAATCTCTACAGATCAGAGCTGATCTGCCTGAATGGTACCAGTGGGGGCACGTCGAGTGCACCGACTGGGTGTAGTCCCCGAGAGTAGTGTTACTCGGGTCGAGTAATAGAAATCTCATAGTGTTGTTGGTTTGCTATGGAGCTCAATGGGACCGACCTATTCGAGCTTCATACCAGTGGGGTCACTCTCAGTGAACCCACTGGGTGTAGTCCCCGAGACCGCTGTCGATTGCTTGCATCGGCAGGGGTCTGAAGAATTTTGAGCTTTGATTGTTTTGTCATATCTGTCGAGACTTTTTCCTTGTTGAATCTGGCTGAGCCTCCCTTTGTGTCTCTTTGACAGAAGACTTGTGAAATGGGATCGGCCTATAATGCTCTTGTTAGAGCATATATCTCCATATGTGGTTTTGGTAATTGATGACAATTCCTATGGACTAATGGTTGCCTTAAGTTACATTTATAGGATTTGTCCATAGGCACTTCTTGAAGTCCATCTGTTGGGTCCAAGGAGTTTATATGATGACCAAGATGGTATTCAAGGTATTATCCAAAGAATGGTCATAGAGACACATGGTTGATCAAAATCTCAGACAAAGAGTAAATCAAGATGATCAACACACAAAGCGTACAAGATGTACCGAGAGGGATCAAGTGATCCCATGGTATGGTAAGCATTGTCCATTACGTATTTGTGTACTAACCCATGGTCTTCGTGAGAGTTCTATGTGGGGGTTAGGTGTGTTTCCATGGGCTTGCGTCAAAGGGAAGATCTCATACAACCCATGAGCAAATCAAGATGATCAACACACAAAGCGTACAAGGTGTACCGAGAGGGATCAAGTGATCCCATGGTATGGTAAGCATTGTCCATTACGTATTTGTGTACTAACCCATGGTCTTCGTGAGAGTTCTATGTGGGGGTTAGGTGTGTTTCCACGGGCTTGCGTCTAGAGGAAGATCTCATACAACCCATGAAGGATGCCGTCAAGTGGTGATCGTCATCAAGACACAAGGTTGATCAAGATCTCAGACAAAGCGTAAATCAAGATGATCAACACAAAAAGCGTACAAGATGTACCGAGAGGGATCAAGTGATCCCATGGTATGGTAAGCATTGTCCATTACGTGTTTGTGTACTAACCCATGGTCTTTGTGAGAGTTCTATGTGGGGGTTAGGTGTGTTTCCATGGGCTTGCGTCTAGAGGAAGATCTCATACAACCCATGAAGGATGACATCAAGTGGTGATCGTCATCAAGATGGCGGTGTGCAAGTTCAAGTGGATCAACACGAAGATATCTTGCTTGAAGCCTGCTGTTCATTGTGGTGGCAATGGACTTGTGAACATATGTTGAAGAGTGGCTCACCCATAGTGAGTATGGGGGAGCAATCAACTAGTCTTCGTCAAGCCAACGCAATCAAGAAAGGTGGTCCATCTTTAGGAAGACAAGATCATCATCATCTAGCTCAAGAGGACGAGGTGCAAGGTATAGGTTTGCCCTTGATAGGTTTTCTGTTTAGGATAGATTGATGTACTATCAAGGGGGGCTCTCAAGTGAGTAGCTTGATCGTATCGTTCGTTGAGAGCTCAAACCATTTGCATCCTTGCATCATACTTCTTGGTTCTTATTTGGTGTTTCTCTTTGTGAGTTTTAGAGCTTATGGTCATCTTAATGACAAGCTCGAGTTCATCGAAAACGGAGTCCATATGCAACTACTATGATGTTTTCGATGTTGGAGTCTTTGCTGGTTCTTCATTCTTAGAGGACTCACATCTTTATATCATTGGCATTTTCATAACCACGTGGTCTTAAGATTTCCAACAAGCTTGGGTTTGCTCGATTCGGAGCTCGTATGCGAAAGTTATGGCTGTTTCAGTGGCGAGCGGTAGTACCGCTGGACCTAGCGGTAGTACCGCTAGAGTTGGCGGTAGTACCGCTGGCCCAAGCGGTAGTACCGCTGGCTGGCGGTAGTACCGCCCCTGGTCAGCGGTAGTACCGCTCAAGGAGCTTAGTACCGCCTGCCTAGCGGTTGTTCGTGGACGGACCTTTTTGCGAAGACTTTCTTGGCGGTGGTAGTGTCGTTGCACTACCACGGGCCCAGCGGTAGTACCGCTGGGGCCAGCGGTAGTACCGCTGGAGTGCCAGCGGTAGTACCGCTGCAGCCAGTGGTAGTACCGCTGGAGCTCGGGCAAAAAGTGTAACGGTCTGATTCCTTTCCCCACTATATAAAGGGGGTCTTCTTCCCCCTTGGTCTTATCCATCCGTTGAGCTCTTGTTCTACCTCCATTGTTGACATTCTTAGAGCTTGATTACTCTCAATCCCTCCAATGATTCTTGCTTGTTCTTGAGGGAAAAGAGAGAGGAGATCTAGATCCACATCTCCACCAATCACTTTCTCCTCTATGTGACGGGAACCCCTTGGATCTTGATCTTGGAGTTCTTTGTGAGCTCCTTGTTCTTCCTCTCATATTTCTCCATAGCTTTTGTTGTTGTGGAGGGATTTGAGTGTGAGGGACTTGACCACTTCGTGTGTTCTTGCCATTGCATTAGTTGCATCGGTTTGAGTTCTCCACGGTGATACATGGAAGTGAGAAGTTGAGAAGCTTACTACCTTTGGTACTTAGTACCCTTGATATTGTTCTTCTCGGATGCTTTGGCGTCCTAGAAGCTTGGTGGTGTCTCGGAGCTCAATCATTGTGGTGTGAAGCTCCGGGAAGCGTCGGGGTCTCCAATTAGGTTGTGGAGATTGCCCCGAGCAATTTGTACGGGTACCGGTAACCGCCCCCAAGGGTTGCCACGTGTACGGGTTCGGTGACCGCCCCCAAGGGTTGCCATTTGTACGGGTTCGGTGACCGCCCCCAAGGGTTGCCATTTGTACAGGTTCGGTGACCGCCCTCAAGGGTCCCTTAGTGGAATCACGGCATCTTGCATTGTGCGAGGGCGTGAGGAGATTATGGTGGCCTTAGTGGCATCTTGGGGAGCATTGTGCCTCCACACCGCTCTAACGGAGATTAGCATCCGCAAGGGTGTGAACTTCGGGATACATCATCGTCTCCCCGTGCCTCGGTTATCTCTTACCCGAACCCTTTACTTATGCACTTTACTTCGTGATAGACATATTGTTTATTGTAATATATCTTGCTATCACTTAGTTGTTTATCTTGCTTAGCATAAGTTGTTGGTGCACATAGGTGAGCCTAGTTGTTTGTAGGTTTTGTGCTTGACATATTAAACGTTAGTTTTATTCCGCATTTGTTCAAGCCTAAACCTTAATTATTTTAAAGCGCCTATTCACCCCCCCCCTCTAGGCAACATCCACGTCCTTTTCAGCTCTGAAGGCTGAGAAGACTCAACTTGCTGCCGACTTGGAGGTGGCTGCGAATGACCTGGCTGGCATGAAGGAGGCTCTCGCTGAACGAGAAAAATCTTTGGAGGAATCTCGGGAGACCAACAAGGCACTGGTAGCCGAGGTAGAAAAAATGAAGAAGGAGAGATCTGAATGGATGGGCCAGCTGAAGTTAATGAACTCTCGGTGTAGAGCGCAGGAGAACTACGTCGGCGACTGGGCGAAGAAGATGGTCGCACTGCTTGGTGGTACGTTGCTTGCCTAGTGTTTTTTGACTTTGGAGTTCACTCCGTGCTTATTTTCTCCCTGTCTTTTCTTTGCAGACTTCTGTCGGGACGTTGAAACCGAAACTGCCGAAATTGATCGGTCGCTTGGACAACCGAATGTTCCACTCGGCGATGAAGGTAACCGGTACATGTTCCGAGTGAATTCCCGCCTCAACAAGGTGGGTCCTTTCATTGGTCGCGTGAGAGAAGTTGTCGGCCGAATTGACAAGGAGTTGTGGCCTGAAGATGACTCCCGGAACGAGATAGAGGGGTTGATGACTCGACTGGAAGATGTTCCAACCAGAGTGCAGGCATGGAAGAAGTCTGCCGCTCGGTGTGGTTCGGACGTGGCGATGTCTCTGGTCCGAGTGCACTACAAGGAAGCCCGTGAATACAAGCTGAAGACGTTGCAGGTCGCCAACACCAGGAAGCTTCGATTTGAAGATTTCATGGAGACCTTCCTCGACACGGCCACTCGGATTGCAGATGGAATCGACCTCGACACCTTTGTGGAGCCTGCCAGCCCCGGCGACGCTTGATAAACTTTATGCTGGACATGCATTTACCTCGGTATGACGAGTGTAGTCTGTATTAAACTTTGGGCACTGCTGTTGGCCGGTACATTCTTGGCTCGGTGTGGATAAACTTGATTCACACTGAGCCGACTGATCGTAGAACCAATTCGAATTCGAACCGGATCTTTTGCTCTTCTTTCGCTGAGTTTTTTTTTGACACGATTTTGGCTCGTGGTTTTTGTTTGGGCATCTCCTGGTGAAGCCAATGGCAAACATGCGGAGCATGTAGTTGTTAGTTGTCTTCACATGCACATGAGCCTCAATGAGGGTCTACTAAGCCTCCGAGTCTATCTCGAGTGCCCACTCGGAGGAAGCTTTTTTACTTAGGCGACTCTGGTTCGCAGCTAAGTCTCCGAGTGTGACTTGAAATGCATACTCGGAGCTAGTTATTTACTTAGGCGACTCTGAGTCGCAGCTAAGTCCCCGAGTGTGACTTTTGGTGCACAATCGGAGCGAGTTTTTACTTAGGCGACTCTGGGTCGCAGCTAAGTCCCCGAGTGTGACTTTCGGTGTACACTCGGAGCGAGTTTTTACTTAGGCGACTGTGGGTCGCAGCTAAGTCCCCGAGTGTGACTTTTGGTGCACACTTTGAGCGAGCTTTTGCTTAGGCAACTCTGGGTCATAGCTAGGTCCCCGAGTGTGACTTTCGGTGCACACTCGGAGCGAGCTTTTACTTAGGCGACTCTGGGTCGCAGCTAAGTCCCCGAGTGTGACTTTCGGTGCACACTCGAAGCGAGCTTTTACTTAGGCGACTCTGGGTCGCAGCTAAGTCCCCAAGTGTGACTTTTAGTGCACACTCGGAGCGAGTTTTTACTTAGGCGACTCTGGGTCGCTGCTAAGTCCCCGAGTGTGACTTTTAGTGCACACCCGGAGCGAGTTTTTACTTAGGCGACTCTGGATCGCAGCTAAGTCTCCGAGTGTGACTTTTCGTGCACACTCGGAGCGAGTTGTTACTTAGGCGACTCTAGGTCGCAGCTAAGTCTCCGAGTGTGACTTTTCGTGCACACTTGGAGCGAGTTGTTTACTTACGCGACTCTGGGTCGTAGCTAAGTCCCCGAGTGTGACTTTTAGTGCACACTCGGAGCGAGTTTTTACTTAGGCGACTCTGGGTCGCAGCTAAGTCTCCGAGTGTGACTTTTCATGCACACTTGGAGCGAGTTGTTTACTTAGGCGACTCTGGGTCGCAGCTAAGTCCCCGAGTGTGACTTTTGGCGCACACTCGGAGTTAGTTTTTTAGACCGGAGTCTGCAAACGCGGAAGAATTCTGAATCGGCAAGAAATTAATCCGCTTTGTATTACTTCCATGATACTTGTTCTTTACATTGTCTCTGTCGGCGGTTATGTGTAGAAGCGCTTCAGTAGATCTCCATTCCATGCTCGCGGCTCGTCCGTTTCCCTGTCGAGGTTGTGGAGTTGATATGCTCCGTTGTTCAGCACCTTAGAAATGATGAACGGTCCTTCCCAGGAGGGAACCAACTTGTGTGGTCTCTGTTGATCCACTCGGAGCACCAGGTCGCCTGCTTGGAACGTGCGGCTCCTGACGTGCCGCGCATGAAATCGCCGCATATCTTGTTGATAAATTGTTGAACGGATCAGTGCCATCTCGTGCTCCTCTTCTAAAAGATCCACTCCGTCTTGCCTGGCTTGCTCTGCTTCGGCTTCGGAGAAGAGTTCGGCTCGTGGAGAGTTGTGAAGCAAGTCACTCGGAAGGACTGCCTCTGCTCCATAAACGAGGAAAAACGGGGATCGCCCTGTCGATCTATTCGGAGTTGTTCGGAGGCCCCGCAACACCGAAGGCAGCTCGGTGACCCATGCGCCGGCGGCATGCCCAACTTCCCGCAGGAGTCAAGGCTTCAACCCTTGAAGAATAAGTCCATTCGCCCGCTCTGCTTGCCCGATTGTTTGGGGGTGCACAACGGATGCAAAGTCCAATCGGATACCTTGGCCTGCACAAAAACCTTTGAACCTGTCCGAGTCAAAGTTTGTGCCATTGTCGGTGATTATGCTGTGTGGAACCCCGTATCTGGCGATGATGTCTTTGATAAATTTGATGGTCGTAAGGGCATCAAGCTTCTTGATAGGCTTGGCTTCAATCCACTTGGTAAATTTGTCGACTGCTACCAGCAGATGGGTGAATCCTCCTTGGCCTGTTCTGAATGGCCCGACTGTATCTAATCCCCACACGGCGAATGGCCAAGCAAGAGGAATTGTCTTTAGCACAGACGTTGTCTTGTGGGACTTGTTTGAATAGAACTCACAACCTTCGCAACGGTCGACTATATCTTTTGCCATTTCATTCGCCTGCAACCAGAAGAAACCAGCTCTGAATGCTTTGGCGACGATTGCCCTTGAGGAGGCATGATGGCCGCAGGTTCCCGAGTGAATTTCTTCCAAAATTAACTGCCCCTCCTCAGGAGAGATACACCACTGAAGAACGCCTGAAACACTTTCCCTGTATAATTGGTCATCAATGACGGTGAAGGACTTCGACCTGCGAACGATCTGCCTAGCTTGGACTTCGTCTTCCGGTAACTCTTGCCTCATGATGTACGCAATGAATGGCACAGTCCATTCGGGAATGACAGCTAGAATCTCCATGATCAAGTCAACCACAGCGGGAACCTCGACTTCTGTCTGATCTGTTGAGCTCTTCGGTTGTACAGGTTCCTCTGTAAAAGGATCTTGTTTTACCGAGGGGAGGTGTAGGTGCTCGAGGCAGACATCACTCGGGACCGGTCTCCGTGTCGATCCAAGTTTTGCCAATTCATCTGCTGCTTGGTTTTTCAGTCGGGGAACATGGTGAAGTTCCAAACCTTCGAACTTCTTCTCGAGCTTCCTTATTGCGTTGCAGTATGCAGTCATGGTGGGGTTCCTTACATCCCACTCCTTCATTACTTGATTAACCACTAGATCTGAGTCGCCATAGACCATCAGGCGACGGACGCCGAGTGTGATGGCCATGCGCAACCCGTAAAGGAGAGCTTCGTACTCTGCTTCGTTGTTGGAAGAATCAAAACGGATCTACAACAGATACTTGAGTTTATCACCTTTCGGGGATACGAGCACTATGCCGGCGTCGGAGCCATTCAACATCTTGGACCCATCGAAGAACATGGTCCAATGAGCCGAGTAGATGTGAGTCGGTTGTTGTTGTTCTACCCATTCTGCTATGAAGTCAGCAAGAGCTTGAGACTTTATAGCTTTCTTGGCTTCGAACTTGATGTCGCAGTATAGCATCTCCATTGCCCACTTTGCCACTCGGCCTGATGCGTCCCAATTGTGGAGAATTTCCGACAACGGAGCATCAGATATGATAGATACCGAGTGGTCTTGGAAATAATGAGCCACCTTCTTTGCAGTCATGTAGATCCAATAAATAATCTTCTGATAATGGGGATATCTCTGCTTGGAAGGATTCAGGACTTCGGAAACATAATATACTGGCCGTTGAACCTTGTACGCTTTGCCTTCTTCTTCGCGTTCGACTGTCAGAACGGTGCTGGCGACTTGATTTGTAGCCGCGATGTACAGAAGAAGGGGTTCTTTACTGAGCGGGGCAGTAAGAACCGGCTGGGTGGAAAGCAGGGCTTTGAGGTCGTCGAATGCGATTTGGGCTTCGTCTGTCCACTCGAAGGTATCTGACTTCTTCATGAGTCGGTACAGAGGTAACGCCTTCTCGCCGAGTCGAGCGATAAACCTGCTCAAAGCCGCTGAGAAACCTGTGAGCTTTTGAACATCATGTACTCTTACCGGCCGCTCCATTCGAACAATGGTCCCGATCTTTTCGGGGTTGACATCGATCCCTCGTTCGGAAACGAAGAAACCGAGTAACTTCCCGCTGGGAACGCTGAATGAACACTTGGCTGGGTTGAGCTTGATATCGTACCTACGTAGGTTGGCGAATGTTTCTGCCAAGTCAGTCAGCAGGTCGGAACCTTTGCGTGAGTTGACTACGATATCGTCCATATATGCCTCCACATTTTGGCCAATCTGGTCTAGGAGGCATTTTTGGATCATTCGCATAAAAGTTGCTCCTGCATTCTTCAAACCGAATGGCATAGTGATGTAACAGAAGGACCCGAATGGGGTGATGAAAGATGTCTTTAATTCATCTAGACCATACAGACGGATCTGATGATAGCCCGAATAGGCATCAAGGAAGGATAAGCGCTCGCAACCCGCAGTCGAATCAACAATTTGATCAATGCGGGGGAGCGGGAAGTGGTCTTTCGGAGAGACCTTATTAAGGTGCTTGAAATCGATGCACATACGGAGAGACTTGTCCTTCTTGGGCACCATGACAACATTAGCGAGCCACTCGGAGTGGTGTACCTCGCGAATGAAGTTGGCTGCCAGGAGTTTAGCTACCTCCTCTCCGATTGCTTTTCTCTTGTGCGCGGCGGACCGACGCAGGCATTCTCAGACGGGCCGAGCAGCAGGATCCACATACAGCCGGTGCTCAGCCAACTCCCTGGGTGCACCTGGCATGTCAGCAGGCTTCCATGCAAAAATGTCCCAGTTCTCACGGAGGAATTGGGTGAGCTCGGCTTCCTATTTTGGATCAAGGGTGGTGGAGATGTTTGTTGGGGCGGCGGTGGCATCCGTCGGGTGGATGCTTACTTTCTTCGTGTCTCCCGCCGACTGGAATGCGGACTCGGAAGCTCGCTTCTTTGAACGCATCAGGTCAGCGGGGTCAGCAGTCTTCTTGTACTCATCCAACTCGAGTACAGCCATCTGATTGTGTGCAATTCTCAACCCCTGCTGCAGACACTCCTCGGCCCTCTGCCGATTGCCTGTGACAGTAATCACGCCTTTGGGACCAGGCATCTTCAGCTTCAAATATACGTGACATGGACGGGCCATGAAACGTACGTATGCCGGACGGCCCAGAATGGCATGGTATGCACTCTGGAAGTCTACCACCTCGAATGTTAACTTCTCTTTGCGGAAGTTCTTGTCAGAGCCGAAAACGACATCCAACGCAATCTGGCCGAGTGATTTGGCCTTTCTTCCTGGGACGACTCCATGGAATTGCATACTGCTCTCGCTAAGTCTGGACATCGGAATGCCCATTCCCTTGAGAGTATCAGCGTACATGATATTCAAGCCGCTGCCGCCGTCCATGAGGACTTTGCGCAGCCTAACTCCTTCCACCACCGGGTCGATGACCAGAGCTTGCCTCCCTGGGGTGGGTATGTGTGCTGGGTGGTCTGACTGATCAAAGGTGATTGCAGTATGTGACCACTTGAGGAACGTGGGAGTGGATGGGGTTTCCATGTTTACCTCCCTGTTGACCAGCTTCAGTCGACTTTTGCTTTCTACATCAGCAAAAATCATTAACGTTGCATGGACTTGAGGGAACGGATCCTCCTTGTCCTCATCATCTTGCTCGGTGTTTTTCTCACTCGGATGTCCTTCACCGAATCCTTGGATCAGGAGGCGACACTGCCGAGTGGTATGCTTCGGCAATATGGCATTGCCTTCTACATCCGTCTTCGTGTGGATTGGACACGGTTGATCTAGGATGGAATTTCCTGACTGTCTCTTCTTGGGGGTGTACTATGCTTTCCCCTTGCCTTTGAACTTAGCATTTGTAACGACTGCAGGGGTATCTTGTAAATTCAAGGGTAGGTCTTGCATTCTGATAATACTGAATCAATTCAATATTATGAATATCGGATCTATCAAATCAATTCATGGATGAGAGTTATATTTCATGGATCACCCTCCTTAATGCATATATACTTTGAAAATTCCATAATATAGTCTATTCTATTCTCTCTCCTACAACTCTAGGCTATATATTCATACGCATTTCTAACTATTGCAACCAAGCAGATTATCTGGAACCATGCATGAATTGAACTAAGCTGGAAAAAAAACTAGATTCCAAAACTAGTCAATTCAATGATGACCCTCCATGGATTCACCTATATAGGCTGCCGCTAATGTTGCAAAAATAAGAGCTTGAATACCGCTTGTAAATAATCCAAGAAACATAACCGGTATAGGGATTACTAAGGGGACTAAAGAAACAAGAACAACAACGACTAATTCATCCGCCAATATATTCCCGAAAAGTCGAAAGCTAAGCGATAATGGTTTTGTGAAATCTTCTCTCTGCTTGCGGAGAGGATTGAGCTTTCTGTTTCTGCTTCCGACTGTTGTTCCCATCTCCATTGGCGACTGACTTATGCTTGCCTCTACGTATGCGGTCCTCCACTTGCCATTCGCATAGCGCGCGGCTATCTCCATCATCTTGCTCATGGAGATGTCGCATGTCCGACCAAACTTCAGGTATAGATTTCTGTACCGAACGTCTGCCTTGAAGGCGCAGACTGCTTGGTGCTCTGTGACATTCTCCACCGTGTGGTAGAGGGTCGTCCAACGCTGGATGAAATCACGCAAGGGCTTGTTTTGCTTCTAGACACAGTGCTGAAGCTCTATGAGGCCAGCAGGGCGTTTGCACGTACCCTCGAACGTCCTGATGAAGACTCGGGACAGATCTGCCCAACTATAAATGCTTGAAGGGGCTAACTGGTTTAGCCAAGCTCGAGCCGAACTGTCGAGCATCAGTGGTAGATGTTTCATGGCGACATGGTCATCTCCGCCACCGATCTGGACTACCACTCTGTAATCATCTAACCAAGTTTCTGGTTTGGACTCTCCTGTGAATTTGCTGATTCCCATGGCCAATCGAAAGTTGGGAGGGATGTCAGCCGAGCGGATGGCCCGACTGAAGCACTCGGGACCAGAAACAATGGTCCTGCTTCCACTCGGACGGTCTCTATCGTGACCATCACGGTGGGCTCGACTTCTATCGACCTTCTTCTGAGTGATGTACCCTCTTGCATCAGGCCTTGGATCATGCGCGCCACCGCCCAAACGACGATCATCGTAATGCCGGGGTCCGTAAGGCCCACTCCGTGGAGGAGTACGCGAACGGTGACGATCTTCGGGATGAGACCGAATGGAAAGCGGATTCTAACTCGGGTCCCTGGAACGGTTGCCCCCTCTACGTCGCTGGTGAGAGTCGGGACTGAAAACCGACCGATGCGTGTTCGCTTGAACGGAACTGTTGTGGAACTTGTTGTGCGACTGGGAGACCGCTGAGTTTTGTTGCTGCGCCGTATGTAACAAGGCACAGATCTGCTCGATTCCTCTACCAGCCTCCGAATCAGTCGGCTGGAGAGAATCAGCTATCCTGGCGGC
The DNA here is from genome assembly GCF_904849725.1 of Hordeum vulgare subsp. vulgare. Classification (NCBI taxonomy): domain Eukaryota; kingdom Viridiplantae; phylum Streptophyta; class Magnoliopsida; order Poales; family Poaceae; genus Hordeum; species Hordeum vulgare. The sequence continues at coordinate 456,672,735 of NC_058522.1, forward strand.
TGCAGCCAAGTTGAGGATGGGTGTGCGGAACACCTCGACGTTGCTTTGGCGAGTGCGCCGACTGGATGAACGAAGGTGTTGACGACGAGCGCCGGATGATTCTCCGAACTCACGCTCGTTCCGACCAGTCGCGAGGGGACTTTCGTGGGAATCGGCCATGAATACTTCGGCTGCAGGCCCGTGACCCTGATACTCGGAAGGTAGTTCAGTCAGAACTGACTCCAAGCACTGGGACGACGACGGGACCACAACCGATTCGAGCACTGCCACTTGAGAGGACATGTTTTGTCGCGCTAGGGCGTGTCGCACCCAACGCTGGAGCCACGAACGACCAGATCGCTTGTTGCGGCGCGTGACGGGGGCGAAGATCGACACCGGGGTCGATGGCTGGAGAAGAAGAACGCCGTAGGAGCTGGCACGGAAGTGCGTAGCCCCGCGACTCGGGAGCGTCTCGACGTAGAGGGGCGCATCCCCAAGCCATGTCGAATCATCGGCGATGAAGGAGAGTGCACCGAAGAGGATCTCATGACCCATGCACAGATCTCCGCCGGATGACATGACGAAAATATGAAATCGCAAACTCGCCGGAAGTCGCTTAGATGCCTGCCCCAAGGTGGGCGCCAACTATCGTGGGTATAAGTCTGACAGTATAAGTATGGGGTACGAAAGTATATGGGTAGAGCCTTAGCTACGGCGAGGATGTATGAGTTCAGGCCCCTCGATGGTGGAGGTAAAAGCCCTACGTCTCAGTGCTCTTGGGAGCTTTGTGTCGAGTGTATTGTGGGATTACAGCAAGTGCCAACCCCCGTACCAGTGGTGAAGGGCGGCTTATATAGAGTGCGCTGCCCTTCATAATGGCCCGGTGGACAGGGGTGGAGTAGTGGCGAGTAAACGCTTACGTCACAAGTAACGTAAGCTTTAAATGCCAATAATGGTGTATGAAAACGTATGACCGTTCCCCTCCTGGGAGGTTACGATGTACAGAGTGAATTCCAGTCGGTACGTTAGATATGCTCCGAGTGGATCGTCGCCGACTGGATGATGGGGGCGCCCTTAGTTCATTCGGAATTGTATAAGGGCATTGTCCTCTATGAAGGGTAGTCCTTGGGTAGGACCTATAGGGCAGACCTATGACCCTACCCTGGGACTACAACCCCATCAATGGTCATCTCCGGGAGTGGTTCCGGCTATTGTCACTCTGGGGTTGCCGGGTCATCTATACTTCTATACTTATACTAATTTGTGACTCCCAAGAAATTACCACGTTAATTAGATTTTACGAGCCGTTAATCTGGTGGGACCGAATTATTACGGTGTAGATCGACTCATGAAATCCTCCTAAAAAACTTAATTTTAATTAATACTACAGTTTGTAATCCATCTTAACTTCTAAACCATTGGATCACCAATATTAGATCTGGAGCCGTCCCTTGATTCCAAGACCCTAATCATCCCTGAAAGAACGTGGATGTCGCCTAGAGGGGGGGTGAATAGGAGCTTTAAAATAATTAAGGTTTAGGCTTGAACAAATGCGGAATAAAACTAACGTTTAATATGTCAAGCACAAAACCTACAAACAACTAGGCTCACCTATGTGCACCAACAACTTATGCTAAGCAAGATAAACAACTAAGTGATAGCAAGATATATTACAATAAACAATATGTCTATCACAAAGTAAAGTGCATAAGTAAAGGGTTCGGGTAAGAGATAACCGAGGCACGGGGAGACGATGATGTATCCCGAAGTTCACACCCTTGCGGATGCTAATCTCCGTTAGAGCGGTGTGGAGGCACAATGCTCCCCAAGATGCCACTAAGGCAACCGTAATCTCCTCACGCCCTCGCACAATGCAAGATGCCGTGATTCCACTAAGGGACCCTTGAGGGCGGTCACCGAACCCGTACAAATGGCAAACCTTGGGGGCGGTCACCGAACCCGTACACGTGGCAACCCTTGGGGGCGGTTACCGGTACCCGTACAAATTGCTCGAGGCTATCTCCACAACCTAATTGGAGGCCCTGACGCTTGCCCGGAGCTTCACACCACAATGATTGAGCTCCGAGACACCACCAAGCTTCTAGGATGCCAAAGCATCCACGAAGAACAATATCTAGGGTACTAAGTACCAAAGGTAGTAAGCTTCTCAACTTCTCACTTCCACGTATCACCGTGGAGAACTCAAACCGATGCAACTAATGCAATGGCAAGAACACACGAAGTGGTCAAGTCCCTCACACTCAAATCCCTCCACAACAACAAAAGCTATGGAGGAATATGAGAGGAAGAACAAGGAGCTCACAAAGAACTCCAAGATCTAGATCCAAGGGGTTCCCCTCACATAGAGGAGAAAGTGATTGGTGGAGATGTGAATCTAGATCTCATCTCTCTTTTCCCTCAAGAACAAGCAAGAATCATTGGAGGGATTGAGAGTTAGCAAGCTCTAAGAATGTCAACAATGGAGGTAGAACAAGAGCTCAACAGATAGATCAGGCCAAGGGGGAAGAAGACCCCCTTTATATAGTGGGGGAAGGAATCAGACCGTTACCCCCACTCTCTGCCCGAGCTCCAGCGGTACTACCGCTGGCTGTAGCGGTACTACCGCTGGCACTCCAGCGGTACTACCGCTGACTACACCGGTACTACCGCCAGCTAGCGGTACTACCGCTGGCACTCAAACGGTACTACTGCTGGCCCCAGCGGTACTACCGCTGGGCCCCTGGTAGTGCAAAGGCACTACCACCGCCAAGAAAGTCTTCGCAAAAAGGTCCGTCCACGAACAACTGCTAGGCAGGCGGTACTAAGCTCCTGGAGTGGTACTACCGCTGACCAGGGGCGGTACTACCGCCAGCCAGCGGTACTACCGCTAGGGCCAGTGGTACTACCGCCAACTCTAGCGGTACTACCGCTAGGTCGAGCGGTACTACCGCTAGGTCTAGCAGTACTACCGCCAACTCTAGCGGTACAACCGCTAGGTCCAACGGTACTACCGCTAGGTCCAGCGGTACTACCGCTCGCCACTGAAACAGCCATAACTTTCGCATACGAGCTCCGAATCGAGCAAACCCAAGCTTGTTGGATTCAGGACGACAAGAGCTATCCAATGATATAGAGATGTGAGATCTCTATGAATGAAGAACCGGCAAAAACTCCAGCATCGAAAACATCATAGTAGATGCATATGGACTCCGTTTTCGATGAACTCGAGCTTGTCACGAAGATGACCATAAGCTCTAAAACTCACAAAGAGAAACACCAAACAAGAACCAAGAAGTATGATGCAAGGATGCAAATGGTTTGAGCTCTCAACGAACGATACGATCAAGCTACTCACTTGAGAGCCCCCCTTGATAGTACTGCAATCTATCCTAACCAGAAACCTATCAAGGGCAAACCTATACCTTGCACCTCGTCCTCTTGAGCTAGATGATGATGATCTTGGCTTCCTCAAGATGGACCACGTTTCTTGATTGCGTTGGCTTGATGAAGACTAGTTGATTGCTCCCCCATACTCACTATGGGTGAGCCACTCTTCAGCATATCTTCACAAGTCCATTGCCACCACAATGGACAGCAAGCTTCAAGTATGATATCTTCGTGCTGATCCACTTGAACTTGCACACCGCAATCTTGATGACGATCACAACTTGACGTCGTCATACTCCATGGGTTGTATGAGATCTTCCCTTTGACGCAAGCCCATGGAAACACACCTAACCCCCACATAGAACTCTCACGAAGACCATGGGTTAGTACACAAACACGTAATGGACAATGCTTACCATACCATGGGATCACTTGATCCCTCTCGGTACATCTTGTACGCTTTGTGTGTTGATCATCTTGATTTACTCTTTGTCTGAGATATTGATCAACCATGTGTCTCTATGACCATTCTTTGGATAATACCTTGAATACCACCTTGGTCATCATATAAACTCCTTAAACCCAACAGATGGACTTCAAGAAGTGCCTATGGACAAATCCATTAAATATAACTTAAGGCAACCATTAGTCCATAGGAATCGTCATCAATTACCAAAACCACGTATGGAGATATATGCTCTAACAATCCCGTCTAACATGTTTCCTATCCTCGAGTATATTTCCCACATGCAGCCGCCACGACATAGCCATGGCTTCTATTTCACCCTACAACCCTAGATCTTCCCGTACCCTAATCATCAAACATCAGCCATCTTAGATTTTAGGAAAAAACAATCAGCTCTCCGGGACGTACAAAGTTGATTCCTTCTGCGGAAAAACAATCAGCTCTCCGGGACGTAGAAAGTTGACTCCTGCCACACGAATGATGTGATTTACTAGGAGGAAGTGTTCCAGAAAGTAGAGCCATAGACTCAATCGGCCATGCTACTGCCACCGTCCGACCTTTCCGAGGCGAGACAAGGTTCTTTTAAGCGTTCAGGCTCGTACAAAATCTAATACAACTTGGCTACTAATGGAGTTGTGTGGGCATGATAAGATGTGCAGGTATACATCAGCTAGCTGATTGATTTCTCATCGGGTACAAGCGTACGGCCATGCAAGCGCATACACACAGAGCTTTATGTGTCTTAATTTGGCCATAGATCAATTCAGGCGTGTGGTATTTTGTTTGTGTTATTGTCAGGTCGATTGATCAGCTTGCGGAAGGTAGCTTCATATGTGGATATTGCTTCTCGCGAGTTAAACATTGTCGATTCTTTCTGATGATCATGCACGTACGGAAGCGAAGTAACTCGAAGGTAATAATACGAATTGGCTACTTATAGAGTTGTGTGGGCACGATAAGATGTGGAGGTATACATCAGCTAGCTGATTGATTTCTCATCAGGTACAAGCGTACGGCCATGCAAGCACATACACACAGAGCTTTATGGGCCTTAAGTTGGCCATAGATCAATTCAGGCGTGTGGTATTTTTTTGTGTTATTGTCAGGTCGATTGATCAGCTTGCGGAAGGTAGCTTCATATGTGGATATTGCTTCTAGCGAGCTAGATGTTCCCGGTTCTTTCTGATGATCACGCACGTACGGAAGCGGAGTAACTTGAAGGTAATACTATATGTTAGCGTAATCTTGAATTAGAGTCATGTGTTAGTTAGTTTGGTTTAAATAGCGATCAAGGTAGCCGTGTAATTAGGTAAGATATACTAGGTGGGAGTAGGACCAAATTATTTCTCACCAGGTAGTTGATTGGTTTCTCACAGGTATGACCATGCATGCACGTACAGTGCTCTATTTACCTTTCTCCATAGATTGATTCGGCCATATGGTATTTCGTGTGTGTTACTGAGTGTTTGTAGCAACTCAACTGCCCGTCCATCATTTGTTCGTAACATCTTGAAACTAAAGCAGAATATCTGGGCGGGCACGTCCATCATTTTCTATATGCCATGGCGCACGGCAAACACCGAGCAGATGGATGGAGCTTGCTGGTGTTCATGGTGGTGGTTGGTAGTCGTATGTTAGATTCACCAAACCCAGCATGCACGGTCTAGACAGCAGAGCATGCTCGCTTAATCTGTTGCGCGCGGACAGTAAGGACCATGGGTAATTTGATCCATGTAGCTGGCGTTATATCAATGATCCACGTAACATGCTCGATGAAACCATATTCCAAGTAAACTTCTCATCGGTATGTCTGCATGTAGCTGGTCAGCTCACTGCGCGATGGTCATATCAATGGTTCAGGTAACATGCTCAATGAAGCCACATCCAAACAAGTAGTGAGAGCGAGACACCGTTGGTTTTCAAAGGTATGTCAGCCTTAATTAATCCCTTCATAAGTTGAATTGCAGAGTCGAAATTACTCACTTCTGGTATTGCGTGAAAAGAAAGAGGTAGATCCCTGGACTACTGTAGTTAACTTTGAAGGTTATTATGGTCTTAATACTCATGGTCGTATTAATGGCGGAGCTGAGTTAATTGTAGATCTATTCCAAATGTTCAAGGTGAGTGTACAAAATATTTTTGCTAATCTATTTCTACATGTACGTCATCTTGCATCTACTTCTCACATTACATGATCTAGAGGCTAAATTATAATAAAATTGACTTCAGAGATGTAAGCAACAGATAATTGTAAAAGAATGTTTTTGATAAACATTTGCACATAACAAAAAAAATCATATTCTTCGGTAGGAAACACTATCTTTGAGAGTATTACTATAGATCAATAGGCTCGGTGGAAGCTTAGCTTAAGTACAACGATTGTCTGTCCTCACATATTATTGCACACTCAGATTTAGCCTACGTACATCCTTCGGGTGAACATGGGATAGAGCTAAATATCCTTACGGTCGTTAATCATTTTGTTCCATAATAGATGACAACTTTAGTTTTTATAAAAAAATAAATATGTACTTTATTGATTTCATTTGTCCACATGAAAAACAATGTGTCTCTATTTCCTGCCAAATGAACAATTTTGTTGGACTAATATAAAATATGTTTTTATATTCAAAAAACCCAAAGGGTGAAATGAATTCTACAAGGTTCAGTTGAACATGATGTCAGTATATACCATCCTCTTCTTTCTTACACGAATTTATTTTTATGCACTGCCATCTCTTGCACACTTCAGGCTAAATCCGATGTGGTAAAATCTTCATATGGTCGGTTTAATGATTATTTTCATGGATCTGATATCAAAAATAAGGAGTCACATCAAATTCATCAATAATAATGACTCGAATCAAACAAATTCTACTTAATTAACTATTCATTTCAAAATCATGTATTACTAATTTACACCATTTTTAGGTAAAACTAGAGCTGAACTAAGAACAATTGTTCCAACATGAATCTAGCAATTCATATTTTCCATCAACATTGATTTATTCTTATTAATTCATTTTCAAGGGCATAAGTCTTCATTGGCAAAAATGTTTGATAGTTTTTAAGCTATCATTATATATTTTATGTATATCCATCAACCGTGTTACCCCATTGGTAGTTTTTCCCCATGGCTAATCAAAACACAGAATAAAATGATAATTAATGAAAAGGATTGATAATGTTTCACCTATTTTTTTAAATGTTCCAATAATTGTTCTCTTTCATGAGTTGAAAGACACTATCCTTTATTTTATTATTGCTATTTCCACATACCAACAACATAATATGAAGGAAGACATTTCGACTGCATTATTCTCATTTAGATTTATATTTGAAAGTAACCAACAATTATTTCCAAGCAGTTATCTTGCAGATTCAACAAATAGAAACTATTTCCAATATTTTCTTACCAAAGAAAAGTTCCGCAAGGCATTTCATGGAAATTTACATGTGTTGTGCAGGTAAGATATATCAATGGTTATAGATCAGGTGGAGCCAGTTTTGTAACTGTACCTTTGGTGTCACTAAGCTTTTTTATTTTATTTTGGATTAATCACCAAGGTAGCAGTATGTTGTCCATAACATATTGTAAATACTAGCGAAATACCTATTATCATATACCTTTTACGGCATGACATATATTTAGGATACATGTCAAGCATGAGAGAGTATCACTAGACAAAAGTGGAAGCTCTGGTATATGATACAATAAGTGTTAGTCTTCTAGAAATGGTCTGATTCGTGCATTATATTTTTTTGTTGATAGAGATACATGTCTTAGTTTATGTGTACTTCTTTTTTCCTTTAAAACAGTGCAACAACTCATCTCAATTATTTATGAATAATTTATAGTTCTGCTAATGCTTTCAAACTCGCTGAATTGCATGTGCACAATGAATATAAATATGACTATAGAGAACGGGATTCAGTATATCATTTACGGGCATTCAATTTTGATGGACCGTGGTATATGATGAAACAATAATAACCTCCATTCAAATATACAACAGAAATGGAAAAGTCATTTATTTTTCACCAAAGTGATTATGTATTTTTTTCAGTTGAAGTGATTTCATTATTGAAAAATAGAGTTGTCACACAAGGAAATATATAAATATTCCCATAAAACTAATAGAAATAATATGAAAACGAGATTTCACACGTACGTATACGCATAAATGACGACCCATTTAGTCCCCAATCAAGCATGTGATAAGGATGGAAAAGGTAACGTGATATTTTATAGACTAAAAGTAATGTGATCTTGGTTATGAATTAAATTTGGATTATCCATACTTATTTTATGTTTATTAGTTGCTAGCCCGTGCAGGTGCACGGTGGTTCCGGCTATTATCACTCCGGGGTTGCCGGGTCATAACACATAGTAGGTGACTAGAACTTGCAAGATAGGATCTAAAACACACATATATTGGCGACAACATAATAGGTTTAGATCTGAAATCATGGCACTCGGGCCCTAGTGACAAGCATTAAGCATAGCCAAGTAGTAGCAACATCAATCTAGAACATAGTGGATACTAGGGAACAATCCCCGTCAAAACTAACTCGATTACATGATAGATCTCATCCAACTCATCACCGTCCACCAAGCCTACGATGAGATTACTCACAAATGATGAAGAGCATCATCGAATTGTCGATGGAGGAAGGTTGATGATGACGATGGCGAAGATTTCCCCTCTCCGGAGCCCCGAACGGACTCCAGATCTGCCTTCCACATGAAGAACAGGAGGTGGCGGCGCCTCCGTATCGTAAAACGCGATGAAACCTTCTCTCTGATTTTTTTCCCGAGCGAGACGGAAGATATAGAGCTGAGTTTGGGGGCGGTGGTGCCACGTGGGCCCCACAAGCCCTCACGGCGCAACCTAGGGGGTGGCCGCGGCCCAGGAGCTTGTGGCCCACTCGCATGCCCCCTCTGGTGGATCTTTGCGCATGTATTTTTCTTTTATTCCAGAAAAAATCTCTGTAAATTTTCAGGACATTCCGAGAACTTTTATTTCTACACAAAAACAACACCATGGCAATTCTGCTGAAAACAACGTTAGTCCGGGTTAGTTCCATTCAAATCATGCAAATTAGAGTCCAAAACAAGGGCAAAAGAGTTCGGAAAAGTAGATATGACTGAGACGTATCAACTCCCCCAAGCTTAAAGCCTTGCTTGTCCTCAAGCAATTCAGTTGACAAACTAAAAGAGACAAAAGAAAAACTTTGACGAACTCTGTTTGATCTTGTTGTTGCAACTATGTCCAACTCATATCCAGAGTTTCAGCAAGATCACAAGCAAATCACATAAGCAAATGACATCTAGGTCTCACGGTAAACTCATATCAATGGCATAATCAACTAGCGAGCAAATAATAATAAGCCTCAAATGTCAACACTTCAATCAAAACCACATGAAGCAGTATGAATAGATGGTATCTCGCTAGCTCTTTCTGAGACCGCAAAACATAAATGCAGAGCACCTTCAAAGACTAAGGGCTGACTAAACATTGTAATTCATGGCAAAGAAGATCTAGTCACAGTCATACTCAACAAAGTTAAAAAGCAAAGCATAAAAATGACAGAGGTGCTCTCTAATTGGTGCTTTTGTAAGAGGAGGATGACTCAACAGGAACATAAATAGACAGGCCCTTCGCAGAGGGAAGCATTGATTTGCAGAGGTGCCAGAGCTCAAGCTTTGAAAACAGAGATAATAATTTTGGGTGGCATGCTTTCATTGTCAACGCAATGACTAAGAGTTCTCAACATCTTCCACGCTACACATGTTATAGGCGGTTCCCAAACAGAAAAGTAAATTTTTGACTCCCCCACCACCAATCAATCACACTCCGCGGCTAGCCGAATCCTCGGGTACCGTCCATACCAACATCAATCCTGGGGGAGTTTTGTTTGCAATTATCTTTTCGATTTGAGCATGGAACGGGGAATTCCAATTACCGGCCCCTTTCTCATGAATTATAGTGAATAAACACATATCGAGGATAACACGCCTAGCATGGAAGATACCAATAGCCCCCTGTCACCACATGAGCAGTTCGGGCATGCAAAACAGATTATTTCTTGAAGGTTTAGAGAGTGGCAGATGCAAATTTACTTGGAACGGCAGGTAGATACCGCACATAGGTAGGTATGGTGGACTCATATGGAACAACTTTGGGTTTATGGAAGTGGATGCACAAGCAGTATTCCCGCTTAGTACAAGTGAAGGCTAGCAAAAGACTGGGAAGCGACCAACTAGAGAGCGACAACAGTCATCAAAATGCATTGAGATTAACTAACATTGAGTGCAAGCATGAGTAGGACATAAATCACCATGAACATGAACATCATAGAGGCTATGTTAATTTTGTTTCAACTACATGCGTGAACATGCGCCAAGTCAAGCCACTTGAATCATTCAAAGGAGGATACCATCCTATCACACTACACCATAGTCATCTCAACATTCATGTTGGCATCCAAGGCAAACCATTATAAGCTCCTAGCTAAGTAAGCATGGCATAAGCAACTATAATCTCTAAGTTGTCCTTGCAAACATGTTTCTCTCACAACAAAGCTGAATCGGACATGATGAGCTAGTCATATTTACAAAAAAAAATAGATCGAGTTCATACCAGCTTTTCCAGGCTCAATCACTTCATCATATATCATCATTATTGCCTTTCAGTTGCACAACCAAACGATGTGAACAATAGTAAGAGTGCTCATGCATTGGACTACGCTGGAATTTGCAGGCAAACACAAAGGAGAAGACAAAGTAATATGGCTCTATGAAAGCTAAACAGGTATGCAAGCAAGAGCCACTAAACATTGTAACCAATATCTTCTACCTTGACCCAAAGAAAAAGAAAACTATTTACATGGGAAAGCTCCCAACAAGGAAAAGAAGAAAAAGAAAATCTTTTTGCGTTTTCTCAAACTAGATAGACACACGAAAAGAAAACGAGAAAAAGAAAATAAACTAGCATGGATGATACAGTGGCAAAGTGTGAACACCGGCTAACAAAGTGAAAGCATAAGCAAGAATGTAAAGTCGGTGAGAACACGTACTCCCCCAAGCTTAGGCTTTTGGCCTAAGTTGGTCTACTCCCAAGGGTGGTCCTGGCGAAACCCAAAATCATAATGGGGGTTATACGGGAGCGCTATAGCCACTGCCTAAATAGCTACCTCACGGAGACGAGCAGCCTTTGACTCCCTCTCATACTCCTCTGCCTCTCCTCTGGTTATGTAATATCTCCGTTTTACCTGAAAGTCAAAGAAAGCAGGAGCAGGAAGGGTAATATGGAAAACACGCTGTCGGTTAAATATCAGACGGTATAGGAGGGATTCATCATCCCTCTCAAGGAACTGGTAGCGTGTCAAAGCGACGCGGTCATGGAAAGTTGTATGGAGCGGGGGATCTCCTTTGCGAATGGGTACTCCAGGAAATTTGCTAAGTGAGTGGCATAGATGCCACCAAAGAAATCCCCTTCAATAGCATTCTTATTCAGACTCCTTTCTATAATAGCTCCCATGTTGAAGCTTTTGTCACCCGTCACTGCGCTCTTAAGAATGCTAAGGTCGGGTGCGCAGAGGTGACAATGATCAATCTTGCCATTAATGCATCTGCCTATGAAGAGGGCAAAGTAATGCAACCGAAGATTTAGGAGGACCATTGAGGCTACCCCAAGTAGGTATTTTGAAAATTCTATTGAAATCCTCTAAATCCATGGTATACGATTTATCATAGAGATCAAACAGTACCGATGTCTCACGGCCAGCTGAAAATTTGAATCTACGAACAAAAGAGGCAGTGAGAGCAACATACTGTTCACATTTATCGGAGATGAATTCTTTGAGTCCGACGTTGTGAACAAGTGCATCAAACTCATCTTTGAAACCTGCCTCAATCATAAATTCATCAGGAGGCCATTCACATGGTTGTACCTGCGCGTCCCTAGGTTGGTAAGGATCAGGCTCCCGAATCACAAGTCGGGGACCTCTCTTGCTTGAGGAACCACCATGAAAGTTTCTCCTGGACATATTCCTTTTCTGAAATTTTCAGTGATCCAAAGGAAAGGTGAACAAGGTCCAACTAAACTTGTAGCAAGTACTCCCATGAGTGCCTAGAGGCCATATTACGCATCAAAACTACTTGGGACCAGCTAAAATCAGCATGCAAAGCTCAAGAACATGGTCACCAAGGCAGCAAAAATACGCGAAGTATAAGGCACTAGAGCAAAAAATAATTGGACCAATGGAGGAGTCACTTACCAAGGAGTAATTTCCCCAAAACAGTTCGGAGAACGGTGATTTGAGCAAAGAGATCGAAAATCCCAGCAAGAGGAGCAAGAACACGGGTTTGAGCTGCGAAACGATTTTTTCTGGAGGTAGGAGAACCAGATGAGAGCAAGAATGAGTGGAGGGGGTGCCTCTGGGCCCCACAAGCCCAGGTGGCGCGGCCAGGGGGGTGCCCGCGCCGTTGGGGCTTGTGGCCCACTGGTACATCCTCGAGACAAGCTCTTTGTCTCAGAATTTTTCAAAAATTCCAAAAAGAATCATACTTGATTTTCAGGACGTTCGAAGAACTTTTATTTCCGGGGTACTTTTCTACCAGAGCTAAAACAGAAAACAGGGAAAACTAAACTAAATCTATCATTTTTCTCCTAAGCAACCTAAAGTGAAAGCTTGGAACAGAGGTTTGTGACTCCTTGATTCATCCATCTCATGGTCATCAAAAGAAATCCGTCAATGGGGTTGATCAAATCCCCTCGACAAAACTTCTCGAATCGTAAAAGAGAACAAAGAATTTTAGAATAGTCACTAGGTCACCTCAATGGGGATGTGTATCTCCCCAACAAGCAAATCATACTTCATCTTGACACGAGGAATAGGGCATTCAAAGCTCCCAATAAGAATCGATGAAGTTTTTTTTATAGCATTGATGCAATGCACTCGATATTGTTTCTTCCGAAAGTGCACCGTATGCTCATTATCGTTGACATGGAAAGTGACATTGCCTTTGTTGAAATCTATAACAGCCCCTGCGGTCTTTAAAAAGGGTCTTTCGAGGATAACCGCCATGGCATCATCCTCGGGAATATCCAAGATAACAAAGTTTGTAAAGATAGTGACGTTAGCAACCACAACAGGCACATCCTCGCAAATGCCGATAGGGAAAGCAGTTGATTTGTCGGCCATTTGCAGAGAGATTTTAGTGGGTGTCAACTTATCCAGTTCAAGCCTGCGATAAAGAGAGAGAGGCATAACACTAACACCGGCTCCAAGGTCGCATAAAGCAGTTCTAACATAGTTGCTTTAATGGAGCAAGGTATAGTGGGCACACCGGGATCACCTAGTTTCTTAGGAGTTCCACCCTTGAAGGTATAATTAGCGAGCATGGTGGAAATCTCAACCTCAGGTATCCTCCTCTTATTAGTCACAATATCTTTCATGTACTTAGCATACAGAGACATTTTGAGCATATCTGTCAAACGCATTTGCAGACAGACGGGTCTGATCATTTCAACGAAGCTCTCAAAATCCTCATCATCCTTTTTCTTGGATGGTTTGGGAGGAAAGGGCATGGGTTTCTGAACCCATGGTTCCCTTTCTTTGCCATGCTTCCTAGCAGCGAAGTCATTCTTATCGTATCTTTTAGTCTTAGGCTGTGGGTTATCAAGATCAACACTAGGTTCAATCTCCACATCCTTATCATTGCTAGGTTGAGCATCATCATGAACATCACTATTGATATTATTATTGGGCTCATGTTCATCACCAGATTGTGTTTCAGCATCACAGACAGAGATATCGTTTGGACTCTCAGGTGTAGCACCAACAGGGTTGCTAGCGTGCAGGTTCTTATCATCTTTCTTCTTCTTTCTAGGATGACTAGGTGCATCAGTGTTAACTCCTTGAGAATCTTGTTCAACTTTCTTAGGATGACCCTGAGGATACAAAGGTTCCTGGGTCATTCTACCGCCTCTAGTGACGACTCTGATAGAATTGTCATTCAACTCATTGAGCAAGTCATTTTGAGCTTTAAGTACTTGTTCTACCTGAGTAGTAACCATAGAGGCATGTTTACTCAGAAGCTTAAGATCATTGACGTTTCTGTCCACACAAGCACTTAAATGACTAAGCATACAAACATTCTGTTCCAATTGTCTACTAACATAATCATTGAAACTTGGTTGTTTGGCAACAAAGTTATCAAATTCATCCGTGCATAAGCTAGCAGGTTTATCAAAAGGAATATCACTCTCATCAAACCTACGCAGAGAATTTACTTCCACTACCTATATCGGGTTATCAAGACCATGGATCTCTTCGATAGGTGGTAGATTTTTGACATCTTCAGATTTAATGCCTTTCTCTCGCATAGATTTAATGCCCTTCTTGCATATCTTCAGGACTGAGGAATAGAAAACCTATTTTCTTTGGAGTTTTCTTAGGAGGTGGTTCAGGAATAGTCCAAGCAGTCTCATTGCACAAGATGTTATTCAATAGGATCTCAGCTTGTTCTACGGTCCGTTCCCTAAAAACACTACCGACACAACTATCTAGGTGGTCCCTAGAAGCATCGGTTAGTCCATTATAGAAGATATCAAGTATTTCATTTTTCTCAAGAGGGTGATCAGGCAAAGCATTTAGTAACTGGACAAGCCTCCCCCAAGCTTGTGGGAGACTCTCTTCTTCAACTTGCACAAAGTTAAATATATCCTGCAAGGCAGCTTGTTTCTTATGGGCAGGAAAATATTTCTCAGAGAAGTAGTAGATCATATCGTGGGGACTACGCACACAACAAGGAGCAAGAGAAGTGAACCAAGTCTTAGCATCATCCTTTAGCGAGAAAGGAAACAACTTGAGGATATAGTAGTGGCGGATCTTTTCCTCGCTCGTGAATAGGGTGGCTATATCGTGCAACTTAGTAAGATGTGCTACAACCGTTTCAGACTCATAACCATGAAAAGGATTAGATTCGACCAAAGTGATTAACTCAGGATCGACAGAGAATTCATAATCCTTATCGGTCACAAAGATAGGCGAAGTAGCAAACTTCGGGTCGTATTTCATCCTAGCGTTCAGAGATTTTTCTTTCCACTTGCGCAATAATTTCTCAACATCATAGCTATCCTTACAAGCATGAAAGTCCTCAGCTACCTCTCCCTCCATAACATAACTCTCAGGTATATCAGGCAATTCATATCTAGGAGAGCTAGTTCTAACAGGTGAAATAGCAAGATATACTTCAATAATCTCAGCAGTTTTAGAAGTATCATCACATTCAGCAGCAACTCTAGCAATTTGTGCATCAAGGAATGCACCTAGTGGCAAAGCAGTATCAAGCAAAGCATCATCACAAGCATCATGGATAGAAAAAGTAGCATCATCAAGCACAGGCGACACATCAAAATTTCTAGAAGGTGGTGGTGTCGCAAACTTACTCATAACTGAAGGTGAATCAAGTGGAGAGCTAGATGGCAGTTCCTTACCTGTCCTCGTAGTTGAGGGCAAGACTTTAGTTTTTGGATCTCTCAGATTCCTCATAGTGATCAACAGACGTAAATCCCAAGTGACTCAGAGAATAGAGCTATGCCTCCCCGGCATCGGCGCCAGAAAATAGTCTTGATAACCCACAAGTATATGGGATCGCAACAGTTTTCGAGGGTAGAGTATTCAACCCAAATTTGTTGATTCGACACAAGGGGAAGCCAAAGCATATTCTCGAATATTAGTAGTTGAGTTGTCAATTCAACCACACCTGAAAGACTTAGTATCTGCAGCAAAGTTTCAGTAGCAAAGTAGTGTGATAGCAACAGTAGCAACGGTAACAGTAGCAGCACTGACAGCAGTAGCGGCAAAGTAACTTAGCAAGGACTAGTAGGAAAAACTCGTAGGTATTGGATCGGTGATGGATAATTATGCCGGATGACATTCATCATGCAACAGTTATAACATGGGGAGATATGTAACTAGCTCAAGTTCGTCAATGTAATGTAGGCATGCATTCCGTGTATAGTCATACGTGCTTAAGGAAAAGAACGTGCATGACATCTATTGTCCATCCCTCCCGTGGCAGCGGGGTCCTAATGGAAACTACGGGATATTAAGGTTCTCCTTTTAATAGAGAACCGAAACAAAGCATTAGCACTTAGTGAATACATGAACTCCCCATACTATGGTCATCTCCGGGAGTGGTTCCGGCTATTGTCACTCCGGGGTTGTCGGGTCATAACACATAGTAGGTGAATACAGCTTGCAAGATAGGATCAAGAACACACATATATTGATGAAAATATAATAGGTTCAGATCTGAAATCATGGCACTCGGGCCCTAGTGACAAGCATTAAGCATGGCAAAGTAGTAGCAACATCAATCTCAGAACATAGTGGATACTAGGGATCAATCCCCATCAAAACTAACTCGATTACATGATAGATCTCATCCAATCCATCACCGTCTAGCAAGCCTACGATGAGATTACTCACAAACGGTGAAGAGCATCATGGAATTGGCGATGAAAGATGGTTGATGATGACGACGGTGACGATCTCCCCTCTGCGGAGCCCAGAACGGACTCCAGATCTGCCCTCGAGAGGAAGAACAGGTGGTGGCGGCGCCTCTGTATCATAAAACGCGATGAACTCTTCTCTTTGATTTTTTTTTCTGGGCGAAAGGGACTAAATAGAGCTGGAGTTGGAGGCTGCGGAGCCTCGAGGGCCCCACAAGCCTGTTAGGCGCGGCCAGGGGGGCGCGGCTCCTGGGCTTGTGGGCTTCTCGCTCCACGTCTCCGATTGATTCTTGCGCCAGTATTTTTTATATATTCCACAAAAAATCCTCGTAAATTTCCAGGTCATTCCGAGAACTTTTATTTCTGCGCAAAAACAACACCATGGCAATTCTGCTGAAAACAGCGTTAGTCCGGGTTAGTACCATTCAAATCATGCAAATTAGAGTCCAAAACAAGGGCAAAAGAGTTTGGAAAAGTAGATACGATGGATACGTATCAGTTACCAATGCATAGCCCCAAAATGATAGCGGTAAATCGGTAAGAGACATCATAGATCGTACCATATTCAATAGAGTGCGATTACGACGTTCAGACACACCGTTACGCTGCGGTGTGCGAGGCGGCATGAGTTGTGAAACAATTCCACATTTTCTTAGGTGTGTGCCAAACTCGTGACTCAAATATTCTCCTCCATGATCGGATCGTAAGAACTTTATTTTCTTGTCACGTTGATTCTCCACCTCACTCTGAAATTCCTTGAACTTTTCAAAGGTTTCAAACTTGTGCTTCATTAAGTAGACATAGCCGTATCTACTCAAATCATCAGTGAGGGTGAGAACATAACGATAGCCTTTGCGAGCTTCAACGCTCATTGATCCGCATACATCGGTATGTATTATTTCCAATGAGCTGGTTGCTCGCTCCATTATTCCGGAGAACGGTGTCTTGGTCATCTTTTCCATGAGGCACGGCTCACATGTGTCAAATGTTTCAAAATCAAGAGACTCTAAAAGTCCATCTCTATGGAGTTTCTTTATGCGCTTTACGCCGATATGACCAAGGCGACAGTGCCACAAGTATGTGGGACTATCATTATCAACCTTACATCGTTTGGTACTCACACTATGAATATGTGTATCGTCACGATCGAGTTTCATCAAGAATAAACCATTTACCAGTGGGGCATGACCATAAAACATACCACTCATATAAATAGAACAACCATTATTCTAATATTTAAATGAGTAGCCATCTTGCATCAAGCGAGATCCCTATACAATGTTCATGCTTAAAGCTTGTACTAAATAACAATTATTAAGGTTTACAACTAATTCCGAAGGTAGACATAGAGGTATGATACGTCTCCGTCGTATCTATAATTTTTGATTGTTTCATGCCAATATTCTACAACTTTCATATACTTTTGACAACTTTTTATACTATTTTTGGGACTAACATATTGATCCAGTGCCGAGTGCCAATTCCCGTTTGTTGCATGTTTTTTGTTTCGCAGATTATCCATACCAAATGAAGTCCAAACGCAATAAAAAAACCTATGGGGATTTTTTTTGGAATATTTATGATTTTTGCGAAGAAGAATCAACGCGAAACGATGCCCGAGGGGGTCACAAGCCCCCTAGCCGCGACCTAGGGGTGGGGCCGCGCCTGGCAGGCTTGTGACCAATCCCTAAAGTGTTTGGGGCCCTTCTTTTTCCGCAAGAAAGATAATATCTGGAAGAAAATCGTGTTAAAATTTCAGCCCAATCGGAGTTACGGATCTCCGGGATTTTAAGAAACGGTGAAAGCTAGAATCTGGGAGCGCAGAAACAGAAGGACACAGAGAGAGGGATCCAATCTTGGAGGGGCTCTCGCCCCTACGCCGCCATGGAGACCATGGACCAGAGGGGAAACCCTTCTCCCATCTAGGGAGGAGGTCAAGGAAGAATAATAAGAAGGGGGGCTCTCTCCCCCTCTTTCCTAGCGGTGCCAGAACGCCGCCCGGGACATCATCGTGTGACGTCGATCTACACCAACACCACCGTCATCTTCACCAACACCTCCATCACCTTCCCCCATCTATATTCAGCGGTCCACTCTCCCGCAACCCGATGTACCCTCTACTTGATCATGGTGCTTTATGCTTCATATTATTATCCAATGATGTGTTGCCATCCTATGATGTCTGAGTAGATTTTCGTTGTCCTATCGGTGATTGATGAATTGCTATGATTGGTTTAATTTGCTTGTGGTTATGTTGCTGTCCTTTGGTGCCCATCATATGAGCGCGTGCGTGGATCACACCATAGGGTTAGTAGTATGTTTATAGGACTATGTATTGGAGGGCAAGGGTGACAGAAGCTTCGGCCTAGCATAGAAATTGATGCATACGGGATTGAAGGGGGGCCAATATATCTTATTGCTATGGTTGGGTTTTACCTTATTGAACATTAGTAGTTGCGGATGCTTGCTAATAGTTCCAATCATAAGTGCATAGAATTCCAAGTAAGGGATGACATACTAGCAGTGGCCTCTCCCACATAAAACTTGTTATCGGTCTAGTAACGTAGTCAATTGCTTAGGGACAATTCCGCAACTCCTACCACCACTTTTCCACACTCGTTAAACTAACGTAATTGTTTCTCCATCGAAATAGCCCCTAGTTTTTATTTACGTGTTCTTTATTTTCTTGCAAACCTATCCTATCACACCTACAAAGTACTTCTAGTTTCATACTTGTTCTAGGTAAAGCGAACGTAAAGTGTGCGTAGAGTTGTTTCGGTGGTCGATAGAACTTGAGGGAATATTTGTCCTACCTTTAGCTCCTCGTTGGGTTCAACACTCTTACTTATCGAGAAAGGCTACAATTGATCCCCTATACTTGTGGGTTATCAAGACCTTTTTCTGGCGCCGTTGCCGGGGAGCAATAGCGTGGGGTGAACATTCTCGTGTGTGCTTGTTTGCTTTATCACTAAGTAGATTTATTTGATGTTCTAAGTTGTTCTCTATTTTTAGTTATGGATATGGAACACGAAATACCAAAAACATTAGGTGTACTTGCTACTCATGGAGATGGGGAACCTCCTAAAATCCTCGATGCTCGTTATGTGGAAAATATTATGCACTTCTTTAATAATCCTGAGTAAACCCCATTAAATTATACAATGGGATACACGTTGGATCAACGTGAATACTTTAGGGATTATTGCTTGACTCAAAAAGGGAAACTATTATGGGATCAGATTCATATGTTGAAATGGTATGCTTGGGAGCTATGCTCGAGATATGATATTACTTGTTGCTCTAGGATGAAGGCTAAACACCTTCCCTTTTCTTGTAAATTTAATGCTAATGAAACCTTGGCTTCTTATGCTAATGGTATATATGATTACTATGATGTGGAACAAATAGAGGAGTTTGTTGCTTTTATGGGTGCTTATGAAATTGAACTATGTTTAAAGGGTGTGATATAATGATGATGCTGCTTACCGATCTGAAAATTTGGTTATGCTTCGTTATTGTTATACTAATTATGAATATAATGCCCATATTTATTGATTTATGGAAAAATTCTTCGCTGCCCAAGAAGAGACTAATATTTTGCAGGAAACTATGGAAGAAGAAAATGCTGAAATTGTGAGCTCATTAGATGAAAAAGATGACGATGAGAGCAAAGAACAAAAGGAGGAAGAGCGGACTAGCTACCCGTGCCCACCTTCTAATGAGAGTAACTCTTCAAGTCATACATTGTTTAATTTTCCTTCGTTCTTACCGAAGGATGAATGCTATGTTGATTCCTATGATACCTTGGATTCGTTTGAAATATCCCTTTTTGATGAACTTGATGCTTGCTATGCTTGTGGCCATGATGCCAATATGAATGATTCTCATGAAGATGAACTTGCTATAGTTCCTTATGTTAAACATGAAATTGCTGCTATCGCACCCACTTATGATAGTCCTATTATCTTTTTGAACTCTCCCAACTACACTATATCGGAGAAGTTTTCTCTTATTAGGGATTACATAGATGGGTTGCCTTCTACTATTACACATGATGATTTTGATGAATATAATATGCATGTGCTTGCTGCTCCTACTTGCAATTATTATGAGAGAGGAACTACATCTCCACCTCTCTATGTTTCCAATACGATAAAATTGCAAGAAACTGCTTATGCTATGTATTGGCCTTTACTTGATGTGCATGAATTGTTTTTTATGACATGCCAATGCATAGGAAGAGAGTTAGACTTTGTCATTGCATGATATATGTTACCTTGTGCTCACTACTAAATTACAAATCATTGTTAATTAAAATTGGCTTTGATATACCTTGGGATCCGGGTGGATCCATTACTTGAGCACTTTATGCCTAGCTTAATGGCTTTAAAGAAAGCGCTGCCTGGGAGACAACCCCGAAGTTTTAGAGAGTCGTTTATTTCTGTTGAGTGCTTTTATATAGTTTAAAAACAAAAAAATATAGAGGGGAACTTAAAACTTTTTCAAAAAGAGAAGCGATTGAAAGGTGATGCATTGCGGAAGTGAGGGTCGACCTTGAACACTTGTGTTCATGCTCATGGAAACAATGTAGAATTTTTCATGGAAGTTTCTCGCAAAAATAATTATCCCCTTGTAAAATTCCATTGTATTATAAAAATAATGTGCCAAGTAAAGCCTTTATGATTAGTTTGGGTGATAGTTGTTTGATCATGCTAAAAAAGACAGAAACTTTATGCTCACGAAATTATTTTTAATTCCTATCCAGAAAGAGATTTTGAGTTGATTATTTTTGCCGCTGATTGATATGCAAATTTCCCTAATTGTCATAATTTTTCAGAATTTGTGGAGTATCAGAAGTATGGTATAAGTTCAGATTACTACAGACTGTTCTGTTTTTGACAGATTCTATTTTCTATAATTGTTCTCTTATTTTGATAAATCTATGGGTAGTATCGGGGGGTATGAACCATGGTGAAGTTGGATTACAGTAGATATAATGCTAATATGAATTTGTAATGAGTTCACAACAGTACTTAAAGTGGTTATTTACTTTATTATACTAACGGATCTCACGAAGGTTTTATTGAATTTTGTGTGATTGAAGTTTTCAAGTTTTGGGTGAGACCGCGATGGATGAAGGAATAAGGAGAGGCAAGATCCTAAGCTTGGGGATGCCCGAGGCACCCCAAGGTAATATTCAAGGAAGACTCAAACGTCTAAGCTTGGGGATGCCCCGGAAGGCATGCCCTCTTTCGTCTACAATCTATCGGTAATTTTACTCGGAGCTATATTTTTATTCGTCACATGATATGTGCAAATGCTTGGAGCGTCTTTTGTGTTTATTTTTTCCTTTTTGTTTTATGCACCATGCTGGTATGAGATAGTCCTTGGCTTTATAGAATGCTTCATGTGCTTCACTTATATCATTTGAAGTTTGGATTGCCTGTTTCCCTACACATAGAAAACCGCCATTTGTAGAATGCTCTTTTTCTTCACTTATATTTGTTAGAGCGGGGCATATATTTTGTAGAAAGAATTAAACTCTCATGCTTCACTTATACCTATTTAGAGAGTTAACAGGAGTTGGTCATTCACATGGTTAGTCATAAAATCCTACATAAAACTTGTAGATCACTGAATATGATATGTTTGATTCCTTGCAATAGTTTTGCGACATGAAGATGTGATATTAGAGTCATGCTAGTGAGTAATTGTGTATTCGTAGAAATACTTGTGTTAAGGTTTCTGATTCCCGTAGAATGCACGTATGATGAACCGTTATGTGACGAAGTCGGAGCATGATTTATTTTTTGATTGTCATCCTTTGTGTGGAAGTCGGGATCGCGCGATGGTTAACTCCTACCAACCCTTCCCTTAGGAGCATGCGTGTAGTACCTTGCTTCGATGACTAATAGACTTTTGCAATAAGTATGTGAGTTCTTAATGACTAATGTTGAGTCCATGGATTATACACACTCTCACCCTTCCACCATTGCTAGCCTCTCTAGTACCGCACAACTTTCGCCGGTGCATTACACCCACCATATACCCTTCCTCAAAACAGCCACAGTACCTACCTATTATGGCATTTCCATAGCCATTTCGAGATATATTGCCATGCAACTTCCATCGTTCCGTTTATTATGACACGCACCATCATTTGTTGATTTGCATGATCGTAAGATAGCTAGCATGATGTTTTCATGGCTTGTCCGGTTTTTGATGTCATTGCTACGCTAGATAATTGCACATCCCGGTATGCCGCCGGAGGCATTCATATAGAGTCATATTTTGTTCTAAGTATCAAGTTGTAAGTAAATAAAAGTGTGATGATCATCATTATTGGAGCATTGTCCCATGTGAGGAAGTAATAAAAGAGGCCAAAAAAAGGCCAAAGAAGCCCACCAAAAAAATAGAAAAGAATAATTAAAAAATGAGAGAAAAGAGAGAAGGGACAATGCTACTATCCTTTACCACACTTGTGCTTCAAAGTAGCACCATGATCTTCATGATAGAGAGTCTCCTATGTTGTCACTTTCATATACTATTGGAAAATTTTCATTATAGAACTTGGCTTGTATATTCCAATGATGGGCATCCTCAATTGCCCTAGGTCTTCGTGAGCAAGCGAGTTGGATGCACACCCACTTAGTTTCTTTTTAAGCTTTCATAAACTTATAGCTCTTGTGCATCTCTTGCATGGCAATCCCTACTCACTCACATTGATATCTATTGATGGGCATCTCCATAGCCCGTTGATACGCCTAGTTGATGTGAGACTATCTCCTCCTTTTTGTCTTCTCCACAACCACCATATTCTATTCCACCTATAGTGCTATGTCCATGGCTCACGCTCATGTATTGCGTGAAAGTTGAAAAAGCTTGAGAACACTAAAGTATGAAACAATTGCTTGGCTAAAACCGGGGTTGTGCATGATTTAAATACATTGTGTGGGGAAGATGGAGCATAGCCAGACTATATGATTTTGTAGGAATAACTTTCTTTGGCCATGATATTTTGAGAAGACATGATTGATTCGTTAGTATGCTTGAAATATTATTGTCTTTATGTCAAATGATAGACTATTGCTTCGAATCACTCATGTTTTAGTATTCATGCCATGATTAGATTATATGATCAAGATTATGCTAGATAGCATTCCACATCAAAAATTATCTTTTTTATCATTTACCTACTCGAGGACGAGCAGGAATTAAGCTTGGGGATGCTAATACGTCTCTGTCGTATCTATATTTTTTGATTGTTTCATGCCAATATTCTACAACTTTCATATATTTTTGGCAACTTTTTATACTATCTTTGGGACTAACATATTGATCCAATGCCAGTGCTAGTTCCTATTAGTTGCATGTTTTTTGTTTCATAGATTATCCATACCAAACGAAGTCCAAACGCAATAAAAAACCTACGGGGATTTTTTTTTGGAATATTTATGATTTTTGGGAAGAAGAATCGACGCGAAACGATGCCCGAGGGGGTCACAAGCCCCCTAGCCGTGGTCTGGGGGTGGGGCCGCGTATGGCAGTCTTGTGACCAATCCCTAAGGCGGTTGGGGCCCTTCTTTAGCCGTAAGAAAGATAATATCCGGAAGAAAAACGTGTTAAAATTTCAGCCCAATCGAAGTTACGGATCTCCGGGAATTTAAGAAACGGTGAAAGCCAGAATCTGGGAGCGCAGAAACAGAAGGACACAGAGAGAGAGATCCAATCTTGGAGGGCTCTCGCCCCTCCGCCGCCATGGAGACCATGGACCAGAGGGGAAACCCTTCTCCCATCTAGGGAGGAGGTCAAGGAAGAATAATAAGAAGGGGGGCTCTCTCCCTTCTCTCCCGGCGGCGCCGGAACGCCGTCTGGGACATCATCGTGGGACAGCGATCTACACCAACACCTGTGTCATCTTCACCAACACCTCCATCACCTTCCCCCATCTATATTCAGCGGTCCACTCTCCCGCAACCCGCTGTACCCTCTACTTGAACATGGTGCTTTATGCTTCGTATTATTATCCAATGATGTGTTGCCATCCTATGATGTCTGAGAAGATTTTCGTTGTCCTATCGGTGATTGATGAATTCCTATGATTGGTTTAATTTGCTTGTGGTTATGTTGTTGTCCTTTTGTGCCTCATACGTCTCCATCGTACCTACTTTTCCAAACTCTTTTGCCCTTCTTTTGGACTCTAATTTGCATGACTTGAATGGAACTAACCTGGACTGACGCTGTTTTAAGCAGAATTGCCTTGGTGTTATTTTTGTGCAGAAAACAAAGTTCTCCAAATATCCTGAAAATTTACGGGGAGCAGTTTTGGAAAATATCAAAAATATCTGCGCCAAGTTCCACCTCAGGGAGTGGGCCAGTGGGCCACAAGCCCCTGCTCCGCCACCACCCCCTGGTGGCGGTGGGCAGGCTTGTGGGGCCCACAGGCACCTACCGCCCTCACTCCAGCTCTATAAGTTGCCTTTCGTCCCAAAAAAATAAAATGAGAAGTTTTCGTCGCGTTTTCGATACGGAGGCGCCGCCACCTCCTGGTCTTCATCTGGAGGGTAGATCTGGAGTCCGTCTTGGGCTCCGGAGAGGGGAATCGTCGCCATCATCATCATCAACCTTCTTCGCTCTCCAATTCCATGAAGCTCTTCATCGTTTGTGAGTAATCTATTCGTAGGCTCGCTGGGCGGTGATGAGTAGGATGAGATCTATCATGTAATCGAGTTAGTTTTGATGGGGATTGATCCCTAGTATCCACTATGTTCTCAGATTGATGTTGCTACTACTTTGCCATGCTTAATGCTTGTCACTAGGGCCCGAGTGCCATGATTTCACATCTGAAATTATTATGTTGTCACCAATATATGTGTGTTTTAGATCCGATCTTGCAAGTTGTAGTTACCTACTATGTGTTATGACCCGGCAACCCCGGAGTGACAATAACCGGAACCACTCCCGGTGATGACCATAGTTTGAGGAGTTCATGTGTTCACCAAGTGCTAATGCATTGGTCCGGTTCTTTATTAAAAGGAGAACCTTAATATCCCGTAGTTTCCTTTTGGACCCCGCTGCCACGGGAGGGATGGACAATAGATGTCATGCAAGTTCTTTTCCCTAAGCACTATGACGACATACGGAATGCATGCCTACATCACATTGACGAACGGGAGCTAGCCACATATCTCTCCGTGTTATAGCTGTTGCATCATGAATATCATCAAAACAAATCACCGACCCATTGCCTACGAGTTTGTCCTACTGCTGTTGTTACTTGTCTTGCTCTGTTGCTGCTACTACTGTTGCTACTGCTGTTACTTGTCTTGCTCTGCTGCTGCTACTACTGTTGCTACTGATGTTACTTGTCTTGCTCTGTTGCTTCTACTACTGTTGCTACTGCTGTTACTTGTCTTGCTCTGTTGTTACTGTTGCTACTACTGTCGCTTGCTAGTGTTGCTACTTGCTACTGCTATCACTACTGCTGTTCTTTGCCACTGCTATTGCTCGTTACACTGCTGCTACCTGCTACTGAAAGTGCATGCTATGCCCCTAATCGACTTTTGGTGTTAATGACAACACATACATAGGAAACTAATCCTATTTGTTGAGTGTATCTCAGGATGGCGAGTACTTTAGTAAATTGAGAATTATGTGCCAAAGGTTGTCTGAGAAGATTGGGGATTTATATTTCGAGAAGGCTCGGGATTAAGAAAAGATGATGTAGACTATTCTTCTGAGTTTACTCATATTGAGTATAGGGATCCCGCACTATTAAGAGGGGATCACGGGTTTTGCGATGAATTTGCTCATACCACATCTTCACTGTCATACCCAATACCACATATTCTCCACTATGTTCTTACCTCAAAAGAGGTCTATTGCCTCGGACATCCGGCTACCTCCGGACATCCGAGGGCCGGACGACCGGCAGGCTTCGGAAATCCGTAGCCCCTCACCAGAAGTTTGTGAGTCATATAACTCGGAAATCCGGCTCCCTCCGGACATCCGAGGGCCGCACGTCCAACCAGCCCCGGAAATCCGCAGCCCAGCACCAGTAGAAGTTGAGTTCTATAACTCGGAATTCCGGCTCCCTCCGGACGTCCGAGGGCCGGACGTCCGACCCCCTTCGGAAATCCGGAACCTACCACCAGAAGAAGTTGAGTCGTATAACTCGGATTTCCGGTCCTCTCCGGACGTCCGGTCGCTGTTCAATTCACAGTATCTTCAGTCACATCTACAGGCCTCGGACGACCGACCCCTGTCGGACGTCCGACCCCTCGCGGACGCCCGGAATTCTAGCAACTCTCGAACGTCCGGACCCTGTGTGACTTAAAGTGTCCCCAACGGCTGTTTTTCACTCCCCACTATATATACTCTTCTCCCACCTCGTGAAAGGGTGTTCAACACAGCTAGAATACATCCAAGAACACCTTTCCTCTCACTCACTCTTGTCTACACCAAATCCTAGATCCCAAGAGCATTTGTGAGTCCCTTTGAGTGTTGTTCCAATCAAAAGATAGATCGTCTCCCTCTCCTCCTTCCCACCAAAGTGATTTGTGATTTGAGCAAGTTTTGAGCAATCCCCGTGATCTTGTTACTCTTGGAGGTTGGAGACTCCTAGGCGGTAGGAGTCTTCGGAGAGGAATCAAACCATTGTGATTTCCCTCGGAAAGTTTGTGAAGGTTTGGAAGCCACCTCAAGGCTTACCACTAGTGGTTGAGAAACGCCTTCGTGGAGTTATCTCAAAGGGAGAATAGGGTGAGCCGTCGTGGCGTTGGTGTGCCTTCATGGTAACATCCGCCCCTCTAACGGTGATGTAGCTTCCCTCCAAGGAAGTGAACATCGGGATACATCCTTGTCTCTCTTGGAGTTTCGGTTATTCCTAACCCTAACTCTCTACTTGTGTTAATCCTTATTACGTACTTGTATTTGATTATTGTTTACCACTTGTCTTACTTCACTCTAAATAGTTTACTCCTTGTCGTAGCAATTATTAGGCTTACACTCCTATTCCGCACTTTTGCCTAAAATTGCTAAGTAATTATTAAAATTTGGATTTGTACCTATTCACCCCCCCCCCCTCCCTCTAGGTCCATCTCGATCCTTTTCAATTGGTATCAGAGCCTCGTGCTCTATTCGTGTGGCTTAACCGCCCTAGAGCGAGATGGACGGGGAACCAGCTACGGTAGCTCCAGTGCAGAGGGACGGGACTTCCTCGGAAGTCAAGTCTTTCACCTCTGAGGACCTGGAACGGGCCCTTGCCAAGCAAAAAGAGGAGCATGATGCTTCTCTTGAGCCCATGGTCCAAATGAGACTAGCATTACTAACCACGGGGACAACCACGTCCCCGAGGGCCTCAGGGCCACATGTGCACGGTACTTCATTTGGCCAACCACCTCCGGGAAGGAACCAAACCAGTGTTCCATGGCTTTATGCTAGATCTCAAATTGAGAAACCTAAGTACAATCCTGGAGGAAAACCTCCCTTGCTTGATGAAAATTCCGATTTTGCTT
This sequence comes from Hordeum vulgare subsp. vulgare, assembly GCF_904849725.1. NCBI lineage: Eukaryota > Viridiplantae > Streptophyta > Magnoliopsida > Poales > Poaceae > Hordeum > Hordeum vulgare. The sequence continues at coordinate 456,700,610 of NC_058522.1, forward strand.
TGTGGAGAGTTGGTATGCAGGATCATCTTAGGTACGCCAATGATGAGATGTTGGACATCCTCGAGCATGGGTACAATCCTGTAGATCCAAGGTGCCTCACGCCCAGATAAACTTATGACAAGCATCTCAATGACACTGCGATCATGTGCATAAGAAAAGGAATGAATGACAAGCAACGAAGACCTTACATTCACATCACAAGTGCCAAGGAACTGTGGGATAGCATTATAAGGACCAAGACCGGTACCTCCACTCTTCGGCTTGCTCAATATGAAATTGCCAAGGGACAATTACACAATTTCTGTATGGAAAAGGGTGAATCTCCCAAGCAACTACTAGAATGGCTCATGACTCTCGCCGCAGACATTGAGTCATGTGACTGTGACAAGACGCAAGATGGTTTCAACCTGACCAAGAGATTTCTTGTGGACAAGTTACTTCATGCTCTTGCTCCGTATCACCATCAAATGGTATGGGACATGAGGCAGCACCATGGGTTCAAAGAAATGACTCCGGATGACATCATATCCACTTTCAATTATTTGAAGAGTCAAAGGCAAATGCAACAAAGCACATTGCCATGCATGGCACTTCAACATCAAAGATCAATCTTGCTTTGAAAGCCAAGCATGAATGTGACGAAGAAGAAAGTGAAGAAGAAGAGGGTGATGATGACTGCGAAGATGGTGATGATGTTGACTCTGATGAAAGCCCATCTTATGAGGACATTGCTCTCTTTGTAAAGAAGTTCAGTGCAGGAAAGTTCAAGGGAAGATTCCCAAAGAAGAAGGTAAGGAAATGCTATAACTGCGAGGAAACCAACCACGTCTCCAATGACTGCCCTTATGAGAAGAGACAAGACAAACCAAGGTTTCCAAAGACCTTTGTAAAGAAGAAGTTGCCAAACCCCATGAACTCCAAGTTCAAGAGGATGGATGGAAGAGCAACGGTTGCACAAGAAGAATCAGATCCAGAAGATGTTGGTGGAGTTGCCGGAGTAGCTCAGGATACACAAAGCACCTTGAGGCTAGTCAATGGTGATGTTGTTCACTACAACTATATGAAGGACTACAAGGGCAACGCTCACAAGTGTTTGATGGCAAAGACTGCCATGGGAGATGAGGAAGACCAAACCTCCCATGATAAGGTTAAGGTAACTCCACGGTTAAACTCTTTCAGACTAGCTTCTACTCCATCTGATGAGTATCTTGGTGCGGAAGATCACTATGAGGATAATGACTTAGATCATCCCATGTTTGCTAAAATAAACAAATTTATGTGCTCTCTTAAAGGAAAGAAGCTCACTATGTTTCGCATACTTATGGAAATGGTGAGTAAGCACACCAATACCATCAAGGAACTCGAAACCCTCGTCACTGAGGAGAAGGAAAGAAATGAAATCCTTGAGCAGAAAGTCCTGTATGAGGAAGCACAAAATGATGCACTATGTTCAAAAGTAGGTGAAAACCTTGATAAACATGCAAATGATCTTGCCTCCTTGAAAAAGGCTGAATCTGTGTGCAAAGAATTACTAAATGATAAAGACCGACTTGTGAACTCTCATGCTTCCCTTTCTAAGGACTGTGAGGGGCTATCCTTGTCTCTCAAAGACAAGGAAGAGAAACTCATTGTTCTTACAAAGAGCTTTGAGGCACTTAAGGTTACTTATCTTGACACTCTGGCTAAGGCCTACTCCTCACCTATTATTAATGTTGATACCTGCACTACTAACTCTAGTAGTGAACTGACATCTATCCTTGAGGAAAACTGTTCGCTAAAGGCACAGCTAGACAGAGGTCTCATGACATGTGCACAAGGACAAAAGACTCTCAATGAGATCTTAAGTCGACACAATGGAGGCTTCGCCAAGGAAGGGTTTGGGTTCAACCCAAGCACTGCCAAGAAAAGTGCATCTCCTCTCAAGTGTACCACTCCGCTTAAAGAAATATTTGTATGAGAGGGACACAAGGAGAAAGGTAAGGTTGTGAGTGGATCGGCCACTAGGGGTTCGCCTACTCACAACAAGACAACAGAATTCATGCCTCCATCCTATGTACTACGCAAATCAAAGGAAGGAGAGGTCTATGCTAAATTCGTTGGTCCCCATAATGCATTTCGATTCTATGCTATTTGGGTCCCTAAGACTCTTGTAACTAATGTGAAAGGCCCCATGACAAAATGGGTACCTCAAACCAAATCTTAATTCGTTACAGGTTGTTTTCTCCGGAGGAGCCAAATGGGTGATCGACATTGGATGCACCAATCATATGACCGGAGATAGTAACTTGCTCTATGACTTCATGCAAGCCATTCGACCATACATGAGCATTGTATTTGGTGGAGGGTCGAAAGGGCAGGTAATTGGGTTGGGCAAGGTGGCAATCACTAATGACATGTCTATTGCAAATGTCATGCTTGTCCAATCTCTTCAATATCATTTACTTTCAGTTCGCCAATTGGCTTCCGTCGGTTATGACACATTATTTGGACTAACGGATGTGAAAGTCTTTAAGAGAGACACTCTTGAAGTGGCCTTTGTTGGAGAGTTGGATGGCAACCTTTACACGGTTGATTTCTCGAAAGAGAGCACCTTCCATACAACTTGTCTAATGGCCAAGGCTGACATGGGATGGCTGTGGCATCGCCGGCTCGCCCATGTTGGCATGAAAAATCTTCAAAATCTCTTAAACGACAATCACATCCTTGGACTAACAAATGTATCTTTTAAGAAAGATCGTGTGTGTAGTGCATGCATAGCTGGGAAACAACATCAATCAAGACATCCACCCAAGAACATTGTATCCACTTCGAGGCCGTTAGAGCTCCTTCATGTGGATCTGTTTGGGCCTCCTTCATGGGCAAGTCTTGGAGGGAAAAAGTATGGCCTAGTCATTGTTGATGATTACTCAAGATATACATGGGTGTTCTTTCTCAAGTCCAAGGACGAGACAAAGATCACCTTCATTGATTTTGCCAAACAAGCCCAGCGGAAGTTTGACAAGGACATCAAGGCAGTAAGAAGTGATAATGGCTCTGAGTTCAAGAACTACACCCTAGAAGAATTTCTTAGTGATGAGGGAATTGAACATCAGTACTCCGCACCTTACACCCCTCAACAAAATGGTGTGGCAGAGAGGAAGAACCGGACACTTGTGGAAATGGCAAGGTCCATGTTAGACGAATACAAGTCACCACATAGTTTTTGGGCTGAGGCCGTCAACACAGCATGTCATGCATCAAACCGTCTCTTCCTTCGATCGATATTGGAGAAGACTCCATATGAGCTCCTAACTGGAAACAAGCCCAATGTTAAGTACTTTCGTGTGTTTGGATGCAAATGTTTCATCCTCAACAAACGGGAACGGTTAGGAAAATTAAAATCCAAAACAACTGAAGGGATTTTTGTTGGCTATGGGTCAAACTCGCACGCCTACAGAGTCTACAACAAATCCACTGGATGTGTTATATAAACTTGTGACGTGACGTTTGATGAATTTAACCGCTCACATGGGGAGCAAGTTGATCTAAATGATGCAGGAGAAGAAGACTCCCCACAAGATATCTTAAACATGGGTGTAGGTGCACTTCTTCCCATGGAACAAAGACCCCATGATGATGATGAAGATGATGAGAGTATTTCTCATCCTCAAGACAGTTCACTGCCCATACCTCCACAAGGTACTAGCACACACATCATGCCAGTTGTTGAGGATCAAGTGGGAGAACATGTCTCTCACCCTGATCACACTCAAGAACAAGTTGATCTTCAAGAGGTAGACCAAAGTATGGGTATGTTTGATGATGAACCTCAACAGGTGCAACGCGAAGAGGAATATCTTCCTCCGCACATAAATGATCCATATGTTGAGGACGTTGACGATGGAAACGAAGTCGAACCTCGTGAAACCTTGACCTCCATCATGCCACGTGTGGCCGGTCGTGTTGATATTGATCAAATCCTCACCGGCGTGTCGGAAGGTAGAGTGACTCGTAAACAATTAACAAACTTTTGTGCTCACTTTTCGTTTGTCTCTAGTACCGTGCCACATAGGGTTCAGGATGCATTGTGTGACAATGACTGGCTACTTGCTATGCAAGAGGAGCTAAACAGTTTTACACGCAACAAAGTATGGTCATTGGTAGAACGACCAACTGAGGAACATAATGTCATTGGAACTAAATGGATTTTCAAGAACAAGGAAGATGAGAACGGGACTGTCCTACGCAACAAGGCAAGGTTAGTAGCACAGGGGTACTCCCAAGTTGAAGGTTTGGACTTTGGTGAAACTTTCGCCCATGTTGCTCGTCTTGAGTCCATTCGCATTTTATTGGCCTATGCTGCTTTCAATGGTTTTACTTTGCATCAAATGGATGTGAAAAGTGCTTTTCTTAACGGTCCTCTACAAGAAGAGGTATATGTATCACAACCACCTGGGTTTGTTGACCCTCATCACAAAGACCATGTATATAAACTTCACAAGGCTCTGTATGGCCTCAAACAAGCACCCCATGCTTGGTACGGTCATCTTAAGAAGTTCCTACTCGATGATGGCTTTGTGGTGGGGGTGATCGATCCCACTCTTTTTACTAAGAGGGAAAATGGTGATTTGATCTTATGCCAAATCTATGTAGATGACATCATTTTTGGTTCTCCTCACATCCATTTATGCAAGAAGTTTGCGGCCTCCATGACCAAGACCTTTGAGATGTCACTCAACACGGACTTGAAGTTCTTTCTTGGTTTTCAAATACAACAATTTCAAGAAGGGATTTTCTTGTCTCAAACTAAGTACCTCAAGGACATTCTTGAAAATTTTGATATGACAAATGCTAAACCAATGAAGACACCCATGGCCACCGATGTAGTTCTAAATGAAGACACAAGCGGTATTCCTTTTGACCCATCTACTTACCGCTCCATGATTGGTTCGCTACTTTATCTTTGCGCATCTAGACCGGACATCATGTTAAGTGTAGGCATATGTGCTAGATTTCAAGCTTCCCCTAGGGAAAGCCATCACACGGCGGTTAAGCATATTCTTAGATACCTTGTTCACACCCCAAAGTTAGGCTTATGGTACCCTAAGGATGCAAAGTTTGATCTTATTGGGTATTCCGATGCAGATTGGGCCGGTGATAAAGTGGGACGGAAATCCACTTCCGGTGCATGTCAGTTTCTTGGACGCTCCTTGGTAAGTTGGACCTCAAAGAAGCAGAACTGTGTTTCTCTCTCCACGGCCAAGGCCGAATTGCAACCGCAAGCTATGCAACTCAACTGCTATGGATGAGGCAAACACTAAAGGATTATGGTATCACGTATCGACACATTCCTCTTCTCTGTGATAATGAAAGTGCCATAAAGATCTCCGAGAACCACATTGATCACCCTCGCACAAAACATATTGATATTAGGTATCATTTCTTGAGAGACCATGTGCAAAAGGGTGACATTGATATTACCCATGTGGGTACCGACATGCAGTTAGCCGACATTTTCACCAAGCCACTTAGCGTAGCTAGGTTCTGTCAACTTAGGCGTGAACTTGGTATCTTGGAGCTTGACAACATATCTTGAAACCTTGCACACATACACACACTCACATTATGTTTGTGTCTTGATATGGGCATGCATTTAGGGGGAGTGAGTCTTAATTTTCTGTTTTTTTAAGCTTACAAAGTACGCATAAATCAATTTCTGTCTCCAAGTAGTACATGTAATGCTTGTAGGCAACTATGTTCGTACTTTTTGTGAGAAACCATGCAAGTCATCATCTCATCATCAAAACAAAAAATCCAGCATCAGCCTCTGCCTCCTCCTCCTTCTCGGACGTCCGACATGTCTCGGACGTCCGGCGGCACATCCCCTTCCGGTCGTTCGACCAGTGTCGGTCGTCCGACGCCACAATCACCTCCGGAAGTCCGATGCCTGTCAAACGTCCGACGCCTCGGGCCTATAAATAGCTGGGCACGGGGTTGGGCTCTTGCCCTAACCCTCAGCGCCCCTTTTCCTCCCTACCGCTGCCGCCGCCATCTCGAGGAGCCCTAGCCTGCGCCGCCAGAACTAAGCTCGGGCCGATCTCCTCCACGGATCCTCCTCTTCTTCCTCCTCTTCCTTCGCGGGATCCGTCTACAGGTTGCTCCTCCGTTCCTTTCGCATTTGTTTTGGTCCTCTCTCTCCCATGAGTCTCCATGTTCATTCCTTATTTGGGATTTTTCATCCGCATAGGATTGTTGTGCTCCATGGGCAAGACCAAGCACAGCGCTCGGAAGACCGTGGCTGGCTCATCATCTCGCTCCCCTACTAGCACGGGGTCGGACTCGGATGAGCCACGTCCTCCCTTCAAACGGACTGCCCGGCGTTCTCTGGCCCGGCGTTCTTCGTCTCCACAACTCCCCTCGTCATCTGATGGTGATGACCCCGACTTCGAGGAGGAGATTGCCGCCGAGGACCTTGCTGACCAGCATGTCGATCGAAGGTCCAAGCCAAAGCCCGGGACTCGCAGGGCGTCCTACATGCCACCACCTCCTCCTGCCCAGCCCGCAGGTGAAGCTCGCCGCATCTCACTAGAACCTCCTGCTACTTTAGGTCGTGCAATCACGAACTTCACCACACTTGGCGCGGCTTCATACCTCACTTTCCGCTGCGACCTTGATCCATATGTTGTCGTACGTGACTCTACGGACTCACGTTTCCGCACACACGTCCAGGCGGACATTTTTACCACAGACATAGTTCCTAAGGGTCTATCTATTCATCTCTATATTGATGTTGAGCATATTCGCATGCACCTGGCGAAATATCTGGGTGCCATTGAGCTTATTGAGGCATCGGGGCTTGTCGCCCCGTTTGCTTTTCATCGCGACTTTAATGATGCTATCATTCACCAGTTCTATGCCACATGCTACTTTGGTCCAAACCACACTGTTAGCTGGATCACCTCTGACATCCGCTTCACAGCTTCTTATGATACATTTGTTGCCGCACTTGGTTTCCCCAATTCCGGCTTCAAAATACATAAGGATGATCCTAACCATGCGCCTAAGTCCATTGACGCGTGTGGGTATCTTCTCAAGCCACTAAGTGAGCTTGATGCGGATGAACGCATGAAGGACCTTAACCAGGTATCCATCTGGCGCTCACCTTACTTCATCATTTTTCAGTGTCTCACCGCACCATCTATCCCAAGATGGGTGATAAGGGTTCTTGCAGTGGCTATTGTATCGACATCATGTCTCACTTGTTCGAGCACCCCAAGGGCAAAATCAATGTGCCCCATTTTCTATGGCATGAGATTCGGCTTGCTAGCTTTCAGTACAAGCGAGCCTTTCCTCATGCCCCCTTCATCCAGGCTCTTATTAACCATGTTGCTGATTTCTCTGTGGCTGTCACTCACACACATCGCAAGTGGGTCATTCCCACTCACATGGCGGATAACTATGCTCCCAAGAAAACCCCCTCATCCTCCACATCCACTCGCCGCACTGCTGCATGGGCCGCCACCCCCTCATCTAGCTCCGCTCCTCTCGGTCGCATTGCCAAATTCCTTGGCAAGGCACATTCTGCTTTGATGAAGGTCGTCTCTTTCCAGTGTGGTCAAACCCATGATGTGGTTTCTCGCTTAGTCTCCTCCAAGAATGCCCTCAAGGCTCGTCTGAGAGCCTCAGGCGCTCTTGATGTGAGTGATGATGAGGCCCCTCCTGCTGCTCCTCCTACTGATTTTGGCTTCCCATCTGGTCCTGAGTGGGCTGATTTCCTTGACGAGGCTGGTGGGAGTGTCTTGCCTGATGATGCTGATGAGCTCTGAGCGTGGTTGGTGTTGTTGATGTCTCCCTTTTTGGTACTTGGTGCCAAAGGGGGAGTAATGTATCGTAGTTTTTAGTCTTTGGATATTTAATGTAATGGATAAACTCATGTATGGCTACTTATGAATGATTGTGACTTGCTATGGATTGTTATGATATCATCATAGACTATTATGTTTTGCTCCACTAATTCTATGATGATCTATTATATTTACATGTTGATCCATTGGAACTTCGATATTTTATCATGCATACACTAAGGGGGAGCTTCGTACTAAATATCTCCTAGACTATAATGTATGTTAAATCTTTTTGAGACCTATGTATATGTTGTCATCAACTACCAAAAAGGGGGAGATTGAAAGTGCATGCTATGCCCCTAATCGACTTTTGGTGTTAATGACAACACATACATAGGAAACTAATCCTATTTGTTGAGTGTATCTCAGGATGGCAAGTACTTTAGTAAATTGAGAATTATGTGCCAAAGGTTGTCTGAGAAGATTGGGGATTTATATTTCGAGAAGGCTCGGGATTAAGAAAAGATGATGTAGACTATTCTTCTGAGTTTACTGATATTGAGTATAGGGATCCCGCACTATTAAGAGGGGATCACAGGTTTTGTGATGAACTTGCTCATACCACATCTTCACTGTCATACCCAATACCACATATTCTCCACTTTGATCTTATCTCAAAACAGGTCTATTGCCTCGGACATCCGGCTCCCTCCATACGTCCGAGGGCCGGACGACCGGCAGGCTTCGGAGATTTGTAGCCCGTCACCACAAGTTTGTGAGTCATATAACTCGGAAATCCGGCTCCCTCCGGACATCAGAGGGCCGGACGTCCCACCAGCCCCAGAAATCCTGAGCCCTGCACCAGTAGAAGTTGAGTTCTATAACTCGGAATTCCGGCTCCCTCCGGACGTCTGAGGGCCGACGTCCGACCCCCTTCGGAAATCCGGAAACTACCACCAGAAGAAGTTGAGTCGTATAACTCGGATTTCCGGTCCTCTCCGGACGTCCGGTCGCTGTTCAATTCACAGTATCTTTAGTCACATCTATAGGCCTCGGACGACCGACCCTTGTCGGACGTCTGACCCCTCGCGGACGCCCGGACTTCCGGCAACTGTCGGACGTCCGGACCCTGTGTGACTTAAAGTGTCCCCAACGGCTGTTTTTCACTCCCCACTATATATACTCTTCTCCCACCTCATGAAAGGGTGTTCAACACAGCTAGAATACATCCAAGAACACCTTTCCTCTCACTCACTCTTGTCTACACCAAATCCTAGATCCCAAGAGCATTTGTGAGTCCCTTTGAGTGTTGTTCCAATCAAAAGATAGATCGTCTCCCTCTCCTCCTTCCCACCAAAGTGATTTGTGATTTGAGCAAGTTTTGAGCAATCCCCATGATCTTGTTACTCTTGGAGGTTGGAGACTCCGAGGCGGTAGGAGTCTTCGGAGAGGAATCAAACCATTGTGATTTCCCCCGGAAAGTTTGTGAAGGTTTGGAAGCCACCTCAAGGCTTACCACTAGTGGTTGAGAAACGCCTTCGTGGAGTTATCTCAAAGGGAGAATAGGGTGAGCCGTCGTGGCGTTGGTGTGCCTTCGTGGTAACATCTGCCCCTCTAACGGTGACGTAGCTTCCCTCCAAGGAAGTGAACATCGGGATACATCCTTGTCTCTCTTGGAGTTTCGGTTATTCCTAACCCTAACTCTCTACTTGTGTTAATCCTTATTACGTACTTGTATTTGATTATTGTTTACCGCTTGTCTTACTTCACTCTAAATAGCTTACTCCTTGTCGTAGCAATTATTAGGCTTACACTCCTATTCCTCACTTTTGCCTAAAATTGCTAAGTAATTATTAAAATTTGGATTTGTACCTATTCACCCCCCCCTCTAGGTCCATCTCGATCCTTTTCAGCTACACTGTTGATTCATCGGCCGTTGACGGGAACTAACAAATTCCGTCAACGCAGCAACGGAGGCGTCATTGATACAATCGTTAGGAATAGTCTGCCGTCAACAGATCGTTTTTGACACTGTTGTTATCATATTACTTTGCTGTTACTACTGTGCTTGCAGATACTAATCTTTCAGGTGTGGTTGAATTTGACACATTCAGCTGCTAATACTTGAGAGTATACAGTCACCTCCCGACGTGCAAACCAACAAATTGGGTCGAATACTCTACCCTCAAAAACTGCTGCGAACCCATGCGCTAGTGGGCCGTCAACAACATTCTTCTAGTTTCATTACTGGGGAGTGCTATCAACATTCTTCTGGTGCCGTTGCAGGAGAAGGTTTGTTGTCATAAGCATTCGTCTAGCTAACGCCAGAGATTGCAGATCAGCATTTTTCTGGTGCCGTTGCCGGGGAGGTATTGCTATATTCTCTGAGTCACTTGGGATTTATATCTGCTGATCACTATGAAGAATCCGAAGGATCTGAAGACCAAAGTCTTGCCCTCAACTACGAGGGGAGGTAAGGAATTGCCATCTAGCTCTGCACTTGATTCACCTTCAGTTATGAGTAAGTTTGCGACATCACCTCCTGCTAGAAATCTTGATATGTCGCATGTGCTTGATGATGCTTGTGATACTACTGCTAGAGATGCTATGCTTGATACTATGCCTGATGATGCTATGCTTGATACTATGCCTGATACTGCTTTGCCTGATACTGCTAGAGATGCTATGCTTGATACTATGTCTAATACTGCTTTGCCTGATACTGCTAGAGATGCTATGCTTGATACTGCTTTGCCTCATGATGCTAGAGATGCTATTTTGCCTGATGATGCTATGCTTGATACTGCTGAGATACCACTTTGCCTGATGTTCCACTAGGAGTGTTCCTTGATGCTCATATTGCTAGAGTTACTGACAATGCTCGTGATGCTTCTGATACTGCCGATACTATTGAGATAGAACCTGCTTTTGCTCCTGCTAGATCTAGCTCTCCTAGATATGAATTGCCTGATATACCTGAGGGTTACGTTATGGAGGGGTGGATAGCTGAGGATTTTTCTTGCGTGTAAGGATGCCTATGACGCTGAGAAATTACTTCTCAAGTGGAAGGAAAAATCTCGGGAAGCTAGGATGAAAAATGACCCGAAGTTTGCCACTTCGCCTATCTTTGTCACCGATAAGGATTCTGAATTCTCTGTCGACCCTGAGATAATCTCTCTAGTCGAATCTGATCCTTTTCACGGTTATGAGTCTGAGACGGTCATAGCCCATCTTGCCAAACTATCCAAAATAGCCAACCTCTTCACTAATGAGGAGAAGATCCGCCACTACTATATCCTTAAGTTGTTTCCTTTCTCTCTAAAGGATGATGCTAAAGTCTGGTTCACCTCTCTTGCTCCTGGATGTGTGCGCAGTCCCCAGGAGATGGTCTATTACTTCTGTGAGAAATATTTCCCTGCCCATAAGAAGCAAGCTGCCTTGCAGGAAATATACAACTTTGCTCAACTCCAAGAAGAGAGTCTTCCACAAGCTTGGGGGAGGCTCATCCAGCTACAAAACGCTTTGCGTGATCACCCTCTTAAGAAGAACGAGATACTTGATATCTTCTATAACGGACTTACCGATGCCTCTAGAGACCACCTAGATAGTTGTGCCGGTTGTGTTTTTAGAGAACGAACTGTACAACAAGCTGAGACCCTACTGAATAACCTCTTGATCAACGACAATGCTTGGACTATTCCCGAACCATCTCCTAAGTCAACTCCTAAGAAAAGAGGTATTCTATTCCTCAGTCCCGAAGATATGCAAGAGGCCAAGAAATATATGCAAGAGAAAGGCATTAGATCTGAAGATGACAAAAATCTACCACCTATCGAAGAGATCCATGGTCTCGATAACCCCATACAGGTAGTAGAAGTGAATTCTCTGCGTAGGTTTGATGAGAGTGATCTTCCTTTTGATAAACCTGCTAGCCTATGCTTTGATGAATTTGACAACTTTGTTGCCAAACAACAGAGTTTCATTGATTATGTTAGCAGACATTTGGAACAAAGTACAAGTATGCTTAGCCATTTAAGTGCTTGTGTAGACAGAAATGTCAATGATCTGAAGCTTCTGAGTAAACATGCCTCTATGATTACTACTCTGGTAGAACAAGTACTTAAAGCTCAGAATGACTTGCTAAATGAATTAAATGACAACTCTGTCAGAGTCATTACTAGAAGAGGCAAAATGACTCAGGAACCTTCGTATCCTGAAGGTCATCCTAAGAGAATTGATCAAGATTCTCAAGGAATCAATGTTGATACACCTAGTCATCCTAAGGAGAAGAAGAAGGATGATAGGAGCCTACACGCCAATTCACCAAATACTGTCACACCTGAAGAACCTAATGATATTTCTGCGTCTGATGCAAAAACACAATCTGGTGATGAACATGAACCTGGTGACAATATGGACAGTGATGTTCATAATAATGCTCAACCTAGCCATGATGAGGATGTGGAGATTGAACCTACGGTTAATACTGATAATCCACAACCTAAGAAATACGACAAGAATGACTTCACTGCTAGGAAGCATGGTAAAAAAAGAGAGCCATGGGTTCAGAGACCTATGCACTTTCCTCCTAAGCCATCCAAGAAAAAGGATGATGAGGATTTTGAGCGCTTCGTTGAGATGATAAGACCCGTCTTTCTGCAGATGCGGTTAACTGATATGCTCAAGATGTCTCTGTATGCCAAGTACATTAAAGATATCGTGACTAATAAACGGAAAATACCAGATCTTGAAATCTCCACCATGCTTGCCAATTATACTTTCAAAGGTGGAACCCCTAAAAAACTTGGTGATCCCAGAGTGCCCACTATACCTTGCTCCATTAAAGGAAACTATGTAAGAACTGCCTTATGTGACCTTGGAGCTGGTGTTAGTGTTATGCCGCTTTCTCTTTATCGTAGACTTGAACTGGATAAGTTGACACCCACTGAAATTTCTCAGCAGATGGCTGAAAAATCAACTGCTTTCCCTATCGGCATTTGCGAGGATGTGCCTGTTGTGGTTGCTAATACCACTATCTTAACAGACTTTGTTATCTTGGATATTCCCGAGGACGATGCCATGGCTATCATCCTCGGAAGACCCTTTTTAAACACTGCAGGGGCTGTTATAGATTGAAACAAAGGCAATGTCACTTTCCACGTCAACGGTAATGAGCACACAGTGCACTTTCCGAAGAAACGATATCCAGTACATTGCATCAATGCTATCGAGAAGGCTTCATCGATTCTCATTAGGAGCTTTGAATGCCCTATTCCTCGTGTCAAGATGAAGTATGATTTGCTTGTTGGGGGGAAACATATCCCTATTGAGGTGACTTAGTGGCTATTCGAAAATTCTCCGTTCTCTCTTGCGATTCGAGAAGGTTTTGTCATAAGGACTTGATCAATCCCATTGACGGATTTCATTTGTTGACCATGAAACGGATGAATCAGAGTCACATACCTCTGTTTTGAGTTTTCCTTTTCAGTTGCTTAGAAGAAAAATGATAGAATTAGTTTAGATTTTCCTGTTTTCTGTTTTAGCGTCCCTGAGAAAAATACCTCGAAAATAAAAGTTCTCCGATGTTCTTGAAAATTTAGTATGATTTTTTCTGGAATTTTTGAAAAATTCTGGGCCTGAGAGCTGGCCAGGGGGCCTGACCAGTGGGCCACAAGCCCCCCCACCGCCACCTACCCCCCTCGTGGCGGGGTGCAAGCTTGTGTGGCCCACACGCACCCCCTCCACTCATTCCAGCTCCCAACCTCTTCTTCCACCTCCAAAAAAAATTGTTTCGCAGCTCAAACCCATGTTCTTGCTCATTTGGCTGTGATTTTCGATCTCCTTGCTCAAAGCACCATTCTCCGAACCGTTTTGGGGAAATTACTCCTTGGTAAGTGACTCCTCCATTGGTCCAATTAGTTTTTGCTCTAGTGCTTTATCCTTCGCAAATTCTTGCTACCTTGGTGACCCTGTTCTTGAGCTAGAAAAGTTGATTTTAGTTGGTCCCAAGTAGTTTTAGCGCATGATACGGTCTCTAGGCACTAGTAGGAGTAGTTGCTACAAGGTGTGATGGGTCTTTATTCACTTTTCTCTTGAACTTCAAAAATTTCAGCATAAGGAAATTATTTTCAGGAGGAAGTTTCATGGTGGTTCCTCAAGTAAGAAGGGTCCTCGTCTCTCCTTTTGGGAGCCCGAACCTTTTCAACTAAGGGACGCACCGGTGCAACCATGTGAATGGCCTTCCGATGAGTTCATGATCGAAGCAGGATTCAAGGATGAGTTTGATGCACTTGTCCGCAATGCCGGGTTAGAAGAATTCCTCTCAGATAAATGTGAACACTATGCTATGCTCACTGCCTCTTTCGTGCGTAGATTTAAATTTTTAGCTGGTCGTGAATCATCCATACTGTTTGATCTGTACGATAAATCCTATACCATGGATCTGGAGGATTTCAATAGGATATGCAAGATACCGATGGGGGTAGTGTTGATGATCCTCCTAAGTCTTCGGTCAGAGACTTTGTCTCCAGTATAACAGTTGGAGAAACCAAAGATATCACGCAAGCCACCATAGGAAGCATCCATTTCCCTGCCTTGCACTACCTTGCCCTCTTCATAGGTAGGTGCATTAACGGCAAGGGTGCACATTGTCACCTATGCGCTTCCGACCTGAGTATCCTTAAGAGCGCAGTAACAGGTGACAGGAGCTTCAATATGGGAGCTATAATAGCAAGGAGGCTGAATAAAAATGCCAGCGAGGGGGATTTGTTTGGTGGAGTTTATGCTACACGCTTAGCAAATTTTTTTGGGGTATCCATCCGTCCAAAAGACCCTCCTCTCCGTACAGCCTACCTTGATCTTGTCGCGCTAACACGCTACCAGTTCCTTGAGAGAGATCATGGATCCCTCCTATACCGCTTGATATTTAACCGGCGGCGTGTTTTCCATATTACCCTTCCTGCTCCTGCTTTCTTTGACTTTCAGGTAAAACGAAGATACTACATAACCATAGGAGAGGCAGAGGAGTATGAGAGGGAGGCGATGGCTGCTCGACTTCGTGAGGCATCTATTCAGGCAGTGGCTGCAGCACTCCCTTATAACACCCATTATGACTTTGGGTTTCGCCAGGATCACCCATGGGAGTAGACCAAGCTAGGCCAAAAGCCTAAGCTTGGGGGAGTACGTGTTCTCACCGACTTTACATTCATGCTTATGCTTTCACTTTGTTAGCCGGTGTTTACACTTTGTCACTGTATTATCCATGCTAGTTTCTTTTTGTTTTCTTGTTTTCTTGTTTTGTGTCCTTTTGAGAAAACCCAAAAAGATTTTTCTTTCTTCTTTTGCTTGTTGGGAGCTTTCCCGTGTAAATAGTTTTCTTTTTTGTGTGTCAAGGTAGAAGATATTGGTTACAATGTTTAGTGGTTCTTACATGCTTACTTGTTTAGCTTTCAAAGAGCCATATTACTTTGTCTTCTCATTTGTGTTTGCCTGCAGATTCAGCTTAGTCCAATGCGCTTATTATCGTTTTCATCGTTCGATCATGCAAATGAAAGGCAACAATGATGATATATGATGAAGTGACTCAGACTGAAAAGCTGGTATGAACTCTGTCTATTTTGTTTTTGTAAATATGACTAGCTTGTCGACCCAAATTTAGCTTTGTTGTGAGAGAACCATGTTTGCAATGACAACTTAGAGATCATAGTTTCTGATGCCATGCTTATTTAGCTGAGAGCTTATAATGATTTGTCTTGGATGCCAACATAGATTTTGAGATGACTATGATGTAGTATGATAGGATGGTATTCTCCTTTGAATGTTTCAAGTGGCTTGACTTGGCGCATGTTCATGCATGTAGTTGAAACAAAATCAACATAGCCTCTATTATGTTCGTATTCATGGTGATTTATATCATGTTCATGCTTGCATTTAATGTTAGTCAAACTCATTGCATCTTGATGACTGTTGTCGATCTCTAGTTGGTCGCTTCCCAGTCTTTTGCTAGCCTTTACTTGTACTAAGCGGGAATACTGCTTGTGCATCCACTTCCATAAACCCAAAAGTTTCTCCATGAGAGTCCACCATACCTACCTATTTGCGGTATCTACCTGTCGTTCCAAGTAAATTTGCATGTGCCATTCTCTAAACCTTCAAGAAATAATCTGTTTTGCATGCCCGAACCGCTCATGTGGTGACAGAGGGCTACTGGTATCTTCCATGCTAGGAGTGTTATCCTCGACATGTGTTTATTCACAGTCATTCACGAGAAAGGGTCCGGTATTTGGGATGCCCAGTTCCACGCTTAAATCGAAAACATAACTGTAAAACAAGACTCCCCCGAGATTGATGTTAGTATGGACGGTACCCGAGGATTCGGCTAGCGGTGGAGTGTGATTGATTGGTGGTGGGGGAGTTAAAACTTTACTTTTCTGTTTGGGAACCGTCTATAGCATGAGTAGCATGGAAGATATTGAGAACTCTTGGTCATTGCGTTGACAATGAAAGCATGCCACCCAAAATTATTATCTATGTTTTCAAAGCTTGAGCTCTGGCACCTCTGCAAATCAATGCTTCTCTCTGCGAAGGGCCTGTCTATTTATTTTCCTGTCGAGTCATCCTCCTCTTATATAAGCACCAATTAGAGAGCACCTCTGTCATTTTTATGCTTTGCTTTTGATTGATATTGAGGATGACTATGATTGGATCTTCGTTGCTATGAATTACAATGCTTAGTCAGCCCTTGATCATTGAAAGTGCTCTCCATTTATGTTTTGCGGTCTCAGAAAGAGCTAGCGAGATACCACCTATTCATATTGATTCATGCTTGTTTTGATTGAAGTGTTGGTATTTGAAACTTATTATTATTTGCTCGTTAGCTGATTATGCCATTGATACTAGTTTATCGTGAGACCTTTGTGTCATTTGCTTATGTGGTTAACTTGTGATCTTGCTGAAATTCTGGTTATGAGTTAGACATAGTTGCAAGAACAAGATCAAACAGAATTTGTCAAAGTTTTTCTTTCTCTCTCAGTTTGTCAACTGAGTTGTTTGAGGACAAGCAAGGTTTTAAGCTTGGGGGAGTTGATACGTCTCCATCGTATCTACTTTTCCAAACTCCTTTGCCCTTGTTTTGGACTCTAATTTGCATGATTTGAATGGAACTAACCTGGACTGACGCTGTTTTCACTAGAATTGCCTTGGTGTTATTTTTGTGCAGAAATCAAAGTTCTCCAAACGTCCTGAAAATTTACGGGGAGCAGTTTTGGAAAATATCAAAAATATCTACACCAAGTTCCACCTCAGAGGGTGGGCCAGTGGGCCACAAGCCCCTGCTCCGCCACCACCCCCCTGGTGGCGGTGGGCAGGCTTGTGGGCCCACAGGCACCTTCCTCCCCCAACTCCAGCTCTATAAGTTGCCTTTCGTCCCCAAAAAATAAAAAAGAGAAGTTTTCATCATGTTTTCGATATGGAGGCGCCGCCACCTTCTGTTCTTCATCTGGAGGGCAGATGTGGAGTCCGTCTTGGGCTTCGGAGAGGGGAAATCGTCGCCATCGTCATCATCAACCTTCTTCCCTCTCCAATTCCGTGAAGCTCTTCATCGTTCGTGAGTAATCTATTCGTAGGCTCGTTGGGCGGTGATGAGTAGGATGAGATCTATCATGTAATCGAGTTAGTTTTGATGGGGATTGATCCCTAGTATCCACTATGTTCTGAGATTGATGTTGCTACTACTTTTTCATGCTTAATGCTTGTCACTAGGGCCCGAGTGCCATGATTTCGGATCTGAAGTTATTATGTTGTCACCAATATATGTGTGTTTTAGATCCGATCTTGCAAGTTGTAGTTACCTACTATGTGTTATGATCCGGCAACCCCGGAGTGACAATAACCAGAACCACTCCCGGTGATGACCATAGTTTGAGAAGTTCATGTGTTCACCAAGTGCTAATGCGTTGGTCCGGTTCTTTATTAAAAGGAGAACCTTAATATCCCGTAGTTTCCTTTTGGACCCCGCTGCCACGGGAGGGATGGACAATAGATGTCATGCAAGTTCTTTTCCCTAAGCACGTATGACGACACACGGAATGCATGCCTACATCACATTGACGAACAGGAGCTAGCCACATATCTCTCCGTGTTATAGTTGTTGCATGATGAATATCATCCAAACAAATCACCGACCCATTGCCTACGAGTTTGTCCTACTGCTGTTGTTACTTGTCTTGCTCTACTGCTGCTACTACTGTTGCTACTGCTGTTACTTGTCTTGCTCTGCTGCCGCTACTACTGTTGCTACTGTTGTTACTTGTCTTGCTCTACTTCTCCTACTACTGTTGCTACTGTTGTTACTTGTCTTGCTCTGCTGTTACTGTTGCTACTACTGTCGCTTGCTACTGTTGCTACTTGCTACTGCTGTCACTAATGCTCTTCCTTGCCACTGCTATTGCTCGTTACACTGTTGCTACCTGCTACACTGTTGATTCACCGGCCGTTGACGGGAACTGACAAATTCCGTCAACGCGGCAACGGAGGCGCCATTGATACAATCGTTAGGAATAGTCTGCCGTCAATAGGTCGTTCCTGACACCGTTGTTATCATATTACTTTGTTGTTACTACTGTGCTTGCAGATACTAATCTTTCAGGTGTGGTTGAATTTGACACATTCAGCTGCTAATACTTGAGAGTATACTCTCACCTCCTGACGTGCAAACCAAGAAATTGGGTCGAATACTCTATCCTCGAAAACTGCTGCGAACCCACGCGCTGGTGGGCCGTCAACAACATTCTTCTAGTTTCATTACTGGGGAGTGCTATCAGCATTCTTCTGGTGCCGTTGCAGGAGAAGGTTTGTTGTCATAAGCATTCGTCTAGCTAACGCCAGAGATTGCAGATGAGTGCCCATCATATGAGCGCGCGCGTGGATCACACCATACGGTTAGTAGTATGTTGATAGAACTATGTATTGGAGGGCAAGGGTGACAGAAGCTTCAGCCTAGCATAGAAATTGATGCATACGGGATTGAAGGGGGACCAATATATCTCATTGCTATGGTTGGGTTTTACCTTAATGAACGTTAGTAGTTGCGGATGCTTGCTAATAGTTCCAATCATAAGTGCATAGAATTCCAAGTAAGGTATGGCATGCTAGAGTGGCATCTCCCACATAAAACTTGCTATCGGTCTACTGACGTAGTCAATTGCTTAGGGACAATTCCGCAACTCATACCCCCACTTTTCCACACTCGTTAAACTAACCTAATTGTTTCTTCATCGAAACAGCCCCTAGTTTTTATTTACGTGTTCTTTATTTTCTTGCAAACCTATCCTATCACACCTAAAAAGTACTTCTAGTTTCATACTTGTTCTAGGTAAAGCGAACGTAATGTGTGCGTAGAGTTGTATCGGTGGTCGATAGAACTTGAGGGAATATTTGTCCTACCTTTAGCTCCTCGTTGGGTTCGACACTCTTACTTATCGAGAAAGGCTACAATTGATCCCCTATACTTGTGGGTTATCAAGGTAGCGTGCCGACGGCGATCACATCGACCTTGGAACCATTCCCGGCGCGCATCGTCACCTCGTCCTTAGCCAGCCTACGCTTGTTCCACCGTTCCTGTTTAGAGTTGCAAATGTGAGCAACATCACCGGTATCAAATACCCAAGAGCTATTACGAGCGCTGTTAAGGTACACATCAATAAAAAGTATATCACATATACCTTTAACGTTGTCGGCCTTCTTGTCCACTAAGTACTTAGGACAATTCCGCTTCCAGTGACCGGTTCCCTTGCAGTAATAGCACTCAGTCTCATGCTTAGGTCATTTCTTTGGCTTCTTCCCGGCAACTGGCTAACCAGGCGCGGCAACTGCTTTGCCGTCTTTCTTGAAACTTTTCTTACCCTTGCCTTTCTTGAAACTGGTGGTCTTATTGACCATCAACACTTGATGCTCTCTCTTGATTTCTGCCTCCGCAGATTTCAGCATTGAATACAACTCGGGAATAGTCTTTTTCATCCTTTGCATGTTGTAATTCATCACAAAGCCTTTATAGCTAGGTGGAAGCGACTGGAAGATTCTGTCAATGACCGCATCATCCGGAAGTTCAACTCCCAGTTGAGTCAAGCGGTTGTGCAACCCACACATTCTAAGTATATGCTCACTGACAGAACTGTTCTCCTCCATCTTACAGCTAAAGAACTTGTCAGAGACTTCATATCTCTCGACCCGAGCATGACCTTGAAAAACAAGTTTCAGCTCCTCGAACATCTCATATGCTATGTGTTACTCAAAACGCCTTTGGAGCCCCGGTTCTAAACTATAAAGCATGCCGCACTGAACGAGAGAGTAGTCATCACTCCGCGACTGCCAGGCGTTCCTAGTGTCCTGGTGTGCCGCGGGAACGGGAGGATTACCTAGGGGTGCAGTAAGGACATATGCCTTCTTGGAAGCCATGAGGATGAGCTCTAAGTTACGAGCCCAGTCCGCATAGTTGCTCCCATCGTCTTTCAGCTTGGTTTTCTCTAGGAATGCGTTAAAGTTGAATGGAACATTTGCGTTGGCCATTGGATCTACAATATTTGTAAAGACACTTTTAGACTAAGTTCATAATAATTAAGTTCATCTAATCAAATTACTAATGAACTCTCACTTAGATCGACATCTCTCTAGTCATCCAAGTGACACATGATCCACGTCGACTAGTCCGTGTCCGATCATCACGTGAGACGGACTAGTCATCAATGGTGAGCATCTCTATGCTGATCGTATCAACCATACGACTCATGTTCGATCTTTCCGTTTCCCGTGTTCGAGGTCATGTTTGTACATGCTAGGCTCGTCGATTCAACCTAAGTGTTCTGCGTGTGTAAACTGGCTTACACCCGTTGTATGCGAACGTTAGAATCTATCACACCCGAAAAGATGATCACCAACAACATCGTCGCATCGATGCGCAGCCTTGCACCCAGCCTGCACCGGCCAAATCAAGGTAGGGCGACCGTCAGGCCTTGCCCTGTGAGGCCTATATCCCTAAATGTAGTTGATGTTTTGCTTGACACCCCGTAGTTGATGCATATGCGTTTAGATGGGGTGGGGTGACTTTATTTCCTTGAGTGAAGTCTCTAGAGTTTTTTGGTCATTCCTCCTAGGCCAATGGTGCCGGGAATAGCATTTGAAATTTCAATACTTTTTTGTACACGCAAATATATTTTTAAAACATGAAATTTTATAAAAAAAGGGTGATTTTTTGGACAAAATCATGAACATATTTATATTTTGTATATTTTTTAGAACACAAGCACTTTTTTGAAATGATGCACTGTTTCGGAAGACAAACTTTTTTTTAAACTGTGAGCAATTTTTTTGAATACATGAACATTTAAAAAATACATGAACACGTTTTTAAATGTGGGGATATTTTTGAAACAAGAACATAATTTTGAAATTATATTTTTTTTTAGTTTTTTAATTTTCTTGAAGAAGTGAAAGTAAACGTAAGAATAGTAAATAAATAAAATGCAAAATCTATAGAAAATCACGAAACGAAACACAAGCAAAAAAACAGACTGAAGTCTCGTGGAAGGTGCGCAAAACAAGAAAACTGAAACCTAGCTAAAGGGTCGGCCTAGTAAAAAGGCGTGTGCTACTTCATGTGCAATTCAATGATGAGAAATCCTACTTAGCGTGTGTTGTGCCACAGAATGCTAAATGGTAGATGACATATGAGAGCCAGAGCAACTAGTTGGCGAGTGTTTTTAAAAGCCTTTTAACGATCACTCTCATACATCATCATTTAACGTGTTTTCAGCCACGTCACATATTGCATTTTGACCATTTTTTTTAGGTTTTTTTTAAAACTTCCGCACACGTTTTCTGCATTTTAGGTAGATTTTTTGGGGGCTTGCTTCAGAAAAAATGCATAAAAACAAGTTTTTTTAGAAAAGCACGGTTTTCCTAGCACCAGATGCACACATTTACTTCATGAGAGGCACGCTTGTGCTCCTTGAAAACAAAAAACACATTTTTTTTCTTTCCTCGAGATACACGGATTTACTTTTACGGGAGGCACATTCGTGCCTCTTAAAAATAGACAAACAAAAAGTTTTTTTTTCTGTCGTGAGAGGCACATTTTGCTTCCGCAAGAAGTATGGATTATCCATGGCTCTCATAAACGAAAAAAAAATACGTGTTTTGAAAAAAATCACAAGAGGCATGGTTTTGCTTTCACGAGAGATACAACCGTGCCTCTCGATAATGAAAAAAGTGGGTTTTCTTTTTTTTCGTGAGAGACATAGTTTTGCTTCCGCTAGAGGCACGGGCTTGCTCGGAAACGGAAAAACAACATGTTTTCTTTTTTGTTTTCCGTGAGAGGCATGGTTTTTTCATCCGTTTTTATTCAACTAGTTCTTTTCACGGAATATTTTTTTGTCAAAATCTATCAACATGCAATCTAGTTTTAAATATCTCGAAGCGAGGAATCCAACTATAAAAACGATTCGAGATTTGGATGCACGTTTAAGAAATAAAATATTTAAAAAATGGATCAATGAAAAAAGAGAAAACTCTCAGGTTGCGACAAGTGATACACATGCAATGTTCCACTTGTCGCAACCTTATGAAGTGAGAGTGATCTTGAAAGAAATACTTCTCAATTAGTGATTTTGCATGTGAGCTCCCAATTAGGGCCTTTAGCACACGTTTTTCATCCCCGCATCCAAAACCACTTTAACTAGACCAAAGTTGTGACGCCCTCGATTTGATCGTACGATAATCATACACGCAAATGCGTACGACCAAGCTCAAGCACTCACGGGAACATATCAGAACACAACTCTGGACATAAATAAAAACACGAAAGCTTCATATTACAAGCGAGGGGCCTCGAGGGCTAGAATACAGAAGCTCGAGAAACACACAAGTCAGCGGAAGCAACAAATATCTTAGTACAGACATAAAACAAAGTGATGTCTTAGAAGGCTGGCACAAAAGGTACATAGATCGAACGAGGTGAGGCCTCCTGCGTGGGAACCTCATAAACTACTCATGGTCGTCAGCGACCTCCACGTAGTAGTAGGCATCGTCGGGGTAGTGGACGTCGTCGGCGGGATATACCATCTCCTGGGCTTCATCATCTGGTCGCATCAATAATATCAAGGGGAAAAGGGGGAGCAAAGCAACGGTGGGTACTCATCTAGAGTACTCGCAAGTCTAACATCAGAACTATACTAAGGATGCATCAGTATCAAAGGGAAGGGGTTATATGTGGACTGATTGCAGCAATGCGAGAATAGAGAGAATGAACTAGACTAGCATCTTCAACGCCTTGCAGTAATAGACAAGGGTAGAGCAAGTAACACAATTATATAGTCATATTGTTGCAGCAATTTTAATTAAGGTCACACCCACAAATTCTTCCTCGACTCCCTCCGAGAAAACAATCTCGGAGCAAACATTATAGTTAACTAACAGTTGAAGTTGTATAAGACCAGGATACAATTCCAAGCCGTCCTGTAACCATGGACACAACTATTCGGATAGTTAATTTTCATCCCTGGAGGGGTGCACCACAGTACCCAACATGCTCGATCACACTCTAGCCGGACACACTTTCCTAGGTCATGCCCGGCCTCGAGAAATCGGCACGTCGCAGCCATACCTAGGCTCAACAGAGAGGCGATCCCGCCGGTCTAAATCCTAAGTGCACATAGGTCATGGGCCCATCTGTTGGGAAACGTCGCATGGGAAACAAAAAATTTCCTACGCGCACGAAGACCT
Source organism: Hordeum vulgare subsp. vulgare (assembly GCF_904849725.1). NCBI lineage: Eukaryota > Viridiplantae > Streptophyta > Magnoliopsida > Poales > Poaceae > Hordeum > Hordeum vulgare. The sequence continues at coordinate 456,724,207 of NC_058522.1, forward strand.
ATCATGGTGATGTCCATCTACGAGGGGGATTTCAGATCTACATACCCTTGTAGATCGCACAGCAGAAGCGTTAATAAACATGGTTGATGTAGTGGAACGTCCTCACGTCCCTCGATCCGCCCCGCGAACCGTCCCACGAACCGTCCCACGATCCGCTCCGATATAGTGCCGAACGGACGACACCTCCGCGTTCAGCACACGTACAGCTCGATGAAGATCTCGGCCTTCTTGATCCAGCAAGAGAGACGGAGAGGTAGATGAATTCTCCGGCAGCGTGACGGTGCTCCGGAGGTTGGTGGTGATCTAATCTCAGCAGGGCTCCGCCCGAGCTCCGTAGAAACGCGGTCTAGAGGAAAAACCGTGGAGGTATGTGGTCGGGCTGCCGTGGCAAAGTTGTCACAAATCAGCCCTAATACCTCCGTATATATAGGAGGGAGGGGAGGGTCCTTTCCTTGAGGCTCAATGAGCCCCAAGGGGTTCGGCCGAAGGGGGGAGGAGGAGTCCTCCTCCAATCCTAGTCCAACTAGGATTGGAAGGTGGAGTCCTTCTCTCTTTCCCCACTTCCCCTTTTTTTCTCTCTTTGATTTTCTCTTATCCTGCGAAGGGGCCTTCTTGGGCTTGCCCACCAGCCCACTAAGGGCTGATCCAGCACACCTAATGCCTATGGGCTTCCCCGGGGTGGGCTGCCCCCCCCCCCCCCGATGAACATCCGGAACCCATTCATCACTCCTCGTACATTCCCGGTAATGCCGAAAACTTTTCGGTAATCAAATGAGGTCATCCTATATATCAATCTTCGTCTCCGGACCATTCCGGAAACCCTCGTGACGTCCGTGATCTCATCCGGGAATCCGAACAACATTCCGTAACCAGCCATATAACTCAAATACGCATAAAACAACGTCGAACCTTAAGTGTGCAGACCCTGCAGGTTCGAGAACTATGCAGACATGACCCGAGGGACTCCTCGGTCAATATCCAATAGCGGGACCTGGATGCCCATATTGGATCCTACATATTCTACGAAGATCTTATCGTTTGAACCTTAGTGCCAAGGATTCATATAATCCCTTATGTCATTCCCTTTGTCCTTCGGTATGTTACTTGCCCGAGATTCGATCGTCGGTATCCGCATACCTATTTCAATCTTGTTTACCGGCAAGTCTCTTTACCCGTTCCGTAATACAAGATCCCATGACTTACAATAAGTCACATTGCTTGCAAGGCATGTGTGTGATGTTGTATTACCGAGTGGGCCCCGAGATACCTCTCCGTCACAAGGAGTGACAAATCCCAGTCTTGATCCATACTAACTCAACGGACACCTTCGGAGATACCTGTAGAGCATCTTTATAGTCACCCAGTTATGTTGCGATGTTTGATATACACAAAGCATTCCTCCAGTGTCAATGAGCTATATGATCTCATGGTCATAGGAATAAATACTTGACACGCAGAAAACAGTAGCAACAAAATGACACGATCAACATGCTACGTCTATTAGTTTGGGTCTAGTCCATCACATGATTCACCCAATGATGTGATCCAGTTGTCAAGCAACAACACCTTGTACATAGTCAGAAGACCCTGATTATCCTTGACCAACTGGCTAGCCAACTAGAGGCTTGCTAGGAACAGTGTTTTGTCTATGTATCCACACATGTATCTAAGTCTTCATTCAATACAATTATAGCATGGATAATAAACAATTATCTTGATACAGGAATTATAATAATAACTTATTTATCATTGCCTCTAGGGCATAATTCCAGCAGTCTCCCACTTGCACTAGAGTCAATAATCTAGCCCTCACATCACCATGCGAATTACATTGTAATAAATCTAACACCCATACATTTCTGGTGTTGATCATGCTTTGCCCGTGGAAGAGGTTTAGTCAGCGGGTCTACCACATTCAGATCCGTGTGCACTTTGCATATATTCACGTCCTCCTCCTCGACGTAGTCGCGGATGAGGTTGAAGCGTCGTTTGATGTGTCTGGTCTTCTTGTGAAACCATGGTTCCTTTGCTAAGGCAATGGCACCCGTGTTGTCACAAAACAAGGTTATTGGATTCAGTGCGCTCGGCACCACTCCAAGATCCATCATGAACTGCTTCATCCAGACACCCTCCTTAGTTGCCTCCGAGGCAGCCATGTACTCCGCTTCACATGTAGAATCAGCTACGACGCTTTGCTTGGAACTGCACCAGCTTACCGCACCCCTATTAAGAATAAATACGTATTCACCTCCATACACGAGAAACATCTCCTTAGTCCTTTTCAGGTACTTCAGGATAGTTTTGACCGCCATCCAGTGATCCACTCCTGGATTACTCTGGAACCTGCCTGCCATACTTATGGCCAGGCTAACGTCCGGTCTAGTGCACAACATTGCATACATGATAGAGCCTATGGCTGAAGCATAGGGGACGGTGCTCATATGCTCTCTATCTTTATCAGTTGCTGGGCACTGAGTCTTACTCAATCTCGTACCTTGTAAAACTGGCAAGAACCCCTTTTTGGACTGTTCCATTTTGAACCTCTTCAAAACTTTATCAAGGTATGTGCTTTGTGAAAGTCCTATCAGGCGTTTTGATCTATCCCTATAGATCTTTATGCCTAGAATGTAAGCAGCTTCTCCTAAGTCCTTCATAGAGAAACTTTTATTCAAGTGATCCTTTATGCTCTCCAAAAACTCCACGTTGTTTCCAATCAGCAATATGTCATCCACATATAATATTAGAAACGCCACAGAGCTCCCACTCACTTTCTTGTAAATACAAGATTCTCCAACCACTTGTATAAACCCAAATGCTTTGATCACCTCATCAAAGCGTTTATTCCAACTCCGAGATGCTTGCACGAGTCCATAAATGGATCGCTGGAGCTTGCACACTTTGTTAGCATCTTTAGGATCGACAAAACCTTCAGGTTGCATCATATACAACTCTTCCTTAAGGAAATCGTTAAGGAACGCCGTTTTGACATCCATCTGCCAGATTTCATAATAGAAAAATGCAGCTATTGCTAACATGATTCGGATGGACTTAAGCATCGCTACGGGTGAGAAAGTCTCATCGTAGTCAATTCCTTGAACTTGTGAAAAACCCTTTGCCACAACTCAAGCTTTATAAACGGTCACATTACTTTCAGCGTCCATCTTCTTCTTAAAGATCCATTTGTTCTGAATAGCCTTGCGGCCTTCAGGTAATACTTCCAAAGTCCACACTTTGTTTTCATACATAGATCCTATCTCGGACTTCATTGCCTCCAGCCATTTGTTGGAATCCGAGCCCACCATTGCTTCTTCATAATTCGCAGGCTCATCGTTGTCCAACAACATAATTGATAAGACGGGATTACCGTACCACTCTGGAGTAGTACACGGTCTTGTCGACCTCCGAGGTTCGACAAGAACTTGATCCGGAGTTTCATGATCATCATCATTAACTTCCTCCTCAACCGGCGTCGCAACGACAGGGGTTTCCCCTTGCCCTGCGCCACCATCCAGAGGGATGAGAGGTTCGACAACCTCATCAAGTTCTATCTTCCTCTCACTCAATTCTCTCGAGAGAAACTCCTTCTCGAGAAAAGCTCTGTTTTTGGCAACAAACACTTTGCCCTCGGATTTGAGATAGAAGGTATACCCAACTGTCTCTTTCGGGTAACCTATGAAGACACACTTTTCCGCTTTGGGTTCCAGCTTTTCAGGCTGAAGCTTTTTGACATAAGCATCACATCCCCAAACTTTAAGAAACGACAACTTTGGTCTTTTGCCATACCACAGTTCGTATGGTGTCGTCTCAACGGATTTTGATAGTGCCCTATTTAAAGTGAATGCAGCTGTTTCTAATGCATAACCCCAAATCGATAACAACAAATCGGTAAGAGACATCATAGATCGTACCATCTCTAATAAAGTACGATTACGATGTTCGGACACACCATTACGTTGTGGTGTTCCAGGCGGTGTCAACTGTGAAACAATTCCACATTGTCTTAAGTGAGCACCAAACTCGAAACTCAGATATTCACCCCCACGACCAGACCGTAGGAACTTGATCTTCTTGTTACGATGATTTTCAACTTCACTCTGAAATTGCTTGAACTTTTCAAACGTTTCAGACTTGTGCTTCATCAAGTAGACATAACCATATCTACTCAAATCGTCAGTGAAGGTGAGAAAATAACGATATCCGCCGCGTGCCTCCACACTCATCGGACCACACACATCGGTATGTATGATTTCCAACAAGACACTTGCACGCTCCATTGTTCTGGAGAACGTAGTTTTAGTCATCTTGCCCATGAGGCATGGTTCGCACGTGTCAAGTGAATCAAAGTCAAGTGACTCCAAAAGTCCATCGATATGGAGTTTCTTCATGCGCTTTACACCAATATGACCTAAGCGGCAGTGCCATAAAAACATGGCGCTATCATTGTTAATTCTAACTCTTTTGGTCTCAATGTTATGTATATGTGTAATATCACTATCAAGATTCAATATGAACAATCCTCTCACATTGGGTGCATGACCATAAAAGATATTACTCATAGAAATAGAACAACCATTATTCTCTGATTTAACGAGTAACCGTCTCGCAATAAACAAGATCCACATATAATGTTCATGCTTAACGCAGACACTAAATAACAATTATTTAAGTTCATAACTAATCCTGATGGTAACTGAAGTGAAACTGTGCCGACGGCGATTGCATCAACCTTGGAACCATTTCCCACGCGCATCGTCACTTCATCCTTTGCCAACCTTCGCTTATTCCGCGGTTCCTGTTTCGAGTTGCAAATATGAGCAACAGAACCGGTATCGAATACCCAGGCACTACTACGAGAGTTGGTTAAGTACACATCAATAACATGTATATCAAATATACCTGATTTTTCTTTGGCCGCCTTCTTATCAGCCAGATACTTGGGGTAGTTGCGCTTTGAGTGACCCATACCCTTGCAATAATAGCACTCCATTTCAGGCTTAGGTCCAGCTTTGGGTTTCTTGGTCGGATTCGCGACAGGCTTGCCGCTCTTCTTCGAACTACCCTTCTTTCCCTTGTCGTTTCTCTTGAAACTAGTGGTCTTATTCACCATCAACACTTGATGCTCTTTACGGAGTTCTGACTCTGCGACTTTCAGCATCGCGAGCAACTCGTCGGGTGACTTGTTCATCCCTTCCATGTTGTAGTTCAACACAAAGCCCTTATAGCTTGGCGACAGTGATTGAAGAATTCTGTCAGTGATAGCCTCTTGCGGGAGTTAAATCCCCGGCTCAGCTAGACGGTTTGAGTACCCCAGACATTTTGAGCACATGTTCACTAACAGACGAATTCTCCTCCATCTTGCAAGCATAGAATTTATCGGAGGTCTCATACTTCTCGATCCGGGCGTTCTTCTGAAAGATAAACTTCAACTCCTGGAACATCTCATATGCTCCACGACGCTCAAAGCGACGTTGAAGTCCCGACTCTAAGCCATACAAGACTGCACATTGAACTACTGAGTAGTCCTCCTTACGTATTAACCAAACGTTCTTAACATCTTGGTCAACCGTAGAAGGTGGTTCATCTCCTAGCGCAGCATTAAGGACATAATCCTTCTTCCCAGCTTGCAGGAGCAACTTTAAGATTACGAGCCCAGTCTACAAAGTTGCTTCCATCATCTTTTAACTTAGCTTTCTCTAGGAACGTATTAAAATTCAGGGTGACTGTCGCGTGAGCCATTGATCTACAACACAAATATGTTCAAAGTGGACTTAGACTATGTTCAAGATAATTAGAGTTTAACTTAATCAAATTACTTGCTAAATTCCCACTCAAAAAGTACATCTCTCTAGTCATTTGAGTGGTTCATGATCCAATTCCACTAGCTCAAGTTCGATCATCACGTGAGTTGAGGATAGTTTCATTGGTAAGCATCCCTATGCTAATCATATCAACTATATGATTCATGATCGACCTTTCGGTCTCATGTGTTCCGAGGCCATGTCTGCACATGCTAGGCTCGTCAAGCTTAACCCGAGTGTTCTGTGTGTGCAACTCTTTTGCACCCGTTGTATGTGAACGTTGAGTCTATCACACCCGATCATCATGTGGTGTCTCGAAACGACGAACTGTAGCAACGGTGCACAGTCGGGGAGAACACAATTTTGTCTTGAAATTTCAGTGAGAGATCACCTCATAATGCTACCGTCGTTCTAAGCAAAATAAGGTGCATAAAAGGATTAACATCACATGCAATTCATAAGTGACATGATATGGCCATCATCACATGCTTCTTGATCTCCATCACGAAAGCACCGACACGATCTTCTTGTCACCGGCGCCACACCATGATCTCCATCAACGTGTCGCCATCGGGGTTGTCGTGCTACTCATGCTATTACTACTAAAGCTACATCCTAGCAATATAGTAAACGCATCTGCAAGCACAAACATTAGTTTAAAGACAACCCTATGGCTCCTGCCGGTTGCCGCACCATCGACGTGCAAGTCGATATTAACTATTACAACATGATCATCTCATACATCCAATATATCACATCACATCGTCGGCCATATCACATCACAAGCATACCCTGCAAAAACAAGTTAGACGTCCTCTAATAGTTGTTGCATGTTTTTACGTGGTGACCATGGGTATCTAGTAGGATCGCATCTTACTTACGCAAACACCACAACGGAAATATATGAATTGCTATTTAACCTCATCCAAGGACCTCCTTGGTCAAATCCGATTCAACTAAAGTTGGAGAAACCAACACTCGCCAGTCATCTTTGAGCAACGGGGTTGCTCGTAGCAATGAAACCAGTCTCTCGTAAGCGTACGAGTAATGTCGGTCCGATCCTCTTCGATCCAACAATGCAGCGGAATCAAGAAAAGACTAAGGAGGGCAGCAAATCGCACATCACCACCCACAAAAACTTTTGTGTTCTACTCGAGATGACATCTACGCATGAACCTAGCTCTGATACCACTGTTGGGGAACGTCGCATGGGAAACAAAAAATTTCCTACGCACACGAAGACCTATCATGGTGATGTCCATCTACGAGGGGGATTTCAGATCTACGTACCCTTGTAGATCGCACAACAGAAGCATTAAGAAACGCGGTTGATGTAGTGGAATGTCCTCACGTCCCTCGATCCGCCCCACGAACCGTCCCACGATCCGTTCCGATCTAGTGCCGAACGGACGGCACCTCCGCGTTCAGCACACGTACAGCTCGACGATGATCTCGGCCTTCTTGATCCAGCAAGAGAGATGGAAAGGTAGATGAGTTCTCCGATAGCGTGACGGCGCTCCAGAGGTTGGTGGTGATCTAATATCAGCAGGGCTCCGCCCGAGCTCTGCAGAAACGCGATCTAGAGGAAAAAACGTGGAGGTATGTGGTCGGGCTGCCGTGGCAAAGTTGTCTCAAATCAGCCCTAGTACCTTCGTATATATAGGAGGGAGGGGAGGGGCCTTGCCTTGAGGCTCAAGAAGCCCCAAGGCGTTCGGCCGAAGGGGGGAGGAGGAGTCCTCCTCCAATCCTAGTCCAACTAGGATTGGAAGGTGGAGTCCTTCTCTCTTTCCCCACTTCCCTTTTTTTTCTCTTTGATTTTCTCTTATCCTGCGCAGGGGCCTTCTTGAGCTTGCCCACCAGCCCACTAAGGGCTGGTGCGGCACCCCTAAGGCCTATGGGCTTCCCCGGGGTGGGCTGCCCCCCCGGTGAACATCCGGAACCCATTCGTCACTCCCGGTACATTCCCGGTAATGCCGAAAACTTTCCGGTAATCAAATGAGGTCATCCTATATATCAATCTTTGTCTCCGGACCATTCCGGAAACCCTCGTGACGTCCGTGATCTCATCCGGGACTCCGAACAACATTCCGTAACCAGCCATATAACTCAAATACGCATAAAACAACGCCGAACCTTAAGTGTGCAGACCCTGCGGGTTCGAGAACTATGTAGACATGACCCGAGGGACTCCTCGGTCAATATCCAATAGCGGGACCTGGATGCCCATATTGGATCCTAGATATTCTGCGAAGATCTTATCGTTTGAACCTCAGTGCCAAGGATTCATATAATCCCGTATGTCATTCCTTTTGTCTTTCGGTATGTTACTTGCCCGAGATTCGATCGTCAGTATCCGCATACCTACTTCAACCTCGTTTACTGGCAAGTCTCTTTACTCGTTCCGTAATACAAGATCATGTGACTTACAATAAGTCATATTGCTTGCAAGGCTTGTGTGTGATGTTGTATTACCGAGTGGGCCCCGAGAAACCTCCCCGTCACACGGAGTGACAAATCCCAGTCTTGATCCATACTAACTGAACAGACACCTTCGGAGATACCTGTAGAGCATCTTTATAGTCACCCAGTTACGTTGCGATGTTTGATACACACAAAGCATTCCTCTGGTGTCAGTGAGTTATATGATCTCATGGTCATAGGAATAAATACTTGACACGCAGAAAACAGTAGCAACAAAATGACACGATCAACATGCTACGTCTATTAGTTTGGATCTAGTCCATCACATGATTCATCCAATGATGTGATCCAGTTGTCAAGCAGCAACACCTTGTACATAGTCAGAAGACCCTGACTATCCTTGACCAACTGGCTAGCCAACTAGAGGCTTGCTAGGGACAGTGTTTTGTCTATGTATCCACACATGTATCTAAGTCTTCATTCAATACAATTATAGCATGGATAATAAATGATTATCTTGATACAGGAATTATAATAATAACTTATTTATCATTGCCTCTAGGGCATAATTCCAACACCATCACCCTTTTCACTAGTGCATGATGCATGGGTGGTCGAGGTCGGTCGTGGCACCTCTTATACAAGACAATGCTTACGCGGACCACTCGGGCGCGCGCCGCTCTATTGCTGATGTCTGAATAGCTTCGTCTCATACTACGACGTTGAGTACCCATAACTTCTTCCACGTGAAGGTTAGTGCGAAAAGGTCTACGATCAATTCAGATCAAATACCCAAATCCCATTAGCATTTTAATTAACACTTCAGTGACGATCAGCAATCCACGATATGTGGTCCCATCGCCCCGTCTCGAGGATGTGTGGCAAGGGTCAAGAATGCCCGGCCATGCCTCGTCACATCCCACTAACCAGATCGGTTTAGAGAGGGAGGAGGCCCCTTCGGTGGCGATGGCCGGCGACGGCGAGCGACGGCGCACGCGTCTAAGGGGGAAACAAGGCCGGTGTGTGTGGGGGCATGGCCGAGGTCCGGGCCAATGGTGTCGGCGGTGGGACCAGAGCGAGGAGTGGGCAAGCGCGCGTGCGTGCTTTGTGGGCAGTGAGCGTGCGTCATTATTGGATATTTGCAAGCTAGTCATGATTTTTATTTATTGGTTCGCAAAACTTTTAAATCCACTTTTCAAATGAATTGGAATTGCAAAGGAATCTGAATTGAACTGTGATTCCAACAGTGATCCCCATGTTATTGTACCTTACTTCTAAGGGGTTACTGTAGCATAATCCGGGGATATCAAATAAGCTCATTTATACTCGACTAGAAAACGACACGTGTGTTGTAATGGAAAAAAATTATAATCTTCAATGGTCATGACCACATTTTGCAGCATCCTGAACATTTTTTTAAACTTGTGAACATATTTTAAACCATGAATATTTTTTAAACTATGATTTTTCTAAAATTAATGAACATTTTATACTTTATACAACATTTTCTTTAGAATTGCGAAGAATGTTTTTTGGATTGGGGAACATTTCTAGAATCAAACAAGAATATGTTTTCCTTGTAAATTCGTGGAACAATTTTTGAAATTCACTATTTTTTATGTAACGAACTCTTTATGAAATGCATGAATATTTTTTGAATCAATAGACATTTTATGATTCATGAACTATTTTGAATTTGCAAAAAATAAATCACTTTATTAATATTTAAATGTACCAACTTAAAAAAAAAGAAACATAGACATTTTTGGATTTACCAAAAATTTGATTTCGCAATTGTGAACATTTGTTGAATATGTGAATATTTTTGAATCCACAATATTTAGATTTATTAAACATTTTATTTAAAAATTAGCATTCTTAAATATTTTAAGAACTTTTTTGAAGTTCAAAAATATTTAAAGTAGAAAATACGAAGGTGGAAAAGAAAAACGAAATTTTAAAACAAGCTGCCCGGACATGAACCGGCCCAAACAGGCGTGTTGTGTTTTCTCTCAGGGCGTAGAACGCAGTATAAAAGGTTTCTACTGTTAGACAAGGATTTCGTGTGAGGAATGTTTTTTATCACTTATAAGTGATAGCATTGAGTATTTTTTTTTTCAACTTTTAAGCAATTTATGTGACGTATGGGAAGAAATACTAATGACTTTATTATTACACATACAAATGTAGATTACTCACTTGTTTCTGCTTGCTCGCTCTTTGCCCCTCATCTGTTCACTGTTTTTTTTTCTGGACTTGGTTTTTTGTCAGGGTAAAACCAACATTTTGAATGATTTTTAAAAATATCATGAATTTGAAAAATGTTCATGCATTTTATGTCGTTCATGGTTTTCAAAAAGGCTAGCAAGATTTGAAAAATAGCGCACCAATTTGAGAAAAGTTTATCGATTTGAAAAAGGTTTGTTGAATTTAAGAAAATTTCGTCAAAGTTGAAAAAACATTCATCCATTTTCCAAAAAATGTTCATCAATTTTGCACAAAGTTCATCAATATTCAAAAAATGTCATCTATTAGGTTGATCAATTTTTTTAAAAGTGCATCAATACTAAAAAATGTTTTTTTCATTTTGATAAATACGAAATGAAAGAAAAACTAAACAAAAAATGGTCCAGAATAAAATCATCTCGAAAATAGAAAATTAGTCACCAATTAAAGAAATAATATATGGGAAAATGGAAGAAGGCACATGCAGTTAGGTTACTCGTGGTGTCTTTGATTGACGAGGTCTCGAGTTTGATCCTGTCACCTTGCATCATTTCTGGAAGTTTATCAGGAAGAAGACAAATAAGGTAAAATGGGTCAGCCCATGGAACATCGAATGGGGGTGGGGGATGCGCCTGTTTGCGTCGATGCCTTTATCGGCGCAACTGGTGCCGAATAGGAAATATCATGCCGCACACCCTTGTTCCCTTTGCTAGATTTAGTGGGTTGTCCCATCTATTCACGCACATTTCTTTGAAGCTCCGAACGGTTTTCGGAAGTTTTAAGAAGCTTCAGTTTGTTTTTCGTTTCTGGTATTTTTAACCTGACCTTTTTGTTTTCGCTCATTTTTCAGTTATTTTTTCTTTTCATCTTTTTTCACATCCTGAGCTTTTCCAAATTCATGAACCATTTTCAAAATTTTCCGTATATTGCGTACTTTTTCTCAAGTTTTGGATTTTTTTAATAATTCATGAACTTTTTCCCAAGTCGAACGGTGAGCCTAGCGGGCCGACCCACGTGTTGTCACATTTGAGTGTCGGTTTCTGAGCCAACGCCTTGGATGTCTCTTCAATGAAAATCTACCGCAACAAGCGGCAGATAGGATTTGCCCTCGTTGATCATCATCTTTACTCTTGACGAGATCACTAAAACTGAAACAAGAGGGAAAAACCCAGCAACACGCCCGAAGCGCATTGCCCACAAATTCGAACAAGAACACGCCCGAGGCCCATCTTCGCGATGAATAGATCCACCTAGAGTGTCCTCGAGTTGAACGAGAACCTCAACCAAGGCAGGTTCACGGAGATGGTGGTCACACTTTGATCGATCTGGTACGCACGACGTCAAGCTATATATGAAGGTATACTCCAATCATCGAGGCAAACATCATCTTTTGTTCAATCATATCTTAGCGAGCGGAACAGATCTCCAAACCGGTGACAACGCATAGCACGAGGACATGCCAGAATGTCATTGCTATATGGCTTGCTCCACCAGAGGGCATGGTGAAAATTAATACAGATGGGGCGGTTGCACAAAACAGACATGGTGAAGCGGTGGCAGCCATATGCCTCGATCACACTGGAGAGTACCTCAGATCCTCTGCTATGGTGTTTCGAGGTATTTCCGACCCAACAATGCTTGAGACATTTGCATCTAGGGAAGCACTCGCTCTGACAGATGATCTTCTTATGCAAAATCTGAGGATGACATCGGACTGTCTACAAGTGGTGAACGACATCAACAGGGGACGGGAGGTCCTCATGCTACCTACTATAGTGCATGAAATAATGAACCATATAGCTAGTTTTGCTTTTTGTAATTTCGTTCATGAGTCTAGAGCTCACAACTTCAAGGCTCATAATCTCGTCAAGTTAGCATGTAATCTTAGTGTAAGTAGACATGTGTGATTGGGCTTCCCCACGACCCAATCGTGTACCTATGAACATTGTCATTGTCAATCAATAAAAAGGCCAGATTTCTCAACAAAAAGAAACACAGAGTGTCTTCCCTCCAACCGTGCACCCAGTCCTCCAACCTTGCCACGGTCGGAACCAATCGCGTCGCGCCAAGCGAGCGAAACCTTTCCGACGTGGCAGAGCACCAGACGTGGACGCGCACGATTGGTCCGCACACGCGTTCGTCTCGTCTCTCGCGAGCAAACTTAAATCCGCACCACCACGCCCCGGTGACGCAGCCGATCGATCGCCACCATCCAGTCCCCCCTCCGGCTTCCAGAAGCTTCTCGACGACGCCATGCGTCCGGCCATCCTCGCCGCCCTCCTCCTTCTCCTCGCCGCCGCGGCCTCCCCGGCGGCCGCGCTCTACTCCGCCGGCTCCCCGGTCCTCCAGCTCAACCCCAACAACTTCAAGAAGGTATCGCTTCTCCTCCCCCGTCTCCAGATCGGCTCCTCTCCCATTTGAGCTCCCCTCTGACCACCGAGGGGCGTGTCGCCATTCGCTTGCTCGCAGGTGTTGAACGCGAACGGGGTGGTGCTGGTGGAGTTCTTCGCGCCGTGGTGCGGGCACTGCAAGCAGCTGACGCCGATTTGGGAGAAGGCCGCCGGCGTCCTCAAGGGCGTCGCCACAGTCGCCGCGCTCGACGCCGACGCGCACAAGGAGCTTGCGCAGGTGAGCACGCCCTCTCGTTTCCTTTTGACCCGCCCACACTCCACATGTGCGTGCTGATCTGCTTGTTTCCTGATGTGATCTCGGCATCGGTAGCAGCGATATCACAGTAATTTATCGATTGTTACCGTATAATTGCTTTACTAGTGCATCGGCCGTACCATTTTGGTGGATGGAAAGACATTAACAAGCGCAGTACCAAAATAATGCACTTATAGTGGGACATTGTAGTTCAGACAGTAAATTACTAAATTTTACTTAGGTGGTTCGATGCTTTTATATAGTAAATAAATTTGAATTCTGCTGAAGAAAGATACAGTTTGACAAGGCCTTATCAGTAATCAGGATTTGGTCTCTTGCTAATGCTGTTTTGGTGTCCTCCCAGTTGATTACTAGCCTGGTTTTGTTTTCAAATCTTTGTTAAGTATATACAGAGGCCAAAATCCAACGAATTGTGCAACTTTAGGGTGATATGTTGCCATTCTATCATTGCCTACAAGTTTGTTTCTTAGCGTTCTATGGTTTTTTTGTGTGCCAGAAATTATTTTTTGTATCAAATCACTCTTATCCCAAATGTTATCGCACAAAGATGGATACCCCCAATTAAAGAAAACAAGCAAGACATTGACTGTGAATTAAGACCGTTATGGCTTTACCAATATACCTGCAGTGCAGCGTAACCACAACAATTCCTCCAAACTATCTCGTGTTCCACATGTGCATTACTATTGATGATTGTAGGCTATTAATTACAGCGTGGTTTTAAGTTGTGTTTATTGTAGCAGACTGATAGGTAGGGCCAGATGGGTGAACATCAAGTCTATACTGAGGCAATGAATACTTTAGTTAGAACTAACTTAGGCAACATGCATCTGGACTACCTTCTTTTGCTTTCCTCTACAATTATATGCCTGACGTCACTTCTTAAACAGTTTATATTCTAAATTAATGACAATCACACAAAATATCTGGTTTTTATAATTAGAATTTATAACTACTTCTATGGAATGCTACTAATATGGTTCGTGATGAATTGTGTTACTTTTGCAGCAATATGGAATACGGGGATTCCCAACCATAAAAGTATTTCTCCCTGGCAAGCCGCCAGTGGATTATGAAGGAGCAAGAGATGTAAAGCCCATTGTAAATTTTGCTCTGTCGCAGGTCAGTTGCAGGAAACCCTCTTTGTCTTGCAATTTTATTTTGTTCCACTAATTTGCATGATGTATTCTCAATTGCACTTTTTTATGTTGCACAAGTTGTTTATGCCTTTGATGTTATGTTTCCTCTGCTACTCCACCAATATGTACATCCTTTTCCCTGGAGTCATTATCTGCTTTGTCTGAATGTGAAGAATAAAATTTATATCCACTTAAATAACTTCAGATCTTACAGGAGATAATACTATGGACAACAAGTCCCATCTTTCTGTTGGCTGAAAATGTTGTCTCGGGTAGCCCATGATTCTACTTATCAACTTCTCCTAATGACTTTGAGGCAGCCACTCTTCGTAGCTTAGCTTGCAAGGATACTTCTTAGTTTTTACTATTCTCTGAAGTTCAGTAATTACCCACACTAATGTTAGCTGACTTGAGTTTCTTCAACATGTCATGTGTTTCAATTTAATTGTTCGTCGGTCATCACTGGTGCATGCTGTGAATCGAGAATCTTCATTCTGTATACTGTATTATGTTGTACGAATTTGTCAGTTATGTTGCAAAAGATGTGAGCTTCCACTTTCAATACAAGGGAAAATATTTATTTGTTTTATGATGCACAGGTCAAAGGTCTTCTCAGAGATAGGTTGGATGGTAAGGCATCAGGAGGTTCAAGTAGCAAAACCTCTGGTGGCTCAAGTGAGAAGAAAAACGAACCAAATGAATCAGTAGAATTGAATTCGAGTAACTTTGACGAACTCGTTATCAAAAGCAAGGATCTTTGGATTGTCGAGTTCTTTGCACCATGGTATGTAGCTCAATACACGTATTGTTCATCATGTTACTTGATTCTTTGCTTGTTATTGAGTGTAACTTTTTTTTTCTGCAAGTTAAGAGAAAATTACATACATAATTGTGCACGATGTAGTCATCTCTTGTTATTTCTTAGGTATACTCTAGCACATTCTTGATTAACTATAGGTCTTCAGAAGTTTCAGTTATAGCCAAACCATAGAAATTTAAGTTTCTATGATTATTTGCATCTGAGAATGTAGAGGCTAGGAGGTTTAACCTTCCTTGTCAAGAAAAAGAGAATAATAAGTTCGTGATTTTGATTGACATATTTGAGGCCTACATTTTAACTAGACCACACGAGCTCACATGATGCTACAGTTAGAGCCGATACATCCCCTTTCATCGGTTGCAAATAGAGATAAGCCATTTCCATGTGATCTTGTTTGATTTGGTTCATTAAGCTTTCTCTGATCTCTTCTACTGTTCCTATACGTTAATCACATTTTACAAGTTAATCCATTTGTTTGATGTATTGGACTTTTAGTATCATATTTCTGTTACTTGTCTATTGAGAGTAAATCCTGTTAACTGAATACATTCTTTGTCTCGCCGCCTATATTGTTTTTCTTATTTAGGTGTGGGCACTGCAAGAAATTGGCTCCTGAATGGAAAAGGGCTGCAAAGAACTTGAAGGGTCAAGTGAAACTAGGCCATGTTGATTGTGACTCTGATAAGGTACGACCTTGGGATTATATTCTCATTTACCATTTTCATCTTCTGGTTGAATGCATCCCTTGCATTTCCTCCTTTAAGGAAAGCATATATTTCAAGTCAATTTTACAGCTTAAATTGCAATGTATTTGCCATACTAATGAATCTGCACTTTCATTTCACTAAAAAGTGAAATTATACAAGTGAAATTGTTGTCAAGTAACATTTGGTTTGAAAATCTTGCTGAGTTCTTGGCATTATTGTGATCAGCAAGACTGGAATGAAGTGTTCTTTTGTAGTTATTGCAATTTTATAATGAAATTAACTCAGCATTATCACTCTGGGGTCATATATCATACAAATGCTGGAGTCTTCCAGCAAATAACTGTGGTTCTCTTGGAAATTTTATTGAGGAAAGCTTCAGTTGGCTAACTTATCCACCAGCCATTTGATTGAGTTATCGTCCATGTTTTGTTTGAGGTGCCACTTTAACATGATGACATGCTATACTACAATACTTTGAACTTTAATAGGTCAATCAGAAGATTAAACATAATCGAAATGTTCCAGGCAGTGCATCAGACTATCAGTATAGTTAGAGTTGAAACTCGACAATGTGAAAGCATGCATGCATGTGCCACCAATAGTTCGTTGGGCCTACCATCCAGCTTCTTTCTTGAGTGGATATTGCAAGTATATTTTCTTGACTTGTGAATTTTGCAGTCCTTGATGAGCAAGTACAAGGTAGAAGGTTTTCCAACTATTTTGGTATTTGGTGCCGATAAGGACAGCCCGTTCCCCTACCAGGGGGCTAGAGCTGCTTCTGCTATCGAGTCCTTCGCGTTGGAGCAGCTGGAAGCGAACGCTGCACCACCTGAAGTTTCTGAGTTGACTAGCGCAGTAAGCCTTCATGATATTAACAATATTTCTGCAGGTCACATAGTGAATGATTGATGTTCTGATGTGGGTTTGGCTTTTCTTTAGGATGTGATGGAAGAGAAGTGTGCTTCTGCTGCCATTTGCTTTGTGTCTTTCCTTCCAGACATCCTGGACTCAAAGGCAGAAGGAAGAAACAAGTACCTTGAGCTGCTACTATCTGTTGCTGAGAAATTTAAGAAGAGTCCATACAGGTAAGCTGTCAACTGAACCAATTACTTGACTTTACCTACAACAGTTTTCCTCTTAAGTCACTTTCAGAAGAGCGCACAGTTTCTAATCAATTCTACATCCTACTTTATTGAGTTGACAAAACAACAACGAACTGTTACATTTGGAAGCAACTTGTTTATATTTCTCATACCTTAAACGATCAGATTAAAATGTCTTCGGCATGAACAAAACTAGGGTTGTTGTACCTACATATCCAAGCCATTGTATAAGGTTTTAATTTCTGAACTATCCTCAGAAAGTTGTCCTAATGCTGAATATTTTGTGTTTAAAACTTCTTTATTGTTCTTGAGATGGACCATACTGAGCCAGGATAGCATGGCATTTGCAGTTTTGTCTGGGCAGGCGCCGGCAAGCAAGCTGATCTGGAGAAGCAGGTCGGAGTCGGTGGCTATGGCTATCCAGCCATGGTCGCTCTCAACGTGAAGAAAGGCGCATACGCTCCGCTCCGTAGCGCCTTCGAGCTCGCCGAAATCACGTAAGCTCCCCGATCACATCACTTCGATCGTTCCAACAGGTTCAATCAGGCACGCAGTTAACAAAGAAGAATGTGTCCCCTGCAGCGAGTTTGTGAAGGAGGCAGGGCGCGGCGGAAAGGGCAACCTTCCTCTGGAGGGCGCCCCGACGGTGGTCCAGTCGGAACCATGGGACGGCAAGGATGGAGAGGTCATCGAGGAGGACGAGTTCTCGCTCGAGGAGCTCATGGCGGACAGCTCTGCGCCCAACGACGAGTTGTGATTCTCGAACCATGGTAGCGTTTAGAGGAACACTGATGCTTCACTTGTTCTGATGTGTACACTGTACAATTTGGACGGGACACTTTTTGGAATGCCTTTTCTTTATCTCAATGTTAGCATTGTGGGAGAAAGCTCTGGTGTGCAAGGTGTGGGGGTGTCCTTGCCCCCGAAATAAAACCAGTTCTGAGCTTAGATGCTTGTCCATGATTGCAGTTGCAGGGGAGGCAGATGACTGGGCATTCACTGCTCTGCTGTTTATTTAAGCGTTTTGGTAAGGTTGAAATCATTGGGGTTTTGTCTCGCTTCGCGAGGCTGCCGATACGACCGGTACGGTACCCCTGTCGCTCCTCGGCGCCAGCGTCGGCCTTGCCAGCGGAAAGCATGCGTTTTTGTCCAGAGACACGGTGCGCAGCATTTCCTTGTCTCGGTGGGCTGCACGTGCTCTTTTCACCGGCGTGCGGACGTCAGTGACAGGATCCTTCGAAATTTAGTACTACTAGCACAGTGCAAAGTGATAATGTCTCGGTCGTCTGTACTGCGCCTCCGGAGAATTATGTGGCCGGCGATTATCTTGTCAAGGAAGACTCGTGCTGCTTGAGAAAGTGACGAGTTACTGTATTTTAATCAGGGGTGTTTATTGCACAATGCATTCACTCCAACCAGAGACAGCGCACTCGTCAAAATTCTGTGTTTTGACACTTTGGTCAAAGTTTAGCGACATATCTCCATCACTATTCCTAAAGGAACAGTCTGCGGTCGTGATGATAGGTTTTCGTTCTGAATTTATTTTCGTCATACCTTTCATCTTTATTTGGATTTTTTTGTCCGGCCTTTTGTCCCTCTTCTCATCATCATATATTTAATAATGTATTTATGTGAAAAAATCAATCAAATTTAATTTTAATAAATCTTTAAAGACCAAATTTGAATTAATTATGTTTAATTTCTCTTTGCACATACCGAAGGATGAATGCTATGACAATTGTTATGTTCCCTTGGATTCGTTTGAAATATCCCTTTTGACGAACTTGATGCTTGCTAAGCTTGTGGCCATGATGTCAATATGAATTATGCTTGTGAAAATAAACTTGCTATAGTTCCTTATGTTATGCACGAACTTGTTGTTATTGCACCCACACACAATAGTTCTATTATCTTTTTGAATTCTCCCAACTACACTATATCAAAGAAATTTGCACTTATTAGGGACTACGTTGATGGCTTGCGTCTTAATATTACACATGATGATTTTGATGACTGATCACATGGTCTCTCATGGTGTGCTCAAGCTCCGTGTGAAGGACAATTGGGGCGTTGCTCGTGCTGTTCCAAAGATTGCTGCTACTGACTCAGATGACGAATCTGAGCCCGACTATGAGTTTGTTCCCAGATCCGAGACTGAACCTTCTTGGGCCTCCAAGCTTAGGAAGAAGATGAAGGCTCTTTTCTGCTTCCGGGAGAAGGGTCAGTACAAGGCGCATGTCGATGCTAATAAGGCACGCATCCATGACAAGATGATCATGCGAAATATTGGCCTTGATGTCTAGAGCGGTTCAGAGGACAAGATCACTGATGAGGAGGACTGGATAAAGGCCAACTGTTAGTGGACGGAGTCTGAGGAGGAGGTGTCTACTGAGGAGGAATCTGCTGCTTCAGATGAGTTTGAGGGAGATGATGACGAGGACTACTAAGCTTCTCGTGTCTCCTCTTTTTGGTGTCTCGATGCCAAAGGGGGAGAAAATATCTTAGTTTAAGATGGATTTGCCTTGCTGAGTCACGAGTGTGTTTATTTGTATTTGCTTTCTCTATCTCGTGAACTCGTTTATTGCTTGCTTTGGTTTGCGTTTGTCCAAGACTTATGTGTGAACTTATGTATAGTGTAAGACATATCCTATCCCATTTGTCCTGTTATGTCTTTACCTTTGTGATATGCTTGCCTTTTAATTTTTACTATATTATGTTCTCGCAAGTATATAGCCTTGTCTATAAAATATAGGGGGGGGGGTATTGATCCTAGTATGTGCTCTTTGCATTCCAAAAGCATATTTAAATAGAGCACACATCTAGGGGGGAGCCCGTCTATATTTTGTAGGTTTTGAGATTGCCTAAGAATTCTTAGTTCA
The DNA here is from genome assembly GCF_904849725.1 of Hordeum vulgare subsp. vulgare. Lineage (NCBI taxonomy): Eukaryota > Viridiplantae > Streptophyta > Magnoliopsida > Poales > Poaceae > Hordeum > Hordeum vulgare. Next base: position 456,743,967 of record NC_058522.1, read on the forward strand.
GTTTTTGGCAAATCCCATATTGTCATCAACCCACCAAAAAGGGAAAGATTGTAAGAGCATATTTCATCCTAGGTAATTTTGGTGGTTGATGACGATACCCCTTGCGGACTAGTCGTGTGCGATATGCTTTCAGAGAATTATCAGGTGGCACGAGACGGTTTTATTCCCCCCAGTAAGTAATGTTGGGGAACGTCGCATGGGAAAGAAAAATTTCCTACGCGCACGAAGACCTATCATGGTGATGTCCATCTACGAGAGGGGATTTCCGATCTACGTACCCTTGTAGATCGCACAGCAGAAGCGTTAGTGAACGCGGTTGATGTAGTAGAACGTCCTCACGTCCCTCGATCCGTCCCGCGAACCGTCCCGCGATCCGTCCCACGATCTAGTGCCGAACGGACGGCACCTCCGCGTTCAGCACACGTACAGCTCGACGATGATCTCGGCCTTCTAGATCCAGCAAGAGAGACGGAAAGGTAGATGAGTTCTCCGGCAGCGTGACGGCGCTCCGGAAGTTGGTGGTGATCTGATCTCGGCAGGGCTCCGCCCGAGCTCCGCAGAAACGCGATCTAGAGGAAAAACCGTGGAGGTATGTGGTCAGGCTGCCGTGGAAAAGTCGTCTCAAATCAGCCCTAAAACCTCTGTATATATAGGTGGGAGAGGGGGGGCCTTGCTTTGAGGCTCAAGGGGGGGAAGTCCTCCCCTTCCAAAAAGATATCCAACTAGGTTTGGAAGGTGGAGTCCTTCTCTCCTTTCCCACCTCCTCTTTTTTTCCTTTCTCTTTGATTTCTTATCCTTTGGCGCATAGGGCCTTCTTGGGCTGTCCCACCAGCCCACTAAGGGCTGGTGCGCCACCCCCAAGGCCTATGGGCTTCCCCGGGGTGGGTTGCCCCCCGGTGAACACCCGGAACCCATTCGTCATTCCCGGTAACTCCGAAAACCTTCCGGTAATCAAATGAGGTCATCCTATATATCAATCTTCGTTTCCGGACTATTCTGGAAACCCTCGTGACGTCCGTGATCTCATACGGGACTCCGAACAACATTCGGTAACCAACCATATAACTCAAATACGCATAAAACAACGTCGAACCTTAAGTGTGCAGACCCTGCGGGTTCGAGAACTATGCAGACATGACCCGAGTGACTCCTCGGTCAATATCCAATAGCGGGACCTGGATGCCCATATTGGATCCCACATATTCTACGAAGATCTTATCGTTTGAACCTCAGTACCAAGGATTCATATAATCCCGTATGTCATTCCCTTTGTCCTTCGGTATGTTACTTGCCCGAGATTCGATCGTCAGTATCCGCATACCTATTTCAATCTCGTTTACCGGCAAGTCTCTTTACTCGTTCCGTAATACAAGATCCCGCAACTTACACTAAGTCACTTTGCTTGCAAGGCTTGTGTGTGATGTTGTATTACCGAGTGGGCCCCGAGATACCTGTCCGTCACACGGAGTGACAAATCCCAGTCTCGATCCATAGTAACTCAACGAACACCTTCGGATATACCTGTAGAGCATCTTTATAGTCACCCAGTTACGTTGCGACGTTCGATACACACAAAGCATTCCTCCGGTGTCAGTGAGTTATATGATCTCATGGTCATAGAAACAAATATATACTTGACACGCAGAAAACAGTAGCAACAAAATGACACGATCAACATGCTACGTCTATTAGTTTGGGTCTAGTCCATCACGTGATTCTCCTAATGACGTGATCCAGTTATCAAGCAACAACACCTTGTACATAATCAGAAGACCCTGACTATCTTTGATCAACTGGCTAGCCAACTAGAGGCTTGCTAGGGACAGTGTTTTGTCTATGTATCCACACATGTATATAAGTCTTCATTCTATACAATTATAGCATGGATAATAAACTATTATCTTGATACATGAATTATAATAATAACAATATTTATTATTGCCTCTAGGGCATAATTCCAACAAGTAAAAGTGAAGACAGTGCTTAGCTATTGATTTAGGGTTGGTGGACTCGAGTCAAAGATAATCCTGTACTATCAAGAGGGGATCCGTGTTTGGAAAAGTTGGGTGGAACACTAACTCTCATTCTTCTCCCCATCCCTTTTCCGGAGCAAAGGAGCTGCCCTGTTTTAAGTGCTCAGGAAGTTACACAAGCGGTAGTGCCACCCTGGAGAGCGGTAGTACCGCCCTGGAGAGTGGTAGTACTGCTGCAGCGGTACTGCCACCCACCATCGTGGGGCCCTCTTCCGCTTGTTTTCCTTCTCTCATGTCGGAGGGCCTTTTTATTTTTTCTGAGCGGAAGTACCGTTCAAGGGGAGCGGTAGTAGTGCTCCAGCGGTACTACCAGCCCCTAGTGCCGCACCCACTTTTGCTTATTTTTTCTCTCTGGCTTCCTACCTCCCTTCGTCCCAACCGAGCAGAAGTACCGCCCAGGGGGGGGGGGGCGGTAGTATTGCCCTGGTGCACGATACTATCGCTTAGTTGGGCCAGTAAGGGACTGGTAACGGCCAGATTCTCCCCCACTATAAATAGGGGTCTTCTTCCCCGAGGAGACTTTACCTTTTCCCTCTCCGGCTCCATTGTTTCTCCACAAGCTCATACTTGTCCGATCTCCCTCCTAGCCATTAACTCTTGTTGATTCTCTAGGGTTTGGAGGAGAAGGCCCCCCCACACTTCCACCAAGAGAAAAGTTGTTCCCCCCATTAAGCCCTCGCGGATCTTGTTACTCTTGGGTGTTTGAGCATCCTAGACGAAAGAGGTCACCTCGAAGCCATACTCCATTGCAGTGAAGCTTCGTGGTCTTGTTGGGAGCCTCTAATTAAGTTGTGGAGATTGCCCCAACCTTGTTTGTAAAGGTTCGGTCGCCACCTTCAAAGGCACGACTTAGTGAAATAACGACACCTCGCATTGTGTGAGGGTGTGAGGAGAATACGATGGCGTTAGTGGCATCTTGGACAGCATTGTGCCTCCACACTGCTCCAACGGAGACGTACTTCCCTTCAAAAGGAAGGAACTTCGGAAACACATCCTCATCTTCTTCTGTTCCACTTGTGGTTATTTCTTACCTTTACTTGTATTTACTTCTTGCTTATTATTCTTGTTGTTAGCATCATATACGTTGCTCACTTAGTTGCATATATAGACAACCTATTTGTTGCTAAAACTAATTTGTTTAAAGAAAGGTTTAAAAAAATTTATTTGCCTATTCACCCCCTCTAGTCAACAATATCGATCCTTTCATCTACTATAGTGCCCGAGCGCATTATAGCGTGCTCTGGAGCACCCGTATGGTGGGCATGACATTGTTTATGGGAAGGAATTTTTCCACATGTGCACTGGTGGTTTTCTTAGTGCCATAGGATAGGTAGGAGCAAGAGGACTTCGCTGCATAAAGAAATGGAGAGAGAGAGAGAGAGAGAGCTATGGTTGGATTGTCAAGAGAACACAGATTGGGGTTTTACCCCCCCCCCCCAACAATTGACCTAAAGCCATGGGAGAGTTACACGAGGTATAAGATGGTCTTGAAATGCTCTGGTAAAAATTTGAGCCCAAGGAGAACTCATTTGGTGCTCAATCGGTGATCACCAAATTGTAGCACAAGGTGTTTGGTCGTGGTTTGGCCTAGCTATGGTAGTCCATTGCCCATGAAATTTAACAGGAATGTGAGTTAGAAAAAAATAGAATTATGTTCAAAATTGCGGCTCATTTGAAGCAAGTAGACAATGCAAAAGTTTCAAACCATACAAATCAACAGAAATGGATTTGGTTAGATTTTACCAAGTTTCATTGTTCTCCTTGATGCACCACTTGGTGTAGCTCGAAGAATAGAGTTTTTGAAGATGTCCACCAAATTTGAGCCCATTTGGTGACACTTGGCAGTGCAAAGTTGTTGAAAGTTAGATCTAAACAGAGAGGGTTTTGGGGCACTTTTGTAAACCAAAATAATTTGGATTGCGACGAAGCTTGGAAAGATCATCATATGAGGCATATGTGACTTCCTAAAATTTTCCTCGATTTATTTGACAATATTTCTTATAGAAATATTTCAAACAATTGAAATATCCAAAAATGGTTTTGCAGGTTTTTGTTCAATATTTTGAACATGGCCATGTGTTTAAACTCACATATATGGAAAATATATGTACACTAAGTTTCCCTAAATTTTATCAAATACTTTTTAAGCATTAAAATAAATTTCCCCTATAAAAGGTCATTTCTGGCCTAAAAAGGCATTTAATGAAATGTAAAAATAAATTTTAAAATATTATCTTAGTGGTTTTGGGTATTATTATAGATAGTAGGTTCCAAATAAAATTTTGGTACAAAATATTTACCCTAATTTGAGTACTTGTAGTTCAAACCTCAATTGAGGGGTTTTTGAAAACCTATATTGAATAAATAGTTTTTGGCCAAAATAAATTTGTATAAAATAATTTATGTCCTATACACATAGCGTGATCATTGGGCAAAGATTTGGATCAAGGAGATGAGTTTTGAGAGTAGGAAGAGTTCTATGAGTTAGAAGCACACTCAACCAAGCAAGCAAATATCAATCACTTCAATCATCACATGCACAAAAAAATTGTTGGTACAAATTTTTAAGATTTAATAGCATAGTGATGTGATACAAAACATAGGGTGTGACAGAAACAAAACACATGCAACAAACACGAACTAGCATTAGGCACTGGATCAATATGTTAGTCCAAGAAAATCATATAAATTGTTACCCAAATTATAGAAAGTTGTAAATAATGGCATGAAACATTCAAAGTTATAGATATGACGGAGAGGTATCATCGTCTAGTTCAAGTTTATCTTCATGAGCTTTTATCATGGCTTCCACAATATGTTTAGTAAAGGCTTTGTTTTGTTCATAAGTATTATGTGAGCTAATCATGGATTGTAACAAGGAAATGCATACGACAGAGATAGATATATAAATGTAAAATTAAATAGAAAGTAATAAAAGTCAGCGAGGTTTTTAGGTTTTTAGCAAAATTGATTAAGTAGACCCAGGGGCCATAGTTTTCACTAGAGGCTTCTCTATCTAAAGCAAAACATATGGTGGGTAGACAGATTACTGTTGGGCAATTGATAGAGAAGTGCATAGTTATGATATTATTCAGAACAATGCTCATGTATATAAGCATCACGTCCATAAACAAGTATACCAAAACGATCTGCATCTACTACTATTACTCCATTTCGAGAATAATTCTATGCTTGCCTCTGTAGGTACTAAGTTCATGCAAACAAAATAATGCTTGGAGCAAGGTGACATGATGTAGACAAAGTAAGACTGGCAATATGTTCATAACCCATCGTTTTATTCTTAGTAGAAACAATACAAATACATGTCTTGTCCCCTTTTTGTCACTAGTATATAGAGCACCGCAAGATTGAACCTACTACAATACACCACTCCCACTGAAAATAAATCAATCTAGTTGGCCAACATAAATGCATAGATCGGAGAGAAATAAGAAGCTATAACTATCATGCATAATAGAATTTAGAGAAGACTCGGTTACTTTGATGAACAATATGATCATATACTCACAATTCATCGGATCCCAACAAACACATCGCAAAAGAAGATTACAACGGATAGATCGTCGCGAGAGTCGTAGAGAACATGGTATTGAATATCAAAGAGAGACAAGAAGCCATGTAGCTACTAGCTATGGACCCATAGGTGTGTGCTGAACTATTCACACATCATCATGGAGGCAACAAGGTTGATGTAGAGGGCCTTCATTATCAATTCCCCATCTAGCAGGGTACCGGGAAAGGACTCAAGATGGGATCGCAACAGAACAAAGACTTGCGTCGGCGGAAAAAGTGTTTCGGGTGGATCTCTTATATTTCTGGAATATTAGAGGATTTATAGAGGCAAAATTATGCCAGGATGTGCCATGAGGGGCCCACGAGCTCAAGGGGCGCTCCCTGATGACCCACAAGTATAGGGGACCAATCTTAGTACTTTCAATAAGTAAGAGTGTTGAACCCAACGAGGAGCATAAGGAAATGATAAGTAGTTTTCAGCAAGGAATTCTCTACAAGTGTTGTAAGTAACGGTGATAGATAGTTTTGTAGCGAGATAGTCTGTATTAAGTGATAAGTAACAATAGTAGAAAAGGTGCAGCAAGGTAGCCCAATCCTTTCTATAGCAAATGACATGCCTACAAGTTCTCTTATATAAATCAAGTGCTCTCAAGGACACACGTGAATTTCTGTCTAGTCATGTTCATCATATTAAGTTGATTCACGTTCGCTAATTTCATGATTTGATATGTGGGTGGACCGGTGCTAAGGTGTTGTTCTTACTTGAACTAACAACCTACTTATGATTACCCCCTGTCGCAAGCATCCGCAACTACGAAAGAAGAATTAAGAATAATCCAAAATCAGCCCCTCATGAAGCAATGCATAAACTGGGATTTGAGCTTCTGTCACTCCCGCAACCCATCATCTATTTGTTACTCCACAATGACTTCCCCTAGGCCCATAACATGGTTAAGTGTCATGTAGTCGATGTTCACATGACACCACTAAGAGAAGTAACAACATCCATATCATCAAAATATCAAACGAATACAACTTTACATGATTACTTATAACAAGACTTCTCTCATGTCCTCAGGAACACTAATTACTACTCACACATCATCAACATGTTCAAGATTAGAGATGTAATAATAATAATTAAGGATCTGAATATAATATTTTCCACCAAGTAATCCAACAAGCATCAACTACAAGATGTAAACAACACAACTAATAACCGCAAGTACCAATCTGAGGTTTTGAGACAAAGATTGAATATTCGTGATGAACTAGGGTTGGAGATGAGATGGTGCTGGTGACGATGTTGATAAAGATTGGTCTGCCCATGAAGGAGGAAGCGTTAGTGATGATGATGGCTTCGATTTTCCCCTCCCAGAGGGAAGTTTCCCTCGCAGAATCTCTCTACCGGGGGGCAAAAGGAAATCTGCCCAGGTTTCCGCCTCGAGACAGCGATGCTTCATCACGAAAGATGACCTATGCTTTTTCTAGGGTAAAACACACCATATGGGAGAATATTGTCGCCACATGGGCCCGATGGGGCTCCATAAGCCATCAGGGCGCGACAAGGGGTGTGCCCTGTTAGCTTGTGCCCAGTTGGTGGTCCCTCTGCAGTATATTTTTGGCCCAGAAATTCTAAAATAATATAGAAAAATTATGTGTAAAGTTTCACGTCTTTTGGAGCAAGTTGATTTTTCTGCCTTTTTCTCGGTTTCCCGGTCCAGAATTCCAGTTTCCAGATGTTTCCCTCTCAGTGATGTACCTTGCATATTTAGAGAGAAAGATCATAAGAATTGTATGATAATAAGGGATGGGCATGATCAACAAAAATATCAATAGTAGTTCATGATGGAAAATGAGCGTATCAGGCCCTACCCCCTCAGGGCGCCCTAGACTCGTCGCCACCTCGTGACTCCTCATGTCTTCTTCCAAGGTTCTATGGGTATATTTTGGTCTATAAAAAATCATAAAAAAGTTTTTTTTGTGTTTGTACTCCAATTGGTATCGATTGCACTTTTAATTTGTTGGATGTGTGAACTTTTAATGCAAAGGAACGCCACTTTATATTGCCCCTTATGATAACAAACATTATTATGCACTCTGTCGCTTTTATTTATTTGCCATCACAAGATCGTACAAAGCTTATTTTCCCTTGCAATAAAATATCATACATATTTATGAGAAATTTTTATTGCTTGATGCACCGATGACAACTTACTTGAAGGATCTTACTCAATCCATAAGTAGGTATTGTGGACTCTCATGGCACGAAACTGAGTTTCAAGGTTATGGATGCACAAGTAGTATCTCTACTTAGTGCAAAATATTTGGGCTAGCAAAGGATCTAAAGAAAGCATCACACATTGAAGGATCCAAGACCATATAACTTTCTACGTGGATATAAACTACCATGATCATTACATTGTATTCCATGTACAACATCAACACTTGATCATTATATAATATTTGATGAAGGCTCATAATCATAAAAGGTGTCCAAGATAGTGTATTTATATGTGAGTCTCCTCTCCTCTATCTTAATCTTGCTTAGATTGCAACAATGACTAATACTATGTTTGTTTACTATCAAGAACTTTTAGCACTTACACCCTTTTTGTGTGAAGTCATTACTTCTCAAGAGATGAGCATATGATATTTATATTTCTTTTTATTGCCATGCTATGATGATGGGTGCCCACGGGTAAAGCACAAAACTCAACTAATCTTTATTATATAACTCGCATACTCGATTACAAGGACAGATGGAACTCAAAAGGAAAATTCTAAACAAAGCAGAACTAACATTTATTTCTCTAAATCACAGAACAACTAAGGATCAAACTGAGATAGATAGTAATTATAGAAGTGATGGTGATACGATAGCGGGGCACCTTCCCCAAGCTTGGGGCAAGCCAAGGGTGGTGCCCATACCCATGTACTCAAGCGTCCTTCTCAGGTGATGGTGGTGGTGTATTAGAGGTGTCCTCGATACTCCACGGCGTAAACTCCCCATCATAGAAATAAAATTTTGTCTCGGGAGTCCTAAAACCAGCATCGAAGCTCATCCTTTGAAACCTAGATTCATACTCACAGTTTTGGCCTGAGAGTTCATAAATTTGATCTTGGAGGTGATCGATCTGATCTTGAAGCTTAGAGAGAACCCCCCCCTCGAGGCTCCTCTGACCCTAATTCGAGTCCAATAAATTCATATTCTCCGAGAAACAAAATAGAGAGAATTTTTCATCGCGTTTTACGAGACAGAGCCGCCGCCACCTCGTGTTCTTCCTCCGAAGGGCTGATCTGGAGTCCCTTTGGGGCTCCGTAGAGGGGATTCGTCGCTGTCATCATCACCAAACTTTCTCCATCAGCACCAACATGATGCTCACCACTGGGAGTAAGTAATTACTTTGTAGGCTTGTTGGACAACGATGGAATTGGATGATATTTATCATGTAATCGAGTTAATTTTGATAGGGCTTCATCCCTAGTATCCACTATGTTCTGAGATTGATGTTAATATGACTTTGCTATGCTTAATGCTTGTCACTAGGGTCCGAGTGCCATGATTTCAGATCTCAACCTATTATGTTTTCATGAATATAAGAGTGATTTGGATCCTATCTTGCAAGTTATAGTTACCTATTGCGTGTCTTGATCCGCATACCCCAAGGTGAAAATGATTGGGATTTTTCCCGGTGATTGTCGTAGTTTGAGGAGTTCATGTATTCCCTATGTGTTAATGCTTTGTTCCAGTTCTCTATTAAAAGGAGGCCTTAATATCCCTTAGTTTCCAATAGGACCCCGCTGGCACAGGAGGGTAGGACAAAACATGTCATGCAAGTTCTTATTGCAAGCACGTATGACTATATACGGAATACATGCCTACATTATATTGAAGAATTGGAGCTAGTTCTATGTCGCCCTAGTGTGTAACTGTTATATGATCAATGTCATATAAATAATTATTTAGTGTGGATCCACGTGCCTACGCATTACATATGCCGAAACTTGCTAAGTTACTAGTGTTGCTGCTACTCGGACACCTGCTACTAAATTGCTACTGCTAATACTGTTACCAAAATTGCTGCTATTACTGTTACTGTTACTACTGTCACTTGTTGTGCTACTAAATATTTGCGGCAGATGAATATCCCAAGTGCGGTTGAATTTACAACTCAACTGTTATAGCCAAAAAATATTCTTTGGCTCCCCTTGTGTCAAGTCAATAAATTAGGGTGAAATACTACCCGTGAAGACTGTCACGATCCCCTACACTTGTGGGTTATCAAGACCCTTTTCAGGCACCGTTGTCGGGGAGCATATATCTATTTGTTGTGTTGACTTGAGGATATTCAATTGATAATATGAAGAACCTAAAAGCTAATCAAACTGAAATCATCCCCTCTTGCACGAGAGGAGGTAAGGAACTGCCATCTAGCTCTGCTATTGATTCACCTACTGTTTTGAATCGGCTTGTTACACCGCCACCTGCTGCTCGACCTGATATGCCACATGAACTTGATGGTGCTACTTTTGAAATTAACGATGATATTATTGCTACACATGATGAAACTGAAACTGTGCCACTAGAAGAATTACTTGATGCTCATATGGCTAGAGCTAGTGAACTTAAAATGTTGAAACTGATGAAGACTCTGAATTACTTGCTAAACCTTGTCCACCTAATAGATATGAATTGCCTTATGTACCTGAAGGTTATGTTATGGACGGTAAGGTAGCTAGGGACTTTCTTGCTTGTAATAATAGAGATGATTTGAAGAAATTACTAAGCAAACTAAAATAAAAGTCTATGATGGAGAAAATGAAATATGATCCTAAATTTGCTACTATACTTATTACTGATAAAGACTATGAATTTTCTATAGACACTGAACAGATTCCTATAGGGGAAGCTGATCCTTTCCATGACTATGAAGATGAAATCGTTGTAGGACACCTTACGAAACTGAATGATATTGCCGCCTTGTTTACCAATGTTCAAAATATATGATACTATTATATCCTTAAGCTATTTACTTTTTCGCTTAAAGGGGGGCTAATGAATGGTTCCTTTCCCTTGCTCCTGGTTGCATGCGTAGTCCCCAAGATATGCTCTATCACTTTTCTAAAAAATATTTTCCTGCTCATAAGAAACAAGTCGCCTTACAGGAAATATTTAACTTTGCTCGAATTAAAGAAGAGAATCTCCCTCAAGCTTGGGGGAGGCTTCTCCAGTTACTAAGAGCTTTTCCTGATTGTCCTCTTAAGAGAAATGAAATTATGGATATCTTTTATAATGGACTAACAAACCCTTCTAGGGATTTTCTAGACAGTTGTGTTGGTTTTGTGTTTAGGGAAATCATGAACAAGCTGAAAAGCTATTAAATAATATGTTGCAAAATGTTGATGATTGGGCACTCCGTGAACCACCACGTGAACCTATCAAAAAGAAGAGAGGTATTCTATTTCTCAGACCTAAGGATATGCAAGAAGCAAAAAGAACTATGAAGGAGAAAGGTATTAAAATTGAGGATATTAAGAAGTTACGACCGATCTAAGAAATACATGGACTTGATATCCCGACACAGGTAGTAGAGTTAAACTCTCTCCATTCCTTTAATGAGAATAATATACCTTATGCTAAGACTCCTGATCAATGCATGGATGAATTTGATAATTACATTGTTAAGCGAGAGCACTTTAATAGCTATGTTAAGAATCAATTGAGGAATAGTGCCATGATGATAGATCGTTTGAGTGATTTGATGTTTAGAATTGCTAATGATGTGAAAGGTCTAGGTAAACATGCCTCTATGGTTCACACCCAGCTAGATCAAGTAGCTAAGTCAAAAAATGATTTGCTTACCGAGATGAATAATATTAATGATCATGTTGTTGAGTACTGACTAGAGGAGGTAGAATGACTGATGAACCTCTTTATCCTGAAGGTCACCATGAAAGAACTAAACAAGATTCTTAGAGAATGAATGATGGTACACTTAGTCCTTCTAAGAAGAAAATGAAAAGGAAAAAATGATAGCACTTTGCATGCTCCTAGTGAACATGATATAGAAAAACCTGTAGAGAATCACCATGTTGTTTCTATTTCCGATGATAAGACACAATCTGGTAGTGAACATGCACCTAGTGATAATGAAAATGAAGGTGAGAATAATAGGGCGTGTGTAGATGTTTCACCGAAAAGTAATAAAGAACATGTCAATGATATTGAAATAGAACCTGCTGAGGGTCTTGATAACCCACCTCCTAAGAATAAACACTATGATAAGAGATACTTCATCGCTAGAAGACATGCTAAGTAAAGAGAACCATGGGTTCCAAAACCTATGCCATTCCCCCAAAAGTCTTCCAAAAGCAGGGATAATGAAGATTTTGAAAGCTTTACTAAAATGATTAGACATGTCTTCTTGCGCACGCACTTGATTGATATATTGAAAATGTGTGAGTATGGTTAGTATATGAAAGATATTATTACCAACAAAATAAAGATACCTGAAACCAAAATTGTCACCATGCTTGCTAATTATTCTTTTGATGGTGGAATACCTAAGAAGTTGGGAGATCCTCGTATCCCACTATTCCTTGCTCCATTAAGAGAAATTATGTTAAAGCTGCTTTATGTGATCTAGGAGCCGGTGTTAGTGTTATGCCTTTTTTTCTTTATAAAATACTTGAATTGAATAAGCTTATACCCACTAAGATATCATTGCAAATGGCTGATATATCCACTGCTCTACCTATTGGAATTTGTGAGGATGTTCCAGTTGTAGTTGCAAACATTACTATCTTAACAAACTTTGTTATAATTGATATGCCTGAGGACGACAATATGTCGATCATCCTTGGTAGACCCTTTTTAAATACTACAGGGGCTGTTATTGATTGCAATAAAAGCAAGTTTACCTTCAATATCAATGGAAAGCAACATAATGCGCATTTTCCAAAGAAGCAAATTTTAGTAAATAATATTAATGTTATTGAGCTTTGTGCCATGGTCATCATGGGAGACTTTCAAATACCTCTACCAACTGCCAAGAAAAAGAAATACTATAATATTGTTGTTGGGGATATGTAAATCCCCATTGAGGTAACCTAGTGTCATATAAAAGTTCTTCGGTTTCATATTAATCAGAATCGGTTATTAATAAGACATGATCAACCTTATTAATGGGTCCTCTTCAAAAGACATGAGATTGATGAATTGAGTTCTCACATATCCCTATACCCCAAGTTCATTTACTATTCTTTTAGTTGTATAAAAATATAACACCATGAATTTCCTGTTTTCTGAGTTTTCCGTGCACTAGAAAATGACCAAAAAAATAAAAATTCTCAGAGTGCCACCAAATTTTAACACGATTTTTTCTGAAATAAATAAGAATTTTGGAGTAAAAAGTGCAGCAGGGAGGCGCACGTGTGGGCCACAAGCCAAAAGGGCGAGACCCCCGTGGGGCCGTGGCCTCATGGCTTGTGGGGCCCACAGGCCCCTGCCTTATCTCTTTAGCCCACTTCGTCTCCTACCTCCAGTAAATTTTTCCTAGCACTCTCTTTCCCGTGTTCTTCCCTTAGAAACTAATTTTTTTGATCTCTTTGCTCGGGACTCCGTTTGCAAAACTCTTTCAAGGAGATTGCTCCTTGGTATGTGACTCCTCCATCCCTCCAATTAGTTTTTACTTTAGTAGTTTATATTTTTTTCTTAAATTGCTTCACTTGGTTTTGTATAATATGAGCTTGCATGTTAAAATCTTTGAGTTCCAAGTAGCATGAATGCTTGATATAGCCTCCAAATACCCATATGAGTAGTTGCTACCAATCTTGCAAGGTTTTATTGACATAGTTTTTGTGGTGCAAAAATTTCAGAAATTGTGTACATGAAAATGAATTTCCTAAGGAGATGTTCCTCAAGGAAGGGTTCTTCAAGCCGGAGTCCTGAAGGAGTTACAGGAAGAACTCTTGATAGCGACCTCAACATTTCTCAAAACACGAAGGTTAGGCCGTGTAAATGGCCACATACACCCTTCATGAGTGAAGCTGGTTTTATTGAAGTATTCATGCAGTTTATCGCGAATGCCGGAATGAACAACTTCCCCGCAAATGAGTGTGACCAATACTACATCCTCGCTAATTCCTTCATTCAAAACTTTTATTTCATAAACACTCTTGATGCTCCCCTCGTACGTTTTAATCTATATGCAACAACTTATGAATTTCCTCTAGACCAATTTTGTGAAATATGTTTGATTCCCTCTGATGGGGAAGTGTGTGATCCTAAGCCTGAGAAATTCGAGGATTTCCTCCTCACCTTAATTGTGGGGGGGGGGGACTAGGGGAGTATCAAACGCCAGAGCCACTAGTCTGCATTTTCCTTCTGTGCATTATTTTTCTCTGTTCATAGGAAAATGATAACTCCTATGGAGCAGGGTGGCGGTCTTAGTGCCCCGACCCTTGCTATTTTGCGCCGTACACTTTATTGCGATAACACTTACAACTTAGGAGCTATTCTTGCGCGACGCTTACATATTAACCAAACTAGAGGTATGATTCATGGTGGTATTTACGCCACATGCCTGGCTAAGAGTGTTCACGTGGCTAGACGCCCCACTGATATTTATTGCCCTAGGTTTATCTTGACCACCAATCTATGATAGAACATCATTTCACCCATGCAACTTATAAACCGCAAGGCATTCACTACAACTTAGTATTCAGTGAGGTTACTCGTGATATTATTGTGTTGCCTGCGCCGTCCTTGTTTAATTTCCATGCCAAGAACAAATACACCATCATGCCAGAGGACATAATTGCACACCGTAACGAGTTAGCTGCTGCACAGGCCGAGACCCGTGATTGGGATGCTCAGGTGCCGCAACAGAAATACTTTCCTGGACCTGACGGCTACTACCAGTGGTGATTACCAAGCTAGGTAAAAGCCTGAGCATGGGGGAGTACGCATTTCTCACCGACATTACATTCATATTCACAAACTTCAAACAAATTGTCGGTGTTCATCCTCTTTCATTGTACACTAGTAGAAAATGGCCCATTTGTCCCGGTTCCAGAGGCCCATTAGCCCCAGTTCCGGAACCGGGACTAAAGGGTCGGGACTAAAGCCCAAAACCTTTAGTCCCGGTTCCTTTACCAACCGGGAAAGAAGGGCCTCCACGTGGCCTTTGCGGGACCCACGCAGGAGTGCCTACAGTCCCGGTTGGTAATACCAACCGGGACCAGGAGGTGGTTTTTTTTTTGAATGGGGGGGGGGGGTGTTGGGGTTTTTGGAGGGTTAATTTAGGGGTTTCGTATTGTGTTAGCTAGCTAATAGAGAGAAGTGTCCTCTATTTCTCCGTGATGTAGAAGTAACGACTTTAGCAAGTTATCATCGGTCTCTTAGGTATTGTGGCGTACCGAGCATTCATTTACCACATTTGGGATAAGGAACCCAACGTCGAAGATTCATCCACACATGAATCTAATCCTCTTTCCCCCCCAATGATATAATAACCAATCATGATCATAATAACAAATAATCATGATTATCATGATCAAAATCATCATCATATTAATATAAAAACTCTTGCATCACTATAGCTAATAATCATCATAGTCATTACCACCAACACTATTTAATCATCATTTTCGTCAATGAGACATCATATAACAAAAGTTGGTCACTAGTCATAATCACAACTCCTCCTCCTCATCATCAACTATAACACATTGTAGCACATAATAACACATTGTACCTAGGACCTACTCCTCTCTCATAGGACCTACTCTACCCTCTCTTAGGTAGAATATCATAAAACAAGATAGGCCCTGACTCTCCATTATGGAAAATGGAGATCATTTTGTCTCCCACTCTTGGCCTACGCACAATGTTGCTTCCAAGTAGCTCTCTACGATTGACCATACATTTTTCCAATCTTTGATTGTCATTTCATCGGTTTTAGAAATCCGATATGAATAGGAACGATGCAGATACCTAGGCTGACCTGGCTGTGCTGGTCGTATGCTCATAACATCAACGCGACCTCTTGGAAACATCAGATGATGCACACAATCTTGCGGGGTTTTTTGTTGAAAAACATATTATTAACTTTGTAGCTAGCAATGTAGTTTAGTTTTACAAGAATTTATGCAAAAGATGCACGGATGTCGTAATAGTAGAAAATCTTACCATGCAATCTCCATGCATGTTACCGTAGTTTACCACGTGCACTAGTGACACGTATTTACCATAATGTAGGGGAGTTTGCTGATAGGTATTGTAATTGTCAAGATCATTTATAAATGCGACAAGATGATGTTTCTCCTTACAAGTTAATTCTGCTTCATCATTGTAGTAATAGGTTCTGTCTACCATCTTCCGTACATTTTTTGAAGAACGGAAATAAGTTGTCAATGGAAATAAGTTGTCAACTATTTTAAATAAACAATATAAATTACTTAATAAATATGGTTGAGAAACTCACATAATGGTAGAATTGGAGGCGCCTGCACATCAACCCAGATGTCGATATTACCTTCAATTTCATCTTCCGGACGAATATCAAAGGTGACAAGTGATACGTCTCCAACGTATCTATAATTTTTGATGGTTCCATGCTATTATCTTGTCAAACTTTGGATGTTTTGTATACCTTTTATATCTTTTTGGGACTAACTTATTAACTCAGTGCCAAGTGCCAGTTCTTGTTTTTTCCGTGTTTTTCACCCTTTTTAGAGGAGGATTTTAAACGGTGTCCAAACGGAATAAAACTTCCGAAAAGATTTTTTCCAGAACAGAAGATACGCACCAGACTTGAGAACCAAGGCAGGGGCCAGCAGGGGAGCCCACAAGCCCCCTAGGCGCGGCCAGGGGCCCGCGCCTAGCAGGCTTGTGGGCCCCCTGTGGCACGTCTGCCCTACCTCTTCCGCCTATAAATTCAGAAAAATTCCAAAAGTGACGAGGAGATCCACGAAAATACTTTTCCGCCGCCGCAAGCTTCTGTCTCTGCAAGATCCCATCTGGGGCACGTTCTGGTGCCCTGCCGGAGGGGGCATTCGGATAAGGAGGGCTTCTTCATCAACACCATATTTTCAGCCTTACAATTTTACTTCGTTGCACTTTCCGTCTTCAGATCTCACTTTGCAATCAATCTTGAAGGGATTGACAACCCCTTTATAGCGTTGGGTGCAAGCTCTTTTCTGTTTGCGCAAGTACTCTGGACTTGGTGCGATTCTCCTACTGGATTGATACCTTGGTTCTCAAACTGAGGGAAATACTTACCGCTCCTGTGCTGCACCACCCTCTCCTCTTCAAGGGAAAAACCGATGCAAGCTCAAGAGGCAACAGAAAGA
Organism: Hordeum vulgare subsp. vulgare; assembly: GCF_904849725.1. NCBI lineage: Eukaryota > Viridiplantae > Streptophyta > Magnoliopsida > Poales > Poaceae > Hordeum > Hordeum vulgare. The sequence goes on from NC_058522.1 coordinate 456,760,892, forward strand.
TTTCTGTCGCCGTAGCAGAATAATTTCTGGCACCGTTGCCGGGCAGGATCAAGTCAAGAACTAATCCAAGTAAGTGTCGCAAACTCATCTCTTGCATTTATTTTGTTTGCCTCTCGTTTTCCTCTCCCCCACTTCTGAAAAACAAAAATTTACAAAAATATTTGCCTTTTTCGTTTGCCCTTTTCTTTTGCTTGCTTTCTGTTTGCTTGTGTGCTATGTGCCTTCAATATGCTTGCATCTTCGCTTGCTAAAAATCTATTGATATGGATCCTCATCCACTTGCTAATCTCTTTAAGAGATCCAATTATGTTGATCCAATTGCTAGTGAGTTGAGTGCACTTGACTTTCTCTATGGAGTTTTTCTTGAGATGCGTGAATCTGAAAATCGTGATGAAGAAATTTATGAAGTGATTCATGAGGGATCCTTGAATGAAAAGCATGATTGCAATGGTTTCACTATAAATCCTATTAGTGTCAATCATGCTAAAAATATGCAAAACCCTAAGCTTGGGGATGCTAGTTTTGCTTTGTCCACTACTTGTTGCAATGATCATGATTGGGGTAATGATTTTTCTTATGATCTTGAAAATCTGTTTAAGCCTCATGATGATTATAATGTTTGCAATAATATTGAAAGTGGGTTTGAAGAAGTCATGACTTTAGTCGATGATAATCCCACTATTTTTGAAGAGCGTCAACTTTGCATGCATATGGTTCATGAAAAGAATATCCTTTGTGATAGCTATATTGTTGAATTTGATTATGGTCCCACATGTAATTGCTATGAGAGAGGAAAATATTGTGGTAGAAACTTTCATGTTACCAAATTACCTCTCGTTATGTTGAGATTGGTATTGTCTCTTTCTTCTTCGTTGCATTTGGTAACTATTGGCTGTCTTGCCAATTTGTTTTCCTATAAAATGCCTATGCATAGGAAGTATGTTAGACTTAGATGTGATTTTCACATGCTTTATGATGCTCTCGTTGTGCTTGAATTCTTTTCTTTTGTGTGAGCATCATTGAATTATCAATGCCTAGCTAAGGGCGTTAAACAATAGCGCTTGTTGGGAGGCAACCCAATGAATTTATCTTTGCTTTTTTGCTTTCTGTTTTGTTGCGTCCACACCATCATAATTCTGTTATGATTGTGTATTTTGTGTTTGAGCCAAGCAAAACCTTTATGACTAGTCTTGGTGATGGTTGTTTGATCGTGCTGGAAAAAGACAGAAACTTTTCGCTCACGAGATTATTTTTCATTTTTATTTAGAAAGAGCTTTTGAGTTTATTGGTTTTGCTGATGGTTGATATGCCCACAGTCTTATTTTTCAGAATTTTTGAGGTACCAAAAGTATACGAAGTACACAGATTGCTACAGACTTGTCTGTTTTTGACAGATTCTGTTTTTTTAGTTGGTTGCTTGTTTTGATGAAACTATGGATAGTATCGGGGGGTACTAGCCATGGAAAAGTGAGAATACAGTAATCTAACACCAATATGAATAGAAATCAAATTTGCTACAGTACCTAAAGAGGTGGTAGTTTGTTTTCTTGTGCTAATGATATCACGAGTTTCTGTTTAAGTTTTGTGTTCTGAAGTTTTCAAGTTTTGGGTGATGTTCTCATGAACGAAGGGATAAAGAGTGGAAAGAGCTCAAGCTTGGGGATGACCAAGGCATCCCAAGCCAAACAAGGACACCGAAAAGCCTAAGCTTGGGGATGCCTCGGGAAGGCATCCCCTCTTTCGTCTTCAATCCATCGGTAACATTACTTGGAGCTATATTTTTATTCACCACATGATATGTGTTTTTCTTGGAGCATCTTGTATCGTAGGAGTCTTTTCTTTTTGTTGTGTCACAATAATCCTTGCTGCACACCTTTTGAGAGAGACATGCACTCATCGTGAATTTGCTAGAATGCTCATCGTGCTTCACTTATATCTTTTGAGCTAGATAATTTTGCTCTATGTGCTTCACTTAGATCTTTTAGAGCATGGCGGTGCGTGACTTGGTAGTTGGCTTGTGCTATGAAATTAATCCCAAAGGTGATAGGTACCCAAAGAGGATACAAAAACTTCCATCTTCATGTGCATTGAGTAGAAAGAGAAGTCTGAGTCCTCTCAATTAGTTTTGAGACGTGAATTTGGTAATATTAAGAGTTATGTTAGTAGGGTGTTGTGAATCTAGAAATACTTGTGTTGAAGTTAGTGATTCCCTTAACATGCACGTATGGTGAACCTCTATGTTAGGAAGTCGGAGCATAATTAATCTATTGATTGTCATCCTTTGTGTTGCGGTCGGGATCGCGCGATGGTTAACACCTACCAACCCTTCCCCTAGGAGTATGAGTTTAGCACTTTGTTTCAATTACTAATAAAAACTTTCGCAACAAGTATGCGAGTTCTTCATGACTAATGTGAGTCCATGGTATAGATGCACTTTCACCTTCCGCCTTTGCTAGCCCCTCTAGTAACGCGCAATTTTCGCCGATGCACAAACCCACCATATGCCTTCCTCAAAACAGCCACCATACCTACCTACTATGGCATTTTCATAGGCATTCCAAGATATATTGCCATGCAACTCCCACCGTTCCTTCTCATGACTTGTGCCGTCACTCTCATATTGCCTTTGCATGATCATATCCCGGTACACTGCCGGAGGCATTTCCTTATAGAGTCATCATCGTTCTAAGCCTTGAGCTGTGAGTAAATAAAAGTGTGATGATCGTCATTATTAGAGCATTGTCCCACGTGAGGAAATAAAATAAAATAAAAAGAGGCCAAAAAGCCCAAATAAAAAAAAGAGAACAGAGAAAAAAAATTAGGCCAAAGAGCCCAAATAAAAAAATAGAAAAAGAGAGAAGGGACAATGCTACTATCTTCTTCCACACTTGTGCTTCATAATAGCACCATGTTCTTCATGATTGGGAGCCTCTTGTTTTGTCACCACCATATGCTACTGGGAATTTTCATTATATAACTTGGCTTGTATATTCCAAGGATGGGCTTCCTCAAATTGCCCTAGGTCTTCGTGAGCAACCAAGTTGGATGCACACCCACTAGTTCTCCTTTTGAGCTTTCACATACTTATAGCTCTAGTTCATCCTTTGTATGGCAATCCCTACTCATTCACATTGATATCTATTAATGGGCATCTCCATAGCCCTTTAATATGTCGAGTCAATGTGACCACCTCCTCCTTTTTGTCTCACAACCACCACCACACTCTATTCCACCTATAGTGCTATATCCATGGCTCGCGCTCATGTATTGCGTGTTAGTTATAAAAGGTTTGAGAAAGTAAGAGTGCGGAAACAATTACTTGGCCAATACCGGGGTTGTGCATGATTTAAATTAGTTGTGTGAGGATGATGGAACATAGCCAGACTATATGATTTTGTAGGGATAACTTTCTTTGGCCTTGTTATTTCAAAAGTTCATGATTACCTTGCTAGTTTGCTTGAAGTATTATTGTTTTCATTTCAATAGCAAACTATTGTCTTGAATCTTATGGATCTGAACATTCATGTCACATGAAATAAGTTACAAAGGACAACTATGCTAGGCAACATTCCACATCAAAAATTCAGTCTTTATCACTTCCCTACTCGAGGACGAGCAGGAGTTAAGCTTGGGGATGCTTGATACGTCTCCAACGTATCTATAATTTTTTATGGTTCCATGCTATTATCTTGTCAAACTTTGGATGTTTTGTATGCCTTTTACATCTTTTTTGGGACTAACTTATTAACTCACTGCCAAGTGCCAGTTCCTGTTTTTTCCGTGTTTTTGATCCTTTTCAGAGGAGGATTTTAAACGGTTGCCAAACGGAATAAAAACTTCCGAAAAGATTTTTTCCGGAACAGAAGATACGCACCAGACTTGAGAACCAAAGCAGGGGCCTGCGCCTAGCAGGCTTGTGGGCCCCCTGTGGCACGTCTGCCCTACCTCTTCCGCCTATAAATTCAGAAAAATTCCAAAACTGACGAGGAGATCCACGAAAATACTTTTCCGCCGCCGCAAGCTTCTGTCTCTGCAAGATCCCATCTGGGGCACGTTCTGGTGCCCTGCCGGAGGGGGATTCGGATATGGAGGGCTTCTTCATCAACACCATATTTTCAGCCTTACAATTTTACTTCGTTGCACTTTCCGCCTTCAGACTCACTTTGCAATCAATCTTGAAGGGATTGACAACCCCTTTATAGTGTTGGGTGCAAGCTCTTTTGTGTTTGCGCAGGTACTCTGGACTTGGCGCGTGATACGTCTCAAACGTATCTATAATTTTTGATGGTTTCACGCTGTTATCTTGTCAACTTTGGATGTTTTGTTTACCCTTTATATCTTTTTTTGGGACTAACTTATTAACTCAGTGCCAAGTGTCAGTTCCTGTTTTTCTGTGTTTTTGACTCTTTTCAGATCTGATTTTGGAACGGAGTCCAAACGGAATAAAATCCCCAAAATGATTTTTTCCAGAACGGAAGAAGATCGGGAGGCTTGAGGGCCAAGCAAGTGGGCCCACAGGGAGCCCACAAGCCCTGTTGTTGCGGCCAGGGGGGAGGCCGCGGCAACCAAGCTTGTGGCCTCCCTGGCGCCCCCCTAACCTAGATCTTTGGCCTATAAATTCCCTAAAAATCCTGAAAAAATCAGGGCGTCCACGAAAACACTTTTCCACCGCCGCAAGCTTCCGTTTCCACGAGATCTCATCTGGAGACCCTTCCCGGTGCCCTTCCTGAGGGGACTTTGGAGTTGGAGGTCTTCTTCATCAACATCATCGCCCCTCCAATGACTCGTGAGTAGTTCACTTCAGACCTACGGGCCCGTAGTTAGTAGCTAGATGGCTTCTTCTCTCTCTTGGATCTTCAATACAAAGTTCTCCATGATCTTCATGGAGATCTATCCGATGTAATTCTATTTGGCGGTGTGTTTGTTGAGATCTGATGAATTATGGATTTGTGATCAGATTATCTATGATATATATTTGAGTCTTTGCTGATTTCTTATATGCACGATTTGATATCCTTGTAAGTCTCTCCGAGTTTTGGGTTTTGTTTGGCCAACTAGATCTATGATTCTTGCAATGGGAGAAGTGCTTGGTTTTGGGTTCTTACCGTGTGGTGACCTTTCCCAGTGATAGTAGGGGCAGCAAGGCACACATCGTGTAGTTGCCATCAAGGGTAACAAGATGGGCTTTGTCGTAGATATGAGATTGCCCATCTACATCATGTCATCTTGCTTAACGCGTTACTCTGTTCTTTTGGACTTAATACACTAGATGCATGCTGGATAGCGGTCGATGTGTGGAGTAATAGTGGTAGATGCAGAAAGTATCGGTATACTTGTTTTGGACGTGATGCCTATAGATATAATCATTGTCATAGATATCGTCATGACTTTGCGCGGTTCTATCAATTGCTCGACAGTAATTCCTTCACCCACCGTCTACTTGCTTTCATGATAGAAGCCACTAGAGAACACTACGGCCCCCGAGTCTATTCACACCTATCGTTTCCACTTTCGCTTTTATTTTGCTTTGTTACTTTGTTGCTTTCAGTTCTCACTTGGCAAACAATCTATAAGGGATTGACAACCCCTTCATAGCATTGGGAGCAAGCTCTTTGTGTTTGTAAAGGCACTTGTGATACTCCTTCACAGGATCGATACCTTGGTTCTCAAAACTGAGGGAAATACTTACCACCGCTGCGCTACATCACTCTTTTCGCTTCGAGGGAACACCAACGCAAGGCTCCAAGGCCGCGGGGAAATCCTTTGCGTATTTGCCTAGGAAGTCCCTAAAGGCGGCGCCGTAGCAGAAGGATTCCTGGTGTCGTTGCTGAGGAGTAAAGAACAGTCTCCCGTCAGCACTGTTTCTGGCGCCGTTGGAAGGTCTTTTGTTGCCGTAGCAGCGCGATTCTCCTACTGGATTGATACCTTGGTTCTCAAACTAAGGAAAATACTTACTGCTCCTCTGCTGCACCACCCTTTCCTCTTCAAGGGAAAAACCGACGCAAGCTCAAGAGGCAACAAAAGGCTTTCTGTCGCCGTAGCAATAAGCATATTAGGTTCAAATGCATAAGCCTTGCATAGTGCTTGCCAATTTGTGCATTCAAAATAGGAGTAATGTGTGCATTGTACAACTTTACGGCAAAAGTATAATCATGCTCGGTCCTCAAGTAAACTATCTTTACCTCCATAGTTTTTTAGTACCGAAACCAATCTTATCCAAGACATAAATTCTTGCATGGCACGGGATGCGCTAGTAGAATAGTAAAAAATAAAAATTATAAGTTGAAGTAAAAGAAGTCATGCTTAATTACGGAAAAAGACTTGTCGTTGTGACTTACTGTATCCACTTCGAAGTCCTCATCTAGCATGATGTTGAAGCGCCTATCATCAACTAGGTGAGGCGTGTCGCACAGGCCGCGCTCGTCTTGGCAGTATTCGCACATAGCAAATTTCCTTTCGTCATCAGACATTTCCTATGTTCATAGTTGAAACATTTAAAATCGATCAAAAGCAACTACCAGGAAACTTATATGACATATCACTATTAATTATAAAACAGATCATTATTACTCAATATGCAACGTGTTGACTTTAGGTTTGTCGAGTCTTTCCTTCCTAAACACACACATCGCAAGAACACTAAGACATCTCTATATTTAGAATGCATCATCCTCTACATACGCACTAGGAGGTGTTCCGTGCAATAACATACACACATCAAATAAATGACATATAACTCATCATCTTCTTACTCATTTAACAACTCATGGAAGTCATACAAGGAGCAACGACAAACCAAAACATAACCGATATTATCACTAATACATCTCGAATATTATCATACAATATCACTAATAAAAATCCAGTTGACGTCTCACGGTGCACGCGATGGCAACCCAAAGATAAGGAACCATCACCGTATCATAGCTCGGGTGATGTCCCTGGAGAACCTGCCAGGTATTGGAGAACCTGGCATCCAACACAGCCATGTAGCGAAAGACGTGCTCGTCCTCCTCCCTGACACGGAGACGTACCACCTCCATGGGGGCCAGCTCCCTCGGCACCGATAATGTCCCACGCGACCGCCACCAAAGAAGCTCTGGGTCAACTATGAGACCCGGGTTCCTCACCAAGGTGCGCCCCCTGGAAGGTAGCACCTCCCAGTGCCAGCCCGCTGGAGCCCAGTCCCGGACATGGCACCTATCAAGCAGGCTTTCGCTCACCACTCGACGACAAGGATGCGGGCCGGGCATCGTCAACGTCGAGGCAAATTCCTCTCAGAAAATTTTCTTATTGTTTAATGTTTTACTTTCTTGTTATCATTTATACGAAAATCATCTCATTTGAATTTAGCTAGCGCCCACTACCTATTTTCTCAACATGCAAGTATGACACCAAATATAGAATAATAAAACACAATATATATATTTTGCAAATATTTCTGCAACAACGTTCGGGGCTTGAGCAAATATTTTGCAAATATACAAGAATCATATCCTAGCAAGAACCCTAGGCATGGGGATGTCTCACCAGAGGTTTGGGTCGGTGTCGGGGTCGAGGCCGGGGTTGAGGTCGTCGACGGACTCTGGGCGGGGGGGGGGGGGGGGGGGCAGCGACGACGACGGGCTCGTGGCGGGGGCAGCGACGGGGACGGGCTCACAGGCGGCAACGACGATGGGCTCAGGGTGGGGGCGGGGACGGCGACGGGCTCGAGGGCGGGGACGGCGACGGGCTCGGGGCGGGGGCGGCGAAGGCAACGGGCTCGGGGGCGGCGACGATGAAGGGTGATACGTCTCCAACGTATCTATAATTTTTGATGGTTCCATGCTATTGTCTTGTCAAACTTTGGATGTTTTGTATGCCTTTTATATCTTTTTTGGGACTAACTTATTAACTCAGTGCCAAGTGTCAAGTTCTGTTTTTTCCATGTTTTTGACCCTTTTCACAGGAGAATATTAAACGGAGTCCAAACGGAATAAAACCTCCAAAAAGATTTTTTTCGGAATAGAAGATACGCAGGGAGCGTGAGAACCAAGGCAGAGGCCACCAGGGAGGCCACAAGCCCCCTAGGCGCGGCCACGGGGGCCCGCGCCTAGTAGGCTTGTGGCCCCCGTGTGGATCATCTACCCTACTTCTTCCGCCTATAAATCCCGGAAAAATCCAAAACCACGAGAGAGATCCACGAAAATATTTTTCCGCCGCCGCAAGCTTCTGTCTCCAAAAGATCCCATCTGGGGCACGTTATGGTGCCCTACCGGAGGGGGGATTCGGATACGGAGGGCTTCTTCATCAACACCATTGCCTCTCCGATGATGCGTGAGTATTTCACCATAGACCTTCGGGTCCATAGCTAGTAGCTAGATGGCTTCTTCTCTCTCTTGGATCTTCAATACAAAGTTATCCATGATCTTCATGGAGATCTATCCCATGTAATCTTCTTTTGCGATGTGTTTGTCGAGATCCGATGAATTGTGGATTTATGACCAGATTATCTATGAATCTTATTTGAGTTTCTTCTGATCTCTTATATGCATGATTTCATATCCTTGTAATTCTCTTCGAGTTGTGGGTTTTGTTTGGCCAACTTGATCTATGATTCTTGCAATGGGAGAAGTGCTTGGTTTTGGGTTCATACCGTGCGGTGACCTCACCCAGTGACAGAAGGGGTAGCGAGGCACACATTGTGTTGTTGCCATCAAGGGTAAAAAGATGGGGTTTATATCTATTGCATGAATTTATCCCTCTACATCATGTCATCTTGCTTAAGGCGTTACTCTGTTTGTCATGAACTCAGTACACTAGATGCATGCTGGATAGCGGTCGATGTGTGGAGTAATAGTAGTAGATGCAGAAAGTATTGATCTACTTGTCTCGGACGTGATGCCTATATGTATGATCATTGCCTTAGATATCGTCATGACTTTGTGCGGTTCTATCAATTGCTCGACAGTAATTCGTTCACCCACCGTAATATTTGCTATCATGAGAGAAGCCTCTAGTGAACACTATGGCCCCCGTATTGTTCACTATGCCTGGGGGCCATAGTGTTCACTAGAGGCTTCTCTCAAAATAGCAAGTATTACGGTGGGTGAACAAATTATTGTCGAGCAATTGATAGAACCGCGCAAAGTCATGACGATATCTAAGGCAATGATCATACATATAGGCATCACGTCCGAGACAAGTAGATCGATACTTTCTGCATCTACTACTATTACTCCACACATCGACCGCTATCCAGCATGCATCTAGTGTATTGAGTTCATGACGAACAGAGTAACGCCTTAAGCAAGATGACATGATGTAGAGGGATAATCTCAAACCAATGATGAAAACCTCATCTTTTTACCCTTGATGGCAACAACATGATGCGTGCCTCGCTATCCCTTCTGTCACTAGGTGAGGTCACCGAACGGTATGAACCCAAAACCAAGCACTTCTCCCATTGCAAGAATCATAGATCTAGTTGGCCAAACAAAACCCACAACTCGAAGAGAATTACAAGGATATGAAATCATGCATAAGAGAGATCTGAAGAAACTCAAGTAAGATTCATAGATAATCTGATCATAAATCCACAATTCATCGGATCTCGACAAACACACCACAAAATAAGATTACATCGGATAGATCTCCATGAAGATCATGGAGAGCTTTGTATTGAAGATCCAAGAGAGAGAAGAAGCCATCTAGTTACTAGTTATGGACCCGTAGGTCTATGGTGAACTACTCACGCATCATCGGAGAGGTCATGGTGTTGATGAAGAAGCCCTCTGTATCCGAATCCCCCCTCCGGTAGGGCACCAGAACGTGCCCCAGATGGGATCTTGCGGAGACAGAAGCTTGCGACGACGGAAAAGTACTTTCGATGATCTCCTGATTTTTTGGGATTTTTAGGGAATATATAGGCGCAAAACTTAGGCAAAAGGAGCCTCAGGGAGCCCACAAGCCTGTGTAACGACCAAGATGCAGTCCTTTCCAATCTGGGGATCGGGGCCCCGAATAGGAAAGGAGCGCATCTAAGCGTCTTGCAAACAGGTAACACAGCACATACATAATAATAAAGATAGACAACCAGGGATTCAATTGCCTTCTCATAAATATCTCAGAGTACATCACACATACAACCAAGGTAGTTCCGCTATGGACTACAAATCATAGAAAGGCTATGCTACCCTGCCCGCAGGCCCACGATCACGACCACGCCTCAGTCTTCTGGATAGTTCACGTAAAGGCGGTCTGTCTCCTCGTCGTACTGCCACGCCAGCTGAGTGCCGTCGGGATCATCTGTCTCTGGGGTACCTGAACCTGTTGGGATTTTGGAGGAATCCGTGAGCCACGGGGACTCAGCAATCTAAGACCTTGGTGCTAGAACTAGTCAAGTTATTAGGTAGGATAAGGTGAAGTGTTTAAGGTTGCAGCATACTAAGCTTGATTTAGTGGCTAACTTATGTAAGCATTTATGAAGGTGGTCTATACTAGCGGTCGCGAATACTTGATCACTAAGTGATCCGGAACACCTACCTACGTCATTCATAACCCCACCGTGTTCCCGATCGAAGAGAGATCTTCGAGGGGACAGTCACGGTTACGCACACATTTGGCAATTTTATTAGCTTTTGTTTGAGTTATCTAATACCGGATGTTAACAAAATATTCCAAGTTGCCACATAACCGCGGGCACGGCTTTCTGAAAGATTAAACCCTGCAGGGGTGCTCCAACTAGTCCATCACAAACGTACACGGGTCGCAAAGTAATCCTCTATCACGAATCTCGTGATCTCGTCGGATTCCTTAGAGGAAAACCTCAACTCTGGGGGAAACCAAAGCTTCACTGGGATTCCTATACGCAAGATATATCGCTAAGGTAAGACAAGACTAGCAGGACCTCCCGACATGTCGACGACCCCGATAAGAGCCGCGTATCTCAGTCTCAGGACACGTCGGATGGAACTAGCTACACGTACCAAACCTCAAGTTTCCTTGTGGTGGCCCCGCAGACAGACCAGTTTGGACCAACACTCATGAGGAGCACTGGCCCGGGTTGTTGGTTAAAGATCCTCGGGGTGATCATTCCCTATGCAGATTATTAAGTGATTAGCAAATTAACACCAATGTTGGGTCCTACCGGACAAGCCTTAACACTACGCGATTTATCGGGGGGGGGGGGGGGTCCCCATAACAACCCCGAACGTGTTAGGAGCGATCATTATGGAATCAAACACCGGTAACCGGTAACTAAGGCGGCAATAACGGAACAAAGCACCCGGAAAAAAGGCTAGGCCTTCCGTCATTTACCAAGTATATAGGTGCATTAATTAAATAACAACATTTAAGATAATGATATCAAGCTCATGTTATCACATGAGTCAAAGCACCTGCATCTAGCAACGCTAACATTAGTAGCTGAGCAAAACCTACTTAGCCAATCAAGTTTGCTAGGAAGGGATCAGTGTATGGGTTCATGGCATATCAAGAGACAATTTAATTCAGTGGTAGGCAGCGAGCAATATGACATGGAAACGCAAACTAGCATAACAAGTCTAGAGATGGAATCAAGGTCATATCATCTTGCCTGTGATATCCTCAACTTTGAATGGTTCTTGTTCGTCCTGCACGTACTCTCCTCACTCCACGTATTCGTTCTCCAATCCCGGTGCTACCCAACATAAGAATAAAATACAATGAACAACAGCACCTCAAGATGGAACAAGCACATGATGCAAGAGATGAATATGAGCATGCATCACTAATTTCTATCACTAGCACAAGAAAAAGAAACTAAGACAAGTTCCTGGACAGAACTGTACCCTAAGCTATTTTGACATGCATGAGAATGACATGATCAGATGCGTCTCGTGAAAACTATGCAAAACCATATAAAGAACATTACAATCGGAGCTACGGATCAACGGGAATCAATGAAACAAGATATGAAGCCCTACGTGTCAAAATCAACACCACACACTCAAATGGCACAAATCTGGTATTCCCAGGTTGCCAACACATAAAACAACCCATCATGGATGGGGTGGAGCAAAGAAGAACACCACAACATCAACTAAGCACCCACAATCATCAAAATGACAAAACTACATAATCTGCCATAATCTGCATCTTAGCACTTTGTGAGCTACATGCAAAGCACCTACAACCACCCAACTATGTCAAATAATATATGTGGATGTATCTAGCCAAGAATACTACCAGCACAAGCAAGATTCACACAAAAAGGAATTATACACAGGAAGATACAAGGCTGCAAACTTTTCCAAAACCATCAGATCTCAGGGACTTGGTGAAAATTCCTGCACGTGACTTTCTGTCTTTGTTCTGAAGCTTTTTGACGGCAGCCAAAACATAACCTACAGGACTCCAAATGGGATGAAATTTGACAGGGAGCTTCACAAATATATCAGGTCCAAATTCCTAGCACTAAACTAAGGCTAGATCACAACGCAATGACCAACACAACCTCATCTACAGGAGAAGAAAATGTTTCCAGATTCTCATACTTGGTGAAATTCCAGATTTCACTAAGCTGGAATTTTCAGCCGCATGCCCACTTTGTCTAGGCATAACTTGCACACAAGTAACACCAAGAGATAAATGACACCACTATGGATTAGAGCAAAACCCATACTACTACCTCACAAAAGCTCATGCCCTTGGGCTCAACCTATTCCATGGAAACAAAGAGCAAACTTGCAACACATTTGAATATGTCAACTCCAGAAAGTATCCTAATGGAAAAAATAACTTCACCACTGGATTCCTTGGGATATTCTACCCCAAAATCATATATAATATGTGGGCACTTACTTGGAACAAGTGGCCACAAATTAAGGAAGAGGAAACTACTCCAAATCATGCCTAGTGAAAAGTGCATCATTTCATGTAGTTTCACTATGTCAACTATTACATGGTTGAGCTCATGTACACAATGACGAAGTGACATGGGGGTTTGAACCCCATGTTTGTGTCATGCACATCAACTTCACAACCACTTCTACCAAGCTATCCACACATACAAATCACCATGCCCTCTCACATATGGACATGTGAAGGTGCATAGCTTTGCTTGCAAAGGTGGGGTGCTTCTCACACACACATCTAATCCACACCACACTACAACATCATCTTGATCAAAACACAAGAAGAAGGTCTCTAAACATGTGACACAAGATGGGAACACCATACCACATACACACACACACATGTGGCTAGCTTCATGTGTATGTACACACACACACACACACATGCACACTCCACTATGCTTGCAAGCACAAGATTATACCAACACACACACATGTGAGCTTGCTCACACATACACCCAAAAATCACATCTCCTACTACATGCACATAACTAGAACAAGGTTTAAAACCTACTGGTGTTATATTTTTGGCAACACAACTTTGCTGCCCAAGCATCACAATTAACTAGAAAGGCAAAACAGCAAAAGGCAAAAAACAATAGCAAGAAAATAAAAAAAGAGGATGCCCTGGGAATCGAATCCAGGACCTACTGGTCTACCACACCACCACACAACCACTGGGCTGACACCTACTTCTCGATAGAACAGAGGGCTTATACAGGATAAGCCATCCCCTGCTGCTACTGCTGCACGAAATTAGACAGACAAAGAAAAGGGTTGAGGGGGGACTCGAACCCACAACCTCACGAGAACAATCACGAGACTCCAACCACTGCGCTACGAATCGAAGTCTGCTAGCTAGGGGATCTGTAACAAGAAAAACCCGTGCCTTCAGACTACTCTGCACACACACGCACGCCGGCGACAGGGAGGCGAGGGTGCAAAGAAGCACAGGGGGGCGGACGGCGTTAGAAGAAAGAAGAAGGAGTCGCGCGCCTGGGCTCGCGCTGGAACAGAGAGGAACATGGGCCACACCGAAGGGGGAAGGCCCATGCTACGCGAGGAGGAGAGAAATAATTCCCTCGGGGTGGGGTTCTATTTAGAAAACAACATAGAAAGGAAAAAAATAAACCCTAGGCGATCTGATCAAGCTAAAAAATATACCAAACACACCCCTGGTCATAAGGAATGATGACCTAATAGAATAAAATGAAAAAGGGAATTTAGGAGCAAGTAAATATTTAGAAAACAGAATATGTTGAGCTGTTTTGTGAATATTTGCACCCTCACAACATAGTTTCAAAAGAGCAAAATCACATCTTCATATCCACCACAAAATATGCTAAATCAAGGACATTTTTAAAACATGGATGGGACAAGTGAATATAGGGCTTAAGATAAAAGAGAGGGGGAGTTTATAAACCCTAGAGCAAATCTCATGCTTCCTACTAACACATGTACACTCCACACAAGCTAACACAACACATCGCATCACCACATCACAAGGACCACACCAACACATAAGATCACAAGGCATCAAACACAAAAGGCATGGGATGGATGGAATGCATGAATGCAAAGGGAGGCATGGCAAGGTGACACATGAAATAACACATGCATTAAGCTCTCATTGCAATGACCAGGTGGACCCACATGAGAAGGTTCCAAATAGGGAAGGTTTACATATGGGGCACTACAAACTCTCCCACACTACAAAGAAGATCTCGCCCTCGAGATCTAAGACTGAAAGAAATCGGGAAATTTGGAACGGAGGTGATCCTCGCGTTCCCACGTAGCCTCTTTATCGGAATGGTGAGACCACTGCACTTTGAGAAATTTGACAGTCTTGTTACGGGTCTTGCACTCAGTCGCCTCGAGAACCGCAACTGGATGCTCACGATAAGAAAGGTCACGCTGAAGGTCGATCTCTTGAAGATGCATAGTGCGCTCGGGGGTCTTGAAACACCTCCGAAGCTAAGAAACATGGAATACATCATGGACATTTGCAAAGGTTGATGGAAGCTCGAGCTGGTACGCAAGGTCGCCTCTCTTGCCAACCACTCTGAATGGACCAACGAAACGAGGCGCAAGCTTGCCTTTGATGCCAAAGCGCTGCATACCCTTCATAGGCGACACCTTGAGATAGACGAAGTCATCAAGCTCATAAGACATGTCACGGTGCTTGCTATCATACTAGCTCTTCTGATGGGACTGAGTTGCTCTGAGGTTGTCGCGAATGATCCGACACATCTCCTCAGCTTCTTCTATCATATCATTGCCAAGGATCTGACGCTCGCCGGTCTCGGACCAGTTGATCGGACACTTCCTGCCATAAAGAATTTCAAATGGAGCCTTGCCAGAACTAGCTTGATAACTGTTGTTATACGAGAACTCCGGGAAAGGCAGGCAATCTTCCCACTTCATGCCAAAAGAGATAACACAGGCTCTCAGCATATCCTCAAGAACTTGATTCACTCTCTCCACTTGACCACTAGTCTAAGGATGGAATGTTGTGCTGAAGCTGATCTTCGTGCCCATAGCAGACTGAAAGGAGTCCCAGAACTTGGAAGTGAAGATACTTCCGCGATCTGACGAGATCATCATAGGCACGCCGTGCAAAGAGACAATCCTGGAGGTGTACAACTCTGCCAGCTGAGCTGCTGAAATGGACTCCTTGACTGGAAGGAAATGAGCCACTTTACTCAATTTGTCGATGACGACGAAGATAGCATCATTGCCCTTCTTGGACTTCGGAAACCCGGTGACGAAATCCATCTCAATGTGATCAAACTTCCACTCACGAATTGGCAAAGGCTGCAAGAGACCTGTTGGGCGTTGAAGTTCTGCTTTCACCCTTCGACATACATCACACTCGTTTACGAACTGAGAAATCTCACGTTTCATACGAGTCCACCAGAATGTCTGCTTCAAGTCATGGTACATTTTGGAGCTTCCAAGATGAATAGAGAGTAGAGAGTTATGAGCTTCTTCCATGATCACCTTCCCGAGATCACCTTTCGGGACGACAAGGCGATCCTCGAAAAACAACGTGTCCCTGGCATCAACAGTGAATCACTTATACTTGGGGAGACTCTTTCCCACGCCAATCTTGACCTTCTTCACCATAGCGTCAAGAAGCTGAGCTGCTCTGACCTGATCTTCCAAGGTAGGAGAGATCTAAAGGTTCGCAAGAAATTCCTGAGGTACTAGCTGAAGGTTAAGCTTCCTGAAAGACTCACAAAGACCCGGCTGGAGAGGTTGCAGAATCAGACTGTTGCAATATGCCTTCCTGCTCAAAGCATCCGCCACAGCATTTGCCTTGCCTGGAATGTACTCAACACTCGGATTAAAATCCTGGAGCATTTCCACCCAACGTGTTTGCCGAAGATTCAAGTTAGGCTGAGTGAAGATGTACTTGAGACTCTTGTGATCGGTGAAAACTTCAACCTTACGTTCCAACAAGAGATGTCTCCAAGTCATCAAGGCGTGAACCACAGCTGCTAGCTCGAGATCATGCACATGATAGTTCTTCTCCGTAGGCTTCAACTGCCTAGAGGTATAAGCAACCACCTTCTTATCTTGCATCAAGACTGCACCAAGACCCTGGAGAGAAGCGTCGCAAAAGACCTGGTACGGCTTGGAATCATCCGGATGGGGCCAAGACCGGAGTGGAGATAAGCTTCTCTTTGAGTGTATCGAAGGCCAGTTGACACTATGGAGACCAAGCATACTTAACACCCTTCTGAAGAAGACTAGAGAGTGGCTTGGCGATCTTGGAGAAGTTCTCAACAAACCTTCTGCAATATCCAGCAAGCCCGAGAAAGCTTCGAAGCTGCTTCACGTTCTGCGGAGGCTCCCATTCAACAATGGCTTGAACCTTGGACGGATCAACCTTAATGCCCTCGGCAGAGATAATATGCCCAAGATAAACCACTTCTTTCAGCCAGAACTCGCACTTGGAAAACTTGGCATACAACTTGTATTCTCTCAGTTTATCAAGCACCAATCTAAGATGTACTTCATGATCTTCCTCAGTCTCAAAAAAGACCAGAATGTCGTCGAGATAGAGCAAGACAAATTCATTCTTGTATGGAGAGAAAATATAGTTCTTCAATCGACAGAATGTCAGAGGAGCATTAGCCAGACCAAAAGACATGACCGTATACTCATACGAGCCAAAACTAGTCCTGAATGCCGTCTTCAGAATGTCTTCCTCGCGAATGCGAATTTGATGATAGCCCATTCTGAGATCAAGCTTGGAGAATACTTTAGCACCTTTCAACTGTTCGAACAACTCACTTATCTTCGGAAGTGGATATTTGTTCTTGATTGTCTTCTTGTTCAATGGACGGTAATCGACACACAGCCGGTCCGTGCCATCCTTCTTCTTGACAAACAGAACACCACAGCCCCACGAAGACGAGCTCGGTCTGATCAAACCCAAACGCTCCTGCTCATCGAGTTGCCTCTTAAGTTCCTTCAATTCTTCTGGACCCATCTTGTACGTGTTGGAAATATGCCCTAGAGGCAATAATAAATTAGTTATTATTATATTTCTTTGTTCATGATAATCGTTTATTATCCATGCTATAGTTGTATTGATTGGAAACACAGTGCATGTGTGGATACATAGACAAAACATTGTCCCTAGTAAGCCTCTAGTTGACTAGCTCGTTGATCAAAGATGGTCAAGGTTTCCTGGCCATAGGCAAGTGTTGTTACTTGATAACGGGATCACATCATTAGGAGAATCATGTGATGGACTAGACCCAAACTAATAGATGTAGCATGTTGATCGTGTCATTTTGTTGCTACTGTTTTCTGCGTGTCAAGTATTTGTTCCTATGACCATGAGATCATATAACTCACTGACACCGGAGGAATGCTTTGTGTGTATCAAACATCGCAACGTAACTGGGTGACTATAAAGATGCTCTACAGGTATCTCCGAAGGTGTTCATTGAGTTAGTATGGATCAAGACTGGGATTTGTCACTCCGTATGACGGAGAGGTATCTCGGGGCCCACTCGGTAATACAACATCACACACAAGCCTTGCAAGCAATGTGACTTAGTGTAAGTTGCAGGATCTTGTATTACGGAACGAGTAAAGATACTTGTCGGTAAACGAGATTGAAATAGGTATGCGGATACTCACGATCGAATCTCGGGAAAGTAACATACCGAAGGACAAAGGGAATGACATACGGGATTATATGAATCTTGGCATTGAGGTTCAAACGATAAGATTTTCATAGAATATGTGGGATCCAATATGGGCATCTAGGTCCCGCTATTGGATATTGACCGAGGAGTCACTTGGGTCATGTCTACATAGTTCTCGAACCCGCAGGGTCTGCACACTTAAGGTTCGACTTTGTTTTATGCGTATTTGAGTTATATGGTTGGTTACCAAATGTTGTTCAGAGTCCCGGATGAGATCACGGACGTCACGAGGGTTTCTGGAATGGTCCGGATACGAAGATTGATATATAGGATGACCTCATTTGATTATCGGAAGGTTTTCGGAGTTACCGGGAATGTACCGGGAATGACGAATGGGTTCCGGGTGTTCACCGGGGGGGAGAGGGGGCAGCCCACCCCGGGGAAGCCCATAGGCCTTGGGGGGTGGCGCACCAGCCCTTTGTTGGCTGGTGGTACAGCCCAAGAAGGCCCTATGCGCCATAGGAAGAAAATCAAAGAGAAAAGAAAAAAAGGAGGTGGGAAAGGAGAGAAGGACTCCACCTTCCAATCCTAGTTGGACTAGGATTGGAGGAGGACTCCTCCTCCCTTGGTGGCGCAGCCCTTGGGGCTCCTTGAGCCTCAAGGCAAGCCTCCCCTCCCTCCTCCTATATATATGGAGCAATTAGGGCTGATTTGAGACAACTTTTCCAAGGCAGCCCGACCACATACCCCCACGGTTTTACCTCTAGATCGCGTTTCTGCGGAGCTCGGGCGGAGCCCTGCCGAGATAAGATCATCACCAACCTCCGGAGCGCCGCCACGCTGCCGGAGAACTCATCTACCTCTCCGTATCTCTTGCTGGATCAAGAAGGCCGAGATCATCGTCGAGCTATACGTGTGCTAAACGCGGAGGTGCTGTCCGTTCGGCACTAGATCGTGGGACGGATCGCGGGACGGTTCGTGGGACGGTTCGCGGGGCGGATCGAGGGACGTGAGGACGTTCCACTACATCAACCGCGTTCACTAACGCTTCTGCTGTGCGATCTAGAAGGGTATGTAGATCGGAAATCCCCTCTCGTAGATGAACATCACCATGATAGGTCTTCGTGCGCGTAGGAAATTTTTTGTTTCCCATGCGACGTTCCCCAACAGTGGCATCATGAGCTAGGTTCATGCGTAGATGTAATCTCAAGTAGAACACAAAAGTTTTTGTGGGCGGTAATGTGCGTTTTTCTGCCCTCCTTAGTCTTTTCTTGATTCCGCGGTATTGTTGGATCGAAGCGGCTCGGACCGACATTACTCGTACGCTTACGAGAGACTGGTTTCATCGCTATGAGTAACTCCGTTGCTCAAAGATGACCGGCGAGTGTCAGTTTCTCCAACTTTAGTTGAATCGGATTTGACCGAGGAGGTCCTTGGATGAGGTTAAATAGCAATTCATATATCTCCGTTGTGGTGTTTGCGTAAGTAAGATGCGATCCTACTAGATACCCATGGTCACCACGTAAAACATGCAACAACAATTAGAGGGCGTCTAACTTGTTTTTGCAGGGTATGCTTGTGATGTGATATGGTCAACGATGTGATGTGATATATTGGATGTATGAGATGAGCATGTTGTAATAGTTAATATCGACTTGCACGTCGATTGTACGGCAACCGGCAGGAGCCATAGGGTTGTCTTTAAACTAACGTTTGTGCTTGCAGATGCGTTTACTATATTGCTAGGACATAGATTTAGTAGTAATAGCATGAGTAGCACGACAACCCCGATGGCGACACGTTGATGGAGATCATGATGATGGAGATCATGGTGTGACGCCGGTGACAAGAAGATCGTGCCGGTGCTTTGGTGATGGAGATCAAGAAGCACATGATGATGGCTATATCATGTCACTTATGAATTGCATGTGATGTTAATCCTTTATGCACCTTATCTTGCTTAGAACGACGGTAGCATTATGAGGTGATCTCTCACTAAAATTTCAAGACGAAATTGTGTTCTCCCCGACTGTGCACCGTTGCGACAGTTCTTCGTTTCGAGACACCACGTGATCATCGGGTGTGATAGACTCAACGTTCACATACAACGGGTGCAAAACAGTTGCACACGCGGAACACTCGGGTTAAGCTTGACGAGCCTAGCATGTGCAGACATGGCCTCAGAACACATGAAACCGAAAGGTCGAGCATGAATCGTATAGTTGATATGATTAGCATAGAGAGGCTTACCACTGAAACTATTCTCGACTCACGTGATGATCGGACTTGAGATAGTGGATTTGGATCATGTACCACTCAAATGACTAGAGATATGTACTTTTTGAGTGGGAGTTCTTAAGTAATATGATTAATTGAACTAATTGTCATGAACATAGTCTAATGGTCTTTGCGAATTACGATGTAGCTTGCGCTATAGCTCTACTATTTTTATATGTTCCTAGAGAAAATTTAGTTGAAAGTTGATAGTAGCAAACTTTGTAGAGGATTGTCCTCGTTGCTGTGCAGAAGGCTTATGTCCTTAATGCACCACTCGGTGTGCTGCACCTCGAGCGTCGTCTATGGATGCTGTGAACATCTGACATACACGTTTCTGATAACCACACGATAGTTCAGTGCAAAATACTTAATGGCTTAGAAGCAAGGCGCCGAAGACGTTTTGAAACGTCTCGGAACATAAGTGATGTTCTAAAGAGATGAAATTGTGATTTCATGCTTGTGCCCTTGTTAAGAGGTACGAGACCTCTGACAAGATTCTTTGTCCACAAAGTAAAGGAGAAAAGCTTAATCGTTGAGCATGTGCTCAGATTGTCTGAGTACGACAATCGCTTGAATCAAGTGGGAGTTAATCTTCTAGATGAGATAGTGATGGTTCTCCAAAGTCACTGCCACCAAGCTATGAGAGCTTCGTGATGAAGTATAACATATCAAGGATAGATACAATGATCCTTGAGCGATTCGCGATGTTTGACACTGCGAAAGTAGAAATCAAGAAGGAGCATCAATAGTTGATGGTTAGTAAAACCACTAAGTTTCAAGAAAGGCAAGGGCTAGAAGGGATACCTCGTGAAATGGCAAAACAGTTGTTGCACTAATGAAGAGACCCAAGATTAAACCCAAACCCAAGACTAAGTGCTTCTGTAATGAGGGGAACAGTCACTGAGGCGGAGCAACTCTAGATACTTGGTAGATAAGAAGGCTGACAAAAGTCGAAAGAAGTATATTTGATATACATGATGTTGATGTGTACTTTACTAGTACTCCTAGTAGCACGAGGGTATTGGATACCGGTTCGGTTGCTAAGTGATTAGTAACACGAAATGAAAGCTTCGGCATAAACGAAGACTAGCTAAAGGCGAGGTGACGATACGTGTTGGAAGTGTTTCCAAGGTTGATATGATCAAACGTCGCACACTCCATCTACCATCGGGATTGGTGTTAAACCTAAATGATTGTTATTTGGTGCTTGCGTTAAGCATGAACATGATTGGATCGTGTTTATTGCAATACGATTATTCATTTAAAGAGAATAATGGTTACTCTATTTGCTTGAATAATCACCTTCAATGGTTTGTTGAATCTCGATCGTAGTGTTACACATGTTCATAATATTGGTGCCAAAAGATACGAGGTAATGATGATAGTACTACTTACTTGTGGCACTGCCGCTTGAGTCATGTTGGTATAAATTGCATGAAGAGGCTCCATGCTGATGGATCTTTATACTCACTTGATTTTGAATCACTAGTGACATGCAAATCATACCACATGAGCAAGGCCTTGTTTTCATTGAGATGAAACAAGATAGTAACTTGTTGGAAGTGATACATGTTGATGTATGCAGTCCAATGGGTGCTGAGGCACGCAGTGGATATCATTATGTTCTTACTTCAATGACGATTTGAGCAGATACAAGAGTATTTACTTAATGAATCACAAGTCTGAAATATTGAAAGGTTCAATTCTGTTTCAGGAATGAAGTTCGTCGTAACAAGAGGATAAACTGTCTACGATATGATCATAGAAATGAATATCTGAGTTACGAGTTTTGGTACGCAGTTAAGACAATGTGGAAATTGTTTCGCAGTTCATGCCACCTGGGACATCATAATGTGATGATGTGTGTGAACGTCATAGCCACGCACTATTTGGTATGGTGGATGCTATGATGTCTCTTATCGAATTACCACTATCGTTTATGGGTTATGCATTAGAGACAACTGCATTCACTTTAAATAGGGCACCGCGTATTTCCGTTGAGATGACACAGTATAGACTGAGGTTTAGAGAAATCTAAACTGTCGTTTCTTGAAAGTTTGGGGCTTCGACACTTGTGTGAAAAAGTTTCAGTCGAATAAGCTCAAACCCAAAGCGGATAAATGCATCTTCATGGGATATCCAAAACAGTTGGGTACATCTCCTATCTCAGATCCGAAAGCAAAGTGTTTGTTTCTAGAAACGGATCCTTTCTCGAGGAAAGGTTTCTCTCGAAAGAATTGAGTGGGAGGGTGGTAGAACTTAATGAGGTTATTGAACCATCACTTCAACCAGTGTGTAGCAGGGCGCAGTAAGCTATTCCTGTGGCGCCTACACCAATTGAAGTGAAAGCTGAAGATGGTGATCATCGAGCATCGGATCAAGTTACTACAAACCTCGTAGGTTGACAAGGTTGTGTACTACTGCAGAGTGGTACGGTAACCCTGTCTTGGAGGTCATGTTGTTGAGCAACAGTGAACCTACGAGTTATGGAGAAACAATGGTGGGCCCGGATTCCGACAAATGGCTGGAAGCCATGAAATCCGAGAGAGGATCCATGTATGAAAACAAAGTGTAGACTTTGGAAGAACTACTTGATGGTCATAGTACTGTTGAGTAAAGATGGATCTTTAAAAGGAAGACAGACGATGATGGTGATAAGTCACTATTAAGAAAAGCTCGACTTGTCGCAAAGATGTTTCCGACAAGATCAAGCAGTTGACTATGATGAGACTTTCTCACTCGTAGCGATGCTAAAAGTCTGTTAGAATTATGTTAGTAGTTGCCGCATTATTTATGAAATATTGAACATAGGATGTCAAAACATTGTTTCCTCGACGGTTTCCTTGAGCAAACATTGTATGTGATACAACCAGGAGGTTTTGTCGATCCTAAAGATACTAGCAAGTATGCAAGCTCCAGCGATCCTTCAATGGACTGGTGCAAGCATCTGGGAGTTGGAATATACACTTTGATGAGATGATCAAAGATTTTGGGTTTGTACAAGGTTTATGAGAAACTTGTATTTCCAAAGAAGTGAGTGGGAGCACTATAGAATTTCTGATAAGTATATGTGGTTGACATATTGTGGATCAGAAGTAATGTAGAATTTCTGTAAAGCATACAAGGTTGTTTGAAAAGAGTTTTTCAAAGGAATACCTGGATTGCGCTACTTGAACGTTGAGCATCAAAGATCTATGGTGATAGATCAAAAGCGCTTAATAGAAGTTTCAACAAGATGCATGCCTTGACAAGTTTTTGAAGGAGTTCAAAATAGATCAGCAAAGAAGGAGTTCTTGGTTGCGTTGTGAGGTGTGAATTTGAGTAAGACTCAAAACCCGACCCCGGCAGAATAAAGAGAATAGACGAAGGTCGTCTTCTATGCCTTGGCCGTAGAATCTGAAGTATGCCATGCTGGGTACCGCACGTGATGTGTGCCTTGACTCAAAGTCTGTTGAGAGGTACAGAAAGTGATCCATGATTGAATCACTAGCAGCGGTCAAAATTTATCCTTAGTAACTGATGGACTAAGGAATTTTTCTCGATTATAGAGGTGGTTAAAGAGTTTGTCGTAAAGGGTTACGTCGATGCAAGCTTTGACACTAATCCGAATAACTATGAGTAGTGAAACGGATTCGTATAGTAGAGTAGATATTTGGAGCATTTCCGAATAACACGTAGTAGCAGCATCTATAAGATGACATAAAGATTTGTAAAGAACGCACGGATTTGAAAGTTTCAGAACCGTTGACTAAAACCTCTCTCACGAGCAAGACGTGATCAGACCCCATAACTATATGGGTGTTGGATTCGTTGGAATCACATGGTGATGTGAACTAGATTATTGACTCTAGTGCAAGTGGGAGACTGTTGGAAATATGCCCTAGAGGCAATAATAAATTAGTTATTATTATATTTCTTTGTTCATGATAATCGTTTGTTATCCATGCTATAATTGTATTGATTGGAAACACAGTGCATGTGTGGATACATAGACAAAACACTGTCCCTAGTAAGCCTCTAGATGACTAGCTCGTTGATCAAAGATGGTCAAGGTTTCCTGGCCATAGGCAAGTGTTGTTACTTGATAACGGGATCACATCATTAGGAGAATCATGTGATGGACTAGACCCAAACTAATAGACGTAGCATGTTGATCGTGTCATTTTGTTGCTACTGTTTTCTGCGTGTCAAGTATTTGTTCCTATGACCATGAGATCATATAACTCACTGACACCGGAGGAATGCTTTGTGTGTATCAAACGTCGCAACGTAACTGGGTGACTATAAAGATGCTCTACAGGTATCTCCGAAGGTGTTCGTTGAGTTAGTATGGATCAAGACTAGGATTTGTCACTCCGTATGACGGAGAGGTATCTCGAGGCCCACTGGGTAATACAACATCACACACAAGCCTTGCAAGCAATGTGACTTAGTGTAAGTTGTAGGATCTTGTATTACAGAACGAGTAAAGAGACTTGTCGGTAAACGAGATTGAAATAGGTATGCGGATACTCACGATCGAATCTCGGGCAAGTAACATACCGAAGGACAAAGGGAATGACATACGGGATTATATGAATCCTTGGCATTGAGGTTCAAACGATAAGATTTTCGTAGAATATGTGGGATCCAATATGGGCATCCAGGTCCCGCTATTGGATATTGACCGAGGAGTCACTTGGGTCATGTCTACATAGTTCTCGAACCCGCAGGGTCTGCACACTTAAGGTTCAACGTTGTTTTATGCGTATTTGAGTTATATGGTTGGTTACCGAATGTTTTTCGGAGTCCCGGATGAGATCACGGACGTCACGAGGGTTTCTGGAATGGTCCGGATACGAAGATTGATATATAGGATGACCTCATTTGATTACCGGAAGGTTTTCGGAGTTACCGGGAATGTACCGGGAATGACGAATGGGTTCCGGGTGTTCACCGGGGGGGAGGGGGGGCAACCCATCCCGGGGAAGCCCATAGGCCTTGGGGGTGGCGCACCAGCCCTTTGTAAGCTGGTGGTACAGCCCAAGAAGGCCCTATGCGCCATAGGAAGAAAATCAAAGAGAAAAGAAAAAAAGGAGGTGGGAAAGGAGAGAAGGACTCCACCTTCCAATCCTAGTTGGACTAGGATTGGAGGAGGACTCCTCCTCCCTTGGTGGCGCAGCCCTTGGGGCTCCTTGAGCCTCAAGGCAAGCCTCCCCTCCCTCCTCCTATATATATGGAGCAATTAGGGCTGATTTGACACAACTTTTCCAAGGCAGCCCGACCACATACCTCCACGGTTTTACCTCTAGATCGCGTTTCTGCAGAGCTCGGGCGGAGCCCTGCCGAGATAAGATCATCACCAACCTCCGGAGCGCCGTCATGGTGTCGGAGAACTCATCTACCTCTTCATCTCTCTTGCTGGATCAAGAAGGCCGAGATCATCGTCGAGCTGTATGTGTGCTAAACGCGGAGGTGCCGTCCGTTCGGCACTAGATCGTGGGACGGATCGCGGGACGGTTCGTGGGACGGTTCGCGGGGCGGATCGAGGGACGTGAGGACGTTCCACTACATCAACCGCGTTCACTAACGCTTCTGCTGTGCGATCTACAAGGGTACGTAGATCGGAAATCCCCTCTCGTAGATGAACATCACCATGATAGGTCTTCGTGCGCGTAGGAAAATTTTTGTTTCCCATGCGACGTTCCCCAACAGTACGGCCGTTTGCACACTGGCTCTGTGCCTGGCTCAAGATCAATGACAAACTCGACTTCACGGTGCGGAGGCATGCCTGGGAGCTCTTCAGGAAACACATATTGATATTCGCAGACCACTGGGACTTGCTCAATAGGATTGATGTCACCCTTTTCATTCAAGGAGAACAGACGGATTGTATCATCGCGCGTCGCGAATATAATAACGTCTTCCGAAGAGTGGGTAAGCTTCACTTATTTGGCTTCACAATCAATTGACGCCTTGTTCATGGCCAGCCAGTCCATACCAAGAATCAAGTCAATGTCGGAATTGCCCAAAACAATAGGAGATGCGAGAAAAGCATAAGCGCCCATCTTGACAGAAACATCTGGGACGAACAACTGAGAGCTCATCCGCACACCCGGAGATACAACTTGCAATGACTTGGGAAGGAACTTGGTCGCAATATTATTACCAAATGCAAAGGGGTATGACATGAAGGAATGCGAAGCACCAGAATCAAATAACACTTTAGCAGGAATATCATTGACGAGGAGGTTACCCATGATCACATCAGAGGAGTTGTCTGCTTCAGTTGCGTTCACCATGTTGACTCGAGCTGATCTGGGGTTGAATTTGACAAGAGCGTTGCTTGGAGGTTTGCCTGGAGGAGGAGGCGGCAGATGGAGCTGAGAACTACATTTGTTGGCATAGTGACCCTTCTGCCCACATTTGTGACAAGTGACATCTGCTGGCTACCGAAACTGAGTCTGAGGAGGCCCTTGCTTCTGATGCTGGTATCTCTGCTGAAAGCCAGGGTTGGGTGGGTGGGAAGAACCACGACCACCTGAGTGCTTCAGCTGCTGTGAGTGCCGAGGAGGAGGAGGAGAAACCCAAAACCTATGTTGCTTCTGAACCACCTGAGTCGAGGAAGAGCTGGAATCTCTGAAGCGCTTCTTGGAATTTTCCACCCTGAGCAAGGCTGCCTCTGCTCTGAGAGCTAGGTTGTAGAACTTGTCAAACTCCTTAGGATCATGCAAGGAAAGAGCTAACTGCAAGTCTCTTTCAAGCCACCCCTGAACTGGTAGATCTTGCTCTTCTGATCCGGGATATCCTGCAGCGCGTAACGGGCCACCTCGTGGAACTGGACATTGTACTTGTACACAGAATTGCTGCCCTGCTTCAAATGCCAGAACTTCTCACGCATCTCCTCTACAAAACTAGAAGGGATGTAGTGGGACCTGAAGTCACGACAAAACTCGTCCCAAGACATCACCATGTCGCCTGTGGAGTCCTTGAGCTGCTGCCACCATATAGAAGCCTGTCCCTTCAACTGAAACGTTGCAAACTTGACATAGTCCTCCGGACGCACATTGCTACACTCGAGATGTTTGTTCATATCACGGATCCAATCTTCTGCATCAAATGGCTGGTCGCAAGAAGTGAACGTCTTAGGCTGGTTGACAGGAACTGACTCAGACTCGCAAACTGATTTCCACCATGTTAAAAATTGCCTGGCTGTTGGTTGGATCTCTCTTGCAGCAACTGAATCAGCATCTGGGTGTTTGCATTAGTAGCTGCCATCATCGCTTGCCAGGCCTCTGCAGGAGGAGGAGGCGGCGGCGGCGGAGGAGGAGGAGGTGGAGGCGGCATATCCTCACGCCCTGGGGTCTGATGAGTCGGTGGAGCCATCCTGAAGACGGACAGCATATTAGTCCACAGAATAATTGAAGATATTGCTGAATCAAAAGACAGAATATCTGAACAGAATTTAGCAATTGCACTTGAACAACATAGAAAGAATGCATCCTCAAAGTGACGGATGATAAAATTCCGATAAGGACCACTTCAAACAAGTGTGAGCTAGAATCGCTCGGAACAAACATATGATCGAGATTTTCCAAACCTCAATCAAGCGTCTGTAGGAAGATAGTCCTATAAGATACTACTAGATATCCCACCTATGAATTCCCAAAATAACTGTCATGCAATCTCGTACACGGATACAAGGAGTATTTCACACAACTCCTAAACTAACCCGTCACCTGTATCACATCCTTCAACACACGACCAGCATCTCGGACCTTCATCTACAACAGATCCTCGTGATCACAACGATACCAAGTGTGGTAGTATCCCCGAACAATCTGCACCAGTACTGGGGACATCGGGGTTATCTCACCACTACCAGCATTGAAGCAATAACGAACATCCTTCGTTCTTAGATACTCAGAAATCTGAATGATGGTGATGTGCGCATGAATCCCCCGGAGCTCAACTCCCCTGAGACTTAGAGCAGATAGGAGGCACCAGGACAGGATTCCGTCACATCGAAATCATATAGATTTCACAAATACCCGCGTGATCCTAAAAAAATTTGAGCGAGAAAAGGAGTAGAGTTAAAGATTTCCTAAGACGGGAACCTCACTAGAGCATAGAAGAGGAGAAAAAAGAATCCTACTCTCCGATATAACTAAGACTCAAAACATTTTCTAGACTCGACTCGGCCAAGTACGATCACACAAAGGCTCCTATGGTCGTAAGGCTCTGATACCAACTTGTAACGACCAAGATGCGGTCCTTTACAATCTGGGGATCGGGGCCCCGAATAGGAAAGGAGCGCATCTAAGCGTCTCGCAAACAGGTAACACAACACATACATAATAATAAAGATAGACAACCAGGGATTCAATTGCCTTCTCATAAATATCTCAGAGTACATCACACATACAACCAAGGTAGTTCCGCTACGGACTACAAAACATAGGAAGGCTATGCTACCCTGCCCGCAGGCCCATGATCACGACCACGCCTCAGTCTTCTGGATAGTTCACGTAAAGGCGGTCTGTCTCCTCGTCGTACTGCCACGCCAGCTGAGTGCCGTCGGGATCATCTGTCTCTGGGGTACCTGAACCTGTTGGGATTTTGGAGGAATCCGTGAGCCACGGGGACTCAGCAATCTAAGACCTTGGTGCCAGAACTAGTCAAGTTATTAGGTAGGATAAGGTGAAGTGTTTAAGGTTGCAGCATCCTAAGCTTGATTTAGTGGCTAACTTACGTAAGCACTTATGAAGGTGGTCTATACTAGCGGTCACGAATACTTGATCACTAAGTGATCCTGAACACCTACCTACGTCATTCATACCCCCACCGTGTTCCCAACCGAAGAGAGATCTTGGAGGGGACAGTCACGGTTACGCACACAGTTGGCAATTTTATTAGCTTTTGTTTGAGTTATCTAATACCGGATGTTAACAAAATATTCCAAGTTGCCACAAAACCACAGGCGCGGCTTTCCGAAAGATTAAACCCTGCAGGGGTGCTCCAACTAGTCCATCACAAACGTACACGGGTCGCAAAGTAATCCTCTATCACGAATCTCGTGATCTCGTCGGATTCCTTAGAGGAAAACCTCAACTCTGGGGGAAACCAAAGCTTCACTGGGATTCCTATACGCAAGATATATCGCTAAGGTAAGACAAGACTAGCAGGACCTCCCGACGTGTCGACGACCCCGATAAGAGCCTCGTATCTCAGTCTCAGGACAAACGGATGGAACTAGCTACAGGTACCAAACCTCAAGTTTCCTTGTGGTGGCCCCGCAGGCAGACCAGTTTGGACCAACACTCATGAGGAGCACTGGCCCGGGTTGTTGGTTAAAGATCCTCGGGGTGATCATTCCCTATGCAGATTATTAAGTCATTAGCAAATTAACACCAATGTTGGGTCCTGCCGGACAAGCCTTAACACTACGCGATTTATCGAGGTTGTCCCCATAACAACCCCGAACGTGTTAGGAGCGATCATTATGGAATCAAACACCGGTAACCGGTAAATAAGGCGGCAATAACGGAACAAAGCACCCGGCAAAAAGGCTAGGCCTTCCGTCATTTACCAAGTATATAGGTGCATTAACTAAATAACAACATTTAAGATAATGATATCAAGCTCATGTTATCACATGAGTCAAAGCACCTGCATCTAGCAACGCTAACATTAGTAGCTGAGCAAAACCTACTTAGCCCATCAAGTTTGCTAGGAAGGGATCAGTGTATGGGTTCATGGCATATCAAGAGGCAATTTAATTCAGTGGTAGGCAGCGAGCAATATGACATGGAAACTCAAACTAGCATAACAAGTCTAGAGATGGAATCAAGGTCATATCATCTTGCCTGTGATATCCTCAGCTTGGAATGGTTCTTGTTCGTCCTACACGTACTCTCCTGACTCCACGTATTCGTTCTCCGATCCCGGTGCTACCCAACATAAGAATAACATCCAATGAACAACAGCACCTCAAGATGCAACAAGCACATGATGCAAGAGATGAATATGAGCATGCATCACTAATTTCTATCACTAGCACAAGCAAAAGAAACTAAGACAAGTTCCTGGACAGAACTGTACCCTAAGCTATTTTGACATGCATTAGAATGACATGATCAGATGCGTCTCGTGAAAACGATGCAAAACCATATAAAGAACATTACAATCGGAGCTACGGATCAACGGGAATCAACGAAACAAGATATGAAGCCCTACGTGTCAAAATCAACACCACACACTCAAATGGCACAAATCTGGTATTCCCAGGTTGCCAAGACATAAAACAACCCATAATGGATGGGGTGGAGCAAATAAGAACACCACAACATCAGCTAAGCACCCACAATCATCAAAATGACAAAACTACATAATCTGCCATAATCTGCATCTTAGCACTTTGTGAGCTACGTGCAAAGCACCTACAACCACCCAACTATGTCAAATAATATATGTGGCTGTATCTAGCCAAGAATACTACCCGCACAAGCAAGATTCACACAAAAAGGAATTATACACAGGAAGATACAAGGCTGCAAACATTCCCAAAACCATCAGATCTCAGGGACTTGGTGAAAATTCCTGCACCTGACTTTCTGTCTTTGTTCTGAAGCTTTTTGATGGCAGCCAAAACATAACCTACAGGAATTCAAATGGGATGAAATTTTCCAAAGAGATGCACAAACATATCAGGTCCAAATTCCTAGCACTAAACTAAGGCTAGATCACAACACAATGACCAGCACAACCTCATCTACAGGAGAAGAAAATGGTTCCAGATTCTCAGACTTAGTGAAATTCCAGATTTCACTAAGCTGGAATTTTCAGCCACATGCCCACTTTGTCTAGGCATAACTTGCACACAAGTAACACCAAGAGATAAATGACACCACTATGGTTTAGAGCAAAACCCCTACTACTACCACACAAAAGCTCATGCCCTTGGGCTCAACCTATTTCATGGAAACAAAGAGCAAACTTGCAACACATTTGAATATGTCAACTCCAGAAAGTATCCTAATGGCAAAACTAACTTCACCACTAGATTCCTTGGGATATTCTACCCCAAAATCATATATAATATGTGGGCACTTACTTGGAACAAGTGGCCACAAATTAAGGAAGAGGAAACTACTCCAAATCATGCCTAGTGAAAAGTGCATCATTTCATGTAGTTTCACTATGTCAACTACTACATGGTTGAGCTCATGTACACAATGACAAAGTGACATGGGGATTTGAACCCCATGTTTGTGTCATGCACATCAACTTCACAACCACTTCTACCAAGCTATCCACACATACAAATCACCATGCCCTCTCACATATGGACATGTGAAGGTGCATAGCTTTGCTTGAAAAGGTGGGGTGCTTCTCACACACACATCTAATCCACACCACACTACAACATCCTCTTGATCAAAACACAAGAAGAAGGTCTCTAAACATGTGACACAAGATGGGAACACCATACCACATACACACACACATGTGGCTAGCTTCATGTGTATGTACACACACACACACACATGCACACTCCACTATGCTTGCAAGCACAAGATTATACCAACACACACACATGTGAGCTTGCTCACACATACACCCAAAAATCACATCTCCTACTACATGCACATAACTAGAACAAGGTGTAAAACCTACTGGTGTTATATTTTTGGCAACACAACTTTGCTGCCCAAGCATCACAATTAACTACAAAGGCAAAACAGCAAAAGGCAAAAAACAATAGCAAGAAAATAAAAAAAGAGGATGCCCTGGGAATCGAATCCAGGACCTACTGGTCTACCACACCACCACACAACCACTGGGCTGACACCTACTTCTCGATAGAACAGAGGGCTTATACAGGATAAGCCATCCCCTGCTGCTACTGCTGCACGAAATTAGACAGACAAAGAAAAGGGTTGAGGGGGGACTCGAACCCGCAACCTCACGAGAACAATCACGAGACTCCAACCACTGCGCTACGAATCGAAGTCTGCTAGCTAGGGGATCTGTAACAAGAAAAACCCATGCCTTCAGACTACTCTGCACACACGCACACCGGCGACAGGGAGGCGACGGTGCACTTCTCTGCTGCTGTTGCTGCGCGACAGGGAGGCTGACGCCTGCTGCTTCTGCACGCCTGCTACCCACATACCGCGGCACACACCAACTACTGCATCAAACAAGAACTGTGCTACTATATGCTGCACCGCGATCATCTACCTGTTGCTACCCTGCTACTCCAGAGAAGCACGCGAGCACCTCACCGGATCCAGGGCGATCTAAGGGGGAAGAAGGTAGGGGGAGGTGCACCTCACCTTGGGAAGGAAGGGGGAAGCCGATCGGAGAAGGAAGAAGCGTCGGATGATGAAGAAGATGCTGGAGGAGTCCCTACCCTGTCGAACCAAAGAAGAGGACGGAGAGACCACCGGGTTCGCGGTGAAGACGAGCTCGTGCTCGTCGGTGAGGACGCTCTTCGGGGCTCCTAGCGCCGGGAATGGGCCGCGGGATGCACCACCGAGATTCTGGACATGGCTGCCATCGCCAGAGACGACGGGAGGCAGGGGATCGACGGTGGGCTTCTTCTCTGCTTCTCCCTGCTAGCCCTACAGCAAACTTCCCTTGGGGAGGAAGGGAGAGATGGTGGGGAAGAAGAGAGGTGGCGGCGGCAGGAGAGGGAGAGAGGGAACCCTAGTGAAAGGAGGCGCGCACGCCAATGCTTTAAGGGGGTGGTCCTCGACGTTTGCAACGGCGGTATCTCTGTCTCTCTCTCTCTCGCCACTGACGGAAAGAAGCAGAGGGGGCGGACGGCGTTAGAAGAAAGAAGAAGGAGTCGCGCGCCTGGGCTCCCGCTGGAACAGAGAGGAACATGGGCCACACCGAAGGGGGAAGGCCCATGCTACGCCAGGAGGAGAGAAATAATTCCCTGGGGGGGTTTCTATTTGGAAAACAACATAGAAAGGAAAAAAATAAACCCTAGGCGATCTGATCAAGCTAAAAAAATATACCAAACACACCCCTGGTCATAAGGAATGATGACCTAATAGAATAAAATGAAAAAGGGAATTTAGGAGCAAGTAAATATTTACAAAACAGAATATGTTGAGATGTTTTGTGAATATTTGCACCCTCACAACATAGTTTCAAAACAGCAAAATCACATCTTCATATCCACCACAAAATATGCTAAATCAAGGACATTTTTAAAACAAGGATGGGACAAGTGAATATAGGGCTTAAGATAAAAGAGAGGGGGAGTTTATAAACCCTAGAGCAAATGTCATGCTTCCTACTAACACATGTACACTCCACACAAGCTAACACAGCACATCGCATCACCACATCACAAGGACCACACCAACACATAAGATCACAAGGCATCAAACACAAAAGGCATGGGATGGATGGAATGCATGAATGCAAAGGGAGGCATGGCAAGGTGACACATGAAATAACACATGCATTAAGCTCTCATTGCAATGACCAGGTGGTCCCACATGAGAAGGTTCCAAATAGGGAAGGTTTACATATGAGGCACTACAGCCTGGTGGCCGCGGGCCCCCCTGGCCACGCCATGAGGGCTTGTGGGGTCTCTGGTGGGCCCCTTCCCTGATTCTCTGGCTCTCCGATCTTTTTCTGTTCCGGAAAAAATCTTTTTGGCAGTTTCGTTCCGTTTGGACCCCGTTCAAAATCCTCCTCTTAAAGGGGTCAAAAACATGGAAAAACGGGAACTGGCACTTGGCACTGAGTTAATAAGTTAGTCCCAAAAAATATATAAAAGGCATATAAAACATCCAAAGTTTGACAAGATAATAGCATGAAACCATCAAAAATTATAGATACGTTGGAGACGTATCATGAAGTTTTCAAGTTTTGGGTGATGTTCTCATGGACAAAGGGATAAAGAGTGGAAAGAGCTCAAGCTTGGGGATGCCCAAGGCATACCAAGCCAAATTCAAGGACACCAAAAAGCCTGAGCTTGGGGATGCCCCGGGAAGGCATCCCCTCTTTCATCTTCAATCCATCGGTAACATTACTTGGAGCTATATTTTTATTCACCACATGATATGTGTTTTACTTGGAGCGTCTTGTATCGTAGGAGTATTTTCTTTTTTTTTGTGTCACAATCATCCTTGTTGCACACCTTTTGAGAGAGACATGCACTCATCGTGATATTGCTAGAATACTCTTTGAGCTTCGCTTATATCTTTTGAGTTAGGCAATTTAGCTCACATGTGCTTTACTTATATCTTTTGAGCTAGACAACTTTGCTCTAAGTGCTTCACTTAGATCTTTTAGAGCATGGCGGTGTCATATTTTGGAGAAATAAGAACTCTCAATCTTCACTTATATCTTATTGAGAGTGCTCTCTCTGAGTAACTTGGTAATTGGCTTGTGCTATGAAAGTAGTCCCAAAGGTGATAGGCACCCAAAGAGGATACAATAAAACTTCCATCTTCATGTGCATTGATTAGAAAGAGAAGTTTTATTCCTCTCAAATAGTTTTGATACATGGATTTGGTAATATTAAGAGTTATGTTAGTGGGGTGTTGTGAATCTAGAAATACATGTGTTGAAGTTAGTGATTCCCGTAACATGCACGTATGGTGAACCGCTATGTTAGGAAGTCGGAGCATAATTGATTTATTGATTGTCATCCTTTGTGTTGCAGTCGGGATCGCGCGATTGATAATACCTACCAACCCTTCCCCTAGGAGTACGCATTTAGCACTTTGTTTCGATTACTAATAAAAACTTTCGCAATAAGTATGTGAGTTCTTCATGACTAATGTGAGTCCATGGCATAGATGCACTTTCACGTTTCACCATTGCTAGCCTCTCTAGTGCCACGCAACTTTCGCCGGTGCACAAACCCACCATATGCCTTCCTCAAAACAGCCACCATACCTACCTACTATGGCATTTTCATAACCATTCCGAGATATATTGCCATGCAACTCCCACCGTTCCGTCTCATGACATGTGCCGTCACTTTCATATTGCCGTTGCATGATCGTAAGATAGCTAGCGAGATGTTTCAACATCATACGCCAAGCTAGATCGTTGCACATACTGGTACACTGCCTGAGGCATTTCCTATAGAGTCCTCATCGTTCTAAGCATTGAGCTGTGAGTAAATTAAAGTGTGATGATCATCATTATTAGAGCATTGTCCCATGTGAGGAAATAAAAAAGAAGATGCCAAAGTTGCCCAGAAAAGAGAGAGAGAGAGATGGAAAGAGGCCAAAGAGCCCAAACAAAAAAACAAAAAAAGAGAGAAAAGGAGAGAAGGGACAATGCTACTATATTTTCCACACTTGTGCT
Organism: Hordeum vulgare subsp. vulgare; assembly: GCF_904849725.1. Taxonomy (NCBI): domain Eukaryota; kingdom Viridiplantae; phylum Streptophyta; class Magnoliopsida; order Poales; family Poaceae; genus Hordeum; species Hordeum vulgare. Next base: position 456,796,533 of record NC_058522.1, read on the forward strand.
TCATAATAGCACCATGTTCTTCATGATTGAGAGTCTCTTGTTTTGTCACCACCATATGCTAGTGGGAATCTTCATTATATAACTTGGCTTGTATATTCCACTGATGGGCTTCCTCAAAATTGCCCTAGGTCTTCGTGAGCAAGCAAGTTGGATGCACACCCACTAGTTCTCCTTTTGAGCTTTCACATACCTTTAGCTCTAAGTGCATACATTGCATGGTAATCCCTACTCTTTCACATTGATATCTATTAATGGGCATCTCCATAGCCCTTTGATATGCCGAGTCGATGTGACCATCTCCTACTTTTTGTCTCACAACCTCCACCACACTCTATTCCACCTATAGTGCTATATCCATGGCTCACGCTCATGTATTGCGTGAGAGTTGAAAAAGGTTTGAGAAAGTAAGAGTGCGAAAACAATTACTTGGCCAATACCGGGGTTGTGCATGATTTAAATTAGTTGTGTGGGGATGATGGAGCATAGCGAGACTATATGATTTTGTAGGAATAGTTTTCTTTGGCTTTGTTATTTCGAAAGTTCATGATTACCTTGCTAGTTTGCTTGAAGTATTATTGTTTTCATGACAATAGCAAACTATTGCTTTGGATCTTACGGATCTGAACATTCATGTCACATGAAAGAAGTTACAAAGGAAAAATATGCTAGGTAGCATTCCACATCAAAAATTCAGTCTTTATCACTTCCCTACTCGAGGACGAGCAGGAGTTAAGTTTGGGGATGCTTGATACGTCTCCAACGTATCTATAATTTTTGATGGTTCCATGCTATTATCTTGTCAAACTTTGGATGTTTTGTATGCCTTTTATATCTTTTTGGGACTAACTTATTAACTCAGTGCCAAGTGCTAGTTCCTGTTCTTTCTGTATTTTTGACCCTTTTCAAAGGAGAATATTAAACAGAGTCCAAACGGAATAAAACCTCCGAAAAGATTTTTTTCCGGAACAGAAGATACGCAAGGAGCGTGAGAACCAAGGCAGAGGCCACCAGGGGAGGCCATAAGCCCCCTAGGCGCGGCCAGGGGGGCCCGCGCCTAGCAGGCTTGTGGGCCCCCCGTGGCTCATCTGCCCTACTTCTTCCACCTATAAATCCCCAAAAAATCCAAAACCACGAGAGAGATCCACGAAAATACTTTTCCGCCGCCGCAAGCTTCTGTCTCCGCAAGATCCCATCTTGGCACGTTCTGGTGCCCTGCCGGAGGGGGGATTCGGATACGGAGGGCTTCTTCATCAACACCATTGTCTCTCCGATGATGCGTGAGTAGTTCACCATAGACCTTCGCGTCCATAGCTAGTAGTTGCTACTTCTCAAACAACAACGCCGGAATTTGACACGTTGACGGAGACTTGCTTGCGTTGGTTTTTCCCTTGAAGAGGAAAGGGTGATGCAACACAGGAGCAGTAAGTATTTCCCTCAGTTGAGAACCAAGGTATAAATCCAGCAGGAGAATCTAGTCAAGTCCAGAGTACCTGCACAAACACAAAAGAGCTTGCACCCAACGCTATAAAGGGGTTGTCAATCCCTTCAAGATTGATTGCAAAGTGAGATCTGAAGGCGGAAAGTGCAACGAAGAAAAAGAGTAAGGCTGAAAATATAGTGTGGAGTAGAGCCGGGGGCCATAGTGTTCACTAGAGGCTTCTCTCAAAATAGCAAGTATTACGGTGGGTGAACAAATTACTGTCGACCAATTGATAGAACCGCGCAAAGTCATGACGACATCTAAGGCAGTGATCATATATATAGGCATCACGTCCAAGACAAGTAGACCGATACTTTCTGCATCTACTAATATTATTCCACACATCGACCGCTATCCAGCATGCATCTAGTGTATTGAGTTCATGACGAACAGAGTAATGCCTTAAGCAAGATGACATGATGTAGAGGGATAATCTCAAACCAATGATGAAAACCCCAACTTTTTACCCTTGATGTCAACAACACGATACGAGCCTCGTTACCCCTTCTGTCACTGGGTGAGGTCACCCGCACGGTATGAACCCAAAACCAAGCACTTCTCCCATTGCAAGAATCATAGATCAAGCTGGCCAAAGAAAACACACAACTCGAAGAGAATTACAAGGATATGAAATCATGCATAAGAGAGATCAGAAGAAACTCAAATAAGATTCATAGATAATCTGATCATAAATCCACAATTCATCAGATCTCGACAAACACACCACAAAAGAAGATTACATCGGATAGATCTCCATGAAGATCATGGAGAACTTTGTATTGAAGATCCAAGAGAGAGAAGAAGCCATCTAGCTACTAGCTATGGACCCGTAGGTCTATGGTGAACTACTCACGCATCATCGAAGAGGTCATGGTGTTGATGAAGAAGCCCTCCGTATCCTAATCCCCCCTCCGGCAGGGCACCAGAACGTGCCCCAGATGGGATCTTGCGGAGACAGGAGTTTGCGGCGGCGGAAAAGTATTTTCGATGATCTCCTCATTTTTTTGGGATTTTAGGGAATATATAGGCGGAATACCTAGGGAACAGGAACAACGGGGAGCTCACAATCCTGCTAGGCCCGCCCCCCTAGGCCGGGCCTCGTGGTCTCGTGACCTCCTCCGAGGTCCCCTGCCTTGGTTCTCAAGTCTCCCGTGTGTCTTCTGTTATGGAAAAAATCATTCCGCAGATTTTATCCCGTTTGCACTCCGTTTAAAATTCTCCTCTGAAAAGGGTCAAAAACACGGAAAAACAGGAACTGGCACTTGTGTTAGGGCATATTTATGCCTAAGTAATTTTGGTGATTGATGATAGTACCGCAAAGGACAAATCGTGTGTGTTAAGATTTCAGATAACACATGTCAACGGCACAAGACGACTCGCCCCTCTCCATGGAACAGAAGCACGGTGTACTCTACGATTCTCTTGCTTTGAGTCTTAGGAATGCCTTACTATACAGAGGGGACCCGTAGTGGAAAGGTTTTTGTGGAATCAATTTTGCACGCACACACTTTACCTCCTTTCCCTTTCCCTGCAACTTTAGAGTGGTTCCCACCTCTGGTTTATCTCCTCTAAGCAAAAATGTCTCTCAGCGGTAGTACCGCTGGGCCTAGCGGTACTACCGCTGGAGCTGGCGGTAGTACCGCTAGCCGTAGCGGTAGTACCACTAGTGTTGGCGGTAGTACCGCTGTTCTGGCGGTAGTACCGCCCCTGGTCAGCGGTAGTACCGCTCCAGGAACTTAGTACCGCCTTCCTAGCGGTTGTACTTCGTCGGACTTTTTGCGAAGACTTTCTTGGCAGTGGTTGGACCGGTAGTGCATCTGCACTACCATGGGCCGAGCGGTAGTACCACTGCTGCCAGTGGTAGAACCGCTGGAGTGGCAGCGGTAGTACCACTGCAGCGAGCGGTAGTACCGCTGGAGTGCTAGCGGTAGTACCGCTGCAGCCAACGGTAGTACCGCTAGGCTCGGGCTGTGAGTGGGAAAACGGTTGGATTTCCCCCTCCCACTATATAAGGGGTTCTTCTTGCTCTATAACCCTACCTTTGACCCTCCCAAGCTCCATTGTTGCTCCCTAAGCTCAAAAGTGCCCGATCTCTCTCCCTAGCCAATCAAACTTGTTGATTCTCTAGGGATTGGTTGAGAAGGCCTAGATCTACACTTCCACCAAGAGAAAAATTGATCCCCCCGCCAATCCCTTGCGGATCTTGTTACTCTTGGGTGTTTGAGCACCCTAGACGGTTGAGGTCACCTCGGAGCCACATTCCATTATGGTGAAGCTTCATGGTCTTGTTGGGAGCCTCCAAGCTTTGTGTGGAGTTTGCCCCAACCTTGTTTGTAAAGGTTCGGTCGCCGCCTTCAAGGGCACCTATAGTGGAATCACGGTACCTCGCATCCTGTGAGGGCGTGAGGAGAATACGGTGGCCCTAATGGCTTATTGGGGAGCATTGTGCCTCCACACCGCTCCAACGGAGACGTACTTCCTGTCAAAGGGAAGGAACTTCGGTAACACATCCTCGTCTTTATTGGTTCCACGTGTGGTTATCTCTAACCTTTACATTGTGTATGCTTATGTTGTTGTGTATCTCTTACTTGTCTTAGTTATCTTTGTTGTTAGCATCATATAGGTTCACCTCTTTGTTGTCATTTTAGTGAACCCTTATGTTGCTTACCCTAACTTGCTAAGATTAATTAAAAAGTGGTCGTTGCCTATTCACCCCCCTCTAGTCAACCATATCGATCCTTTTAATTGGTATCAGAGCCACGTCTCTTTACTAAGGGTTTCACCACCCGAAGAGTACGGAAGATGATGAGGGAGTTTCCCGTGCGCAAACCGAGGCCATGAACTTGACTTCGATCACAAGGGATGACTTGAATACGGCTATGGACGCACTCAAGACGTCCTTGACGAACGAGGTCAAGACCATGCTTAAAGAGTTAACTGAGGGAATTAAAAGTTCTCCCGAACCGGCGTTGGTGGTTAAACCCACCAACACGGATTCGGAGGCCAATTCCTTTAGGGAAATGGCTAAAGGTATGCAACCTTCCCCTCCTCTCGAAAATGATGGGAATGGGACTTATGCATCTGTTCCACCACCGTTAGTCTATGGAGGACCGGTCCCCACACCGCGTCTTAATCCTGTTGGTCCTCCTCCTAAGCTTGTAAAAGGTGATTTTGCTAACTGGGTATTTTCTATTAAGTCTTATTTGAATCAAAGCTCAACAAATTTGTGGAGAATCATCGAGCAAGGTTATTATCCCCATGACCCAAGCAACCTCACTCCAAGAGAAGAAGCGGACAATCAATATAATCACTCCGCATTGTTTATTCTCCAGTCCGCAAGTGCCACCTGAAGATCTTCCTCACTTGCGTCCCTTCACTTTGGCCAAGGACTGTTGGGAGCACATTATGGTGTTGTACAAGGGAAGCTCTAGCATTCAACGGTCCAACAATGAGGTCGTACTTGATAAGGCCGATGAGTTTGTGATGAAGGAAGACGAGGACCCTCGTGATCTCTATCGAAGGGTGACTGCTATTGCTGTGGCTCTCGAGGACCATGGGAGCAAGGATGTGGATGATACATGGGTCAAGCGCAAGTTTCTCAAGGCCATCATGCCTTTCAATAAAGCCATGTCATCTGTCATTCGCCAACGACCAGATTTCCACTCCTGGTCTTCCAGTGAGGTGTTGGACGAATTCATTGCAATGTCAATCATGAACGAGACAGCTGACAATGCACGTGCTCGAGTTCGCTCAAAGACAGCTTCACCCAACCTTGCATTAAAGGCAAAAGCGGCTTTTGAAGAAGAAGAAGAGGATGAGGAAGAGGAGAGCTGCCCTGAAGACACGAAGTATGCTTATCATGAGCACATGGCTCTTGCGTCATGGCAATTCTGTGGCAACAAGAAGAACTCAAGACCCACCTTCGCCAAGAACAACTCAAGTGGGTTCAAACCCAAGCAAAGAGTGAGGACATGCTATAACTGTGGTAATGTGAGTCACTTCATGGCCGAATGTCCCTATGAGAAAAGGGAGGACAACGGGGGCAAGCTCATTCGCAAAGACAAAACCAAGTCATTCCCAAACAAGAACAACTTTGTGAAGAAACCCCACCCAAAGGGTATGGTGGCCCTTGAAGAGTACCCCTCCGATGCTGATGACGATGATGATATGGTGGCAACTGCAACTGTTGCCATTGCCACCCCCTCTCCCAAGAAGGTGTCTCTCTTCAACGCCCCCAACGAGAACCACATCGCCAAGTGCCTCATGGCCAAAGGTATCGATCAGGTAACCCCCATCATTAAGACCAACATCGCTACTCCTCCTTCATTGTTGAATTGTGTTGATGATAGTGATGTTGGGGAACTTAATGAGCATGATCTTGACAAATTTCTGTGCACTATCAAGGGAGAGTCCAAGAAGCACTTTGTTGCTCTCTTGGAACAACTGGGTGAGGCTAATGACCTCATTGAGTCTCATGAGGAGACCATCTCCGAGCTTCAGGGACATAGTCGTGACTATGCCGATGAGATTGCTGAACTATCTATAGCACTAGAAAGGGAGCGCACTCTTCGTTTGGCTCTTGAGGAGTCATACAACGATGACTGCACTAAAATGCAAAAGAAACTAGATCATGATATTGTTCTTACTCATATGCTTAAGTCTGAAAAGGATGCTCTTGGGGTTGGCCATGACAGACTCAAAGTGGAGTTTGACACACTTGACAAGGCTCACAAGGTCTTGAAAGGTGTTCATTTGTCTCTGAAAGAGTCTCATGATCAACTCCAACCAAAGCTTACCAAGGAAATCTCTACTTGTGCTCCCTTTGTGTTAATTGATAATGCTTGTACAACTAACCCTTGTTGTGAGTATGTACATCTTGTGGAGGAAAATGCCAAGTTAAAGGAGAGACTTGAGAAGGGCCTTGTGTCAGGCATACAAGGCGAGAAGAGCCTGAACGACCTCTTGAGCAATCAAAAGGGTGTGGTAGGAAAGGAGGGACTTGGACTTACCTCCAAGTCAAAAAGAAAAAGGAGGAACAGGAACAAACGATCCCCTACCCTCATGGACATCTTTGTCAAAGAGGGCGAAGGGACTCAGGAGGTGAACATGAACAAGGTGGACGATGGTAACGTCAAGAAGGGCAAAATCATTCCTACCAACACAGCCGGCAAACTCAATCCTTCCTATGTTTTATGTCGTGCTGGTGATGGGCATGTTTATGCTAGATTTGTTGGTTCTTACTATGAGTCCCTTGAATGGGCTATTTGGGTTCCTAAGACCCTTGTCTCTAACATTAAAGGACCCATTCAAAAATGGGTACCTAAAACCAAGCCTTGATCCATTGCAGGAGTTTGCTTCCGGTGGTGTGTCATGGTTGCTCGATAGTGGAGCAACAAATCATATGACCGGAAGCAAGGACTTAGTGGTGGATGTGCATCCTTCTCCATCTATGCCCACCCATGTCCAATTCGCCGATGCATCCTCGTCAAAGGTATTGGGATTTGGTAAGGTGGTCATCTCTCAAGAGTTATCAATTGAGAAGGTCATGCTTGTTGAGTCTCTTAGCTACAATTTACTTTCGGTTCGTCAACTTGCAATTATGGGTTTTTCCACATTCTTTAATCTTGATACTGTGGTCCTCTTGTGGAGCAAGACTCTTAAAGTAGCCTATGTTGGATATGTCGAAAATGGTCTCTATGTGGTGAACTTTTCAAAGCGACCCACTAAGACTGCGACTTGTCTAATGGCTAAAGTTGATGTGGGCTGGCTTTGGCATCGCCGACTAGCTCATGTCAATATGAGATCTTTGCAAAGTCTTCTCAAAGGGGACCATATTCGTGGACTAACAAATGTGAGTTTTGCTAGAGATCGTGCTTGCGGTGCCTGCATTGAAGGAAACATTCATGAAACTGCTGATCGTCCAACGACTCTCATTTACACTAAGAGGCCATTGGAGCTCCTCCATATGGATCTTTTCGGTCCTCCATCATTTGATGGTCTTGGAGGCAGAAAGTACTGCTTGGTGATTGTTGATGACTACTCAAGATACACCTGGGTATATTTCTTCAAGAGGAAGAGTGAGACTCAACAAACTGTCATCAACTTTGCTAATGAAGCTCAACGTCAACATGAAGCAAATATTTTGATGATTAGAAGTGACAACGGCACTGAGTTCAAGAACTACACCTTGGATGAGTTTCTACGTGATGAGGGAATAATACAACAATATTCAGCACCATATACCCCTCAACAAAATGGCGTGGCGGAGTGGAAGAACCGGACTTTGATGGATGCTGCAAGAACAATGATGGCGGAATTCAAATCTCCATATAACTTTTGGGCTGAGGCCATCAACACAGCATGTCACGCGTCCAATCGGCTCTATATCCGCAAAGGCTTGAACAAGACTCCATATGAGATTCTCACCGGAAACAAACCCAATCTCAAGTACTTTCGGGTATTCGGTTGTAAGTGTTTCATTCTCAAGAAAGGTGCACGTTTAGCTAAATTTGATTCTAGAGCACAAGAGGGCATCTTTGTTGGTTATGCTACAAACTCTCATGCTTACCGTGTCCTAAAAAGTCCACCGGACTCATTGAGGAGACGTGTAACGTGGAGTTTAATGAAAATAATGGCTCCCAAGTGGAGCAAAGTGGTCTTTGTGATGTAGGTGATGAAATTCCTCCCCAAGCCACAAGAAGAATGGGGATTGGTCAAATACTCCCCATTGAGGAACCCCTTGTGGCCGAAGGAGAAGGACAATGGTCTACTCAAGTGGATCCATCACCCTAACAAGCCCCACGCGATTCCGATGAACAAAGAGAAGACCCTCAACAAGTTGAACAAGCTCAACGTCAAGATCAATTACCCAACGATGGTGATGTGTCCCATGATGTACAAGCACTTACCAAAGGTTCCAAACCTACGCAAGATCAAGATCAAGTGCAACTACAAGATCCAGACCAAATAGAAGCACAAGATCAAGATCAAGAGCAACCAAAAGTACAAGGACAAACAAGTGAACCTGCTCAAGTCAAAAATCAAGTTGATCAGGATATTGTCTCGCAATTCCCTTCTGCAGCACCAAAAGCTGGTGCCAAGGGAGGTTCAAGACGCAAGGGCAAGCAAAGTAAACAAGTCGATGCTCCCCAGTTATCCAATGAAGAACTCTTGGAGCGTCGAGCAGCCAAGATTGCAAACAAGCTGAGAGTCAAGTCACATCTTATGAAGAATGTACTTGGCAATTTAAAAAGGGGAGTATCCACCCGTCAACAAATTTGGAATTATTGTGAGCATCACGTGTTTGTTTCGTATTGTGAACCTCAACAGGTATAGGAAGCGCTCGATGATGAGGATTGGCTTATGTCCATGCATGAAGAACTCAACAACTTCGAACGTAATCAAGTCTGGGATTTAGTGCCAAGACCAAAGGAGGAACATAATGTCATTGGGACCAAATGGATTTTCAAAAACAAGCAAGATGCCAATGGGATTGTGATTCGAAACAAGGCAAGATTGGTGGCTCAAGGCTACTCCCAAGTCGAGGGTATCAACTACGGTGAAACCTTTGCCCATGTTGCTCGTCTAGAATCTATTCGCATGCTGCTTGCATTTGCTTCTCATCATAATTTCAAATTACAGCAAATGGATGTGAAAAGTGCTTTTCTTAATGGCCCTTTAAATGAGTTGGTCTATGTCAAACAACCCCCGGGATTCAAACATCCCAAGCTCCCCAATCATGTGTACAAACTTAATAAGGCACTCTATGGCCTTAAACAAGCCCCACGTGCGTGGTATGAGTATCTTACTGAGTTGTTACAAGATCGTGGGTTTGAAATTGGGAAGATAGATCCCACTCTTTTTACTAAGAGGGTTGATACGTCCATTTTGCATCATGCTTTCATGTTGATATTTATTGCTTTTTGGCTGTTATATTACTTGTGGTACCGTATTTATGCCTTTTCTCTCTTATTTTGCAAGGATTATTTGAAGAGGGGGAATTCAGGCAGCTGGAATTCTGGACTGGAAAAGGAGCAAATCCTAGTCCACTATTCTGCACATCTCCAAACGCCCTGAAAATTTACGTGGATTTTTTCTAGAATATATTAAAAATACTGGGCAAAAGAACTACCGGAGGGGGCCACCAGGCCTCCACAAGCTTGCCCACCGCCACCAGCCCCTGGTGGCGCAGGGCAGGCTTGTGGGCTTCCTGAAGGCCCACTAGCCCCCCTCTTTTGCTATAAGAAGCATCATGGTCTGGAAAAAATCAAGAGGGAGATTTTTCGTGGTTTCGCCGCTGCCACGAGGCGGAACTTGAGCAGATCCAATCTAGAGCTCCGGCAGGACGATCCTGCCGGGGAAACTTCCCTCCCGGAGGGGGAAATCGTCGCCATCGTCATCACCAACACTCCTCTCGTTGGAGGGGAGGCATATTCATCAACATCTTCATCAGCACCATCTCCTCTCCAATCCCTAGTTCATCTCTTGTAACCAATCTTCGTCTCGCAACTCCGATTGGTACTTGTAAGGTTGCTAGTAGTGTTAATTACTCTTTGTAGTTGATGCTAGTTGGATTACTTGGTGGAAGAGTTTTTGTTCAGATCCTTGATGCTATTCATTACACCTCTGGTCATGATTATGATTATGTCTTGTGAGTAGTTACTTTTGTTCCTGAGGACATGGGACAAGTCATGCTGATAATAGTCATGTGAATTTGATAGTCGCTCGGTATTTTGATATAATGTATGTTGTTTTTCCTCTAGTGGTGTTATGTGAACGTCGACTATATAACACTTCACCATATTTGGGCCTAGAGGCAGGCATTGGGAAGTAGTAAGTAGATGATGGGTTGCTGGAGTGACAGAAGCTTAAACCCCAGTCTATGCGTTGCTTCGTGAGGGCCTGATTTGGATCCACTAGTTTAATGCTATGGTTAGACTTTGTCTTAATTCTTCTTTTGTAGTTGCGGATGCTTGCGAGAGAGGTTAATCATAAGTGGGATGCTTGTCCAAGTAAGGGCAGTACCCAAGCGCCGGTCCACCCACATATTAAACTATCAAAGTAACGAACACGAATCATATGAACATGATGAAACTAGCATGACAGAAATTCCCGTGTGTCCTCGGGAGCGTTTTTCCTCCTATAAGACTCTGTTCAGGCTTGTCCCTGGCTACAAAAGGGATTTGTCCACTTGTTGCACCGTTGCTACTACTTGTTACTTGTTACTCTTTGCTTGCTACGTTTCACCTCGCTACACAATCACTTGTTACCGCTACTTTCAGTGTTTGCAGTTATTACCTTGCTAAAAACCGCTTATCAGAGCCTTCTGCTCTTTGTTGGGTTCGACACTCTTACTTATCGAAAGGACTACGATTGATCCCCTATACTTGTGGGTCATCAATACTCTTTTCTGGCGCCGTTGCCGGGGAGTGAAGCGCCTTTGGTAAGTGGAAATTGGTAAGGAAACATTTATATACTGTGCTGAAATTTATTGTCACTTGTCACTATGGAAACTATTCCTTTGAGGAATTTGTTCGGGGTATCTTCACCACGAATGGAAGCAATAGGAGTTGCTCCTCAACCTGAGGTACCTACTGAAAATATCTTTTATGAAATTCCTTTGGGTATGCTTGAGAAACTGCTGGCTAATCCTTTCACAAGAGATGGATCTTCACACCCAGACTTGCATCTAATCTATGTAGATGAAGTTTGTGGTTTATTTAAGCTTGCAGGTTTGCCCGAGGATGAGGTAAAGAAGAAATTCTTTCCTTTATATTTGAAGGATAAGGCGTTGACATGGTATAGGCTATGTGATGATACTGGATCATGGGGCTACAATCGGTTGAAATTGGAATTTCATCAAAAGTTCTATCCTATGCATTTAGTGCATTGTGATCGGAACTTTATTTATAACTTTTGGCATCGTGACAGGGAAATCATAGCTCAAGCTTGGGGGAGGCTTAAATCAATGCTATATTCATGCCCCAATCATGAGCTCTCGAGAGAAATCATCACTCAAAACTTTTATGCTCGGCTTTCTCATGAAGATCGCACCATGCTTGACACTTCTTGTGCCGGTTCTTTTATGAAGAAGGATATTGATCACAAGTGGAATTTATTGGAGAGAATCAAACGCAACTATGAATATTGGGAGCTCGAGGAAGGTAAGGTGTCAGGTATGAATTTCCAGTTTGATTGCATTAAATCTTTTGTTGAGACAAACACTTCTAGAGATTTTAGCGCTAAGTATGGACTTGACTGTGAGATAGTAGCTTCTCTATGTGAATCTTTTGCTGCTCATGTTTATCTTCCCAAAGAGAAGTGGTTTAAATATCATCCTCCTGTAGAAAGCAACATAGCCAAAACCAATCTAGTTGAGGAGAAAATCATAGCTTTTATTGATCCTGTTGTTCCTTGTGCTTACACTGAGAAACCACCATACCCTGCTAGGATAAAGGATTATTCTAAAGCTCCAACTGTGATACGTAGGGGTTACATTAGATCACTTGCACCCCCTGAGGAGATTAGAGTTGAACCTAGTGTTTCTATTATCAAAGATCTCTTAGCCGAAGACATAGGTGGGCATGTTATCAAATTCTGTGAGGACTCCGCTAGAATTGCTAAACCTCACGCGAAAGACAAACACGGACCTGTAGTTGGCCTGCCCGTTGTTTCTGTTAAGATAGGAGATCACTGTTATCATGGTTTATGTGATATGGGAGCTAGTGTTAGTGCAATACCCCGTTCTCTATATGATGAAATCAAAGATGAGATTGCACATGCCGAGTTAGAACCCATTGATGTCACTATTACGCTAGCTAATAGAGACACTATCTGCCCTCTAGGAATTGTGAGAGACGTAGAAGTCCTGTGTGGTAAGACAAAGTATCCTACTGATTTCCTCGTCCTTGGTACCGCACAAGATAGCTTTTGTCCCATCATATTTGGTAGACCCTTTCTCAACACTCTCAATGCTCACATTGATTGCATTAAGCAGACTGTCACAGTTAGTTTCAAGGGTGTGTCTCATGAATTTAACTTCTCCAAGTTTGGAAGACAACCCCATGAAAGAGAGTCGTCTGGTAGAGATGAAATTATTGCTCTTGCCTCTATTGTCGTACCTCCTACGGATCCTTTAGAGCAATATCTGCTTGAGCATGAAAATGATATGCATATGGAGGAGAGAGATGAGATAGATAACATTGTCTTAGAACAATATCCTATTCTCAAGAATAATCTGCCTGTTGAACTGCTTGGGGATCCTCCCCCACCAAAGGGTGATCCTGTGTTCGAGCTTAAACAGTTGCCTAATACTCTTAAGTATGCCTATCTTGATGAGAAGGAGATATATCATGTCATTATTAGTGCTCTCCTCTCAGAGCACGAAGAGAAGAAGTTACTAAAAACTCCAAGGAAGCACCGTGCTGCTATTGGATATACTCTTGATGATCTTACGGGTATTAGTCCTACTCTATGTCAGCACAAGATTAAAACCGATCCTGACTTTAAACCAGTTGCTGATCATCAAAGGAGATTAAATCCTAAGATGAAAGAGGTCGTTAGAAAAGAAATATTAAAGCTTCTGGAAGCATGAATCATTTATCCTGTTGCTCATAGTGATTGGGTAAGTCCAGTACATTGCGTACCCAAGAAGGGAGGTATCACCGTCGTTCCTAATGATAAGGATGAACTAATCCCACAAAGGATTATTACCGGCTATAGAATGGTGATAGACTTCCGGAAACTAAACAAGGCAACCAGGAAAGATCATTATCCTTTGCCGTTTATCGACCAAATGCTAGAAAGGCTATCAAAGCACACTCACTTCTGCTTTCTAGACGGTTATTTAGGTTTCCCGCAGATACCTGTTGCATAATCTGATCAAGAGAAAACCACTTTCACCTGCCCTTTCGGTACCTTTGCGTATAGACGTATACCTTTTGGCTTATGTAATGCACCTGCCACCTTCCAAAGATGTATGATGGCTATATTCTCTGACTTTTGTGAAAAGATTGTCGAGGTTTTCATGGATGACTTCTCCGTTTACGGGTCTTCCTTTGATGATTGCCTCAGCAACCTTGATCGAGTCTTACAAAGATGCAAAGAAACCAGTCTCGTCTTGAATTGGGAGAAGTGCCACTTTATGGTTAATGAAGGTATCATCTTAGGACACAAAATCTCTGAAAGAGGCATTGAAGTTGATAAGGCTAAGGTTGATGCAATTGAGAAAATGCCTTTCCCCACAGATATCAGAGGTATATGAAGTTTCCTAGGTCATGCTAGTTTCTATAGAACGTTTATTAAAGACTTTTCTAAGATTTCTAGGCCTCTTACCAACCTCTTGTAGAAGGATGTTCCTTTTGTTTTTGATGAGGATTGTGAGGAAGCCTTCGAAATACTTAAGAAGGCTTTGATAACCGCACCTATTGTTCAACCACCTGACTGGAACTTGCCCTTTGAAATCATGTGTGACGCTAGTGATTATGCTGTTGGTGCTGTTCTAGGACAGAGAGTTGACAAGAAGTTGAATGTCATTCACTACGCTAGTAAAACTCTAGACAGTGCCCAAAGAAACTATGCCACTACGGAGAAGGAATTTTTAGCAGTCGTGTTTGCATGCGAAAAGTTCAGATCTTACATAGTTGACTCCAAAGTCACTGTTCACTCTGATCATGCGGTTATTAAGTACCTCATGGAGAAGAAGGACGCTAAGCCTAGGCTGATCAGATGGGTTCTCCTGCTACAGGAATTTGATTTGCATGTCGTTGACCGAAAGGGTGCTGACAACCCTGTAGCAGATAACTTGTCTAGGCTAGAGAATGTCCTTGATGACCCACTACCTATTGATGACAGCTTTCCTGATGAGCAATTAAATGTCATCCGCACTTCACTTAGTGCACCGTGGTATGCCGATAATGCAAACTATATCGTAGCCAAATACATACCACCCAGCTTCACCTATCAACAAAAGAAGAAATTCTTCTTTGATTTGAGACACTACTTTTGGGATGATCCTCACCTTTATAAGGAAGGAGTAGATGGTGTTATTAGATGTTGTGTGCCTAAACATGAACAGGGACAGATCCTGCAGAAGTGTCATTCTGAAGCCTACGGAGGACACCATGCTGGAGATAGAACTGCCCATAACGTATTGCAATCAGGTTTCTATTGGCCCACTCTCTTCAAGGATGCCCGTAAGTTTGTCTTTTCTTCTGACGAATGCCAAAGAATAGGGAACATCAGTAAGCGTCAAGAGATGCCTATGAACTATTCACTTGTCATTGAACCATTTGATGTCTGGGGCTTTGATTATATGGGACCCTTCTCGAGTTCCAATGGGTACACTCACATCTTAGTTGCTGTGGATTACGTTACTAAGTGGGTAGAAGCTATCCCCACTAAAAATGCTGATCACCACACCTCTATTAAGATGCTTAAAGAAGTCATATTCCCAAGATTTGGAGTCCCTAGATACTTGATGATTGATGGCGGTTCACACTTCATTCATGGTGTTTTCCGCAAGATGCTAGCTAAGTATGATGTCAACCATAGAGTTGCATCTCCTTATCATCCTCAGTCTAGTGGTCAAGTGGAGTTGACTAATAGGGAGATCAAGTTGATCTTACAAAAGACTGTCAATAGATCTCGAAAGGACTAGTCTAGCAAACTTGAGGATGCACTATGGGCTTATAGGACTGCTTATAAGAATCCCATGGGCATGTCACCGTATAAAATGGTTTACGGTAAGGCCTGTCATTTACCTCTTGAGCTGGGACACAAAGCTTATTGGGCAATCAAAGAGCTCAACTTTGATTTCAAACTTGCCTGTGAGAAGCGGTTGTTTGATATCAGCTCGTTAGATGAATGGAGAGCCCAGGCATATGAGAATGCGAGGTTGTTCAAGGAAAACGTTAAGAGATGGCATGACAAACGAATAGAGAAACGAGAGTTCAATGTAGATGATTATGTCTTGCTATACAATTCTCGTTTGAGATTCTTTGCAGGCAAGCTTCTCTCTAAATGGGAAGGTCACTATGTTGTCGAGGAAGTATATCGTTCCGGTGCCATCAAAATCAATAACACGTAAGGAAATTTTCCTAGAGTGGTAAATGGGCAAAGAATCAAGCATTACATCTCTGGTACTCCCATAAATGTTGAGACCAATATCATCAATGTCATAACTCCACAGGAGTACATAAGGGATGTTTATCAGCCTATTTCAGACCTTGAAAATGAAGATGTATCTGTTTCGGCAAGAACTTGGACTCCGATACTTTTCCAATAGGAAATTTCTTCCGTTTTGGAATTTTTGGAAAATTAGAAAAATAAAAAGCAGTCCGGAGAGCGAACGAGGCAGCCACAAGGGCCCACTCCGCCACCACCCCCTGGTGGCGGTGGGCAAGCTTGTGGGCACCTCGTGTGCCTCCCGGACTTCGTTTTCTTGCGGAGGATTCCTTCTGGCCCAGAAAAAAAATCAATATATAGTCGCTCGAAGGTTTTGATCTCCGTATCGCGTAGTTTTCCTCTGTTTTCGTTTCGAGCTTGTTTCTGCCGCAGATCTAGATCATCATGACTTCCCCAAATGCTCCTAAGGACAAGATCTTTGAGAAGGTCATCAATCCCTACCTCACGGAAGTGCTGAAACAACCTCAATCTATCAGGATGAGCGAGGGGATGTTGCACATCCGTGATGTTGAGGGGCCTAAGAAGACCGGAAGCGTGGAGACGAGGCTCGAAGCAATGGAGCAACAAGTCTTCAAGTGCCAAGGGATGGTGGAGCATGGACTCACCGCCAACCACACGATGATCACAGAGTTCACTAGCAATCACAAGATGGATGCCATTGATATTGGGAAAGACCTCTCCAGGCTCTACGATAGGGTTGACCAACTTCACGGCCAGATCTATGACCTGCAGAATCAAAACTGTGAGTATGAGTACATATTTAAATCAATAAGGATGGCCGATGTAAGTGCATCTAGTGTCCCTTAGTGATTTTGGTGGTTTGAAGACTTATAGGTTAAGTATCTAATGTGTTTATGAGTGTACACGGGATCTATAAGTCATTGAGGAGTTTGAGATATTTGAAGAATAACGACCCCTGAAAATATATATCTTCGGTTGAAGAAATTGGTCTGAAGCTGAAGAAATGAATCGCGAGGAATCTGCGATGAAATTTGTATTCCTCATGAAGATACTGAAATTGAGGAATTCGGTGTGTCCTCAAGAAAATCACTTTGAAGATTTTGAAGCATGAAGATTCACTCTTTTTGTTTTATTTTCTTCGCATTTGAGTAATAGGAACACCGTACTGTTAAGGGGGGGTCGAAGTTACACTTTGGAATGAATTTCCTCATGATGCTCAACCCAAGCCTAATCCTATCAAAAGCCTCAAGTGAGGAATACGAGTGACATGAGGACTCTCACAGTTGAGGGTTCCGACCGTTCCGATAGCCACGCCAAGTCATTGGTCTTATCCACTCCAACGGTCATATTATTGAAGGGCATTAGTGTCAAATCATGTCGGGATGCTCCCAGGTTATGAATAGTCACCCCCCCCCCCCCCCACAACCATTAGATGGTTGGTTGCTCCATTAGAAACTGACACTTGTCATAAGAGCAACCCAATTCCTCAGAGTCTTCGAGAGTAATTCATCAGTGAGGAAATACCCCATACACCGAAACCACAAACCAAACCTAGTGATTGAGCATCACCGAAGAAGTTGTTCCTGTGTGGGACTGAAGCCTTTTACCTTTGAGGACTGTGCATCCTCCAGACGGTTAGGCGTCATGGTCTAGAGCTTTCCAGCAGTCAATTGTGGATCACCGGGTGACCAAGTCTGTGAGGGTTTGGAAGTATGCCATGAAGACTTACCACGAGTGTTGGGTGAGGACTGTGTGTTCTTAGCCCAAGGAGAACATGGTAGGGACTGTGTGTCCCGGGACCGTGTGTCCTTTGGTTTCAATACCAAGCCGCTCCAAACCAGATGCACGACTGTCACAACAGTTGGAACTGGGTCATCAACGACTGTCTTCAGTGAGAAACGGGTTCTAATTCCTCAACTCCTTACTTTCCTCGTATTATGTGTTGATGACTTTCACTGCTACTGTTTGAAGAATTTGCTGAAGACTTTCTCTGAATTTTGTCAACCCCAAATTCTTCACGTCAGTTAATCCTCATCTGTATTCTGCGTGCGTGCTCACTGTGCAATGTGTTTTCACATTCCTCACTCTAAAAAAACTGTTGTTGTGAAACTTTGCACTTGTGATCCTTTACTGTTTCCGCTGTGAGTTAGTCATCAGTGAGGAATTTCCTCAAAAGGAATTTCCTCAGTGATGAAATTCTAAAAGTCTCCTATTCACCCCCCCTCTAGTCGATATAACGCATTTTCAATTGGTATCAGAGCAAGGTACTCCCTTGTTCTGTGTGATTTTGGTTTAACCACCTCGAGTTTTAGTTATGTCGACTGCAGGCATGTTTAAGGTGACTGCAGCATGCCCTACCTTCGAAGGAAAGAACTTTCCCTTCTGGAAGAACAAAATGCAAATGCATCTACAAGCTATTGATAATGATCTCTGGTATATTGTGGAACATGGCGTCCCCATCATCTCTGCTAGTGTCTCTGCTGCTGATGTGAAGAAATTCAAGCAACTCTATTCTCAAGCGAAGAATATCATCTGTGGCCATCTGAGCTCAGGCCAGTTTGGAAGAGTAGGTGCTTTGGGCTCTGCAACACTGATCTGGGAGAGACTGTGCAAGGTAAATGAAGGAGTATCAACCCAGCATGACTCTCGTGTTGATATTCTTTGCAATCTCTTCAATCGCTTCAACAGACATGACAATGAAAGCTGCCAAGACACCTTTGATCGCCTCACTGACATATCAAATGAACTGCAAGCACTGGGAGCTCGAGACATCACTGATCACGAAGTTGGGAAGAAACTGCTGAGATCTTTGGATTCTTCATTTGATACTTTAGTTCTGATGATTCAAGAAAGATCAGACTACAAGATGCTTGATCCAGCTGATATACTTGAAAGGCTAAATACTCATGAATTCCTGCTATTCCAGACCACGTGCACTGAAGGCTAGAGCAATTTCCTCATCTGAAGAAGAAGACACTAATGACAGCATTGGTGACCCTGAAGAATTTGGACAGGAGCTTGCAATGCTCGTGAGGAAATTCCATAGATTTACACGACGTGGCTAGTTCGGTAAATCTCCAAGAAGAGACATGAGGAAATCAGAATCTTCATCTGAGGACTACAAGAAACGAATGTGCCACAAGTGCAAGAAATCAGGTCATTACATTGTTGATTGTCCCCGTTGGGGAAAGGAATCAAAGAAGAATAAATACAAGGATGACAGTTCTGATGACTCGAAGAAGAAGAAGAAATCTTCAAAACCCTCATCTTCAAAGCCCTCATCGCACAAGAAGACTAGTTTCAGAAAGGCTCGGGCACTTATTGGAAAGGAAATGGACTCAGAGGCAGAATCAGAGGAAGGTGATGAAGAAGAGGGTTCTGATGAAGACTCAGAATCCGGACAGGCTAGTCTTGCACTGGCAACCACTTTCGTCGGCAAGTCAATCTTCAATCTTGAAGAAAATGATTGCACCATCCACACTGATGACTATGCTGATGACTTCGCTCCAACCTATTGCTTCATGGCAAAAGGTTCAAAGCTACCAAATAATGCCTCCACCTCTGATTCAAGTGACTGTGAACCTGATGACTATAAAAAACCCAGTTACAGTAAACTTGCTATTATTGCCACTAAACAACAAACTGCCCTGGAAAAGCTTCAGAAACTGCTAGATAAAAGTGGTGATCTGTTGAATGATGAAATTAACCTTACCCAAATCCTCACTGAAGATGTGAAAAGTCTTCAGTCTAGATTTGATAATCTTCAGGATCGTTATGATACACTCCTCACTAATCATGAGAAGGTTTCCTATGAATTTCTTCAAAGGAAGCTTGATCTTGAGAAGCTGAGGATGTCTCATGATGATCTTCGTATGGAAAATTATTCATTACTAGCTCAACAGATCAGCGCTGGTCAAGTTGAATTCATTCCTCCATGTCTTAAATGCATTGAACGCGAAACTACTAATTCCTCACCAGAATCATCAAACGCCACTTCTTCAACTGCACCTGTTGTGTCTATTTCCTCACTTGAGGAAAACACAAATGTTACTGATGAAAATACAGGGTTGAAGGAATTGTACATGACAGGCATATACAAAAGCCTCAAAGGACATCAAACCCTTTGTGATGTGCTCAAAAAGCAGATCTTGAACAGGAACCCCGAGGAAAGAAGGAATTGCCTTTGAGAGGAAATTAAATGCTGATGGGTCTTATTGGAAACCTGAGCAGTATCCCAAAACCTCATGGGTTGCTGCTACTGGGCCTCCTTTTGATCCATCTAATCTAACTGGCTTTTCATGTGAATTATCCTATTCCTCAGATGAGTCATTTGACTCCAACTATAAACTGTTCAAAAATCAATCTGGTGAAGTATTTGCTCGATATGTTGGAACTAACTGCAGGAATGGCCCTCCCTTGAGGAAAATCTGGGTTCCCAAAAGCTGTCTTGAAAATCTTCACGTGAATGTCCTCATGACACCACCACTGAAGAATCTGAACCCCAGATCAAATTCCTCAGGAGGACCAAAGTCTTCAAGAGGATCCGAATCCTCAACTGGTCAAAACTATGCTCGTACCCGTGCTAATGCATCTAACATGCAGGGAAACTACAAGGAATATGAATATGAGCGTTACTCCTCAACTCATTATGTTCATAAATCCTCAAACCAGTTCTCTGCATATTCATATGAGTAATTTAACCCCCCTACTGTTAAGAGAAGTGCATTGGCTTCAATGCCACCTTTCTCATATGGTGCTTGCAGGATGATGAACGCTTTGCCACCCCTTCAGATGTGGGTGGTGAAGAAATCAAATTAATCACTTCTGCAGGTCAAGTCTCGAGATGAAAATCATCATCTGAAGAATTTGCTGGAGACCTGAGGAAATGCTTGATAGGACGCAAGCTAATGATTGATGAAATAGAAATATTTCACACGTCCTTATATCTCTATTATGATGAAATTCTTATCTGATGAAATTAATATCATATTCTTCAAATCTGAAGCATATGAGATGGTAAGCTGTACTAATTCATCTGCAGGATGACAAACCCAAGAATACTAAGTGGGTTCTTGATAGTGGCTGCACACATCACATGACTGGTGATAAAAGCTTACTGATGAATATGCCACTAACTCCATCACCTCTGAAGCAAATCACATATGCTGACAAAGGTAAAAGCAAGGTATTGGGACTTGGCAAAGTGGCTATTTCCAAGGATAGGCATATGGACAAAGTGATGCTTGTTGAATCCCTTGGTTTTAACCTCATGTCTGTCTCGATACTTTGTGATCTTGATATGATTGTTATCTTTGGTAGATATAGATGTGTAGTCATCATGGAATCTGACAGATCCAAAGTCTTCGAAGGTGTAAGAAGAGGGGATTTGTACATTGTTGATTTCTCTATAGGTCCTCAACCAGCCACTTGCTTACTAGCAAAAACCTCAGAAGGATGGTTGTGGCACCGAAGACTAGGTCATGCAGGCATGAGGAATTTGCACACGCTCGCGAAGAAGAAGCATGTCATCGGCATCGAATCAGTCAAATTCCTCAAGAATCATCTCTGCGATGCTTGTGAATCTGGGAAAATGACCAGATCCAAGCATCCCTCGAAGACTATCATGACCACTACACGTCCATTCGAATTGCTTCATATGGATCTATTTGGACCTACTCACTATGCCACACTAACCAATGCAGCATCTTTATATGGCTTCGTCATAGTTGATGATTATTCCAGATATACTTGGGTGCATATCATAGTGTATAAAACTGAAGTGCAGGAAATCTTCAAACGATTTTCTTCAAGGGCCTCGACGAACTTTGGCATCAAGATCAAACATATCAGGAGTGATAATGGAACCGAGTTCAAAAACACTGGTCTTGATGATTATCTTGATGAACTCGGTATTACTCATGAATTATCTGCTCCTTATACTCCTCAGCAAAATGGTGTCGTCGAAAGGAAGAACAGGACTCTAGTTGAAATGGCAAGAACTATGCTTGAAGAATATTAGACTCCTCGTCGCTTTTGGCCTGAAGCAATCAACACTGCATGCCATATCATCAACAGGGTATATCTTCACAAATTCCTCAAGAAAACCTCATATGAACTCCTCACTGACAAGAAACCCAATGTAAGTTATTTCAAAGTCTTCGGTGCAAAATGCTGGATTAGAGATCCTCACGATAGCTCAAAATTTGCACCTAAGGCACATGAAGGTTTTATGCTCGGTTATGGAAAGGACTCGCACACTTACAGAGTCTTCAACAACTATCACAACAAAGTTGTTGAGACTTTAGATGTGCGGTTCGATGAAACTAATGGCTCGCAAAGAGAGCAATTGTCTTCTGATCCGGATAAGTTGTCTCCTGAGGAAGCAATAAAGCTCAACCTACTGAAGACATTGTCCCCACTGAGGAAATTGGTGAAGAAACGATCCCCGTCACTGATGAAAATCAAGAAGATGCTCCTGAGGAAATTGCACCAGAACCACTTCCTCAGCCCAGACGAAATCCTCAACCAGCTCATCCGAGGATTGCAAATGAAGTAGAAATTGACAAAATCCTCAACGACATCAACGCGCCAGGTCCTCTCACTCCCTCAAAAGCTTCACACTTAGTTAACTTTTGTGGTCACTTTTCCTTTGTATCCATCACAGAACCCTCAAAAGTTGTTGAGGCTTTTCTGGAACCGGAGTGGATCCAAGCTATGCAAGACAAACTTCTTCAATTCAAGCTGAATGATGTATGGGAGCTCGTCAAACGACCAGATCCTCGCAAGCACAACATCATCGGCACCAAGTGGATTTTCCGAAACAAGCAAAATGAGGACGGTCAAGTGGTGAGGAACAAGGCACGACTTGTAGCCCAAGGCTACACCCAGGTTGAAGGAATAGATTTCGATGAAACTTTTGCACCGGTTGCTAGACTTGAAGCTATTCAAATACTACTTGCTTATGCTAATCATCATAACATCATCTTATATCAAATGGCTGTGAAAAGTGCATTCCTCAATGGTAAGCTTGAGGAAGAAGTATATGTTGCTCAGCCCCCAGGTTTTGAGGATCCAAAGAATCCAGACAAAGTCTTCAGACTCAAAAAGGCTCTTTATGGTCTCAAGCAAGCCCCTCGGGCATGGTATGATACATTGAAGGAATTCCTCATGAAGAAAGGCTTCAAACCTGGTTCACTCGATCCAACTCTTTTCACTAAATCCTATGATCATGAGCTATTTGTGTGTCAAATATATGTCGATGACATCATATTTGGTTGTACTGACAAACGATACAGTGATGAATTTGCTTACATGATGAGTGAAGAATATCAGATGTCCATGATGGGGAGCTGAAATTCTTCTTAGGTCTTCAAATTCGTCAACAAAGAAATGGAATCTTCATATCACAGGAGAAATACCTCAAGGATGTTCTGAGGAAATTCGACATGCATGAATGCAAAGGTGCCAAGACTCCAATGCCTACCAACGGCCACCTCGGCACTGATGAAAATGGTAAAGATTTCGATCAGTAGGTATATCGTTCTATGATTGGCTCTTTTATTATATCTATGTGCATCTAGGCCAGATATAATGCTTAGTGTTTGCATGTGTGCACGTTTTCAAGCAAAACCGAAGGAATCACACCATAAGGCTGTGAAGCATACTCTTCGATACTTAGCTCACACACCAACACTAGGATTATGGTATCCCAAGGGCTCAAATCTTCATCTGGTAGGGTATTCTGATTCTGATTATGCTAGTGACCGTGTGGATCGCAAGTCAACTTCTGGCACATGCCATTTCCTCGGAAGATCACTAGTTTGTTGGTCCTCAAAGAAGCAGAACTGTGTATCACTCTCCATTGCCGAAGTTGAGTACATTGCTGCTGGTTCATGCTGTGCTCAATCACTAGGTACGCACATGTCAGCTGATGAATCTCTCGGTTCTCATCACATTAACTCATTTGCGGCGTTTCTTGAAGAAAATCTTCAAGTCTCATCAGAATCCTCAAGAGTTCAATCTCATCAGCAAAATCCTCAGCTGAAGAAAATGGAGGATGACAGAAAACAGAAGGGAGGAAAGAAACTTGAGCAAAACACAGCTGTGGACATCCCTGAGGATATTTACTTGGACTATTGCACACCTGATGAAAATGAGACAATGGCCAAAAGAAAGATACGGCTGCACAAGATAGAATGCCGATGGGTGAAGGAATGGAAAGAATACAGGTTTGTGACTGCCAAGTATGCGAAGAAATTCGCTCTGAAGCCCCCTGGCAAACGGGCCCCACTTGAGGCTCATCAAGTAGCACATCCCTCAAGCCTCAAGACCATTGATGACTATCCAGATGAGAAGGAAAAGCATCTGGCTAAGCTCAAGAAGCAGGCAGAAGCTGCAGTGAGGAAATTCAATGAATCCTCAGCTGCTGCCTCAGCTGCATCTACTTCCTCCGCCGCTGAGACCTCTGGTTGAGCAATTCCTCAACCACAGTCTGTGTCGTCAAAGCCAAGGGCTCCAAAGCCTCAAGAGAAGTCTGCTCAGGCATCAGTTACAACACCCTCAGCACCAAAACCATCAGCGCCAAAACCCTCAGCGCCAATCTCCTCAGCTCAGAAATCCTCAGCACCACCACCAAAGCCTCAAGAGACACCAGTACAGAAGCAAGTCATGAAGCCTATGACCGCCAGTTCCAGCTCCTCACTCCCAGCTGCAACCAGCTTGGAGACAAAGTCTTCACCACCTCATGTGAAGACTCAGGTGTCTGCTGAACGAGCAACTCTGTC
Source organism: Hordeum vulgare subsp. vulgare (assembly GCF_904849725.1). Classification (NCBI taxonomy): domain Eukaryota; kingdom Viridiplantae; phylum Streptophyta; class Magnoliopsida; order Poales; family Poaceae; genus Hordeum; species Hordeum vulgare. Next base: position 456,820,941 of record NC_058522.1, read on the forward strand.
GAGCCCCAGCAAAATCATCACCGTCCCGTCTGCATTAGAGGGCAGTGATGAATATGATGATCAAACCCTGCAAGCCATCATCAGAAACAAGCAGGAAATAGTAGCTCAAGCATCAGGCAGTGCCATTCATCTGGCCATGGACCCCAAGGTCCTCCTTGACTACATCAACATCTGGTATGAGGACCCAAACACTCCGCTTGATGATTTGAAACTTCCCCCTGGCATTAGCCACATGGTGGCCACTTTCATCAATGAAGCCAAGTGGAAAGAATAGCAGGCCAAGGTAGCAAAGCTTAAAAAGGAGAAATTCCTCAAGCAGAATCTCCTGAGCTTGACGCCTGATGCATTGGTATCAACACAGGCAGAGCTGAAGAATTTGACTGACAAGTACTCCAAGCTGTCAGATCGTAAGAGCGTCAAGAGCAATTTCATCAAGCTGGCCACTAAAGTTGTTGATGACTACAACAAGAAGGCTGCACCTCCAGCACCAACTTCTCAGCCCTTGATTGAGGAGCCAGCAGACCAATCTCCTCATGATGAGGAAACTCCTCAAACTGAGGAAATCCACCAAGAAAGCCGTGCAGATGTACCGGCTATTGAAGAAATCATCATGGAAGCTCCAACTGATGAATCTGCTGCAGCTGATGAGACTGCCCCTGACCCAGCTGCTTCATCAAAGCAAGCTGATGACTCTGTTCCCGCTGGTTCCTCAAAACCAGCTGAAGAATCTGTCGAGAGAACCCCTTCACCAAAAGCTTCAAAGGTGAAGAAGATGACTCCGTCTGCATCAGACGTGAAGAAAACCAGGGCTGCTGAGAAGGAAGCCAAAAAGAGAAAGGCCTCCTCAGCAGAAGAAGAAACAAAGGCCAAGCGCCTCAAAGCGCTTGAAGAGACTGCTCCTCTAGACCATGTGCCCCTAAATGTCGCTCCTTCTTATGAAATGGTCATCCTTGATGAACAAGCGAAAGGGGCAGATGAGGAAATGAAGGATGCTGCCGCTGAGGAACACATCGACGAAGAAATTCATATTGACGACAGTCCTCAGCCCTTCATTCCTCAGAAAGACACTGCTCAAGGATCAGCTGCACCAACTGAAGAAACTACCTCTACCACCAAGCTAGCTGAGGAAGAATAAACTGAAAATTCTCAAGCTGATGAAATTCAAAGCTCTGAGCAAAATCTTCACGATGAGGAACAGGCTGACCCAACTCCTCCAACTTAGCAAGATGAAACTATTCCTCAGCCTGATGCACAGCCAGAGCAAGCCCCTCAGCCCGACGCCCAGCCAGAACCATCTCCTTAGCCTGAAGTACCAGCTGCTGAAATTCCTCACCCTGAGGAAAATGCTGAGGAAAATGCACCTGACCAAGACAATGCATTCGTCGTGCTCAACCCCGAGACTGCAATTGTTGTCTCCCCTCCTGTTCCTCAGCAAAATCTTCAACCAGTTCAGCGTCAGCCATTCTCCAAGCGTCCAAAGTTTCAAAAGGAGAATTTCTTTGAAGAACGCATGTACTTCATTGGAGAGAACCCCTATGACAAGCCTCAAATGAGGCATCTGAAGTTTTGGACTAGGACACGGATGAATTACTATGCCTCTGTGCTATGTGGACGAAACAAGATATTGCAGCACAGGCATATTCCTCACGTTGAACTTGAAGCTATACCGTGCCTAGAGCCAGTCCTCAATGTACTCCATGATGCTGGTTTACTACCAATGTGCTCCAACATCTCTGACTGGAACAGCGAGCTAATTCTTCAGGTCTATACCACTCTTCACATCTCTGGCAACCCTGAAGACATTAACACTTGGGTGTTTGACTAGATGACACAAAACACTCACTACAAGGCTCCTGCTACTGAGCTCCTCCGTGAACTACATGTACCAATTCCCTCAGAGGAGGCTGTGAAGCTTTATGGTGAGCGTGAGCTGCCCAATGGGATGATGGAAGTCCTCATGAAGCCTTTGGCTGAAGGAAAACCACCGAGAAAAACCTTCCTCATCCACGAGCTCAAGTATACACCCAGGTCTGTCTACAGAATCCTCTGCAGTGTGCTCGCGCCAATCAAAGGCCATGATGATGAAGAAGATGTCGTAGGCCTCATGAAGAATATCCTCTTCAACATCATTCATGGTATTCCTATCAACATCCATGATTTCTTCTTGACGACTTTGGCAGACAATGCCATGTGTCCTTTTGACCACAAGATATATGCCCCATGGATCATGAGATTCATCAGGACAAGGACAGGCATCAACTTTCTTGCTGAATGCCAAAACCATGTTGGTTATATGCCTCCTATCCGGGTCAACAAGAAGACCTTCGAGCCCATTGAAGGAAAAGGCAAACCAGTGATTGAAGAAGGCAGTAGGCCCCTTGATGGCCAGTTTAGAGATCCAGAAGCTTATTCTTCATGGGATGATACTGAGACTCGTCCGGCAAGCCCCGTTCCTCCTCGAGTGATGGATACAAGAGAGATCCTCCTCAGTCTTCACCAGAAGGTGGATCGCAATCACAAGTGGGTCAAACGCCAGTTTGGCACCATTGTGAAAACCCTCACTGAAACACAGAACTCTGTGAAGCTCAACCATCACTATCTGCATGAGGTTTTTGATCGCACCTGGGCTACACTTGCACATCTGAAGACTCAGACTGAGCTTGAAGAAATGGACTTTGAGCGAGACTTTGACTGGTCGTTGCCTCCCAAGAAGAAGTTCAGGCCCATTCCAGTTCCAGACCTTGAAGACAGCTCCTTTTCTTCATTCCACACTGCTGAAACTGATGAAGAACAGCTCGACACTGCTACCGGTCCAAGGAAGAAGACTACTCCCAAGGAGCATCACGGCTCTTCCACAACCGCCAAGAAGTGAAGTCTTCACGGGCGTTAGTCCTCAGTTTGTCCCTTTTTGTCACATCATGACAAAGGGGGAGAAACTTGAGAGTTAGTCTTCAAACGGGATATTTTTGGGGCATATGAACTATATTTAAAGATATTTTTGGGGCGTATGAACTATATTTAAGTTACAAACTCTTGGCTCTTCTGAAGTTTTTATGTAATGAGTTGTAACTTAAGCCCGATGGTACTCTGACGCTTTTGAACATTTTTCTTTGCATGCTTATTCCTCAAGTTTTAATGCACGCATGCTGGAATTCGTCACATACCATTTGTCATCATGCATTTTCATTTTCTTCATATGATATGTTACATGTATGCATGATTACAAGACTCAGGGGGAGATCTCCATGATATAAATCATCAATGTGCATTTGCTGTGAAAAGCAAAATCCTCACGATATGCACATCTTCAGGGGGAGTCTCTCTGAATCTTGATTTCAAATTCCTCAAATGAGTATTTGCACTTCATATTTTTGATCCCTGTTGAAAACTTAACCTAATTGTCATCAACCACCAAAAAGGGGGAGATTGTAAGTGCATCTAGTGCCCCTTAGTGATTTTCGTGGTTTGAAGACTTATAGGTTAAGTATCTAATGTGTTTATGAGTGTACACAGGATCTATAAGTCATTGAGGAGTTTGAGATATTTGAAGAATATCGACCCCTAAAAATATATATCTTCGGTTGAAGAAATTGGTCTAAAGCTGAAGAAATGAATCGCGAGGAATCTGCGATGAAATTGATATTCCTCATGAAGATACTGAAATTGGGGAATTCGGTGTGTCGGGAAGAAAATCACTTTGAAGAATTTGAAGCATGAAGATTTACTCTTTCGGTTTTATTTTCTTCGCATTTGAGTAATAGGAACAACGTACTATTAAAGGGGGTCGAAGTTACACTTTGGAATGAATTTCTCATGATGCTCAACCCAAGCCTAATCCTATCAAAAGCCTCAAGTGAGGAATACGAGTGACATGAGGACTCTCATAGTTGAGGGTTCCGACCGTTCCGATAGCCATGCCAAGTCATTGGTCTTATCGACTCCAACGGTCATATTATTTAAGGGCATTAGTGTCAAATCATGTCGGGATGCTCCTAGGTTATAAATAGCCACCCCCCACACACAACCATTAGCTGGTTGGCTGCTCTGTTAGAAACTGACACTTGTCATAAGAGCAACCCAATTCCTCAGAGTCTTCGAGAGTAATTCATCAGTGAGGAAATACCCCATACACGGAAACCACAAACCAAACCTAGTGATTGAGCATCACTGAAGAAGTTGTTCCTGTGTGGGACTGAAGCCTTTTACCTTTGAGGACTGTGCATCCTCCAGACGGTTAGGCGTCATGGTCTAGAGCTTTCCAGCAGTCAATTGTGGATCGCCGGGTGACCAAGTTTGTGAGGGTTTGGAAGTCTGCCCTGAAGACTTACCACGAGTGTTGGGCGAGGACTGTGTGTTCTTAGCCCAAGGAGAACACGGTAGGGACTGTGTGTCCCAGGACTGTGTGTCCTTTGGTTTCAATACCAAGCCGCTCCAAACCAGATGTACAACTGTCACAGCAGTTGGAACTGGGTCATCAACGACTGTCTTCCTGCTCACTGTGCAATCTGTTTTCACATTCCTCACTCTGAAAAACTGCTGTTGTGAAACTTTGCACTTGTGATCCTTTACTGTTTCCGCTGTGAGTTAGTAATCAGTGAGGAATTTCCTCAAAAGGAATTTCCTCAGTGATGAAATTCTAAAAATCTCCTATTCACCCCCCCTCTAGTCGATATAACGCACTTTCTGCTGCAGATTTGAGGATTCTGGCGACTCGTTCATCCTGCCATGATGGAGCACCTATGCCTTGGAAGACGGAGGATCAGACTACTCCAACAACACCACCATCACCACCAAAGGAAGACAACTAAGCATTGGTATGGGAATTCCCTTGGCTTCTGCCAAGCTTGGGGGAGTTGCCCTGGTATCGTATCACCTTTATATCTTTTGCTTTTACCTTTCTTTTAGTCCTTTCCTTTTCAGTTTTTGTTTCTTCTTTTAGAGGAATAAGTCTTTAGTTTTTAGTTTGAGTCATTTGATTTGTCTCTCCCCCGATGTATTTGAGCTTACGAGCTATATAATAAAGAGTGTCTTAGTCAAGGGCTTTGCTTTGTGCCATGATCAAAAGTATGAAAAGAACGATAGCATGAAAGATCATGAGACGATCTTATGGAAAGTGATAACTTCACTTATGACATGTATGGTGATCAAAACTTGTTGAGAATAAATCAACATAGACTTCTGTCATTTTTGCAATTAATAAGAAGTAATAAGGAAAGAGAGGTTCACATATAAATATATCATCTTAGACACTTTTTACAATTGTGAGCACTCACCAAACTATTACATGCCTAGGAGTAGATGTTGGACAAGGAAGACAACATAATGAATTGTGTTTGCTTGGTTCCAAACAATGTTATATGATTAGAGATCCCTTAGCATGTGACGATTTCTTCCACCTCATATTAGCCAAAACTCCCGCACCAAGTAGAGATACTACTTGTGCATCCATAAACCTTCAACCCAGTTTTGCCATGAGAGTCCACCATACCTACCTATGGATTGAATAAGATCCTTCAAGTAAGTTGTCATCGGTGCAAGCAATAAAAATTGCTCTCTAATATGTATGATCTATTAGTGTGTGGAAAATAAGCTTTGTACGAACCTCTGATGAGGAAGACATAAAAGCGACAGACTGCATAATAAAGTTCTTTGTCACAGGAGGCAATATAAAGTGACGTTCTTCCGCACTAAGAGGACACGCATTCAAACCTCAAAAGCGCATGACAACCTCTGCTTCCCTCTGCGAAGGGCCTATCTTGTACCTTTACTTTTCGCCCTTGTAAGAGTCATGGTGATCATCACCAATTCCCTTTTTGCCTTTGTCTTGGCTACCGTCATATGTTTGGGAAAGATCTATATTCATATATCAACTTGGAGTTGAGTACTCATGCTTTATTGTTGTTGACTTTACCCTTGAGTTAAATGGCTGGGAGGCAAACTATAAGCCCCTATCTTCCTCTGTGTCCAGCTGAAACTTTGACACCATGAGTACCACGTGAGTTGTAACAATTGTGGAAAACAAAAGAGATGATTGAGTATGTGGGTTTGCCTTACAAGCTCTTATTTGACTCGTAGCCCAAACTTTGGTCTATGGTATCCCAAAGGAGCGAACTTCAACCTAGTGGGCTATTCTGACTCAGATTGGGCAGGAGATTGTGTGGAGAGGAAGTCAACTTCTGGAGGATGCCAATTCCTTGGTCGCTCACTGGTAAGTTGGTCTTCAAAGAAGCAAAATTGTGTCTCACTATCATCCACCGAAGCTGAGTATGTGGTAGCTGCAAGTTGTTGTACACAGTTGCTATGGATGAGGCAAACTTTAAAGGATTACGGTGTCACTTATGACAAAGTGCCTCTTCTATGTGACAATCAAAGTACTATCAAGATTTCCCTCAACCCGGTGCAACATACCAAGACCAAGCATATTGATATTCGCCATCACTTCATTCGTGAACATATCAAGCTAGGTGATATTGAGGTTCACTTCATCCACACTGAAGAGCAACTTGCAGATATTTTCACTAAGCCCTTAGATGAAGCAAGGTTCCGGGAGTTAAGGCATGAGCTAAATATCATTGATTCAAGTAATGTGGATTGAAACTAGGCACTTTGCACCTCACTATGTATTAGATCTTGTTCTAGGTGTAGGCATGGACATAGGGGGAGTGTTGTTCTCTCAATGAACTTTCCATCCCCCCATTATGCATAAATCGATCAAGTCTTTCACTTTGGCCATTACTAAATGGCACTTGTGCTTCAAAGACGAGCGTTGGTCATGAACCCAAGGATAATTCTTCGCGGTGTCATACCTTTGCCTCAAACATAGGTGGCCACGGCCACCGCCCCCACCTTTCTCACATATGGAAGAAAGGATACAAAATGACTAGTCAGTATACCTTGCTGGTGCTATCTTTTTATTTACACTGACTAGTCGCTGCCCACGTCTTTTCCACGCTAGCCTACGTCTCGTTGTGTCATTTTGAGCGGTACTACCGCCAGGGGTAGCGGTACTACCGCCAGGACCCCAGCGGTACTACCGCCAGGGGTAGCGACACTACCGCCAGGACCCCAGCCTATCACGACTTGACTAGGGTTTTTAGGGCTATCTCAAGAGGGAGCGGTACTACCGCCAGGGATAGCGGTACTACCGCTAGGTCAGCGGTACTACCGCTAGGACCTCGGCGGTACTACCGATGGCCCGTACCCCTTGGGCTATATAAAGGAGGGGGGAGCCCGTTTTTCTGCCCTCTTTCTTCTTCCTCGTGGCTCTTCCTTCCTCTACCCCGAACTCCCCCCATTTGGATCTCTATCTGCGGAGCCCCTTCTCTCCCTTGAGTTGGAGGGTTTGCTCCACTCCTCCTTCCTCCATCAAGTGCCATGGACACCGGTAAAGCTCCTCCCTTTATTCTCTTGATTGGTATTTTCTTGTTCTAGGGTTAGGAGCTTGGTGATTTGGATCCATGGCTATGGTTTGTGCTTTGTTCTTGGATGGAACGAAGGAGATATTCTAGGGGAGTTTAGGTCCTATGATTCATTGCTTTTATCTTGACATGCCCTAGGTTCTTCATGTTTTAGATCAAGTACTTTTTCTCTTATTTTGGATTAGATCTAAAACTTGAATCCTCTTGACTAGGCATGTCTCTATCTAGATGTCTTGAGGTCCTCATGTGATTAGGGCTATGGTGGTTCTTGTAGTGATTCTATGCAGTAGCCATGGCCCTCGTAAATCCAATCTAGCCGTTCTTATGGGTCTTTCTATATTCAGATATGAAAGTCAACCCCCTAGCGGTACTACTGCCAGCCTGGCGGTACTACCGCTAGGACCCCAGCGGTACTACCGCCAGGGGTAGCGGTACTACCGCCAGGAGGATATTTTTCATTTTGTTTGGCAATGTGAGTTTATTCTTATGCTTCTTTTTGACCATTGCCTTGACTCCTCCTGTCACTCTTTTTCGGTGTGTGTCTTGTGTGTCACAGGTGGTGCTCGCCGCTCGAATCCCCCACGGGACACCCAGCCGAAGCAGTATCGCACTCCAGATGCTCTAGAGGGCTCCGCCACTTCCTATCTGAATCCCAAAAAGAAGTCTTTAAAGAAGGCAGCTCACAAGACCAAGGGGATCAACGTTCGCAATATGCCCCCTAAGGATTTTCTGCTGTTCTGCAACCGCAATCCCTATCTAGAAGAGAAGGCTCAGATCAAGAATATCGGCCATGTTTGGTCACGGGATCACTGCATGATCTATCGCGACATCACCAAGCAATTCAAGAAGATGTTTGTTCCAGTGCAGTGGATTGACTTTGCTCACCTTCAGCGGAACCCGGATTACTTTGGTGAGGCTCTCTCTTTGATTGACAAGCTTGGCATTAAAGAGATCATCACCTTCAGGCGAAACTTTGATCCATATGTTGTGGCCCAATTCTATGTCACTGTTCACTTTGCACCTGATGACGTGCGCACCATGACTTGGATGACCGGTACTCGGAAGATGACAGGTTCCTGGTCAGAATTCATGAAGCTTCTCAAGGTCGACTTTCAGGGAGATGAAACTCCTCTTGGGTTGCGTCCTCATGCTCCGTCTTCATCTACTGCCACCCCCAAGGACAGGCTGCAACAACTTTATGTGAAGAAAGGTGTGCTCCCCAAGCATCTGGACATCATGCATCGGATCTTCCGCAACACTCTCTTTCCTCGCATTGGCAACTTTGACGAGGTGCATGGTCATCTAGCTGAGATGCTTCTGCTCTGTGAGGAGGCTAGGACTAAGGAATCTTCCCCTCTCGATATTGCCCATGTGATGTTCAATGAGCTCTGGAACTGCATCATGAACCGCAAGGTTCCCATCTACGGGCCCTACTTGTTTGCCTATATTCGCCAGAGGTGGCACGAAGTCTATCTGATAGATGAATTCCTTATTCAGGCTGATTACTTTGTGCAAGATCCTATCAATCTCCGTATCAAAGACAAATGGGCCAACCCATCCACTTCGTCTTAGCACATGGACACTGACACAGAGACTGCTGCTGAAGGAGGCCCCGCTTCTCAGTCCCGCTCTTCTGCTATGCCATCTTGGGCAGTGAAACTGAAGGATAAAATGAAGAATCTCTTTTGTATGCAGGCCAAGGGACAATATCAGTCTCATGTGGCCCAGAAGGAGAATCGTCAAAGGCACAAGTGTGTCTTGAGGACCCTTGATGTTGATATCTCCAGCAGCTCAGAGGACGACATCACTCCAGAGTCTGATTGGATGCGGGCTCAAGGTTATCAGTGGACTGGGTCTGATGCAGAGGAGGAGGCGTCTGAGGAGGGCAATGATGAGGAGCAGGACGATCCGGATGCCACGGACGAGTCTGGGGCTGATGAGGATGCGGAGTGACCACCTATGTCGTTAGGCGTGCCCCTTTTTGGTGTCTTGTGCCAAAGGGGGAGAGAGTCTAGGAGCTGGATTTGCGCTTTGCTTTAGCTTTGCTTATCTTTCTCGTGTTTGCTTTGAACTTGGTTTGATCTTATCTACTATCTTTGCTTTGTGTGATGTGAGACTTGGACTAGTGTGAGACTTATTTCTATCATATGTTGTGAGTCATATGATCTTTAATTATCTCTACCACTACCTTTATGTTCACATGCTATTTACTTTGCAAATCTGGTATTGTCATCAATCGACCAAAAGGGGGAGATTGTTGGGGCATATTTATGCCTAAGTAATTTTGGTGATTGATGACAGTACCGCAAAGGACTAATCGTGTGTGTTAAGATTTCAGATAACACATGTCAACGGCACAAGACGACTCGCCCCCCTCCATGGAACAGAAGCACGGTGTACTCTATGATTCTCTTGCTTTGAGTCTTAGGAACGCCGTACTATTAAGAGGGGACCCGTAGTGGAAAGGTTTGGGTGGAATCAATTTTGCACGCACACACTTTACCTCCTTTCCCTTTCCCTGCAACTTTGGAGTGGTTCCCGCCTCTGGTTTATCTCCTCTAAGCAAAAAGGTCTCTCAGCGGTAGTACTGCTGTCCCTAGCGGTAGTACGGCTGGAGCTGGCGGTAGTACCGCTGGAGCTGGCGGTAGTACCGCTAGCCCTAGCGGTAGTACCGCTGTTCTGGCGGTAGTACCGCCCCTGGTCAGCGGTAGTACCGCTCCAGGAACTTAGTACCGCCTTCCTAGCGGTTGTACTTCGTCGGACTTTTTGCGAAGACTTTCTTGGCGGTGGTTGGCCCGGTGTCGGCACCCTGGCCTCACGAACCGGGACCGATGCCCCCATGGGTCCCGGTTCGTAAGTGAACCGGGACAAATGGGATTTCATCAAGTAGACCAAAGCCCTCTTTTCTACTAGTGGTATATCCATGTTAGCTTTATTTTCCCACTTTCTTCTTGTGTTGTTGAAAAACTTTAGAAGATCCAAAAATATTCCTCAATTCTTTTTTGGTTTTTCTTTCTTGTTCAATTAGTTGTAGTCTTAAAAGAGAACCCAAAAATATTTCCTCTTGCTTGTTGGGAGCTTTCCAGTGTAAATATTTTTTTCTCATTCTTGTTTTCCCATAGTTTTGCTTAGGAAAAACAAAAACACCAAAAATATTTCAACTTGTTTCTCTGAAATTCTTCCCCATTTGTTGAGTTATAAATGGAGAAGACCACGATGAAAATGTTGAGTGGATCTCATATGCTTTATTTTCGATCTAACAAAGAGCCAATATTACCATGTCTTCCCCTTTGTTTAAAACTGCCTTGTAGATTCCAGCTTAGTCCACGACACCCTTGCACTTTTATTATTATCACATCACTGGGTCATGCAAGTAAAAGGCAATAATGATGATATTTGATGAGGTGATCGTGGCAAAGGAAATAGGTATGGACTCTTCTCGTTTTTCACTTTTGTAAATATGTTGTCTCGTTCGATCTTGATTCAGTATATCATGAGTGAACTTTTTTGTGATGACAATTAGAGATCATAGCTTTTCATGCCATGTTTAAATAGCTAGGAGGTGACAATGATTTACCTTGTGTGTCAACATGCATTAAAATGGTTATTATGTGATATGGAAGTATGGTATTTACCTCTAAGTAATTCGAGTGGTTTGACTTGGCCCATGTGCAAACATGTAGTTGATTCAAAACCAATGCAACCTTCATGATGTTTAAATTCAAAGTGCTCATATCCTACTCATGCTAGTGCTCAATGTTGATTATTTTCAATTCATGTTCATGACCTTTGTTTTTTCTCTAGCTGGTCGCTTCCCAACCTATTTCTAGCCTTTACCTATACTAAGCGAGAATGTTGCTTGTGCATCCAATATCCTGAAATCCAGTTATTCCACAAGAGTTCACCAAACCTACCTATATGCAGTTTTACCCTACCGTTCCAAGTAAATTTGCATGTGCCACCTCTAAAACCTTCAAATAAACATCTATTTTGTGCACTCGTACTGCTTGGAGCGACGGGGCAATTGGTATTTTCCATGCTAAGTAAGTTACTGTCAAGACGGGTGTTTATTCTCTCTCATTGCATGAGGGAGATTGGTAACAAGGGTGCCCAACCCTGCTTAACCAAAACTAAATAAAGACAAAACTCCTTGGGAAAGATGATATGTTGGAGGGCACCCGTGAATTCGGTTAGCCATGGTTGTGTATGGATGGTCGATAGGAGTAAAACTTTACAATTCTGTTTGGGAACCACCTATAATGAGTTTAGCATGGAAGACACTAAGAACCTTTGTCGTAACGTTGACAGTAAAGAACACCACCTAAAATTATATTTTCAACTCTGCTTTAAAACTTGAGCTCTGGCACCTCTGCAAATCAATGCTTCCCTCTGTGAAGGGCCTATCTATGTACTTTTATGTTGAGTCATCACCCTCTTACTAAAAGCACCTGATCAGAGAGCACTATTATCATTTTTATGCACCGAGTCTAATCAATATTGGTTATGAGTATAACTAGGATCTTTTCTAGTCTCAATTAAAATATTTAGTCACTGCTTGAATCTTAGAAGTGCTATTCATTTATGTTTTGCGGTCTCAGAAAGGGCTAGCGAGATACAATGCCACCATATTATATCGTGATTGTTTTGACAAATTGTTGGCATGTGAGATATCTTATTATTGTTTACTAGTTGGTTATGTTGGAAATATGCCCTAGAGGCAATGATAAATAGTTATTATTATATTTCCTGTTTAAAGATAATCGTTTATTATCCATGCTATAATTGTATTGAATGAAAACATACATACATGTGTGGATACATAGACAAAACAATGTGCCTAGCAAACCTCTACTTGGCTAGCCTGTTGATCAATGATAGTCAAGGTTTTCTGACTATGTGCAAAGTGTTGTTGCTTAATAACAGGATCACATAATTAGGAGAATCATGTGATGGACTAGACCCAAACTATGAACGTAGCATATTGATCGTGTCGTTTTATTGCTATTTTTTCTGCATGTCAAGTATTTATTCCTATGACCATGAGAATGTTGGGGAACGTTGCATGGGAAACAAAAAAATTCCTACGCACACGAAGACCTATCATGGTGATGTCCATCTACGAGTGGAGATTAGATCTACGTACCCTTGTAGATCACACAGCGGGAAGCGTTAAGAAACGCGGTTGATGTAGTGGAACGTCTTCACGTCCCTCGAACCGTCCCTCAATCCGTCCCACGAACCGTCTCGCGATCCGTCCCACGATCCGTCCCGATCTAGCGCCGAACGTACGACACCTCCGCGTTCAGCACACGCACAACTCGATGACGATCTCAGCCTTCTTGATCCAGCAAGAGAGACGGAGAAGTAGATGAGTTCTCCTGCAGCGTGACGGCGCGTCGGTGTTGGTGATGAACTATTCCTGCAGGGCTCCGCTCGAGCTCCGCTGAAATCTAATCTAGAGGAAGAACTACGAGGTGTAGGTTTGAGTTGCACGTGGCAAAGTTGTGTCTCAAAAGCCCTAAACCTCTAGTATATATAGGAGGAGGGGAGAGGCAGCCCTAGGCAGCCTTGGCGCACCAAGGAGTCTTCCTTGGGTCGGCCGAAGTGGGAGAGAGGGAGGAGTCCTTCTCCAATCCCACTTGAATTAGGACTCCTTCCTTATTTTCCCACCTCTTTTGGATTTTCCAATTTTTCCTCATGGGCTTTCCTTGGATGACTTTGTCAGCCCATTATACCTTATTGTACATCTTCGCGATCCAAATCGCAAGCCGTCCCGCGATTCAATCACGATCTAGTGTCAAACGGGCGGCACCTCCGCGTTCAACACACGTGCAGCTCAATGACGATCTCCGCCTTCTTGATCCAGCAAGAGAGATGAAGAGGTAGCTGAATTCTCCGACAGCACGATGGCGTGACGGTGATGATGGTGGAGCTACTCCGGCACGGATTCGCCGTGCGCTACCGAAATAACCTACTGGGTGTCACGAAGTAGTGGAGGGAGAGGGGCTGCATTATGGCTTGAGGTGCAGCTAGCCTCTCTACCCTCCACTATATATGAGGGAGGGAGGGGTGGCGCCCTAGGGAAAATCTCTAGGGTTCGACCGTCGCACACAAGGAGGGAGGAGTCCTCCTCCAATTCTATTTGGTGAAGGAGGAGTCCTCCTCCAATTCGATTTGGTGAAGGAGGAGTCCTCCTCCTAGTGGGTTTACCCCACCTCCTCTCTCTTTCGCATTTCGGCCAAATAGGCCTATTGGGTTGGCCGCCCAGCTCACTAGGGGATGGTGCACCACCTTTAGGCCTATTTGGTACCCCTCCGGGTGGGTGGCCCCTCCCAGTGGAAACCCGGAACCCATTCGTCGCTCCCGGTACTTTACCGGTAATGCCCGAAATCTTTCCGAAAGCCAAATGCACCCTTCCTATATATCAATCTTTATATCCGGACCACTCTGGAACTCCTCGTGACGCACTCCGGAAAGTCTACTGGGAGTGACGAATGGGTTCCGGGGGTCCACCAGGGGGTCCCACCCACCCCCAAAGGGTCTCATGGGCTGTAGGAGGACGTGGACCAGCCTCTAGTGGGCTGGCAGAAGCCCCCACTAAAGCCCAAGGCAGATTGTATTTGGGAAGGAAAGAAACCCAAAGGTGGAAAAGGTGGAAAGGGTTTCCAAGTGGAGGTAAATACCTCATGTTCGGTCTAAACAGATCAATGGTGTGATTACAATTTGTGATGGTGGTAGTTCCCATGTAATGGAAGTTGTAGTGAGTTGGTGGTAAACTTGGAGATGGTTGTTAGAAATGCTTGAAAGTAGGTCATATATTGAAGGGTTGTACTCAATGCATCTACGTGTATTGTGGTAGGAAGTAGGCTCTTTCAAAGTGGTGCACCAATTTTGAGAGCTAGTCGGGTTACTCAGTTGGCGTGTAACTGAAAAATTGATTACATATGGTCGTGGGGAATTCTGGGAAGAGAAGTGAAGATCATAAGAAGAAGCAAGTTTGAGGGGTTGTTAATGTGGTTGATGTGAATACTAGTGCTAATAAAATCATGACTGCCTTTCAAAAGCCATTTCCTTGGGGAGGACGATGGAAAGCCAAGATGCTTGGACAGAGAACTTTCCAAGTTCATTTATTGATGGTATCAGTGATTACAACTTTGATTTGATTTGAACTTTGATTTGAAGAGTATGGAAGTGAGCATTATAATCACTGAGCTTGATGGTATCAGTGATTACAACTTTGATTTGAAGAGTATGGAAGTGGGCACTATAATTTCAAAAAATAATGAAGACCTTTGAGTAGTTTTAAGCTGAGCTCTATCTGGTTACAAGGTCTTGGGGTGCTTCAACCTTTCCATCACATGGATGATTTTCCAAAATTTCTAATCCTGTAGTCACTTCCCTAAATGTTAGCATGAAAGGATCTGGGGAAAATTAGGTGGTCATAATCAATGTGGGTGTGAAGGACCCAATAAGATCCTAGATATTACAGAATTTATGGATAAGAGTACCTCTTTGGCGTATCATTTGGTTTTGAGCTAGAAAAAACTGCAGGAAGAGGGAGGGCACTTCATCGATGGGGCATCAACTCGATATATTCGAGTTTAACAAGGAACTACAAAAAAGTAGCAAGCTTAAAATGGAAACCAAATGTGCAACAATATGGATCTATTTTGCATAGAGCTATTAATGGGGGGGTTGTAAAGCATACCAAATTAAGTACGGAAGAAGTTGAATGTGTGACTTTAGGCCAGCGTAGTTAGGATAGGAGAATGTAGTAGGATCTTAGGAAAAGGATGTCGACTATGAAAAAAGGAGGAATTAGGAAGATAACATACTAGAGAATTGGATAATATGAATTTTGAGCAAAAAATTGGGTTAGAGATAATGGATATTGAGCAAAATCAGGAAAAGGGAGGGGACGTGATATATGTCAAATCAGATGGAAGGTCTGCTAGATAATGGCAATATATCACTAGAAATAGATGGGATGGATAACACATATGTTGATACTCATGAAAGGAAGTTATCGTATAATACACAAGAAATACATATGTAGAGGAAGTTGAGTAAGAAAATTCTTAAAGTGAAGAAATTGCAAATGCAATAACTCGAGAAGTAGATGCGTAGAAGAAGATTGAACAAGTTGAGCCAAAGGAAACTAAGAGAGGGATTAAAGTCAAAGATAACATTGTTGAAGAGAGGAATCCTAGCATTAGAATAGATATTGATGAGAACATAATTGGATAAGTCTATGGAGAGGGCTAGGCTTCAGAACCTGGAATTTTGCAAGGTAAGCTTTAGAAACTCTTCTCTTAATTGTACACATACAACTCTACTGAATATTGCTAGTAAATTGGTATTTAATTTAGAAAGTTATGGTAGATAGGTTGATAGTTCAATATGTTATTTAGAGCAAGCTAGAGTTGACATGTTTGTAGCTGGAAAATTATGGTAGATAGGTTGATAGTTCAATATGTTATTCAGGGCCAAGAGCTCGAGGGTTCTGGTTCTAGGTACATTTTAGAGATAGAGTTAGAGGTAGTTCAGTCAAATGCAGAGGATCTTGGTAGTGATACTTAGGCACTTGTTAAGAGCATTTAATGGTACTAATATTCACATATTTAATAAAATAGGAAAATAGAAGGTAGTAAAGTTATAATAGAGAGTATAATAAATAAGAGTATACCACTGTAGAAAACTGAGAATCAAAATTATGAGCATATTTTTTTGATAATTTTAGTAGACACTACAAGAATCGGTTACTTTTGATAATTTCACTTGGGTTTGCTCTCTTAATAGGGGTTTTGATGCTGAAACTATTTAATATGATATGTTTGATGTTTTGAAAAAATATATTTGTTTTGTTTTATGTTAGATGCTTAGTAAAGAATAGCGTTTTGGTGCTATCTCAAACATATCTTCTCCATGTGGAGTTGTTAACATTGTAGATAAAGAGAGTTTCCTAAGAGAGCCAGTTCATCTTCTAGTAGTAACAATTTTCCTTTTGTGGTAGGAGGTGTTTTCAACATTGTCAGAAGAATATATGAGAGTAATAAAAGAAGGAAATTAAGTAAGTGGTCTATCATGTTTAATGTTGTTTTTTCAATATAATGCACTGAGGGTGATAGAGAAAACTAGGAGGAGATATACCTGGTCTAATAAGCACGAATACCATGTTTTAGAAAAGCTTGATAAAGTTCTTGTTAGTATAAGGTTGGAGGAGATTCTTCCTAGAGTTAATATTTTTAGTTTACCCATGGTCATGTTTGATCGTACTCCTCTAGTTATGTCTCTTTGCTTTGCTGAGACTATTCCTACCAAGCCTTTTAGATTTGAGATCTACTAGCCACTTAGACTTGATTTATATGTGGTAACTAGTACCTGGGGTAAAGAGTATTGTGATAGATCCTTTTTTATAAATGCCAAAACAAAAATAAAATGTTAGGAGGGTGACTAAGGGCTGAAATATGAATTGTATTGCCCAGAACAAGAAAAAGAAGAAACAATTGATGGAGGATGTAGTTATTATCGATAAAGAGAGTGAACTTCTAGGTATAACTACTCATAAATACTCTTTCAAGAAAATTTTAGAAGGAAAAATAAATACAATTGTCAAGGAATATGAGTCAAGTGGATGCACAAAGCTGAAGAACAACATTTATTACTCGGGAATGCTCGTGCTGCTTATTTTATCACCAAAGTCAATGGTTGAAGGAGGAACAACTTTGTTGTTTCTTTCAAAGATGGTAATAGATCCATTTCAGAGGATGTGAATGTACTTAGATATGCATCGAGTTTTACAAATCTCCTTTTGGTCAGGATAATAGGAGTGCTTTTATTCATTTGGATGTTCTCTCAAAGAGGGTAATAGAGCCATTCACGGGAAGTGAATGTACTTAGATATGCATCGAGTTTTACAAATCTCTTTTTGGTCGACATGATAGGAGTGCTTTTATTCATTTGGATGTTCTTGTACCTTATGTGTTAGAGAGAAGTTGGTTTCTGCTTTTACTTTAGATAGGATCTAAGTAGTTTTATTCCATATGAAGCATAATAAGTCTTCTGGACCTGATGGCCTTCTAGCAATATTCTTGGCATCATCTTTTGGTAGAGTAGGAGATTTGTTAATTTTTTAAATGATATTTTATGGAAGGATTGACTTTGCTAGATTGAATTATGGAGTAATAGCTTTAATTCCTAAAGCACCGGGGCTGATATGCTTAAGATGTTCAGGCCTATTCGTACGGCTAATGTGAGTGTGAAATTAATTCCTATGTGGGTTTATCATAGAAGGAGTAGTGGTGTTAGATGATATTCACAAGAGAAAACACAATGTTGTTTTGTTAAAGGGATTTTTAGAAAGCTTATAATAAAATTAACCGGGAGTTTTATGTCTGATGTCTTGAAAAATGAAAGGTTTCGCTTTGAAATATATAGATTGGATTAAACACATGGTGCAAAGTGGTGGCGTAGCTGTAATGGTTAATGGTCAAACTGGTAAAGGTTTAAGACATGGATATGTGTGACTCTCATACTATTTGATATTGTGATTGATGGTCTACTAGAGTTAGTGAGTAGAGCTAAGGTTCAACAAGTCATTAGAAGTGTAGTTACTAATCTATATGACACTATTTTTATGTTTGATGCTGATTTGGATAGCGTAACATGTTTGAGAGTATTATTTGCATGATTGAACTTATTTATGGTCTTATGATTAAGTATGATAAAAGTGAAACGTGTTGTTTTGGTGAAGCTAAGGATAATGAACTAGTTGATAGAGATACTTTTACTTGTGATTGCGGGATCTACCTATGAAGTATTTAGGAATTCCTATGAATAATGTAAAGTTGAGGGACAGTGATTGGAATCCCGCAGAAGGAAAGTTAGAGAAGAGATTAGGTACTTGACAACGAAGATTTACGGATTTTCAATTTGTTTCGAGAATGAAATCTCAACATTAGATTTTTATAATTTATAGCATGCTTTATCTTGCATTTTCTATATATTCGCCTACAAAAGTATGCATGCAATTCTCAAAACTTGATTTTCTGAAGCTCTCCAACTGCAAGGGGCGCACACGCACTTGCCCTCATACAACTAGATTGATTAGATTAATGTGTCCTGATAAGTGCGCAAAGTTAAATGAATTTGACCAAAATGTATTGTGGTTAACTAAAAAATTAACAGTTTATGTTGTCGTCAACTGAAAAATTAACAGTTTTGACTGAATAATTGAAGTTAGTACAAATTATAGTGTGCAATTGAGTACTCCTTCTCTAAATATAAATTTAAATGTGGTGCAATTAACTTTAAATGTTTATGTCAGCAAGGAGCAATAGCAGAACATGCAGGCAACAATAGGAGAACCCGAGTAAAAAAAGCAAGCAAAATGTTTGAGTTAAATTAACAGAAAAATGTTTCTTTTTTTAGCTAAGAAAAAGGTTTCAGCAAGCAAGCAAGCAAACAACTTGCTATTGCTACTCTAGTGCAAGCAAACAAGCAGTGCAAGAAAGCACAACTTGCTACTGCTACAGAAAAAGGAGTAGGTTGCAAGTAGTGCAAGCAAGCACAACTTGCAAGGTTAATTAGGTGAAACTTAATTAATGGAACTACAGAAAAAGGAGTAGCAGCCGCACACACTAAACTACTGAAACTACTGCAAGCAAACATATGAAAATCTGACATTAAACTAAAAACATTTCAGTTAATTAGTTGAAACTTAACAACAACCACACATGCTATACTGCTGCAAAGATAATTGCAAAGATTCGTTTGCAAAATTGACAAAATTGGCTGAAACTCCACACCTACTGCAAATGCTACTCCCAAAATTGACAAAATTGCTTCATGTACAAAAGTAACAGTAGCTCTAGTGGAGAAGAGAAGAGAAGCTTGCTTCTTGCGGTGGTCTTCCCTCCTTGTAGGCCTGCACGGATGATGCATCAGGGAGTTCGAGTGCAGGGGAAACCTTCCATGGCAGACCTACATGTCCAGGGATAAGAATGGACCATAGTTGTTGTTGTTTACAGGTTAGCTCCTCCATGTGGACGTGGCCGCCGGCGTCCAAATGGAGGCGGCCTCCCTCCTCCTGCCCGAGCACGACGCCGGCGGCGGACAGATGGAGGCGGCCTTCCTCCTCCCGCGCAAGCACCGCGTCCGACGACGAACAGATGGAGGTCGTCTCCCTCCTCCAGCGCAAGCACGACGTCCAGCGCCGCCCAGATGGAGGCGTCCTCCCTCCTCCCGGCCTTAGCACGACGCCCGCGACGGCCAGATGGAGGCGGCCTCCCTCCTCCCGCCTGAGCACGGCGCCGGCGTCGGACAGATGGAGGCGGCCTCCCTCCTCCTGCACCGCCCATCACCTCGCCGCGGCTGCAGAGTCTGGATAAGATGAAACAAAGGCTCGGAATTGAAATTCTTATAAATGTAGGGGGCTTTTTGAAAACATGAAACGTTTTCTTAGATCCACTTATGAAGGGTTTGAATGTCATAAACATCAAGGTTTTTTTTTTGTAAAATCACCGCGACGGGTTTTCCGACAGAAGCGACAACCTCTTTATTAAGATCCTGGTAGACACCCAGCCGGAGCGAGCACCGCCCGGTCGCGCCGACTGTTTTGCAACGAGAGGGCAGGTCCTTTTGGGTCCGTATAATTGGTGTGCTAGCCGCCGCATGCCGTGAACAGGCATCGGCATCGGCATCGGCATCGCGCACCGCACGGAACGCCGGCACGGCACCCACCCACCCCACCCCACCGTGGCGCATGCCAATCAAGCACGCCCACCCGCACCCAACGACTCGATCGCACGCACCGCGCCGCGCCGCGCTTAAAATATCGGCACCGATGCAGATACAGATTACCCAAGGGTCGCCGGGTTAGCAGCAGCAGAGCACACCACACCACACCGCAGCGCAGCGCAGCGCAGCGCGAGGGACACGAGGCGAGAGCGAGCGCCCCAGGCTAGACCTTGCCGCCCCGCCGCTCGCGCTCCGGATGGCGCCCAAGCGCTCGGCCGCCACGGCGTGGGGATCCCCGTCCGACGCCTCCGACGCGGAGGCGGACGCGGGGGGCCACCGCCGCCGCGACCGCGACGACCCCCCCTCCGACACGGACCCCTCCAAGACCCCGCCGCCCAACCCTAACCCTAAGTCCTCCGCCGCCGCGCCCTCCTCCACCCCCTCCGTCGCGGCCGACTCCGCCGCCGCCGGATCCGACTCCGGGGGCACCTACGACTCCGACGCCGAGGCGCACCGCCGCCCCGCGCCCAAGCCCGCCGCCTCGTCGCCCAAGCCCGGCGGCAAGCCCAGGGCGCGCTCCCCCGGCATCAACTCCGACTCCTACAACTCGGAGGACTCCGAGGCCGATGCCCACCGCCGCCCCGCCCCGAAGCCCGCCTCCTCGTCGCCCAAGCCCGGCGGCAAGCCCAGGGCGCGCTCCCCCGGCATCAACTCCGACTCCGCTGACTCCGCCGCGCCCGCGGGCTCGGACGCCGACCTCGACCCGGCCGCTGGCGCCGACTCTGAAGACGACAACGTCTCGCCGCTCCGCTCCGCGCGCCACCCCCGCGCCGAGGCCTCCATCATCAAGCCCATCAGCTCCCGCCCCATGGACTCGCCTCCCCGCGGCGGCGCCTCTGCCTCGGAGCCGCGCGTCAAGCGCCCCCGCAGCGCCGCCATAGCTGCGCCCTCCCCGGACCAGCAGAGGCGCCCGTCGCGGCTCTGGAGCCATGACGACGAGCTTCTCATCCTGCGCGGCCTCGCCACGTACCGCGCCAAGAGCGGCGTGCTCCCTGGCTCCACCAATGACATCGGTAAGCTCCACAGCCACATCCGTGCCCAGCTCAGTGTTAGGGTATCCACCACGCAGCTCAGTGATAAGGTCCGGCGCCTCAAGCAGAAGTACCAGTTGCTTGCCACCCGTGCCAAGAACGGACGGGAGCAGGACTTGCACACTCCGCATGATCGCAGCGTTTATGAGCATGCCAAGAAGGTTTGGGGGTTGGTTGGTAGTGGTGGTGGTGATGGAGGAGGCAGTGGGTATGAGAATTATGGCGGCGGTGATAGTGATGAATTGCAATACAGCGGAGATAGCGATGATGATATGGAGAGTCAGCGGGATGACCGATACCACATCAAGAACCGGAAGGTAAGGCCGATTACAGCGGCAAATGGCAATGGGATTGGACTTGGGGCTGTCAATGCCAATGGCAGAGGGAAAAGTGGGCTTGAGAAGGGGAAGGATGCATATCCGTACCTGTGGGAGACTGTTGAGGAGCTGTCCAAGGAGCATCCGAGTGGTGCGGCATTCAAGAAGGCATTTGAGGTGCTCGAAGGATCAAAAGCACGGGCAATTGAGGAAAAGCTGAGGAGGTTTAGGTTGACAGAGATCAGACAGCAGCTGCGTAGGATGGACCTGATGAAGGAGACGGTGAGGATGGTGCTCGATGCCCTTGAGAGTGCTGACTGAATAATGGCTGGTCAATAGTGATTGGTAAACTGTCCAAAGGGGGGAAATCACTCTCTTTTTGTTTCTAGATAGACTATATGTGGTTAATTACTTACTTCCCTGGACAGGGTTGCACTTGCCTCCATCAAAATTAGGCATAGAACATGGAGTGATGGTCTTCTCCTTGTTATTGTTCATGGATCATTGTATTTTGTGATTCTTAGGTGCTAACTTGTGGTTTATATGCTATTTGGTTGTGTCAAATCAGGGTTCTTGCATCCTCGTTTTGAATGATGTGTTCACATACCCCCCCACCCCCTCTGTGCTGAGCCTTTTAAATCACATCATCTGGAGGTTGGTCAAAATTGGGTGCCACTGTTTGCAGCGTAGAGTTGCATAATTTTGTGACCCATGCTAGGTCATGTCATTGTGCTTAATTAGAGTTGCAGTATCTTATTTTTGTTTTCTTGATTGGCATTTATAGTTGTGTACTTACCTTAACTAATAATCTTGTAATTGTAGTCGAGGAACTATCTGCTAGTGTGCATGGTTCAGGGCCTGTTATATTTAAGCAAGTTCTTGTAGTGATAATGTTGTTTATATATTGTGAAGTCTGCGAGATGCTGCTCCTACCATCCATTATAGTTCACTATAAGCAAGTTCTTATAGTGATAATGTTGTTTAAGCAAGTTCTTTTAAGGCCTGCCAATCTGGCTTGAATTGAATAGGATGATGTGCTGTGGTTGTTATAGTTGAGGGTCAAAAGTAGGGATTAGCTTTAACAAGATTCGCTAGTGCTTTCATCACAGAAACACATTCTTTGAAAAGGGGGATATTCTGAAGTCGATGCTTTCTCGGAATGGGAATAGTCTGAATGAAATACACCCGGTGGAAACCTTTTGTTGATTGTGATCTCTGCACATGTTTTAATGTGTGCTGTTGTTCGAATGTTATGTGTGTCTATGTCGGTGAGCTTGTGTTATGCACTTCTGCGCTTTGGTGTTCCCCATTTAGTTCTGTCATCTCCGGTGTTTGATACCGGTGATTATCTTAGTATACTTACCAGTGTTTTTGGTATTCCTAGGTTCTTAGAATCCTGCGAGTAAAAGAGGCCCTTTTCATTTTTGTCATAACATTCTTGAGGTACTGATGTGTCGGAGAGCATTAACCATGATCAGGTCAAGTGAGTCCAACCGTAAAACAAAATCGATCAGGTTGAGGTCAGATTCAATTACTATGTAGAGTAGATGAGATCAATTATCATGTCTCGTGATAGAGTAACTGTCACCTGCATTGCTCCTAAGTCTTAAATCATTGCTCGCTGCTCGGTCGTTCCTTGTTCGTCCTTTGATGGACGAGCAAAGCTGAGCCGACAGTTCGGTTAGAGCAGAGCTGGAGAATCTCCGAGCAAACTGTAGCTTTCATTGTGCGCTGTACGATTCTCCCGATGGGCGCAGCGCACGGTGCAAGGCCGTTCAGGGTTTAGGAGGGCCATCACTCATCATGCCTTATTAGGAGTACTAGAGATTTTTATGGATTGGTGGGGATAATCTTGACATGGACTGGATGAAAATCCAACCTTCATACAATCCTTTCAAATCCTCATTTATCCTCAATCCACTAGATAGGGATAGTGTACCAGGTATTGTGTAAAATGCATTAGAGTTTAGGAAAATATGGGATGAAACATGTCAAATACAACAAAACCAAACGGTGTTTTGGGATATGTGGATTTAGGGATATGATCGAGATAATCCCCATCAATTTTCTAAAATACACTAATGCCAAACAAGGCCTCAGGGTGTAATCTACATCATCGAGGGTAACACCCATGATTTTTCATTGAAGCTCGTTGTATTACCAATGAACTTGCAAGTGACCGAGGCTACTTTCTGCCAACTACTACCATCACTCATCTCCAAGCAATCCTACTCTGATGATGAGCGAGTAGGCGCAAACATCTAAGGAGCAAGGTAGCTTGAGCATCTGCACAGATCACCTTCCACTGATGAACCATAGCTCCGATCAAACCTAGGATGCACTTCATGCTTCAGCAAGTTTGACCCTAAAAAACAAATTTGTTCCACAAGGTAGGAGACGAGATCATGTTTACTACTATAGTATGCATCTTTTTCATCTAGTAGCCAGCCAAGTCATCAAAAGAGCAAGGACTTGGGATACCAAGTATATCAGCCACCACATTCCAGGTGTTCTTGTGCAACGATGCAATCAAAGAACATGTGTTGAATACTTTCCATTTCATTACAAAATACACAAGTAGAACCAACCACATGGCGCCCTTTAGCCAAATTATCTTTAGTAAGACTTTGTAAAATGAGCTAGAGAGAAACATGAATATTTGGAGGGGTTTTAATTTCCCTATGCAATCTTTAAGACTAGAAGATCCCACCAAAATTGATTAACTTGCAAAAGGACTTAACAAAATATATGCCAGAAGGCTCAAGAGACCAAACATGGCTTCACTAGATATAACATTTGGTTTGATAAGAGAAAGCAAATCAAACAACTACTGAGAATTTGCTCACTAACACATCATCTAAAAGTCAACTTTAGATCTGAATCATCTCAAACCTATGTAACTGTAGCATCTTGTTGTTGGCTAATCACATACGAGTCCCGAAATTTGATCTTGAGTGAACACTCACCCATCCAAGCATCATGCCAGAAGGCAACATTTTTCCCATTGCCAAGTTTCCGTCTATAGAAAGTTCTAATAGCAGAAAAAGCCCAGGAAACACCTTTCCAAAAAGGAGAGCCCAAACGAGGAATACCCCGAAGAATATTAAGTTTATCACTATTATGCTTAAAAACTCAACAACCTCCAATCATTAGGGCGATTGTCAGAAAACTTCTTACTCCAAGAGGCCAGAAAAAGCCATGTTAAAGTCCCTAAGATTAGGGATCCCCAAACCCCAAAAAACCTTTCTCTCAAGAAACAAACCCCCAATTTGCAAGATGTTATTTGTGATCCTCCCCAATGTTGCTCCAAATGAAATTGAGAAGTAACGATTTCAATGGCCCACTTAGGAAATTTAATCAAGGGAATTTGATATGTAGGAATAATAGAAATGCAAGTAGTGAGAAGGATCAACTTTCCCTATAGGACAAATTCATACCAAGCCAGCTAGATAATATTCTTAATAATCCTATCAATAATGGATTGAAGATCCTCTCTTCTCAAATTTTTGAAATGCAAAGGAACATCCAAGTACTTCAATGGAAACAAACCAATCCATCAAACATATATTCAAGAAAACGAATTAGCAATGTCATCCTCCACATGGATAGGATGTAGGTCACTTTTATGGAAATTTATTTTCCAGCCTAGACAACTCCTTGAAACAAGAAAGGGTCCATTTCAAATTCCTAGCATTATCCAAAGAAGCATTTAAAAAAGAGAGTGGTGTCATCTACATATTACAGACTAACAACACCACGAGGAATATCATGAATAAGTAAGCCAAGAATTAAATTGTGTTGAACATCTTTAGCAAGCATCTTAGAAAAGACATCAACAGCCAAGTTAAAAAGCAATGGGGAAAAAGGGTCTCCTTGTTTTAAACATTTACCACCAACAAAATAAGGACCATTGGTATCATTGATCCTAACACAAAAAGAACTTTGGAATAAAGTACTACAAATCCAATCAATCCATTTGGTACCAAAAACTTTAGATGTGAGCATTTCCACACGAAAACCAAACTCACTCTATCACAGGCTTTCTCATAGTCTAGTTTCAACACGAGACCACTGGCACCAGTTCTATGAATCTCATGGATAACCTCATGAGCCATTACAAAAATTTCCAGAATAAATTATCATTTAATAAACACATGTTTATTTGGAGAAACAAACCTATCACAAATAGGAGAAACTCTAGTAGTCATAACTTCAGTGAAAAATCTTAATAGCACAACTACTCTCGCTGAAAGGACAAAACATATTCATTTTATTGGCATTAGATTACTTAGGACTTAGTCTAATAATAGCAAAATTAAGAAGTAAACATCCAAAGTACAAGCTTGAGAATCCCTCACAAGAGCTCATGAAATCTTCTTTAATCAAATCCCCAAATGTTTGATAAAAGCTAAAAGAAAACCCATCTGGGCCAAGGGCACCATGAGCACAAGAGCTCATACTCCTTAATAACTTCTTTGAAATAATGTTTTTCCAACTAGCTTTCTCTTCCATAGAAACCAGATCATTAGCCTCCCAAAAATCATAACCCAAACAACTGTGAGGCTTAGGCTTAAAAGGAAATAAATTCTTGTAGAAAGAAGTATCCACCTCCAACATCTTAGAGGTATAGGTCACAAGACCATTATCCCCATAGAGAGTGGATAGACGATTCTTACGATGTTTTTGGTTAGCCAAAATGTAATGAAAATAAGCATCATTGTGCCCCCCCCCCTCAAAAATCATTCTATCTCTATTTCTTTGCCATAAGGCAATCTCTTCACTTCTTCAAATTTCATCCAACACTTTCTTAATCACTTACATTCTATTTATATCCTCATTTGATAGCAAGATTTTCTGAAAAAAACATCTAAAATATCAAACTCTAGAAGGAGAGCTTTCTTCTTCTTTTTATTAGCAACCTTAATGTTAATGCTCCAACCTTTAATATTCTTCCTTAGAAACCTAGTTTTGAATTACCAATCACTACTGGAATTCAGTTTGTTGCCGTCTGCCAAATCTTTGTCGTTTGTTGGCTGATGGCAAAGAATGTCTTTGTCGTCAGCTCCCACAAAGCAGACGGCAAAGAACTGGCTGATGGCAAAGAATGTCTTTGCCATCAATCAATTCTTTGTCGTCTGCCGCAGACTGCAAAGATGAGGACAACATACGGCAAAGCTTTGGACTGGGCCACCTGGCCGAGGAAATATTAGGTCAAACTATAATCGTTTCTTTGTCATCTGCTAGCGGACGACAAAGAGTCCGGAGGCAGACGGCAAAGAGTGTAGACCCTTTGCTGTCCGCCAGCAGACGGCAAAGCTTCTGAATTTACTAACGTCCGTCCCGATCCACCCTCACCCTCTCTCTCTCTCTCTCAAACGGACACTCTCTTCCCCTCCTCTCCCCGACCCCACTGTCGCCACCACCGTCACGCCGCCGCCCCCGGCGCCACCCCGGTGCCCCACAACCCCGTCGGCGCCGCCCCGGTGCCCCACAGCCCCCGGCGCCGCCGCCCGATCGCCCACGGCGCCGCCCCGCAGCCCCAACACCCCTGGCCCCGCCGCCCACGACGCCACAGCCGCCCCTGCCGGTGAGCCCCCACACTCCCACCCCCCATGGGAAATTAACTTGTTGTTATTTAGTTTTTTGGATGAGGAAGAAGAAGAGGAGGAGGAGGAGAAGAGGATAAGAAGAGGAGGAGGAGGAGGAGGAGGAGAAGAAGAAGAAGAATAAGAATAAGAATAAGAAGAAGAAGAAGAAGAGAAGAAAAAAATAAGAAGGAGAAGAAGAAGAAGAAGAAGAAGAAGAAGAGGAGAAGAAGAAAATAAGAAGGAGAAGAAGAAAAGAAGAAGAGAAGAAGAGAAGAAGAAAAAATAAGAAGGAGAAGAAGAGAAAAAAGAAGAATAAGTAGAAGAAGAGGATAAAGAAAAATAGAAATAGAAATAAGAGGAAGAAGAAGAAGAAGAAGAGGAAGAAGAGGAGAAGAGGAGGAGGAGGAGGAGGAGGAGGAGAAGAACAGGAAGAGGAGAAGAGGAGAAGAAAGAAGAAAAATGAAAAGAAGAAGAAGAGAAGAAGAAGGAGAAGGAGGAGGAGAAGGAACCCTCCTTCTTCTCCTTCTTCTCCTTCTTCTCTTCTCCTTCTTATTTTTAGCTTGTTTAGCTAATTATCCTCCAAAATGACATAATAAGCTCAAAATGGCATAAAAACCTTGGTTAGCTCATGAATATTATATTCTTAGCTTGTTTTCCTCTAAAATGACATAATTAGACATAATTAGCATATTTGTGTTGATCGGGTGGATTTACATGTGATAGTTGTCTCGTCGCTGTGAGGTCTGTTGTGCGAAGACCTCCCCGTGCATTGTACGAGCTCCGCCCCTGCATTCGTGGGTCAGTACAAATGTCATCTCCTCCCCGCCCCTTCATTTACCGTGGGTCGGTTTTCGGATGAAACTTGCTAGATTTAGGTAATTAAATTAATTTATGAGTATGCGTGACCAGTATGCGTCTCCCATTCGAAAGGGTTAGAGTTATAAATATGCATGCATTTGCTTATATTTATAATCGTGATTCTTTCGAATTGTCCAACGTTATCCATGGACAGCCCGAGTATGTGTAGATTGGGTTCGTTTTCCCATATGCTTTGTTCCGGATCCGATGCATAATTTCGTCAGTGCCTCTCTGTTGTTCTCCAGATACACATCCTCTCTGTTTATTGCGGAGACATGTGTCAAGAGAACAGCGGGGAGGTGCTGTCGAAATTTTTCGTTGGATCTGGAGCAGAGCATGGGAAAACGAACCCAATCTACACATACTCGGGTGGGATTAGGACCTATCTTTACCTATTAGCGTGTAGGTTGCATGGACGTAATAAAAATGACGATCTTGATTAACTGATGAATATATATGCTAAATTATATATAAATATATTTCTTGTGTCTTTAGTAGCTAGGCAAGATGAGTGATCGTGCGTGGATGTATACCGGTCACCCTAGTCAGAAAGAGATGACGAAAGAATGGTTTCTAAAAACCAAGGAATTTGTGAAAGCCGCATTTGCAAATGGCCAGGAAAGAAACTATTGCCCCTGTTCAGGATGCGGCAACTATAAAAAGACGACAGAGGTTGTAATGATTAAACACCTGCAGAGGAGGGTTTTAAGCCTAATTATACGGTGTGGACATTTCATGGTGAGTCTATACAACGCACCAGAGCTGAGGTGGTCCGTCGTCGCACCGACGAGCATGGTACCGGGATCGAAGACATGGTGCAAGACTTTGATGATGCTCGGGATTCGGAAGATGAGATGGAGGAATCTGCAAAGGCCTTCTATGAAATGCTGGAGTCTTCAAAACATCCTCTCCATGAGCACGCTGAGCTTTGTCAGCTGGATGAAATTGCACAAGTAATGGCTCTGAAGGCTCGGTTCAACTTGGGAAGAGAATGCTACGACGCGATGATGACACTATTTGGACGCTTTCTACCCAAAGGCCATGTCATGCCTGCAAACCTGTACCAGTCGGACAAAATACTTCGTGTACTTAAGATGCCCTATGAGAAGATAGATGCATGTGAGAAAGGATGTGTCTTATTTAGGAAGGAGTATGCACACTTGGACTATTGTCCCAATTGCGAGTCTTGCATGTATCTTGTGGTAGACAACGGTATGGGTGAGAAGAGGCAGACCAAAATCGCAGTTAGTGTTCTTCAGTATATGCCAATCGTACCAATGCTTCAACGTCTTTTCATGGTCGAAGAGACAGCCAGACAGATGACATGGCACAAACTGGGCAAAAGAACCGAACTAGATGCAGATGGGAATAAGATGACGGTACACACATCGCATGGGGAAGCGTGGAAACATTTTGATGAATTGCATCAGGATAAAGCGGCAGATCCAAGGAATCCTCGAGTCTGCATCGCCACGGATGGTTTTAATCTATTCGGCATGACGGTAACCCAATACAGTTGTTGGCGTGTATTTGTCATTCCACTCAATCTCCCCCCGGGCAGATTATGCAAAGAAAGAACATATTTCTAACGTTGATAATTCCAGGGCCCTATTATCCGGGGAAGAATATGAATGTGTACCTGCAGCCGCTTAAGGATGAATTGGAAGAAGCTTGGGATAATGGGGTCAAGACATACGATGCCGCTAGAAAACAAAACTTCAAAATGCATGTGTGGTACATGTACTCTATGCATGACTTGCCGGCGTATGCCCTATTCTCTGGATGGTGTGTGCATGGAAGGTTCCCGTGCCCCCAATGCAAGGCAGCTGTTCAGTTTAATTGGTTGCAGGAGGTCTGGAAGTATTCTTGCTTTGACTTGTATAGATAGTTCTTGGATCCTGACCATCAGTTCAGAAAAGACAAGAAGAACTTTACCAAAGGTAAGGTTGTCAAAAACTTGGCACCACCTGTGTTGACAGGCCAACAGATCCTGGATCAGTTAAACGCCCTCGAGCCTGATCCAGAGCATCCAGGGTATTTCAAGGGGTATAATTCAAAACACGCCTGGACTCACAAGCCATGCTTATGGGATCTGCCTTACTTCAAAGACCTCCTTCTTCCACACAATATCGACATGATGCACACTGAGATGAATATCGGACAGGCTATTTTTGATACATTGTTCGACATAGATGGGAAGACAAAGGATAATACTAAGGCTAGAGTCGATCAAGAGACACTATGTCATAGACCGTTACAAAACATGCGAGAAGGCAAAGGAAAGCAGAAGTGGTAGAAGCCAAAGGCCTGGTTCAATCTTGGAAGGCCAGCTATGAGGAAAATTATCTTGTGGGTCAAAATGCACTTGATGTTCCCCGATGGGTATGCAACGAATCTAAAGAGGGGAGTGAGTCTTGAAAAATTAAAAATCTTTGGTCTCAAGAGTCATGATTGGCACATATGGCTAGAGCGGGTAATGTCGGTGATGTTACGTGACATTATTCCTGAGAATGAATGGCTAGTACTGGCGGAGCTGAGCTATTTCTTCCGTGTTCTTCGTGCGAAAGAATTGTCTCCTGGCGTGGTAGATGACATGGAGGAGTTTTCACCGGAGTTGTTGTGCAAGTTAGAGAAGATCTTTCCGCCGGGCTTCTTTAATCCAATGCAGCATTTGATTTTACATCTACCGACCGAGGCAAGATTGGGTGGGTCCGTGCAAAATCGTTGGTGCTATGCAACTGAGAGGATGCAGAAGACGCTTCGAGCTAAATGTTTCAATAATCGTAGAATTGAAGCATCGATGGCTGAGGCTTTCATTACTAGGGAGGTGGCAAACTTTGTGACATCACACTACGAAACCAAAAATCATCATTTGCATAATCCGAAGCCTCGGCACAATGATGCAGACCCTAAAAAGGTGGGTCCAACCTCAGCCTATTCAAAGGGAAGCTTGCACCAGCCGGTGCTTCGAAACCAATAACGTTGGATGTCGAAGAATGATGGAACATTTCGTTGTATATCTTCAACAACCTAATAGAAGTGCGATCGTACATCGAGTAAGTTCGCGGCACATTTTCCCGTAACTTCTAATTCCTTTGAACTGCTCTTATTCCCGGATATTTCATACAACCGATACGTCGCCAAATTCTCAGATGGAGCGGTGATCGAAAATGATTCCGTCGAAGAGTATGAGCTTCTGGCAAAGACAGAAGGCGGCTATCCCGGTTTCATCTCTTGGTTCAAACAAACGGTAATTATCAATAATGGACCATTTCATTTCTTGGTCTAACTTGCGGCTAATGCAACAATCGTTTTGTATTAAACTTGTAGGCTAATTCAGAGTCTATGGACGCCGAATTGAGACAGGCCGCTAATGGTTTTGACTATAAGGTTCGTTCATTTGAGAAATACAACATCAACGGGTATCTCTTTCGTACCTTTGGCAAAGAGTTATCTATGCCCGATCGGAAATCTACAAATTGTGGTATCTCTGCCATCGGCGAAGGTGTTATCGAATATTATGGAGGAGTTAAAGCAATTTATGAACTTCAATTCTATGGTGAAAACCCATCGAACGTCATAGTCTTCAAATGTTATTGGTTCTAGCCGAAGGAGACTAGAAGGACTCATGAACATATAGGACTAGTCGAAACCAATCCAAACACCCATTTAGATGTTCCCGGTGTCTATATTACGGCTCAACAGGCGACCCAAGTTTTCTATCTACCGTGGGCATGCCAAACTGATAAGAATCTGGAAGGTTGGTATGTTGTTTATGAAGTGCCGCCACATGTTAGACCACCTCTCCCAAATGAACAGGATTATGAACCTCACATTAACCCAGACACATATGATGGAGAATTCTTCCAAGAAACACGTCTTTCCAAGAAACGTTTCAAGAACCGTCATGCTTCACCCCGGAACATGGAAGTAGACAACGACAATGAATCCGACTTCACCCCTGAGCCGGAACCAGTAGAGCTGGAACCAGAAGAGGTTACTGATGTGGATGACCTCTCAATGCTTGACCGATTACAGAAAGGCCTTCCACAACTTCATGCCGTTGAACCCGATGAGCACGTCATTCATGAAGACATGCGTGATAGTGACGATGATGATGCATTTGTTGATGATGATTGTTAGTTTGTAAGATTCACAACTTAAATTATATATGTACATATTATTATTCATGATAGTGATTATGTTGTACTAATTTCTTTTAATCTTTATCATGGCAGGTTAAGTCTCTTCGCTGATGCCCGTCTTATCTGCGATTGGCACGGTGAGTTTCATTTCAATGATCATTATAAACTAGTATTAACAAGAGAAGAAGAGGATAAGAAATAGGAAAAACCTTGGTTAGCTCATGAATATTATATTCTTAGCTTGTTTTCCTCTAAAATGACATAGTTAGCACATTTAGCTCCAAAAAGACATAATTAGATAATTTAGCTCCATCAATAGGAGAAGAGGAGAAGAAACAGGAAAAATGAAAAGAAGGAAGAAGAAGAAGAAGAAGAAGATAAGAAGGAGAATGAGGAGTAGGTGAAGAATGTGGAGAAGGAGCCTTCTCCTTCTCCTCCTTCTCCTTCTTTCTCTTCTTCTCCTTCTTCTTGATTTCTTCTTCTTCTTCTCCTTCTCCTCTTTATTCTCCTCTTTCTTATTCTCCTTAACTTATTTTCCCCATGCTCCAAAATGACCTATTTTACCCAAGTTAGCTCCGAAAGGACCTATAGTTAGCTAGCCTTCCACCTAAATGACATAATTAGCTTAGTTAGCTCCAAAATGGCCTATTTAATAAAAATGACATATACTTAGCTAAGTTATCTCCTAAATGACATAATAAGGCTTACGTAGCTCCAAGATGACCTATTCCCCCTAACTTAGGTATTAAATGGCATATAATTAGCTTAGCTAGCTCCAAAATGGCTTAATAAGCATAGTTTGCTCCGAAATGACCTATTTTACCCAAGTTAGCTCCGAAAGGACCTATAGTTAGCTAGCCTTCCACCTAAATGACATAATTAGCTTAGTTACCTCCAAAATGGCCTATTTAATAAAATGACCTATACTTAGCTAAGTTCTCTCCTAAATGACATAATAAGGCTTACGTAGCTCCAAGATGACCTATTCCCCCTAACTTAGGTATTAAATGGCCTATAATTAGCTTAGCTAGCTCCAAAATGGCTTAATAAGCATAGTTTGCTCTCAAATGACATATTTAACCCAAGTTAGCTCCGAAAGGACCTATAGTTAGCTAGGCTTCCACCTAAATGACATAATTAGCTTAGTTACCTCCAAAATGGCCTATTTAATAAAAATGACCTATACTTAGCTAAGTTCTCTCCTAAATGACATAATAAGGCTTACGTAGCTCCAAGATGATCTATTCCCCCTAACTTAGGTATTAAATGGCCTATAATTAGCTTAGCTAGCTCCAAAATGGCTTAATAAGCATAGTTTGCTTCGAAATGACCTATTTTACCTAAGTTAGCTCCGAAAGGACCTATAGTTAGCTAGGCTTCCACCTGACATAATTAGCTTAGTTAGCTCCAAAATGGCATATTTAA
This sequence comes from Hordeum vulgare subsp. vulgare, assembly GCF_904849725.1. NCBI lineage: Eukaryota > Viridiplantae > Streptophyta > Magnoliopsida > Poales > Poaceae > Hordeum > Hordeum vulgare. The sequence goes on from NC_058522.1 coordinate 456,854,521, forward strand.
AAAAAATGACCTATACTTAGCTAAGTTCTCTCCTATTTTACCCAAGTTAGCTCCGAAAGGACCTATACTTAGATAATTTAGCTCCAAGAAAAGGAGAATAGGAGAAGAAATAGGAAAAATGAAAAGAACGAAGAAGAAGAAGAAGAAGAGAAGAAGAAGGAGAAGGAGGAGTAGGAGAAGAAGGAGGAGAAGGAGGAGAAGAAGGAGAAGGAGGAGAAGAAATAGGAAAAATTAAAAGAACGAAGAAGAAGAAGAAGAAGAAGAAGAAGAAGAAGAAGAGAAGAAGAAGGAGAAGGAGGAGTAGGAGAAGAAGGAGGAGAAGAAGGAGAAGGAGGAGAAGAGCTTCTCCTCCTTCTCCTTCTTCTTGATTTCTTCTTCTTCTCCTCCTCCTCATCTTCTTCTCCTCTTTCTTATTCTCCTTACCTTATTTTCCACAACAATGACATAATTAGCGCATTTAGCTCCAAAAAGACATTATAAGCTCAAAATGGTATAAGAACCTTGGTTAGCTCATTAATATTATATACTTAGCTTGTTTTCCTCTATAATGACATAATTAGCCCATTTAGCTCTAAAAATACATAGTTAGCTAATTTAGCTCCAAGAAAAGGAGAAGAGGAGAAATGAAAAGGAAGAAGAAAAAGAAGAAGAGAAAAAGAAGAGAAGGAGAAGGAGAAGGAGGAGGAGGAGAAGAAAGAGAAGGAGGAGGAGAAGGAGAAGGAGTCCTCCTTCTCCTTCTTCTTCTCTCCTCCTTCTTCTTCCCTTCTTCTTTTCTTCTCCTTCTCCTTCTCCTCCTCCTCCTCCTCCTCCTTCTTGTTGTTTTTCTTCTCCTTCTTCTCTTCTTGCTTCTTCTCTTTCTTTTTCAATTTAGCTTATTTGTCATATATATGTTGTTGTTGTTGTTGTTCTGACTTTCTTATTCCCATTTTGCAGATTGGATGTATTACATGCATGGAAGCTCGCATTGGAGTGCTTTAGTTCTAGTTTTCATTTGAGTTGATGAACAACGTGGAACTATATGTATATGTATATATGGATGAACAATATATGTGAAACTATATGTATATGTATATATGGATGAAACATTGTATGTGTTGGTTCTTTCGATATATGGATGTACATTGATGAACAAATGGCATTGATGAACTTTATCTCTCCCTCTCTCCCTAATAATAAAGCAGGTACCGCTTCTGCCGTACATCGCGGTTGCGTTTTTGCAAAAAAATACTCCTGTTTTTGGTAAATCAACCCGCAGTTCTTACCTCCCCAGACCCCACCCCAAATCCGACCGACAATGCCGCCTACGCTCCCCGCCGGTAAATCTCCGGGCCGAGCAACCCGGCTGCCGGAGCCCGTGACGCCGTCAGCCAAAAGCAGAGTGGCCGATGTCCAGTTGTCGGAGCGCAAAAGGAAGGTCGCGCCGTCGGCCGGTCCGCCTAAGAAGAAGAAAGGGAAGACCAGATCGCCGTCGGCCGAGCCCGAGAAGAAGCCTTTGCCTCTCCTGTTGGAGCGCGCCTGGACACCCGGCGACGAGGTCCAGACACTCGAGGCCCCGGTGCGAGCAGCCCAACCGCCGGACCCCGGGAAGAGCAAGCATGCGCCGTCAGCCAAGAGCAGGGAGGCCGATGCCCAGCTGCCGGTGCGCAAGAGGAATATCGCGCCATCAGCCGATCCGCCCCAGAAGAGCGACAAGTCGAGATCGGCGCCGGCCGAGCCGGAGAAGAAATCCCTCCCATCCGACCATGCGTGGGCGTGGACACCGAGCAACGAGGTCCAGATACTCGAGGGCCTGGTGGTGTATCGCCAGGAACACGGCAATCTGCCGAGAACCAAGGCGCTCCTCGCCTCCCTTCATCTCCAAGGCCGCCTCGACAGCAAGGGCTTCAGCCTGCAGGACCTCTGGCAGAAGGTGCGCAGTCTCAAGGGCTGGCACGACTACGACGCCATCAACGGTGTCCCTGCCAAAGAAAACAAGTGCAGCCTCTGTCACCTCTCCAAGACCGTCTGGGGCACCATCCCAGAGCCAGTTGCTACGAGTGGTGGTGAATCAAGCACAAAAGTGCCAAATGCGGGCAAGACATTCGATGAAATGTGTCAGTTGTACCCTTGCCTCACTGATGAGATGACACACATTGTGGATGAACCTGCAGTTTTGGAGAGACTGCTCTTGGACTTTGATGATACCAAGGCCTGTTCATTGGACTCCAAAATCGACAACCTCAGCACAGAGCTCACCGAGGCTATCATGGAATCGGTAATACCTTTTAACTAAATATATAGTATTACTGAAATACTAATAATTGTGTCAGCAAGTCCATGGTAATTAATATTTAAATGCACCTTCAGCTTCAAGTAAATTAAACAAATCCATTGAAAGTACCAACTCCACTTATTAACGGTTGTTTGCTAGATTCTCCTGCCTGCAGTCCACACTATTTCCACGTGCTTGAAAAATAATACCTACTAATAAAAGGAATAGGATTATTAATCCGTCATGTTAGTATTATTTAAGTCAAAAAACGGTTTGACGAAACTAGCATGTTTTGGCCGAACGAAGATCGCCCACCTCGACGCGTACGTGTGGCTGCTGTGTTCATGGAGGAAGACTGCTTGAACACCTTTGATTTGCTCTTTATTTCTTTCCACATCGCACGTCGAACCATGAGAAAACAGTCGAATTGATTTTTATAAAGAACTTGATATTCGGCAGGTGCAGCTCACGGCATTGATCTGCTTCGCACTGTGATCAGGGTTCGACACGCATTGAGCAGGAGGAGAAGGTGGAAGTCAAATAAAGTAAGGGTCGTGTCCGATGAGATCAACGTAGACAGGCGGTCGAGGCCCTAGTGCCGCCGATCCCGCTTGCCCACCAAGTCATCGTGAAGCTCCTGCTTGCCCCGTGCACCACCCATGGCCCGACTACACGCTGACGAGACGAGACGGTGGCGCCTCCTCTTCCATCCCCTTGCCTCCCCACCCTTCCCTGCCGCCCGTGCACCTCTCCCCTGTTTGTTGGCGCCTTCCCGTGGCCCTGCCTCCCGCCGTCCTCTCCTCTCCACTGCACACGACCTCAACAGGGTGTCCTCCCCTGACCCTCCCCAGCTCCATGACAGCTCTTGTCGGGGTACGAGCACGACCGATGTCGAGCGGTCATGTCGCGGGGATCTAGGTTCCCACGACTGCAGGCTGAGCGCGACGGTGTGCCCGAATCCCGCCGCGGGCCTGAGCATGAAGAGCCATCGGAAAATGAGTATATGCTCGCTTGGGCTGAGAGGTTCAGAAAATCCGGTCTTGAGGGGACATAAGGTACTTCTTCGTGAACAGCAAGATCCAACAAACCAAGTCTACATTCAGGACTCCACCATCGCCATCTTTGTCAAGGTCAATAAACAGACACTACTATCTGAAGAGTCTTGATGTTATCGTGGTCATGGCCACCAGCCACATTGAGCGGACGCCCAAGGTCTGATAATTCACCAGTGAGATCAGCTCCCCTATTTCCTCTCAATTGTCTTCGGCACACCTGCTCGTTCCGATCAGTATTTGCGGCGCTACTGCTCGCCGAACGCTTTCCAACATCAATAGCTGGATGGTTCGTATGCACCACATTGTTGCCGAGAATGCACCAACTGATGGATCTAGAGATCGCTCTACCTTATATGCTACTTGCTGCCTGGTAAGAAATTTTAAGTGGTGCCACTTACTCCTCCTCCAAGCACCAACAATAGCGTATGCCTTGCACCTCCTTTGGCTTGTCATTCGCTGTAGGCTGCAAATGTCCAACTTCAAAGACGACTCCGGCCACCGCGTGAGTGCACATTATGCGCTCTTTCTCATGGAGTGGCTCGAGTGTTATACGGTGTTTCAGTACTACGTTAGGTGAAGCGACTCAGATATTCGCAACCAGTACGGGCAGATGAGGGAGTGACGCCTCATACAAGGGGGCGGAGCAACACGGCTTGGCAAGGACCACCTCCCGGAGTAGCTGCTCTTTAGAATCATTGACTGACAGGTGAAGTTCAGTTCATCATTGTGTTATTGCACATTTTGTATGTACTATTTTTGTAAATATTTGTCTCAAAATTTATTGCAGCGCTAGAAAACAGCGTCATGGACCTACCATATACCCTGATAATTTGAATGCGAGTTAATCTGAGTTCTACACATCATTAATCTGAACCATCAAGATCCTAAAACCAGCTAAGCCTGCCCCATAAAAGATAAGTCGTCCTCGCCACCCCTTTCCATAACCCCCCGTCTCCTCCGCCACACCGATGCATCCAGTCATCCCCTCACTCCTAAACATCATGCCTCCACAAGATGGAGCTAACGGTTCGGTGGACCACATAGCTCGGAGTCAAAAGGCGGGAGAGAATCTTCGAAGCTTGCCACGATAATGAAGGTATTTCTTGCCTTTTGCCTGTAGCAACGCACGGGTCTTGTGCTAGTATGTATATCATATATATGTTGTGACCTATATATCATATATGTGCTATGAATTATATATATATGTGCTGTGAAATAGAAAAAATAAACAAAAATGTGACAATATTGGCTCTTTGCCGCCTGCCAGCTGATGGCAAAGGCCTTTGCCATCAGTAGGCTGACAGCAAAGGTGCCACGTGGCACCCAGCTGTGCAACCTGGGCAGCAGGAGCTGGCCATATGGGCTCTTTGCCGTCTGCTACCTCGGGCGGCTGATGGCAAAGAAGCTGATTCCTACGCTGGCCCAACTCTGTGCTGGCCCATAGAAGCAGACGACAAAGAGGGGGAGGGAAGCAGACGACAAAGAGGGGGAGGGAAGCAGACGGCAAAGCCTCCATTAGCCCTAACGGAGGCGTCGCATGTCGGCTGCCGTCTCAAATTCTTTGCCGACTGCTCGGTGTCTGACACTGACGGCAAAGAGCTTTGTTGTCCGCTTAGGGAAGGCTGACGACAAAGAAGCTGCAATCCCGTCGTAAGCTGATGCAGAATCTTTGCCGACATGAGTTTTCTTTGCCGTTTGTGTATTACTCAATGTCGTTGATGGATTCCTCTTTGTTGTATGTTATGGCAGGCGGCAAAGAAGCTGATCCGTGTAGTGAATTCTCAATGGCATAAACATCATTAGAATTAGTACTCCACACATCATAAACCAGTTTAACAAAGTTAGGGTGAGATAACCACCACTTCTCAAACCTAAATATCTTGGAATTGGTAATTTTCCTGGCCTGACTCTCTAAATTGGGAGGAGTGTGATCACTCCCAATTCTAGGTAAGGCCACAAGGGAAGAGAGAGGGAAATGTTAAAACGAACTCACAAAAGTCTTGTTCAATTCCATGTGCTAAAACTGATTAGACAAAAGAGTTTTATGACTACCCTCATACATGGATTCATCTTGTAGGCATAGAAGTATAGAACGGCGGTGGAAACTAATAAATACAATAATCCATCTACAATTTAGCTAGTCTAGACATGCAAGGACCATCATGTGTTGAGTGCGAGCATCATATCACTAGTGGCGTTGTTTTAAAGGAGGCAATTTTTTTGCCTCATCAATTAGTTAAGATAGGAAGACGGGGTTTGTTGCAAAAGGGAACCAAATGGAAGAAAAACAAAATCCCTGCTCTCTTGAAAATAAATTACACAAATGCTTCATCCTTGAGAGGACCTAGAGTTTTCTCTTGCCCTTGATGTTTTCCACGATGATCGTCGGAGGTGTAGTTTTTTTCTGGAAAACTCCATAGTTTCTCTCATTCCAAATGACCCAATTGGTGAGCATGATGAAGGATGCCAATGGCTTGCTCCATAAAGATACGGTAATCCACCGACTTCCAATAGAACAGTGACATGGCCATTGGGAGGGGTCAATGTCCACAAGTCACAACCACTCTTTCATCATCATTCAAACCCTTAATGTAAACTGACAACTGAAGGAAAGGTGGGCAGCGAACTCATACCCACGCTTGCATAACAGGAAAAGCCCACAATCCTTCCAACCTCATAGCTGCAAACTAACAACCATCTGTTGGGTAATGTAGTCATTTCAAAAAAAAATCCTACGCCAAACAAGGATCTATCTATAGAGAAACCAGCAACGAGTAATGGGGCAGAGCATCTTCATACCTTTGAAGATCGCTAAGCGGAAGCATTACTGGAACACGGTCAATGGAGTCGTATTCGCAGCGATTCAGATCGCGGTCGGTTCCGATCTATGTGCCGAATCACGCACCTCCGCGTTCAACACACGTACAGCTCGGTGACGTCTCCCATGCCTTGATCCAGCAAGGAGGAGGGAGAGGTTGAGGGACAGCTCCAGCAGCGCGACGGCGCGGTGGCCGTGGAGCTACAAGGTATTCCGGCGGAGCTTCTCCAAGCTGCGCAGAAGAGGAGGAAGAGGAACTGGGCTGTCTGAGAGAGAGGGAGAGATTTTTGTGTGTCTCCAAAGGCCAAACCCTCCAATATATATAGGGGGAGAGGGAGGGGCGCCCACCCTTAGGGTTCCCACCCCCAAGGGGTGCGGCAGCCCCATCTAGGGCAGGGGCGGCGGCCAGGGCAATGGAGAGGAGGGGTGGCGCCCCAGATGGGCCTTGGGCCCCCTCCTGCGCTAGGGTTTGCCCCCTTCCTCCCTTGTTGCGCCTTGGGCCTTGGTGGGAGGCGCATCAGCCCACTCTGGGCTGGTTCCCTTCCACCTTTTGGCCCATGCTAGCCTCTGGGGCTGGTGGCCCCTCCTGGTGGACCCCCGGAACCCTTCCGGTGGTCCCGGTACGTTACCGGTAACGCCCGAAACATTTATGGCGTCCAAAACCCCTCATCCTATATATCAATCTTCACCTCCGGACCATTCCGGAGCTCCTCGTGAAGTCCGGTATCACATCCGAGACTCCGAACAACCTTCGGTAACCTCATACACTATTCCCATATAACCCTATCGTCATCGAACCTTATGTGTGTAGACCCTACGGGTTCGGGAAGCATGCAGACATGACCGAAACACCTCTCCAGTCAATAACCAACAGCGGGGGTCTAGATATCCATGTTGGTTCCCACATGTTCCACGATGATCTCATCGGATGAACGTCGATGTCAAGGATTCAATCAATCCCGTATGCAATTCCCTTTATCTATCGGTATGATACTTGTCCGAGATTCGATTGTCAGTATCCCCATACCTTGTTCAATCTCGTTACCGGCAAGTCTCTTTACTCGTTCCGTAGCACATCATCACGTGGCTAACTCCTTAGTCACACTGAGCTCATTATGATGATGTTCTACCGAGTGGGCCCAGAGATACCTTTCCGTCACACGGAGTGACAAATCCCGGTCTCGATTCGTACCAACCCAACAGACACTTTCGGAGATACCCGTAGTGCACCTTTATAGTCACCCAGTTATGTTGTGACGTTTGATACACCCAAAGCACTCCTACGATATCTGGGAGTTGCACAATCTCACGGTCTAAGGAAAAGATACTTGACATTAGAAAAAATTTAGCATACGAACAACACGATCTAGTGTTATGCTTAGGATTGGGTCTTGTCCATCACATCATTCTCTTAATGATGTGATACCGTTATCAATGACATCCAATGTCCATGATCAAGAAACCATGATCATCCATTGATCAACGAGCTAGCCAACTAGAGGCTCACTAGGGACACATTGTGATCTATGTATTCACACATGTATTACGGTTTTCGGTTAATAGACTTATAGCATGAATAATAGACAATTATCATGAACTGGAAATATAATAATAACCATTTTATTATTGCCTCTGGGGCACATTTCCAACACCATCCACACCATGTTTTGGATAGTAAACGAACTAGAAAATTGACCTTTGGAGAAGCCACACCTTCCAAATGACTTTGTCCATGGGGGTGAGGATAGCTCCTAAGAATTGGGACTTGTACGCCGCCATCGAGTATTCATCGTTAGAAGAGAACTTCCAATGGATGGAGTCATCAACATCCTGGTTCAAAGGAACATGAGTAAAATGAGACCAAATCTCCACAAATTTGGCAACATGGTTCCAAAAAGAGATTGTTTCTCATGTCAATCTCTTTTATCCAAGCATTACCTTTCATGGCGTCACTGACCTTACAATTCTTGCACTTGGAGGCTTTAAAAATGAGTTGGGAGATGTATTTTGGCTTGTGCCCATGCAACCACAACCATACCAAAACAAAGTCCTCTTCCCATTTCCAATAGTGATGGTGATGAAAACATAGAAGAGGTTTGTGTCCTTCTCGTCGAAGGGGTTGGCTGTCCCAACCTGAATCTTTGTGGGATCCTTTATTCGAGCTATGGCTAGCATAGTTGAAGCGCCGTTTCAAATTTCTCGATATTAAGCAAATCAAGGCCCCCAAGATGGCTAAGCCTGCAAACAGACTCCCAGTTTACCCTACACTTCTCGTATGTCACCTTATCAGTCCTCACCTCGCAGATGATCCACCACACCATATAGGCACAAACAAGCTCTTGTTGAAGTTTCTTTGTTGCCCGTCTCATCACTGAACCCCTGTAGGATATGGGCAAGGTTCTGGTTATCTTCCTTATTTGGTGCATGGAAAACAGTTGTGCCGTTAGCATATGATGATGTCCTTATGATAGCTCAACTTCCCGGGATTTTATGGAGGAGTCCAAGTCTCGTAGCCGAGTAGAGGATTTGTTGCAGTGGGTTATTGGCTATGGCAAACATCAACGACGAAAGTGATCTCTCTCCTTGCCTAAGACCACGACCATGTACAATGGGATAGGTTCCGCACACCATTAAGAAGAACCCTTGATGAATAGGTGCTATGTAGGACACCAATCCAATCAAAAAATCTGCCAAGGAAGCCCCTGCTCTGAGGAATATCAAATTTGTACTCCCAACGCATCTTGTCAAAAGCTTTCTGGATGTCAAACTTGAAGAGGAGGGAGAGGGTTTTGTTTTTATGGAGCCGTCGGGAAAAGTTCATCACATACATAAAGTTTTCGCAGATATTTCTCTTTTTGATGAAAGCACTCTCGGAGTTGGAGATAATTGCATTCATGTGTGGTGAAAGTACAACGACAAGCATCTTGCAATGATCCTTGCAATGACATAATATGACTAATAGGTCCAAAATCGGTAAGGATAAGCACGAAGCAAGTTCGAAAAGCTAATAGAAAGCCCACCACAATGCAGAGAAGAGGAGAAGATTACTCTCGCGGCTTTACATTACTCAAACTCTTTGCACCCGCGATCGTCCAAAGCCAAGTTTTATCTTTTATTTTATCCACGATTAGCATCATTGGGGCAACAAGATTATAGAAAACCCATATGTTATGCTCTTTTCAAATCTCCCAAGCAATATGCATCATATACACTGCAATGTGTTTAGAGAGGCAATTATGAAAATAATTAAGTATCGGTGCTTAGAAATGTAACTATTCATTTCCACAGGTGCGGATCCCATGCCAAATGAAAACCTTCATCCAAGTTATAATCGTGAAGTGACATTGGTAAATGATATTATGAGGCGCACCGTGAACTCTTGGACTTTCTTACAAAGAGGACAAATGTCACATAATGGAAAAGTGTCTAGTCTGGTTCGGGAATAAAAGCAAGGACCAGCGTTCAGTTTTTCATGGCTCGTAACCATCTCCAAAATAGTGGATGTTAGGTTCATATTGTCTTTTTCCTGAACTTCCATAGCCGTTTAGGATATTGGATACGGTCTAATTTCATTTTTAAGAAAAAGAATCTCCGACATCTACTAATTGGCCCAAGTATAACCTTATCAACCTGCCCATAGGAGATCTATAGCAAGTTGAATTGCATATTTTAGAAGAAAATGTTATGTTCATACAATGCAACAGCCAAGAGGGATGCACAAGAACAGTGCATCACACACCAGACAAAATGGACAGATATGAACTTCCAAAAAAACTATTCAAACCATTCCACCACTTTGCTAGCACCTTTAAGTCCATGAAAGCATTATGTTTCTTCTGAATATAGGCCACGCATGCTCCCTGACAACAGATCCATGCAACTGTTACTCTGTCAGGTCTCAACTTCCATAGGAGGTTTCGTTAATGGCAATAGCACGTCAATTCTCATGTTTCTGCGAGCAATTCAAAGACCACAGACCAGCAAAGTCCACAGTGGCCATTTACACTGCACGATCGTTGGTAGCACCAAGGTGCTCATCATCTCCACGCCAACTAAATGCCAGAAGCTCCTCAAACTGCAACATGGTAGACAACAATCCTTGGAGCGTTGACGAGCTTGTCGCACAGATCATATCTTGCAACGTGGTTCTGAACATGAGCCGCCTCCATCTGTAAGTCTGCAGAGGGTCCACTGCACGAGGCTTTGCTGAAGGATGCTTCTTTCGTGCGTGCCTGCAGAGTTCTCTGTACGTACCGCTGTATGAGCAGCCATCTTGCATGCAGGTCCTCCTGTTTCTGTTTAGCTGCTCCCGAGCAGGCTCAACCAGTGTATATCCCTTAACCTCACCACGGCAAAGCGGGCATGTGAGCACTATCGAGCCTGGATCATCACCGCTTCCTGAGCTTCTGCATGACTTGATAAGCTGGTCAAGACAATTTGAGTGGAGGAAACTAGTTCCACATACATATGGACGACAGCCTTTGTCATGAGATGAACAGAGTAGAAGGACAGCATCATGTGGGCATTCGATGCAAACTGGGCAGATCGCGTCTTTCCATGCACATTTCTCCATCGCTGCTAATGCTGGCTCCTGGGTAGCAACTCTCTTGAAACTACAATGGCTGAACGGCCTTAAATAACGTGTTGATCTGACCTCACGAGACGAATATTTCATGTTCCTCGAATTTTTGGCCATCTTGAAGACTGCAAGAATGCAAGATAGGCATGCTTAGCGTATCAAGTCTTACAAAGTCTAATACAAGAAAATTCACATTGTCCATTGCACAAATAAAAATTAAAAGAACCGGCTGACTGTAGGATGGAAAGGGTGTTGTTAAAGGTTATTTTTTTTCCTAGACTCCAAAAGAATCCGGAAGGGTATTTTTTAAAGGGTTCATTTTTGCTCCACTCTACATATAAATAAAAATGAACTAGAGATCTGATTGATGGTTGATATATGGAAGAGCAACACAATATGCCATGACGAAATTAAATGGTTGATGTCACCCACTTTTACTGTTTTACCATGATAGTTTTAATTACGTGTGTACAAGGAACTATACAGTCTGATTCTAGCTATATGAAAGGGCAACACAAGATGCTGTGAAGAAATTAAATGCTGGATGTCACCCACTTTTGCTGTTTTACCCTGGTATTTCCTCTACACGTGTATAAGCAACTGTACACTCTGATTCTAGCAACATGAAAGGGCAACACAAGATGTTGTGGAGAAATTAAATGGTTAATGTCACCAAGTTTTGCTGTTTTAGACTGATATTATTACTAAGGGTGTATAAGGTAGTACTATTATACAGTCTGATTCAAGAATCTCAAACTCCTATAAGAAGTGGATAAATTAAATGGTTAATGTCACCAACTTTTGCTGTTTTACCCTGATAGTTTTCCTAAGGGTGTACAAGTTACTATACAGTAACCTCTAGCAGAAACTTTCTGCAGGTATTTTCGAACAATATTGGGTCCATCAGGTGACAAAAGTGCGCTACAGGCACGTCACCAAGGAAAAGAAAGAGGAGACTTTTACTTGAATTCTGTGTCAGCACAAATAGAGGATTTACACACTTTCTTGACACTTGAGTGTTCTTGGCGATGTGTAATTTCAAAAAAAAAGAGACTATCAGCCATCAGTTTTTACCCATGAATCATCAACCGTTACAGTTTGCCGCAACTAAATTGAGTTCACCAACCTTTGTTCTTAAATTGAACTGCCAAAACGTCTTACATTTAGGAACAGAGGTAGTAACATATTAGCTCCGTGAGGTTTACTTACAGATACAGTGCTCGAGCTTATGATTCCTTGGATCTAATTTTATGTTAGTTGGGATCTTTTATTGGTAGTGATATCAACAATCCCAAACTCTTATAAGTGGAGAAATCAAATCGTTAATCACCAACTTTTGCTGTTTTACCCTGATAGTTTTCCTAGGGGTGTATAAGGTACCAATAAAAGAAGTGGACAAATCTTATGTCAGGATATGATTTACCCTGTATTGGTAGTGATATCAACAATCCCAAACTCTTATAAGAAGTGGAGAAAACAAATATTTAATGTCACCAACTTTTGCTGTTTTACCCTGATGATATTATTCCTACAGTCTGATTCAAGAATCTCAAACTCTTATCAGAGGTCCAACATCATATCCTGACCACAAATTCAAGGCACCATGTTAGTGCTAAACTTTGAATCATTTGCTTTAGTCAGCACAAGTTCTACTGGACATTGTATGCCCACTATAAGATCGACCAGAAGAATTAAACAGAGTACCAGATATGTTTTGTTCTCTTTATAATAGAGATCCATAATTGTTTTCATCACATAAAGATTGTAAAAGGCAACTTTGATGTTCCTAGTAGTCCAAGAACAAGACAACGATGACACATGTGATTGTGTGGCATTTCACTTTTTTTTTGCAGGTGCAAATGTGGCATTTCAACCAGACAAAATATAAGATAAAGACCAGCTCCCTCAAACCTTCACTAGTATATGTGTCGAATGTTAGATATCTTCACACGCGATGGAACTTACAGGAATGGAAACTGTAAAGATTAAGATCAAAATCATATAGCACACAAAGGGATTCTACTTAAAGTTAAAGATGGGTTTTACAACGAAATCCAAATTGCTACTAACAATATCGCAGAGGTAGTGTCTGTCGGTTCCGAAAACAATCTTATTTGCAATAACCGAACGCGATACATACACTTTGCAGCACAGGGGAAGTTTTACAGTGTCAAATCTGAACCCTATTGGATGTTTAAAACAGCACCCAAAAATGGCAACTTGAGGACACCTGATACGCATCTAAGATACAGTAAACACTTGTTTTCAAAAAAAGAAAAGCACCAAACACTTGTTTTCAACAGAAGAAACAGCAAACACTTGTTTTCAGCAAAAGAAACACTTGTTTTCAACCAAAGAAACACTCGACGCCGGTTCCCTTGCCCAACCCGGGCAAACAGCAGAGCAGCGTCAGCAGATCAAGGGGCTTCATCAACGGAAACAAGATAATAAACAAGACAAAAGAGCAACTTCGCCCCAGTGAAGCTGAAGGAGGTAGGCAGCAAGGAGGCGAAAAGGGCCGATTTGAGCCGGGGAGATTCAAAAACTTACCACCCGTGCCTCGATTCTCCGAGGAAAGAAGCAAAGACCGCGCGGCGGGCACGGGGGCGGAGCCGGAGGCGGAGGGGAGGGAGGTCGCGGCGGCGTCGCCTCCCTGGGCGAGAGGCCGAGAATTCGGTCGGGTTTACGGAGCGCGGCGGTGGAGCTTTTGAGCCCGGGTGCGGTGCGGGGTGCCTCCTGTCTGTGTAGGAGGGAGGAGTCGGCTGCGATGTGGTGGCGACAGGGAGGCGAGGCGGGCTTGTCAAAACCTAGCACGGCCCAAGGCTCATTACACGGTGGTCGTTGCTGTTAGACGGGCTGGCCCATTTCATTTAGGCTTACCATTTCACTCCTAGCCATCCAATCCAAACGAGCATGGAGTAAGATCCGTGCTTTTGTTGGCACATATGTTTTTGTTGGCGGATATATGGACAGGAATTCCAAAGTTCTGCTAGCACCCATGCTTTTGTTGGCGGATATATAACGAAGATAACTTCATGCAAACATCATCATACTCGTCAATCCGTCCATGTACCAGCCACTGCCCGATGGGTTCCACCACCACCTGGTTATGTGAAGCTCAAGGGAGAGGTGTGATTTAGGACCATGGTTCAACCGGATCTATGCTCCATGTCGTATGATTCAACATTTTTTCACATATGGATTCGGGTCATGCATGTCAATTTCATCCAACACTTCATGCCATGCATTGTTTAACATGTAATTATTTTTTGCCATGCAATTTTTAATCAAGCGTGCAATGATCCTTATGAATAGTATCTGGAAATAAATGGTGCCGAACGTAGGTTCGGCTGAACCATGGTCCAATAAAACATTTTCGAGCTCAAGGTCGATGGGGCTGTGTCCAAACAGACTAACCATGTGGCAATAGGTGTGGTTTGCAAAAACAATGAAGGAGTGTATGTGGGTGCATCTGCACGTGTTTTTGCAGGAGTAACAAATTCGGTGACCCTTGAAGCACTAGCTTGTAGGGTAGCCTTGGACTTGGCTAGCGATTTGATGCAAGCAAAAGTCATAATCAGCTCCGATTGCGATGAAGTGGTTACAAATATTAAGGAAGGCAATGAATAGAGTCATGTCAACATCATTCGCGAGATTCAGATAATGGAAACAGAATTCCACGAGTGCTCGTCCTGTTTGAGGGAAGGGATTCGAATATAGAGGCACATAGCATCACTAGACACACGCTTTGACTATCAGTAGGACATCATCTTTGGCTCTTACAACCTTCTATTAATTGTATTCATATGAACATTGGTCAAATATAAATAAAGTGCGTGGTTAGTCTAAAAAAAGAGGAAATCGTCAGTCTTTTTTAGCAAGGGCTGCCTTCAGGGACCTCCTATCTGCCGCTCGTTGAGGCAGATTGGCGAAGGTTCGCACAGGCGGTAGCGCATGTGGGCCAGCCAATTGGGAAGTGCTGTAGCGGGCGGTGTAAATTTCGCCAAAAAAAACATGCAGTATCAGTGATCAAACTCGGAGCCCCTCCTATATAACGCGTATAGCTAGCCGCCACACACGATGCCTGATATTTACTATTTGGTGCCGTGAATTTTTCAGATATAATTACAATGACAGATCCAAATATTTTTCCAAACAAATTGGAATCTTTAAAATTCTGCACTTTTTAAACAGACGTGAATAAGTTTACAAAATGTGAAAATCGAGTTTGTGAAAAAAAAACTGAAATCATAAACAGACTTTTGAAATTCCATTCGTTTCTGAATTTTCAAATACTTATTTAAAATGGGATTGTTTTTTGAAAATGTGAAAAAACTTGAGAATTTCTATACAAAAATGAACAATTTAGAAATTCTGAACATTTTCTGAAAAAGTGAACAATTTATAAAAACATGAAAAAATATGGAAATACCGAACATTTTTAAACAGTGAACAAATTTTGGAAGACGTGAACAATTTTTTATGAATTTATATAGAAGAAACATGCACAATGTTTTTAAAGCGTGAACAAATTTCAGTATTTCATTTTTTGTAAAAGTGAACAATTATTTAAAACATCAACAATCTATTGAAATGCTGAACAATTTTTCAAAAAGTGAACAAAATTTGAAAAGTTTGATCAATTTTTGAAAATGTGAACAAAACTCGTAAATTCTATACAAAACGTGATTTTTTTTTTCAAAAACATGTACAAATTTCAAATTTCTGATTTTTTAAAAATGTGAAGACATTTTGAAAAACGTGAACAAAGTTTTATGAATTTCTATAGAACAAACATGCAGACTTTTTTAAAGCGTGAATAAATTACAATATTCCATTTTTTTTGTAAAGGTGAACAATATTTTAAAAACATCAACAAGGTATTGAAATTCAGTTTTTTTTAAATACATGAACCAAATTTGAAAAAACTTGAACACTTTTTGAAAATGTGAACAAATTCCTAAATTCTATGCAAAAATGTGAACCAAATTGGAAATTGTATTTTTTTTTCTAAATTCTATTCAAACACGTGATGAAAAATTGAAAAACTTGATTTTTTTTTGAAAATGTGAACAAAATTCCTAAACTTTATACCAAAACGTGAACAGTTTTTAAAAAACATGATTTGTTTTAAAAATTTCGGAACATTTGTGGAAAATGCCAACACATTTGGAAAAGTGAACAAATTTTAAAGAACATCACCAGAACGTTGAAGTTCCGAACCTTTTTGGAAAAATGTGAACAAATTTTTTGAATCCAAATATTTTTTTTTGAAAAGTGAACAAAATTTGAAGTTTTGAAAATTTTTGGAAATTCTGAAGTTCTTTATGAATTCTTATATTTTACGAAAAAAATGAAAAAATGAAACAGGAAAGACGAAAACTAGAAAGAAAAATAAAAAATAAAAAATCTGGAAAACCCCCAAAATTGAAACCAATATGAAAAAAACGGTTCAGGAACATTCTAGACCAAAACCAAAAATGTTCTCAAAACCAAAGATGTTTCACTTGAATGGGCCGGTCCCGTTAGAACGTTTCCTATACAGTGACTTAAACGTCCGTTATAGCCGTACTCGCCAACCAGCGCACACCCCACGCTCTGTCATGGGCCGATCCATTTACACATTTTTTTCCTCTGCTAAAATTCAATAAAATATTAGCAGATGGTGATTCGAACTCAAAACGCTACGGATAGAGCAAGCAGTGGCAAAGGTCGGGACAACTTGGCTCTTGTGATGCATATACTTATTTTTCGCTTCTTTAAGAAAGTACAAAAACGTTGTGGTTTTCCTATTATTACATTTTGTGTTTTGTTTTGAACAATCTTTCTTCTGGTCTTTTCTATTTCTCTTTCTTTTTTTATTTTATTTTACTTTTTAAAATTCATAATCTTTTTTAAAATTGTGAAAATTCTTTAAAATCACAAAGTATTTTCAAATCTGATGATTTTTTAAGTCAATGAACCTTTTTATTTTTTTAAATCAACGAACATTTTTTATTTTAAAAATCAATGAACTTTTTTAAAATTTGAAGAATCAAAATCGATGATTTTTTTTCAAAATTGATATATTTTTCTAAAATCTATGTTTTTTTTCATAATTGATGAACGTTTTGCTAAATTAATGAACTCTTTTCGAAATTCGATTTTCTTTTTAAATTGAGGAATTGTTTTCCAAACTGATTAACTTTTTCTTCAAATGCATGATTTGTTTTGAAAAGATTGAACATTTTATGTTCATGATTTTTTTTCTATATTTTCAAGGTTACTTTTTTACATAATTTAGGATTGTTATATCTTCCAAACGGTTGGATTATATGTATAGATCCGAACGATCTCACAGCTGCGATCACATGCAAGCTCGCTCATAAATCGCAAGCAAGATATGGTAAGGGCTTTTTTATTATCAAATGAATTCAGAATAACCCACTCCATGCACATAAGAATGAAATTAATGACATCACAAAAGATCCCACTAAAATTCAAAATTCAAAATATTTTGTATTCAAACTGCTGCGCGGATTGAAAACCGTTTTCACATAATTGTTTTGTCTGTTATGTTGCCAAATAATAAATTTCTTCGAAAGTGTTGGTATGGACGGTACCCGTGGATACGGCTAGCCGTGGAATGTGAAAGAATGTTGAAAAAAGAATAAACTTTATTTTCAGTTTGGAAACCATCTATAATTTGTTTAGCACGGAGGATATTGGAAGCTCTTAGTCGTTTCCGTTTACACAAAAATCATACCACCCAAAATATTTTATCTCTAAATTTTTCACTCTGAGCTCTCGCACCTCTACAAATCCATGCTTCCCTATGTGAAGGGCCTATCTATTTACTTTACATAATTTTTATTTTTGAATTTGAGTCTTCATATTATCTTATAAAGCACCGACTAAGGAACACCATTATCATACTTGAGCATTGGATATAGTTAATATTTGGGTATGTTGCATGAATGGATCAATGATGGAGCATGATGGGCTATGGATAACGTTCTTTAGCATTGATATTTCAAAAGACTTGGTTGCTTGTTGTTATGCTTGAGTATTGAAATTTTCATGTTAAATTATAGACTATTGCTTTGCATCATCTACAAGTCCATATGTCCATGCTAAAAAGAAAAAGAATGTGATGAACATGTTAGACAACATTCACATCAAACATTCTGTTTTTATTATTTACCTACTCAAGACCAAGCAGGAATTAAGCTTGAGGCTGGTGATACGTCTCCGACATATCTATAATTTTTATTGTTCCATGTTGTTATGTTATCATTCTTGGATGTTTTATGATCATTTTATAAAAACTTTATATCATTTTTTGGGACTAACCTATTGACATAGTGCCTAGTGCCAATTGTTGTCTTTTGCTATTTTTTTCTTCGTAGAAAATCAATATCAGATGAAGTCCAAATGCCACGTAACTTTACGAAGAATTTTTCAGACCAGAAGGAAACTTGGGAGCCAAGGAAGAGCACTAGACGAGGCCCGGGAAGCCCACTAGGCACCAAGGCACGCCCATGGCCCCTGGCGCGACCTCGTGTCTAGTGGGGCCATCGAGCGCCTCCTCCACCGCCTCTGAGCTCTACAAATACCCCATTATTCAGAAAACCATGGATTAGTCTATGAAAAATTGTTTCAGCCGCCGCAAGTTCCAGAAGCCACGAAATCCAATCTAGAGCCTGTTCCGGAGAGGAACACGATCACAGAGGGGTTCATCATCCTCATTCGTGCTCCTCCAATGATGCGTGAGTAGTTCATATCAGACCTGCGGGTCCATAGGTAGTAGCTAAATGGCTTTCTCTCTTGTTTTGTTTCTCAATACAATGGTCTCTTGGAGATCCATATGATGTAACTCATTCTTTTGCGGTGAGTTTGTTGGGATCCGATGAATTGTGAGTTTATGATCATATCTATGAAATCATATTCATGCTTGATTATTATAGCCTCACATTTCTTCTTCGATATTTGTTTTTTGTATGGACAACTGGATCTTTTACCTTGCATTGGGAAGATGCGCTTTGTGATGGGTTCGATCTTGCAGTGCTCAATCTGAGTGACAGAAAGAGACATGACACACATGTATCGTTGATATCAAGGATAAAACTATGGGGTCTATTCCTACATGAATAGATCTTGTCTACTTCATGTCATCGTTCTTAAGGCATTGCTCCATTTCTCCATGAACTCAATAGACTAGATGCATGCTGGATAGCGGTCGATGTGTGGAGTAATAGAAGTAGATGCACGTAGAAGTCGGTCTATTTATCTTGGAAATGATGACTGTATACATGATCATTTTCTTGAATATCGTCATAATTATTTTCTCTTCTATCAATTGCCCATCAGTAATTTGTCTACCCACCGTTTGCTATTTCCCCGAGAGAATCCACTAGTCAAACCTACGGCCCCCAGGTCTACTTCACATCATCTATTTGCACTCTCTACTTTGCTATTCACGTTTCTATTTTATTAGTTCTTTTATTTTCAGATCTATATCACCAAATACCCCAAAAATACCTTGCTGCCTTTTATTTTCTACCACTCTTATTTGCATCTATCAATCTATCCTTACTTTACCCACGAGGGATTGACAACCCCTCCACGCGTTGGGTTGCGAAGATTTGCTATTTGTGTGCACGTGTTGCTTACATAGTCTTGTGGATCTTCCTACTGGATTGATACCTTGGTTTCATAACTAAGGGAAATACTTGATGTGGTTGTGCTACATCACCCTTTAAGCTTGGAGGGAAACCAACGCGATCAGCGAGGAGTCAGCCAACAATTATAAATAAAGTTCCAATACGATGAACTAGATGCATAGGATAAAACTTGTGATGAAATTCTAGCTTCAAGTGATTCGACTCCCATGATCCAATTTCATCCAATGGCATGTTCCAAATTAATACTTTTCCCTCCAAATATAAAGGGAAAACTTTCTTCTTAACTTTGTCTCTGGGTAGACCTGAAAGCTTAAACAATCCACACATATCATCGACATATATCAAATGGTAATCAGGATGAGTTGAGCCATTATAAGGATTAGCCAACACTTTCTCTACCATACCTGAAGGAATTTCATAATAAATATTTTCAGTAGGTTTAGTAGGTTGAGGAATAACTTTCTCAACTTCCGTTCAAGGCGAATATGCCCCGAACAAGCCTCTCAAAGGGTGACTGTTCATAGTGACAAGCAACAGTACATTTCAGCATGTATCGAAAATGTTTCCTTACCGATTTCCACTTACCAAAGGCGCTTCACTCCTCGGAAAAGGCACCAAAAAAGATTCTTCATGACCCACAAGTATAGGTGATTAATCTTACTCCTTTCGATAAGTAAGAGTGTCGAACCCAATGAGGAGTAGAAGGAAATGGCAAGCGGTTTTCAGCAAGGTATTCTGTGCAAGTGATGTAAGTCACAGTGATAGATAGTTTTGTAGAAAGATAATTCGTAACAAGTAACAATAGCAGAAAAAGTGCAGAAAGGTAGCCCAATCTTTTTTTAGCAAAGGACAGGCCCGAAAGTACACTCATATTAAGCAAGCGCTCCCGAGGACACATGGGAATTTCTGTCTAGTCATGTTCAACATGTTGAGTTGAGTCGCGTTTGCTACTTTCATAATTTGATATGTGGGAAGACTGGTGCTAAGGTGTTGTTCTTAATTTAAGAAACAACCAACTTATGATTACCCTCTCTCGGAAGCATCCACAACTACGAAACAAGAATTAAGATAAATCTAACAATAGCGTTAAACGTGTGAATCCAAATCAGCCCCTCATGAAGCAACACATAAACTCGAGTATAAGCTTCTGTCACTCTCGTGACCCATCATCTACTTGTTACTCCACAATGAATTCCTTTAGGCCCATAATATGGTGAAGTGTCATGTAGTCGACGTTCACATGACACCACTAATGTTGGAATTATGCCCTAGAGGCAATGATAAACAAGTTGTTATTATAAGTCCTGTATCAAGATAATCGTTTATTATCCATGCTATAATTGTATTGAATGAAGACTTAGATACATGTGTGGATACATAGACAAAACACTGTCCCTAGCAAGCCTCTTGTTGGCTGGCCAGTTGATCAAGGATAGTTAGGGTCTTCTGACTATGTACAAGGTGTTGTTGTTTGATAACTGGATCACATCATTGGTGAATCATGTGATGGACTAGACCCAAACTAATGGACGTAGCATGTTGATCGTGTCATTTTGTTGCTACTGTTTTCTGCGTGTCAAGTATTTATTCCTATGACCATGAGATCATATAACTCACTGGCACCGGAGGAATGCTTTGTGTGTATCAAACGTCACAACGTAACTGGGTGACTATAAATATGCTCTACAGGTATCTCCGAAGGTGTCCGTTGAGTTAGTATGGATCAAGACTGGGATTTGTCACTCCGTGTGACGGAGAGGTATCTCGGGGCCCACTCGGTAATACAACATCACACACAAGCCTTGCAAGAAATGTGACTTAGTGTAAGTCACGGGATCTTGTATTACGGAACGAGTAAAGAGACTTGCCGGTAAACAAGATTGAAATAGATATGCGGATACTGACGATCGAATCTCGGGCAAGTAACATACCGAAGGACAAAGGGAATGACATACGGGATTATATGAATCCTTGGCACTGAGGTTCAAGCGATAAGATCTTCGTAGAATATGTAGGATCCAATATGGGCATCCAGATCCCGCTATTGGATATTGACCGAGGAGTCCCTCGGGTCATGTCTACATAGTTCTCGAACCCGCAGGGTCTGCACACTTAAGGTTCAGCGTTATTTTATGCGTATTTGAGTTATATGGTTGGTTACCGAATGTTCTTCGGAGTCCCGGATGAGATCACGGATGTCACGAGGGTTTCTGGAATGGTCCGAAGACGAAGATTGATATATTGGATGACCTCATTTGATTACCGGAAAGTTTTCGGCATTACCGGAAATGTACCGGGAGTGACGAATGGGTTCCGGATGTTCACCCCCCCCCCCCCCCCCGGGGGGGGGGGGGGGGGCAGCCCACCCAGGGGAAGCCCATAGGCCTTAGGGGTGCCACACCAGCCCTTAGTGGGCTGGTGGGCAAGCCGAAGAAGGCCCCTGCGCAGGAGATAAGAAAAATCAAAGAGAAAAAAGGGGAAGTGGGAAGGAAGAGAAGGACTCCACCTTCCAATCCTAGTTGGACTAGGATTGGAGGAGGATTCCTCCTCCCCCCCTTTGGCTGACCTCTTGGGGATCCCTTGAGCCTCAAGGCAAGGTCCCTCCCCTCCCTCCTATATATACTGAGGTATTAGGGCTGATTTGAGACAACTTTGCCACGGCAACCCAACCACATACCTCCACAGTTTTTCCTCTAGATCGCGTTTCTGCGGAGCCCTGCTGAGATAAGATCACCACCAACCTCCGGAGCACCGTCACGCTGTCGGAGAACTCATCTACCTCTCTGTCTCTCTTGCTGGATCAAGAAGGCCGAGATCATCGTCGAACTGTACGTGTGCTGAACGCGGAGGTGCGGTCCGTTCGGCACTAGATCGGAGCGGATCGTGGGACGGATCGCGGGACGGTTCGTGGGACGGTTCGCGGGGCGGATCGAGGGATGTGAGGACGTTCCACTACATCAACCGCGTTTCTTAACGCTTCCTGCTGTGCGATCTACAAGGGTACGTAGATCTGAAATCCCCCTCGTAGATGGACATCACCATGATAGGTCTTCGTGCGCGTAGGAAATTTTTTGTTTCCCATGCGATGTTCCCCAACAGTGGCACCATGAGCTAGGTTTATGCGTAGATGTAATCTCAAGTAGAACACAAAAGTTTTTGTGGGCGGTGATGTGCGATTTGCTGCCCTCCTTAGTCTTTTCTTGATTCTGCGGTATTGTTGGATCGAAGCGGCTCGGACCGACATTACTCGTACACTTACAAGAGACTGGTTTCATCGCTACGAGCAACCCCGTTGCTCAAAGATGACTGGCGAGTGTCGGTATCTCCAACTTTAGTTGAATCGGATTTGACCGAGGAAGTCCTTGGATGAGGTTAAATAGCAACTCATACATCTCCGTTGTGGTGTTTGCGTAAGTAAGATGCGATCCTACTAGATACCCATGGTCACCACGTAAAACATGTAGCAACAATTAGAGGACGTCTAACTTGTTTTTGCGGGGTATGCTTGTGATGTGATATGGCCGATGATGTGATGTGATATATTGGATGTATGAGATGATCATGTTGTAATAGTTAATATCGACTTGCACGTCAATGGTGCGGCAACCGGCAGGAGCCATAGGGTTGTCTTTAAACTAATGTTTGTGCTTGCAGATGCGTTTACTATATTGCTAGGATGTAGCTTTAGTAGTAATAGCATGAGTAGCACAACAACCCCGATGGCGACACGTTGATGGAGATGAAGGTGTGGCGCCGGTGACAAGAAGATCGTGCCGGTGCTTTGGTGATGGAGATCAAGAAGCACGTGATGATGGCCATATCATGTCACTTATGAATTGCATGTGAAATTAATCCTTTTATGCACCTTATTTTTCTTAGAACGACGGTAGCATTATGAGGTGATCTCTCACTAAAATTTCAAGACGAAATTGTGTTCTCCCTGACTGTGCACCGTTGCTACAGTTCGTCGTTTCGAGACACCACGTGATCATCGGGTGTGATAGACTCAACGTTCACATACAACGGGTGCAAAACAGTTGCACACGCGGAACACTCGGGTTAAGCTTGACGAGCCTAGCATGTGCAGACATGGCCTCGGAACACATGAGACCGAAAGGTCGATCATGAATCATATAGTTGATATGATTAGCATAGGGATGCTTACCACTGAAACTATCCTCAACTCACATGATGATCGGACTTGACCTAGTGGAATTGGATCATGAACCACTCAAATGACTAGAGAGATGTACTTTTTGAGTGGGAGTTTAGCAAGTAATTTGATTAGTTAAAGTCTAAATTATCTTCAACACAGTCTAAGTCCATTTTGAATATATTTGTGTTGTAGATCAATGGCTCACGCGACAGTCACCCTGAATTTTAATACGTTCCTAGAGAAATCTAAGTTGAAAGATGATGGAAGAAACTTTGTAGACTGGGCTCGTAATCTTAAGTTGCTCCTGCAAGCTGGGAAGAAGGATCATATCCTTAATGCTGCGCTAGGAGATGAACCACCCGCCACGGCTGACCAAGATGTTAAGAACGCTTGGTTAACACGTAAGGAGGACTACTCAGTAGTTCAATGTGCAGTCTTGTATGGCTTAGGGCCGGGACTTCAACGTCGCTTTGAGCGTCATGGAGCATATGAGATGTTCCAGGAGTTGAAGTTTATCTTTCATAAGAACGCCCGGATCGATAGGTATGAGACCTCCGATAAATTCTATGCTTGCAAGATGGAGGAGAATTCGTCTGTCACTGAACATGTGCTCAAAATGTCTGGGTACTCAAACCGTCTAGCTGAGCTGGGGATTGAACTCCCGCAAGAGTCTATCACTGACAGAATTCTTCAAACACTGCCGCCAAGCTATAAGGGCTTTGTGTTGAACTATAACATGCAAGGGATGAACAAGTCACCCGGCGAGTTATTCGCGATGCTGAAAGTCGCAGAGTCAGAACTCCGTAAAGAGCATCAAGTGTTGATGGTGAATAAGACCACTAGTTTCAAGAGAAACGACATAGGAAAGAAGGGTAACTCGAAGAAGAGCAGCAAGCCTGTTGCCAATCCGACGAAGAAACCCAAAGCTGGACCTAAGCCTGAAACGGAGTGCTATTATTGCAAGGGTATGGGTCACTGGAAGCGCAACTCCCCCAAGTATCTGGCTGATAAGAAGGCGGCCAAAGAAAAATGAGGTATATTCGATATACATGTTATTGATGTGTACTTAACCAACTCTCGTAGTAGTGCCTGGGTATTCGATACCGGTTCTGTTGCTCATATTTGCAACTCAAAACAGGAACTGCGGAATAAGCGAAGGCTGGCGAAGGATGAAGTGACGATGCACGTGGGAAATGGTTCCAAGGTTGATGCAATCGCCGTCGGCACCGTTTCACTTCAGTTACCATCAGGATTAGTTATGAACTTGAATAAATGTTATTTAGTGCCTGCGTTAAGCATGAACGTTATATCTGGATCTTGTTTATTGTGAGACGGTTACTCCTTTAAGTCAGAGAATAATGGTTCTTCTATTTCTATGAGTAATATCTTTTATGGTCATGCACCCAGTGTGATAGGATTGTTCATATTGAATCTTGATAGTGATAATACACATATACATAACATTGAGACCAAAAGAGTTAGAGTTAACAATGATAGCGCCATGTTTTTATGGCACTGCCGCTTAGGTCATATTGGTGTAAAGCGCATGAAGAAACTTCATACCGATGGACTTTTGGAGTCACTTGACTTTGATTCACTTGACACGTGCGAACCATGACTCATGGGCAAGATGAATAAAACTCCGTTCTCCGGAACAATGGAGCGTGCAAGTGACTTGTTGGAAATCATACATACCAATGTGTGTGGTCCGATGAGTGTGGAGGCACGCGACGGATATAGTTATTTTCTCACCTTCACTGATGACTTGAGTAGATATGGTTATGTCTACTTGATGAAGCACAAGTCTAAAACATTTGAAAAGTTCAAGCAATTTTAGAGTGAAGTAAAAAATCATCGTGACAAGAAGATCAAGTTCCTACGGTCTGATCGTGGGGGTGAATATCTGAGTTTCGAGTTTGGTTCTCACTTAAGACAATGTGGAATTGTTTCATAGTTGACACCGCCTGGAACACCACATCTTAATGGTGTGTCCGAATGTCGTAATCGTACTTTATTAGAGATGGCGCGATCTATGATGTCTCTTACCGATTTGTCATTATCGTTTTGGGGTTATGCATTAGAAACAACTACATTCACTTTAAATAGGGCACCATCAAAATCCGTTGAGACAACACCATACGAACTGTGGTATGGCAAAAGACCAAAGTTGTCGTTTCTTAAAGTTTGGGGATGTGATGCTTATGTCAAAAAGCTTCAGCCTGAAAAGCTGGAACCCAAAGCGGAAAAGTGCGTCTTCATAGGTTACCCAAAAGAGACAGTTGGGTATACCTTCTATCTCAAATCCGAGGGCAAAGTGTTTGTTGCTAAAAACAGAGCTTTTCTCGAGAAGGAGTTTCTCTCGAGAGAATTTAGTGGGAGGAAGATAGAACTTGATGAGGTTGTCGAACCTCTCATCCCTCTAGATGGTGGCACAGGGCAAGGGTAAACCCCTGTCGTTGCGACGCCGGTTGAGGAGGAAGTTAATCATGATGATCATGAAACTCCAGATCAAGTTCCTATCGGACCTCGCAGGTCAACGAGATCGTGTACTGCTCCAGAGTGGTACAGTAATCCCGTCTTATCAATTATGTTGTTGGACAACAATGAACCTGCGAATTATGAAGAAGCGATGGTGGGACCAGATTCCAACAAATGGCTGGAGGCCATGAAGTCCGAGATGGGATCTATGTACGAAAACAAAGTGTGGACTTTGGAAGTACTACCTGAAGGCCGCAAGGCTAGTCAGAACAAATGGATCTTTTAGAAGAAGACGGACGCTGACGGTAAGGTGACCGTTTATAAAGCTCGACTTGTGGCAAAGGGTTTTTCACAAGTTCAAGGAGTTGACTACGATGAGACGTTCTCACCCGTAGCAATGCTTAAGTCCGTCCGAATCATGTTAGCAATAGCTGTGTTTTTCGATTATGAAATCTGGCAGATGGATGTCAAAACGGCGTTCCTTAACGGTTTCCTTAAGGAAGAGTTGTATATGATGCAACCCAAAGGTTTTGTCGATCCTAAAAATGCTAACAAAGTGTGCAAGCTCCAGCGATCCATTTATGGACTGGTGCAAGCATCTCGGAGTTGGAATAAACGCTTTGATGAGGTGATCAAAGCATTTGGGTTTATACAGGTGGTTGGAGAATCCTGTATTTACAAGAAAGCGAGTGGGAGCTCTGTGGCGTTTCTAATATTATATGTGGATGACATATTGCTGATTGGAAACAACGTGGAGATTTTGGAGAGCATAAAAGGTTACTTAAATAAAAGTTTCTCTATGAAGGACCTAGGAGAAGCTGCTTACGTTCTAGGCATTAAGATTTATAGGGATAGATCGAAACGCGTGATAGGACTTTCACAAAGCACATACCTTGATAAAGTTTTGAAGAAGTTCAAAGCGGATCAGTCCAAGAAAGGGTTCTTGCTAGTATTACAAGGTATAAAATTGAGTAAGACTCAGTGCCCAACAACTGAGGAAGATAGAAAGACAATGAGTTCCGTCCCCTATGCTTCAGCCATAATTTCTATCATGTATGCAATGCTGTGCACTAGACCGGACGTTAGCCTGGCCATAAGTATGGCATGCAGGTTCCAGAGTAATCTAGGAGTGGATCACTGGATGGCGGTCAAGAATATCCTGAAGTACCTGAAAAGGACTAAGGAGATGTTTCTCGTATATGGAGGTGACGAAGAGCTCGCCGTAAAAGGTTACGTCGATGCAAGTTTTGACACAGATCTGGACGACTCTAAGTCGCAGACCGGATACGTATTTATTCTTAATGGGGGTGCGGTAAGCTGGTGCAGTTCCAAGCAAAGCGTCGTAGCTGATTCTACATGTGAAGCGGAGTACATGGCTGCCTCGGAGGCAGCTAAGGAGGGTGTCTGGATGAAGCAGTTCATGACGGATCTTGGAGTGGTGCCAAGCGCACTGAATCCAATAACCCTGTTTTGTGACAACACGGGTGCCATTGCCTTAGCAAAGGAACCACGGTTTCACAAGAAGACCAAACACATCAAACGACGCTTCAACCTCATCCGTGACTACGTCGACGAGGAGAACGTGAATATATGCAAAGTGCACACGGATCTGAATGTGGCAGACCCGCTGACTAAACCTCTTCCACGGGCAAAGCATGATCAACACCAGAACTGTATGGGTGCTAGATTTATTACAATGTAATTCACATGGCGATGTGAGGACTAGATTATTGACTCTAGTGCAAGTGGGAGACTGTTGGAATTATGCCCTAGAGGCAATGATAAATAAGTTGTTATTATCATTCCTGTTTCAAGATAATCGTTTATTATCCATGCTATAATTGTATTGAATGAAGACTTAGATACATGTGTGGATACATAGACAAAACACTGTCCCTAGCAAGCCTCTAGTTGGCTGGCCAGTTGATCAAGGATAGTCAGGGTCTTCTGACTATGTACAAGGTGTTGTTGCTTGATGACTGGATCACATCATTGGGTGAATCATGTGATGGACTAGACCCAAACAAATGGATGTAGCATGTTGATCGTTGCTACTGCAATAAAAGACCTTCCATTGGCGCTAAAAATAAGCGTGTCGAGGGCACCAGGAATCCTTCTGCTACGGCTACGCCTTAAGGGGCTTCCTAGGCAAATATGCAAAGGATTTCCCCCGTGGCCTTGGAGCCTTGCATTGGTGTTCCCTCGAAGCGGAAAGGGTGATGTAGCGCAACGGTGGTAAGTATTTCCCTCAGTTTGAGAACCAAGGTATCGATCCAGTGAAGGAGTATCACAAGAGCCTGCACAAACACAAAAGCTTGCTCGCAACGCTATGAAGGGGTTTTCAATCCCTTATAGATTGTTCGCCAAGTGAGAACTGAAAGCAACAAAGTAACAAAGCAAAGTAAAAGCGAAAAGTGGAAACGATAGGTGTGAATAGACCCAAGGGCCGTAGTGTTTAGTAGTGGCTTCTCTCATGAAAGCAAGTAGACGGTGGGTGAACAAATTACTGTCGAGCAATTGATAGAACCGCGCAAAGTCGTGACGTCATCTATGGCAATGATTATATCTATAGGCATCACGTCCAAAACAAGTAGACCGATACTTTCTGCATCTACTACTATTACTCCACACGTCGACCGCTATCCAGCATGCATCTAGTGTATTAAGTCCAAAATAACAGAGTAACGCCTTAAGCAAGATGACATGATGTAGATGGACAATCTCATATCTACGACAGAGCCCACCTTGTTACCCTTGATGGCAACTACACAATGTGTGCCTTGTTGCCCCTACTATCACTTGGAAAGGTCACCACACGGTAAGAACCCAAAACCAAGCATTCTCCCATTGCAAGAATCATAGATCTAGTTGGCCAAACAAAAACCCAAGACTCGGAGAGACTTACAAGGATATCAAATCATGCATATAAGAAATCAGCAAAGACTTAAATATATATCATAGATAATCTGATCACAAATCCACAATTCATCGGATCTCGACAAACACACCGCCAAAGAAGATTACATCGGATAGATCTCCATGAAGATCATGGAGAACTTTGTATTGAAGATCCAAGAGAGAGAAGAAGCCATCTAGCTACTAACTACGGACCCGTAGGTCTGAAGTAAACTACTCACAAGTTATTGGAGGAGCGATGATGTTGATGTAGAAGCCCTCCACCTCCAAAGCCCCCTCCAGCAGGGCACCGGGAAGGGTCTCCAGATGAGATCTTTCGGAAACGGAAGCTTGCGGCGACGGAAAAGTATTTTCTTGGATCCCTTGATTTCTTTCTGGTTTTTAGGGAATATATAGGCGCAAGATCTAGGTCAGGGGGGCGCCAGGGAGGCTACAAGCCTGCCCACCGCCGCCCCCTGGTGGCGGAGTGGGGGCTTGTGGGCTCCCTGTAGCCCTCCTGCCTTGGCCCACAAGCCCCCTAATTTTCTTTCGTTCGGGAAAAAATCATTTCGGGGATTTTATTCCGTTTGGACTCCGTTCCAAAATCAGATATGAAAAGAGCCAAAAACACAGAAAAAACAGGAACTGACACTTCGCACAAGTTTGTCCCAAAAACGATATAAAAGGTACATAAAACATCCAAAGATGACAAGATAACAGCATGAAACCATAAAAAATTATAGATACGTTTGAGACGTATCAATCGTGTCATTTTGTTGCTACTGTTTTCTGCGTGTCAAGTATTTATTCCTATGACCATGAGATCATATAACTCACTCGCACCGGAGGAATGCTTTGCGTGTATCAAACGTCACAATGTAACTGGGTGACTATAAATATGCTCTACAGGTATCTCTGAAGGTGTCCGTTGAGTTAGTATGGATCAAGACTGGGATTTGTCACTCCATGTGATGGAGAGGTATCTCGGGGCCCACTCGGTAATACAACATCACACACAAGCCTTGCAAGAAATGTGACTTAGTGTAAGTCACGGGATCTTGTATTACGGAACGAGTAAAGAGACTTGCCGGTAAACGAGATTGAAATAGGTATGCGGATATTGACTATCGAATCTCGGGCAAGTAACATAGCGAAGGACAAAGGGAATGACATACGGGATTATATGAATCCTTGGCACTGAGGTTCAAACGATAAGATCTTCGTAGAATATGTAGGATCCAATATGGGCATCCAGGTCCCGCTATTGGATATTGACCGAGGAGTCCCTCGGGTCATGTCTACATAGTTCTCGAACCCGCAGGGTCTGCACACTTAAGGTTCGACGTTGTTTTATGTGTATTTGAGTTATATGGTTGGTTACCGAATGTTGTTCGGAGTCCCGGATGAGATCACGGACGTCACGAGGGTTTCTGGAATGGTTCGGAGACGAAGATTGATATATAGGATGACCTCATTTGATTACCGTAAATTTTTCGGCATTACCGGGAATGTACCGGGAGTGACGAATGGGTTCCGGATGTTCACCGGGGGGGGGGGGGGGGGGAGCCCACCCGGGGGAAGCCCATAGGCCTTAGGGGTGCCGCACCAGTCCTTAGTGGGCTGGTGGGCAAGCCCAAGAAGGCCCCTGTGCAGGAAATAAGAAAAATCAAAGAAAAAAAAGGGGGGAAGTGGGAAGGAAGAGAAGGACTCCACCTTCCAATCCTAGTTGGACTAGGATTGGAGGAGGATTCCTCCTCCCCCCCTTGTCCGACCCCTTGGGGCTCCCATGAGCCACAAGGCAAGGTCCCTCCCCTCCCTCCTATATAAACTGAGGTATTAGGGCTGATTTGAGACAACTTTGCCACGACAGCCCGACCACATACGTGCACGGTTTTTCCTCTAGATCGCGTTTCTGCAGAGCTCGGGCGGAGCCCTGCTGAGATAAGATCACCACCAACCTCCGGAGCGCTGTCACGCTTCTGGAGAACTCATCTACCTCTCCGTCTCTTTTGCTGGATCAAGAAGGCCGAGATCATCGTCGAGCTGTACGTGTGCTGAACATGGAGGTGCCGTCCGTTCGGCACTAGATCGGAGCGGATCGTGGGACGGATCGCGGGACGGTTCGTGGGACGGTTCGCGGGGTGGATCAAGGGACGTGAGGACGTTCCACTACATCAACCGCATTTATTAACGCTCCTTGCTGTGCGATCTACAAGGGTACATAGATCAGAAATCCCCCTCGTAGATGGACATCACCATGATAGGTCTTCGTGCGCGTAGGAAATTTTTTGTTTCCCATGCGACGTTGGGAGTCTGGTGATTTTTCTGCGTTTTTCTTGGCTTCCCGGTCGAGAATTCCAGTTCCAGGTATTTCCCTCTTTGTGATTTACCTTGCATATTCAGAGAGAAAGGGCATAATAATTTTATGATAATAGGGAATAATGGACAAGAATAACACAAAGATCAATAAGAAATCATGATGCCAAATGGATGTATCACCTTGTTATCCAGGTCATGGAACTTTCTTTCCACGATCCTCTCAAGGCTCTTTGGATTCAGAAGAATGTCTTTGATGTTATTCTCCGTCCCCTAGATGGCGCTGATAAGGAACGCCATGTGATCACCTTTCAACCTCAACACTGGAGCACTAGAGGGTTTGGCTGCCTCTGCCTAGGCCCCAAACTCTAACTCAGCCTTTGTAGTAGCTGAAGTGGGATGAGTTGGTCCATCACCACAATGTTATCGTTAAACTCTGGCTTAAGTGGCAGGTGTTGACGATCAAGTAGATACACGTTCTTGCCAACCTTGGAATTGATCATCATCTGAATATAGGGAGCATATCCACAAAACCTCTTTTGATCAGCAACAATCCTTCTGGTTGTCTCAACAATCAAGTCCATAACCCTAATCCTGGCATGAGTGCCTACATGATGCATCATGTTTATGGAGTACCCCCTAATCATCTTGTCATCACCTGATTTGGGCATCAAACTGTACCTCATAATTGTGTTGGTGGTGGGTAGTCCTACTTGCAAAAGGTAGCTCGTCCCAGCTTGTGGGACTTCAGGTACTCCTTGGGTATTGGGTTATACATGTTGGCCATGGAGTTTTGGTTCATCTTGGCCTCAGTATAAACGTCCAAATCTCCATCATGCACCTCTCGGGATCCTAAGATGGTAGCCCGCTCTTCAACTTTTGATTGATATCTGGTGCCTTCTGTCACCCATACAATTCTACCATCTGGATATAAGTGAGATGTAGAGTAGAATTGCATGATCATTTCATCAGTCCATGCTGTCATTTTTCTGCCAATAAAGCTTTCAATGTCTATGGCCCTGAAATTTTCTTGCACACGAGGGAAATAGGCTTCATGCTCCTTGATGTAGTTCCAATCTACATACCTCATGTCACTGACAGCAGGACTCTTGTCTAAGACGGTCTCATAGAAGTCTTGTTGCTCCTTTGTGTGGAAGCGAGCACCAACCGCAGTTCTCCTCTTGATAGCATATGGATCAACTACTCTCGAATTCCTGAGCCCTTGATCCTTCCCATCCTTCATGTTTTCAGCTATAGGGTGTTTATCATTGTGCTCTCGCACATGTGGTCTCAGCTTTCTCAGCACATCAATTTCTTATTCCTCTTCAACAACATCTCTTGAAGCAAAACCCTTGTTCCTCTCAGCTACACATATATCTCTGGTAGTTCTCTTTGGCTTAGAGGCTACATGCTTCTTGTCCTTGGGAGCAGATGGCTTGGTCTTGAATGCTGGCTTGCTTGGCACAACATCTTTCATCAGTTTCCTCTACTTGGACGGAGGTGGGTTAGCAGGTTCCTCCTCTTCCTATTCACTGTCTAGATACTCAGGTGTTGATGGTTGCACAACAACTTTGACAAACCTGGTCCTTTGCCTCTTTTGTCTTGACTTCTTGGCTAAGGTTTTTGTTCTTCCAGCTCCACTAGATTTCTATGAAGATAGAGACAATCCTCTCTTGGCTACAACTAAGACTCGAATCTTCCTCGCAGTTGCCCTCACTTTCTGCTTGTGAGAAGTACTCGCCTCTTGTACAAAATCTGCATCTTCCTCATTAGAGTAGGCTTCTTCCTTGCCCTAGTTGCTACCTTGGGCAGGTCATGGGCACTACGGGTGCCTGGGTCCGACTCACTCCTCTCATGACTAGTGCCTGAATGAACTTCAACACTCTATTCTCTAAATGCATTCCCGCTCTCCACAAAAACGTGTGAATAGATATAGAAGAGTGAAAAGATAAGCATCACAAAACACAACTGATTTTCCAAAATTTGAACTCCAAAGTTTAGTCTCGGAATTCAGCCATGTGAGTTTAGGTTCCACCGAGATTTAATTTTAGGTGCCACAGAGACAGATTTTCTCCTTATCAGAGACTTGGCCACCATTTTCGGATTCATCGAAAATGATAACTTGGTCTCTCACAGATAGTTGTGAGAACCCCAAAACCAGAATTGGTAGTACCTATTCTTTTGCACTCGGTGCTACCTACCGATACTCATATAGGTGAATCCTACACCTAAAATCTTTCGTTCGGCTAATCTAATCGAGTTTTCTGTTGGATGGGAATATTTTAGTCCATGTCATGAAGATCATTATGTCCTAATGTGCAATAA
Organism: Hordeum vulgare subsp. vulgare; assembly: GCF_904849725.1. NCBI lineage: Eukaryota > Viridiplantae > Streptophyta > Magnoliopsida > Poales > Poaceae > Hordeum > Hordeum vulgare. The sequence goes on from NC_058522.1 coordinate 456,888,057, forward strand.
TTAGACCTTGGATCACAAAAGGGGTTGAGTTCTTACCCTAGTTCAGCGAACAAATCTCTACGTCGACAACGACGGTGAAGATTACCGTCAACGGTGGCGGACTCCGACGGCGAGCGTGCATGGGAGGCAAGTATGATGTCCGTGGACTTCCAGCGTGGTAGCAGTGGGATGTGAGCAACCAAGTGTTTGAAGAAATTTTCAATCTTGGGTGCACGGGTATATATACCCACCTGCTATCGGCAACACCGATTTAAGAATTTCGGTGCCACTGAGTTTCTTAACTGCAAGAGGACAGGGAAACTTAGTAAGGCCGAGATCATAGAATCGATAGTACTAAGATTCAAAACCGAGATCAATCCTAGTGCTTCGGTGGAACCGAGTTTGTGGAGTTGGTTACACCATTTTGGAAGTTATCTCTTGTCAAAATGGTACTCCGAGTGCTCCTCACACAGACGATCCAAAAATTGCTTGCTGAAACTTTGTGATGAAGCATGAATAAAATTTGAGACGAGAAAGCATAGATACCTAGAGAGGGGTACTTAGGTATTCTTGCATATCTAATTGGCCAAAGAAAAAGAAACCCAAATAACAACAATTGGATATACTCGAATGTGTAAAAACGAGCATGCTCACATAATAAGATGTCAAATGAAACATGACAAACATGCACATCCACTCTAGTATCCACCGATCACTTTGGCAATGACGAAGTCATCTATATATGAGTATATTGACTTAGGATCCAAGTAAGGATACTTGATCATAGGTCATACTCATCGTTTAAGCACAGGCGGGGTTACCCCTTTCACATAAAGCTTTTAATGTGTTCACATCTTGTGAGATGCTTTGACTCAATTCTTTGAGTAAAGCTCCCCCTTGATGTGACAACCCCCCTAAGAGGGACAAACTATTAGGTTTTTTGTAGAAGACTTCATATAGGTGTAGTAGTGGTGGATTCTCATTGTTCATGAGGATCATCTTGAATTGGGATCTATCCTTGTCGTTTCATACTCTTCTCACCCACATGGTTAGTGCCACACAAGGAATAGATACAAGGATATCCATGGATATGGAGTGAATCACATATGAGATGATGTCCATTGATACATTAATTACCTTGTCCCTTGCTTACCTTTGAGGCAAGATGTGACTCCTTGAACTAATGCATAGGGTTGGAGTTTATTGCAAATATTTTTTGCCAAAATGAATGAGAGTGAATTTTGTTGGCGGAGTCACCCCTCAAGAACTTCTCTAGTTATTCTTCCTGGGGATCCACATCAACTTGATGGGGATCCTTGGAGTTGAGGTAGAATTTTATAAAGTAGAGCTAGTGGTGGCCTTGGGAAACCACTTGACCATTGCTTGGGATTCTTCTTCAAATGAGTCAATCTTCTCTTGAAGCTTGTCGTTGCCCTCTATCTTGTGGTCTTGGTGTGGAGGGTCATCTTGAGCATTTTTTCCTTTGGGGAGATTAGGATCATACTTGTCCTCTTGGGGAAAAACTTAGAATTGGGGTATTGACCTTCTTTCCATTCAGCTCCATTGGCATTGAAGTAGCCAATGCCTAATTTTTCCGGTGTACTCCTTGATTGCATACAAACTCCTCAAATTGCTTACTTCCGACAAGACTCCTCAAGACAGCTCTCTCTATAATTTGTTCCAATAAATTGTTTTCTTGCTCAAGTGTAACTTGTATAAGAGAATTATTAGTGGAATCAATAGAGCGACTAGCAACAACATCATTTGATTTAGCATTAGTGTTGTTTTTACTAGATGAAGAAACTTTCTTGCCTTTATTACTAGTTTGCTTCGAATTAACTTGTGGAGCAAAATTAGACAAGAGTAATCGTTTGGATAGATAATAAGAACTCTTCTTTCGAAGATCATCATTGACCGCATTAACAAACTCATGCTATTGCTCTAAATTTAGCTTCTCAAAGTGTAGCTTCCCATGAGTTCTTACAAGCTCTCTATGATCTTCTAGAGTAGATTCATGGGCTAACCTAAGAGTGTTTAATTCTTTAGTTAGACACTCAATCTCCTTCTTATCATCATCACATGACTTATCTTGACTAGCAAGATTACCATCATGTTCATTTTGACTAACATTACTACTTTCATCAAAGAGCAAGTCATCATCTCCAAGTAAGTCAACCTCATCACTACTAAAGTCAAAGTATTCAGGGTGTGATACCTTGGGGCCTTCAGCCATGAAGCAATTTCAAAATCGTGCATTTGGTAAATCAAATATGTCATAGGAATTGGAGGATACGAGTGCTAGTACGGCAACACCTTCATCTTGACTATAGTCGGAGTTGGAGTGGTAGCTTCTCTCAGATTGGTTTTCAGATTCTGAGCCGTATACCCATTCACCAACATGAGCTTGATGTATTATTATTGAGTGTCTCTTGGTGTACTTATCCTCCTTCTCCCATTCCTTGCTTCTCCGGGAGGGTCTTCGTTCATAATGATCTTCTCTACTCCTTTTCTCTCGTCGAGGTGACTCATCTTTTGAGATTCGTCTTCTAGGAGACTCTTCTCTTCTTTTGTTGGGGGGCGTGAATTCATTGGAGTAGTGTCCCGGCCTTCCACAATTGTAGCAATTACGATCACAACCAGATGAGCACTTTTCTTCATATCTTGAGTTGGAGCTTCTCTCTTTGTCTTCACTATTGTAGAACTTGTTGAATTTATTGACCATGCGGGTTATCTCTTCATTGGTAAAAAGGTTGTCATTTGAAGTAGGGGGAGTGTCACTTGAAGCTTTGTATGGACCGCTTGACTTGTTATGAAGCTCATCTTTGTCTTTGAGTGACACTTCATGAGAAACAATCTTTCCAATGACTTCCGCTGGCTTGAGATCTTTGTAGTTTGGCATCATCTGGATCAATGTGCACACGGTTTCTTACTTTGCATCCAAGGCTCAAAGGATATTTTTGATGATGAATTTGTCAGTCATATCTTCGCTTCCTAAGCCGCCAATCTCATTTTTCATGCGAGCAAGCCTAGAGTACATTTCAGTGACCCCTTCACCATCCTTCATCTTGAACTTGTCAAGTTGACTCTATAGCACATCCAACTTAGATTCCTTGACGGATTTGTACCTTCGTGCATATAAACCAAAGTATCCCAAATTTCCGTTGCATTCTCAAGACGAATAATCTTATTTAACTCTTCGGGGCATATGTAGTTGAATGGAACATCGCATGCTTGAGAGTTGTATTGCAACATCTTCAATTCCTCCATGGTCGCTTCACAATTGGTTTCCCTTCCATCACCAAAGAATTCACCTTGCAATCCAACACAAACATAGTCCAAACGACAGGGTTATGACCAAGAATATGCATTTTCATTTTATGCTTCCAACTAGCAAAGTTTGTATCATCAAAATATGAACCTCTGCGGTGGTAATTTCCCTCACTATACTCCATACTCTCCTCGGTTGTGAAATCACTTGTATAATGTGAAGTATGTCTAGAGGGGGTGGGCTTGACTTGCTACAATTGCTAAAACTTGCCCAAAACTAAAATTGGGAAAAGGATAACTTTTTATTTGGTCAAGTAGTCTAATCACCCCCCTCTAAACATACTTCAGATATGAAAGGACGTGGATGTCGCCTAGAGGGAGGTGACTAGGCGCTTTAAAATAATTACGATTTAGGATTGAACAAATGCGGAATAAAACTAATGTTTAATTAGTTAAGAACAAAACCTAAAACAACTCGGCTCATCTATGTGCACCAATAACTTATGCTAAGCAAGATAAAGAACTAAGTGATAGCAAGATATATAACAAGAAACGATATGGCTATCACAAAGTAAAGTGCATATGTAAAGGGCTCGGATCAGAGATAACCGAGGCACACAGAGACAACGATGTATCCCGAAGTTCACACCCTTGCGGATGCTAATCTCCGTTTGGAGCGATGTGGAGGCACAATGCTCCCCAAGAAGCCACTAAGGCCACCGTAATCTCCTCATGCCCTCGCACAATGCAAGATTCCATGATTCCACTAAGGGACCCTTAAGGGCGGTCACCGAACCCATACAAACAAGGTTGGGGCAATCTCCACAACTTAATTGGAGGCTCCCAACAACACCATGAAGCTTCACCACAATGGAATATGGCTTCGAGGTAACCTCAAATGCTCGGGGCAATCTCCACAACCTAATTGGAGACCCCAAAGCTTGCCCAGAGCTTTACACCACAATAATTGAGCTCCGATGCACCACCAAGCTTCTAGGATGACAAACAACCCAAGAAGAACAAGTATTAGGGTACCAAGCACCCAAGAGTAATAAATTTCTCAAACTTCACTTCCATGTATCATCGTGGAGAACTCAAACCGATGCAACTAATGAAATGGCAAGAACACACGAAGTGGTGATGTCCCTCACACTCAAATCCCTCCACAACAACAAAAACTATGGAGAAATATGAGAGGAAGAACAAGGAGATCACAAAGAACTCCAATATAAATATCCAAGGGGTTCCTCTCACATAGAGGAGAAAGTGATTGGTGGAAATGTGGATCTAGATCTCCTCTCTCTTTTCCCTCAAGAACTAGCAAGAATCATTGGAGGGATTGAGAGTTAGCAAGCTCTAAGAACATCAACAATGGGGGGGGGGGGCAAAACGAGCTCAAGAGTTGGGGAACCATTGGGGAAGAAGACCCCCTTAAACAGGTCCCCACAAATCTGCCCGTTATGTGCAGAATTACACACGAGCGGTACAACCGCTGTGACCAGTACAACCGCCCAACTCGAGCGCACGACACTTCAAAGTCCCAAGCGGGTTAACCGCCTGGAACACCGGTAGTACCGGGCTATATAATATAGCAGTACAACTGGTCCACCTTCTCCCAACAATCAGAGCTCAATAGAACCGTGTTCGGTTGAAGCCCGATGCTGGGCCGGTACAACCGCTGGGGACCACTAAGTGGCACCACCCTGGGGGTATCACCCTTGGAGTGGTGGTTAGACCGGATGACACGAACGAGCTGTCCATTCGTATCAAGAAAATAGGTAAGATGAGAAGTGCCATAACTACTCCAAATGAGCTCCGAATTGAGCAAACTCAAGTTTTTTGGATTCAGGATGACTAGAGCTATCCAATAGCGATGAAAGTGCAGTTATGAGTATGAAAATGATATAGAGATGTGAAACCTCAATGAATGAAGAAGCGACAAAAACTCCAACATCAAAAACATCATCGAAGATGCATATGGGCTCCGTTTTCGATGAACTCAAGCTTGTCATGAAGATAACCATAAGCTCTACAACTCACAAAGAGAACCACCAAACAAGAACCAAGAAAGATGATGCAAGGATGCAAATGGTTTGATCTCTCAACGGGCGATTTGATCAAGCTACTCACTTCAGAGCCCCCCTTGACAGTACATCAATCTATCCTAAAATAGAAAATCCTATCAAGGGCAAACCTATACCTTGCACATAGTCCACTTGAGCTAGAAGATGACGATCTTGACTTCCTCAAGATGGACCACCTTTCTTGATTGTGTTGGCTCGATGAAGACTAGATGATTGCTCCCCATACTACACTACGGGTGAGCCACTCTTCAACACATCTTCACAAGTCCATTGCCACCACAATGAACGACAAGTTTCAAGCATGATATCTTCGTGATGCTCCACTTGAACTTGCACACTGCAATCTCAATGAGGATCACCACTTGATGTCATCCTTCATGGGTTGAATAATATTTTACTCTTGATGAAAGCCCATGGAAACACACTTAACCCCACATAGAACTCTCATGAAGACCATGGGTTAGTACACAAAAGCGTAATGGACAATGCTTACCATACCATGGGATCACTTGATCCCTCTCGGTACATCTTGTACGCTTTGTGTGTTGATCAATTTGATTTACTTTTTGACTTAGTCTTGATCAACCTTGTGTCTTTATGACCATTCTTTGGATAATACCTTGAATGCCACCTTGGTCATCATATAAACTCCTTGAAACCAACAGATGGACTGCAAGAAGTGCCTATGGACAAATCCTTCGAATATGACTTAAGGCAACCATTAGTCCATAGGGATTGTCATCAATTACCAAAACCACATATGGAGAAATATGATCTAATAGGATCCTATAGTCGTCTCCTTGCTTCTCATCTGGTCCCCTTCCATAACTTCTAGGGTCTCTCTTGTCCAGAAAAAAATCATCAAAAAGTCCCATAGCATTTGGACTCCGTTTGGTACTAATTCCCTAGAAAACCAAAAACAAGCATAAAATAGCAACTCGCACTTGGCACTTGATTAAAAGGTTAGTCCTAAAAATGATATAAAATAACATAAAATGTTATATAAAACATCAAAGATTGGTACTACAATTGTTGGGGAAAGTTGCACGGGAAACACAAAAATTTCCTACGCAAACGCAATACTATTCCATGGTGATGATCATCTACGGGAGGGGAGAGTGAATCTACATACCCTTGTAGATTGCTAAGAGGAAGTGTATATAACACGGTTGATGTAGTGGAACATCTTCTCCATTCAAATCGTAGCCCGTCCCGCGATCTCATCACGATCCGTCCCGCGATCCCATCACGATCCATCCGGATCTAGTGCCGAACGGACGACACCTTCGCGTTCAGCACATGTACAGCTTGATGACGATCCCCGCCTTCTTGATCTAGCAAGAGGGTCGGAGAGGTAGATGAGTTCTCCAGCATGGCGGCGTCGTGGTGGTGGTGGTGAACTAATCCAACAGGGCTTTGCCTAAGCACCGCCGAACTAGACTAGAGGAGAAACAGATCTAGAGAGAAGTAGAGGGAACACTTGGCAATTAGGGTTAGCCTTTCCCTCTAAATCCTCTAGTATATATAGGAGGGAGGGAGGGGAGGAGGCAGCCAAAAAAACCCTCTAGGGGTTTGGTCGAACTAGGAGGAGGTGGAAGAGTCCACCTCCAATCCTACTCCAAGTAGGATTCCTTTCCTACTTGGACTCCTTCCCTTCCTTTCCTTTGGGTTTTTCCCACCTCTAGCCACATGTGCCTTAGTGGTTGGTTCGGCCAGCCCACTAGGGGCTGGTTTGACTCCATCCACAGCCCATGAGGCCTTTTGGGTCGAGACACCCCTCCCAATGGCCCCCAGTACCCTCCCGGCACTCCCGGTACACTACCGATGAGCCCGAAACCTTTCCGGTGACCAAAACAGGACTTCCTATATATATCAGTCTTTACCTTCAGACCATTCTAGAGCTCCTCGTGATGTCCGGGATCTCATAAAGGACTCCAAACCAATTTCGGTCACCAACACCTATAACTCAACTATACCAAAACGTCGCCGAACTTGAAGTGTGCAGACCCTGCGGGTTCGAGAACTATGTAGACATGACCTGAGACACTCCCCGGTCCATAACCAATAGAGGGACCTAGATTTCCATATTGGCTCCTACATATTCTACGAAGATCTCTATCGGTTGAACCTCTATGTGAAGTATTCAGATAATCCCGTATGAAGTTCCCTTTGTCCTTCGGTATGTTACTTGCCCAAGATTCGATCGTCGGTATCTCTATACCTAGTTCAATCTCATTACCGGCAAGTCTCTTTACTCGTTCCTTAATACAAGATCCCGTGACTAACTTCTTAGTCACATTGCTTGCAAGGCTTATTGTGATGTTGTATTACCGAGTGGGCCCCGAGATACCTCTCCGTTACATGGAGTGACAAATCCCAGTCTTGATCCATGCCAACCCAACAGACACCTTTGGAGATACCTGTAGAGCACCTTTATAGTCACCAAGTTATGTTGAAACCCACAAGGTATTCCTCCGGTGTCCGGGAGTTGCATGATCTCATGGTCATTGGAACAGATACATTGTCATGAAGAAAATAGTAGCAATGAAGTAACACGATCATATGCTACGTTCATAGTTTGGGTCTTGTCCATCACATCATTCTCCTAATGATGTGATCCCATTATCAACTGACAACAATTGTCTATGGCCAAGAAACCTTGAGCATCTTTGATCAACGAGCTAGTCAACTAGAGGCTCACTAGGGACAGTGTGTTGTCTATGTATCCACACATGTATTTGAGTTTCCAATCAATACAATTCTAGCAAGGATAATAAATGATTACTATGAACAAGGAAATATAATAATAACCAATATATTATTGCCTCTAGGGCATATTTCCAACAGTCTTCCACTTGCACTAGAGTCAATAATCTAGTTCACATCACTATGTGATTGTAATGAATCTAACACCCATATAGATCTGGGGTTCGATCATGTCTTTCTTGTGAGAGAGGTTTTTACTCAACGGGTCTGAACCTTTTAGATCCGAGTGTGCTTTACAAATCTCTATGTTGTCCTGTAGATGCTGCTACCAACGTGCCATTTGGAACTATTCCAAATGACTGATCTACTATATGAATCCGGTTTAGTATTCAGAGTTATCCGGATTAGTGTCAAAGCTTGCATGGACATAACCCTTTACGAAGAACTCTTTAATCACCTCCATAATCGAGAAAAATTCCTTAATCCACTAGTTACTAAGGATAACTTTGACCTCTATCCAGTGATCCATTCCTGGATCACTCAAGTACCACTTGACAGATTCATGGCAGGGCACACATCAGGTGTTGTACACTGCATGTCATACTATAGAGCCAACGACTAATGCATAGGGGACGACCTTCATCCTTTCTCTTTATTCTGTCGTGGTCGAGCTTCGAGTCTTACTCAAATTCACACCTTACAACACAGCCAAGAACTCCTTCTTTGCCGATCTATTTTGAACTCCTTCAAAAACTTGTCAAGGCATGCATTTCTTTGAAAGTTATATTAAGTGCCTTAATCTATCTCTATAGATCTTGATGCTCAATGTTCAAGTAGCTTAATCCAGGTTTTCCTTTGAAAAACTCCTTTCAAACGACCCTTTATGCTTTCCAGAAATTCTACATTATTTCCGATCAACTATATGTCAACCACATATACTCGACAGAAATTCTATAGTGCTCCCACTCACTTACTTGGAAATACAAGTTTCTCATAAACTTTGTATAAATCCAAAAACTTTGATCATCTAATCAAAGTGTACATTCCAACTCCAAGATGCTTGCTCTAAACCATAGAAGGATCGTTGGAGCTTGCATACTTGTTAGCATCCTTAGGATTAAAAAAACCTTCTAGTTGTATCACATACAACCTTTCCTCAAGGAAACCATCGAGGAAACAATGTTTTGACACCCTATCTGCAAGATTTCATAAACAATGCAGCAACTGCTAACATAATTCCAACTGACTCTTAACATCGCTACGAGTGACAAAGTCTCATCGTCTTCAATTCCTTGAACTTGTCGAAAACATCTTTGCGACAAGCCGAGCTTTCTTAATGGTGACTTTTCACCATTATCGTCCGTCTTCCTTTTAAAGATCCATCTGTACTTAACAACCTTACGACCATCAAGTAGTTCTTCCAAAGTCTACACTTTGTTTTCATACATGGATCCTTTCTCGGATTTCATGGCTTCCAACCATTTGCTGGAATCCGGGCCCACCATCGTTTCTCCATAGCTCGTAGGTTCATTGTTGTCCAACATGACCTCCAAGACAGGGTTACCGTACCACTCTGTAGCAGCACGTGACCTTGTCAAGCTACGAGGTTTGTAGTAACTTGATCCAAAGTTTCATGATCACTATCATTAGCTTCCACTTCAATTGGTATAGGTGCCTCAGGAACAACTTCCTGTGCCCTGCTACACTCTGGTTGAAGTGAAGGTTTAATAATCTCATCAAGTTTCCAGCATCCTCCCACTCAATTCTTTCGAGAGAAACTTTTTCTCGAGAAAGGACCCATTTCTAGAAACAAACACTTTGCTTCCGGATCTGAGATAGGACGTATACCCAACTATTTTGGGTGTCCTATGAAGATACATTTATCCCCTTTAGGTTCGAGCTTATCATGCTGAAACTTTTCCACATAAGCGTCGCAGCCCCAAACTTTGAAACGACAGCTCAGGTTTCTCCAAACCATAGTTCATATGGTGTCATCTCAACGGAATTACGTGGTGCCCTATTTAAAAGTGAATGCGGTTGTCTCTAATGCATAACCCATAAACGATAGTGCTAATTCGATAAGAGACATCATAGTATGCACCATATCAAATAGGGCGCGACTATGACGTTCGGACACACCATCACACTATGGTGTTCTAGGTGGCATGAGATGTGAAACAATTTTCACATTGTCTTAATTGTGTACCAAACTCGCAACTCAGATATTCATCTTTATGATCATATCGTAGACATTTTATCCTCTTGTCACGACGATCTTCAACTTCACTATCAAATTACTTGAATCTTTCAATAATTCATATGTGTGTTTCATCAAGCAAATACACTAGTATCTACTCAAATCATCTGTGAAGTAAGAACACAACGATATCCACTACGTGCATCAACACTCATTGGACTGCACACATCAAAATGTGTTACTTCCAACAAGTTACTTTCTTGTTCCATCTCACTGGGAAACGAGGCCTTTAGTCATCTTGCCCATGTGGTACGATTTGCATGTCTTAAGTGATTCAAAATCAAGTGAGTCCTAACGATCCATCCGCATGGAGTTTCTTCATGCGTTTATACCAATCAGCATGGTTCACATGTCTCAAACGTTTCAAAAACGAGTGAGACCAAAGATCCATCAGTATGGAGCTTCTTCATGCGTTTTACACTAATGTGACTCAAGCGGCAGTGCCACAAGTAAGTGGTACTATCATTACTACTTTTTTACTTTTTGGCAACAATATCATGAACATGTGTATCACTACGATCGAGATTCAATAAACCAATGAAGGTATTTATTCAAGCAAATAGAATAACCATTATTATATTTAAATGAATAACGTATTGCAATAAACATGATCTAATCATGTTCATGCTCAATGCAAACACCAAATAACATTTATTTAGGTTCAACACTAATCCCGATGGTAGAGGGAGCATGCGATGGTGATCACATCAACTTTGGAAACACTTCCAACAACCATCGTCACCTCACCTTTAGCTAGTCTTCGTTTATGTTATAGCTTTTATTTCGAGTTACTAACATTTAGCAACCGAACCGATATCTAATACCCTGGTTCTACTAGGATTACTAGTAAAGCACACATCAATATCACGTATATCCAATATACTTTTGTCGATTTTGCCAGCTTCTCATCAACCAAGTATCTAGGGTAGTTCCACCTCAGTGACCATTCCCCTCATAACCGAAGCACTTGGTCTCGAGTTTGGGTTCAACCTTGGGTTTGTTCACTAGAGAAGCAACTGGTGTTCGAGCATATTTCTCCATATGTGGTTTTGGTAGTTGATGACAATTCCTATGTACTAATGGTTGCCTTAAGTTATACTTATAGGATTTGTCCATAGGCACTTCTTCAAGTCCATCGGTTGGGTTCAAGGAGTTTATATGATGACCAAGGTGGTATTCAAGGTATTATCCAAAGAATGGTCATAGGGACACAAGTTTGATCAAGATCGTGAGACAAAGAGTAAATCAAGATGATCAACACACAAAGCGTACAAGATGTACCGAGTGTTGGGAAACGTTGCATGGGAAACAAAAAATTTCCTACGCACACGAAGACCTATCATGGTGATGTCCATCTATGAGAGGAGATTAGATCTATGTACCCTTGTAGATCGCTCAGCGTGAAGCGTTAAGAAACGCGGTTGATGTAGTGGTACGTCTTCATGATCCGTCCCTTGAACCTTCCCACGATCCGTCCCACGAACCGTCTCGCGATCCGTCCCATGATCCGTCCTGATCTAGCGCCGAACGGACGACACCTCCGCGTTCAGCACACGTACAGCTCGATCACGATCTCGGCCTTCTTGATCTAGAAAGCAAGATGGAGAAGTAGATGAGTTCTCCGGAAGCGTGACGGCGCGCCAGTGTTGGTGATGATCTATTCCTGCAGGGCTCCGCCCGAGCTCCGCAGAAATCCAATCTAGAGGAAGAACTATGAGGTGTAGGTTTGAATTGCACGTGGCAAAAGTTGTGTCTAGAAAGCCCTAAACCTCTAGTATATATAGGAGGAGCCAAGGGGTGGGGCAAAGCCCTAGGGCGCCGGCCAAGGAGGCCTCCTTGGGTCGGCCAACTTGGGTAAGGGAGGAGTCCTTCTCCAATCCCACTTGGATTAGGACTCCTTCCTTATTTTCCCACCTCTTTTGGATTTTCCACTTTTTCCTCATGGGCTTTCCTTGGATGACTTTGTCAGCCCATTATATCTTATTGTGCATCCAATAAACCCACGTGGACCCCTTGGGGCGTGGTGGGCCCATCCAGTGGGCCCCCGGAACCCATTCGTCACTCCAGGTACACTCCCGGTAATGCCCGAAAACTTTCCGGAATCCAAACACCAACTTCCTATATATCAAACTTCGTTTCTGGACCATTTCGGAAACCCTCGTGACGTCCTTGATCTTATCCAGGACTCCGAACAACCTTCGTTCACCAACACATATAACTCAACTATACTAAAACATCATCGAACCTTAAGTGTGCAAACCCGCGGGTTCGAGAACTATGTAGACATGACCCGAGACACTCCTCAGTCAATATCCAATAGCGGGACCTGGATGCCCATATTGGATCCTACATATTCTACGAAGATCTTATCGGTTAAACCTCTGTGCCAATGATTCATATAATCCCGTATAACATTCCCTTTGTCCTTCGGTATGTTACCTGCCCGAGATTTGATCGTCGTATCCCTATACCTATTTCAATCTCGTTACCGACAAGTCTCTTTACTCATTCTGTAATACAAGATCCCATGACTCACACTTGAGTCACATTGCTTGCAAGGCTTGTGTGTGATGTTGTATTACTGAGTGGGCCCCGAGATACCTCTCCGTCACACAGAGTGACAAATCCTAGTCTTGATCCATGCTAACTCAACGGACACCTTCAGAGATACTTGTAGAGCACCTTTATAGTCACCCAATAACGTTGTGACGTTTGATACACACAAGGCATTCCTCTAGTGTCAGTGAGTTACATGATCTCATGGTCATAGGAATGAATACTTGACACGCAGAAAACAATAGCAACAAAATAACATGATCACATGCTACATTTATAATTCGGGTCTTGTCCATCACATGATTCTCCTAATGATGTGATCCCGTTATCAAGTGACAACACTTGTCTATGGCTAGGAAACCTTGACCATCTTTGATCAACGAGCTAGTCAACTAGAGGCTTACTAGAGATAGTGTTTTGTCTATGTATCCACACATGTATTTGTGTTTCCAATCAATACAATTATAGCATGGACAATAAAGGATTATCATGAACAAAGAAATATAATAATAAATAAGTTATTATTGCCTCTAGGGCATATTTCCAACAGTGTCCCACTTGCACTAGAGTGAATAATCTAGTTCACACCTCTATGTGATTTTAACGAATCCAACACCCATACAGTTCTAGGGTTTGATCAAGTCTTGCTTGTGAGAGAGGTTTTAGTCAACGGTTCTGAACCTTTCAGATTCGTGTGTTCTTTACAAATCTTTATGTCATCTTATAGATGCTGCTACTACGTGCTATTCGGAAATATTCCAAATGTACACTCTACTATACGAATCCGTTTTACTACTCAGAGTTATTCAGATTAGTGTCAAAGCTTGCATTGAAGTAACCCTTTACGATGAACTCCTTAACCACCTCCATAATCAAGAAAAATTCCTTAGTCCATTAGTTACTAAGGATAACTTTGACCGCTGTTTAGTGAGTCAATCTTGGATCACTCTTTGTACCCCTTAGACTCATGGCAAGGCACACATCAGGTGCGGTACATAGCATGGCATACTTTTGAGTCTACATCTAAGGCATAGGGGACGACCTTCGTCCATTCTCTTTCTTCTGCCTTGGTCGGGCTTTGAGTCTTGCTCAAATTCACACCTTACAACACAGCCAATAACTCCTTCTTTGCCGATCTATTTTGAACTCCTTCAAAAACCTGTCAAGGCTTGTATTTCATTGAAAGTTCTATTCATAGTTTTGATCTATCTCTATAGATCTTGATGCTCAATGTTCAAGTAGCTCTATCCAGGTCTTCCTTTGAAAAACTCCTTTCAAACAACCCTTTATGCTTCACAGAAATTCTACATTACTTCTGATCTACAATATGTCAACCACATATACTTATCAGAAATTCTATAGTGCTTCCACTCACTTCTTTGGAAATACAAGTTTCTCATAAACCTTGTACAAACCCAAAAGCTTTGATCATCTCATCAGAGTGTATATTCCAACTCCGAGATGCTTGCACCATTCCATAGAAGGATCGCTGGAGTTTGCATACTTGTTAGCATCCTTAGGATTGATAAAACCTTCTGGTTGTATCACATACAACCTTTTCTCAGGGAAACCGTCGAGGAAACAATGTTTTGACATCCTATGTGCAATATTTCACAAACAATGCAGCCAGTGGCGAAGGCAGAAATTAATTTTAGGTGTGGCAAGATTTATGAAAGAGAAAATCTATATCTATCCTATTAATAAAGCACCTATTGCTTCTGCCGTACGTCATTAAATTTGCCCCTAAAGTTCGCCAAAATTACCCACCAATGCCACCCGTAAGTGAAAAAAACGATTCGTTTTTTAAACTTCGATTCGGCTCTTCTTCCTAATTCTAAAGAAGGCGGTTCCCCTATCTGAACCAAAGCGTGCAGCTAGCCCAACCGGTTTGGCGCTCGCCTTCCCATCCTGGAGACCCAGGTTCGATCCTAGGTACATTAAAAAACTTTAAATGTGCATAGAAAAATGTTTTCAGTGTATAAGAAAACATATACAAAAATATATAATGTGTATGGAACAAAGTAGACATAAAAAATAGAACTTTTCAAAAATGCTAATCGTGTATTTGAATAATGTAAAACATGTATATAAAAATGTTCATGATGCATACAAAATATGTAAAATGTGTATTAAAAAAATTAGACATCAAAATTGAATAATGTTTCTGATGTCGCACGCAAAAAATGTACCTAATGTATAAAAAATATGCAATGTTGTTTATACAAGCTTTACGTAAACAAATGACTTAGCTTTGATTTTTCATATATATAAACCGTTTTGCTAATTATTTTTAAAAAAATATCGATGTTGATATGCAACCTTAAACATTTGATATGCATGTACTTACAAATTGATTATTTTCGATGGAGCTGCCTAATATGTTTGCAATCAAATTAAGACTTCACTTAGATTACAAATGCAAACACATATATCAACAAGATAAAAATAATGCTCTTATGCATATGCTATCATTAATTAACAAACCATACTTTGCCATTTTCATCATAATGCAAATATTTGTGTGGCATCATCGAGGAGAACAGGGACCATGCAACTTGAAACATCAAGTAAGATCATATCTATGTTTACTTATTATGTGTTCATTAATAATATAAGTTCACAAGACATGGATTTAAATTTGTTGGAATACCTGCACTCAATATTCTTCCATGCTTTTATTTCTTGATTTGCTCATTAAATATGCATCTAGTTGGTGTGTACTCCCTCTCTATCTAAGTATACTGAACATATTGAATGTTTTTCTCAGAGAGAGAGGAAGAGAGATCTTAGGACTGACCACAATCAAACACATTTTCATTGTATGAGCATTGAGGCCACTATCGACAACACAAATGTGATGCCATGTGGAACTGAAAAATGTGGGCCTATTAAGGTCTTGAGTCGTGGTTATTGGCTTAAGAGTGTGTGTTCTTTTCTCTCCCGTTACAATGCACGGGCTCTTTTGCTAGTCATCTATAATGCAACGATGCAAAAGCTTAGAAAAGTACCATATATATATTAATTAGAGTTCTGCAAATACAGCCACAAAAATCCAAAATTGAAGTATTGGCACTCAAAATCATCGGAAATTTGAAACGGTGAAGCTGTTGCGGCTCGCAGCCGGCCGGTTGGGTCATTGTTGTGCATTTGTGTTTTAGTTTGGTGTAGGTAAGTTACAAGCACATTACATCAGGCCCATCAGGAAGACGCCCAACGAGGCAATATTGTATAAATACAAAGTATTTGTAGGCTACTATACATAAACTCCATCATGCAACACGTAGGCACACTAGTATATGAGTGATATCCCTAGCCCATCAGGGTTTAAATCCCGGTGCTCGTATTCTTTTTAAATTTATTTCAGAATTTCCGACGATGCGCATTCAGTGAACGGAGACGTTCTCGTCGACGACAAGACGTCTACAGTGACTTCGTAAATCTCAAGATGATATGTCGGCTCAGTCTCTTGGAGGTGCTCATAGGGATAGGACGCGCATGTATGCGTTCATATATAGGGATGAGTGTATGCACGTGTATATGAGCATTTGCGTCTGTACCATATTAAAAAAAAGGTATATGTACAAGATACTTGTGGCAGATTTAGGTGTGGCGGACGCCAAGGCTTGCCATATAGCTGGCTCCGCCACCGAATGCAGCAATTGCTAACATAGTTCCAACAGATTTTTAGCATCGCTACGAGTGAGAAAGTCTCATCATAGTCAACTCTTTTAACTTGTCGGAAACATCTTTGCGATAAGTCGAGCTTTTCTTAATGGTGACTTTTCACCATCATCGTCTGTCTTCCCTTTAAAGATCCATCTTTACTTAATAGTCCTATGACCATCAAGTAGTTCTTCCAAAGTCTACACTTTGTTTTCATACATGGATCCTCTCTTGGATTTCATGGCTTCGAGCCATTTGTCGAAATCCGGGCCCACCATCGCTTCTCCATAGCTCGTAGGTTCATTGTTGTTCAACAACATGACCTCCAAGATAAGGTTACCGTACCACTCTGTAGTAGTACGCGACCTTTTCGACGTACGAGGTTTGTAGTAACTTGATCCGAAGCTCAATGATCACCATCATCAGTTTCCACTTCAATTGATGTAGGCGCCCCAGGAACAACTTCCCGTGCCCTGCTACACACTGGTTGAAGTGATGGTTCACTAACCTCATCAAGTTCCGCCACCCTCCCACTCAATTATTTTGAGAGAAACCTTTCCTCGAGAAAGGACCCATTTCTAGAATCAAACACTTCGCTTTCGGATCTGAGATAGGAGATATACCCAACTGGTCTGGATATCCTATGAAGATGCATTTATCCGCTTTGGGTTCGAGCTTATTAGACTGAAACTTTTCACATAAGCATCGCAACCCCAAACTTTTAAGAAATGACAGCTTAGGTTTCTCCAAACCATAGTCTATACTATGTCATCTCAAGGGAAATACGCGGTGCCCTATTTAAAGTGAATGGATTGTCCCTAATGCATAACCCTTAAACGATAGTGGTAATTCGATAAGAGCCATCATAGTATGCACCATATCAAATAGGGCGCGGCTATGACGTTCGGACACACCATCACACTATGGTGTTCTAGGTGGCATGAACTGCGAAACAATTTCCACATTGTCTTAACTGTGTACCAAAACTCGCAACTCAGATATTCATCTCTATGATCATATCGTAGACAGTTTATCCTCTTGTCACGATGATCTTCACTCAGAAATAGCTTTGAACTTCTCAATATTTCAGACTTGTGATTCATCAAGTGAATACTCGTGTATCTACTCAAATCATCAGTGAAGTAAGAACATAACGATATCCACTGCGTGTCTCAACACTCATTGGACTGCACACATCAAAAATGTATTGCATCCAACAAGTTACTTTCTTGTTCCATGTGGTATAATTTTGCACGTATCAAGTGATTCCAAATCAAGTGAGTCCAAACAATCCATCTGCATAGAGTTTCTTCATGCGTTTATACCAACAGGTATGGTTTGCATGTCTCAAACGTTTCAAAAATGAGTGAGTACAAAGATCCATCATCATGGAGCTTCTTCATGCATTTTACACCAACATGACTCAAGCGGTAGTGGCATTAGTAAGTGGTACTATCATTATTACTTTGTATCTTTTGGCACCAATATTATGAACATGTGTAACACTACGATCGAGATTCAATAAACCATTGAAGGTAATTATTCAAGCAAATAGAATAACCATTATTCTCTTTAAATGAATAATCGTATTGCAATAAACACGATTCAATCATGTTCATGCTCAATGCAAACACCAAATAAAAATTATTTAGGTTTAACACCAATCCCGATGGTAGAGGGAGCGTGTGATGTTTGATCACATGAACCTTGGAAACACTTCCAACACTTATCGTCACCTCGCCTTTAGCTAGTCTCCGTTTATTCCGTAGCTTTTATTTCGAGTTACTAATCACTTAGGAACCGAACCGGTATCTAATACCCTCGTGCTACTAGGAGTACTAGTAAAGTACACATCAATATCATGTATATCAAATATTCTTCTGTCGACTTTGCCAGACTTCTTATCTACCAAGTATCTAGGGTAGCTCCGCCTCAGTGACTGTTCCCCTCATAACAGAAGCACTTAGTCTCGGGTTTGGGTTCAATCTTGGGTTTCTTCATTAGAGCAGCAACTGGTTTGCCATTTCATGAAGTATCCCTTCTAGCTCTTGCCCTTCTTGAAACTAGTGGTTTTACTAACCATCAACAATTGATGCTCCTTCTTGGTTTCTACTTTCGCAGTGCCAAACATTGCGAATCGCTCAAGGATCATCATATCTATCCTTGATATGTTATAGTTCATCACGACGCTCTAGTATCTTGGTGGCAGTGACTTTGGAGAACGATCACTATCTCATCTGGAAGATTAACTCTTACTTGATTCAAGCGATTGTTGTACTCAGACAATCTGAGCACATGCTCAACGATTGAGCTTTTCTCCTTTACTTCGTAGACAAAGAATCTTGTCGGAGGTCTCATATCTCTCAACAAGGGCACGAGCATGAAATCTCAATTTCATCTCTTAGAACATCTTTTATGTTCCGTGACGTTTCAAAACGTCTTCGGCGCCTTGCTTCTAAGCCAGTAAGTATTACGCACTGAACTATCATGTAGTCATCAAAAACGTGTATGTCATATGTTTGCAACATCCACACACGACGCTCGAGGTGCAGCACACCGAGTGGTGCATTAAGGACATAAGCCTTCTGCGCAGCAATGAGGACAATCCTCAGTTTTACGGACTCAGTCCGCAAAGTTGCTACTATCATCTTTCAACTAAATTTTCTCTAGGAACATATAAAAACAGTAGAGCTATAGCGCACGCTACATCATAATTCGCAAAGACCTTTTGACTATGTTCATGATAATGAGTTCAATTAATCATATTACTTAAGAACCACTCAAAAACTACATCCCTCTAGTCATTTGAGTGGTGCATGATCCAAATCCACTAACTCAAGTCCGATCATCACGTGAGTTGAGTATAGTTTCAGTGGTAAACATCTCTATGCTAATCATATCAACTATACGATTCATGCTCGACCTTTTGGTATCTTGTGTTCCGAGGCCATGTCTGCGCATGCTAGGTTTGTCAAGTTTAACCCGAGTGTTCCGCCAACTGTTTTGCACCCGCTGTATGTGAACGTTGAGACTATCACACCCGATCATCACGTGGTGTCTCGAAACGACGAACTGTCGCAACGGTGCACAGTCAGGGAGAACACAATTTCATCTTGAAATTTTAGTGAGCGATCACCTTATAATGCTACCGTCATTCTAAGCAAGATAAGGTGCATAAAAGGATTAACATCACATGCAATTCATAAGTGACATGATATGTCCATGAACTTGTGCTTCTTGATCTCCATCACCAAAGCACCGGCATGATCTTCATCGTTACCGGCGCCACACCATGATATCCATCATCGTGCCGCCATCGAGGTTGTCATGCTATCTATGCTATTACTACTAAAGCTACAACCTAGCAATATAGTAAATGCATGTGCAAACACAAACGTTAGTTTAAAGACAACCCTATGGCTCCTGCTGGTTGCCGTAGCATCGACGTGCAAGTCGATTATAACTATTACAACATGATCATCTCATACATCCAATATATCACATCATGTCTTTGGCCATATCACATCACAAGCATACCCTGCAAAAACAAGTTAGACGTCCTCTAATTTGTTGTTGCATGTTTTACGTGGCTGCTATGGGCATCTAGTATGATCGCATCTTACATACGCAAACACCACAACGGTGATGTGCAAATTGCTATTTAACATCTCTCCAAGGACCGCCTCGGTCAAATCCAATTCAACTAAAGTTGATGAAACAGGCACCCACGAGTCATCTTTATTCAACGAGTTGCATGTTAGTCCATGAAACCAGTTTCTCGTAAGCGTACGAGTAATGTCGGTCCGGGCCGCTTCAATTCAACAATACCGTTGAATCGAGAAAATACTAAAGAGGGCAGCATATCGAACATCAACGCCCACAATTTTTTTGTTCTACTCGAGATAACATCTACGCATGAACCTAGCTCATGATGCCACTGTTGGGGAACGTTGCATGGGAAACAAAAAAATTCCTACATACACGAAGACCTATCATGGTGATTTTCATCTATGAGAGGAGATTAGATCTACATACCCTTGTAGATTGCTCAGCGGGAAGCATTAAGAAACGCGGTTGATGTAGTGGTACATCTTCATGATCCGTCCCTCAAACCATCCCACGATCCGTCCCACGAACTGTCTCGTGATCCATCCCACGATCCGTCCGGATCTAGCGCCGAACGGACGACACCTCCGCGTTCAGCACACATACAGCTCGATGACGATCTCGTCCTTCTTGGTCCAGCAAGAAAGAAGGAGAAGTAGATGAGTTTTCTGGCAGCGTGACGGCGCGCCGGTGTTGGTGATGATCTATTCCTGCAGGGCTCCGCCCGCGCTCCGCAGAAATCTAATCTAGAGGAAGAACTACGAGGTGTAGGTTTGAGTAGCACGTGGCAAAAGTTGTGTCTCAAAAGCCCTAAACCTCTAGTATATATAGGAGGAGCCAAGGGGTGGGGAAAAGCCCTAGGGCGCCGGCCAAGGAGGCCTTTTTGGGTCGGCCGACTTGGGAAGGGAGGAGTCCTTCTCCAATCCCACTTGGTTTAGGACTCCTTCCTTATTTCCCACCTCTTTTGGATTTTCCACTTTTTCCTCATGGGCTTTCCTTGGATGACTTTGTCAGCCCATTATACCTTATTGTGCATCCAATAAACCCATTTGGACCCCTTGGGGCGTGGTGGGCCCACCCAGTGGCCCCCCGGAACCCATTCGTCACTCCCGGTACACTGTCGGTAATGCCCGAAAACTTTCCAAAATCCAAACACAAACTTCCTATATATCAATCTTTGTTTCCGAACCATTCCAGAAACCCTCGTGTCATCCATGATCTCATCCGGGACTCTGAATAACCTTCGGTCACCAACACATATAACTCAACTATACTAAAACATCATCGAACCTTAAGTGTGCAGACCCTACGGGTTCGAGAACTATGTAGACATGACCCGAGACACTCCTCGGTTAATATCCAATAGCGGGACCTGGATGCCCATATTGGATCCTACATATTTTACGAAGATCTTATCGGTTGAACCTCTGTTCCAAGGATTCATATAATCCCGTATAACATTCCCGTTGTCCTTCGGTATGTTACCTGCCCGAGATTTGATCGTCGATATCCCTATACCTATTTCAATCTCGTTACCGTCAAGTCTCTTTACTCGTTCTGTAATACAAGATCCCATGACTCACACTTGAGTCACATTGCTTGCAAGGCTTGTGTGTGATGTTGTATTACCGAGTGGGCCCCGAGATACCTCTCCGTCACACGGAGTGACAAATCCCAGTCTTGATCCATGCTAACTCAATGGACACCTTCGGAGATACCTGTAGAGCACCTTTATAGTCACCCAGTAACGTTGTGACGTTTGATACACACAAGGCATTCCTCCGGTGTCAGTGAGTTACATGATCTCATGGTCATAGGAATGAATACATGACACACAGAAAACAATAGCAACAAAATAACACGATCACATGCTACGTTTATAATTTGGGTCTTGTCCATCACATGATTCTCCTAATGATGTGATCCCGTTATCAAGTGACAACACTTGTCTATGGCCAGGAAACCTTGACCATCTTTGATCAACGAGCTAGTCAACTAGAGGCTTACTAGAGACAGTGCTTTTTCTATGTATCCACACATGTATTTGTGTTTCCAATCAATACAATTATAGCATGGACAATAAACGATTATCATGAACAAAGAAATATAATAATCACTAACTTACTATTGCCTCTAGGGCATATTTCCAACACCGAGAGGGATCAAGTGATCCCATGGTATGGTAAGCATTGTCCATTACGTGTTTGTGTACTAACCCATGGTCTTCGTAAGAGTTCTATGTGGGGTTAGGTGTGTTTCCATGGGCTTGCGTCAAGAGGAAGATCTCATACAAGACATGGAGGATGACATCAAGTGGTGATCGTCATCAAGATTGCAGTATGCAAGTTCAAGTGGATCATCAGAAGATATCATGCTTGGAGCTTGTCGTCCATTGTGGTGGCAATGGACTTGTGAATATATGCTGAAGAGCGGGTCACCCATAGTGTGTATGCGGGAGCAATAAACTAGTCTTCATCAAGCCAACACAATCAAGAAGATGGTCCATCTTGAGGAAGCCAAGATCATCGTCATCTAGCTGAAGAGGACGAGGTGCAAGGTATAGGTTTGCCCTTGATAGGTTTTCTGTTTTAGGATAGATTGCCGTACTGTCAAGGGGGGCTCTCAAGTGAGTAGCTCGATCATATCGTTCGTTGAGAGCTCAAACCATTTGCATCCTTGCATCATACTTCTTGGTTCTTGTTTGGTGTTTCTCTTTGTGAGTTTTAGAGCTTATGGTCATCTTCATGACAAGCTCGAGTTCATCGAAAACGGAGTCCATATGCATCTACTATGATGTTTTCGATGTTGGAGTTTTTGCTAGTTCTTCATTCATAGAGGTCTCACAACTCTATATCATTGCCATTTTCATATCTTCATGGTCGCTGTTTGGATAGCTCTTGTCGTCCTAAATCCAACAAGCTTGAGTTTGCTCGATTTGGAGCTCGTATGCAAAAGTTATGGCTGTTTTAGTGGCGAGCGGTAGTACCGCTTGTGCCAAGTGGTAGTACCGCTCCCTAGCGGTAGTACCGCTCCGGGTGGGCGATAGTACCGCTTCGGGACGGTAGTACCTCTCTCCGAGCGGTTGTACTTCGTCGGACTTTTTGCGAGTACTTTTCCAATTGGTGGTAGGCCAGACAGTAATATCTTTACTATCGTGGACTAGCGGTAGTACCGCTCCTCGCCAGCGGTAGTACCGCTAGGGGCAGCGGTAGTACCGCTCCTCGCCAGCGGTAGTACCGCTAGAGGCAGCGGTAGTACCGCTGTGCGCGTGATGTAAGTGTGGGTAACGGTCTAATTCCTTCCCCCACTATATAAAGGGGGTCTTCTTCCCCCTTGGTATTATCCATCTCTTAAGCTCGTGTTCTTCCCCCATTGTTGACCTTCTTAGAGCTTGCTAACTCTCAATCCCTCCAATGATTCTTGCTAGTTGTTGAGGGAAAAGATAGAGGAGATCTAGATCCACATCTCCACCAATCACTTTGTCCTCTATGTGAGGGGAACCCCTTGGATCTAGATCTTGGAGTTCTTTGTGAGCTCCTTGTTCTTCCTCTCATATTTCTCCATAACTTTTGTTGTTGTGGAGGGATTTGAGTGTGAGGGACTTGACCACTTCGTGTGTTCTTGCCATTGCATTAGTTGCATCGGTTTGAGTTCTCCACGGTGATACGTGGAAGTGAGAAGTTGAGAAGCTTATTACCCTTTGGTACTTAGTACCCTAGAGATTGTTCTTCGTGGATGCTTTGGCGTCCTAGAAGCTTGGTGGTGTCTTGGAGCTCAATCATTGTGGTGTAAAGCTCCGGGAAAGCGTCGGGGTCTCCAATTAGGTTGTGGAGATTGCCCCGAGCAATTTGTACGGGTACCGATGACCGCCCCCAAGGGTTGCCATTTGTACGGGTTAGGTGACCGCTCTCAAGGGTCCCTTAGTGAAATCACGACATCTTGAATTGTGCAAGGGTTTGAGGAGATTACGATGGCCCTAGTGGCATCTTGGGGAGCATCGTGCCTCCACACCGCTCCAACGGAGATTAACATCCGCAAGGGTGTGAACTGCGGGATACATCATCGTCTCCGTGTGCCTCAATTATCTCTTACCCGAAACCTTTATTTATGCACTTTACTTTGTGATAGCCATATTGTTTATTGTCATATATCTTGCTATCACTTAGTTGTTTATCTTCCTTAGCATAAGGAGTTGCTGCACATAGGTGAGACTAGTTGTTTTAGGTTTTGTGCTTGCCAAATTAAACGTTAGTTTTATTCCACATTTGTTCAAGCCTAAACCGTAATTATTTTAAAGCGCCTATTCACCCCCCTCTAGGCGACATCCACGTCCTTTCAACTGGTTTGCCGTTTCATGAAGTATCCCTTCTTGCCCTTGACCTTATTGAAACTAGTGGTTTTACTAACCATCAATAATTGATTCTCCTACTTGATTTCTACTTTCATGGTGTCAAACATCGCAAATAGCTCAAGGATCATCATATCTATCCCTGATATGTTATAGTTCATGACGAAGCTCCAGTAGCTTGGTGGCAGTGACTTTGGAGAACCATCACTATCTCATCTGGAAGATTAACTCCCACTCGATTCAAGCAATTTGTAGCACTCAGACAATCTGAGCACATGCTCTACGATTGAGCTTTTCTCCCTTACTTTGTAGACAAAGAATCTTGTCGGAGGTCTCATACCTCTCAACAAGGGCACGAGCATGAAATCCAAATTTCATCTCTTGGAACATCTCATATGTTCCGTGATGTTCACAACGTCTTCGACGCCTTAATTCTAAGCCGTTAAGCATTACACACTGAACTATCACGTAGTCATCAAAAACGTGTATGTCAGATGTTCGCAACATCCACAAACGATGCTCGAGGTTCAGCACACCAAGCGGTGCATTAAGGACATAAGCCTTCTGTGCAGCAATGAGGACAATCCTTAGTTTACGGACCCAGTCCGCATAATTGCTACTATCAACTTTTGACTAAATTTTCTCTAGGAACATATCTAAAACAGTAGAGCTACATCGCGAGATACAACATAATTTGCAAAGACCTTTTGACTATGTTCATGATAATGAGTTCAGTTAATCATATTACTTAAGAATTCCCACTCAAATAGACATCCCTCTAGTCATTCGAGTGGCGCATGATCCAAATCCACTAACTCAAGTCCGATCATCACGTGAGTTGAGTTTAGCTTCAATGGTGAACATCTCCATGTTGATCATATCTGCTATATGATTCATGCTTGACCTTTCGGTCTCTTGTGTTCCGAGGCCATGTCTGTAAATACTAGGCTCGTCAAGTTTAACCCGAGTGTTACGCGTGTGCAATTTTTTGGCACCTGTTGTATGTGAACGTTGAGTCTATCACACCCGATCATCATGTGGTATCTCGAAACGACGAATTGTCGCAACGGTGCACAGTCGGGGATAACACAATTTTATCTTGAAAGTTTAGTGAGGGATCACCTTATAATGATACCATCGTCCTAAGCAAAACAAGGTGCATAAAAGGATTAACATCACATGCAAATCATAAGTGACATGATATGACCATGAACTTGTGCTTCTTGATCTCCATCACCAAAGCATCGACATGATCTCTATCGTCACCGGCTTTGCACCATGACCTCCATCATCGTGCCGCCGACGAGGTTGTCGCTCTATCTATGCTATTACTACTAAAGCTACAACCTAGCGATATAGTAAAAGCATCTACAAGCACAAACGTTAGTTTAAGGACAACCCTATGGCTCCTGCGTGTTGCCGTAGCATCGACGTGCAATTCGATATTTAACTATTACAACATGATCATCTCATACATCCAATATATCATATCATGTCTTTAGCCATATCACATCACATGCATATCCTACAAAAACAAGTTAGACGCCCTCTAATTTGTCGTTGCATGTTTTACGTGGCTGCTATGTGTATCTAGTATGATCGCATCTTACTTACACAAAACCACAATGGTGATATGCAAATTGCTATTTAACCTTCTCCAAGGACCGCCTCGGTCAAATCCGATTCAACTAAAGTTGAAGAAACATACACCCGCCAGTCATGTTTATGCAACAAGTTGCATGTTAGTTGATGAAACCGATCTCTCGTAATCGTACGAGTAAAGTTGGTCCGGGCTGCTTCAATCCAACAATGCCGTTGAATCAAGAAAAGACTAAGGAGGGCAGAAAATTGAACATCAACGCCCACAAACTCTTTTGTGTTCTACTCGAGATAACATCTATGCATGAACCTAGCTCTGATACCACTGTTGGGGAACGTTGCATGGGAAACAAAAAATTTCCTACGCACACGCAATACTATTCCATGGTGATGATCATCTACGAGAGGGGAGAGTGAATCTACATACCCTTGTAGATCGCTAAGCGGAAGCGTATATAACGCGTTTGATGTAGTGGAACATCTTTGCGATTCAAATCACAGCCCGTCCCGTGACCTCATATGATCCGTCCCGCGATCCCATCATGATGCATCCCGATCTAGTGCCGAATGGACGACACTTCCGCGTTCAGCACACGTATAGCTCGATGATGATCCCCGCCTTCTTGATCTAGCAAGAGGGACGGAGAGGTAGATGAGTTCTCCAGCACGGCGGCGTCGTGGTGGTGAACTAATCCAGCAGGGCTTCGCCTAAGCACCTCCGAGCTAGACTAAAGGATAAATAGATCTAGAGAGAAGTGGAGGGAACACATGCCAATTAGGGTTAACCTTTCCCTCTAAATCCTCTAGTATATATAGGAGGGAGGGAGGGGAGGAGGCAGCCAAAAAACAACCTCTAGAGGTTCGGCCGACCTAGGAGGAGGTGGAAGAGTTCACCTCCAATCCTACTCCAAGTAGGATTCCTTTCCTACTTGGACTCCTTCCCTTCCTTTCCTTTGGTTTTTTCCCACCTCTAGCCACATGGGCCTTAGTGGTTGGTTAGGCCAGCCCAATAGGGGCTGGTTTGACTCCATCCACATTCCATGAGGCCTTTTGGGTCGAGACACCCCTCCCGATGGCCCCCGATACCCTCCCGGCACTTCGGGTACACCACCGATGAGCCCAAAATCTTTCCGGTGACCAAAACAGGACTTCATATATATCAATCTTACCTCCGGACTATCTTGGAGCTCCTCATGAGGTCCGGGATCTCATCCGGGACTCGGAACAACTTTCGGTCACCAACACCTATAACTCAACTATACCAAAACGTCACCGAACTTTAAGTGTACAGACCCTGCGGGTTCGAGAACTTTGTAGACATGACCTGAGACACTCCCCGGTCAATAACCAATAGTGAGACCTGGATGTCCATATTGGCTCCTAAATATTCTACGAAGATCTCTATCGGTTGAACCTCTATGTCAAGGATTCAGATAATCCCGTATGCAGTTCCCTTTGTCCTTCGGTATGTTACTTGCCAAGATTCGAACGTCGGCATATCTATACCTAGTTCAATCTCGTTACCGGCAAGTCTCTTTAATCGTTCCGTAATACACGATCCCATGACTAATTTCTTAGTCACATTGCTTGCAAGGCTTATTGTGATGTTGTATTACCAAGTGGGCCCCGAGATACCTCTCCGTCACACGGAGTGACAAATCCTAGTCTTGATCCATGCCAACCCAACAAACACCTTTGGAGATACCTGTAGATCACCTTTACAGTCATCCAGTTATGTTGCGACATTTTATAACCCACAAGGTATTCCTCCGGTGTCCGGGCATTGCATGATCTCATGGTCATAGGAACAGATACATTAGCATGCAGAAAATACTAGCAATAAACTGACACGATCATATGCTACGTTCATAGTTTGGGTCTTGTCCATCACATCATTCTCCTAATGATGTGATCCCATTATCAAGTGAGAACACTTGTCTATGGCTAGGAAACCTTGACCATCTTTGATCAACGGGCTAGTCAACTAGATGCTCACTAGGGACAGTGTGTTGTCTATGTATGCACACATGTATTTGAGTTTCCAATCAACACAATTCTAGCATGGATAATAAACGATTATTATGACCAAGGAAATATAATAATAACCAATATATTATTGCCTCTAGGGCATATTTGCAACAATAATAGCATGGAACAATAAAAAATTATAATACATTTGACACGTATCACCGTCCTATTTTCTCATGAGGAAAAGATTAACTATTACTATATGCTTATAAGTGGTTTCATACTCGTGCTCCTAGTTGTGTGCATAGTCCCTAGGATATGATAAATACTTTTATGAAAAATATTTTCCTACTCATAAGAAACAAGCTACCTTGCAGGAAATATTTAACTTTGTGCAAATTAAATAAGTGAATCTCCCTCAAGCTTGGGGGAGGCTTCTCCACCACTTAAAACTTCGTCTGATCATCATCTAAAAATGAAATAGTTGATATGTTTTATAATGGACTAACTGATGCTTCTAGGGACTACCTAGATAGTTCTTCTGTTTGTGTTTCCAGGGAAAAATTATTGGACACACTGAAGAACTATTGAATGGTATTTTGAGGAATGTTGATGATTGGACACTTCCCGAACCACCGCCTAAACCTGTTCAAAAGAAAAGAGGTGTTCTATTTCTCAGTCCAGAAGATATGCAAGAAGCTAAGAAATATATTAAAAAAAGATACTATATCTCAAGATGTCAAGAATTTACGACATATTGAAGAAATTCATGGAGTTGATATCCCTACACGAGTAGTAGAGGTAAATTCTCTTTGCAGATTTGATGAGGGTGCTATACCTTATAAAAACGGCTAGTCAATGCATGGATGAATTTGATAACTACACTGTTAAGCAAGAACATTCCAATATATATGTTAAAGATGAATTAAAATGAAATGCCATGATGATTGATCTTTTGAGTGTATTGATGTTTAGATTTGCTAACGATGTTTAAGGTCTAGGTAAACATGCATCCATGGTTAATACTCAATTAGACCAAGTTGCTAATTCATAAGTTGATTTGCTTGCTGAAATGAATAATAAACTGAATGATCATGTTGTTAGAGTAATGCTAGAGGGGGTAGAATGACTCACAAACATCTCTCATACGTTTCCAAGGTATCAATATTTTTTTTATTGTTCCATGCTATTATATTATCAACCTTGGATTCTTTATATGCAATAATATGCTGTTCTATATCATTTTTGGGGACTAACCTATTAACCCATTGACAGTTCCTGTTTTTACGTGTTTTTGAGTTTTGTTAAAAGTAAATACCAAACGGAGTCCAAATACGATGAAACATTTTGGTGACTTTTTCTAGAAGATTTTGGGCCCATGAAGCTTCGGGAGGAGGCCACACGTCACAAAAGGGAGCGACAAACTCACATTGCGCGCCTTGGGGGTAGGGCAAAGCCCCCTGACCTAATTAAAATTCTATAAATTCGTAAATATACTAAAAACCCAAGCGAGCAACTAGAAACACTTTTTCGGCTGCTTCAAGTCTTTTTCTATCGTGACCCGTCTGAAGACCTTTTCTCCTGCCCTTCCGGAGGGGGAATCTCTCATGGAGGCCGTCTATATAAACCTTGCTACCTCCATGATGATGTGTGAGCAGTCCACCGGAGACCTACGGGTCCATAGCTAGTACCTAGATGGCTTCTTATCTCTCTTTGATCTTTAGTACAAAGTTCATCACGATTCCCGCGGTGATCTATCCGATGCAATCCTCTTTTGCGGTTTGTTTGTTGGGATCTGATGAATTGTGGATTTATGATCAGATTTTTTCATTGAAAGTAATTGCGTCTCCTCTGAATTGTATTATGAATGATTATTATAGCTTCATATTTCTCTCCGATCTATTTGTTTGGTTTGGCCAACTAGATTAATTTATCTTCAGTGGGAGTGGTGTGTTGTAGTGAGTTCAATCTTGCAGTGCCCTATATCCTAGTGATAGAAGGGGAAAAGACACATACTTGTATTGTTGCCACTAAGGATAAAACGACGGGGTCTAAACATATTGCTTGTCTAACTTTGTCTACATCATGTCATCTTGCTCCAAGCATTACTATGTTTATCATGAGCTTAATACCTAGAGAGGCAAGCATGGAATCGCTCTCGAAGTGGGGTAATAGTAGTAGATGCAGGATCGTTTTGATCTACTTGTTTATGGACGTGATGCCTATATACACATAATCATTATCGTGAATAACATGTCATAACGAAGCGCTATCATGTCAATTGCCCAACAGCCTATTGCTAAAAAACAAAAATACCTTGTTGCACTTTATTTACTTTTTTTTATTTCATATTATCTCTATCTATCAGAATTAATCCTTGCAAGTAACAAGTTCAAGGGTCTTGACAACCCTCTTGCCCGTGTTGGGTGCAAGTGTTTGGTTTTGTGTGTGTAGGTGCTCCCGACGGGAGTTTGCGTGATTCTCCTATTGGTTCAATAACCTAGGTTCTCACTGAGGGAAATACTTATCTCTACTGTACTACTTGACCCCTCCTCTTTGGGGGAAAATCCAACGCAGTTTGCAAGGACCTATCTCTATCGTGAAGGTTACCCTAAAATAATTGAACGTGATTATCAGAGAATTAATAATGATGCACATAGTCCATCTAAAAATAAAAGGACGTAGAAATGTGATAGGACTTTGCGTGCTTCTAATGAACATGTGATGTCTGCTAGAACTACGTCGGTATTTCCCCAAAGAGGAAGAGATGATGCAGTATAGCACGGTAGGTATTTCCCTCAGTGATGAGACCAAGGTTATTGAACCAGTAAGAGAACCTCCTCACACCACGTAAACAACACCTGCATACAAATAACAAATACTCGCAACCCGGCATGTTAAAGGGGTTGTCAATCCCTTTCGGGTACGACGCCTCAAGATAGGAAAATAGACTGAGGTAAAAGTGGTAGATAGGATAAATAGATCTTGGAACAAATAAATTGCAGCAAGGTATTTTTGTATTTTTGGTTTAATAGATCTGAAAATAAAAGCAAAGGAAAATAGATTGCAAAGGCAAATATGATGAAAAGAGACCCGGGGGCCGTAGGTTTCACTAGTGGCCTCTCTCGAGAAAAATAACAAACGGTGGGAAAACAATTACCTGTTAGGCAATTGATAGAACTTCAAATAATCATGAAGATATCCAGGCAATGATCATTATATATGCATCACATCCAAGATTAGTAGACCGACTCCTGCCTGCATCTACTACTATTACTCCACACATCGACCGCTATCCAGCATGCATCTAGTGTATTAAGTTCATATAAAACGGAGTAATGCAATAAGAATGATGACATGATGTAGACATGATCTATTTATTTAGATATAGACCCCATCTTGTTATCCTTAATAGCAATGATACATACATGTCATTTCCCTTTCTGACACTGGGATCAACCACCGTAAGATCGAACCCATCACAAAGCACCTCTTCCCATTGCAAGATAAATAGATAAAGTTGGCCAAACAAAACCCAAATATCGGAGAAGAAATACGAGGCTATAATGAATCACACATATAAGAGATCAAAGAAGACTCAAATAACTTTCATGGATAAAAACATAGATCTGATCATAAACTCAAAGTTCATCGGATCCCAACAAACACACCGCACAAAGACTTACATCATATGGATCTCCAAGAGACCATTGTATTGATAATCAAGAGGGAGAGTGCAAGCCATCTAGCTACTAACTACGGACCCGTAGGTCTATGATACGTCCATTTTGCATCATGTTTTGATGTTGATATTTATCGCTTCTTGGGCTGTTATTTCACTTCATGATACAATACTTATGCCTTTTCTCTCTTATTTTGCAAGGTTTACATGAAGAGGGAGAATGCTGACAGCTGGAATTCTGGCCTAAAAAAGGAGCAAAGTTGAGATGCCTATTCTGCGCAACTCCAAACGCCGTAAAAATCAACGAGGATTTTTTTCCGGATTTATAAAAAATACTGGACCGAAGAAGCGCCAGAGGGGCGCCAGCAGGTGGCCACAAGCCTGCTAGGCACGGCCTATTGGGGAACGTCGCATGGGAAACGAAAAATTTCCTACGCGCACGAAGACCTATCAAGGTGATGTCGATCTACGAGAGGGTTATTCGATCTACGTACCCTTGTAGACCGCATAGCAGAAGCGTTAGTGAACGCGGTTGATGTAGTGGAACGTCCTCACGTCCCTCGATCCGCCCCGCGAACCGTCCCGCGATCAGTCCCACGATCTAGTGCCGAACGGACGGCACCTCCGCGTTCAGCACACGTACAGCTCGACGATGATCTCGGCCTTCTTGATCCAGCAAGAGAGACGGATAGGTATATGAGTTCTCCGGCAGCGTGATGGCGCTCCGGAGGTTGGTGATGATCTTATCTCAGAAGGGCTCCGCCCGAGCTCCGCAGAAACGCGATCTAGAGGTAAAACCGTGGAGATATGTGGTCAGGTTGCCGTGGCAAAGTTGTCTCAAATTAGCCCTAAAACCTCCGTATATATAGGGGGAAGAGTGGGAGCCTTGCCTTGGGGTCCAAGGACGCTCAAGGGGGTCGGCCGAGCCAAGGGGGGCAACCCTCCCCTTCCAAACCGAGTCCAACTAGGTTTGGAAGGAGGAGTCCTTCCCCCTTTTCCCATCTCCTCTCTTTTTTTTCTTTTCTCTTTGCTTTTCTTCCTATGGCGCATAGGGCCTTCTTGGGCTGTCCCACCAGCCCACTAAGGGCTGGTGCGCCACCCCCAAGGCCTATGGGCTTCCCCAGGGTGGGTTGCCCCCCCCGGTGAACACCCGGAACCCATTCGTCATTCCCGGTACATTCCCTGTAACTCCGAAAACCTTTCGGTAATCAAATGAGGTCATCCTATATATCCATCTTCGTTTCCGGACCATTCCGGAAACCCTCGTGACGTCCGTGATCTCATCCGGGACTCTGAACAACACTCGGTAACCAACCACATAACTCAAATACGCATAAAACAACGTCGAACCTTAAGTGTGCAGACCCTGCGGGTTCGAGAACTATGTAGACATGACCCGAGAGACTCCTCGGTCAATATCCAATAGCGGGACCTGGATGCCCATATTGGATACTACATATTCTACGAAGATCTTATCGTTTGAACCTCAGTGCCAAGGATTCATATAATCCCGTATGTCATTCCCTTTGTCCTTCGGCATGTTACTTGCCCTTGATTCGATCGTCAGTATCCGCATACCTATTTCAATCTCGTTTACCGGCAAGTCTCTTTACTCGTTCCGTAATACAAGATCCCGCAACTTACACTAAGTCACATTGCTTGCAAGGCTTGTGTGTGATGTTGTATTACCGAGTGAGCCCCGAGATACCTCTCCATCACACGGAGTGACAAATCCCAGTCTCGATCCATACTAACTCAACGAACACCTTCGAAGATACCTGTAGAGCATCTTTATAGTCACCCAGTTACGTTGCGACGTTTGATACACACAAAGCATTCCTCCGGTGTCAGTGAGTTATATGATCTCATGGTCATAGGAACAAATACTTGACACGCAGAAAACAATAGCAACAAAATGACACGATCAACATGCTACGTCTATTAGTTTGGGTCTAGTCCATCACGTGATTCTCCTAATGACGTGATCTAGTTATCAAGCAACAACACCTTGTTCATAATCAGAAGACCCTGACTATATTTGATTAACTGGCTAGCCAACTAGAGGCTTGCTAGGGACAGTGTTTTGTCTATGTATCCACACATTATATAAGTCTTCATTCAATACAATTATAGCATGGATAATAAACGATTATCTTGATACAGGAATTATAATAATAACTATATTTATTATTGCCTCTAGGGCATAATTCCAACAGTCTCCCACTTGCACTAGAGTCAATAATCTAGCCCTCACATCATCATGTGAATTACATTGTAATAAATCTAACAACCATACAGTTCTGGTGTTGATCATGCTTTGCCCGTGGAAGAGGTTTAGTCAGCGGGTCTGCTACATTCAGATCCGTGTGCACTTTGCATATATTTATGTCCTCCCCTTCGACGTAGTCGCGGATGAGGTTGAAGCTTCGTTTGATGTGTTTGGACTTCTTGTGAAACCGTGGTTCCTTTGCTAGGGCAATGGCACCCGTGTTGTCACAGAACAAGGTTATTGGATTCAGTGCGCTTGGCACTACTCCAAGATCCGTCATGAACTGCTTCATCCAGACACCCTCCTTAGCCGCCTCCGAGGCAGCCATGTACTCCGCTTCACATGTAGAATCTGCTACGACGCTTTGCTTGGAACTGCACCAGCTTACCGCACCCCCATTAAGAATAAATACGTATCCGGTCTGCGACTTAGAGTCGTCCGGATCTGTGTCAAAGCTTGCATCAACGTAACCCTTTACGGCGAGCACTTCGTCACCTCCATACACGAGAAACATCTCCTTAGTCCTTTTCAGGTACTTCAGGATATTCTTGACCGCCGTCCAGTGATCCACTCGTGGATTACTCTGGAACCTGCCTTCCATACTTATGGCCAAGCTAACGTCCGGTCTAGTGCACAGCATTGCATACATGATAGAACCTATGGCTGAAGCATAGGGGACGGTGCTCATATGCTCTCTATCCTCATCAGTTGCTGGGCACTGAGTCTTACTCAATCTCGTACCTTGTAAAACTGGCAAGAACCCTTTCTTGGACTGTTCCATTTTGAACCTCTTCAAAACTTTATCAAGGTATGTGCTTTGTGAAAGTCCTATCAGGCGTTTCGATCTATCCCTGTAGATCTTAATGCCTAGAATGTAAGCAGCTTCTCCTAGGTCCTTCATAGAGAAACTTTTATTCAAGTAATCCTTTATGCTCTCCAAAAACTCTATGTTGTTTCCAATCAGCAATATGTCATCCACATATAATATTAGAAATGCCACAGAGCTCCCACTCACTTTCTTGTAGATACAAGATTCTCCAACCACTTGTATAAACCCAAATGCTTTGATCACCTCATCAAAGCGTTTGTTCCAACTTCGAGATGCTTGCACCAGCCCATAAATGGATCGCTGGAGCTTGCACACCTTGTTAGCATTCTTAGGATCGACAAAACCTTCGGGTTGCATCATATACAACTCTTCCTTAAGGAAACCGTTAAGGAACGCCGTTTTGACATCCATCTGCCAGATTTCATAATCGAAAAATGCAGCTATTGCTAACATGATTCTGACGGACTTAAGCATCGCTACGGGTGAGAATGTCTCATCGTAGTCAACTTCTTGAACTTGTGAAAAACCCTTTGCCACAAGTCGAGCTTTATAAACGGTCACATTGCCGTTAGCGTCCGTCTTCTTCTTAAAGATCCATTTGTTCTGAATAGCCTTGCGGCCCTCAGGTAGTACTTCCAAAGTCCATACTTTGTTCTCATACATGGATCCTATCTTGGACTTCATGGCCTCTAGCCATTTGTTGGAATCTGGGCCCACCATTGCTTCTTCATAATTTGCAGGTTCATTGTTGTCTAACAACATGATTGACAAAACGGGATTACCGTACCACTCTGGAGCAGCACGTGGTCTCGTCGACCTGCGTGGTTCGACAGGAACTTGAACTGGAGTTTCATGATCATCATCATTAACTTCCTCCTCAACCGGCGTCGCAATGACAAAGGTTTCCCCTTGCCCTGCGCCACCATCTAGAGGGATGAGAGGTTCGACAACCTCATCAAGTTCTATCTTCCTCCCACTCAATTCTCTCGAGAGAAACTCCTTCTCGAGAAAAGCTCCGTTTTTAGCAACAAACACTTTGCCCTCGGATTTGAGATAGAAGGTGTACCCAACTGTCTCTTTTGGGTAACCTATGAAGATGCACTTTTCCGCTTTGGGTTCCAGCTTTTCAGGCTGAAGCTTTTTGACATAAGCATCACATCCCCAAACTTTAAGAAACGACAACTTTGGCCTTTTGCCATACCACAGTTCGTATGGTGTCGTCTCAACGGGTTTTGATGGTGCCCTATTTAAAGTGAATGCAGCTGTTTCTAATGCATAACCCCAAAACGATAACGACAAATCGGTAAGAGACATCATAGATCGCACCATCTCTAATAAAGTACGATTACGATGTTCGGACACACCATTACGCTGTGGTGTTCCAGGCGGTGTCAACTATGAAACAATTCCACATTGTCTTAAGTGAGCACCAAACTCGAAACTCAGATATTCACCCCCACGATCAGACCGTAGGAACTTGATCTTCTTGTTACGATGATTTTCAACTTCACTCTGAAATTGCTTGAACTTTTCAAATGTTTCAGACTTGTGCTTCATTAAGTAGACATAACCATATCTACTCAAATCGTCAGTGAAGGTGAGAAAATAACGATATCCGCCGCGTGCCTCTACGCTCATCGGACCGCACACATCGGTATGTGTGATTTCCAACAAGTCACTTGCACGCTCCATTGTTCCGGAGAACGGAGTTTTAGTCATCTTTCCCATGAGGCATGGTTCGCACGTGTCAAGTGACTCCAAAAGTCCATCGGCATGGAGTTTCTTCATGCGCTTTACACCAATATGACCTAAGAGGCAGTGCGACAAAAATATGGCGCTATCATTGTTAACTCTAACTCTTTTGGTCTCAATGTTATGTATGTGTGTATCACTATCAAGATTCAATATGAACAATCCTCTCACATTGGGTGCATGACCATAAAAGATGTTACTCATAGAAATAGAACAACCATTATTCTCTGACTTAAAAGAGTAACCGTCTTGCAATAAACAAGATCCAGATATAATGTTCATGCTCAACGCAGGCACTAAATAACAATGATTCAAGTTCATGACTAATCCTGATGGTAACTGAAGTGAAACTGTGCCGACGGCGATTGCATCAACCTTGGAACCATTTCCCACGCACATCGTCACTTCATCTTTCGCCAGCCTTCGTCTATTCCGCAGTTCCTGTTTCGAGTTGCAAATATGAGCAACAGAACTGGTATCGAATACCCAGGCACTACTACGAGAGCCGGTTAAGTACACATCAATAACATGTATATCAAATATACCTAATTTTTCTTTGGCCGCCTTCTTATTAGCCAGATACTTGGGGCAGTTGCGCTTCCAGTGACCCATACCCTTGCAATAGTAACACTCTGTTTCAGGATTAGGTCCTGCTTTGGGTTTCTTCGTCGGATTGGCAACAGGCTTGCCGCTCTTCTTTGAATTACCCTTCTTACCTTTGCTGTTTCTCTTGAAACTAGTGGTCTTATTCACCATCAACACTTGATGCTCTTTACAGAGTTCAGACTCTGCGACTTTCAGCATCGCAAACAACTCGCCGGGTGACTTGTTCATCCCTTGCATGTTGTAGTTCAACACAAAGCCTTTATAGCTTGGCGGCAGTGATTGAAGGATTTTGTCAGTGATAGCCTCTTGCGGGAGTTCAATCCCCAGCTCAGCTAGACGGTTTGAGTACCCAGACATTTTGAGCACATGTTCAGTGACAGACGAGTTCTCCTCCATATTGCAAGCATAGAATTTATCGGAGGTCTCATACCTCTCGATCCGGGCGTTCTTCTGAAAGATGAACTTCAACTCCTGGAACATCTCAAATGCTCCATGACGCTCAAAGCGACATTGAAGTCCCGGTTCTAAGCCATACAAGACTGCACATTGAACTACAGAGTAGTCCTCCTTACGTGTTAACCAAGCGTTCTTAACATCCTGGTCAGCCGTAGCGGGTGGTTCATCTCCTAGCGCAGCATTAAGGACACAATCTTTCTTCCCAGCTTGTAAGATTAGCTTAAGATTACGAGCCCAGTCTACAAAGTTGCTTCCATCATCTTTCAACTTAGCTTTCTCTAGGAACGTATTAAAATTCAGGGTGACTGTTGCGTGAGCCATGATCTACAACACAAATATATTCAAAGTGGACTTAGACTATGTTCAAGATAATTAGAGTTTATCTTAATCAAATTACTCGCTAAACTCCCACTCAAAAAGTACATCTCTCTAGTCATTTGAGTGGTTCATGATCCACTTACACTAGCTCAAGTCTGATCATCACGTGAGTTGAGTATAGTTTCAGTGGTAAGCATCCCTATGCTAATCATATCATCTATATGATTCATGATCTACTTTTCGGTCTCATGTGTTCCGAGGCCATGTCTGCACATGCTAGGCTCGTCAAGCTTAACCCGAGTGTTCCGCGTGTTCAACTCTTTTGCACCCGTTGTATGTGAACGATGAGTCTATCACACCCGATCATCACGTGGTGTCTCGAAACAATGAACTGTAGCAACAGTGCACAGTCGGGGAGAACACAATTTCGTCTTGAAATTTTAGTGAGAGATCACCTTATAATGCTACCGTCGTTCTAAGCAAAATAAGGTGCATAAAAGGATTAACATCACATGCAATTCATAAGTGACATGATATGGCCATCATCACGTGCTCCTTGATCTCCATCACCAAAGCACCGGCACGATCTTCTTGTCACCGGCGACACACCATGATCTCCATCAACGTGTCGCCATCGGGGTTGTCGTGCTACTCATGTTATTACTACTAAAGCTACATCCTAGCAAAATAGTAAACGCATCTGCAAGCACAAACGTTAGTTTAAAGACAACCCTATGGCTCCTGCCGGTTGCCATACCATCGGCGTGCAAGTCGATATTATCTATTACAACATGATCATCTCATACATCCAATATATCACATCACATCGTTGGCCATATCACATCACAAGCATACCCTGCAAAAACAAGTTAGACGTCCTCCAATTTTGTTGTTGCATGTTTTACGTGGTGACCATGGGTATCTAGTAGGATCGCATCTTACTTACGCAAACACCACAACGGAGATATATGAATTGCTATTTAACCTTATACAAGGACCTCCTCGGTCAAATCCGATTCAACTAAAGTTGGAGAAACTGACACTTGCCAGTCATCTTTGAGCAACGGGGTTACTCGTAGCGATGAAACCAGTCTCTCGTAAGCGTACGAGTAATGTCGGTCCAAGCCGCTTCAATCCAACAATACCGCGGAATCAAGAAAAGACTAAGGAGGGCAGCAAAATGCACATCACTGCCCACAAAAACTTTTGTGTTCTACTCGAGAAGACATCTACGCATGAACCTAGCTCATGATGCCACTGTTGGGGAACGTCGCATGGGAAACAAAATTTTTCCTACGCGCACGAAGACCTATCAAGGTGATGTCCATCTACGAGAGGGTTATTCGATCTATGTACCCTTGTAGACCGCACAACAGAAGCGTTAGTGAACGCGGTTGATGTAGTGGAACGTCCTCACGTCCCTCGATCCGCCCCGCGAACCGTCCCGCGTTCAGTCCCATGATCTAGTGCCGAACGGACGGCACCTCCGCGTTCAACACATGTACAGCTCGACGATGATCTCGGCCTTCTTGATCCAGCAAGAGAGACGGAGAGGTAGATGAGTTCTCCGGCAACGTGACGGCGCTCCGGAGGTTGGTGATGATCTTATCTCAGCAGGGCTCCACCCGAGCTCCGCAGAAACGCGATCCAGAGGTAAAACCGTGGAGATATGTGGTCGGGCTGCCGTGGCAAAGTTCTCTCAAATCAGCCCTAAAACCTCCGTATATATAGGGGGAAGAGGGGGAGCCTTGCCTTGGGGTCCAAGGACCCTCAAGGGGGTCGGCTGAGTCAACGGGGGCAACCCTCCCCTTCCAAACCGAGTCCAACTAGGTTTGGAAGGAGGAGTCCTTCCCCCTTTTCCCACCTCCTCTTTTTTTTCTTTTCTCTTTGCTTTTCTTCCTATGGCGCATAGGGCCTTCTTGGGCTGTCCCACCAGCCCACTAAGGGCTGGTGCGCCACGCCCAAGGCCTATGGGCTTCCCCGGGGTGGGTTGCCCCCCCGGTGAACACCCGGAACCCGTTCGTCATTCCCGGTACATTCCCGATAACTCCGAAAACCTTCCGGTAATCAAATGAGGTCATCCTATATATCAATCTTCGTTTTCGGACCATTCCGAAAACCCTCGTGATGTCCGTGATCTCATCCGGGACTCCGAACAACATTCGGTACCCAACCATATAACTCAAATACGCATAAAACAACGTCGAACCTTAAGTGTGCAGACCCTGCGGGTTCGAGAACTATGTAGACATGACCCGAGAGACTCCTCGGTCAATATCCAATAGCGGGACCTGGATGCCCATATTGGATACTACATATTCTACGAAGATCTTATCGGTTGAACCTCAGTGCCAAGGATTCATATAATCCCGTATGTCATTCCCTTTGTCCTTCGGTATGTTACTTGCCCGAGATTCGATCGTCAGTATCCGCATACCTATTTCAATCTCGTTTACCGGCAAGTCTCTTTACTCATTTCGTAATACAAGATCCCGCAACTTACACTAAGTCACATTGCTTGCAAGGCTTGTGTGTGATGTTGTATTACCGAGTGGGCCCCGAGATACCTCTTCGTCACACGGAGTGACAAATCCCAGTCTTGATCCATACTAACTCAACGAACACCTTCGGAGATACCTGTAGAGCATCTTTATTGTCACCCAGTTACGTTGCAACGTTTGATACACACAAAGAATTCCTCCGGTGTCAGTGAGTTATATGATCTCATGGTCATAGGAACAAATACTTGACACGCAGAAAACAGTAGCAACAAAATGACATGATCAACATGCTACGTCTATTAGTTTGGGTCTAGTCCATCACGTGATTCTCCTAATGACGTGATCCAGTTATCAAGCAACAACACCTTGTTCATAATCAGAAGACCCTGACTATCTTTGATCAACTGGCTAGCCAACTAGAGGCTTGCTAGGGACAGTGTTTTGTCTATGTATCCACACATGTATATAAGTCTTCATTCAATACAATTATAGCATGGATAATAAACGATTATCTTGATACAGGAATAACTATATTTATTATTGCCTCTAGGGCATAATTCCAACACGGCCACCCCCTGGTCGCGCCTATGGGGCTTGTGGGCAGCCTGCTGGCCCACTGGCCCCCCTCTTCTGCTATATGAAGGGTTTCGTCCAAAAAAAATTTAGAGAGGAGCTTTTTCGTGGATTCACCGCCGCCACGAGGCGGAACTTGAGGAGAACCAATCTAGAGCTCCGGCAGGACGATCTTGCCGGGGAAACTTCCCTCCCGGAGGGGGAAATCGCCGCCATCGTCATCACCAACATTCCTCTCATCGGAGGGGACTCGTCACCATCAACATCTTCATCAGCACCATCTCATCTCCAAACCCTAGTTCATCACTTGTAACCAATCTCCGTCTCGCGACTCCGATTGGTACTTGTAAGGTTGCTAGTAGTGTTAATTACTCTTTGTAGTTGATGCTAGTTGGATCACTTGGTGGAAGAGTTTATGTTCAGATCCTTGATGCTACTCATTACCTCTCTGATCATGAATACGATTATGCTTTGTGAGTAGTTACTTTTGTTCCTGAGGACATGGGATAAGTCATGCTAATAATAGCATGTGAATTTGGTATTCGTTCGGTATTTTGATATGTTGCATGTAGTTTTTCCTCTAGTGGTGTTATGTGAACGTCGACTACATAACACTTCACCATTATTTGGGCCTAGAGGAAGGCACTGGGAAGTAGTAAGTAGATGATGGGTTGCTAGAGTGACAGAAGCTTAAACCCTAGTTTTTGCGTTACTTCGTAAGGGGCTGATTTGGATCCACTAGTTTAATGCTATGGTTAGACTTTGTCTTAACTCTTCTTTCGTAGTTGTGGATGCTTGCGAGAGGGGTTAATCATAAGTGGGATGCTTGTCCAAGTAAGGGAAGTACCCAAGCGCCGGTCCACCCACATATCAAACTATCAAAGTAACGAACGCGAATCATATGAACATGATGAAAACAAGCATGACAGAAATTCCCGTGTGTCCTCGGGAGCGTTTTTCCTCCTATAAGACTTTGTCCAGGCTTGTCGCTTGCTACAAAAGGGATTGGGCCACTTTGCTGCACCGTTGCTACCTTTGTTACTTGTTGCTTGCTACGAATCATCTCACCACACAATCACTTGTTACCGACAATTTCAGTGCCTGCAGATTTTACCTTGCTGAAAACCACTTGTCAGATCCTTCTGCTCCACGTTGGGTTCGACACTCTTACTTATCTAAAGGACTACGATTGATTCCCTATATTTGTGGGTCATCAAGACTCTTTTTTGGTGCCGTTGCCGGGGAGTGAAGCGCCTTTGGTAAGTGGAACTTGGTAAGGAAACATTCATATAGTGTGCTAAAATTTATTGTCACTTGTCACTATGGATACTAATCCTTTGAGGGGCTTGTTCGGGGTATATTCACCTTGAACGGAAGCACAAAGAGTTGCTCCTCAACCTGCTGCACCTACTGAAAATATTTGCTTTGAATTTCCTTCGGGTATGCTTGAGAAACTGCTGGCTAATCCTTTTATAAGAGATGGAACATCACATCCAGACTTGCATCTAATCTATGTAGACGAAGTTTGTGGTTTATTTAAGCTTGCAGGTTTGCCCGAGGATGAGGTCAAGAAGAAGGTCTTTCCTTTATCTTTGAAGGATAAGGCGTTGACATGGTATAGGCTATGTGATGATACTGGATCATGGGATTACAATCGGTTGAAATTGGAATTTCATCAACAGTTTTATCCTATGCATTTAGTACATCGTGATCGGAATTATATTTATAATTTTTGGCCTCGTGACAGAGAAAGCATCGCTCAAGCTTGGGGGAGGCTTAAATCAATGTTATATTCATGCCCCAACCATGAGCTCTCGAGAGAAATTATCATTCATAACTTCTATGCTCGGCTTTCTCATGATGATCGCACCATGCTTGACACTTCTTGTACCGGTTCTTTTATGAAGAGAGAAATTGACTTCAAGTGGAATTTATTGGAGAGAATTAAATGCAACTATGAAGATTGGGAGCTTTGATTGCAATCTCTGGTGATGGCTAGACGAATGCTGATGACAACAAACCTTCCCCTGCAACGGCACCAGAATAATGCTGCTAGCACTCCCCGACGATGAAACTAGACGAATGTTGTTGATGGCCCACCAACGCGTGGGTTCGCAACAGTTTTCGAGGGTAGAGTATTCGACCCAAATTTGTTGATTTTCCTATAGGAGGTGAGAGGATACGCTCAAGTATTAGCAGCTGAATATGTCAGATTCAACCACACTTGAAAGATTAGTATCTTCAAGCAAAGTATCAGTAACAAAGTAGTATGATAACAACGGTGTCAGAAACGATCTGTTGACGGCAGACTATTCCGAACAATTGTATCAATGGCGCCAAGTTCCCTCGTTGACGGAAATTGTCAGTTCCCGTCAATGATCAGCGAATCAAGATTGTAGCAGGTATCAACAGTGTAATGAGCAATAGCAGCAGCAAGGAACAGAAGTAGTGACAGCAGTAGCAAGTAGCAACAGTAGCAAGCGACAGTTATAGCAACAGTAGTAGCAGCAACAGAGCAAAACAAGTAACAGCAGTAGCAGCAGCAGCAGAGCAAAACAAGTAACATCAGTAGCAACAGTAGTAGGACAAACTCGTAGGCAATGGGTCGGTGATTTGTTTGGATGATATTCATCATGCAACAGCTATAACACAGAGAGATATGTGGCTAGCTCCCGTTCATCAATGTGATCAATGAGACTTTGAAAGAA
Source organism: Hordeum vulgare subsp. vulgare (assembly GCF_904849725.1). Classification (NCBI taxonomy): domain Eukaryota; kingdom Viridiplantae; phylum Streptophyta; class Magnoliopsida; order Poales; family Poaceae; genus Hordeum; species Hordeum vulgare. Next base: position 456,931,784 of record NC_058522.1, read on the forward strand.
AAGTGAATGAAGATTAACCCAACTTGTAGAAACTACTCCTACTAGTGCCTAGAGACCTTACCACGCGCTAAAACTACTTGGGACCGACTAAAATCAACCTTTCTAGCTCAAGAACAGGGTCACCAAGGTAGCAAGAATTCGCGAAGGATAAAGCACTAGAGCAAAAACTAATTGGACCAATGGAGGAGTCACTTACCAAGGAGTAATTTCCCCAAAACGATTCGGAGAATGGTGCTTTGAGCAAGGAGATCGAAAATCATAGCCAAATGAGCAAGAACACGGGTTTGAGCCGCGAAACAATTTTTTTTGGAGGTGGAAGAAGACGCTGGGAGCTGGAATGAGTGGAGGGGGTGCCTGTGGGCCCCACAAGCTTGCACCCCGCCACCAGGGGGGTAGGTGGCAGGGCTTGTGGCCCCCTGATCTGGCCCCCAGGCCAGCTCTCAGGCCCAGAAATTTTCAAAAATTCCAGCAAAAATCATACTAAATTTTCAGGACCATCGGAGAACTTTTATTTTTGAGGTATTTTTCTCCGGGACGCTAATACAGAAAAAAGGAAAAACTAAAATAATTCTATCATTTTTCTTCTAAGCAAAAGAAAAGGAAAACTTAAAACAGAGGTATGTGACTCCTTGATTCATCCGTTTCATGGTCATCAAAAGAAATCCGTCAATGGGATTGATCAAGTCCTTATGAAAAAACCTTCTCGAATCGCAAGAGAGAACGAAGAATTTTCGAATAGCCACTAAGTCACCTCAACGGGGATATGTATCTCCCCAACAAGCAAATCATACTTCATCTTGACACGAGGAATAGGGCATTCAAAGCTCCTAATGAGAATCGATGAAGTCTTTTCGATAGCATTGATGCAATGTACTGGATATCGTTTCTTCAGAAAGTGCACTGTGTGCTGATTACCGTTGACATGGAAAGTGACATTGCCTTTGTTGCAATCTATAACAGCCCGTGCAGTGTTTCAAAAGGGTCTTCCGAGGATGACAACCATGGCATCGTCCTCAGGAATATCCAAGATAACAAAGTCTGTTAAGATAGTGGTGTTAGCAACCACAACAGGCACATCCTTGCAAATGCCGATAGGGAAAGCAGTTGATTTGTCGGCCATTTGCAGAGAAATTTCAGTGGGTGTCAACTTATCCAATTCAAGTCTACGATAAAGAGAAAGCGGCATAACACTAACACGGGCTCCAAGGTCACATAAGGCAGTTCTTACATAGTTTCCTTTTATTGAGCAAGGTATAGTGGGCACTCCGGGATCACCAAGTTTCTTAGGAGTTCCACCTTTAAAAGTGTAGTTGGCAAGCATGGTGGAGATCTCAAGATCTGGTATCTTCCGTTTATTAGTCACGATATCTTTCATGTACTTGGCATACGGAGACATCTTGAGCATATCAGTTAGCCGCATCTATAGAAAGACGAGTCTTATCATCTCAATGAGGCGCTCAAAATCCTCATCATCCTTTTTCTTGGATGGCTTAGGAGGGAAGGGCATAGGTCTCTGAACCCATGGCTCTCTTTCTTTACCATGCTTCCTAGCAGTGAAGTCATTCTTGTCGTATCTCTTAGGTTGTGGATTAGTAGTATTAACCGTAGGTTCAATCTCCACATCCTCGTCATGGCTAGGTTGAGCATTATTATGAACATCACTAGCCATATTGTCACCAGGTTCATGTTCATCACCTGGTTGTGTTTCTGCATCAGACGCAGAAATATCATTAGGTTCTTCAGGTGTGACAGTATTTGGTGAACTGGCGTGCAGGTTTCTATCATCCTTCTTCTTCTCCTTAGGATGATTGGGTGTATCAGCATTGATTCCTTGAGAATCTTGATCAATTCTCTTAGGATGACCTTCAGGATACAATGGTTCCTGAGTCATTTTGCCTCCTCTAGTAATGACTCTGACAGAGTTGTCATTTAATTCATTGAGCAGGACATTCTGAGCTTTAAGTACTTGTTCTACCTGAGTAGTAATCATAGAGGCATGTTTACTCAGAAGCTTCAGATCATTGACATTTCTGTCTACACAAGCACTTAAATGGCTAAGCATACGAGTACTTTGTTCCAAATGTCTGCTAACATAATCACTGAAACTCTGTTGTTTGGCAACAAAGTTGTCAAATTCATCAAAGCATAGGCTAGCAAGTTTATCAAAAGGAATATCACTCTCATCAAACCTACGCAGAGAATTCACTTCTACTACCTGTATCGGGTTATCGAGACCATGGATCTCTTCGATAGGTGCTAGATTTTTGACATCTTCAGATCTAATGCCTTTCTCTTGCATAGATTTCTTGGCTTCTTGCATATCTTCGGGACTGAGGAATAGAATACCTCTTTTCTTAGGAGTTGGCTTAGGAGGTGGTTCGGGAATAGTCCAAGCATTATCGTTGATCATGAGGTTATTCAGTAGGGTCTCAGCTTGTTCTACAGTTCGTTCCCTAAAAACACAACCGGCACAACTATCTAGGTGGTCTCTAGCGGCATCGGTAAGTCCATTATAGAGGATATCAAGTATCTCGTTCTTCTTAAGAGGGTGATTAGGCAAAGCATTCTATAGCTGGACGAGCCTCCTCCAAGCTTGTGGAAGACTCTCTTCTTGGAGTTGAGCAAAGTTGTATATTTCCTGCAAGGCAGCTTGCTTCTTATGGGCAGGGAAATATTTCTCACAGAAGTAATAGACCATCTCTTGGGGACTATGCACACATCCAGGAGCAAGAGAGGTGAACCAGACTTTAGCGTCATCCTTTAGAGAGAAAGGAAACAACTTAAGGATATAGTAGTGGCGGATCTTCTCCTCATTAGTGAAAAGGTTGGCTATTTCGGATAGTTTGGCAAGATGGGCTATGACCGTCTCAGACTCATAACCGTGAAAAGGATCATATTCGACTAGAGAGATTATCTCAGGGTCGACCGAGAATTCATAATCCTTATCGGTGACAAAGATAGGCGAAGTGGCAAACTTCGGGTCATTTTTCATCCTAGCTTCCTGAGTTTTTTCCTTCCACTTGAGAAGTAATTTCTCAGTGTCATAGGCATCCTTACACGCAAGAAAATCCTCAGCTATCTCTCCCTCCATAACGTAACCCTCAGGTATATCAGGCAATTCATATCTAGGAGAGCTAGATCTAGCAGGAGCAAAAGCAGGTTCTATCTCAATAGTATTGGTAGTTTCAGAAGCATCACGAGCATTGGCAGTAACTCTAGCAATATGAGCATCAAGGAACATTCCTAGTGGAATATCAGGCAAAGGAGTGTCTCTAGCAGTATCAAGCATAGCATCATCAGGAAAAATAACATCTCTAGCATCATCAGGCAAAGCAGTACCAAGCATAGCATCTCTAGCAGTACCAGGCATAGTATCAAGCATAGTATCATCAGGCATAGTATCAAGCATAGCATCTCTAGCAGTATGAGGCATAGTATCAAGCATAGCATCTCTAGCAGTAGTATCACAAGCATCATCAAGCACAGGCAACATATCTAGATTTCTAGCAGGAGGTGATGTCGCAAACTTACTCATAACTGAAGGTGAATCAAGTGCAGAGCTAGATGGCAATTCCTTACCTCCCCTCGTAGTTGAGGGAAAGACTTTGGTCTTCGGATCCTTCAGATTCGTCATAGTGATCAGCAGATATAAATCCCAAGTAACTCAGAGAATATAGCAATACCTCCCCGGCAACGGCGCTAGAAAAATGCTGATTGCAATATCTCGCGATGGCTAGATGAATGCTGATGACAACAAACCTTCCCCTGCAACGACACCAGAAGAATGCTGCTAGCACTCCCCGACAACGAAACTAGAAGAATGTTGTTGATGGCCCACCAGCGCGTGGGTTCGCAGCAGTTTTCGAGGGTAGAGTATTCGACCCAAATTTGTTGATTCGCCTATAGGAGGTGAGAGGATACTCTCAAGTATTAGCAGCTGAATATTTCAGATTCAACCACACCTGAAAGATTAGTATCTGCAAGCAAAGTATTAGTAGCAAAGTAGTATGATAACAACGGTGTCAGAAACGATCTGTTGAAGGCAGACTATTCCTAACGATTGTACCAATGGCGCCAAGTTGCCTCGTTGACGGAAATTGTCAGTTCCCGTCAACGATCAGCGAATCAAGATTGTAGCAGGTAGCAGCAGTGTAACGAGCAATAGCAGCGGCAAGGAACATCAGTAGTGACAGCAGTAGCAAGTAGCAATAGTAGCAAGCGACAGTAATAGCAACAGTAGCAGCGGCAGCAGAGCAAAACAAGTAACAACAGTAGCAACAGTAGTAGTAGCAGCAGCAGAGCAAAACAAGTAACATCAGTAGCAACAGTAGTAGGACAAACTCGTAGGCAATGGGTTGGTGATTTGTTTGGATGATATTCATCATGCAACAGCTATAACACGGAGAGATATGTGGCTAGCTCCCGTTCGTCAATGTGATGTAGGCATGCATTCCGTGTGTCGTCATACGTGCTTAGGGAAAAGTACTTGCATGACATCTATTGTCCATCCCTCCCGTGGCAGCGTGGACCAAAAGGAAACTACGAGATATTAAGGTTCTCCTTTTAATAAAGAACCGAACCAATGAATTAGCACTTGGTGAACACATGAACTCCTCAAACTATGGTCATCACCGGGAGTGGTTCCGGTTATTATGACTCTGGGGTTGCCGGATCAAACACATAGTAGGTAACTACAACTTGCAAGATCGGATCTTAAACACACATATATTGGTGACAACATAATAATTTCAGATCTGAAATCATGGCACTCGGGCCCTAGTGACAAGCATTAAGCATGGCAAAGTAGTAGCAACATCAATCTCAGAACATAGTGGATACTAGGGATCAATCCCCATCAAAACTAACTCGATTACATGATAGATCTCATCCTACTCATCACCACCCAGGGAGCCTACGAATAGATTACTCACGAACAACGAAGAGCTTCATGGAATTGGAGAGGGAAGAAGGTTGATGATGACGATGGCGACGATTTCCCCTCTCCGAAGCCCAAGACGGACTCCAGATCTGCCCTCCAGATGAAGAACAGGTGGTGGCGGCGTCTCCGTATCGAAAACGCGACGAAAACTTCTCTTTTTATTTTTTCTGGGATGAAAGGGATCTTATAGAGCTGGAATTGGGGACGACAGAGCTGTGTGGCCCCCACAAGCCTACCCAACGCCACCGGGGGGGTGGGGGTGGCGGAGCCAGGGCTTGTGGCCCACTGGCCCACCCCCTTAGGTGGAACTTGGCGTAGATATTTTTCTTATTTTCCAAAACTGCTCCCCATAAATTTTCAGGACGTTTGGAGAACTTTGATTTCTGCACAAAAATAACACCAAGGCAATTCTGCTGAAAACAGCGTCAGTCCATGTTAGCTCCATTCAAATCATGCAAATTAGAGTCCAAAACAAGGGCAAAAGAGTTTGGAAAAGTAGATACGATGGATACGTATCAAGGTTGAAGAAGGTAAGGAGTCAAGTATGAATTTCAAGTTTGATTGCGTTAAATCCTTTGTTGAAACAAATACTCTTTGTGACTTTAGCGCTAAGTATGGACTTGACTCTGAGATAGTAGCTTCACTGTGTGAATCATTTGCTACTCATATTGATCTCCCCAAAGAGAAGTGGCTTAAATATCATCCTTCTTTAGAAGTCAATGTAGTTAAACCCAATCCAGTTGAAGAGAGAGTCATTGCCTATAATGATCATGTTGTTCCCAGTGCTTACATTGAGAAACCACCCTTCCCTGTTAGGATGAAAGATCATTCTAAAGCTTCAACTGTGATACATAGAGGCTACATTAGAACACCTACACCCCCTCAGCAAATTAGAGTTGAACCTAGCGTTGCTATCATCAAAGATCTTCTGCCCGACGATGTTGAGGGACATTATATTCACTTCTATGAATATGCTGCAAGAATTGCTAAACCTCATGCTAGAGACAAACATAGGCCTGTTGTTGGCATGCCTGTTGTTTCTGTTAAGATAGGAGATCATTGCTATCATGGTTTATGTGACGTGGGTGCTAGTGTTAGTGCAATACCTCAATCCTTCTATGATGAAATTAAAATCGAGATTGCACCTGTTGAGATAGAGCCTATTGATGTACTATTCAGCTTGCCAATAGAGATACTATCTGCCCTGTGGGAATTGTTAGGGATGTTGAAGTCTTGTGTGGGAAAACAAAGTATCCTGCTGATTTCCTTGTTCTTGCTACGGCACAAGATAGCTTTTGTCCCATCTTATTTGGCAGACCTTTTCTCAATACCGTCAATGCTCATATTGACTGTGAGAAGCAAACTGTCACTGTTGGCTTTGAAGGTGTGTCACATGAGTTCAATTTCTCCAAGTTTGGTAGACAACCTCATGAAAAAGAGTTGCCCAGTAAGGATGAAACTATTGCCTTAGCTTCTATTACCGTGCCTCCTACTGATCCCTTAGAGCAATACTTGCTTGAGCATGAAAATGATATGCATATGGATGAAAGGGATGAGATAGATAGAGTTGTCTTAGCACAATATCCTATCCTTAAGAATAACTTGTCTGTTGAAATGCTTGGGGATCCACCCCCACCAAAGGGTGATCCTGTGTTCGAGCTTAAGCAGTTGCCTGATACTCTTAAGTATGCTTATCTGGATGAAAAGGAGATATATCCTGTCATAATTAGTGCTAGCCTCTCAGAGCATGAAGAAAAGAAGTTACTAAAAACCTTTGAGGAAGCACCGTGCTGCTATAGGATATACTCTTGATGATCTTAAGGGCATTAGTCCCACTCTATGCCAGCACTAGATCAAAACTGATCCTGATTCTAAACCAGTTGCTGATCATCAAAGGAGATTAAATCCTAAGATGAAAGAAGTAGTAAGAAAAGAAATACTAAAGCTCCTTGAAGCGGGTATTATCTATCATGTTGCTCATAGCGATTGGGTGAGTCCGGTGCATTGCGTCCCTAAGAAGGGAGGCATTACCGTTGTTCCTAATGATAAGGATGAATTGATCCCACAGAGGATTATTACTGGCTATAGGATGGTGATCGATTTTAGGAAACTGAATAAAGCCACTAGGAAAGATCATTACCCTCTGCCTTTTATCGACCAAATGCTAGAAAGGTTGTCTAAACACACACACTTTTGCTTTCTAGACGGTTATTCTAGTTTCTCCCAAATACCAGTTGCACAATCTGATCAGGAGAAAACCACTTTCACTTGCCCTTTCGGTACCTTTGCTTATAGACGTATGCCTTTTGGCTTATGTAATGCACCTGCCACCTTTCAAAGATGTATGATGGCTATATTCTCTAACTTCTGTGAAAAGATTGTCGAGGTTTTCATGGATGACTTTTCCGTTTACGGGTCTTCTTTTGATGATTGCCTCAGCAACCTTGATCGAGTCTTACAGAGATGTACAGACACCAATCTTGTCTTGAATTGGGAGAAGTGCCAATTTATGGTTAATGAAGGCATCGTCTTAGGACATAAAATTTCTGAAAGAGGTATTGAAGTCGATAAGGCTAAGGTTGATGCAATCGAGAAAATGCCATACCCCACAGATATCAAAGGTTTAAGAAGTTTCCTTCGTTATGCTGGTTTCTATAGAAGGTTCATTAAAGACTTCTCTAAGATTTCTAGGCCTCTTACCAATCTCTTGCAAAAGGATATTCCTTTTGTTTTTGACGATGATTGTGAGGAAGCCTTCGAAATACTTAAGAGAGCTTTGATAAGTGCACCTATTGTTCAACCACCTGATTGGAACTTACCTTTTGAAATCATGTGTGATGCTAGTGATTATGCTGTTGGTGCTATTCTAGGGCAAAGAGTCGATAAGAAGTTGAATGTTATTCACTACGCTAGTAAAACTCTAGACAGTGCCCAAAGAAACTATGCTACTACGGAGAAGGAATTTTTAGCAGTCGTGTTTGCATGTGAAAAGTTCAGGTCTTACATAGTTGATTCCAAAGTCACTATTCACACTGATCATGCTGCTATTAAGTACCTCATGGAGAAGAAGGACGCTAAACCCAGACTTATCAGATGGGTTCTCTTGCTACAAGAATTTGATTTGCACGTTGTTGATAGGAAGGGTGTTGATAACCCAGTAGCAGATAACTTGTCTAGGTTGTAGAACGTTCTTGATTGTGACGCCCTCGGTTTAATCGTACGCTAATCATACATGCAAATGCGTACGATCAAACCCAAGGACTCACGGGAAGATATCACAACACAACTCTAGACACAAATAAAATAACATCAGCTTCATATTACAAGCCAGGGGCCTCGAGGGCTAGAATACGGAAGCTCGATAAAAACACGAGTCAGCGGAAGCAACAATATCTGAGTACAGACATAAAACATGGGGTGCCTTAGAGAAGGCTAGCACAAAAGATTCAACGATCGAACGAGGCGCGGCCTCCTGCCTGGGAACCTCCTAACTACTCCTGATCATCAGCGGCCTCCACGTAGTAGTAGGCACCGTCGGGGTAGCAGTCGTCGGTGGCGGGGACCTCCATCTCCTGGGCTCCATCATCTGGTCGCAGCAAACGGATCGAGGGGACAAGAGGGGGAGCAAAGCAGTGGTGAGTACTCATCCAAAGTACTCGCAAGTCTTACATCAGAACTATTCTAATTATGCATCAGTATCAAAGAAGGGGGGGGGTTATATGTGGACTGACTGCAGCAATGCGAGAATAGAGAGAGAAGGCCTAGTCCTATCGAAGACTAGCATCTTGACGGTCTTGCAGCAATTAGACGAGAGTAGAACAGGGGTAACACATTAATAGTCATATTGTTGTAGCAATATTAAAGTGAGGTCACGCATAAAGATCCTCCCTCGAGTCCCTGCGAGGAAGCAATCCCGAGGCAAACTAACTCCAGTTAAGTAACAATTGTAGTTGTAAAAGATCGGGGCACAACTCCAAGTCGTCCTGTAACCGTGGACACGGCTACCCGAATAGTTAATTTTCATCCCTGCAGGGGTGCACCACATGTCCCGTCACGCTCGATAACACTCTGGCCGGACATACTTTTCTAGGTCCTGCCCGGCCTCGGAATATCGACACGTCGCAGCCCCACCTAAGACTAATCAGAGAGGCCAGCCCGCCGGTCTAACTCCTAAGCACAAAGGGTTCATGTGCGCAGTTCCCCTTCGCGCTCCTGCACGTGGCGTGGGCGGCCGACGTCAGTCCTAGCATCCATTAATCACAAGAGCGATGCATCTCGGGACCACTCGGGCGCGCGCCGCTACATTGCTGTCATCTGAAAAGCTTCGGCTGATACCGCGACGCTGAGTACCCATAATTCTTCCCGCGTAGCCGGTTAGTGCGAAAAGGTCTCCGACCAACCCATATCAAATATTCAAATCCATTAACATTTTAATTAGGCCAACAGCACAGCCTCACGGGAATCCACCCGTCTTACAACTAATCACCAATGATCCTAGTAACATGGTCGAGTAACTGTGTGGTTGTAACATCGGGGGGAATCTGAGGTATCACCCTCGTTGGATTTCGAACGATGTACCCGTCAAGGTGGGCTTAGAGGAATCACCCTCGGGGGTCCCACACTTGAGGGGTTGCACGACAGAGGCATCATCGGGAATGGTGAAAGAGGAATCACCCTTGATAACCACGACCGACTAGCTATACTACAGAGATATTATCAGGAGTACTTATCGAGGTGTCACCCTCGGTACCCGATAGTATCCCTGTAGCGTCGTACAACGAAGGGGGTGTATGTGCTGTGTTGGGTCTGGTTTGTCGATCAGGGATCGAGATTGAAAACAAGTGGGGCAACTGAACTACGGGGTCAGAGAGGATGACTGCTCCACCTATACTAGGCATATTAAAGGTACATGACTGAAAGTAGCAGTTCATCAAAAACAGGCTATGCATCAGATATAGGAGCTAACTACAATAGTAGCAAAATACTAATGCAAGCAGTAGGAAGAAAGACATAGGCGATATAGGAATGATCAAGGGGGGGGGGGTTTGCTTGCCTTGCTGCTCTGCGGCAAAGGACTGATCGGCAGGGTCGTAGATGTACCCGGCAGCAGCGTCAGTCTCGGGGTCTACCGGTAAGAAGAGGGGGAAGAAACAATAAATAATAGCAACAGTGCAACACAAAGCATGACATGGCAAGATGCATGCTAGACATGAGCTAACGCAGCAACATCCGTCATAGACGGGTCGGAAGAATATCTGATGATATTTTCCGGGTCTCGGGCTACTACCGGTCATACTGGAAACGATGGAAAAGTTCCATGTTTGCTATGCTAGGGACGCGTGACAGACGAATGGACCGTGTATCCGGGTTCGTCTCGTTCTCCTGATCAACTTTCATGTTGAAAATATTTTGATCTGACTTACGGATTATTTAATATTAATTTTAAAGTTTTATTCAATAATTAGGAATTAAAAACAGGTTTAAATAATTTAATGAAAAGCTATTATGACATCAGCATGATGTCATGCTGACATCAACAGTTGACTCCTCAACTGACCAGCGGGCCCCGAACGTCATAGGCACAAGTTTTAATTAAGATTAAATATTAATTAATCAGATTAATTTAGTGGGGGGACCCACGTGTCATTCTCTCATTATTCTAATTATCCAATTAATTAATTTAACTAATATATATATATTTATTTATTTAATAAAAACATTAACATTATCTTTATTTTTATTTTAACTATCGCGTGGGGCCTCCCTGTCATAGACAGCGGGTGCGTTGGCCCCACCGGTAAGTGACCTTAGGCCAAATACTCGATTTTATTCATAGATATAAACATGCAAATATCGTATTCCTCCAAATACCTATATACGCAATACATACATCGCATCTCATACATACATACATATATACTGAATACATCATTTGTTTTTATTTTATTCAACTCTCACACTCTCATCTCTCTCTGTTAACAAACAACAGAGAACACAACACAGAGTCTGTGGTAACCTCCTCAACATAGAAGAGAGCCAACTTCATCTCCTCCTACCGGAGTCAAACGTTGACGGATCGAAGCCCCGTTTGCCAGAACGGAACCGGCACGGTGAGGGGAACACGATGGTGGGAGGAGCCCGAGGAGGGGCTCACCAACGTTGATGAGACAGCTCGGTGAAGCCGGAGTTCGCGGGAAGGCGGAGGCGACAGTGGTGATGGCGCGGTGATGACGTGGTGGCGGCGGTGACGGTCGCCGGAGGGGGCCTCCCGGAGTCGTGGCTGGAGAGGAGAGCCCTCCGGTGAAGAAGGGGCCGGCCGGATCCGGCGGGGGTTGCCCCGGCCTCAAGGGGAGGGAGGCCGGCCGGTCATGGTGGTCGCCGGAGTTGAAGGGGGGGGGGCGGCCGAGGTGGTTGTCGGGATGGTCGGCGGGGAGTGAGGCGAGGCCGAGAGGAGGGAGGCCTCGGGGTAGGGAGGGAGATCTGGAGGCACGAGGGGAGGAGGAGGCCTCGGGGTGGGGAGGAAGAGGCCGGTGGAGGGAGAGGCCGACGGTGGGGGGGGGGCTCGCCGGCCGGGGTGGGGGCGAGGTGGAGAGGAGGGCTCGGGGTGGGAGAGGGAGATCGTGGGGGGGGGGGTCTGGTGCGTGGGGAGGGGGTGTTCGTGGGGGGAAACTGGGAGGGAGAGAGGATACCGAGAGGAGAGGCTCGGTCTCGTGGGGAGGGGGTTACGAGAGGGAGGGGTGTCGGTGGGGGTGGGGCCCCCCACGAGGGGGTTGGGGAAATGAGGCGGGAGCCCCTGGCGGTGGCGGTGCAAGTGGGAGGGAGGGAGCGAGGCAGGGAGGGGTTGCCTCGCCCTAGGGTTTGAGGGGGGGTGCGGGGTGCGCTGGCTCGGCTCGGCCACTTTGGCCTAGTCGGCCAGGGGGGTGGGGGGGTTCCTCTTTTTCTTTTTGTTTTGTTTTCCTTTTCTATTATTTCTTCTTTCTAATTTCTTTTTTTTCTTTCTAATTTCTTTTCTTTCTTTTATCATTATTATTTTTAATACTTTCTTTCTTTAATAGTTAATATGAGTTTATAAATATAATTATCTTTTGTTTTCAACTTCCGAATCCGGATAGAAATTCAATGCGGGTCAACGACGGTAATTCTCGATGATGTGGCATCATTAGCGGGTGATCACTGTAGCATAATTACAATATTTACTGTAGCAAAAGTCGAGGATGTCACAATTCTCCCCTACTAACAAGAATTCTCGTCCCGAGAATTAAGAGGTAGAGGGAAAGAGCCCGGGGTAGTCATCACGAAGATGATCCTCGCGTTCCCAAGTGGCTTCATCTTCAGAGTGATTTGACCACTGCACCTTAAGGAACTTGGTGACCTTGCGACGAGTCTTACGTTCAGCTTGGTCGAGAATGCGGACCGGATTCTCTTTATAAGAGAGGTCTTGTTGTAGTTCAAGCATATCGTGATACACTGCTCGAATAGGGTCCTTGAAACAGCGACGAAGCTGAGAAACGTGGAAGACATCGTGAACCTGAGAAAGGTTCGCCGGCAGTTCCAATTGATAAGCCACTCTTCCACGCCTTTCGAGAACAGTGAAAGGATCAATATAACGAGGAGCTAACTTGCCCTTGATTCCGAAACGGTGTGCACCTCTCATTGGTGTGACACGAAGATAAGCCTTTTCGCCAGGTTGATAGACCATATCTTGATGATGACAGTCATACTGACTCTTCTGACGAGACTGAGCAGCCTTTAGATTCTCATGAATAATGCGGACTTGATCTTCGGCATGTTGAATAATATCCGGACCGAAGAGTGATCGTTCCCCAGTCTCTGACCAATTCAGAGGAGTTCGACACCTTCGCCCATACAATACTTCGATAGGGGCCATCTTCAGACTAGCTTGATAGCTATTGTTGTAAGAGAACTCGGCATACGGGAGAGATTCCTCCCATTTCTTACCGAAAGAAATGACACAAGCTCGAAGCATGTCCTCGAGAATTTGGTTGACTCGTTCAACTTGTCTCTGGGATTGAGGATGAAATGCAGTGCTGAAGGACAGATGAGTCCCCATAGCCTTCTGAAAACTTTCCCAGAATTTTGAAGTGAACAAGCTGCCACGGTCCGAACTGATTACCAACGGAATACCGTGAAGTGAAACTACTCTTGACATATAAAGATCTGCCAGCTGACTAGCATTAATTGTTTCTTTGACGTCCAAAAAATGTGCAACTTTGGACAGTCGATCAATGACGACAAGAATAGCATCATTACCTTTCTGAGATCTGGGAAAACCAGTGACAAAGTCCATTTCAACATGGTCCCATTTCCACTCAGGAATAGAGATAGGTTGCAGAGTCCCAGCAGGCTTTTGGTGTTCTACTTTGATATGCCGGCATATATCACATTCTGCCACATAGCCTGCAATGTCTTGTTTCATATTGGGCCACCAGAATCTTTGCCGGATGTCTTGGTACATCTTGGTACTACCCGGGTGAATAGACAATGGTGTGTCATGAGCTTCTTCCATCACCTTCCCAGTCATCCTGAGATTTTCCTTCTTATTTGGGACGAATAGGCTACCCTTGAAATACAAGGCGCCACCTTCATCAACAGTGAAAAAGGAGGGTTTACCCTTCGCAATATAGCTCTTAATCCTGTCGACATCATCGTCAAAGTCTTGCAGATTCTTTATGGAGCTCACAAGATCTGGTTCAACCACTAGGTTACTGAGGGAACCCTGATTAACAACATGAAGGTTCATCTTTTGACACTCTTCAGGAGGGGGAACAAGGTAACCCCGAGGAACAATGTGGAGGTTCAGCTTACGGAATTCCTCTTGCAGACGATCGTGAACCTTATGAACCTGGAGGTGGTTGCAGTATGACTTGCGACTTAAGGCATCAGCCATTACGTTAGCCTTGCCAGGGGTATATGATATACTACAGTCAAAATCTGCTATACGCTCCATCCATCTTTGTTGACGTAGGTTCAGCTCCGGTTGATTGAACAAGTACTTCATACTTTGATGGTCGGTGTAGATTTCACAGCGATTACCGACAAGGTATTGTCGCCATTCCTTCAACGCATGAATGACTGCGACACGCTCGAGATCATGAACTGGGTAGTTCTCTTCATGAGCACGCAGTTGACGTGAAGCATAAGCGATCACCTTGCGATCCTGCATTAGGACACAACCTATTCCTTGACGAGAAGCATCACAGTATATGAAGAAATCACTTTTTGTATCTGGAGGAGCAAGTACTGGAGCAGACGTCAGTTTGTCCTTGAGCGCCTGGAAACTTTCCTGACGTTTATCAGTCCATTCATACTTAACACCCTTGTGAAGCAGGTTGGTTAAGGGCTTCGCAATCTTGGAGAAGTTCTCGACGAATCGACGTCAATAGCTGGCGAGTCCGAGAAAACTTCTGACTTGCTTGACATTCTTCGGGGGAGTCCAGTCAAGAATAGCTTGAATTCGTTCGGGGTTGACCGCAATACCATCCTTGGAAATCACATGACCAAGGTAAGTCACTTCGTCTAGCCAGAACTCACATTTGGAATACTTCGCATAGAGTTTATGCTCCCGAAGCTTATCCAGTACAAGACGAAGATGTTCAGCATGCTCTTCTTTTTTCTTCGAAAATACCAGAATATCATCCAGATATACCACGACAAATTTTTCGAGGTAGTCCATGAATATATAATTCATCAATCGAGAGAAGGTTGCCGGTGCATTGGTTAAGCCGAAGGACATGACGGTGTACTCGTATGATCCATATCTAGTAACAAAGGCGGTCTTTGGAATATCCTCCTTGCGAACACGGATCTGGTGGTATCCCAACCTCAAGTCGAGCTTAGAGAAGACGGTGGAACGAGCAAGTTGATCATACAAATCATTTATCCGAGGGAGAGGATATTTGTTTTGAATAGTGGCCTGGTTGATAGGACGATAGTCTTGAACCAATCGATTTATCCCATCCTTCTTCTTAACAAAGAGAGAAGGTGCTCCCCAAGCAGAGGAACTCGGACGGATGAAACCCAGACGGAGCGAGTTGTCAATTTCTTTCTTAAGTTCAAGGAGTTCATGTGGTGGCATTTTATAAGGACGCTTGGCAATAGGAGTGGTACCGGGTACCAAGTCAATGACAAACTCGACAGCTCGAGCAGGGGGAATCCCCGGAAGTTCTTCTGGAAAGACATCTTGGAATTCTCGGACCACTGGAATGTTTTCAATCCCTTCAAGAGGCGACGCATTTAATGCATTCAAGGCATATAGCCATGCCTCAGCATTTCGGACGAGGTGAGCATGGTAGCTTACTAGTTCATCTGAAGGGTGTAGGAGGTGGACGGTTTTGGTGGTACAAACGATCGATGCCGTATGAGCTTTCAACCAGTCCATCCCCAATATGAGATCAATGTTGGATGACTTTAGTAGGATGGGGTTGGCAAGAAATTCTAATCCTTCAATTTCAACTTGAACATGGGGGCAAACCACAGAGGTTCGGCATTCGCCCCCAGGGGTGTTTGCCACTATCGGGATGTTCATCTCTTCGCTCCTAATGTCATGCATGTATGCAAAATTTCTGACATAAAGGAATGAGATGCTCCTGTATCAAACAATACAGAAGCAGGTACTGAGTTAACGAGAAGTGTACCAATCACGGTAGCAGGCTGGTCTTGAGCTTGACTCATATCAATGTTGTTGGCCTGACCACGAACATAAGCAGGCTTAGCGTTGAAGTTGCGGTTCTGGTTGTTGCCACTGCCAGTTGCGGGAAGTGTCAGCTGATTCGGATTATGCCTGCATTCTCTAGCACGGTGACCTGGACGGCCACACTTGAAGCACAGCCCGTCCTCACGACGGGAAGGAGGAACTCGAGGCGGTGGAGCTGGAAGCCTCGGCTGCCTAGGTGGCGGAGGAGGCAGGCGAGGTGCAGCATAGGACGTCCTCGGAGCAGGAGCAGGTGCATGGTACATGTTGTTGGGAATCCAGATCTTCCGCTTCTGTGCAGATGAGCCCGAAGATGAGCCCATGTCACGGTTGCGCTTGCTGCTATCTTTGTATTCCTGCAGACCAGTCTCAACCTGAATAGCCTTGTTCACCAGGGTGGCGAAATCAGCATAGTCCTGAACGAGGAGTGTCAGCTTGATATCAGGGTGAAGGCCTTCACGGAACTTCTCCTGCCTGCGTGCGTCAGTCGCAATGTCTTCTTCAGCATAGCGAGATAATTCCAGAAATTCTCGCTGATAAGCATCCACAGTCTGGTCCCAGGATCGAAACCTGGCTCTGATACCAACTTGTGACGCCCTCGGTTTAATCGTATGCTAATCATACACGCAAATGCGTACGATCAAACCCAAGGACTCACGGGAAGATATCACAACACAACTCTAGACACAAATAAAATAACATCAGCTTCATATTACAAGCCAGGGGCCTCGAGGGCTAGAATACGGAAGCTCAATAAAAACACGAGTCAGCGAAAGCAACAATATCTGAGTACAGACATAAAACATGGGGTGCCTTAGAGAAGGCTAGCACAAAAGATACAACGATCGAACGAGGCGAGGCCTCCTGCCTGGGAAGCTCCTAACTACTCCTGATCATCAGTGGCCTCCACTTAGTAGTAGGCACCGTCGGGGTAGCAGTCGTCGGCGGCGGGGACCTCCATCTCGTGGGCTCCATCATCTGGTCGCAGCAAACGGATCGAGGGGACAAGAGGGGGAGCAAAGCAGTGGCGAGTACTCATCCAAAGTACTCGCAAGTCTTACATCAGAACTATTCTAATTATGCATCAGTATCAAAGAAGGGGGGGGGTTATATGTGGACTGACTGCAGCAATGCGAGAATAGAGAGAGAAGGCCTAGTCCTATCGAAGACTAGCATCTTGACGGTCTTGCAGCAATTAGACGAGAGTAGAACAGGGGTAACACATTAATAGTCATATTGTTGTAGCAATATTAAAGTGAGGTCACGCATAAAGATCCTCCCTCGAGTCCCTGCGAGGAAGCAATCCCGAGGCAAACTAACTCCAGTTAAGTAACAATTGTAGTTGTAAAAGATCGGGGCACAACTCCAAGTCGTCCTGTAACCGTGGACACGGCTATCCGAATAGTTAATTTTCATCCCTGCAGGGGTGCACCACATGTCCCGTCACGCTCGATAACACTCTGGCCGGACATACTTTTCTAGGTCCTGCCCGGCCTCGGAATATCGACACGTCGCAGCCCCACCTAAGACTAATCAGAGAAGCCAGCCCGCCGGTCTAACTCCTAAGCACAAAGGGTTCATGTGCGCAGTTCCCCTTCGCGCTCCTGCACGTGGCGTGGGCGGCCGACGTCAGTCCTAGCATCCATTAATCACAAGAGCGATGCATCTCGGGACCACTCGGGCGCGCGCCGCTACATTGCTGTCATCTGAAAAGCTTCGGCTGATACCGCGACGCTGAGTACCCATAATTCTTCCCGCGTAGCCGGTTAGTGCGAAAAGGTCTCCGACCAACCCATATCAAATATCCAAATCCATTAACATTTTAATTAGGCCAACAGCACAGCTTCACGGGAATCCACCCGTCTTACAACTAATCACCAATGATCCTAGTAACATGGTCGAGTAACTGTATGGTTGTAACACCGGGGGAATCTGAGGTATCACCCTCGTTGGATTCCGAACGATGTACCCGTCAAGGTGGGCTTAGAGGAATCACCCTCGGGGGTCCCGCACTTGAGGGGTTGCACGACAGAGGCGTCATCGGGAATGGTGAAAGAGGAATCATCCTTGATAACCACGACCGACTAGCTATACTACAGAGATATCATCAGGAGTACTTAGCGAGGTTTCACCCTCGATACCCGATAGTATCCCTGTAGCTCGTACAACGAAGGGGGTGTATGTGCTGTGTCGGGTCTGGCTCGTCGATCAGGGATCAAGATTGAAAACAAGCGGGTCAACTGAACTACAGGGTCAGAGGGGATGACTGCTCCACCTATACTAGGCATATTAAAGGTACAAGACTGAAAGTAACAGTTCATCAAAAACAGGCTATGCATCAGATATAGGAGCTAACTACAACAGTAGCAAAATACTAATGCAAGCAGTAGGAAGAAAGACATAGGCGATATAGGAATGATCAAGGGGGGGGGTTGCTTGCCTTGTTGCTCTGCGGCAAAGGACTGATCGGCAGGGCCGTAGATGTACCCGGCAGCAGCGTCAGTCTCGGGGTCTACCGGTAAGAAGAGGGGGAAGAAACAATAAATAATAGCAACGATGCAACACAAAGCATGACATGGCAAGATGCAGGCTAGACATGAGCTAACGCAGCAACATCCGTCATAGACGGGTCGAAAGAATATCTGATGATATTTTTCGGGTCTCGGGCTACTATCGGTCATATTGGAAACGATGGAAAAGTTCCATGTTTGATATGCTTGGGACGCGTGACAGACGAATGGACCGTGTATCCGGGTTCGTCTCGTTCTGCTGATCAACTTTCATGTTGAAACTATTTTGATCTGACTTACGGATTATTTAATATTAATTTTTAAAGTTTTATTCAATAATTAGGAATTAAAAAGAGATTTAAATAATTTAATAAAAAACTATTATGACATCAGCATGATGTCATGCTGACATCAACAGTTGACTGGTCAACTAACTAGCGGGCCCCGAACGTCATAGGCACAAGTTTTAATTAAGATTAAATATTAATTAATCAGATTAATTTAGTGAGGGGACCCACGTGTCATTCTCTCATTATTCTAATTATCCAATTAGTTAATTTAACTAATATATATCTATTTATTTATTTAATAAAAACATTAACATTATCTTTATTTTTATTTTAACTATCGCGTGGGGCCTCCCTGTCATAGACAGCGGGTGCGTTGGCCCCACCGGTAAGTGACCTTAGGCCAAATACTCGATTTTATTCATAGATATAAACATGCAAATATCGTATTCCTCCAAATACCTATATACACAATACATACATCGCATCTCATACATACATACATATATACGGAATACATTATTTGTTTTTATTTTATTCAAATCTCACACTCTCATCTCTCTCTGTTAACACACAACAGAGAGTCTGTGGTAACCTCCTCAACATAGAAGAGAGCCAACTTCATCTCCTCCTACCGGAGTCAAACGTCAATGGATCGGACCCCGTTTGCCGGAACGGAACCGGGACAGTGAGGGGAACGCGATGGTGGGAGGAGCCCGAGGAGGGGCTCACCAACGTTGATGAGATGGCCCGGTGAAGCCGGAGTTCACGGGAAGGCGGAGGCGACGATGGTGATGGCGCGGTGATGACGTGGTGGTGGCGGTGACGGTCGCCGGAGGGGGCCTCCCGGAGTCGTGGCCGGAGAGGAGAGCCCTCTGGTGAAGAAGGGGCCGGCCGGATCCGGCGGGGGTTGCCCCGGCCTCAAGGGGAGGGAGGCCGGCCGGTCATGGTGGTCGCCGGAGTTGAAGGGGGGGGGGCGGCCGAGGTGGTTGTCCGGATGGCCGGCGGGGAGTGAGGCGAGGCCTAGAGGAGGGAGGCCTCGGGGTAGGGAGGGAGATTTGGAGGCACTAGGGGAGGAGGAGGCCTCGGGGTGGGGAGGAAGAGGCCGGTGGAGGGAGAGGCCGGCGGTGGGGGGCTCGCCGGCCGGGGTGGGGGCGAGGTGGAGAGGAGGGCTCGGGGTGGGAGAGGGAGATCGTGGGGGGGGGGTTCTGGTGCGTGGGGAGGGGGTGTTCGTGGGGGGAAACTGGGAGGGAGAGAGGATAACGAGAGGAGAGGCTCGGTCTCATGGAGAGGGGGTTACGAGAGGGAGGGGTGTCGGTGGGCGTGGGGCCCCCCACGAGGGGGTTGGGCAAATGAGGCGGGAGCCCCTCGCGGCGGCGGCGCAAGTGGGAGGGAGGGAGTGAGGCACGGAGGGGTTGCCTCGCCCTAGGGTTTGAGGGGGGTGCGGGGTGGGCTGGCTCGGCTGGGCCACTTTGGCCCAGTCAGCCACGGGGGTGGGGGGGGGGGTTTCCTCTTTTTGTTTTTGTTTTGTTTTGTTTTCCTTTTCTATTATTTCTTCTTTCTAATTTCTTTTTTTTCTTTTTAATTTCTTTTCTTTCTATTATCATTATTATTTTTAATACTTTCTTTCTTTAATAGTTAATATGAGTTTATAAATATAATTATCTTTTGTTTTCAACTTCCGAATCCGGATAGAAATTCAATGCGGGTCAACGAATGTAATTCTCGATGATGTGGCATCATTAGCGGGTGATCACTGTAGCTTAATTACAATATTTACTGTAGCAAAAGTCGAGGATGTCACATTGATGACCCACAACCTATTGATGATAGCTTTCCCGATGAGCAATTGAATGTCATCAATGCTTCACGTAGTTCTCCGTGGTATGCTGATTATGCAAACTATATCGTTGCGAAATACATACCACCTAGTTTCACGTACCAGCAAAAGAAGAAATTCTTCTTTGACTTGAGACACTACTTTTGGGATGATCCTCACCTTTATAAGGAAGGAGTAGATGGTGTTATTAGACGTTGTGTACCTCAACATGAACAGGGACAAATCCTACAGAAGTGTCACTCCGAGTCCTACGGAGGACACCATGCGGGAGATAGAACTGCACACAAGGTATTGCAATCAGGTTTCTATTGGCCCACTCTCTTCAAGGATGCGCGTAAGTTTGTCTTGTCTTGTGACGAATGTCAAAGAATAGGTAATATTAGCAAACGTCAGGAAGTGCCTATGAACTATTCACTTGTCATTGAACCGTTTGATGTTTGGGGCTTTGATTATATGGGACCTTTTCCCAAATCCAATGGGTATACTCATATCCTAGTTGCTGTTGATTACGCACTAAGTGGGTAGAAGCTATCCCCACTAGTAGTGCTGATCACAACACTTCTACCAGGATGCTTAAAGAAGTTATTTTCCCTAGATTTGGAGTCCCTAGATATCTAATGACCGACGGTGGTTCACATTTCATTCATGGTGCTTTCCGTAAAACGTTTGCTAAGTACGATGTCAACCATACAATTGCGTCTCCCTATCACCCTCAGTTCAGTGGTCAAGTAGAGCTAAGCAACAGAGAGATTAAACTAATTCTGTAAAAGACTGTCAACAGGTCTAGAAAGAATTGGTCTAAGAATCTCGATGATGCACCGTGGGCTTATAGACTTGCCTATAAGAATCCCATGGGCATGTCTCCGTACAAAATGGTGTACGGTAAAGCATGTCATTTACCTCTTGAGCTAGAGCATAAAGCTTATTGGGCAATCAAAGAGCTCAACTTTGATTTCAAACTTGCCGGTGAGAAGAGCTTATTTGATATTAGCTCGCTTGATGAATGGAGAACTCAGGCACATGAGAATGCCAAGTTGTTCAAAGAAAAGGTTCAGAGGTGGCATGATAAGAGGATACAAAAGCGTGGGTTCAATGTAGGTGATTATGTCTTTCTATATAACTCTCGTTTAAGATTCTTTGCAGGCAAGCTTCTCTCTAAATGGGAAGGTCCCTATGTTGTTGAGGAAGTATATCATTCCGGTGCTATCAAGATCAACAACACGGAAGGTAATTGTCTGAGAGTTGTAAATGGGCAGAGAATCAAGCATTATATCTCAGGTACTCCCATAAATGTTGAAAGCAATATTATAAATACCATAACTCCGGAAGAATACCTAAGGGACATTTATCAGCCTATTTCAGACTCCGAAAACGAAGAGGTATGTGATTCGGTAAGAAAATAGAGTCCAAAACTTTTTCAGTAGGAAATTTTCTCCGTTTTGGAATATTTGAAAAAAATACAAAAATTGGAAGTAGTCCGGAAAGTGCTCGAGCAGGCGACAAGCTTGCCCGGCGCGGGCCCAGCCCCTGGCCGCGCGTAGGGGGCTTGTGCCCACCTCGTGCGCCTCCCGGACTCCGTTTTCGTGCGGGGTACTCCTTCTGGTCTGGAAAAAATCATTATATATACTACCGTTTGGTCTGACCCCTGCATCACAAATATTTCCTTTGTTTTTCGTTTCGGGCCTGTTTCTATTGCAGATCTAGATTGCTATGACTTCCTCAAAAGCTCCGAAGGACAAGATCTTCGAGAAGGTCATCAATACCTACCTCACAGGAGTGCTGCAACACCCTCAATCTATCGAGATCCGTGAGGGTATGTTGCACATCCGTGATGTTGAGGGGCCCAAGAAGACCGGAAGCATGGAGACGAGGCTCGAAGCAATGGAGAAACAAGTCTTCAAGTGCCAAGGGATGGTGGAGCGTGGACTCAACGCTAACCACATGATGATGACGGAGTTCACCAGCACGCAGAGGATTGATGCCAATGACATTGGGAAGCACCTATCCAGGCTCTATGACAGGATTGATCAACTCCAGGCCCAGATCTATGACCTGCAGAACCAAAACTATGAGCATGAGTATAGATTTAAATCAATACGGTTGGCTGCAGATTTGAGGATTCCGGAGACTCATTCATCTTTCCATGATGGAGCACATATGCCTTGGAAGAAGGAGGATCAAGCCCATGTTGCAACAACTCCTCCACCATCACCACCAAAGGAAGACAACTAAACATGGGTATGGGCAATCCCCTTGGCTTGTGCCGAGCTTGGGGGAGTTGCCCCGGTATCGTATCACCATCACATCTTTTGCCTTTACCTTGTTTTAGTTTTCCTTTTCAGTTTTCTCTTTCTCTAGTAGATTAAAAGTCTTAGTGTTTTAGTCTTGAGTTTTGCTTTGTGTCACCCCCGATGTATTCGAGCTCGTGAGCCATATAATAAAGAGTGTCTTAGTTGAAGGTCTTTGCCTCTTGCCATGATCAAAAGAGTGAGAATAGAACAAAAGCATGAAAGATCATGTAATGATCTTATCGAAAGTGATGGCTTCACATATAAAAAGAATGAGGATTGAAACTTGTTGAGGGTAGGCAAACGTAGACCTTGGTCATGGTTGCAATTAATAGGAAGTGATAAAGAAGGAGAGGTTCACATATAAATATATCATCTCTGACACCATCTATGATTATGAACACTCACTAAACTATAGCATGCCTAGAAGTAGATGTTGGAAAAGGAAGACAACATAATGAATTGTGTTTGCTTGGTTCCGAACAATGTTATATGACTAGAGATCCCTTAGCATGTGACGATTGCTTCCACCTCATATTAGCCAAACCTCCCGCACCACGTAGAGATACTACTTGTGCATCCACAAACCTTCAACCCAGTTTTGCCATGAGAGTCCACCATACCTACCTATGGATTGAATAAGATCCCTCAAGTAAGTTGTCATCGGTGCAAGCAATAAAAATTGCTCCCTAATATGTATGATCTATTAGTGTGTGGAAAATAAGCTTTGTACGAACCTGTGATGAGGAAGACATAAAAGCGACAGACTGCATAATAAAATTCTTTATCACAGGAGGAAATATAAAGTGACGTTCCTCCGCACTAAGAGGACACACATCCAAACCTCAAAAGCGCATGACAACCTTTGCTTCCCTCTGCGAAGGGCCTATCTTGTACCTTTACTTTTTGCCATTGAAAGAGTCATGGTGATCTTCACCAATTCCCTATTTTGCCTTTATCTTGGCTAACGTCATATGCTTGGGAAAGATCTATATTCATATGTCAACTTGGAGGTAAGTATTCATGAATTATTATTGTTGACATTACCCTTGAGGTAAGCAGTTGGGAGCCAAAACTATAAGCACCTATCTTTCTCTGTGTCCAGCTGAAACTTTGATCTCATGAGTACCACGTGAGTTGTAGCAATTGTAGAGAACGAAAGAATGATTGAGTATGTGGATTTGCTTTACAAGCTCTTATTTGACTCTTTCTGATGTGTTGATAAATTGCAATTGCTTCAATGACTAAAGGCGATCGGTTGTTACTTCTCGGTAAGGTTCTTAATCCATGCTTTACCATGTGAAGGGATCGTCACTTTAGCATGAGAGATTATATGTTGGTATTGCTATTCTGATCACGATCATGATGCATGCATGTTCGTATCTAGTTTTGTCGACACCTCTCTCCCTAAACACGTGGACATATTTATTGAGCTAGTCTTTCGCTTGAGGACAAGCGAGGTCTAAGCTTGGGGGAGTTGATACGTCCATTTTGCATCATGTTTTCATGTTGATATTTATCGCTTCTTGGGCTGTTATTTCACTTCACGGTACAATACTTATGCCTTTTCTCTCTTATTTTGCAAGGTTTACATGAAGCGGGAGAATGCTGGCAGCTGGAATTCTGGCCTGAAAAAGGAGCAAAGTTGAGATGCCTATTCTACGCAACTCCAAACACCGTAAAAATCAATGAGGATTTTTTTCCGGATTTATAAAAAATACTGGGCCGAAGAAGCACCAGAGGGGCGCCAGCAGGTGGCCACAAGCCTGCTAGGCGCGGCCACCCCCTGGTCGCGCCTAGGGGGGCTTGTGGGCAGCTTGCTGGCCCACTGGCCCCCCTCTTCTGCTATATGAAGGGTTTCGTCTAGAAAAAAATCAGAGAGGAGATTTTTCGTGGATTCGTCGCCGCCACGAGGCGGAACTTGAGCAGAACCATTCTAGAGCTCTGGCAGGACGATCCTGCCGGGGAAACTTCCCTCCCGGAGGGGGAAATCGTCGCCATCGTCATCACCAACACTCCTCTCATCGGAGGGGACTCGTCACCATCAACATCTTCATCAGCACCATCTCATCTCCAAACCCTAGTTCATCACTTGTAACTAATCTCCATCTCGTGACTCCGATTGGTACTTGTAAGGTTGCTAGTATTGTTAATTACTCTTTGTAGTTGATGCTAGTTGGATCACTTGGTGGAAGAGTTTATGTTCAGAGCCTTGATGCTACTCATTACCTCTCTGGTCATGAATATGAGTATGCTTTGTGAGTAGTTACTTTTGTTCCTGAGGACATGGGATAAGTCATGCTAATAATAGTCATGTGAATTTGGTATTCGTTCGGTATTTTGATATGTTGTATGTTGTTTTTCCTCTAGTGGTGTTATGTGAACGTCGACTACATAACACTTCACCATTATTTGTGCCTAGAGGAAGGCATTGGGAAGTAGTAAGTAGATGATGGGTTGCTAGAGTGATAGAAGCTTAAACCCTAGTTTATGCGTTACTTCGTAAGGGGCTGATTTGGATCCACTAGTTTATTGCTATGGTTAGACTTTGTCTTAATTCTTCTTTCGTAGTTGTGGATGCTAGCGAGAGGGGTTAATCATAAGTGGGATGCTTGTCCAAGTAAGGGCACTACCCAAGCGCCGGTCCACCCACATATCAAACTATCAAAGTAACGAACGCGAATCATATGAACATGATGAAAACTAGCATGACAGAAATTCCCGTGTATTCTCGGGAACGTTTTTCCTCCTATAAGACTTTGTCCAGGCTTGTCCCTTGCTACAAAAGGGATTGGGCCACTTTACTGCACCGTTGCTACTTTTGTTACTCGTTGCTTGCTACGAATCATCTCACCACACAATCACTTGTTACCGACAATTTCAGTGCATGCAAATTTTACCTTGCTGAAAACCACTTGTCAGATCCTTCTGCTCCTCGTTGGGTTCGACACTCTTACTTATCGAAAGGACTACGATTGATCCCCTATACTTGTGGGTCATCAGTCTACAAAGAACTACTCACGCATCATGGGAGAGGCACCGATGGACATGATGAACCCCTCCGTGATGGTGTCTAGATTGGATCTGGTGTTTCTGGACTCTGCGGCGGCTGTAATTGATTTTCGTCCCCCTCCTAGGGTTTCTAGAATATTGGGGTATTTATAGAGCAAAGAGATAGTGCGGGAGGCCGACGAGGAGGGCACAACCCACCGAGGCACGTCTGGTGGGTTGTGCTCCGATCAGAGCTCCCCTCAATTGCGTTCGTGGCCCACTGGATGTCTTCTGGCCCACAAAAAATATGTAAAAAGTTTCTCTGCGTTTGGACTCCGTTTGGTATTGGTTTCCTGCAATGTAAAAAACATGCAGAAAACAACAACTGGCACTGGGCACTATGTCAATAGGTTAGTACCAAAAAATGATATAAAATGACTATAAGATGATTGTAAAACATGCAAGAATGATAGTATAATAGCATGGAACAATCAAAAATTATAGATACGTTGGAGACGTATTAGGATCCCCAAGCTTAATTCCTTCTTGTCCTCGAGTAGGTAAATGATAAAAACAATTTTTTTGATGTGGAATGCTGCCTACCATGTTCATCACATTTCTTTTCTTTATAGCATGGAAAATTGGACTTTTATATGGTTCAAAGCAATAGTCTAGTTTTGACATGAAGACTTTAATACTCAAGCATACCAACAAGAAACCATGTCTTTCAAAGTATCAACACTAAAGCAAGTTATACCTAGCCCATTATGCTCAACCATTGATCCATTCATGAAACACACTCGAACATTGGCTACACCCAATGCTCAAATACGATCATAGTTCCCCTTAGTTGGTGCTTTATGACAGAAGATGGAGACTCAAATTCAAAATAAAAATTGCATAAGTAAAGAAAGGCCCTTCGTAGAGGGAAGTAGATATTTGTAGACGTGCCAGAGCTCCAAGCGAAAATTGAGAGATAAAAACATTTTGGGAGGCATACTTTTCCCACCAACGAAAACGACTTAGAGCTCCCAACACTTTCCATGCTAGATACATCATAGGCGGTTCCCAAAGAGAAAATAAAGTTTATTCCTTTTGCCACCATTACTTTCACTTTCCATGGCTTGTCTGTATCCACGGGTGCCCTCCATACCAACACTTTCCAAGGAATTTATTATTTGACAAGAAAAAGTAAATTCATTTTTTAATTTCGGGACTGGGCATCCCTAATACCTTTACCGTACTCCCGTGCAATGACAAGTGAATAAATACTCATCGTGAGAATAACACATCTAGCATGGAAAATATTGGCTACCCCTCACTGCCTCACGAGCGGTAGAGCACGCAAAAGAGAAATTTATTTTGAAAATTAGAGATGGCACATGCAAATTTGCTTAGAACAACATGGAAATACCGCATATAGGTAGGTATAGTGGACTCATATGGAAAAACTGGTTTAAAGGGTTTTGGATGCACAAGTAGTGATCATACTTAGTGCAAAATGAAGGCTAGCAAAAAGATTGAGAAGCGACCAACCAAGAAACAAAAAATACCGTACCCAAGCATTAAGCATAAGTAACACCAAATAATGCACCATAAGTAGGATATAAATTTCGTTGCATAACTATTGACTTTCGTGCTTGCATAGGAAATCACAAACCTTAACATCAATATTCTTACTAAAGCACAATTACTCATCAACATGACTCACATATCATATTGTCATATCTCAAAACCATTACTAAGAATCAAGTTTATTTTGTCCAATGATCTTCATGAAAGTTTTTATTATATCCTCCTTGGATATCTATGACTTTGGGACTATTTTCATATGTTGCTTTTGATAAGCTCAAACAAATTGAAGTGAAGAACATGAGCATAATTTTTCTTTCTCTCAAAATAATCTAAGTGAAGCAAGAGATAATTTCTTATTTTTTTACTAAATCCCAAATAAATCTAAGTGAAGCACGAGATCATTTCTTCAAAAATAACAAAGCACACCGTGCTCAAAAAGATATAAGTGAAGTACTAGAGCAAATCCATGGCTCTAAAAATTTAAGTGAAGCATAGGAGCAAGCATAGCATAATTTTTGGCTCTCTCAAAAAGGTGTGTCCAGAAAGGATTCAAGACTTAAAACACAAAGCAAAACAAGCAAAGACTCATATCATACAAGACACTCCAAGCAAAACTCATAATATGTGACGAATAAAAATATAGTTTGAAGTAAAATACCGATGGTTGTTAGAAGAAAGAGGGAATGCCACTCGGGGGCATCCCCAATCTTAGTTGCTTGCTACTTCTTGAATATTATCTTGGGTTGACTCAGTAATCCCCAAGCTTGGATTTTTTGCTTATCCTTATTCCTTCATCCATCGTAAGATCACCCAAAACTTGAAAACTTCAATCACACAAAACTCGACAAAACCTTCGTAAGATCCGTTAGTATAAGAAAGCAAACCACTACTATAAGTACTGTTGAAACCTTATTCATATTTTTTTGCATTATATATAATGTATTCCAAATATTCTATGGCAAAAACTCATCAAAGAAAACCATAGAATCATCAAAACAAGCACACAACGCAAAGAAAACAAAATCTGTCAAAAACAGAATAGACTGTAGCAATCTGACTACTTCAAATACTTATGTAACTCCAGAAATTCTGAAAAATTAGGACAAGGTTAATAAGTTTTTTATTATTTGTCAAAAAGAATCAACCCAAAATCACTCTTCTGTTAAACATGTAAAATAATTTTGTGAGCGCAAAAGTTTCTATTTTTCAGCAAGATCAAATCAACTTTCACCCAAATCACCCCAAAGGCCTTGCTTGGCACAAACAATAATTTAGACCACAAAAACAGATCTAACCAGAGGTATAATTGTGTATTTTATTGAAAACAGCAAGAAAACCAAAAAGAAAAAAGATACAAGTTGGGTTGCCTCCCAACAAGCGCTATAGTTTTATGCCCCTAGCTAGGCATAATGCATAGGATCTAAGAGTTGTCATCTTTGTTTCTAGATCCATATGATGCCCTCATGATTGATTCATATGGTGACCTAATTATTTATCTATCCATTCCCTTCTTTATTGGAAATTGAAATTTAATATTGCCTTCTTTCATATCAATCACGACACCAATAGTACGTAAAAACGGTCTACCAAGTATAATTGGACAAGACGGATTGCAATCAATATCAAGAAAAATAAAATCTATGGGCACATAATTCCTATTTGCATGAATAATAACATCATTAATTCTTCCCATGGGCTTTTTAACAGTAGAATCCGCCAAGTGCAAATTTAAAGAGCATTCTTCAATATTGGTAAGACCAAGCACATCACATAAAGATTTCGGAATTGTATAAAAACCAACACCCAAGTCACATAAAGCAAAACACTCATAATTTTTAATCTTGACTTTGATAGTAGGTTCCCACTCATCCTGCATTTTTCTAGGAATTGAAACTTTTAATTCCGATTTTTCTTCAAAAGCTTTCATCATAGCATCAACAATATGTATAGTAAAAGCTTTATTTTGTTCATAAGCATGGGGTGAATTTATAATGGATTGCAACAAAGAAATACATTCAACCAAAGATCAAATATCATAATTAAAGTCTTTGTAATCCAAAATAGTGGGCACATCACTAGTCAAAGTCTTCACCTCTTCAAACCCACCTTTATCAATTTTCTCAACAAGATTTCCACCCTCCAAATCATAGGGACGCCTTCTAACTAAAGTTGACTCTTCTACAGTTCCTTATTCATCAATCTTATTTTTACTAATAAAGAATCTATAGCAGAAACACCAATCATTTTAAGATCTTCATCACTTTTATGAAAGTAATCACTAGAAAACGCTCTTTCTAAAAATTCTCTTTTAGCTCTAAGCATAGCGGTTCTTTTCTTACTTTCATCAATAGATCTTTAATTGATTTTTCAACTTTAGGCACAGAAATTTTCATATTGAGAGTTTCTACATCATGAGAAATTCTATCAATACTTCTAGACAAATCATCAACTTTATTCAACTTTTCTTCTATCGAAGTATTGAAACTTTTTGAGTATTGATAAATTCTTTAATATTGTTCTCAAGATCACAGGTGTTTCTATTATTATTATTATTATTATAAGTAGGATTACCATAGGAATTACTATAATTATTAGAGTAATTGCTAGGAAAATAGCTAGGATTAAAATTACATGTGTAAGCATTGTTATTGAAATTATTTCGCGAAATAAAATTCACATCTATGCATCACTATTTTTTTCAATCAAAGTAGACAAAGGCACATCATTAAAATCAATAGGAGTCCTTTTATTAGAAACCAACTTCATAAGAGCATCAACTTTTTCACTCAAAGAATTTATTTCTTCTACCGAATTGATCTTTTTACTAGTAGGAGCTCTTTCGATATGCCATTGTGAGTAATTGGCCATAATATTGTCTAGCAACTTAGTAGCCTCACCCAAAGTAATTTCCATAAAAGTACCCCCTGCGGCGGAATCCAAAAGATTATTAGAAACAAAATTCAACCCCGCATAAAAAATTTGTATGATCATACAAAGATTTAAACCATGAGTTGGGCAATTCCGTAGCATCAATTTCATCCTTTCCCAAGATTGTGCAACATGCTCATGTTCAAATTGCTTGAAATTCATGATCTGGGTTCTAAGGGAAATAATTTTTGCGGGCGGTAAATACTTAGTAATAAAAGCATCTTTGCACTTGTTCCAAGAATCGATACTATTGCGAGGTAAAGAAGAAAACCAATTTTTTGCACGATCTCTCAAAGAAAACGGAAATAATTTCAAATTCACAACATCATTGTCCACATCTTTTTTCTTTTGCATATCGCATAACTCCAGAATGTGTTAAGATGGGACGCAACATCCTCATTAGGAGTACCGACAAATTGATCTTTCATAACAAGATTCAGCAACGCAATATTAATATCACAAGACTCCGCACTAGTGGCGGGAGGACCAATCGGAGTGCTGATAAAATCATTGTTGTTGGTATTTGAGAAATCACACAACTTGGTGTTCTCTTGAGTCATGATGACTTGACAACAAGATTGCACTCAAAAACAGATCTGACGAGAAAACGGCGAACAAAAAAGAAAGCGAATAAAACGACAATTTTTTGTGAAGTGGGGGAGAGGAAAATGAGAGGCAAATGGAGAATAATGTAAATTGCGAGGAGATGAGATTTGTGAATAGGAACCTGGTTGATGTTGAAGATCCTCCCCGGCAATAGCGCCAGCAATTGGCACGTTGGCGGGAGACTATCTTGGCTTGATCTTCCCTAACAACGGCGCCAGAAATTCCTTTTGATGTGTGCTAGAACTACGTCGGTATTTCCCTAAAGAGGAAGAGATGATGCATTATAACGATGGTAGGTATTTTCCTCACTGATGATACCAAGGTTATTGAACCAGTAGGAGAACCTCCTCACACCACGTAAACAACACCTGCACACAAATAACAAATACTCGCAACCCGACGTGTTAAAGGGGTTGTCAATCCGTTTCTGGTACGGTGCCTTAAGATAGGCACGTAAGGTGAGGTAAAAGTGGTAGATAGGATAAATAGATCGCGGAACAAATAAATTGCAACAAGGTATTTTTGTATTTTTGGTTTAATAGATCTGAAAATAAAAGCAAAGGAAAATAGATTGCAAAGGCAAATATGATGAAAAGAGACCCCGGGGTCGTAGGTTTCACTAGTGGCTTCTCTCGAGAAAAATAGCAAACGGTGGGAAAACAATTACTGTTGGGGAATTGATAGAACTTCAAATAATCATGATGATATCCAGGCAGTGATCATTATATAGGCATCACGTCCAAGATTAGTAGACCGACTCCTTCCCGCATCTACTACTACTACTCCACACATCGACCTCTATCCAGGATGCATCTAGTGTATTAAGTTAATGAAAAACCGGCGTAATGCAATGAGATGTTGGGGAACGTCGCATGGGAAAAAAATTTCCTACGCGCAAGAAGACCTATCATGGTGATGTCCATCTACAAGAGGGGATTTCCGATCTACGTACCCTTGTAGATCGCACAGCAGAAGCGTTAAGAAACGCGGTTGATGTAGTGGAACATCCTCACGTCCCTCGATCCGCCCCGCGAACCGTCCCACGAACCGTCCCGCGATCCGTCCCATGATCCGCTCCGATCTAGTGCCGAACGGACGGCACCTCCACGTTCAGCACACGTACAGCTCGACGATGATCTCGGCCTTCTTGATCCAGCAAGAGAGACGGAGAGGTAGATGACTTCTCCGGCAGCGTGACGGCGCTCCGGAGGTTGGTGGTGATCTAATCTCAGCAGGGCTCCGCCCGAGCTCCGCAGAAACGCGATCTAGAGGTAAAACCGTGGAGGTATGTGGTCGGGCTGCCGTGGCAAAAGTTGTCACAAATCAGCCCTAATACCTCAGTATATATAGGAGGGAGGGAGGGGAGGAGGCAGCCTCAAAACCTAAAGGTTTGGCCGAAATTGGAGGTGGAGGAGTCCTACTCCAATTCTAATTGGAGTAGGATTCCACCTTCCCACTTGGAAACTCTTTCCACCTTGTGTTTTTTCCTTCTCAAACCTTATGGGCCTTAGTGGGAACTTATTCCAGCCCACTAGGGGCTGGTTTATCTCTTCCCATAGCCCATGAGACCCCTTGGGGTGTGACACCCCTCTCGATGGTCCCCGTCACCCCTCCCGGCACTCCTGGTACACTACCGATGAGCCCGAAACTTTTCCGGTAATGCCCGAAAACTTTCCGGTAATGAAATGAGGTCATCCTATATATCAATCTTCGTCTCCGAACCATTCCGGAAACCCTCATGACGTCTGTGATCCCATCTGGGACTCCGAACAACATTCGGTAACCAACCATATAACTTAGATACGCATAAAACATCGTCGAACCTTAAGTGTGCAGACCCTGCGGGTTCGAGAACTATGTAGACATGACCCGAGGGACTCCTCGGTCAATATCCAATAGCGGGACCTGGATGCCCATATTGGATCCTACATATTCCGAAGATCTTTATCGGTTGAACCTCAGTGCCAAGGATTCATATAATCCCGTATGTCATTCCCTTTGTCCTTCGGTATGTTACTTGCCCGAGATTCGATCGTCGGTATCCGCATACCTATTTCAATCTCGTTTACCGGCAAGTCTCTTTACTCGTTCCGTAATACAATATCCCGTGACTTACACTAAGTCACATTGCTTGCAAGGCTTGTGTGTGATGTTGTATTACCGAGTGGGCCCCGAGATACCTCTCCATCACACGGAGTGACAAATCCCAGTCTCGATCCATACTAACTCAACGAACACCTTCGGAGATACCTGTAGAGCATCTTTATAGTCACCCAGTTACGTTGCGACGTTTGATACACACAAAGCATTCCTCCGGTGTCAGTGAGTTATATGATCTCATGGTCATAGGAACAAATACTTGACACGCAGAAAACAGTAGCAACAAAATGACACGATCAACATGCTACGTCTATTAGTTTGGGTCTAGTCCATCACATGATTCTCCTAATGATGTGATCCCGTTATCAAGTGAAAACACTTGCCTATGGTCAGGAAACCTTGACCATCTTTGATCAACGAGCTAGTCAACTAGAGGCGTACTAGGGACATTGTTTTGTCTATGTATCCACACATGCACTGTGTTTCCAATCAATACAATTATAGCATGGATAATAAACGATTATCATGAACAAAGAAATATAATAATAACTATATTATTATTGCCTCTAGGGCATATTTCCAACAGTCTCCCACTTGCACTAGAGTCAATAATCTAGTTCACATCACCATGTGATTTCAATGAATCCAACACCCATATAGTTGTGGGGTCTGATCACGTCTTGCTCGTGAGAGAGGTTTTAGTCAACAGTTCTGAAACTTTCAGATATGTGCGTTCTTTACAAATCTTTATATCATCTTATAGATGCTGCTACTACGTGCTATTCGGAAATGCTCCAAATATCTACTCTACTATACGAATCCGTTTAACTACTCATAGTTATTCGGATTAGTGTCAAAGCTTGCATCAACGTAACCCTTTACGACGAACTCTTTAACCACCTCCATATTCGAGAAAAATTCCTTAGTCTATTTAGCTACTAAGGATAACTTTGACCGCTGATCAGTGATTCAATCTTGGATCACTCCGTGTACCTCTTAACAGACTTGCTGCAAGGCACACATCAGGTTCGGTACTCAGCATGGCATACTTTAGAGTCTACGGCTAAGGCATAGAAGACGACCTTCGTCTATTCTCTTTATTCTGCCGTGGTCGGATTTTGAGTCTTACTCAAATTCACACCTTACAACACAGTCAAGAACTCCTTCTTTGCTGATCTATTTCGAATTCCTTCAAAAACTTGTCAAGGCATGCATCTTGTTGAAACTTCTATTAAGCGTTTTGATCTATCTCCATAGATCTGGATGCTCAATGTTCAAGTAGCTCAATCCAGGCATTCCTTTGAAAAACTCCTTTCAAACAACCTTTTATGCTTCACAGAAATTCTACATTATTTCTGATCAACAATATGTCAACCACATATACTTATCAGAAATTCTATAGTACTCCCACTCACTTCTTTGGAAATACAACTTTCTCATAAACCTTGTACAAACCCAAAATCTTTGATCATCTCATCAAAGTGTATATTCCAACTCTGAGATGCTTGCACCAGTCCATTGAAGGATCGCTAGAGCTTGCATACTTGTTAGTATCTTTAGGATCGACAAAACCTTCTGGTTGTATCACATACAATGTTTGCTCAAGGAAACCATCGAGGAAACAATGTTTTGACATCCTATGTGCAATATTTCAAAAATAATGCAACAACTACTAACATAATTCTAACATACTTTTAGCATCGCTACGAGTGAGAAAGTCTCACCATAGTCAACTGTTTGATCATGTCAGAAACATCTTTGCGACAAGTCAAGCTTTTCTTAATAGTGACTTATCACCATCGTCGTCTGTCTTCCTTTTAAAGACCCATCTTTACTCAATAGTCCTACGACCATCAAGTAGTTCTTCCAAAGTCTACACTTTGTTTTCATACATGGATCCTCTCTCGGATTTCATGGCTTCCAGCCATTTGTCGGAATCCAGGCCCACCATTGCTTTCTCCATAACTCGTAGGTTCACTGTTGCTCAACAACATGACCTCCAAGACAGGGTTACCGTACCACTCTGCAGTAGTACGCGACCTTGTCAGCCTACGAGGTTTGTAGTAACTTGAACCGATGCTCGATGATCACCATCATCAGATTTCACTTCAATTGGTGTAGGCGCCACAGGAACCACTTCCTGCGCCCTGCTACACACTGGTTGAAGTGATGGTTCAATAACCTCATCACGTTCTACCATCCTCCCACTCAATTCTTTCAAGAGAAACGTTTCCTCGAGAAAGGATCCATTTCTAGAAACAAACATTTTGCTTTCGGATCTAAGATAGGAGATGTACCCAACTGTTTTGGATATCCTACGAAGATGCATTTATCCGCTTTGGGTTCGAGCTTATCAGACTGAAACTTTTTCACATAAGTGTCGACGCCCCAAACTTTCAAGAAACGACAGTTTAGATTTCTCTAAACCTCAGTCTATACTGTGTCATCTCAATGGAAATACGCGGTGCCCTATTTAAAGTGAATGCGGTTGTCTCTAATCCATAACCCATAAACGATAGTGGCAATTCGATAATAGACATCATAGCATGCACCATACCAAATAGTGTGTGGCTATGACGTTCAGACACATCATCACACTATGATGTTCCAGGTGGCATGAGCTGCGAAACAATTTCCACATTGTCTTAACTGCGTACCAAAACTCGTAACTCAGATATTCACTTCTATGATCATATCGTAGACCGTTTATCCTCTTGTTACGACAAACTTCACTCCGAAACAGAATTGAACCTTTCAATATTTCAGACTTGTGATTCATTAAGTAAATACTCTTGTATCTGCTCAAATCGTCATTGAAGTAAGAACATAATGATATCCACCGCATGCCTCAGCACCCATTGGACTGCATACATCAAAATGTATCACTTCCAACAAGTTACTATCTTGTTTCATCTCAATGAAAACAAGGCCTTGCTCATGTGGTATGATTTGCATGTCACTAGTGATTCAAAATCAAGTGAGTATAAAGATCCATCAGCATGGAGCCTCTTCATGCAATTTATACCAACATGACTCAAGCGGCAGTGCCACAAGTAAGTGGTACTATCATCATTACTTTTTATCTTTTTGCACTAATATTATGAACATGTGTAACACTACGATCGAGATTCAATAAACCATTAAAGGTGATTATTCAAGCAAATAGAGTAACCATTATTCTCTTTAAATG
The DNA here is from genome assembly GCF_904849725.1 of Hordeum vulgare subsp. vulgare. Taxonomy (NCBI): domain Eukaryota; kingdom Viridiplantae; phylum Streptophyta; class Magnoliopsida; order Poales; family Poaceae; genus Hordeum; species Hordeum vulgare. The sequence continues at coordinate 456,967,749 of NC_058522.1, forward strand.
AATAATTATATTGCAATAAACACGATCCAATCATGTTCATGCTTAACGCAAGCACCAAATAACAATTATTTAGGTTTAACACCAATCCCGATGGTAGAGGGAGTGTGCGACGTTTGATCATACCAACCTTGGAAACACTTCCAACATGTATCGTCACCTCGCCTTTAGCTAGTCTCCGTTTATGCCGTAGCTTTCATTTCGTGTTACCAATCACTTAGCAACTAAAGCGGTATCCAATACCCTCGCGCTACTAGGATTACTAGTAAAGCACACATCAACATCATGTATATCAAATATACTACTTTCGACTTTGCCAGCCTACTTATCTACCAAGCATCTAGGGTAGCTCCGCCTCAGTGACTGTTCCCCTCATAACAGAAGCACTTAGTCTCGGGTTTGGGTTTAGACTTGGGTCTCTTCATTAGTGCAGCAACTGTTTTGCTGTTTCATGAAGTATCCCTTCTAGCCCTTGCCTTTCATGAAACTTAGTGGTTTTACTAACCATCAACTATTGATGCTCCTTCTTGATTTCTACTTTCGCAGTGTCAAACATCGCGAATCGCTCAAGGATCACTGTATCTATCCTTGATATGTTATAGTTCATCACGGAGCTCTCACAGCTCGGTGGCAGTGACTTTCGAGAACCATCACTATCTTATCTGGAAGATCAACTCCCACTTGATTCAAGCGATTGCCGTACTAAGATAATCTGAGCACACGCTCAACAAATGAGCTTTTCTCCTTTACTTCGTGGACAAAGAATCTTGTTGGAGGTCTCATACCTCTTAACAAGGGCACAAGCATGAAATCACAATTTCATCACTTTAGAACATCTCATATGTTCCGTGACGTTTCGAAACGTCTTCGGCGCCTTGCTTCTAAGCCATTAAGTATTTTGTAATGAACTATCGTGTAGTCATCAGAAACGTGTATGTTGGATGTTCACAACATCTACAGATGACGCTCAAGGTGCAGCACACCGAGTGGTGCATTAAGGACATAAGCCTTCTGCGCAACAACGAGGACAATCCTCGGTTTTACAGACTCAGTCTGCAAAGTTTGCTACTATCAACTTTCAACTAAATTTTCTCTAGGAACATATAAAAATAGTAGAGCTATAGCGCAAGCTACATCGTAATTCGCAAAGACCATTAGACTATGTTCATGACAATTAGTTCAATTAATCATATTACTTAAGAACTCCGACTCAAAAAGTACATCTCTCTAGTCATTTGAGTGGTTCATGATCCAATTCCACTAGGTCAAGTCCGATCATCACGTGAGTCGAGAATAGTTTCAGTGGTAAGCATCTCTATGCTAATCATATCAATTATACGATTCATGCTCAACCTTTCGGTCTCATGTGTTCCGAGGCCATGTCTGCACATGCTAGGCTCGTCAAGCTTAACCCGAGTGTTCCGCGTGTGCAACTGTTTTGCACCCGTTGTATGTGAACGTTGAGTCTATCACACCCGATCAACACGTGGTGTCTCGAAACGAAGAACTGTCGCAACGGTGCACAGTTGGGGAGAACACAATTTCGTCTTGAAATTTTAGTGAGAGATCACCTCATAATGTTACCGTCGTTCTAAGCAAGATAAGGTGCATAAAGGATTAACATCACATGCAATTCATAAGTGACATGATATGGCCATCATCATGTGCTTCTTGATCTCCATAACCAAAGCACCGGCACGATCTTTTTGTCACCGGCGTCACACCATGATCTCCATCAACGTGTCGCATCGGGGTTGTCGTGCTACTCATGCTATTACTACTAAAGCTACGTCCTAGCAATATAGTAAACACACTCTGCAAGCACAAACGTTAGTTTAAAGACAACCCTATGGCTCCTGCCGGTTGCCGTACCATCGACGTGCAAGTCGATATTAACTATTACAACATGATATCACATCCAATATATCACATCACATCGTTGTCCATATCACATCACACGCATACCCTGCAAAAACAAGTTAGATGTCCTCCAATTATTGTTGCATGTTTTACGTGGTGACCATGGGTATCTAGTAGGATCGCATCTTACTTACGCAAACACCACAACGGATATATATGAATTTCTATTTAACGACATCCAAGGACCTCCTTGGTCAAATCCGATTCAACTAAAGTTGGAGAAACCGACACTCGCCGGTCATCTTTGAGCAACGGAATTACTCGTAGCGATGAAACCAGTCTCTCGTAGCGTACGAGTAATGTCGGTCCGAGCCGCTTCGATCCAACAATACCGCGGAATCAAGAAAAGACTAAGGAGGGCAGCAAAACGCACATCACCGCCCACAAAATTTTTTGTGTTCTACTCGAGAAGACATCTACGCATGAACCTAGCTATGATACCACTGTTGGGGAACGTCGCATGGGAAACAAAAATTTTCCTACGCGCAAGAAGACCTATCATGGTGATGTCCATCTACGAGAGGGGGTTTCCGATCTACGTACCCTTGTAGATCGCACAGCAGAAGCGTTAAGAAACGCGGTTGATGTAGTGGAACATCCTCACGTCCTCGATCCGCCCCGCGAACCGTCCCACGAACCGTCCCGCGATCCGTCCCATGATCCGCTCCGATCTAGTGTCGAACGGACGGCACCTCCGCGTTCAGCACATTTACACCTCGACGATGATCTCGGACTTCTTGATCCAGCAAGAGAGACGGAGAGGTAGATGAGTTCTCCGGCAGCGTGACGGCGCTCCGGAGGTTGGTGGTGATCTAATCTCAGCAGGGCTCTGCCCGAGCTCCGCCCGAGCTCCGCAGAAACGCGACCTAGAGGTAAAACCGTGGAGGTATGTGGTCGGGCTGCCGTGGCAAAAGTTGTCTCAAATCAGCCCTAATACATCAGTATATATAGGAGGGAGGGAGGGGAGGAGGCAGCCTCAAACCCTAAAGGTTTGGCCGAAATTGGAGGTGGAGGAGTCCTACTCCAATTCTACTTGGAGTAGGATTCCACCTTCCCGCTTGGAAAATCTTTCCACCTTGTGTCTTTTCCTTCTCAAACCTTATGGGCCTTAGTGGGAACTTATTCCAGCCCACTAGGGGCTGGTTTATCTCTTCCCATAGCCCATGAGACCCCTTGGGGCGTGACACCCCTCTCGATGGTCCCCGTCACCCCTCCTGGCACTCCCGGTACACTACCGATGAGCCCGAAACTTTTCCGGTAATGCCCGAAAACTTTCCGGTAACCAAATGAGGTCATCCTATATATCAATCTTCGTCTCCGGACCATTCTTGAAACCCTCGTGACGTCCGTTATCCCATCATGGACTCCGAACAACATTCGGTAACCAATCATATAACTCAAATACACATAAAACAACGCCGAACCTTAAGTGTGCAAACCCTGCGGGTTCGAGAACTATGTAGACATGACCCGAGGGACTCCTCGGTCAATATCCAATAGCGGGACCTGGATGCCCATATTGGATCCTACATATTCTGAAGATCTTTATCGGTTGAACCTCAGTGCCAAGGATTCATATAATCCCGTACGTCATTCCCTTTGTCCTTCGGTATGTTACTTGCCCGAGATTCGATCGTCGGTATCCGCATACCTATTTCAATCTCGTTTACCGGCAAGTCTCTTTACTCGTTCCGTAATACAAGATCCCGCAACTTACACTAAGTCACATTGCTTGCAAGGCTTGTGTGTGATGTTGTATTACCGAGTGGGCCCCGAGATACCTCTCCATCACACGGAGTGACAAATCCCAGTCTCGATCCATACTAACTCAACGAACACCTTCGGAGATATCTGTAGAGCATCTTTATAGTCACCCAGTTACGTTGCGACGTTTGATACACACAAAGCATTCCTCCGGTGTCAGTGAGTTATATGATCTCATGGTCATAGGAACAAATACTTGACACGCAGAAAACAGTAGCAACAAAATGACACGATCAACATGCTACGTCTATTAGTTTGGGTCTAGTCCATCACATGATTCTCCTAATGATGTGATCCCGTTATCAAGTGACAACACTTGCCTATGGTCAGGAAACCTTGACCATCTTTGATCAACGAGCTAGTCAACTAGAGGCCTACTAGGGACAGTGTTTTGTCTATGTATCCACACATGCACTGTGTTTCCAATCAATACAATTATAGCATGGATAATAAACGATTATCATGAACAAAGAAATATAATAATAACTAATTTATTATTGCCTCTAGGGCATATTTCCAACATAAGAACGATGACATGATGTAGATAAGATCTATTTATGTAGAAATAGACCTCATCTTGTTATCCTTAATAGCAACGATACATACGTGTCGTTTCCCTTTCTGTCACTGGGATCAAGCACCGTAAGATCGAACCCATCACAAAGCACCTCTTCCCATTGCAAGATAAATAGATCAAGTTGGCCAAACAAAACCCAAATATTGGAGAAGAAATACGGGGCTGTAATCAATCACGCATATAAGAGATCAAAGAATACTCAAATAACTTTCATGGATAAAAACATAGATCTGATCATAAACTCAAAGTTCATCAGATCCCAATAAACACACCACAAAAAGACTTACATCATATGGATCTCCAAGAGACCATTGTATTGATAATCACGAGAGAGAGAGAGAGAGAGAGAGAGGAAACCATCTAGCTACTAACTACGGACCCGTAGGTCTACAACGAACTACTCACGCATCATCGGAGAGGCAACAATGGACATGATGAACCCCTCCATGATGGTGTCTATATTGGATCTAGTGTTTCTGGACTCTGCAGCGGATGGAATTGATTTTCTTCCTCCCTCCTAGGGTTTCTGGAGTATTGGGGTATTTATAGAGCAAATAGGTGGTGCGGGAGGTCAACGAGGAGGGCACAGCCCACCGGGGCGTACCTGGGCCCCAACAGTGCCCTGGTGGGTTGTGCTCCCATCGGAGCTCCCCTCAGGTGTGTTCCTGGCCGACTGGATGTCTTCTAGTCCAAAAAAATCCACAAAAACTTTCGCCACGTTTGGACTCCGTTTGGTATTGATTTCATGCGATGTAAAAAACATGCAGAAAATAACAACCGACACTGGGCACTATGTCAATAGGTTAGTACCAAAAAATAATATAAAATGATTGTAAAACATCCAAGAATGATAATATAACAACATGGAACAATAAAAAATTATAGATACGTTGGAGACGTATTAGTGTGCTATGAAAAACCTTGTAAGAATCACAATGATGTTTCTATTTCTCGTGCTGAGAGACAATCTCGTAGTGAACACCCACCTAGTGGTAATGATAATGAAAATGGTGATGTTCATGTTGATGCTCCACCAGACAATAACAAAGAACCTGATATAGAGATAGAACGTGATGCTGATCTTGATAACGCACCTCCAAAGAATAAACGTTATGATAAGAGTGGCATGGGTTTAAAAACCCATTCCATTCCCTTGTAAGGCTTCGAAAAATAAGGATGAGCAAAGACTATGAGCACTTTGTTGAAATTCTTAGACCCATCTTTTTGCAAACACACTTGACGGATATTTTGAAAATGCCTCCTTATGCTAAGTATATGAAACATATTGTCAATAATAAAAGAAATATACCTGAAACTGAAATTTCCACCATGCTTGCTAATTACTATTTTGATGGTGGAGTGCCTAAGAAATTAGGAGATCCTGGAATACCTACTATTCCTTGCTGCATCAAACGAAATTATGTGAAAACTATTTATGTGATTTAGGAGCCGGTATTAGTGTTATGCCTTTCTATATATATGAAGACTTGATTTCAATATGCTCACACCTACTGAAATATATTTGCAAATGGATTATAAATCCATTCCCATACCTATTGAAATTTGTGAGGATGTCCCTATCGTGGTTGCTTGATATGCCCGACGAAGAAAGCATGTCAATTATCCATGGTAGACCCTTTTAGAATATTGCAGGGGTTGCTATTGATTATAATGAAAGGAAGGTCACTTTTCATGTTAATGGTAATCAACATATGGTCCACTTTCCGAAGAAGCAAGCTTCGGTGAATAATATCAACTCCATTGAACAAATTACTACAATTACTATTAAAGGCTTCAAATTCACTCTTCCTGTTGTCAAAAAGAAATATAAAGTTCTTATTGTTTGGGAAATGCATATCCCCGGCGAGGTAAGTTAGTGTTATACAAAAGTTTTTTGGTTCCATGTCACTCACAAATAGTTTGTTAACAAGACTTGATCAACCTTATTAATGGATTATTTTTCAGGGTCATGTGGTCGATAAACCTAGTCATCACAACCTACTTTATCCATAGTTTTATTCTCTATTATTTGAATTTTCTTATAAATTAGAATACAGTGATTAGCATTTTTTCGAATATCCATGCAATAAAAAAATGAAATGAAAACAAAAGTTCTCGGATTACGTGAAAACTTAGTATGATTTTTTCTGCATTAAATACGAATTTTTGGCATTGAAAACACACTAGGGGGTGCACCTGTGAGCCACAAGCTCAAAGGGCGTGCCCACCAAGCTTGTGGGTCCCATAGGGACCCACTCACTTGGTTTTCGTGCCCACGACCTTCTCCTTCCTCCAGAAAAAATCACCACTGCCTCCTAGCCCGTGCTCTTGCTAATTTTCTAGTGATTTTTGATCTCTTTGCTCAGAACTCCATTTTCGAAACTGTTTTGAGGAATTGCTCCTTCGTAGGTGACTCTAGTACGTCCATTTTGCATCATGCTTTTATATCGATATTTATTGCATTATGGGCTGTTAATACACATTATGGTGCAATACATATGCCTTTTCTCTCTTATTTTACCAGATTTACATGAAGAGGAAGAATGCCGGCAGCTGGAATTCTCGACCGGAAAAGGAGGAAATTTGAGAGACCTATTCTGGACAGCTCCAAAAGTCCTGAAAATTTACGGAAAATTGTTTTGGAATATATAAAAAATATTGGGCGAAATAAATACCAGAGGGGACCCACCAGGAGGTCACAAGCCTGCTGGGCGGGGCCTACCCCCTGGCGCGCCCCGTGTGGCTTGTGGGTCCCCTGGCAGGCCTCCGGTGCCCATCTTGTGCTATATGAATGGTTTTGACCTGGAAAAAAAAATCATATCAGAGCTTTCGGGACGAAGCGCTGGCGTCTCGAGGCGGAACTTCGACATAATCAATCTAGAGCTCCGGCGGAGCTATTTCGCCGGGAAACTTCCTTCCCGGAGGGGGAAATCGAAGCCATTGTCATCACCAACGATCCTCTCATAAAGAGGGGGTCAATATCTACCAACACCTTCCTCAGCACCATCTCCTCTCCAAACCCTAGTTCATCTCTTGTATCTGATCTTTGTCTCAAAACCCAGATTGGTACATGTGGGTTGCTAGTAGTGTTGATTACTCCTTGTAGTTGATGCTAGTTGGTTTATTTGGTGGAAGATGATATGTTCAGATCCTTAATGATTATTAATACTCCTCTGATTATGAACATGAATATGCTTTGTTAGTAGTTACGTTTGTTCTTGATGACATGGGATAAGTCTTTTTATAAGTAATCATGTGCATTTGGTACTCGTTCGATATTTTGATAAGATGTATGTTGTCTCTCCTCTAGTGGTGTCATGTGAACGTCGACTACATGACACTTCACCATTATTTGGGCCTAGGGGAATTCATATGGAAGTAATAAGTAGATGATGGGTTGCTAGAGTGACAGAAGGTTAAACCCTAGTTTATGCGTTGCTTCGTAAGAGGCTGATTTGGATCCGTAAGTTTCATGCTATGGTTAGATTTATCTTAATTCTTCTTTTGTAGTTGCGGATTCTTGCAAGAGAGGTTAATCATAAGTGGTAGGTTTGTCCAAGTAAGGGCAGCACCCAAGCACCAGTCCACCCACATATCAAATTATCAAAGTAACAAAGGCGAATCATATGAGCATGATGAAAACTAGCTTGAAAGAAATTCCCACGTGTCCTTGGAAGCACTTTGCTTTATATAAGAGTTTGTTAAGGCTTGTCCTTTGCTACAAAAAGGATTGGGCCACCTTGTTGCACCTTTGTTACAATTTTTACTTGTTACCAATTACCTTATCACAAAACTATCTGTTACCGATAATTTCAGCTCCTCCATTGCTCGAATTAGGTTTTGTTCTAATGCTATACATTTTGCCAATGTTGCTATTGTTGGTGACCATGTATATGAGCTTTCATGCTAAATTCGTATGGTTCAAAGTAGTTTCGATGCATGATATCGCTTGTAGGCACTTGTGGGAGTAGCTGTTATCAATTTTATGGAGTTGTGTTAACTTTTATTTTGAGGGACTAAACATATCAGAGAAAACAATACTCTGAAGAGCTTATTAATAGGTTCTTCAATTCACGGTCCCCAAGAAACCTCGAAGGAGAAGACAGCAAGTACCATCTTCCTTGCGTAGCCGAGGTGCGATCGTGCAAGTGGCCTTGCGATAATTTCTTAAGGGACGCGGGAATTTATGATGACTTCTATTTTTGTTGGCCGACCGAGCCAGACTCATCACATTTCTCGCACATAAGTGTGATCTGTGTCTCCTCCTCACTAATACTTTCGTAAAAAAGCATTTTCATTCTAGGAGTGATGCACCTGCTGTAACCTTCAACTTATATGATGTACCAAAAGAAATGACACTTGAGGATTTTGCACAATTTGCTTGCTTCCTAACAAGGGCAACCATCTAGATCCATGACCTAGACACGTCGAGGACTTTATATTAGAGGTGATTGTGGGGGAGACAAGAGGAGTTTTAGAGCTAGAGTTGCTAGTTTACATTTTCGCGTTCTACGTTATTATGCATTATTTGTGTGGATGTGTATAACTCATAGATGGGAGAGTGGAACGCTTAGCTCGCCTGACCTTGCTTCTTTATGTCATGATCTTTGTGATAATAGATCTTTCAATTTGGCGGCTATTGTTGCTCGACGGTTGCACACAAACTGATCAAAGGGGGCCATTTACGGTGGCATTTATGCTTCCCGCCTTGCTAAGAATTTTGGGATTCCTATGAGGCGTGGGGATGATGAGGTTTTAGATAACAAATACCTTGATTATGCTATTATGGTTGGGCATAACTTTATTAACTCTAGAAATATAAAATTTGTACACAACTTGGTATTCAGCCAGAACTCTCGTGGGAGGATTATTTTGACTGTCCCTTCTTTGTTTGATCTCCCAAGTGACACGTACACTATCATGCCCGCGAACATTTATGCCTATTGGGGGCATGACACCACCAGCAGCACTAGAGCCAAAGCCATCACCGGAGTATACATACGAGTGAGAGCCTGAGGAGTCGTCCCATCAGTGGGAGCCACAAGAACCCGCTTACCATTGGGATCCTCAGGAGCTGTAGTACCCACCTGGATCTGATGATTACCAATCGTGGCCATAGACCAAGTTAGGCCAAATCCTAAGCTTCGGGGAATACATATTTCCCACCGACATTACATTTATGCATCACACTTTCATTCCACTTGTCGGTGTTAATCCTTTTTCATTGTATATCGATGTTTAGTTTTTTCTCTTTTCTTTTGTGTTTTTGAAAAACCTTCAAAAATACAAAAATATGTCCCACTTCTTTTCGAGGTTTCTTTCCTGCTTTGTAGGTTGTAGTACTAAAAAGAAAACCCCAAAATATTTCCTATTCTAGTTTTGTTTGCTGGGAGCTTTCCTGTGTAAATAGTTATAACTAGGATGTTATTATGCTACTAAAGACTATGGTGTCAAACTTCTTGCAAATAAGTTATAAAGGAGGTCCAAGCATATCTATTAATTTTCTGTAGTTTTTTCTAGACTCAAAGATGAAACTGTTGTCCTTCCTAAAGTTTGAGATGACTACTGTACTATTTGTTCCCTATCATGGAGGGACCTCCTATAAGTTATAAGGGCTTATTATGATCTTAGAGAATATCTAGCCCTTTCTCTAAAACCATTAACCGCTCAAAACAACCATTTAGGGAATTAAACCGCATCTAGACCTACCCTCAAAAACTCAATACCTCAAAAGGAGGATTTTCCTCTCAAACGAACCCACTAGACCAAATTAGAGCAACTCCCGCTCTTAGTAAATTATCTCTCTTTCTCTCTCCCTCTCTCCCTCTCCCACTCCCTCTCCCTCTATCTATCTATCTATCTATCTATCTATCTATCTATCTCCCTCCCTCCCTCTCTATCTCTCTCTCTATCTATCTATCTCTCTCTCTCCTTTTTCCTCCAACCGTCATAGCCGAATGCCACCCTGTTACGGCTCCGCCACCTTGATCTTCGATGGAATGGACTCCCACACCCCCTCTCAATCTTCTTGTCTTGCTACTTACAAGAGTAAATTGTTTGGTATGGTAGGATTTAAAAAATAAATAAAATAAATAAAGTGGTACAAAGAGAAAGAAAAATAATAATAATGTTGACTGCACTAAATGGGAAAATAGTCCCGAGGCATATAATCATTAGAGGCATCTCTCCAAACAATATAGATGTGTTGTGGTGAACAAACTATAGTTGGGTAGCGATTAAATTGCAATATTTATATTTATGATTATGAGTATTCATGAAATATTTCCGTACGTGCATTACATATAGATCGTTAATCAAACGACATTTACAACTAATACTCCCCGCAAATACCACTATCTATTGTGCATATCAAGGTATTAAATTCATAACAAACATAACATTTGTAATAAGCATGTGATGACATAATGTGGACGATAAAACTATCATCCAAGTGTGACAAAGAAATGATTGTTTTATTCCTAATACCTATAACACAATACATTTCTTGTCCCTTATTGTCACTTGGCTATAAAACACTTCAAGATTGGACCTACTACCATACACCACTTCCTCTAAAGATCTACACATCAAACTTGGGCAAAGAATAGTACATAGATTGAAAAGCATATATGCCTACTTAATGCAGCAAAGAATCCATAGAAGATTTAATAAATTTGATGAGCGGTTTCATCATAAATTGAAAACACATCATATCCCAATATACACAACACCAATTACATCATATCGATACTGATCATGTGAAGCGGCTCACAGGAACATTATATTGAAGCATAAGGGAGAGGGGATGTTATATAGCTACTGCTATGGAGGTCCTAAGGGAATTACTCACACATGGACATGGTAGCAACAAGGTTGATGAAGATGGCTCCGATAATGGATCCCCCTTCAGCAGCACGCCGGAACATGCCTCTAGATTGGATGTCTCCGGAACACGAACTTGCGGGGCAAAAAAAATCGCAAAACATGGTATGACGGGTTTCAGGGACAGTAAGATTTATAAGTCAAAGATGGGAAAAGACGGTGCTGGAAGGCGCTAGAAGGGCTCACCCGACAGGTTCGAGTACTTTATGGATTCTACTTTCCCGCAAACATTGGCAAAAATATTTGAGGTATTTTGAGGTCGGGAGATTACAATTTCAAAACAAAAAACATGAAAAAAAACAAGTGGCTTGGGCACTGGATTTACTAGGTTAGTCCAAAAACACAATACTAATTAATGTAAAAGTATCTAAAAGTAGTATGATAATAACATGAAACAATACAAAAATACATATGTTTGAGACGTATCACGTTCATGGATCACTTCCGTGCGATATAAATAATAGTGTTTGTGCTCATGGAACCAAGCATGCACATTTGTCCCCACACGGTTCTGCCCCATTGCTTCGTTCCATGAGTTGGATCATGCTTATGGCAACCACACACCAACCAACAATTCATCCTCAAGTTTAATTTCTCTCCCTTTTTCTTCTTTTTGTCCGTACTGGGAGCCTAGATGTCCTTTGTATCATCATCTCTCTGTTGGGCATGCGTATGTTGGGTGCCCAACACGTGGGTGTGTATTGCCAGACAAACTATCGCACGACCTACACCTGCCGATTTACACACTTTGTCGAGGAGGTACTGGGTGACCGGCTCCTACCAAAGCATCCTCCCTCTTCTTGTGTTTGTAGCGGTGGGTAGTGTGAATTTTCGTGCTGGCCTATGAGGGGCAACCACCAACGGTCCTCTGGCTCTTGAGGGACTATAAACATCTCCGTCACCTCCTCCTTGGCTTCATGGTGGCAGTGGATGGTGAAACGAGCGAGGACCGGGGGAGGGACAACATCGATCGGGGCGGAGAGGGTGCGAAAGAACAAGCTTTCACGTGGAAAAGTGGCGGAAATGTCCAACCGCATGGGCTTCACCTTGATTTTGGGTGGGTCCAGGGTGTGAGACTTCTATGTGTCGGCTATGTGGATGTCCGCAAACCTCCCTCACCTTTGCATCCGGTTTGGGAGACTTCAAACGTGCGGAACGGTCCATGAACGTTGGATGGCACAAAGTGCTGGACCGTGTTTTCCATATGATTTACATGCATTTTAATGCACATCACCCTAGATGCACTTGTTACCTCTCATGCGTAGTTTTTTTTCTCATGTTGCATGTTGGAAAACGCGAAACCTAGGTAGCGTTTAGGCACGTTTAGACGCTAGGCGACGGGCAAGCGCCTCACCTATAACATAAACAGTAGTTTAGGCAGCGGAAGCAAGGAAATGCCCATTTCAATAACAAATCATATCATATTGCATTGAAAGGGCAAATGGGTCTTATTCCAATTTCAGAAGATTATAGTTAGTCTTTTACATATTATAAAATGGAAAAGGCTTGTGTTCAACCAACGGATCGGTGTGTTCCGTCCGACCTCTTCTACGCTGGCCACATGTCTTCTAAGCCCCACACCTTATATTCTTATCTTCAGAAAGCTTCACAACATTACACCTTATCCTCTCTCTCTTTCTACTCGTTCGCCGCTACATCTCAAGCGAGCACTTGCACCGCCGCCCGTTGGTGAGAAGCCACGCGCCACCTCCTCATCTTTTGCATCTCCTCCTCTTCCCCTCTCCTCCCTCTCCCTCTCGTGTGACCTCGCAGCCATCTATCCATCTCGTGATCGCTCTTCCCCTCTCCTCCCTCTACCTCTCTTCTAACCTCACAACCATCTATCTCTCCCCAGTTTCTGCAACGCGATCGTTGTTTCTGCAATACGGTCGTTGTTTCAGGAGTTGAAAACATTGTTTCGGCAACGGCACCCGTTGTTTCACAAATTGTTTCTACAACACGACCACTGTTTCTACAACGCGGTCGTTGTTTCTAGAATTAATGAGTGGGGAGGGGACAAGCGGGGCATGCCTGTAGATCGATCGACAGTTGTTTCTGCAACTCGACAGTTGTTTGAGGAATTAATGTGTTGGGGAGGTGACCGAGCCGCGTGTTAGCAGTTAGATTGGACGGCTGTGTGCGGCGATCCGATGGCTATCGAGATGGAGGATGTTTACTCGACGTCTGTCAGAGAACACGTAGCAGTGCCCAAAATGGAAATGGCTTATAAAATCCATGTTTATGAACATACAAGAGCAACTCCAACACGGCGATCCAAACGGACGCGTAGTTTCCGCTTTTCGTCCGTTTGGGTCGGCCGAGCGAACGCTGGTGTCCGCTATTTCAAATGGGTCGGCCAGTCCGTCCAACGCAAGATCGAACGCAAACAACGATAAACATAATTAAACATTAAAAGGCCGGTCAAAGCCAGCCCAAGTCCACATAAAACATAATTAAACATAAATAAAAAAAGCGCGGACGCCCTCGGCCGCCTTACGCATCGTCTTCGTCGTCGTCGTCGGGGGAGTTGAGGTCGATGAGCTCCGGGGCCGGCCTAGCCCAAGGGAACGCTGCCTCCCACGCCTGAGCAGCGTCCTTGCCTGGCAGCACCGGCGGCAGAAGCGGCGCAGGCTGACGGGCTCGCTCCTCCTCCTCTCACTCCCGATGCTCTGCCTTCTCCTCCTCCATCCACCTGCGCTCGAACTTCATCTCCTCCGCCGCCTCGGCCTCCTCCCTCGCCACTGCCAGTGACTTATGGTGCAGGAGGTACTCTTGCTCCTCCTCCTCCGTGCACCCATACCAGACGGGAGGCGCGGACACCCACTCCAGGAGTTGGCCTGTCCATTGGTAGGTGTGTGGCTGGCGCGCCTCGGCCTGTGCGGACGGCGGAGATGGAGGAGGGGGCACGCCCAGTCGCCCGCCACGGAGAGCGCGAGGGCCTTTTCGAGACCTACCCAGCGCACATCCTCCTCGCGCGTGCTCTCCTTGATGGCGTAGGGTTTTGTCTCCTCAAGGGCGGCCTGGTAGGCGGCCTCCTCCTCCTGCTCCTCTGGCTTCACTTGAGGGGGCGGTCGAGGGATTGCCGTATCGAACTGGGCGCCGTGGATGCGCTCCCGCTCGTGCTCGACGGCGAACCAAACCTCCCATTCCGGGGATTCGGCCGCGTACGTTGGATCGCGCCGCTCCTTCGGAGTGAGGAGCTCACGCCGCCAGTGGACCTCCTCCGCGTGCGCGCGCGCAGACCGCTGCACTGCTAGGATAGGGATGCGGTGGGGTTCCAGATGCCAACCATGGGGAAGGTTGACATCTGGGTAGGGCAGAGCTTGCCTGTACTGCCAGTGCCACCAAGCTTGGTGGTCTGGGATGTACAGGCGCTCGCGCGGTGGCGCGCAGCGGCGAGGTGGCACCGGCACCTTGGACGAGCTCGCGCCGAGGGTGAGCTTGCCCTTGCCCTTGCCAAAGAAGCCCATGGCTAGGGTTTCGTGGTTGCCGCCGGGGGAGCAAGCGTGGGCAGATGTGGACGGGAGGGGGAAGTGGATGAGGCCGGCCCCGACGCACGCTTTGGAATAAAAAGAACGACCCACAACCACCTTCCACCCACTGCCAGGCGGGCCCGTAGGTAGGTGGTCACATTTAATACGACCGAGGGGGTTTTGGCCGGCCGACGAGTGGGGCCGAGGCGGACAGGAGGGAGACGCGCGGCGTCCGCGGCGACGCAAATTTGGGCCTGAAATGGGTCGGCGCGGACGCGAAACGGACGCGATTTGGGACTGGATCGACGCGTTGAGCGTCTGTTTTCGTCCGCTGCAATTCAAACGGAAACGAACGAATGAAATGGGTCGCCGCGTTGGAGTTGCTCTAATGACCAAAATAAGCCCGTGATGCTGAAAACTACACGACCGCATAGGCCACACTTAGGGTGCTTAAGCATCGTGTACGCCTAACGTTTTTTCTTCGACCTTGTAGTGGAGTATCATTGTAACAGCTCCTTCACTGTCTGCACACATGTCTTGTGTGGTTCTGTTTCTGTACGGCATTCACTCTTTTTTTGATGAGTAGTAACTTGCATGGTACTGCGTGTCAGCGAAAACCATATACCTGGCTCGAGACTTAAAATTGGTTTGAGAGTCATGTCAGTCACAGAGGGAACATGATTTTATTTTGGTGTCAGGATTGTACTATAGATCGTCAGGTGGGTAGATAACTTGCCTCAAGGCTTCAATGCCTTGGTATGGCTTTCCAAATCTTTCAGGTTCATCTACGCAAAAGAAGAAGATTTTTAATTGTACGAAAATACACTTTGGTTCTTAATTGTACGTACATTCTATGTAAAAATATAATAATAATTAATTAAAAAACTAAAATAGTTTCAAAGCATGTTTAGATTGAACTTGATTTTGTTTTGCACTAGTATATAAATTTTCAGGAAAAGGTCGAAATTGGCTTCTGGGTAAAAAAGACAAAATTTATTTGCTATGATAGGTCACTATTCACACCATTTTGGTCAAAAATTTGTCTTTTTAAAAAAGAAGCCAAAGTATAATTTTCTTTTTGTGAAATTTTTCTGTCAAGTTCAATGAAAGTTCAAGTTTATTTTAAAAATATTTTCAGGTTTTTTTAACTTTTTATTAAATTGCTATTCTTTTTTGCTTATAGGTTGTATATACACACAGGTTCCAAAAATTCCCCTCTAGTTCAGGTTTTGCTGTCTTGGCCTTGGTTGGCTTACTTGACTATATGGATAGTTCAAGCACATTCAACACGTCAACATGCGCTTAAACTCAATGGCTTGTCGCATATAGGCTGAAAATTCTCACTCTTACTATCATTCTAAAGATTTCAGATAACAACATGCACTGCATTTTATACAAATTTCTTAGGTTGAACAATACACAGTGATTCAATTCTCGACACATCCCCTCGTTTGCAACTTTGATTGTTCACAATTTTCTATTAATATATTAAAAATATATATATTTACCACGGCAAGTACACTGATACTATATTCATTTTACCAAACAAAATACATGTATTTATATTAAATTAAAGCACACAAAAAAAGAAAATAGTTTGGCGCCAACTATTGTACATGTGTGGTACTTTTTTATTTCAATCAAATCGTTCTCCACGACCATCCGATCGAGATCCAAAGGCACAATGGCCTTCTTCTTCCTTTGCTTATTCTTCCTTCCCCTTCCTTTGTCTCCACTAGGTGTACGAGCCTTCCCGTGACCCTACATCTTGCTGCCGTTCGTCGTGGCGTCCTTGTGCCCGGTCCTGGTTCCATCTCATGAAACTAGACGTGCTAACCAAAAGGCCCCGACCACACCTATCAAGCCTCTGAATCGCCTCTCCTTGTGAGGTCGGGCGAGCGGCATATTCATTGGTTTTGGCTCGCTCCCGGCTCGACTTCGCCAGCGTCCCCGTGCCTTGCCGTGGCATTGGGGAAATTGTCTAGGGTTTGAAAATATTTCAAGTGCATGCCAAATAGCAATCATGAAGTAGTTTTTATGCAATCCACCTCTTTTTAGTTCTTAAGATTCGCCCACCACCCACTAGTATATTTTCTCGTGCACATGTAAAACAAGTTTTCTCCAACCTAAGTCCACTTGCATTCCAATATTCCAAATGTACTTTCTACACACCAAAACCAAAGGCTTCCCGACTGTAAATATTCCGAGCTACCATCTTTCATCGGATAGACCCATTAACCAAAGACTCCACGACTTCTACAGGAATGAGTAACGACCATGTATGGATCAACGCGGACGCCCTGTAAAGTACGTGCAAGAAATGTATATGTGTTTGCCTGTTAAAAGTCATGTCATTCCTGAAGTTCCATATAGCCCAAAGCAATGCACATACTCCTATATGAATATATCTAGCAATAATTGTGTCCACTACATTTAGCCACATCCCAAACAACATTTCAATGCTATTCGGAGGTATGATATTAAAGGCTATACGAACCATTTGTCACATCGGAGAAAAAGGTGTTTGATAGATTCATCATGATTACAAAAGCTACATTGTTTACTTCCCTTCCAATTTCGTTTTGCCAAATTATCCTTAATGAGAATCACCTCCTTGTGCACAAACCACATGAAGACTTTGATTCTTACCGGTACTTTGACCTTCCAGTTATGACTCGACTTAGGAGATTGGTATTATGTCAATAAGGTTCAAATACATAGATTTCACTGTAAAGATGCCATTCGTTGCTAGCTTCCAATGAAGTCTATCGGACTTGTCCGATAACTGGACATCTATGAGTCTTCTGACTAAGTGTAACCAAGCCTCCCATCGATGACCTACTAAAGCTGGTCGGAATTGAATATTTACAGGAATAGACTATAATATTGTGCGAACGTACGCATCCTTACGTTGAACAATATTATAGAGAGATGGATATTGAATGGCTAGAGGCGTCTCCCCCAGCCACATATCCTCCCAGAATCTCGTGGACTCTCTATTTCCAATAATAAATTTAGTTCTGTGGAAAAAAGCCGTTTTCATTTTCATCAAGCCTTTCTAGAATGGTGAATCATTGCGTCTTACATTTACGTGGGCCAAGGTTTTAGATTGCAAGTACTTACTACGCAGAATTTGTACCCACATACGTGTATCTCTTTAGATAGACTAAACAACCATTTCCTGAGCAGACACCTGTTCTTTACCTCTAAATTCTCAATCCCCATACCTCCCTGGTCCTTTGGTCTGTAGATAATATCCCACCTAGTAAGCCTGTATTTCCTCTTAACTTCATCACTCTGCTAGAAAAATCGGGATTGGTAAAAGTTAACCTGTAGAAAAAAGGGCTTTGGTCCAGGCTTGAAATCCCATTAATCCCGGTTCACTCACGAACCGGGACCCATGAGGGCATCGGTCCCGGTTCGTGAGGCCAGGGCGCCGGCGGGGCCTTGTGGACTATTGGTCCCGGTTCGTCTGACCCCTTTGGTCCCGGTTCCAAACACGAACCGTGACCAATGGGCCTTGCTTCTGGCCCACAACCATTGGCCCCGGTTTGTGGCTGGAACCGGGAACAAATGGTGTTCTTTAGTCCCAGTTCCAGCCAAAAACCGGGACCAATGGTTGTCCTATATATACCCCTGCCCTCGAGCAGAGCAGTGCACTGCTCTGTTTTTTTGGCCAGCCGTGGGAGAGCTTTGTGGTGCTCTAGCTCACCTCCTATGCACATGAGGTGTTCGATGAAATGCCTGAGCCACACTTAATTTTTCTCCTCTCGAAGCTCCTTGTCCAAGCTCCATTTCCCTCAAGATTTGTCTAGGTTTGCGGTTCATCCTATCCCGTCCTCGTCCTCACCGCCGTCGATCGCCCGCGTCCATCTCAGTGCCGACACCACTGTGGTTAGCCTCTTCTTCTTATCTTCTTTCTAAAGGAAAAAGTTCTTACTTGTATGATTTACATAGATACTTGTGTAATTTTCTTACTTTTATTATTGTTTGTTATTATATAGTGCGACGATTTTGGTATCTGCCTTCGTCGATCCTCGTCCTGTCTATGATTCGGATGTGGTATATATTATATTTTATGACTATTTGTTTTGTTTAGTGTTTATGACAATTATGCCGACCAAGGTAACATAGATTTTTTAATCTAGAAGATATGTTGATGACGAGTTGATGTATATACTTCTCGCCCCTCGTTGGTTACCCCAAGTGGAAGGTGGAGATGTAGTCCACAGCAAATTTCCCTCGCAGAGAGACTGTAAGGTTTATCGAACCAGTAGGACTCCTAGGATGAACAAGTAGGTGTCTCCCACCCCTGTCAAGCAGAAGACGTGGACCTGCACACACAACAAATAACTTTGCTCCCAACGAGTACACAGAGGTTGTTAATCTCTCTGGCATTGTAGTTTGCAAAGGATCAAAACACAAGCGGGAAGGTAATAGTGGTTGCAACACAAAACTAAATGAAAGCGGTAAATGATGCAGGTGTAAACAATGATGGTGATGTGTACCGGAGTCACATGATGTTCACTAGTGATGTCTCTCTCCCAAAAGATGATAAACAACCATGCTTGGGTAAACAAATCACAGTTGGGCAATTGACAGAATTATGATC
The DNA here is from genome assembly GCF_904849725.1 of Hordeum vulgare subsp. vulgare. Taxonomy (NCBI): domain Eukaryota; kingdom Viridiplantae; phylum Streptophyta; class Magnoliopsida; order Poales; family Poaceae; genus Hordeum; species Hordeum vulgare. The sequence goes on from NC_058522.1 coordinate 456,986,974, forward strand.
GCACCGCAATGCTAATTATGCTCCTTGATAGTTAGAGGTTCAATAGTAATTGGCAGTACGCCAAGAGAAGTAGACCATTTTGAAAGTGCGTTATATCGACTAGAGGGGGGGTGAATAAGAGATTTTTAGAATTTCATCACTGAGGAAATTCCTTCTGAGGAAATTCCTCACTGATGACTAACTTACAGCGGAAACAGTTAAGGATCAGTCGTGCAAACGTTCACCACAGCAGTATTACAGAGTGAAGATTATGAGAACAGATTGCACAGTAAGCAGGCACGCAGAATACAGATGATGATTAACTCAAGTGAAGAATTCGGGGTTGAGGAAATTCAGAGAAAGTCTTCAGCAAATTCTTCAAACAGTCACAGTGAAAGTCATCAACACATAATACAGAGAATGTAAAGAGTTGAGGAATTAGAACCCGATTCTTGGTGAAGACTGTTGTTGATGACCCAGTTCCAACTGCTATGACAGTTGTACATCTGGTTTGGAGCGGCTTGGTACTGAAATCAAAGGACACCCAGTCCGGGGACACACAGTCCCTACCGTATTCTCCTTGAGCTAAGGGCACACAGTCCTCGCCCAACACTCGTGGTAAGTCTTCAGGGCAGACTTCCAAACCCTCACAAACTCGGTCACCCGGCGATCCACAATTGACTGTTGGATTGCTCTAGACCATGACGCCTAACCGTCTGGAGGATGCACAGTCCTCAAAGGTAAAAGGCTTCAGTCCCACACAGGAACAACTTCTTCAGTGATGCTCAATCACTAGGTTTGGTTTGTGGTTTCGGTGGGTGGTGTATTTCCTCACTGATGATTTACTCTCGAAGGCTCTGAGGAATCGGGTTGCTCTTATGACAAGTGTCAGTTTCTAGCGGATATTGTGATCATAGGGGCACATTGCATTGTCAGCCAAAGTCCTCAAGAAGAAATCATGGATATTCATGGGGATACCGTGAATGATGTTGAAGAGGATATTCTTCATGAGGCCGACAACATCTTCTTCATCGTCATGGCCTTTGATTGGCGCGAGGACACTGCAGAGAATGCGGTAGACAGACCGGGGTGTGTACTTGAGCTCATGGACGAGGAATGTGGTTCTTGAGGGTTTTCCTGCAGCCAAAGGCTTCATGAGGACTTCCATCATTCCATTTGGCAGCTCACGCTCACCATAAAGCTTCAGTGCCCCGTCTGAAGGAATTGGTACGGGCAGTTCTCTAAGGAGTTCAGACGCTGGAGCCTTGTAGTGACTGTTTTGGGTCATCCAGTCGAACACCCAAGTGTTGATGTCATCAGCATTGCCCGAGATGTGCAGAGTTGCATAGAACTGAAGAATAAGCTCACTATTCCAATCTGATATGTCTGAGCACATAGGGAGCAAACCTGCATCATGGAGTACACTAAGGACTGGTTCCATGCAGGGAATTTCTTCAAGTTCATCATGAGGAATGTGCCTGTGCTGGAATATCTTGTTGCGTCCACAGAGCACAGAAGCATAGTAGTTCATCTGAGTCCTTGTCCAAAACTTCAGATGACTCATTTGAGGCTTGTCATAGGGATTCTCTCCGATGAAATACATGCGTTCCTCAAAGAAATTTTCCTTCTGAAACTTTGGCCGTTTCGAGAATGGCTGGCGTTGAACTGGCTTGATATTGTGCTGAGGAATGGGAGGGGAAACAACCATGGCAGTCTCTGGGTTGAGCACAATGAAGTCATTGTGAGGGGCGGGAACATTTTCTTCAGCAGTTTCCTCAGGTTGAGGAATTTCATCAGCTGGTATTTCTTGCTCTGGCTGAGCTTCAGGCTGAGGAATTTCTTCTTCCTTCTCAGCTTGAGGAGTTTGGTCAGCCTATTCAGTGGGAGGAGCCTGCTCAGACTGGACATTTTCTTCAGCTTGGTTTTCATCAGCTGACTTTGTGGCAAAAGCAGATTCATCAGCTGCTGCAGCTGAAGCTTGAGTAGTCTCTGTCTGAGGAACATGAGGTTGAGGACTTTCATCAATCTGGATTTCCTCATCAGTATGCTCCTAAGAGGCATCATCCTTCATTTCCTCATCTGCCCTTGTAGTTTGGTCACCAATGACGACCATTTCATATGAAGGTGCAACATTTAGAGGCACCGGGTCCAGGGGGGCAGATTCTTCAGTTTCCTTGAGGCGTTTTGCCTCAATCTTTTCTTCTGCTGAGGAAGCTTTTCTCTTCTTCGCTTCCTTCTCAGCAGCTCTTGTCTTTTTCGCGTTTGATACAGACGGGATTAACTTCTTCACCTTTGAAGCTTTTGGTGAAGGTGTTTTCTCTACAGATTCTTCAGCTGGTAGTGAGGAACCAGCTGGAACAGAGTCATCAGCCTGCTTTGGTGAAGCAGCTGGATCAGGAGCAGTTGCATCAGGGGTTGCAATTTCATCAGTGGCGGTCTCGGTGATGATTTCTTCAATGGCCAGCTCATCAGCACGACGCTCTTGGTGTTGTTCCTCAGCTTGAGGAATTTCCTCCTCATTAGGAGATGCATCTTCTGGCTGTTCAACCAGGGGCTGAGGAGTTGGTGCTGGTGGTGGGTGACGTTTGTTGTAGTCATCAACAGCACTAGTGGCTAGCTTGATGAAATTGCGTTTGATGCTTTTGCGGTCTGACAGTTTCTCACACTTGTCTGTCAAGACTTGCAGCTCTGCGTGGGTTGACACCAGTGCTTCAGGCATCAGCTTGAGGACATTTTGCCTGAGGAATTTCTCCTTTTTGGCCTTTGCAATCTTTGCCTGCTTGGCCTTCTGTTCCTTCCACTTGGCTTCATTTATGAAGGTGGCTACCACGTGGCTGACGCCAGGAGGAAGTTTCAAATCATCAATGGGTGTGTTTGGGTCCTCGTACCATACATTGATAAAGTCGAGGAGGACCTTGGGGTCCATGGCCAGAGGAATAGCACTGCCTGATGCTTGTGCTACCCTTTCTTGCTTGTTCCTGATGATGGCTTCCAGGGTTTCATCATCATACTCATCACTTCCCTCTGATGCAGACGGGACTGTGATGATTTTGCTGGGGCTGGGCAGAGGTGTAGGTTCAGTAGTTGCCAAAGTCTTCACAAGGGGTGTTGAAGACTTTGTCTCCGAGCTAGTTGCAGCTGGGAGTGAGGAGCTGGAGCTGGCAGTCGTAGGCTTCATGACTTTCTTCTGTACTGGCTTTGGAGGTGGAGCTGAGGACTTTGGTGTAGATGAGATGGGTGCTGAGGGTTTTGGCGCTAATGGTTTTGGTGTTGACGGTTTTGGAACCGAGGGTTTCTGAGCTGAGGGTTTTGTGACAGAAGCCTGTCCAGACTTCTCTTGAGGCTTTGGAGCCTTTGGCTTTGATGGCGCAGACTGCTTTTGAGGAATCTCTGAGCCTGAAGTTTCTACTGCTGAGGAATGAGCAGCACCGGAGGCAGCAGCTGAGGATTCATTAAATTTCTTCACTGGTGTTTCGGCTTGCTTCTTGAGCTTGGCCAGATGCCTTCCTTTTTCATCTGGGTAGTCATCAAGTGTCATAAGACTTGAGGGATGAGCTACTTGATGATCCTCAAGTGGAGCCCTTCTGCCAGGAGGCTTCAAAGCGAATTTCTTCGCATATTTTGGGGTCACAAACCTGTACTCCTTCCACTCCTTTGCCCATCCGCGTTCAATTTTCTGCAGCCTAATCTTTCTTTTAGCCGTTGTCTGTGGTTCTTCATCAGGCGTGCAATAGTCCATGTATATGTCATCAGGAATATCAACAACTGTGTTCTGCTCCAGTTTCTTTCCTCCCTTCTGTTTCCTCTCTTCCTCCATTTTCTTCAGACGAGGAATTTGTTGATGATTTTGAACTCTTGAGGATTCTGATGAGCCTTGAAGAGTTTCTTCCAGAAACGCTGCAAATGAGTTAATGTGATGAGAACCGAGAGATTCATCAGCTGACATGTGTGTACCTGTGAACAGAGTATAGTTGCGAGGAATTTGGAAAGGTCATATGCATTCTCAGATTTGAAGAAAATGAAAAAGTTTGACAGTTTGAGGAATATAACCAGTGGTTGAGGAATTTGCTTAAGCATATTGTTCTTGGGTTCCAGAGTTGTACAGATCCGAAAATTCGCACAATTGAGGAATCTCGTGAAAATCTTAGATGCTTGGCTAGTTCATCAATGATTGTGCTGATGGATAGTGTTTGAGGAATCATGTGCGCATCATATCTTGAGGAAAAACAGATTTCACATGGGAGAGGTAAAATTTCAGATCTAATCTGCTGTAAAAATGGGATATACTTATCCTGGAAGGTGCGAACGAAGAACACAAAAGGTGGTGTTGGAGAGGCTCTTCGGTCAAGTGTCCAATGCACCCTAACTTGGCAGCAGAGGACGTCTACGGCGGCGGCGGACGTAGATGTTCCGACTCCGGCGTGATCCTGGCGGCGAAAAGGTTGAGGCAGTGAAGCTCTTCCTTGCCGGCGACAAGACAACCAGCGGTGGCGCTAGGGTTCGATGGAGAGAGTGATGACAGGAGAGCGATGAGGCGAAGAAGAAGATACTGAAGGGGTTAAGGACATATTTATAGCCCGAAAGTTACTGTTTGGCGCGAAAGTTTCGGACCGAATAGCCCTTGCCTCTACGTCTCCGCAGGACACGTGTAGCTCCCGTACGATGCGGTGGAGATAGTGGAGATCGTGGTTATCCGATCGTGGGAAGTGGAGTTCAGTTACTGTTCTTTTTAAAGAAACAATTTTTGAAGATTTGAGGATTTTTGTTACAAAATCATCAGCTGACAAGGATACAGTGAGGATTTTGAACAAAGTTTCAAGTAGAACGCATATGAAGAATTGAATAGGCTGATAAGTATAGCATAGAGGGAAAATAGGGTCCGATCACATTCACTTAGCAGAAACATCAACTTGAAGAAATAGCAATAAGTGAATGCTGTTGAGGACTAGAAATCACAGTCTACCTAGGCAAATGAAAGTCATCAAGTGTTTTTGAAGATGTTGCAATAGATCATCACAATGAAGAACAACTGTTTTGAAGAAAAATGCATTGTGAGGAAATTGACTGTTTGAAGAAAATCAACTTGAGGAATTTTACAGTGGGCGGTGGCGTTACCCACCATATAAGAATGTTGATTACAGACGCCGCGTACAATTGTCGTAGGGCCCTGAGAATCAATTTCTTCGTTAATTTCTTCACATTCAGAGTGACTTTCTTCATTGGTTGAATAAAATCGTTTCATCATGTGTTGCACATCTAAGTCATCAACTTTGCATAAGTGTTAGGATGTGTGCATGTTTTTACAAAACATTTGAAGACTCTAAGATATTTAGCTCACACCGCAACTTGCAAAACCTTTTCTCATCCAAGGGCTTAGTGAAGATATCAGCTAGTTGATCATCAGTCTTCACATGGTCGATGAGGATATTGCCCTTGAGGACATGGTCCCGAAGAAAATGATGACGAATCTGGATGTGCTTGGTCTTCGAGTGCTGCACTGGGTTGTAGGCAATCTTGATAGCACTCTCATTGTCACAGTAGAGAGGCACATTCTTCATGTTGATGCCGTAGTACTTGAGGGTTTGCTTCATCCATAGCAATTAAGCACAGCAAGAACGAGCAGCAATGTACTCAGCTTCGGCAGTGGAGAGTGATACACAGTTCTGCTTCTTTGAGGACCAGCAAACTAGTGATCTTCCGAGGAAATGGCATGTGCCAAATGTTGACTTGCGATCCACACGGTCACCAGCATAGTCTGAATAAGAATACCCTACCAGATGAAGATTGGAGCCCTTGGGATACCACAATCCTAGTGTTGGTGTGTGAGCTAAGTATCGAAGAATATGTTTCACAGCCTTATGGTGTGATTCCTTCGGTTTTGCTTGAAAACGTGCACACATGCAAACACTAAGCATTATATCTGGCCTAGATGCACATAAATATAGTAAAGAGCCAATCATGGAGCGATATACCTGCTGATCGAAATCTTTACCATTTTCATCAGTGCCGAGGTGACCGTTGGTAGGCATTGGAAACTTGGCACCTTTGCATTCATGCATGTCGAATTTCCTCAGAACATCCTTGAGGTATTTCTCCTGTGATATGAAGATTCCATTGTTTTGTTGACGAATTTGAAGACCTAAGAAGAATTTCAGCTCCCCCATCATGGACATCTGATATTCTTCACTCATCATATAGGCAAATTCATCACTGTATCTTTTGTCAGTACAACCAAATATGATGTCATCAACATATATTTGACATACAAATAGCTCATTATCATAAGATTTTGTGAAAAGAGTTGGATCGAGTGAACCAGGTTTGAAGCCTTTCTTCATGAGGAATTCCTTCAATGTATCATACCATGCCCGAGGGGCTTGGTTGAGGCCATACAGAGCCTTTTTGAGTTTGAAGACTTTGTCTGGATTCTTTGGATCCTCAAAACCTGGGGGCTGAGCAACATATACTTCTTCCTCAAGCTTACCATTGAAGAATGCACTTTTCACATCCATTTGATATAAGATGATGTTATGATGATTAGCATAAGCAAGTAGAATTCGAATAGCTTCAAGTCTAGCAACAGGTGCAGAAGTTTCATCGAAATATATTCCTTCAACCTGGGTGTAGCCTTGGGCTACAAGTCGTGCCTTGTTCCTCACCACTTGACCGTCCTCATCTTTCTTGTTTCGGAAAATCCACTTGGTGCCGATGATGTTATGCTTGCGAGGATCTGGTCGTTTGACGAGCTCCCATACGTCATTCAGCTTGAATTGAAGAAGTTCGTCTTGCATGGCTTGGATCCACTCCGGTTCCAGAAAAGCCTCAGCTACTTTTGAGGGTTCTGTGATGGATACAAAGGAAAAATGCCCACAAAATTTAACTAAGTGTGAAGCTTTTGAGCGAGTGAGAGGACCTGGCGCGTTGATGTCGTTGAGGATTTTGTCAAGTTCTACTTCATTTGCAATCCTCGGATGAGCTGGTTGAGGATTTTGTCTGGGCTGAGGAAGTGGTGCTGTTGCAATTTCCTCAGGAGCATCTTCTTGGCTTTCATCAGCGATGGGGATCGTTTCTTCACCAATTTTCTCAGTGCGGACAATGTCTTCAGTAGGCTTAAGCTTTATTGCTTCCTCAAGAGACAGCTTATTTGGATCAGAAGGCAATTGCTCTCTTTGCGAGCCATTAGTTTCATCGAACCGCACATCTACAGTCTCAACAACTTTGTTGTGATAGTTGTTGAAGACTCTGTAGGTGTGCGAGTCCTTTCCATAACCGAGCATAAAACCTTCATGTGCCTTAGGTGCAAATTTTGAGCTATGATGAGGATCTCTAATCCAACATTTTGCACCGAAGACTTTGAAATAACTTACATTGGGTTTCTTGTCAGTGAGGAGTTCATATGAGGTTTTCTTGAGGAATTTGTGAAGATATACCCTGTTGATGATATGACATGCAATGTTGATTGCTTCAGGCCAGAAGCGACGAGGAGTCTGATATTGTTCAAGCATAGTTCTTGCCATTTCAACCAGAGTCCTGTTCTTTCTTTCGACGACACCATTCTGCTGAGGAGTATAAGGAGCAGACAATTCATGAGTAATACCAAGTTCATCAAGATAATCATCAAGACCAGTGTTTTTGAACTCGGTTCCATTATCACTCCTGATATGTTTGATCTTGATGCCAAAGATCGTCGAGGCCCTTGAAGAAAATCGTTTGAAGATTTCCTGCACTTCAGTTTTATACACTATAATATGCACCCAAGTGTATCTGGAATAATCATCAACTATGACAAAGCCATATAGAGATGCTGCATTGGTTAGTGTTGCATAGTGAGTAGGTCCAAATAAATCCATATGAAGCAATTCAAATGGACGTGTAGTGGTCATGATGGTTTTGGAGGGATGCTTGGATCTGGTCATTTTCCGAGATTCACGGGCACCGCAGAGATGATCCTTGAGGAATTTGACTGATTCGATGCCAATGACATGCTTCTTCTTTGCAAGTGTGTGCAAATTCCTCATGCCTGCATGACCTAGTCTTCGGTGCCACAGCCATCCTTCTGAGGTTTTTGCTAGGAAGCAAGTGGCTGGTTGAGGACCTGTAGAGAAGTCAACAATGTACAAATCCCCTCTTCTTACACCTTCGAAGACTTTGGATCTATCAGATTCCATGATGACTACACATCTATATCTACCAAAGATAACAATCATATCAAGATCACAAAGCATCGAGACTGACATGAGGTTAAAACCAAGGGATTCAACAAGCATCACTTTGTCCATATGCCTATCCTTGGAAATAGCTACTTTGCCAAGTCCCAATACCTTGCTTTTACCTTTATCAGCATATGTGATTTTCTTCAGAGGTGATGGAGTTAGTGGCATATTCATCAGTAAGCTTTTATCACCAGTCATGTGATGTGTGCAGCCACTATCGAGAACCCACTCAGTATTTTTGGGTTTGTCTTCCTGCAGATGAATTAGTACAGCTTACCATCTCATATGCTTCGTATTTGAAGAATATGATACTAATTTCATCATTTCAGTAATTTCATCATAACAGAAATGTAAGGACGTGTGAAATATTTCTATTTCATCAATCATTAGCTTGCGTCCTATCAAGCATTTCCTCAGGTCTCCAGCAAATTCTTCAGATGATGATTTTCATCTCGAGACCTGACCTGCAGAAGTGATTAATTTGATTTCTTCACCACCCACATCTGAAGGGGTGGCAAAGCGTTCATCATCCTGCGAGCACCATATGAGAAAGGTGGCATTGAAGCTAATGCACTTCTCTTAACAGGAGGGGGGTTAAAGTACTCATATGAGTATGCAGAGAACTGGTTTGAGGATTTATGAACATAATGACTTGAGGAGTAGCGCTCATAATCATATTCCTTGTAGTTTCCCTCCATGTTAGACGCATAAGCACGGGTACGAGCATAGTTTTGACCAGTTGAGGATTTTGATCTTCTTGAAGACTTTGGTCCTCCTGAGGAATTTGATCTGGGGTTTAGATTCTTCAGAGGTGATGCCATGAGAACATTCACTTGAATATTTTCAAGACAACTTTTGGGAACCCAGATTTTCCTCAAAGGAGGACCATTCCTGCAGTTAGTCCCAACATATCGAGCAAATACTTCACCAGATTGATTTTTGAACAGTTTATAGTTGGAATAAAATGACTCATCCGAGGAATAGGATAATTCACATGAGAAGCCAGTTAGATTAGATGGATCAAAAGGAGGCCCAGTAGCAGCAACCCATGAGGTTTTGGGATACTGCTCAGGTTTCCAATAAGATCCATCAGCATTCAATTTCCTCTCAAAGGCAATTCCTTCTTTCCTCGGGTTCCTGCTCAAGATCTGCGTTTTGAGCACATCACAAAGGGTTTGGTGTCCTTTGAGGCTTTTGTACATGCCTGTCACGTACAATTCCTTCAACCCTGCATTTTCATCAGTAACATTTGTGTTTTCCTCAAGTGAGGAAATAGACACAACAGGTGCAGTTGAAGAATTTGTAGCATTTGATGTTTCTGGTGAGGAATTAGCAGTTTCACGTTCAATGCATTTAAGACATGGAGGAATAAATTCAACTTGACTAGCGCTAATCTGTTGAGCTAGTAATGAATCATTTTCCATACGAAGATCATCATAAGACATCCTCAGCTTCTCAAGATCAAGCTTCCTTTGAAGAAATTCGTAGGAAAGCTTCTCATGATCAGTGAGGAGTGTATCATAACGATCCTGAAGAATATCAAATCTAGACTGAAGATTTTTCATGTCATCAGCGAGGATTTGATTAAGATTCATTTCATCATTCAACAAATCATCACTTTTGTCTAGCAGTTTTTGAAGCTTTTCCAAAGCAGTTTGTTGTTTAGTGGCAATGATGGCAAGTTTACTGTAACTGGGTTTTTTGTAATCATCATGTTCACAATCACTTGAATCAGAGGAGGAGGCATTATTTGATACCTTTGAACCTTTTGCCATGAAGCAATAGGTTGGAGCGAAGTCATCAGCATAGTCATCAGTATGGATGGTGCACTCATTTTCTTCAAGATTGAAGATTGACTTGCTGACGAAATTGGTTGCTAGTGCAAGACTAGCCTGTCCGGATTCTGAGTCTTCTCCAGAGCCTTCTTCTTCATCACATTCCTCTGATTCTGCCTCGAAAACCATTTCCTTGCCAATAAGTGCCCAAGCCTTTCTGAAGCTAGTCTTCTTGTGTGAGGAGGACTTTGAAGATGAGGATTTTGAAGATTTCTTCTTCTTCTTTGAGTCATCAGAACTGTCATCCTTGTATTTCTTCTTCTTTGATTCCTTTCCCCAGCGAGGACAATCAGCAATGTAATGACCTGATTTCTTGCACTTATGACAGGTCCGTTTCTTGTAGTCCTCGGATGCAGATTTTGATTTCCTCATGTCTCTTCGTGATGATTTACCGAACTGGCCTCGTCGTGTAAATCTCTGGAATTTCCTCACAAGCATTGCAAGTTCCTGACCAAATTCTTCAGGGTCACAACTACTGTCATCTGTGTCTTCTTCTTCAGATGAGGAAATTGCTCTTGCCTTCAGTGCACGTGGTCTAGAATAGCTTTGTCCATATAAATCTCTCTTTTCTTCTAGCTGGAATTCATGAGTATTTAGCCTTTCGAGGATATCAGCAGGATCTAGCATCTTGTAGTCTGGTCTTTCTTGAATCATCAGAACTAAAGTGTCAAATGAAGAATCCAAAGATCTCAGCAGTTTCTTCACAACTTCGTGATCAGTGATGTCTCGAGCTCCCAGTGCTTGCAGTTCATTTGATATGTCAGTGAGGCGATCAAAGGTGTCTTGGCAGCTTTCATTGTCATGTCTCTTGAAGCGATTGAAGAGATTTCGAAGAATATCAACATGAGAGTCACGTCGGGTTGATACTCCTTCATTTACCTTGCACAGTCTCTCCCAGATCAGTGTTGCAGAACCTGAGGCACTTACTCTTCCAAACTGGCCAGGGCTCAGATGACCACAGATGATGTTCTTCGCCTGAGAATCGAGTTGCTTGAATTTCTTCACATCAGCTGCAGTGACACTAGCAGAAATGATGGGGACACCATTTTCCACAATATACCAGAGATCATTGTCTATAGCTTGTAGATGCATTTGCATTTTGTTCTTCCAGAAGGGAAAGTTCTTTCCCTCGTAGGTAGGACATGTTGCAGTCACCTTAAACATGCCTGCAGTCGACATAACTAAAACTCCAGGTGGTTAAACCAAAATCACACAGAACATGGGAGTACCTTGCTCTGATACCAATTGAAAGTGCGTTATATCGACTAGAGGGGGGTGAATAGGAGATTTTTAGAATTTCATCACTGAGGAAATTCCTTTTGAGGAAATTCCTCACTCATGACTAACTTACAGCGGAAACAGTTAAGGATCAGTCGTGCAAACGTTCACCACAACAGTATTACAGAGTGAAGATTATGAGAACAGATTGCACAGTAAGCAGGCACGCAGAATACAGATGATGATTAACTCAAGTGAAGAATTCGGGGTTGAGGAAATTCAGAGAAAGTCTTCAGCAAATTCTTCAAACAGCCACAGTGAAAGTCATCAACACATAATATAGAGAATGTAAAGAGTTGAGGAATTAGAACCCGATTCTTGGTGAAGACTGTTGTTGATGACCCAGTTCCAACTGATGTGACAGTTGTACATCTGGTTTGGAGCGGCTTGGTATTGAAACCAAAGGACACCCAGTCCCGGGACACACAGTCCCTACCGTATTCTCCTTGAGCAAAGGACACACAGTCCTCGCCCAACACTCGTGGTAAGTCTTCTGGGTAGACTTCAAAACCCTCACAAACTCGGCCACCCGGTGATCCACAATTGACTGCTTGATTGCTCTAGACCATGACGCCTAACCGTCTGGAGGATGCACAGTCCTCAAAGGTAAAAGGCTTCAGTCCCACACAGGAACAACTTCTTCAGTGATGCTCAATCACTAGGTTTGGTTTGTGGTTTCGCTGGGTGGTGTATTTCCTCACTGATGATTTACTCTCGAAGGCTCTGAGGAATCGGGTTGCTCTTATGACAAGTGTCAGTTTCTAGCGGAGCAGCCAACCAGCTAGTGGTTGTGGGGGCGGCTATTTATAGCTTGGGAGCATCCCGACATGATTTGACACTAATGCCCTTAAATAATATGACTGTTGGAGTGGATAAGACCAGCGACTTGGCATGGCTATCGAAACGGTCGGGACCCTCAACTGTGAGAGTCCTCATGTCACTCATATTCCTCACTTGAGGCTTTCGGTAGGATTTGGCTTGGGTTGAGCATCATGAGGAAATCCATTCCATAGTGTTACTTTGACCCCCTTTAACAGTACGGTGTTCCTATTCATCAAATGCGAAGAAAGTAAAACAGAGAGCGAAAATCTTCACGCTTCAATTTCTTCAGAATGATTTTCTTCAGGAACCACCGGTCTTCTCAATATCAATATCTTCATGAGGAATATCAATTTCATCGCAGATTCCTCGCGATTCATTTCTTCAGCTTCAGACCAATTTCTTCAACTGAAGATATACATTTTTAGGGGTCGATATTCTTCAAATATCTCAAACTCCTCAATGACTTATAGATCCTGTGTACACTTATAAACACATTAGATACTTAACGTATAAGTCTTCAAACCACCAAAATCACTAAGGGGCACTAGATGCACTTACACATTTATTCATCAACATCTACTTACTAATTATCCATGTTGAGATATCTATCCAGAACATCTCTCCGTTATTAAGTTGCGAGCCCCATCCAAAGTGTAAACTCAAAGCAACAGATAACTGCATTAACGAACTCTGCGTAAGGTAAACAATCCTTGCAACCGTGGTCACAAGCACCGTTGTTTTCTCCCTGGTGGCAACAAGCACATCCCCTAGTCTCATGTTTCGGTCACTCAAGCTAGACATCGAGGGGAATGAACCCACAATCATACATAACGCTCCCTCTTGGAGTTACAATCTACTACTTGGCCAAAGCAATAAAAAGCAACAGAGAACATGCATGAATCACTAAGGAACATAATATAAAAGGATAATAAAACATATAACTCATAACAATCTGAACATAATCTCACAATCCATCGGATCCCAACAAACCGAGCATAGCAATAGCAAGAGAATTACATAGATGCCTTGATCAAGTAGGGCAACTCATGAGGACTAACCATTGAAGCACAAGATTGGAGAGAAGACATCACATAGCTACTGGTCATGGACTCATGGTCTAAGGAGGACTACTCACGACATGTCCGGGAAGCGTCCATGGCGGTGGAGAAGCTTCAGGAGGTCAATCCTCCCTCCGACAGGGCATCGGGAAGAGGTCTCCTCACGGTTCCGATCACGTAAGCGCTGCAGCGGCAGAACGATGGAGAAATTTGTGATTCCAGAAAGTTTGCGACGGTTTCCTCTCGGGACTCTAAATATAGGCCAAAGGAGGGCACCGAAGGAGGTGGGACCCACCGAGGCGACCTCCTGGCGCGGCCTACGACCTGGCCGCGCCAGCAGGCCGCTTGAGAGGCCCCTGGCCCCCTCTGGCCCTCCTTCGATGATCCGGAAGCTTCTGTTTCGCTGATTTTTCTATACTTTTTCTCGAGTTTTTCGGGCTTCGGAAAATTGGGTAAAAGCCCGTGCAAAATGGACATTAGCAGACATAAACTGGCACTGCTTGCACTGAGTTAGTAGGTTAGTCCAAATATGTGTAAAATGATACAAAAGTGTAGCAAAACATATAACATTGCCACCCAAAAGATCATGGAACAAGCAGAAATTATTGATACGTTCGGGACGTATCAACATCCCGAAGCTTAATTTCTTATCGTACTCGAGTAGATAAATGATAACACAATAATTTCTGTGGTGACATGCTAACACACATATAAGAATTTCAAAGTAAAGCAAGTGAGATATGCAATTCAAGTCAAGACAATAACAAGCAAGAGTATATATCTAGTATTGAATTTAGCAAAGTAAGAACATAAAGGTGCAAGAGCTCTCGCTGTCCGTGACTCGAATGTCTCCAAATGGTGTTTGCGTGCTAGAAGTGGGAGATGGGTTGAGATCATAATTTTTTAATTGAGAACTCAATCTACTAAACCTCACACTTAGTCTCCTTCAGAATCTTATTTTGACTCATCCCAGACCACTAGTCAGGCACAAGTCAAAATGATCCTGTCCCTTTCGACATTGAGCACTCATGCAATGGATGAGTGTAAGAAAGATATGTTGGCACTTAGGATGGCAAATAGAATGATGATGGGGAAGGAAGACAAAAAGGTGTGAAAGGCTCACATCAATGAGGACAACCATAGGCGAGAGAAAGCCAAATGATAGATATGATGTGAGGAGTAGGGATTGCCATGTAACGGATGCACATATGAGCTAAGGTAAGCTCTCCAATGGAACTAGTGGGGGTGCATCCAACTCATTTGCTCATGAAGACCTAGAGATCATTTGATGAGGCTCATCATTGAAATATGCAAACCCAGTTCTATAGTGTAAGGGTCCCCACATAGTTATGCATGAATGATAATCTCTATGTAGTACCAATATAGCCATAGAGTACAAGTGTGGATCTTTCAGAAGGAATAGTAGTGTTGCCCCCTTCTCTTTTTTTTTTTTTTTCTTTTTCTCTTTTTTTGTGGCCTCCTTTGCTCTTTCTTTTTATCTCCCATTTGTCCTCTTTGGGATCTTTTGTTTCGTCTACTTTGGGATCTTTTTCTCACTTAAGGGCAACACTCTATGTTTTACACGAATAAAAAGAAAAATCATCACACTTTATCAGAAGTACTCAACATAAACACAAGTGAAAACTATCATGATGTATGCAAATGTATGCCTCTGCAAGTGTAGCAGGATATGCAATGATACTAGCGCGACATGTGGCAGTAATGAGGGCAATGCCCAACTAGCATGCGGCTCTATGATCAAGCAAAAGCATGTATGACATCAAGATCAAGTCATGAGATGGTGGATGTTGCATGGCAATGTATCTCGGAAAGGCTATGGAAATGCCTTAATAGGTAGGTATGGTGGCTGTTTTGAGGAAAGATATAATGAGGCTTATGTATGACAGAGCGTATCATCTCATGGGTTTGGATGCACCGGTGAAGTTTGCACCAACTCTCAATGTGAGAAAGGGCAATGCACGGTACCGAAGAGGCTAGCAAAATATGGATGGTGGAAGTGCCAACAATCGAATACTCACATTAGTCTGAAGAACTCATACACTTCTTATCTGTAACTCTCTATCTAGTTAGGAAATTCACAAAGAGACAAGTACCCCGAGGAGGAGTGTTTGGGGTTTTGGTTATCCTTGCGCATCCTCGACTCATGGTAACATGAGGGTACTCTATATATTCCAACCCCTCCAGAGGTTAGCGATCAATTTAGTAGCTAGAGTCCTCAACTGATTTTTAGTTTTTGAAAAACACATGGATTTCCCAAAATATGACACCTATCACTAATAGGCTCAATCTCTTGGCACCAATAGTCCAAACATTACTCAATCTACCTCAAAACTATTGCAGGTTACTACTATACTTAAATAGTAATCTCAATTACCTACTCATGCAAGACACACAACTCAGTGCAATGACCCAACTCTCTAAACAAGATAAGCATGAAAACTCAAGAGAGTTCCAAAAGCAACCTAAATAAAAGCTCTGCAAAATATAAGCATGAAAACTAAGAGCTAACCATGACAGTAGCTACGAAAAGATGAAGAACACACAAAAAGAGAAGCATGAAAACCTATGGTGTGTTCTAGAGTGGAATGGAGCGTGTCTCTCTCCCAAACAAGGTAGGATAGGTTCCGACTTGTTATGAACAGCAAGAAAAACTAAAACAAACTAGAAAGCAAATAGCAGGACGCTCCAAGCATAGCACATATCATATGAAGTGATAAAAATATAACATGGAGATGGACGAACTGATGATTGTTGATAGAGAAGGGGATGCACGGGGGCATCCCCAAGCTTAGACTCTTGAGTATTCTTGAATATTTCTTGGGTTGCATGGGGGCATCCCCAAGATTGAGCACTTGACACTCATGTATCTTCTTTCGTCATCTCTCCTATCGCATACTTGAAAACTCCCTTCCTACAAAACTCATCATAAGCTGATTAGAGTGGTTAGTTCCCTTAATAAAATAATTCATTACCTGCTGGAAATAAAGATTTTCATGAAAAGCTACTGCTTCTCATGATTGCAAAAAGATATTTTCAAATAAAACGCAAGCTTAGGATTCGTAAAACAATGGAAACACAAAACATGGCAGAATCTGTAAAAACAGAACATCAGGTAGTAAATAATTTATTCGGGGTACTTATGCAACTCAAATAAAAAAACTCAGAACATATGTCAGAAAGGCAATTATATAGATCATGCTTTCAAAAAAATTCGGATCAAAAAATGATCTAGTGATTTTTGGCGAATTGTTCCGTCAAGAAGACAGAATCTGTTTCTCGACAACATGTCACAATTTTTGAACTTTCTTGCAATCGGAGGCTATAACTTGGCACAAAGCTTAAAAATAAAGATACAATGATGTGTATACAGTAGTAGCACACATCAATACCACTAAAACATGAATTAAAAACAAATTGGGCTGCCTCCCAACAAGCGCTTTCTTTTATGCCTTTGAGCTAGGCATAATGCAAGAAGATCAAGTGTTATCAATTCCAAAAGAATAACTTGCCCATGTAACGGACTCATATGGTAACTTATTCTTCTTTCTATGGAAGTGTTATGTTCCCTTTTTAAGAGGAAATTGGAATTTAATAATTCCCTCTTTCATGTCAATGATAGCACCAACGGTGCGGAGAAAAGGACGTCCCAAAATAATTGGACATGAAGCATCACATTCAATGTCCATAATAAGAAAATCAATGGGCACATAATTATAATTGACAATAATAAGCACATCATAAATTCTCCATAATGGTTTCTTTATGGAAGAATCAACAAGACGAACACCAAAATAACAAGGATCATAAGGTTTCCAATCAAGCATATCATACATTCTTTTGGGCATAACGGAGGAACTAGCTCCAACATCACACAAAGCAAAGCAAGAGATATTATTCAATTTAATTTTGACCATAGGATCCCAAGCATCTTCTAGATTCCTAGGAATAGAAGTCTCTAGCTTGAGCTTCTCCTCCCTAGCTTTGATAAGAGCATTGGTAATATGCTCGGTGAAGGCAATATCGAGTGTACTAGTGTGGGGGTCTTTAGTCATTCTTTGCAAAAAGGTGATGACTTCGGAGAGACGACAATTGTGAAAATCAAGGTTACTACCATTAATTAAAGTGGTAGTAATGTCATCTAAGCTCATTCTTTTGGTAGTCTCTAAATTCAAAGGACCCTCTTGTCCTATAGTTGATGCATTAGCATCACCATTAATAGGTCCATTGGGACTAGGAATGCGATGGGTGCTAAAAGTTTTGAGATCCTCAACAACTAGTATAGTAGCAGTGGTAGTGTGTGTAGGAAGGCTCTTAATTCTTTCTTCCTCTTATTTTCCTCTAGCCCATCTCTCTTTAAATTTGGCTAGAATTCTTATGTTCTCATTAGTTTGGACTTGGATAGCATTCATGGGTGTGGTGTTCCTTCCCTCAAGTGGGTAAGTTCTAATTTTAAGCATCTCTACATCATGACTATGTTGTCCACCTTCAAAGAGAGACTATCTAATTTCTATAGTTTCTCTTCTACACTCTTGTTGAAGGCTTTTTGAGAGGTGATAAAATCCTTAAGCATGCTCTCTAATTCAAAAGTGGAGTTTTTGGTGCTAGGATAATTGTTGTTGTTCCCATAGCTGTTGGATGGGAACGGTCTAGGATTGCTACCAAAATTACTCCTATAGGCATTGTTATTGAAGTTGTTCCTAGAAATAAAATTAACATCCACTTCCTCTCTTTCTTGAGCAACCAAAGAATTTAAAGGAACATCATGAGGATCAGTAGGATCTTGCTTAGTAAGTAGAGTCATGATCATGTCAACCTTATCATTAAGGGAGGAGATCTCCTCAACAGAGTTTACCTTCCTACCTATTGGAGCTCTCTTGGTGTGCCATTGAGAATAATTTGTCAACATCTCATCCAATAGCTTTGTGGCAGCACAAAGTGTAGTTGATATAAAGGTTCCTCCCGCGGCCGAGTCTAACAGATTCCGCGAGGTAAAGTTCAATCCTACATAGAAAGTTTGGATAACCATCCAAGTAGTCAAACCATGGGTAGGACAATTCTTAACAAGAGATTTCATACGTTCCCAAGCTTGAGCAACATGTTCATTATCAAATTGCCTAAAATTCATAATGTTACTCCTCAATTGGATAATCTTAGCAGGCGGGTAATACTTCCCAATAAAAGCATCTTTGCATTTATCCCAAGAATCTATGCTACTCCTGGGCAAAGATTGAAGCCACACTTTAGTTCCTCCTCTCAAGGAGAAAGGAAAAAGCTTAAATTTAACAATATCACCATCTACTTCTTTATATTTTTGCATATCATAGAGCTCAACAAAATTGTTCAAGTGCAGGGCAGCATCATCTCCAGCACCGGAGAATTGATCTTTCATAACTAGGTTCAGTAAAGCAGGTTTAATCTCATAGGACATGGCTCCAGTGGCGGGAGCAGCAATAGGAGTGCAGATAAAGTCATTGTTGTTGTGACTAGTGAAGTCACACAACTTGGTGTTCTTAGTAGAACCCATAGCAGCGGCAACAAGCAAGAGCAAAGCAACTAATTTTTTTTGGTTTTTGGCATAAGACTCTAAAGCAAAAACTAAAAAGCAAACTGTTGGAATTATGCCCTAGAGGCAATAATAAATATAGTTATTATTATAATTCCTGTATCAAGATAATCGTTTATTATCCATGCTATAAATGTATTGAATGAAGACTCATTTACATGTGTGGATACATAGACAAAACACTATCCCTAGCAAGCCTCTAGTTGGCTAGCCAGTTGCTCAAAGATAGTCAGTGTCTTCTGATTACGAACAAGGTGTTGTTGCTTGATAACTAGATCACGTCATTAGGAGAATCACGTGATGGACTAGACCCAAACTAATAGACGTAGCATGTTGATCGTGTCATTTTGTTGCTACTGTTTTCTGCGTGTCAAGTATTTGTTCCTATGACCATGAGATCATATAACTCACTAACACCGGAGGAATGCTTTGTGTGTATCAAACGTCGCAACGTAATTGGGTGACTATAAAGATGCTCTACAGGTATCTCCGAAGGTGTTCGTTGAGTTAGTATGGATCAAGACTGGGATTTGTCACTCCGTGTGACGGAGAGGTATCTCGGGGCCCACTCGGTAATACAACATCACACACAAGCCTTGCAAGCAATGTTACTTAGTGTAAGTTGCGGGATCTTGTATTACGAAACGAGTAAAGAGACTTGCCGGTAAACGAGATTGAAATAGGTATGCGGATACTGACGATCGAATCTCAGGCAAGTAACATACCGAAGGACAAAGGGAATGACATACGGGATTATATGAATCCTTGACACTGAGGTTCAAACGATAAGTTCTTCATAGAATATGTAGGATCCAATATGGGCATCCAGGTCCCGCTATTGGATATTGACCGAGGAGTCTCTCGGGTCATGTCTACATAGTTCTCGAACCCGCAGGGTCTGCACACTTAAGGTTCGACGTTGTTTTACGCGTATTTGAGTTATATGGTTGGTTACCGAATGTTGTTTGGAGTCCCGGATGAGATCACGGACGTCACGAGGGTTTCCGGAAACAAAGATTGATATATAGGATGACCTCATTTGATTACCGGAAGGTTTTTCGGAGTTACCGGGAATGTACCGGGAATGACGAATGGGTTCCGGGAGTTCACCGGGGGGGCACCCACCCCGGGGAAGCCCATAGGTGTTTGGGGTGCCGCACCAGCCCTTAGTGGGCTGGTGGGATAGTCCAAGAGAGGCCTATGCGCATTGGGAAGAAATTCAAAGAGGAAAGGAAAAAAAAGGAGGAGGTGGGAAAGGGAAGAAGGACTCCACCTTCCAAACCAAGTAGGACTCGGTTTGGGAGGGGAATCCTTCCCCCCTTGGCTCGGTCGAACCCTTGGGGGTTCTTGGACCCCAAGGCAAGGCTCCCCCTCCCTCTCCTATATATAGTGGGGTTTTAGGGCTGATTTGAGACAACTTTGCCACGGCAGCCCGACCACATATCTCCACGGTTTTACCTCTAGATCGCGTTTCTGCGGAGCTCGGGCGGAGCCCTGCTGAGACAAGATCATCACCAACCTCCGGAGCGCCGTCACGCTGCCGGATAACTCTTCTACCTCTCCGTCTCTCTTGCTGGATCAAGAAGGCCGAGATCATCTGCGAGCTGTACGTGTGCTGAACGCGGAGGTGTCGTCCGTTCGGCACTAGATCGTGGGACTGATCGCGGGATAGTTCGCGGGGCGGATCGAGGGACGTGAGGACGTTCCACTACATCAACCGCGTTCACTAACGCTTCTGCTGTATGTTCTACAAGGGTACGTAGATCACTCATCCCCTCTCGTAGATGGAGATCACCATGATAGGTCTTCGTGCGCGTAGGAAAATTTTCGTTTCCCATGCGACGTTCCCCAACAGTGGCATCAGGAGCTGGGTTCATGCGTAGATGTCTTCTCGAGTAGAACACAAAAGTTTTTGTGGGCGGTGATGTGCGTTTTTCTGCCCTCCTTAGTCTTTTCTTGATTCCGCGGTATTGTTGGATCGAAGCGGCTCGGACCGACATTACTCGTACGCTTACGAGAGACTGGTTTCATCGCTACGAGTAACTCCGTTGCTCAAAGATGACTAGCGGGTGTCAGTTTCTCCAACTTTAGTTGAATCGATTTGACCGAGGAGGTCCTTGGATGAGGTTAAATAGCAACTCATATATCTCCGTTGTGGTGTTTGCATAAGTAAGATGCGATCCTACTAGAAACCCATGGTCACCACGTAAAACATGCAAACAACAAAATTAGAGGACGTCTAACTTGTTTTTGCAGGGTATGCTTGTGATGTGATTTGGCCAAACGATGTGATGTGATATATTGGATGTATGAGATGATCATGTTGTAATAGATAATATCGACTTGCACGTCGATGGTACGACAACCGGCAGGAGCCATAGGGTTGTCTTTATAACTAACGTTTGTGCTTGCAGATGCATTTACTATTTTGCTAGGATGTAGCTTTAGTAGTAATAGCATGAGTAGCACGACAACCCCGATGGCGACACGTTGATGGAGATCATGGTGTGGCGCTGGTGACAAGAAGATCATGCCGGTGCTTTGGTGATGGAGATCAAGAAGCACGTGATGATGGCCATATCATGTCACTTATGAATTGCATGTGATGTTAATTCTTTTATGCACCTTATTTTGCTTAGAATGACGGTAGCATTATGAGGTGATCTCTCACTAAAATTTCAAGACGAAATTGTGTTCTCCCCGACTGTGCACCGTTGCTACAGTTCGTGGTTTCGAGACACCACGTGATGATCGGGTGTGATAGACTCAACGTTCACATACAGCGGGTGCAAAACAGTTGCGCACGCAGAACACTCGCGTTAAGCTTGACGAGCCTAGCATGTGCAGACATGGCCTTGGAACACATGAGACCGAAAGGTCGATCATGAATCATATAGATGATATGATTAGCATAGGGATGCTTACCACTGAAACTATACTCAACTCACGTGATGATCGGACTTGAGCTAGTGTAAGTGGATCATGAACCACTCAAATGACTAGAGAGATGTACTTTTTGAGTGCGAGTTTAGCGAATAATTTGATTAAGTTAAACTCTAATTATCTTGAACATAGTCTAAGTCCACTTTGAATATATTTGTGTTGTAGATCATGGCTCACGCGACAGTCACCCTGAATTTTAATACGTTCCTAGAGAAAGCTAAGTTGAAAGATGATGGAAGCAACTTTGTAGACTGGGCTCGTAATCTTAAGCTAATCTTACAAGCTGGGAAGAAGGATTATGTCCTTAATGCTGCGCTAGGAGATGAACCACCCGCTACGGCTGATCAGGATGTTAAGAACGCTTGGTTAGCACGTAAGGAGGACTATTCAGTAGTTCAATGTGCAGTCTTGTATGGCTTAGAACCGGGACTTCAACGTCGCTTTGAGCGTCATGGAGCATTTGAGATGTTCCAGGAGTTGAAGTTTATCTTTCAGAAGAACGCCCGGATCGAGAGGTATGAGACCTCCGATAAATTCTATGCTTGCAAGATGGAGGAAAACTCGTCTGTCAGTGAACATGTGCTCGAAATGTCTGGGTACTCAAACCGTCTAGCTGAGCCGGGGATTGAACTCCTGCAAGAGGCTATCACTGACAGAATCCTTCAATCACTGCCGCCAAGCTATAAAGGCTTTGTGTTGAACTACAACATGCAAGGGATGAACAAGTCTCCCGGCGAGTTGTTTGCGATGCTGAAAGTCGCAGAGTCTGAACTCCGTAAAGAGCATCAAGTGTTGATGGTGAATAAGACCACTAGTTTCAAGAGAAACAGCAAAGGCAAGAAGGGAAATTCAAGGAAGAGCGGCAAGCCTGTTGCCAATCCGACGAAGAAACCCAAAGCTGGACCTAAGCCTGAAACAGAGTGTTACTATTGCAAGGGTATGGGTCACTGGAAGCGTAATTGCCCCAAGTATCTGGCAGATAAGAAGGCGGCCGAAGAAAAATCAGGTATATTTGATATACATGTTATTGATGTGTACTTAACCAGCTCTCGTAGTAGTGCCTGGGTATTCGATACCGGTTCTGTTGCTCATATATGCAACTCGAAATAGGAACTGCGGAATAGACGAAGGCTGGCGAAAGATGAAGTGACGATGCACGTGGGAAATGGTTCCAAGGTTGATGCAATCGTCGTCGGCACAGTTTCACTTCAGTTACCATCAGGATTAGTTATGAACTTGAATCATTGTTATTTAGTGCCTGTGTTGAGCATGAACATTATATCTGGATCTTCTTTATTGCGAGACGGTTACTCTTTTAAGTCAGAGAATAATGGTTGTTCTATTTCTATGAGTAACATCTTTTATGGTCATGCACCAAATGTGAGAGGATTGTTCATATTGAATCTTGATAGCGATACACACATACTTAACATTGAGACCAAAAGAGTTAGACTTAACAATGATAACGCCATATTTTTGTGGCACTGCCGCTTAGGTCATATTGGTGTAAAGCGCATGAAGAAACTCCATGCCGATGGACTTTTGGAGTCACTTGACTTTGATTCACTTGACACGTGCGAACCATGCCTCATGGGCAAAATGACTAAGACTCCGTTCTCCGGAACAATGGAGCGTGCAAGTGACTTGTTGGAAATCATACATACCGATGTGTGTGGTCCGATGAGCGTGGTGGCACGCGGCGGATATCGTTATTTTCTCACATTCACTGACGATTTGAGTAGATATGGTTATGTCTACTTGATGAAGCACAAGTCTGAAACACTTGAAAAGTTCAAGCAATTTTAGAGTGAAGTTGAAAATCATCGTAACAAGAAGATCAAGTTCCTACGGTCTGATCGTGGGGGTGAATATCTGAGTTTCGAGTTTGGTGCTCACTTAAGACAATGTGGAATTGTTTCACAGTTGACACCACGTGGAACACCACAGTGCAATGGTGTATCCGAACGTCGTAATCGTACTTTATTAGAGATGGTGCGATCTATGATGTCTCTTACCGATTTGCCATTATCGTTTTGGGGTTATGCATTAGAAACAGCTGCATTCACTTTAAATAGGGCACCATCAAAATCCGTTGAGACGACACCATATGAACTGTGGTATGGCAAAAGGCCAAAGTTGTCGTTTCTTAAAGTTTGGGGATGTGATGCTTATGTCAAAAAGCTTCAGCCTGAAAAGCTGGAACCCAAAGCGGAAAAGTGCGTCTTCATAGGTTACCCAAAAGAGACAGTTGGGTACACCTTCTATCTCAAATCCGAGGGCAGAGTGTTTGTTGCTAAAAACGGAGCTTTTCTCGAGAAGGAATTTCTCTCAAGAGAATTGAGTGGTAGGAAGATAGAACTTGACGAGGTTGTCGAACCTCTCATCCCTCTGGATGGTGGCGCAAGGCAAGGGGAAACCTCTGTCGTTGCGATGCCGGTTGAGGAGGAAGTTAATGATAATGATCATGAAACTCCGGTTCAAGTTTCTGTCGAACCACGCAGGTCGAAGAGACCATGTGCTGCTCCAGAGTGGTACGGTAATCCCGTCTTATCAATCATGTTGTTGGACAACAATGAACCTGCAAATTATGAAGAAGCAATGGTGGGCCCAGATTCCAACAAATGGCTAGAAGCCATGAAGTCCGAGATAGGATCCATGTATGAGAACAAAGTTTGGACTTTGGAGGTACTGCCTGAGGGCCGCAAGGCTATTCAGAACAAATGGATCTTTAAGAGGAAGACGGACGCTGACGGCAATGTGACCGTTTATAAAGCTCGACTTGTGGCAAAGGGTTTTTCACAAGTTCAAGGAGTTGACTACGATGAGACATTCTCACCCGTAGCGATGCTTAAGTCCGTCAGAATCATGTTAGCAATAGCTGCATTTTTCGATTATGAAATCTGGCAGATGGATGTCAAAACGGCGTTCCTTAACGGTTTCCTTAAGGAAGAATTGTATATGATGCAACCCAAAGGTTTTGTCGATCCTAAGAATGCTAACAAGGTGTGCAAGCTCCAGCGGTCCATTTATGGACTGGTGCAAGCATCTCGGAGTTGGAACAAACGCTTTGATGAGGTGATCAAAGCATTTGGGTTTATACAAGTGGTTGGAGAATCTTGTATTTACAAGAAAGTGAGTGGGAGCTCTATGGCGTTTCTAATATTATATGTGGATGACATATTGCTGATTGGAAACAACGTAGAGTTTTTGGAGAGCATAAAGGATTACTTGAATAAAAGTTTCTCTATGAAGGACCTAGGAGAAGCTGCTTACATTCTAGGCATTAAGATCTATAGGGATAGATCAAAACGCCTGATAGGACTTTCACAAAGCACATACCTTGATAAAGTTTTGAAGAGGTTCCAAATGGAACAGTCCAAGAAAGGGTTCTTGCCAGTTTTACAAGGTACGAGATTGAGTAAGACTCAGTGCCCAGCAACTGGTGAAGATAGAGAGCATATGCGCTCCGTCCCCTATGCTTCAGCCATAGGTTCTATCATGTATGCAATGCTGTGCACTAGACCAGATGTTAGCCTGGCCATAAGTATGGCAGGTAGATTCCTGAGTAATCCAGGAGTGGATCACTGGACGGCGGTCAAGAATATCCTGAAGTACCTGAAAAGGACTAAGGAGATGTTTCTCGTATATGGAGGTGACGAAGAGCTCGCCGTAAAAGGTAACGTCGATGTAAGCTTTGACACAGATCCGGACGACTCTAAGTCGCAAACCGGATACGTATTTATTCTTAATGGGGGTGCGGTAAGCTGGTGCAGTTCCAAGCAGAGCGTCGTAGCAGATTCTACATGTGAAGCGGAGTACATGGCTGCCTCAGAGGCAGCTAAGGAGGGTGTCTGGATGAAGCAATTCATGACGGATCTTGGAGTGGTGCCAAGCGCACTGAATCCAATAACCTTGTTCTATGACAACACGGGTGCCATTGCCCTAGCAAAGGAACCATGGTTTCACAAGAAGTCCAGACACATCAAACGACGCTTCAACCTCATCCGCGACTACGTCGAAGGGGAGGATGTAAATATATGCAAAGTGCACATGGATCTGAATGTAGCAGACCCGCTGACTAAACCTCTTCCACGGGCAAAGCATGATCAACACCAGAACTGTATGGGTGTTAGATTTATTACAATGTAATTTGCATGATGATGTGAGGGCTAGATTATTGACTCTAGTGCAAATGGGGGACTGTTGGAATTATGCCCTAGAGGTAATAATAAATATAGTTATTATTATAATTCCTGTATCAAGATAATCGTTTATTATCCATGCTATAATTGTATTGAATGAAGACTCATTTACATGTGTGGATACATAGACAAAACGCTGTCCCTAGCAAGCCTCTAGTTGGCTAGCCAGTTGCTCAAAGATAGTCAGTGTCTTCTGATTATGAACAAGGTGTTGTTGCTTGATAACTGGATCACGTCATTAGGAGAATCACGTGATGGACTAGACCCAAACTAATAGACGTAGCATGTTGATCGTGTCATTTTGATGCTACTGTTTTCTGCGTGTCAAGTATTTGTTCCTATGACCATGAGATCATATAACTCACTAACACCGGAGGAATGCTTTGTGTGTATCAAACGTCGCAACGTAACTGGGTGACTATAAAGATGCTCTACAGGTATCTCCGAAGGTGTTCGTTGAGTTAGTATGGATCAAGACTGGGATTTGTCACTCCGTGTGACGGAGAGGTATCTCGGGGCCCACTCGGTAATACAATATCACACACAAGCCTTGCAAGCAATGTGACTTAGTGTAAGTTGCGGGATCTTGTATTACGGAACGAGTAAAGAGACTTGCCAGTAAACGAGATTGAAATAGGTATGCGGATACTGACGATCGAATCTCAGGCAAGTAACATACCGAAGGACAAAGGGAATGACATACGGGATTATATGAATCCTTGACACTGAGGTTCAAACGATAAGTTCTTCGTAGAATATGTAGGATCCAATATGGGCATCCAGGTCCCGCTATTGGATATTGACCGAGGAGTCTCTCGGGTCATGTCTACATAGTTCTCGAACCCGCAGGGTCTGCACACTTAAGGTTCGACGTTGTTTTATGCGTATTTGAGTTATATGGTTGGTTACCGAATGTTGTTCGGAGTCCCGAATGAGATCACGGACGTCACGAGGGTTTCCGGAATGGTCCAGAAACAAAGATTGATATATAGGATGACCTCATTTGATTACCGGAAGGTTTTTCGGAGTTACCGGGAATGTACCGGGAATGACGAATGGGTTCCGGGAGTTCACCGGGGGGGGGGGCCCACCCACCCCGGGGAAGCCCATAGGTGTTTGGGGTGCCGCACCAGCCCTTAGTGGGCTGGTGGGACAGTCCAAGAGAAGCCTATGCGCATTGGGAAGAAAATCAAAGAGGAAAGGAAATAAAAGGAGGAGGTGGGAAAGGGAAGAAGGACTCCACCTTCCAAACCAAGTAGGACTTGGTTTGGGAGGGGAATCCTTCCCCCCTTGGCTCGGCCGACCCCTTGGGGGTTCTTGGACCCCAAGGCAAGGCTCCCCCCTCCCTCTCCTATATATAGTGGGGTTTTAGGGCTGATTTGAGACAACTTTGCCACGGCAGCCCGACCACATATCTCCACGGTTTTACCTCTAGATCGTGTTTCAGCGGAGCTCGGGCGGAGCCGTGCTTAGACAAGATCATCACCAACCTCCGGAGTGCTGTCACGCTGCCGGAGAACTCTTCTACCTCTCCGTCTCTCTTGCTGGATCAAGAAGGCCGAGATCATCGTCGAGCTGTACGTGTGCTGAACGCGGAGGTGCCGTCCGTTCGGCACTAGATCGTGGGACTGATCGCGGGATAGTTCACGGGGCGGATCGAGGGACGTGAGGACGTGCCACTACATCAACCGCGTTCACTAACGCTTCTGCTGTACGGTCTACAAGGGTACGTAGATCACTGATCCCCTCTCGTGGATGGACATCACCATGATAGGTATTCGTGCGCGTAGGAAAATTTTCGTTTCCCATGCGACGTTCCCCAACACAAATAACAAGACTGAAAAAGAAAAGGTAAAATATAGTGTGCAACTCCCCTATCTTGAAGACTGGAGTCCCCGGCAACGGCGCCCGTAATTCGCTTGATGATGAGTTGATGTATATACTTCTCACCCCTCGTTGGTTACCCCAAGTGGAAGGTCGAGATGTAGTCAGCAACAAATTTCCCCCGCACAGAGATTGTAAGGTTTATCGAACCAGTAGGACTCCTAGGGTCAACAAGTAGGTGTCTCCCACCCCTGTTAAGCGGAAGGCGTGGACATGCACACACAACAAATAACTTTGCTCCCAACGAGTACAGAGAGGTTGTCAATCTCTCCGACCTTGTAGTTTGCAAAGGATCAAAACACAAGCGGGAAGGTAATAGTGATTGCAACGGAAAAGTAAATGAAAGCGGTAAATGATGGAGGTGTGGACCGGAGTCACGTGATGTTCACTAGTGATGTATCTCTCCCAAAAGACGATAAACAACTATGCTTGGGTAAACAAATCACACTTGGGAAATTGACAGAATTATGATCGCACCGCAATGCTAATTATGCTCCTTCATAGTTAGTGGTTCAATAGTAATGGGCAGTACGCCAAGACAAGTAGACCATTTATTCATCAGCATCACCTTACTAATCATCCATGTTGAGATAACTATCCAGAACATCTCTCTGGTATTAAGTTGCGAGCCCCACCCAAAGTGTAAACTCAAAGGAACGCACAACTGCATTAACAAACTATGTGTAAGGAAACAATCCTTGCAACCATGGTCACAAGCACCGTTGTTTTCTCCCTGGTGGCAACAAGCTCATCCCCTAGTCTCATGTTTTTGTCACTTAAGCTAGACATCGAGGGACATGAACCCACAATCATGCATAACGCTCCCTCTCTGAGTTACAATCTACTACTTGGCCAAAGCAATAAAAAGCAACGGAGAACATGCATGAATCACTAAGGAACATAATATAAAAGGATAATCAAATATATAACTCATAACAATGTGAACATAATCTCATAATCCATCGGATCCCAAAAAACCAAGCATAACAATAGCAAGATAATTACATAGATGCCTTGATCATGTAGGGTAGCTCACAAGGACTAACCATTGAAGCACAATATTGGAGAGAAGACATCACATAGCTACTGGTCATGGATTTACGGTCCAAGAAGGACTACTCACGACACGTCCGAGAAGCGTCCATGGTGTTGGAGAAGCTCCCGGAGGTCAATCCTCCCTCCGGCCGGGTGCCGGGAAGAGGTCTCCTAACGCTCCCTATCTTGGAAGCGCTGCGACGGCGGAACGATGGAGAAATATGCGATTCTAGAAAGTCTGCGAGGGTTTCCTCTCAGAACTCTAAATATAGGACAAAGGAGGGCACCAAAGGAGGTGGGACCCACCCAGGCGACCTTGTGGCGCGGCCTGATACGTCTCCAATGTATCTATAATTTTTTATGGTTCCATGCTATTATCTTGTCAAACTTTGGATGTTTTGTATGCCTTTTATATCTTTTTTGGGACTAACTTATTAACTCAGTGCCAAGTGCCAGTTCCCGTTTTTCCGTGTTTTTGACCCCTTTCAGAGGAGAATTTTAAACGGTGTCCAAACATAATAAAACTTCTGAAAAGATTTTTTCCGGAACAGAAGATACGCAGGGGACGTGAGAACCAAGGCAGAGGCCACCAGGGGAGGCCACAAGTCCCCTAGGTGCGGCTAGGGGGGCCCATGCCTACCAGGCTTGTGGGGCCCCTGTGGCTCGTCTGCCCTACCTCTTGTGCCTCTAAATTCCTGAAAAAAACAAAACTGTGCAAGATCCTATCTGGGGCTCGTTCTCGTGCCCTGCCGGAGGAGGGATTCGGATACGGAGGGCTTCTTCATCAACACCATGACCTCTGCGATGATGCGTGAGTAGTTCACCATAGACCTTAGGGGCCATAGCTAGTAGCTAGATGGCTTCTTCTCCCTCTTCGATCTTCAATACAAAGTTCTCCATGATCTTCATGGAGATCTATCCGATGTAATCTTCTTTTGCGGTGTGTTTGTCGAGATCCGATGAATTGTGGATTTATGATCAGATTATCTATGAATCTTATTTGAGTTTCTTCTGATCTCTTATATGCACGATTTCATATCCTTGTAATTCTCTTCGAGTTGTGGGTTTTGTTTGGCCAACTTGATCTATGATTCTTGCAATGGGAGAAGTGCTTGGTTTTGGGTTCATACCATGCGGTGACCTCACCCAGTGACAAAAGGGGTAGCGAGGCACGCATCATGTTGTTGCCATCAAGGTTAAAAAGATGGGCTTTACATCATTGGTTTGAGTTTATCCCTGTACATCATGTCATCTTGCTTAAGGCGTTACTCTGTCCGTCATGAACTCAATACACTAGATGCATGCTGGATAGCGGTCGATGTGTGGAGTAATAGTAGTAGATGCAGAAAGTATCGATCTACTTGTTTCAGACGTGATGCATATATGTATGATCGTTGCCTTAAATATCATCATGACTTTGCGCGGTTCTATCAATTGCTCAACAGTAATTTGTTCACCCACCATAATATTTGCTATTTTGAGAGAATCTTCTAGTGAACACTATGGCCTCCGGGTCTACTTCACATCATATTTTTAGCCTTACACTTTTACTTCGTTGCACTTTCCGCCTTCAGATCTCACTTTGCAATCAATCTTGAAGGGATTGACAACCCCTTTATAGCGTTGGGTGCAAGCTTGTTTGTGTTTGCGCACGTACTCTGGACACTAGACTTGATTCTCCTACTAGATTGATAACTTGGTTCTCAAACTGAGGGAAATACTTACTGCTCCTGTGCTGCCTCACCCTTTCCTCTTTAAGGGAAAAACCAACGCAAGCTCAAGAGGCAACACGACCTAGGGCTTGGCCATGCCAGTAGGCCGTCTGGGAGGCCCCTGGACCCCCTATGGCCCTCCTTCGGTGATCCGGAAGCTTCTGTTTTGCTGATTTTTTATATATTTTTTCTGGATTTTTTCGGGCTTCGGAAAATTGGGTAAAAGCCCCTACAAAATAGACATCAACAGATAGAAACTAGCATTGGGTGCACTGAGTTAGTAGGTTAGTACAAATATATGTAAAATGATATAAAAGTGTAGCAAAACATATAACATTGCCACTCAAAAGATCATGGAGCAAGCAAAATTCATAGATACGTTTGGGACGTATCATATGTGAACCGGAAATTCCAACCGACATAGAAATTCTTGTCGAGAAGTTAAATTTGGTTGGAAAGAAAATAATTACTTGAAAGAAAAATTACAAGGAGTTAAAGAGGAGAAGATGAAATTGGAGTTGAATGTTGTCGATGTCATCGACGATCACAAGATCAAGATGGATGCAATGCGCTTGAAGATTAGAAAGATTAGAAAATATGCCACTCATACTAAGGCTTGGTATCATATGTCGTTGGATCAATTGGTACCTTAGTTGCGGTTATGATCGCATTTGTTGTTGCATTTAAATTTTGTAGTTTCATTGTATGTTTTAATTAGATGCTCTAGAGAGCTATATGTTGTCAATAATGAGAACTATGTATGAACGTTATGTATCTATTTTGGTCACTACTATACTTTGGCTTTAATTTGATGATGAATTTCTATTAATTTGGTCACTTCTCTATTCATGATGTGATGTAATGATTTATAATACACTTTATTATATAATGCACGCAAATGAACCGACAATGGATGTACGGTGACCGACGCACCTCCGAGTATATTAAGGGACTGCATAATTTTCTTGAAGCGGCTGAGGCAAACAAGCAGAATGGTTTTATGCATTGTCCATGTACTGTCTGTGGGAATACGAAGACTTTCTCCAACTCTAAAACCCTTCACTTCCACCTGCTTGAGAAGGGTTTTATGCCACACTATAATGTTTGGACCAAGCACGGATAAAGAGGGGTTATGATGGAAGACAAAGAAGAAGAAAAGGATGATGACAACTACCCGCCCCCTGAATACGGTGATGCTGCAATAGGGAAAGCTGAAGATCAAGAGGAACCGGACGATGTGCCCAATGATGATCTTCGCCGGTTCATTGTTGATGCACAGAGAGAATGCGAAAGTGAAAGGGAGAAGTTGAAGTTCGATCGCATGTTAGAGGATCACAAAAAATGGTTGTACCCAAATTGCGAAGATGACAACACAAAGCTCGGTACCACACTGGAATTGCTGCAATGGAAGGCAGACAATGGTGTATCTGACAAGGGATTTAGTTCGCTACTAAAAATAATAAAGAAGAAGCTTCCAAAGGATAACGAATTTCCGACAGTACGTACGAAGCAAAGAAGATTCTATGCCCTCTAGGATTGGAGGTGCAAAAGATACATGCATGCCCTAATGACTGCATCCTCTACCGCGGTGCGTACGAGGATTTGAACGCATGCTCGGTATGTGGTGCATTGCGGTATAAGATCAAAAGAAATGACGCTGGTGATGTTGAGGGCCAGCGCACCGGGAAGAGGGTTCCTGCCAAGGTGATGTGGTATGATCCTATAATACCACGGTTGAAACGTATGTTCAGAAACAAAAAGCATGCCGAGGTGATGCAATTGCACATACAAGACCGTAAGAAAGACGGGAAGTTGAGAGCACCTGCTGGCGGGTCTTAGTGGAGAAAGATCGAGAGAAAGTGGAGCGACTTTATAGGTGACCCAAGGAACGTATGGTTTGGTTTTAAGTGTAGATGGCGTTAATCCTTTTGGGGAGCAGAGGAGCAAGCATAGCACATGGCATGTGACTCTATGTATGCATAACCTTCCTCCTTGGTTGTGCATGAATCGGAAGTTCATTATGATGCCAGTGCTCATCCAAGACCCTAAGCAACCCGGCAATGACATTGATCTGTACCTAAGGCCATTAGTTGATGAACTTTTGCAGTTATGGAATGGAAGATGTGTACGTATGTGGGATGAGAACGAATAGGAGGAATTTGAACTACATGCGTTGTTGTTTGTAACCATCAACGATTGGCCTGCTCTCAGTAACCTTTCAGCACATACAAACAAGGGATACCACGCATGCACACACTGTTTAGATGACACCGACAATGTATATTTGGACAAATGCAGGAAGAATGTGTACCTGGGGCATCGTCGATTTCTTCCGACCAACCATCAATGTCGAAAGAAAGGAAATCATTTCAAAGGTGAGTCAGATCACCGAAAGAAGCCCGCCCTCCATACTGGTGATCACATACTTGATATGGTCAATGATTTACATGTAATCTTTGGAAAGGATCCTCGTGAACTATCTGTTTCGACTGACGATTCAAGACGCGCAGCCATGTGGAAGAAGAAATCTATATTTTGGGACCTACCCTATTGGAAAGACCTAGAGGTCCGCTCTGCAATCGACATGATGCACGTGACGAAGAATCTTTGCGTGAACCTACTAGGATTCTTGGGAGTGTATGGGAAGAAAAAAGATTCCCCGGAGGCACGTGAGGAACATCAACGTGTGCATGAAAAAGATGGCATGCATCCAAAGCAGTATGAAGGTCCTGCCAGCTATGCTCTTACCAAAGAAGAGAAGAAAATCTTCTTTGAAAGCCTGCTCAGTAGAAGGTGCCGTTTGGATTCTCGTTAAATATAAAGGGAATAATAAATATGGTAGAGAAAAATTTCCAGAACCTAAAGTCTAATGACTGCCACGTGATTATGATGCAACTGCTTCCGGTTGCATTGAGGGGGCTTCTACTGGAAAACGTTTGATTAGCCATAGTGCAGCTATGTGCATTCCTCAATGCAATCTCTCACAAGGTGATCGATCCAAAAATCCTGCCGAGGTTAAGGAGTGATTTGGTGCAATGTCTTGTTAGTTAGAGCTGGTGTTCCCACCATCCTTCTTCAATATCATGACGCACGTCCTAGTTCACTAGTCAACGAGATTGTCATTCTAGGCCCTGTATTTGTACACAATATGTTCCCCTTTGAGAGGTTCATGGGAGTCTTAAAGAAATATGTTCGTAACAGCGGTAGGCCAGAAGGAAGCATCTCCATGGACCATCGAAAATAGGATGTCATTGGGTTTTGTGTTGACTTCATTCCCGACCTTAAGAAGATGGGTCTCCCTCAATCGCGGTATGAGGGGAGACTGACTGGAAAAGGCACGCTAGGAGTGGACTCAATAATATGTATGGACGGGCATTCTTGGTCTCAAGCACACTACACAGTTCTACAGAATTCTACCTTGGTGACCTCCTATGCCGATGAACACAAGAATATTCTGCGCTACAAACACCCGGAGCAGTGTGGCGAGTGGATTACATATGAACACATTAGGACTTTCGGCAGTTGGTTGCAAAAATGTCTCATGGGTGACAACACTATTTCTGATGAGCTCTACTCATTGGCGAGGGAACCATCTTCGACTGTATTGACTTACAAAGGGTGTTATATAAATGGGAATACATTATACACGACCGCCCAAGATCAATAGAGCACCAACAAAAACAACGGTGTCCGCTTTGATGCAGCAACCAAGAGGGGAAAGGACACATATTATGGTTACATGGTGGACATATGGGAACTTGACTATGGACATGATTTCAAGGTCCCTTTGTTTCAGTGCAAATGGGTCAATCTGTCAAGGGTATAGGTAGACCCACAGTACGGAATGACAACAGTGGATCTGAACAATCTTGGTACACAAACGAACCATTCGTCCTAGCCAATGATGTGGCGCATGTTTTCTATGTGAAGGACCTGTCTACCAAACCGAGAAAGAGGAAAGATAAGGAAGCGAATACATCATACGATGAGCCAAAGCGCCACATAGTTCTTTCACGAAAAAGAGACATCGTGGGATTAGAGGGCAAGACAGACATGTCTAAAGATTATGAAATTTTCATGAAATTCCTCCCTTCAAAGTCAAGGCTGACCCAAGCACCCTATTAAACGATGAAGATTATCCATGGTTACGGCGCAATAAGCAAAGGACACAAGCGAAGAAAAAGTGAAGACTTTCTCTCCACAACTAGTATGATGATGCCTTTGATTTAGAATTTCACTGTAGTTACATGTGAAGAAATGAAATGCCTTTTGTAACAGATGAGTTTTCGTCCGAAAGCCTGATACTTCGAAAGAGATTGTCCGTTTTGTACAGAATTGCATCCAGTTTTTGCCGTAACCATCTCAACTTTTTAGCACATGCTATGTGGGCGAAATGATGATACCATGCCAACTTTCAACCTTTTTAGAGTTCATTTGTAGTGCTTTTCAATTTCAGGGTCATTTAGCTCAAAAAAAATGCATGAAAAATACCAAATGAAGTCAGAAAGGGTTGAAAATTTATGATGTGGCTTTGAAAGGTGCATTTTTAACACACAAAAATTCTGGAGTTGTAATAAGTTCAAAAAAATGAAATCCCTTTATAACAGATGAGTTTTCGTCCGAATGAGTTTTCGTCCGAAACCCTGATACTTCGAAAGAGATTGTCCGTTTTGTACACAAAGTGCATCCAGTTTTTGCCGTAACCATCTCAACTTTTTAGCACATGCTATGTGGGTGAAATGATGAGACCATGCCAACTTTCAACCTTTTCAAAGTTCATTTGTAGTGCTTTTCAATTTCAGGGTCATTTAGCTCAAAGAATGAACTAATAGCAAAAAGAATGAACTAGAAAACTTTTATGAAACTCTAATAGCAAAAAGAATGAAAAAAATAATCAATTAAAATATTCTCTTATGATCAACTAAAAAAACTATAATATTCTTCAATAGCAAAAAGAATCAACTAAAAAACTTTTATAAACCTCTAATAGCAAAAAGAATCAACTAAAAAGCTTTTATGAACCTCTAGTATTTTTGAAACTAAAATTATATAAAATTTATGCAACTAAAAAAATCAAAGTATTTTTTGCTCAAAACATTAATAGCAAAAACAATTTTCATAAAGTGTTTTTTTGTTAGAAACTTTAATATCAAACTAAAATAACAAAATCTGTTTTTGATTAAAACACCCATTTAAAATAACCTAAAAATTACCAAATTGAATATAATGATAAAACACACTAATATTAAATAGCAGGAAAAAGAATCACTCAAAAATCTATTTTTAAAGTAAAGTTATTCACAAACTAGTGATTCACACAAATTTCAAAGAATTCAAATTAGAACTATTCAAATTTGAAAACTAATGGAACTAACAAAAAGTTTATAATTTTTGTGACCTAAAGCAAAAATAATAATCAAAACTGTAAGTATTGAGCTGTAAGTAGTAACAAAAGAAAAAAAATTAAAGCAAAAAACAAAACAAAAATACTAGAAAAAATGCCGCCTACTGGGATCCGTTAGTTGGACCAGGATGCGGGCCCACAGCAGGCCAAGTAGGCCCACTGGCAAAGAGACGCGTTTAGGCTCGTAAGCCTGCGTTAGAGACGTGCTC
This sequence comes from Hordeum vulgare subsp. vulgare, assembly GCF_904849725.1. Lineage (NCBI taxonomy): Eukaryota > Viridiplantae > Streptophyta > Magnoliopsida > Poales > Poaceae > Hordeum > Hordeum vulgare. Next base: position 457,023,132 of record NC_058522.1, read on the forward strand.
AAAAGGGGAGGCACACGAGCGCTTATAAACAAACATCGGCGTCCATCGGCTAGCGAGGTGGGACTATACGTCCACCCGCGCGACGTCGTGCCACCCGCAACACTTTAGCCCCAGATTGTGGCTCCAACCAGGACTAATGCTGCCCATTAGTACCAGTTGGTGCCACCAAACGGGACTAAAGGTCATTTTTTAGCAGCCCGAAGCAGAGACCTTTGGTCCCGGTTGGTGGAACGATCCGAGACCAAAGTGATGCATTGGTCCCGGTTTGTGCCATCAACCGGGACCAAAGGTCCGTGCTTCCCACCCTTTGGGCTGCTGAAAAATGACCTTTAGTCCCGGTTGGTGCCACCAACCGTGACTAAAGGGCATCATTAGTCCCAGTTGGAGCCACCAACCGGGACTAACGTGCTGGGTATATAAGCGGGACTTGGGGAAGTTTCCCAAATCCATCTGCAGTTGCCCCCCGACGAAGCCGAGCACATCAACGCCACCAGGCTGCCCGAGCTCGCCGTCGACACCCTCTGCCCCGTCGACGTCATCAGGCTGGTCCACCTCGTCGTCGGCGTCCTCGCCGATGCCCTCGACGCCGCCCCGACCCGACCCAACGCTGCCGCCGCCACCCCGACCCGATGCTGCCGCCACCGCCTCCCTAACTCGATGTTGCCGCCGCCCCGACCTGACGTCGTCGCTGCTCTCCTCGTCAGCCCCCCGGTGAGTTTGCATCCCTCACCATCAGCTGTCTCTAGATACAAATTCAAAGTTTCTGGACATGTTCGAACCAGGGTTTTTAGAGGGTTTCCCTTAGGCCTCAAAATTATTTATGTGGAATTAATAGAGCAATGAATTTGTAGAAACTCCTAGATGGTAATGTTGAGATGTATTTCTAACGTGATGCTTTTCTAATAGTAACCTCAGCAATCCTCATCTAATTCCTATAGTTGAGATGTATTTCTAACATGATGCTTTCCTAATAGTAACCTGAGCAATTAATAAAAGATATGCTTCTTGTCCTAAACTGATGCATCTCCTTCCTCTCTGCAAACTGCCTTGACCTTACCAAGCATACAGAACTCACCGCATAACACGGTTAGAGTGGTTTTGCTTGCTGTAGAGTACTAGCAATACAAAATCAGCTCTTACATATCTACTTTGCATATAAGAGTTATGTTCATAACCGTCCATTTCTTTTTTGTTTCATTTGAAATATAAAGAGGAAAATAGGACATGGCCAGGATAGTAATGCAAACGGTAATAATAGTTTATATAAAACACTATGGCCAATTTATATATCCATATAGATGACGGATGTGGTCGCATAAGATTTCATCAATATAGTTTTGTATCAAATAAACTTATTGTGTATTGGACAATCCTTTCGTCATAATATAAACCGACTAATGAAGGTATGAACCAACCAATAATTTGTTAATGGTCGTAGGGAGTGAAACTATTTTTTATTTTGTAACTACCCAAATGCAACATGCCATGTAATGAACCATTTCTATTTAATGCCAATCCATGTTTGCTTGGATATTATTGATATTTGCTCCATGTAATTATTTTTCAAGCAAGCAAAATGAGCACTCACAACGACATAGAGCTTCTCAATACAGGGGAACCTCCTAATGATATTAAGAACTTCGTCCAATTCATATGCAGAACACCTGAGAGCCAAAATCCTGCTGCCATATATGAAAATTATTCTGCACAAACAAATAGACTTTCAACCTACTTGGATTTTGAACAAATGTCTTGTCAACATAGATTTTGGAAAGGAAGTATAGGGGATTCAATCACGAAGACGGCTGCAGCTTGACATGTTGTGTTATTTGCTACATCAAGAAAAAAAGGATTTTTGAATCTCTAATGGGAAAAAAGGATATTTGAATCTCTAATGGAAATATGTATCAAAACTTCTCCTGGAGTGGTCTCACATCAACAATTGAAGAAGATAATACACCCATGAACATTAGCTCTCAGAACATCAACCCCATATATGTCTTTCCACCAAATTATAACTCCAATTTTTTGGAGGATCATATAGAAGAACGGAGGGCTTTCTTAATCGGGCTTTGCTAAACTTCGGATTTGTTCATCATAATTTCACTCTTATGGCATGTATGATACCTATTTCACACTAAAATTTTTGCACTTAAATAATTGTAAATGTTTATTAAGTAGTAGGAATTTAAATAGTTGTAGAATTGGTTCTCGACGTCGACGATGTCTCGCCCGCACCCTTGACGTCGAATCGGTGGCGACCACCTTCTTGAGAGGTGCCAGCATGTCCGGGACTGGGCTCCGTCGGACTGGTGTTGGGGAACGTCGCATGGGAAACAAAAAATTTCCTACGCGCATGAAGACCTATCATGGTGATGTCCACCTACGAGAGGGGATTTCCGATCTACGTACCCTTGTAGATCGCACAGCAGGAAGCGTTAAGAAACGAGGTTGATGTAGTGGAACGTCCTCACGTCCCTCGATCCGCCCCGCGAACCGTCCCACGAACCGTCCCGCGATCCGTCCCATGATCCGCTCCGATCTAGTGCCGAACGGACGACACCTCCGCGTTCAGGACACATACAGCTCGAGGATGATCTCGGCCTTCTTGATCCAGAAAGAGATACAGAGAGGTAGATGAGTTCTCCGGCAGCGTGACGGCGCTCCGGAGGTTGGTGGTGATCTTATCTCAGCAGGGCTCCGCCCAAGCTCCGCAGATACACGATCTAGAGGAAAAACCGTGGAGGTATGTGGTCGGGCTGCCGTGTCAAAGTTGATTCAAATCAGCCCTAATACCTCAGTATATATAGGTGGGAGGGGAGGGGCCTTGCCTTGAGGCTCAAGGAGCCCCAAGGGGGTCGGCCGAAGGGGGGAGGAGGATTCCTCCTCCAATCCTAGTCCAACTAGGATTGGAAGGTGGAGTCCTTCCCTTCCTTCCCACTTCCCCTTTTTTTCTCTTTTGATTTTTCTTATCTCTGCGCAGGGGCCTTCTTGGGCTTGCCCACCAGCCCATGAAGAGCTGGTGCGGCACCCCTAAGGCCTATGGGCTTCCCCGGGGTGGACTGCCCCCCCCCCCCCCCCCCGGTGAACATCCGTAACTCATTCGTCACTCCCGGTACATTCCTCGTAATGTTGAAAACTTTCCGGTAATCAAATGAGGTCATCCTATATATCAATCTTCGTCTCCGGACCATTCCGTAAACCCTCGTGACGTCCGTTATCTCATCCAGGACTCCGAACAACATTCGGTAACCAATCATATAACTCAAATACACATAAAACAACGCCGAACCTTAAGTGTGCAAACCCTGCGGGTTCGAGAACTATGTAGACATGACCCGAGGGACTCCTCGGTCAATATCCAATAGCGGGACCTGGATGCCCATATTGGATCCTACATATTCTATGAAGATCTTATCGTTTGAACCTCAGTGCCAAGGATTCATATAATCCCGTATGTCATTCCCTTTGTCCTTCGGTATGTTACTTGCCCGAGATTCGATCGTCAGTATCCGCATACCTATTTCAATCTCGTTTACCGGCAAGTCTCTTTACTCGTTCCGTAATAAATGATCTCGTGACATACACTAAGTCACATTGCTTGCAAGGCTTGTGTGTGATGTTGTATTACCAAGTGGGCCTCGAGATACCTCTCCATCACATGGAGTGACAAATCCCATTCTTGATCCATACTAACTCAACGAACACCTTCAGAGATACCTGTAGAGCATCTTTATAGTCACCCAGTTACGTTGCGACGTTTGATACACACAAAGCATTCCTCTGGTGTCAGTGAGTTATATGATCTCATGGTCATAGGAACAAATACTTGACACGCAGAAAACAGTAGCAACAAAATGACACGATCAACATGCTACGTCTATTAGTTTGGGTCTAGTCCATCACATGATTCACCCAATGATGTGATCCCGTTGTCAAGTAACAACACTTGCCTATGGTCAGGAAACCTTGACCATCTTTGATCAGCAAGCTAGTCAACTAGAGGCTTACTAGGGACAGTGTTTTGTCTATGTATCCACACAAGTATTGTCTTTCCAATCAATACAATTATAGCATGGATAATAAACTATTATCATGAACAAAGAAATATAATAATAACTAATTTATTATTTCCTCTAGGGCATATTTCCAACAGTATCCCACTTGCACTAGAGTCAATAATCTAGTTCACATCACCATGTGATTTCAACGAATCCAACACCCATATAGTTCTGGGGTCTGATCACATCTTGCTCATGAGAGAGGTTTTAGTCAACGGTTGTGAAACGTTCAGATCCGTGTGTTCTTTACAAATCTTTATGTCATCTTATAGATTCTGCTACTACGTGCTATTTGGAAATACTCCAAATATCTACTCTACTATACGAATCCGTTTCACTACTCATAGTTATTCGGATTACTGTCAAAGCTTGCATCGACGTAACCCTTTATGACGAACTCTTTAACCACCTCCATAATCGAGAAAAATTCCTTAGTCCATTAGTTACTAATGATAACTTTGACCGCTGATCAGTGATTCAATCCTGGATCACTCTGTGTACCTCTTAACAGACTTGCTGCAAGGCACACATCAGGTGCGGTACTCAGCATGGCATACTTTAGAGTCTACAGCTAAGGCATAGAAGACGACCTTCGTCTATTCTCTTTATTCTGCCGTGGTAGGGTTTTGAGTCTTACTCAAATTCACAACTTACAACACAATCAAGAACTCCTTCTTTGCTGGTCTATTTTGAACTCCTTTAAAAACTTGTCAAGGCATGCATCTTGTTGAAACTTCTATTAAGCGTTTCGATCTATCTCCATAGATCTTCATGCTCAACGTTCAAGTAGCTCAATCCAGGTATTCCTTTGAAAAACTCCTTTCAAACAACCTTTTATGCTTCACAGAAATTCTACTTTACTTCTGATCAACAATATGTCAACCACATATACTTATCAGAAATTCTATAGTCCTCCCACTCACTTCTTTAGAAATACAAGTTTCTCATAAACCTTGTACAAACCCAAAATCTTTGATCATCTCATCGAAGTGTATATTCCAACTCCGAGATGCTTGCGCCAGTCCATTGAAGGATCGCTGGAGCTTGCATACTTGTTAGTATCCTTAGAATCGACAAAACCTTCTGGTTGTATCACATACAATCTTTCCTCAAGGAAACCATCGAGGAAACAATGTTTTGACATCCTATGTGCAATATTTCATAAATAATGCAGCAACTACTAACATAATTTTAACAGATTTTCAGCATCGCTACGAGTGAGAAAGTCTCACCATAGTCAACTATTTGATCTTGTCGGAAACATCTTTGCGACAAGTTGAGCTTTTCTTAATAGTGACTTATCACCATCATCGTCTGTCTTTCTTTTAAAAATCCATCTTTACTCAATAGTCCTACGACCATCAAGTAGTTCTTCCAAAGTCTACACTTCGTTCTTACACATGGATCCTCTCTCGGATTTCATGGCCTCCAGCCATTTGTCGAAATCCGTGCCCACCATTGCTTCTCCATAACTTGTAGGTTCATTATTTGTTCAACAACATGACCTTCAAGACAGGGTTACCGTACCACTCTGTAGTAGTATGCGACCTTGTCGACCTACGAGGTTTGTGGTAACTTGATCCAATGCTTAATGATCACCATCATCAGCTTCCACTTCAATTGGTGTAGGCGCCACAGGAACAACTTCCTGCGCCCTGCTACACACTGGTTGAAGTGATGGCTCAATAACCTCATCAAGTTCTACCACCCTCCCACTCAATTCTTTCGAGAGAAACCTTTCCTCGAGAAAGGATCCGTTTCTAGAAACAAACACTTTGCTTCCGGATCTGGGATAGGAGATGCACCCAACTGTTTTGGATATCCTATGAAGATGCAGTTATCCGCTTTGGGTTCGAGCTTATCAGACTGAAACTTTTTCACATAAGTGTCGCAGCCCCAAACTTTCAAGAAATGACAGCTTAGATTTCTCTAAACCTAAGTCTATATTGTGTCATCTCAACTGAATTACGCAGTGCCCTATTTAAAGTGAATGTGGTTGTCTCTAATGCATAACCCATAAATGATAGTGGTAATTCGATAAGAGACATCATAGTATGCACTATATCAAATAGGTCGCGGCTATGACACCATCACACCATGGTGTTCTTGGTGGCATGAATTGCAAAACAACTTCCACATTGTCTTAACTGTGTACCAACACTCGCAACTCAGATATTCATCCCTATGATCATATCGTAGACAATTCATCCTCTTGTTACGACGAACTTCACTCTGAAACAGAATTGAACTTTTTCAATATTTTAGACTTGTGATTCATTAAGTAAATACTCTTGTATCTACTCAAATCGTCATTGAAGTAAGAACATAATGATATCCACTGCATGCCTCAGCACCCATTGGACTGCATACATCAAAATGTATTACTTCCAACAAGTTACTATCTTTTTTCATCTCAATGAACACAAGGCCTTGCTCATGTGGTATGATTTGCATGTCACAAGTGATTCAAAATCAAGTGAGTATAAAGATCCATCAGCATGGAGCCTCTTCATGCAATTTATACCAACATGACTCAAGCGGCAGTGCCACAAGTAAGTGGTACTATCATCATTACCTTGTATCTTTTGGCACCAATATCATGAACATGTGTAACACTACGATCGAGATTCAATAAACCATTGAAGGTGATTATTCAAGCAAATAGAGTAACCATTATTCTCTTTAAATGAATAATCGTATTGCAATAAACACGATCCAATCATGTTCATGCTTAACGCAAGCACCAAATAACAATTATTTAGGTTTAACACCAATCCCGATGGTAGAGGGAGCGTGCGACGTTTGATCATATCAACCTTGGAAACACTTCCAACACGTATCGTCACCTCGCCTTTAGCTAGTCTCCGTTTATTTCGTAGCTTTCATTTCGTGTTACTAATCACTTAGCGACCGAACCGGTATCCAATACCCTCGCGCTGCTAGGAGTACTAGTAAAGTACATATCAACATCATGTATATCAAATATACTTCTTTCGACTTTGCCAGCCTTCTTATCTACCAAGCATCTAGGGTAGCTCCGCCTCAGTGACCATTCCCCTCATAACAGAAGCACTTAGTCTCGGGTTTGGGTTTAATCTTGGGTCTCTTCATTAGTGCAACAACTGTTTTGCCATTTCACGAATTATCCCTTCTAGCCCTTGCCTTTCTTGAAACTTAGTGGTTTTACTAACCATCAACTATTGATGCTCCTTCTTGATTTCTACTTTCGCAGTGTCAAACATCACGAATTGCTCAAGGATCATTGTATCTATCCTTGATATGTTATAGTTCATCACGAAGCTCTCACAGCTTGGTGGTAGTGACTTTGGAGAACCATCACTATCTCATCTCGAAGATAAACTCCCACTTGATTCAAGCGATTGTCGTACTCAGACAATCTGAGCACACGCTCAACGATTGAGCTTTTCTCCTTTACTTCGTGGACAAAGAATCTTGTCGGAGGTCTCATACCTCTTAACAAGGGCACAAGCATGAAATCACAATTTCATCTCTTTATAACATCTCTTATATTCTGTGACGTCTCAAAAATGTCTTCGGCGCCTTGCTTCTAAGCCATTAAGTATTTTGCACTGAACTATCGCGTAGTCATCAGAAACGTGTATGTCGGATGTTCACAACATCCACAGATGACGCTCGAGTTGCAGCACACCGAGTGGTGCATAAAGGACATAAGCCTTCTGCACAGCAACGAGGACAATCCTCAGTTTTACACACTCAGTCCACAAAGTTTGCTACTATCAACTTTCAACTAAATTTTCTCTAGGAACATATAGAAACAGTAGAGCTATAGCGCAAGCTACATCGTAATTCGCAAAGACCATTAGACTATGTTCATGAAAATTAGTTCATTTAATCATATTACTTCAGAACTCTCACTCAAAAAGTACATCTCTCTAGTCATTTGAGTGGTACATGATCCAAATCCACTCTCTCAAGTCCGATCATCACGTGAGTCGAGAATAGTTTCAATGGTAAGCATCTCTATGCTAATCATATCAACTATACGATTCATGCTCGACCTTTCGGTCTCATGTGTTCCGAGGCCATGTCTGCACATGCTAGGCTCGTCAAGTTTAACCCGAGTGTTCTGCGCGTGCAACTGTTTTGCACCCATTGTATGTGAACGTTGAGTCTATCACACCCGATCATCACGTGGTGTCTCGAAACGATGAACTGTCGCAATGGTGCACAGTCGGGGATAACCCAATTTGAAATTGAAATTTTAGTGAGAGATCACCTCATAATGCTACCGTTCTTCTAAGCAAGATAAGGTGCATAAAGGATTAACATCACATGCAATTCATAAGTGACATGATATGGCCATCATCATGTGCTTCTTGATCTCCATCACCAAAGCATCGGCACGATCTTCTTGTCACCGGCGCCACACCATGATCTCCATCAACGTGTCGCCATCGGGGTTGTCGTGCTACTCATGCTATTACTACTAAAGCTACGTCCTAGCAATATAGTAAACACATCTGCAAGCACAAATGTTACTTTAAAGACAACCCTATGGCTCCTACCGGTTGTCGTACCATCGACGTGCAAGTCGATATTAACTATTACAACATGATAATCTCATACATCCAATATATCACATCACGTCATTGGCCATATCACATCACAAGCATACCCTGCAAAAACAAGTTAGATGTCCTCTAATTGTTGTTGCATGTTTTACGTGGTTGCCATGGGTATCTAGTAGGATCGCATCTTACTTATGCAAACACCACAACGGAGATGTATGAATTGCTATTTAACCTCTATCCAAGGACCTCCTCGGTCAAATCCGATTCAACTAAAGTTGGAGAAACCGACACTCGCCAGTCATCTTTGAGCAACGGGGTTGCTCGTAGCGATGAAACCAGTCTCTCGTAAGCGTACGAGTAATGTCGGTCCGAGCCGCTTCGATCCAACAATACCGCGGAATCAAGAAAAGACAAAGGAGGGTAGCAAATCGCACATCGCCGCCCACAAAAACTTGTGTGTTCTACTCGAGAAGACATCTACGCATGAACCTAGCTCATAATGCCATTGTTGGGGAACGTCGCATGGGAAATAAAAAATTTCATACGCGCACGAAGACCTATCATGGTGATGTCCATCTACGAGAGGGGATTTCCGATCTACGTACCCTTGTAGATCGCACAGCAGGAAGCGTTAAGAAATGCGGTTGATGTAGTCGAACGTCCTCACGTCCCTCGATCCGCCCCGCGAACCGTCCCACAAACCGTCCCGCGATCCGTCCCACGATCAGCTCCGATCTAGTGCCAAACGGAGGACACCTCCACGTTCAGCACACGTACAGCTCGACGATGATCTCAGCCTTCTTGATCTAGCAAGAGAGACGGAGAGGTAGATGAGTTCTCCGGCAGCGTGACGGCGCTCCGGAGGTTGGTGGTGATCTTATCTCAGCAGGGCTCCGCCCGAGCTCCGCAAAAACGCGATCTAGAGGAAAAACCGTGGAGGTTTGTGGTCGGGCTGCCGTGGCAAAGTTGTTTCAAATCAGCCCTAATACCTTAGTATATATAGGTGGGAGGGGAGGGACCTTGCCTTGAGTCTCAAGGAGCCCCAAGGGGGTCGGCTGAAGGGGGGAGGAGGATTCCTCCTCCAATCCTAGTCCAACTAGGATTGGAAGGTGGAGTCCTTCCCTTCCTTCCCACTTCCCCTTTTTTCTCTTTTGATTTTTCTTATCTCTGCGCAGGGGCCTTCTTGGGCTTGCCCACCAGCCCACTAAGAGTTGGTGCGGCACCCCTAAGGCCTATGGGCTTCCCCGGGGTGGACTGCCCCCTGCCCCCCCCCCCCCCCCGATGAACATCCGGAACCCATTCGTCACTCCCCGTACATTCCCGGTAACGCCGAAAACTTTCCGGTAATCAAATGAGGTCATCCTATATATAAATATTCGTCTACGGACCATTCCGGAAACCCTCGTGACGTGCGTGATCTCATCCGAGACTCCTGACAACATTCGGTAACCAACCATATTACTCACAACGCATAAAACAACGCCGAACCTTAAGTGTGCACACCCTGCGGGTTCGAGAACTATGTAGACATGACCCGAGGGACTCCTCGGTCAATATCGAATAGCGGGACCTGGATGCCCATATTGGATCCTACATATTCTACAAATATCTTATTGTTTGAACCTCAGTGCCAAGGATTCATATAATCCCGTATGTCATTCCCTTTGTCCTTCGGTATGTTACTTGCCCGAGATTCGATCGTCAGTATCCGCATACCTATTTCAATCTCGTTTACCGACAAGTCTCTTTACTCATTCCGTAATAAAATATCTCGTGACATACACTAAGTCACATTGCTTGCAAGGCTTGTGTGTGATGTTGTATTACCGAGTGGGCCCCGAGATACCTCTCCGTCACACGGAGTGACAAATCCCAGTCTTGATCCATACTAACTCAACGAACACCTTTGGAGATACCTGTAGAGCATATTTATAGTCATCCAGGTACGTTGCGACGTTTGATACACACAAAGCATTCCTCTGGCGTCAGTGAGTTATATGATCTCATGGTCATAGGAACAAATACTTGACATGCAGAAAACAGTAGCAACAAAATGACATGATCAACATGCTACGTTCATTAGTTTGGGTCTAGTCCATCACATGATTCTCCTAATGATGTGATCCCCTTATCAAGTAACAACACTTGCCTATGGTCAGGAAACCTTGACCATCTTTGATCAACAAGCTAGTCAACTAGAGGCTTACTAGGGACAGAGTTTTGTCTATGTATCCACACAATTATTGTGTTTCCAATCAATACAATTATAGCATGGATAATAAACGATTATCATGAACAAAGAAATATAATAATAACTAATTTATTATTGCCTCTAGGTCATATTCCAACAGCTGGCACTGGGAGGAGCTACCTTCTAGGGCGCTACTACCTCTTGAGCTTGCGTTGGTTTTTCCCTTGAAGAGGAAAGGGCGATGCAGCACAGTAGCGATAAGTATTGCCCTCAGTTTGAGAACCAAGTTATCGATCCAGTAGGAGTCTCAATATGAGGCACCAATGTACCTGCACAAAAACAAACAAACTTGCACCCAACGCTATAAAGGGGTTGGCAATCCCTTCACGATTATTTGCAAGGTGAGAACTCAAGGTGGAAAGTGCAACAAAGTAAAAGTGTAGATCTGAAAAATGATGTGAAGTAGACCCGGGGGCCATAGTGTTCACTAGAGGCTTCTCTCATGATATCAAGTATTACGGTGGGTGAACGAATTACTGTCGAGCAATTGATAGAATCGCGCAAAGTCATGATGATATCTAAGGCAATGATCATACATATAGGCATCACGTCCGAGACAAGTAGACTAATATTGTCTGTATCTACTACTATTACTCCACACATCGACCGCTATCCAGCATGCATCTAGTGTATTGAGTTCATAACAAACAAAGTAACGCTTTAAGCAAGATGACAAGATGTAGAGGGATGAATTCATGCAATATGATATAAACCCCATATTTTTACCCTTGATGGCAACAACACGATGTGTGCCTCGCTACCCCTTCTGTCACTAGGTGAGGACACCGCACGGTATGAACCCAAAACCAAGCACTTCTCCCATTGCAAGAATTATAGATCAAGTTGGCCAAACAAAACCCACAACTCGAAGAGAATTACAAGGATACAAAATCACGCATATAAGAGATCAGAGGAGACTCAAATAATATTCAGAGATAATCTGATCATAAATCCACAATTCATCGGATCTCGACAAACACACCGCAAAAGATAGTTACATTGGATAGATCTCCATGAATATCATGGAGAACTTTGTATTGAAGATCCAAGAGAGAGAAGAAGCCATCTAGTTACTAGCTATGGACCCAAAGGTCCGTGGTGCACTACTCACGCATCATCGGAGAGGCACTGGTGTTGATGAAGAAGCCCTCTGTGTCCGAATCACCCCTCCGGTAAGGCACCAGAACGGTCCCCAGATGGGATCTTGCGGAGACAGAATCTTGCGGCGGTGGAAAAGTATTTTCGTGGCTCTCTCTGGTGGTTTTGTATTTTTAGAGAATTTATAGGCGGAAGAGGTAGGGCAGAGGAGCCACGGGGGGCCCACAAGCCTTCTAGGCCCACCCCCAGGCCGGGGCTAGGGGGCTTGTGACCTCCCCCGAGGTCCCCTGCCTTGGTTCTCAAGTCTCCTGCGTATCTTCTGTTATGGAAAAATTATTCCGCAGGTTTTATTCCGTTTGGACTCCGTTTAATATTCTCCTCTGAAGAAGGTCAAAAACACGGAAAAATAGAAAATGGCACTTGGCACTGAGTTAATAGGTTATTCCCAAAAAAATATAAAATAGCATATTCATGCATAGAAAACATCCAAAGTTGACAAGATAATAGCATGGAACCATAAAAAATTACAGATACGTTGGAGATGTATCAGGCTCGCAGCTTGGTGAGGAACCAGGCTCCCGTCGTCGACCCGGAGCTTCTTTGGTGGTGGTCACGTGGGCCACTTTCAGTGCCGAGACTGTTGGCCCCCGAGGAGGAGGTACGTCGCCGTGTCAGGGAGGAGGACGAGCACGTCCGTCGCTACATGGAGGCGTTGGACGCCAGGTTCTTCAGGGATCTCACCCGAGCTATGATCCGGTGATGGTTGCTCTCTTTGGGTGTCCACCCATCGCGCCTCAATACAACGACATCTCTTTGTTGGTTGATCAGTTCGATATTATTCGAGAGATGTATTAGTGTATTTGAGAGATGTATTAGTGATGTATTGGAGATTATATATTCGATAATATTAAGTGGATTATTCGATGTTTCATTAATTAAGTGGATTATTCGATGTATTAGTGATATTATATATGCATGATAATCTTGCTGCTCAAAATGACCTAGTTTATTTATGATTACACATTTTATTTCTTGCTTCCCTTCCCTTGAAAGCACTCTCAAGCTATATGTTGTAAGTCATGGGAATGCATTGTCAAGTCCCGATTCATTCATTCACAAAACATAAATCGTATAGTGATGGAACTTTTTTGGCCAATATTAATGGGAGCCAAAGAACATGTTTTGTGCAAGTCTAAAACAAAGAAGTTTGTGTAATTCGGTTATTCATACAAGGAGCTGAAATATTTGCAGAAACTACGGATCAAAGAGACTTGGAAAAAGAACAGTTGTTGGGGGAGATAATCCTCGCCGGACATGATGTCTTGTCGTATCTCAATGACACCGATGGTCTGGAAGGAGCGGATGATGGCTCGGGTGACCAAAAATGGAGGAGGAGGACATGATCATGATGACTCCGGTGACCGAATGCCGGAGGAAGAAGGAGACCATGATGACAGCTTCGATGACCGAACGGAGGAGGGAGATGTTACAAAGTAGGGAGAGGTTGTAAGTGCATCTAGTGCCCCTTAGTGATTTTGGTGGTTTGAAGACTTATAGGTTAAGTATCTAATGTGTTCATAAGTGTACACAGGATCTATAAGTCGCTGAGGAGTTTGAAATATTTGATGAATATCCACCCCTAAAAATGTATATCTTCGGCTCAAGAAATTGGTCTGAAGCTGAAGAACTGAATCGCGAAGGAATTGCGATGAAATTGATATTCCTCATGAAGAAATTGAAGATGAGGAATTCGGTGTGTCCTCACGAAAAACAAGCTGAAGATTTTGAAGCATGAAGATTTATTCTGTCTGTTTTATTTTCTTCACTTTTGGGTCATAGGAACACCGTACTGTTAAAGGGGGTCAAAGTAACACGTCGGAATGAATTTCCTCATGATGCTCAACCCAAGCCTAATCCTACCAAAAGCCTCAAGTGGGGAATATGAGAGACATGAGGACTCTCACAGTTGAGGATCCCGACCGTTACCGCAAGTCGCACCACATCATTGGTCTTATCCACACCAACGGTCATATTATTTAAGGGAATTAATGTCAAATCATGTCGGGATGCTCCGAGGCTATAAATAGCCGCCCCCCACAACCATTAGCTGGTTGGCTGCTCCGTTAGAAACTGACACTTGTCATAAGAGCAACCCCAATTCCTCAGAGTCTTCGAGAGTAATTCATCAGTGAGGAAATACCCCAAACACCAAACCACAAACCGAAAACCTAGTGATTGAGCATCACTAAAGAAGGTGTTCCTGTGTGGGACTGAAGCTTTTTACCTTTGAGGACTGTTCATCCTACAGACGGTTAGGCGTCATGGTCTAGAGCAATCCAGCAGTTAATTGTGGATCGCCAGGTGACCAAGTTTGTGAGGGTTTGGAAATCTTCCCTGAAGACTTACCACAAGTGTTGGGCGAGGACTGTGTGTTCTTAGCCCAAGGAGAATACGGTTGGGACTGTGTGTCTTTTGGTTTCAATACCAAGCCGCTCCAAACCAGATATACAACTGCCACAACAGTTGGAACTGGGTCATCAACCACTGTCTTCACTGTGAAACGGGTTCTATTTCTTCAACTCTTTACATTCCTCAGATTGTGTGTTGATGATTTTCACTATCACTGTTTGAAGAATTTGCTGAAGACTTTCTCTGAAATTCCTCAACCCCAAATTCTTCACGCGAGTTAATCGTCATATGTTTTCGTCATGCCTGCGTACTGTGCAAACTGTTTTCCAAATTCTTCACCCTGAAAAACTGTTGTGGTGATACTTTGCACTCCTCATCCTTTTGTTGTTTCCGCTGCAAGTTAGTCATCAGTGAGGAATTTCCTCAAAAGGAATTTCCTCAATGATGAAATTCTAAAAATCTCCTATTCACCCCCCTCTAGTCGATATAACGCACTTTCAATTGGTATCAGGGCAAGGTACTCCCTTGTTCTGTGTGATTTTGGTTCAACCACCTGGAGTTTTAGTTATGTCGACTGCAGGCATGATCAATGTTACTACAGGATGTCCTACTTCCGAAGGAAAGGACTTTCCTTTCTGGAAGACCAAGATGCAGATGCATCTACAAGCTATTGACAACGATCTCTGGTATATTGTGGAACATGGCGTCTCTATCGTCACTGCTACTCTCTCTGCCGCTGATGTGAAGAAATTCATGCAACTTGATTCTCAAGCGAAGAATATCATCTATGGCCATCTGAGCAAGGGCCAGTATGGCAGAGTGAGTGCTTTGGGCTCAGCAAAACTTATCCGAGAAAGGCTGTCCAAAGTTAATGAAGCAGTATCAACCCAGCGTGATTCTCGTGTTGATGTTCTTCGCAATCTCTTCAATCGTATCAAGAGGCTTGACAATGGAAGTTGCCAAGATACCTTTGATCGCCTCACTGACATATCAAATGAACTGCAAGCTCTGGGAGCTCGAGACATTACTGATCACGAAGTTGTGAAGAAACTGCTAAGATATTCGGATTCTGCATTTGATACTTTAGTTTTGATGATTCAAGATAGACCAGACTACAAGATGCTTGATCCAGCAGATATACTCGAAAGACTCAATACTCATGAATTCCAACAAGAAGAAAAGAGAGATCTATATGGGCCAAGCTATTCTAGACCACGTGCACTGAAGGCCAAAGCAATTTCCTCATCTAAAGAAGAAGACTCGGATGGTAGCATTGGTGATCCTGAAGAATTTGGACAGGAGCTTGCAATGCTCATGAGGAAATTCCAGAAATTTACACGACGTGGACAGTTTGGTAAATATTCAAGAAGAGATATGAGGAAATTAGAATCTTCATCTGAGGATTACAAGAAAAGAACCAGCCATAAATGCAAGAAATCAGGTCACTACATTGCTGATTGTCCTTGTTGGGGAAAGGAATCAAAGAAGAAGAAATACAAGGATGAAAGTTCTGATGACTCGAATAAAAAGAAGAAATCTTCAAAATCCTCATATTCAAAGTCCTCATCGCACAAGAAGACTAGTTTCAGAAAGGCTCGGGCACTAATTGGCAAGGAAATGGATTTCAAGGCAGAATTCGAGGAATGGGATGAAGAGGAGGGTTTTGATGAAGACTCAGAATCCGGACAGGCTAGCCTTGCACTTGCAACCACATTCGTCAGCAAGTCAATCTTCAACCTTGAAGAAAATGATAACACCATCCACACTAATGACTATGCTGATGACTTTTCTCCAACCTATTACTTCATGGCAAAAGGTTCAAAGGCACCGAATGATGCTTCCTCCTCTGATTCAAGTGACTGTAAACCTGATGATTATAAAAAACCCAGTTACAGTAAACTTGCTATCATTGCCACTAAACAACAAACTGCCCTGGAAAAGCTTCAGAAACTTCTAGATAGAAGTGATGATCTGTTGAATGATGAAATGAATCTTACCCAAATCCTCACTGAAGATATGAAAAGTCTTCAGTCCAGATTTGATAATCTTCAAGATCGTCATGTTACACTCCTCGCTTATCATGAGAAAATTTCCTATGAAGTTCTTCAAAGGAAGCTTGATCTTGAGAAGCTGAGGATTTCTCATGATGATCTTCGTATGGAAAATGATTCATTACTAGCTCAACAGATCAGTGATGTTCAAGCTAAATTCATTCCTCCATGTCTTAAATGCATCGAACGTGAAACTGCTAATTCTTCACCACAATCATCAAATGCTTCTATTGCTACAAATTCTTCAACTGCTCCTGTAGTGTCAAATTCCTCACTTGAGGAAACCACAAATGTCACTGATGAAAATGCAGGGCTAAAGGAAGTGTATGTGATAGGCATATACAAAAGTCTCAAAGGACACCAAACCCTTTGTGATGTGCTCAAAAAGCAGATCTTGAACAGGAACCCGAGGAAAGAAGGAATTGCCTTTGAGAGGAAATTGAATGTTGATGGATCTTATTGGCAACCTGAGCAGTATCCCAAAACCTCATGGGTTGCTGCTACCGGGCCTCCTTTTGATCCATCCAATTTAACATGCTTTTCATGTGAATTATCCTATTCCTGAGATGACTCATTTGACTCCAACTGTAAATTGTTCAAAAATCAATCTGGTGAAGTATTTTCTCGATATGTTGGAACTAACGGCAGGAATGGGCCTCCCGTGAGGAAAATCTGGGTTCCCAAAAGTTGCCTTGAAAATCTTCAAGTGAATGTCCTCATGACACCACCTATGAAGAATTTGAACCCCGGATCAAATTCCTCAGGAGGACCAAAGTCTTCAAGAGGATCAAAATCCTCAACTGGTCAAAACTATGCTCGTACCCGTGCTAATGCTTCTAACATGCAGGGAAATTACAAGGAATGTGAATATGAGCGTTATTCTTCAAATCATTATGTTCATAAATCCTCAAATAAGTTCTCTGCATATTCATTTGAGTACTTTAACCACCCTACTGTTAAGAGAAGTGCATTACCTTCAATGCCCCCTTTATCATATGGTGCTCGCGGGATGATGAATGCTTTAGCACCCCTTCAGATGTGGGTGGTGAAGAAATTGAACTAATCACTTCTGCAGGTCAGGTCTCCAGATGAAAATCATCATCTGAAGAATTTGCTGGAGACCTGGACGCAAGCTAATATTCAGGAAATAGAAATATTTCACACGTCCTTACAATTCTGTTTATGATGAAATTCCTATCTGATGAAATTGATATCATATTCTTCAAGTCTGAAGCATATGAGATGGTAAGCTGCACTAATTCATCTGCAGGATGACAAACCCAAGAGTACTGAGTGGGTTCTTGATAGTGGCTGCACACACCACATGACTGGTGACAAAAGCTTGTTGATGAATATGCCACTAACTCCATCACCCTTGAAGCAAATCACATATGCTGACAAAGGTAAAAGCAAGGTATTGGGACTTGGCAAAGTGGCTATTTCCAAGGATAGGCACATGGACAAAGTAATGCTTGTTGAATCCCTTGGATTTAACCTCATGTCAGTCTCAATGCTTTTTGATCTTGATATGATTGATATCTTTGGAAGATATAGATGTGTTGTCATCATGGAATCTGACAGATCCAAAGTCTTCGAAGGTGTTAGAAGAGGGGATTTGTACATTGTTGATTTCTCTACAGGTCCTCAACTAGCCAATTGCTTACTAGCAAAAACCTCAGAAGGGTGGATGTGGCATCGAAGACTCGGTCATGCAAGCATGAGGAATTTGCACACGCTCGCGAAGAAGAAGCATGTCATCGACATCGAATCAGTCAAATTCCTCAAGGATCGCCTCTGCGGTGCTTGTGAGTCTGGGAAAATGACCAGATCCAAGCACCCCTCCAAGACTATCATGACCACTACTCGTCCATTTGAATTGCTTCACATGGATTTATTTGGACCTACTCATTATGCCACTCTAACAAATGCAGCATCTTTATATGGCTTTGTCATAGTTGATGATTATTCCACATATACATGGGTGCATATCATATTATATAAAACTGAAGTGCAGGAAGTCTTCAAACGATTTTCTTCAAGGGCCTCGACGAACTTCGGCATCAAGATCAAACACATCAGGAGTGCTAATGGAACAGAGTTCAAAAACACTGGTCTTGATAAGTATCTTGATGAACTTGGATTACTCACGAATTGTCTGCTCCTTATACTCCTCAACAGAATGGTGTCGTTGAAAGGAAAAACATGGCTCTGGTTGAGATGGCAAGAACCATGCTTGAAGAATATCAGACTCCTCGTCGCTTTTGGACTGAAGCAATCAACACTACATGCCATATCATCAACAGGGTATATCTTCACAAATTCCTCAAGAAAACCTCATATGAACTCTTCACAGACAAGAAACCCAATGTAAGTTATTTCAAAGTCTTCGGTGCAAAATGTTGGATTAGAGATACTCACCATAGCTCAAAGTTTGCACCTAAGGCACATGAGGGTTTTATGCTCAGTTATGGAAAGGACTCGCACACCTACAGAGTCTTCAACAACTATCACAACAAGGTTGTTGAGACTGTAGATGTGTAGTTCGATGAAACTAATGGCTCGCAAAGAGAGCAATTGCCTCTTGATCCAGATAAGCTGTCTCTTGAGGAAGCAATAAAGCTCAAAGCTACTAAAGACATTGTTCCCACTGAGGAAATTGATGAAGAAATCATTCCCTGCACTGATGAAAAATCAAGAAAATGCTCTTGAGGAAATTGCTCCAGAACCAATTCCTCAGCCTAGGCGAAATCCTCAACCAGCTCATCCAAGGATTGCAAATGAAGTGGAACTTGACAAAATCCTCAATGACATCAACGCGCCAGGTCCTCTCACTCGCTCAAAAGCTTCACACTTAGTTAACTTTTGTGGGCATTTCTCCTTTTTGTCTATCACAGAACCTTCAAAAGTTGTTGAGGCTTTCATGGAACCGGAGTGGATCCAAGCCATGCAAGACGAACTTCTTCAATTCAAGATGAATGACGTATGGGAGCTCGTCAAATGACCAGATCCTCGCAAGCACAATATCATCGGCACCAAGTGGATTTTCCGAAACAAGCAAGATGAGGATGGTCAAGTGGTGAGGAATAAGGCACGACTTGTAGCCCAAGGCTACACACAGGTCGAAGGAATAGATTTCGATGAAACTTCTACACCTGTTGCTAGACTTGAAGCTATTCGAATACTACTTGCTTATGTTAATCATCATAACATCATCTTATATCAAATGGATGTGAAAAGTGCATTCCTCAGTGGTAAGCTTGAGGAAGAAGTATATGTTGCTCAGCCCGTAGGTTTTGAGGATCCAAAGAATCCAGACAAAGTCTTCAGACTCAAAAAGGCGCTCTATGGTCTCAAGCAAGCCCCTCGGGCATGGTATGATACATTGAAGGAATTCCTCATGAAGAAAGGCGTCAAACCTGGTTCACTCGATCCAACTCTTTTCACTAAATCCTATGATAATGAACTATTTGTGTGCCAGATATATGTCGATGATATCATATTTGGCTGTACTGACAAACGTTACAGTGATGAATTTGCTTACATAATGAGGGAAGAATATGAGATGTCTATGATGGGGGAGCTGAAATTCTTCTTAGGTCTTCAAATTCGTCAACAACACAATGGAATCTTCATATCACAGGAGAAATACCTCAAGGATGTTCTGAGGAAATTTGACATGCATGAATGCAAAGGTGCCAAGACTCCAATGCCTACCAACGGGCACCTCTGCACTGACGAAAATGGTAAAGAATTCGATCAGCGGGTATATCGCTCCATGATTGGCTCTTTACTATATTTATGTGCATCTAGGCCAGATATAATGCTTAGTGTTTGCATGTGTGCACGTTTTCAAGCAAAACCGAAGGAATCACCCCATAAGGCTGTGAAGCATATTCTTCGATACTTAGCTCACACAACAACACTAGGATTATGGTACCCCAAGGGCTCAAATCTTCATCTTGCGGGATATTCTGATTCCGACTATGCTGGTGACCGTGTGGATCGCAAGTCAACCTCTGGCACATGTCATTTACTCGGAAGATCACTAGTCTGTTGGTCCTCAAAGAAGCAGAACTGCGTTTCACTCTCCACTACCGAAGCTGAGTACATTGCTGCTGGTTCATGTTGTGCTCAATTGCTATGGATGAAGCAAACCCTCAAGGACTACGGCACCAACATGAAGAATGTGCCTCTCTACTACGATAATGAGAGTGCAATCAAGATTGCATACAACCCAGTACAGCACTCGAAGACCAAGCACATCCAGATTCTTCATCATTTTCTTCGGCACCATGTCCTCAAGGGCAATATCCTCATCGACCATGTGAAGACTGACGATCAACTCGCAGATATCTTCACTAAGCCCTTGGATGAAGAATATCACTCTTAGTGTGAGGAAATCAACAAAGAAATTGATTCCACGTCCCAACGGCAATTGTACGCGGCGTCTGAAATCAACATTCTTATATGGTGAGTCACGCCACCACCCAACTTGAAATTCTTCAAGTTGAATTTCTTCAAAGTTGAATTTCTTCAAAAATTTATTTTCTTCAAAATAGTTGTTCTTCAAACTTGTTTTTCTTCAAAACTGAAATTCATCATTATGACGCTTTGTCACAAAATCCTCAAGTTAATCAAAATCTTCAAAAACACTTGATGATTTTTGTTTACCTAGATATACTGTGATTTCAAAGTCCTCAACAGTATTCACTTATAGCTATTTCTTCAATTTGATATTTCATCTAAGTGAATGTGATCGAACCCTACTTTCCCCTCTATGCTACTCTCACCCAGTCTATTCAATTCTTCATATGCGTTCTACTTGAAACTTTGTTCAAAATCCTCACTGCGTCCTTGTCAGCTGATGATTTTGTAACAAAATCCTCAAATATTCAAAAATAATTTTTTTGTTACATAGTAAGTGAACCCTACTTTCCCCGTTCGGGTAACCACGATCTCCACGATCTCCACCGCTTAGCTCGTGGTATACACGTGTCTTGCGGAGACGTAGAGACATGGGCTATTTGGTCCGATACTTTTGCGCCAACAGTTACCACCTGGCTATAAATATGTCCCCATCTCCCTTCGGTAAAATCTTCTTCGTCCCATCACCCTCCTGCTACAGCAAAGCTCAAAAGCCCTAGCACCACCGCTAGAAGTCTCAACGCGAGCGAGGAAAAGCTTGACTACCTCGACCTCTCCGCCGCCAAAACCATGCCGGAACCGGATCATCTTCATCCGTCGCTGCCGTAGCTGTCTTGTGTTGCCGAGTTAGGGCGCAGTGGACTCACACCGAAGAGCATCTACTGCTACTTCCTTCTCTGTTCTTCGTGCGCACTATATAGGGTAAATAAAAACCCTATTTTTACAGCTCTTTCGATCTACTATTTTACCTTAGATATGTGAAATCTGTTTTTCCTCAAGTATCCATCAGTCTCTTTTCCTCAAACACTGCTTATTCCTCAACTATTGATGAATTTCACTAAGCATCTAAAAATCTTCACGAGATTCCTCAATTGTGCAAATTTTCGAATTTGTACAACTCTGGAACCCAAGAACAGTGTGCTTAGACGAATTCCTCATCCACTGGTCAAATTCCTCAACTTTAAAAGTTTTCAATTCATCAAATCTGAGAACACATATGACCTCTCCAAATTCCTCGCAACCATACTCTGTTCACAGGTACAAAAATGTCAGTTGATGAATCTCTAGGTTCTCATCAACTTAACTCATTTGCAGTGTTTCTTGAAGAAAATCTGCAAGTTTCATCAGAATCCTTAAGAGTTCAATTTCCTCAGCAAAAGCCTCAGCTGAAGAAAATGGAAGATGAAAGAAAGCAAAAGGGTGGCAAGAAGCTTGAGCAGAACACTTCCATTGATATCCCTGAGGATATATACTTGGAATACTGCACGCCTGATGAACAAGAGACTATGCCCAAGAGGAAGATAAGGCTTCAAAAGATAGAACGCCGGTGGGCTAAGGAGTGGAAAGAATACAAATTCGTCACTCCCAAGTACGTGAAGAAATTCGCTCTGAAGCCTCATGGCAAACGGCCTCCTCTTGAGGATTATGAGGATGCACACCACTCAAGCCTCGAGAAAATTGATGACTATCCTGAAGAAAAGTCAAAACATTTGTCAAAGCTTCAGAAGCAAGCAGTAGCCGCCATGAGGAAACTCAATGAAGAATCTGTTGCTGTTGCAACTGCCGCCGCCTCCTCTGTAGCTAAAACTTCTGGTACGGCCATTCCTCAAATGACGTCTGTGCCACCGAAACCAAAGGCTTCAAAGCCTGAGGAGAAAATGCCTCAGAAAACTGCACCAGCATCCGCACCAAAATCTTCAGCACCACCAAAGGCTTCAAAGCCTGAACAGAAGCAGATTGCGAAGCAACTACCTACTGTCTCCAGCTCCTCTGTTCCGTCTGCAACAAGCTCCGAGACAAAGTCTTCACCAACTCCAATGAAGACGAAGGTGACTGCTGGGAGAGGAACCAGACCAAGCCCTAGCAAAATCATCAAAGTCCCTTCTACATCAGAAGGTAGCGATGAATATGATGATGAGACTCTCCAAGCCATCATCAGAAACAAGCAGGAGAGAGTAGCACAAGCTTCAGGCAGCGCCATTCCTCTGGCTATGGACCCAAAAGTCCTCCTGGATTACATCAACATATGGTATGAGGACCCCAACACTCCTACTGATGATTTGAAGCTTCCCCCAGGCATCAGCCACATGGTGGCCACATTCATCAATGAGGCCAAGTGGAAGGAGCAGCAAGCCAAACAAGCTAAGGTTGCGAAGCTCAAAAAGGAGAAATTCCTCAGACAAAATCTCCTGAACCTGACGCCCTATGCACTTGTGTCCACACAGGCAGAATTGAAGACTTTGACTGACAAGTACACTAAGCTCTCTGATCGTCAAAGTCTCAAGAACAATTTCATCAAATTTGCTACTGATGCAGTTGATGATTACAACAAGAAGGCTGCCCCAACAACAACACCACAGCCTCAGATTGAGGTACCAACTGATGAAACTGCTTATGCTGAGGAAATCCCTCAAGAAAGTCGTGCTGATGAACGAGATATTGAGGAAATTACCAAGGAAACTCGAGCTGATGACTCTGCTGCAGCTGATGAAACTGCTACAGCTGATGCTTCTAAGCCAGCTGATGACTCTGCTCGAGCTGAAGAAACTGCTTCAGCTGAGGAAACTGCCAGGACGGATCTATCTCCGCCTCCTGAAGAGAAAACGTCTTCACCAAAAGCTTCAAAGGTAAATAAAATGACTCCGTCTGCATCAGACGTGAAGAAGACCAGAGCTGCTGAAAAGGAAGCCAAGACGAGAAAATCTTCCTCAGGAGAAGAATCAACTGAGGCCAATCGCCTCAAATCACTTGATGAAAATGCACCTCTGGATCCTATACCTCTCAATGTTGCTCCATCTTATGAGATGACTCCCTTCGAAAGTGAAGACGAGGAGCACTTGGCTGATGAGGAAATGAAGAATGTTGTGTCTCAGGAAAACACTGATGAGGAAATTCAGATCGATGATAGCCCTAAGACCTTCATTCCTCCTGAAGAAACTACTCAAGGATCAGCTGAACCAGCTGATGAATCTGGCTCCTCCACCAAGCAAACCCCTCAAGCTGAGGAAAAACAAAGCGAAAACCCTCAGCCTGAAGAAAATCAAAATCCTGAGCAAAATCCTCAATCTGAGGCTCAGGATGAAGCAATTCCTCCTCCTGAGCAAAATCCTCAACCAGAGGCTCCCGTTGATGACATTCCTCAACCAGAGCAAGCTCCTTAGCCTGAAGCACAAGCAGATGAAATTCCTCATCCTAAGGAACATGTTGAGGAAAATGCCCCTGCATCAAATCCATAGAATGCTCTAGTCGTCATCAATCCAGAAACTCCGATGATTGTCTCCCCTCAAGGGAAGAAGCAAAACCTTCAGCCGATGCAGCGTCAGCCATTCTCCAAGCGGCCAAAGTTTCAAAAGGAATCCTTCTTTGAAGAACGCATGTACTTCATCGGAGAAAATACCTATGACAAGCCCCGCATCAGGCATCTGAAGTTTTGGACCAGGACACAACTCAACTACTGTGCATCTGTGTTGTGTGGAAGAAACAAGATTTTCCAGCACAGGCATATTCCTCATGTTGAGCTTGAAGAAATTCCGTGCTTTGCTCCAGTCCTCAATGTTCTTCGTGAAGCAGGACTGCTCCCCATGTGCTGATATCTGCGATTGGAACAGCAACATTGTTCTTCCATTCTATGCAACTCTGCACATCTCTGGAGATCCAACAGACATCAACATTGGGTGCTGGATTGGATGACGCAACACACACACTTCAAGGCTCCTGCCAATGAGTTGCTGTGATAACTTCCTGTGTCAATTCCCTCAGAGAAGGCAGTAAAGTTGTATGATGAACGAGAGCTGCCAAACAAGCTGATGGAAGTCCTCATGAAGCCTTTGGCCAAGGGGCAACCACCAAGAACAACCTTCCTGGTCCATGAGCTGAAGTATGAACCCAGGACAGTTTACAGAATCCTCTGCAGTGTTCTTGCGCCTATCAAGGGACATGATGATGAAGAAGACGTCGTAGGCATCATGAAGAATATCCTCTTCAACATCATCCATGGCATTCCCATCAACATCCATGATTTCTTCTTGAGGACTCTGGCGGAAAATGCTATGTCCCCTCTTGACCTGAAGATTTACGCTCCATGGATCATGAGATTCATCAGACGCGGGTCAGGCATCAACTATCACGCTGATTTCAAAAATCTTCAATGTTATATGCCTCCCCTAAGGGTCAACAAGAAGACTTTCGAGCCTGTTGAAAGAAAAGGCAAGTCTATTATTGATGAAGGCAGTCGGCCCCTTGATGGCCAGTTCAGAGAGCCAGATGCATATTCCTCATGGGATGACACTGAAACCCATCCACCAAGTCATGTTGCTCCAAGGGTGATGAATACCATAGAGCTTCTTCTCAGTCTTCACCAAAAGGTTGATTGGAATCACAAGTGGGTCAAATGCCAGTTCGGCGCCATTGTGAAAACCCTCAATGAAACTCAGAATGCTGTGAAGCTTAAGCATCATTATCTTCATGAGGTTTTTGATTGCACCCGGGCCACACTGGCTCATTTGAAGACTCTAGCAGAACTTGAAGAATTGGAGTTTGCACAAGACTTCGACTGGTCGTGGCCACCAAAGAAGATATTCAGGCCAATTCGAGTCCCAGACCTTGAGGACAGTTCGTTTTCTTCATTTCGCACTGCTGAATCAGAGGAAGACCAACAAGATACTGCCACTGGTCCAAGGAGGAAGTCGGCTCCCAAGAATCCTCACGCGTCTTCCTCAACTGCCAAGAAGTGAAAGTCTTCACGGACGTTAGTCCTCAGTTTGTCCCTTTTTGTCACTTGATGACAAAGGGGGAGAAATCTGAGAGTTAGTCTTCACGCGGGATATATTTTGGGGGCTTATAAACTTTATTTAAGTTACAAACTCTTGGTTTTTCTGAAGTGTTTTATGTAATGAATTGTAACTTAAGCCCGATGGTACTCTGACGCTTTTGAACGTTTTTCTTCGCATGCTTATTCCTCAAAATTTTAATCCACGCATGCTGGAATTCGTCAGATGCCATTTGTCATCATGCATCCTTAATTTCTTCATACTATATGTCGTATGTATGCATGATTTACAAGACTCAGGGGGAGATCTCCATGATATAAATCATCAATGTGCATTTGCTGTGAAAAGCAAAATCCTCAGGATATGCACATCTTCAGGGGGAGTCTCTGTGAATCTTGATTTCAAATTCCTAAAATGAGTATTTACACTTCATATTTTTATCCCCGTTGAAGACTTAACCTAATTGTCATCAACCACCAAAAAGGGGGAGATTGTAAGTGCATCTAGTGCCCCTTAGTGATTTTGGTGGTTTGAAGACTTATAGGTTAAGTATCTAATGTGTTCATAAGTGTACACATGATCTATAAGTCACCGAAGAGTTTGAAAAATTCGATGAATATCGACCCCTAAAAATGTATATCTTCAGCTGAAGAAATTGGTCTGAAGCTGAAGAATTGAATCACGAAGGAATTGCGATGAAATTGATATTCCTCATGAAGAAATTGAAGATGAGGAATTCGGTGTGTCCTGACGAAAAACAATCTGAAGATTTTGAATCATGAAAATTCATTATGTTTGTTTTATTTTCTTCACTTTTGGGTCATAGGAACACCGTACTATTAAAGGGGGTCAAAGTAACACGTCGAAATGAATTTCCTCATGATGCTCAACCCAAGCCTAATCCTACCAAAAGACTCAAGTGAGGAATATGAGAGACATGAGGACTCTCACAGTTGAGGGTCCCGACCGTTACCACAAGTCGCGCCACATCATTGGTCTTATCCACACCAACGGTCATATTATTTAAGGGCATTAATGTCAAATCATGGTGGGATGCTCCCAGGCTATAAATAGCCGCCCCCCACAACCATTAGCTGGTTGGCTGCTCCGTTAGAAACTGACACTTGTCATAAGAGCAACCCAAATTCCTGAGAGTCTTCGAAAGTAATTCATTAGTGAGGAAATACCCCAAACACCAAACCACAAACCAAAAACCTAGTGATTGAGCATCGCTGAAGAAGTTATTCCTGTGTGGGACTGAAGCCTTTTACCTTTGAGGACTCTGCACCCTCCAGACGGTTAGGCGTCATGGTCTAGAGCAATCCAGCAGTCAATTGTGGATCGCCAGGTGACCAAGTTTGTGAGGGTTTGGAAGTCTGCCCTGAAGACTTACCACGAGTGTTGGGTGAGGACTGTGTGTTCTTAGCCCAAGGATAATATGGTAGGGAGTGTGTGTCTTTTGGTTTCAATACCAAGCCGTTCCAAACCAGATGTACAACTGTCGCAGCAGTTGGAACTGGGTCATCAACCACTGTCTTCACTATGAAACAGGTTCTATTTCTTCAACTCTTTACATTCCTCAGATTGCGTGTTGATGATTTTCACTGTCACAGTTTGAAGAATTTGCTGAATACTTTCTGTGAAATTCCTCAACCCCAAATTCTTCACGCGAGTTAATCCTCATCTGTTTTCTTCGTGCGTGCATACTGTGCAAACTATTTTCCATATTCTTCACCCTGAAAAAGTGTTGTAGTGATACTTTGCACTCGTGATCCTTTTGTTGTTTCCGCTGCAAGTTAGTCATGACTGAGGAATTTCCTCAGTGATTAAATTCTAAAAATCTCCTATTCACCCCCCTCTAGTCGATATAACGCACTTTCAGAGGTATACTTATTAATTAAGCCTGTGCTGACTAGCTAATTGATGCATTAATTGTTTTGGTATGTACATATATTATCTCTTTTTTCTTCTTTTATATCCCTTCGGATCGAGCCAAACTTCGGTAACGAGACGAGGCCCGAAGAGAAGGTTGCGCAAGGATGAAATGTTCACAATCACAACACTCGCGGATGATGGCCTACCGATTCAACTCAAGCGGACCAAGAAACGATTTTCTGCTCAATGCGGAGCTATTGTTAGGGACAACATCCCGATCAACATCAAGCAATGGAATAAGCCTAATGCGACGACGTCCCTGAAGGTGATTATGTCACCGATAGATAGAAAGATGATCTTTGGACCGCGTTGAAGGCAAATTTCACCCTACCGCCAGAGGAGGATCCAAATAAGCCAGTTATAGAGCCACTGGTCAAGGCGTGTGCTCTTAATAAGATGGCAAATCTATTTAGGAGGTGGAAGAAGGAGTTGAAATCAAAGTTTATTGACAAAGGGAAGAATCCAAAATTCATCGGCCTATTTGAGAAGATAAGAGATCACTGGCCCGCATTTTTGGCCTACAAGACATCGGACAAGAGTAAGAAAATGTAAGATACAAACAGGAACAATGCTGCAAAGAAGCAGTATCACTATCACACGGGGTCAGGTGGCTACCTCAAAGCCCGATAGTTGTGGGACAAAGCTGAGAATGACGTGATTACAAAAGGGGTCGAACCATAGACATTGAACTGGCCAGACCGTTCAAGTACTTGGTTCTTCGGGGTTGGGGGAACTTTGGACCCTGAAACAGGGAAGTGCTGTTGGACGGACGAGCAACTTGCAATACCCATCAAGAAGGTTCAGAAGTATATCACCATAGCGCAGGAAGGGATGTTCATTCCCGACAATGAGAAGGACGAGCTCACTGAGGCCCTAGGGAATGCTGAGCACCTTGGACGAACACGAGGCACACCAGTCTCCGTTTCGTGGAAGGTTGGGTTTCCTGACGCAGGCGCTTACAGAAGCCGAGAGAGAAAGAGGAAAGCGGAGCAGAGCGACATGCAGAAGATCAATGCAAGACTACAAAAGCTAGAGGAACTTGAGAGCGAACGAGCTGTCGGCCAACCATCTCAGCGGCACGAAGCTACCCCAGAACGTAACCCACCATCTCAGCGGAGAAGCAGCGTGGCTTCCACAGAGCCCGTTCAGCCTGACTTCACGGCTCCTAGCTACCCTGCGGATACTATCATGGAGGCTCAGCATTGCGAGCTTATGACGAAATGTCGGAACCTCACTTTCAAGGTGGATGTCGGCTCTATTGCACCTCCTCAACCCAACGGAAATTTTCACTGTCTTCCGATTGCACATGGCTATGCTGTTGTGATGGTGGATCAAGTAATGGAGGGATTTGAGGAGCTCGAGCTTGACCACCCTACAGGTAAAGGGGAGAATCGGCAGGTTCGTGCTTTGAGGAGTACATGTCTATGGCAGAAGGAGTACATCAAGCTTACAAATTGGACGCCTCCGCCTCCTCCTCCTCCAACAACGAGTCAGGGCGCTCCGCCTCCGCCTCCTCCTCCTCCTCCGGCAAGTGATCAGGGCACTCCGCCTCCTTCTTCAGCTCCTCCTATGCGTGAGGGCACTCTGCCTCCTCCTTCGCCTACTCCGACGCGTCAGAGCAGTCCGCCTCCTCCTTCGCCTCATCGGCAACGGCAGAAGACAGACGTCGCCGCTCTGGCTCCTCCGGCGTGTCACAGCAATCCACCTCCTCCTCCGCCTCGTCAGCAACGACGGAAGAGAGACGCTGCTGCTCCGACGGCTAGCAGTACAAGCACATGCGGGAAATACGGTCCATCTCTCAAGCCTCTGGAAAACTTACCATATGAGAGGACCGCGCAGGAAAACAAGGACATATGTCGTGCCCAATTGAGGGTACACTTTGCAAAGAAAACTCCACCTCCGAAGGTGAAGCTAGATCCGGTGAAAGTGATGCACACTATCAATGTCGTGAACCGACCACCACCGCCTGAGCTGGATTCCAACTATGACCGCATTCTTAAAAAGACATATGCAGCAGCGTGGCGGTCGGAAGTACTTCCACTGAAGCAAGGTTAGTAGAACGAAGAAGTGGGAAAACAATTCCCTAGCTCGGCGAACAGGAGAAGCAATCGTGCCCCCTGCTCAAGGTATCTAGCGATATCATCGCCAATCCTCCGGGGATGGTGCCCGGTACCAATCCTGGTGTTTACTTAGGGGATGATGTAATTTTTGAAATGATTGAGGTAATAAAAGAACAATATAAATGCGTGCACGGGAAGCCTCTCATCAAACTTGATCATCCTCCTCTAAGAATGACGATGAACAAATTGCATGAGTGGTACATGAGAACATGCAGGGAGTCTGGGAAAGACACTATGTATGTGGTAGTGAAACCAGAGCACGAATTCATTGGACTTCCCGTGATGCCTATTAAATTTGTGGAGTTATTTCAGTTATACAATCAACTGGCCCTCGATAAACAACTCATGACTTCCTACCGTCTGTAAGTATTACTTCTATAGTTAAGTCTCTAGCTCAACTCGTTCATTGGATGTATATATAATTATCCTCACTATATTATGAAGATTGAAGATCGTCGAATGCAAAAAGAAGGAATCTTCGACATTGGGTTCATTAGCCCAGATGTCGTAAATGAATGGACGGTAAGAAACTCAATCAAAGAGACCAAGGAGAACTCGCTAAAGTCGTTACTTATACATTAAAACAAAAAGGAAATATTGTTTCCTTACAACTTCAAGTGAGTGTTGTTGTCTTCTTTGTATACTTGGTTTCGCTTACTCGAGGTTAAGTAATGTAATTGATGAGTTATATATGCGTGCGCAGTTTCCACTTTATTCTGCTATCCATTAAGCTTGACAGGGCATTAGTAACTGTCTTAGACTCGAGACGTAAAGATCATGAGGGTTATGCGGACATGACTGCAATGCTCAAGAAGAAGTTCAGTCAATACCGGGACCATATCGGCATGCAACTTTCGTTAATTTCCTTATATCAAGTAATCATTTTCTTTGCCTGGCACGGTTCAGAAGAAGTTCACCAAAAAGGTTCCCGGTCTAAACAAAGAGTTGTGATTTACGCACCCCAAAGTAAGTAGTACTAGCTAGTTCCGTGCATCTCTAATTGATTCAAATTTTCATCAATATATCATTACCATGCTTGCTTATCAGTTTGATTGAACTATATTCTCGTAAAGTGCATGTACCAGGAAGAAGGGACTCTTTTATGTGCATACTATGTATGTGAGTTCATTCCCCACTCGACCTCTGAGCGGGGCTTCTCTGACAAACAATTTCAAGTACGTAAATAATATTCACAATTTTATTTTATATATTACCATCAATTGTGTTGAGTTTATTCATATATATGCATGTATTGAACCCCTTCTTTAAATTAATCTGGCATATGCGGGATGAACTCCTACCATATGATCGCATACGAGCAATTCAAGAGGAATTGGCGGGATTCTTTCTTGACCACGTCATACCTAAAGACGGAGAATACCATGTGGATTTGTGATTGGATCTTAGGTAGATGATGTTAGAGATTATAAAAGATGTTATATTGTATATATGTAGTAGCGCCGGATAGATATACGACAACTTGTTGTTCTACCAAGCACGGAGAAAGACATGTCACTTCTCTCTATATATGTTTAGCATGACAATCTTGTGTAATTAATGGTTTCCTTCATTTTCTTATTAGCTAGCGTCGAGTTCTCTCTATATGTATAGTAGCTAGCATCGACCAAGCACGGAGAAATAGAGGACATTTCTCTCTATTAGCTAGCTAACACAATATGAAACCCCTAAATTAACCCTCCAAAACCCCCCACCCCCCTTAAAAAAAACCCCAGCTCCTGCTAGATGCTAACGCGTGGATGCCCTTTGGTCTTGGTTGGTGCGGCCAACCGGGACTAAAGGTCCTCCTGCCTGGGCTCCCCGCAGCCGCCACATGGAGACCCTTCTGTCCCGGTTGGTAAGCGAACCGGGACTAAAGGTTTTGGGCTTTAGTCCCAACCTTTAGTCCCGGCTCCAGAACCGGTGCTAATGTGCCTCTGGAACTGGAACAAATGGGCCATTTTCTACTAGTGCCCTAAGGGTACCTCAAAGAAGGATAGAAGGAACATAGGCATACTCGTGAGAACCGAGTTAATCAATATTAGCCTTCCTCCGTATGACAAAAGCTTGCCCTTCCAGTAGCTTAGTTTTTTATCAAATCAATCCTCAATACACTTCCACTCTTTGTTTGACAACTTACGGTGGTGAGTGGCGATTCCCAGATAACTGAATGATAGGCTTCCCAATTCACATCCAAACAGTTGTTTATATAAATCTTGTTCATCTTTGGCTCTCCCAAAATAGAACAATCAACTCTTATGAAAATTTATTTTCAATCCTGACAACTGTTCGAATAAGCAAAGAATAAGTTCCATGTTTATGGCCTTTGCAATATCAATTTCCATAAACAAGATAGTGTCATCAGTGTATTGTAGCATGGACACACCACCATCCACTAGATGTGGTACTATTCCACCTACATGGCCTTCCTCTTTTGCCCTTCCTATTAGAATTGCCAACATGTCTGCAACTACATTGAATAGGATGGGGGATAGTGGGTCTCCCTACCTAAGACCTTTGTGCGTTTGGAAGTAATGACCTATATCATTATTAAATTTAATTCTAATGCTACCTTTTTTTACAAAAGACTCAATGTGTTTCCTCCATACTTTGTCAAATCCTTTCATACATAAGGCTTGTTGTAGGAAAGGCCATTTAACCTTATCATATGCTTTCTCAAAATCCACCTTGAAGATAACCCCATCTAGTTTTTTGAGTGAATTTCATGCAGGGTTTTATGAAGGACAACCACACCCTCTAGTATGTTTCTGCCCGACATGAAAGCCGTCTGACTAGGCTGCACCATAGCATGTGCAATCTCCGTCAATCTATTCGTTCCGACCTTTGTAAATATTTTGAAGCTCACATTGAGCAAGCAAATAGGCCGGAATTGTTCAATATGCATCGCCCCATCCTTCTTTGGCAACAACGTGATTGTCCCAAAGTTTAGGTGGAAAAGCTGCAAGTGTCCATTAAAAAAATCCTAAAACATTGGAAGTAGATCACCTTTAATAATGTGTCAACATCTCTTATAAAACTCAGCCGGAAACCCATCCGGCCCTGGAGCCTTATTGTTCTTCATATGTGATATTGCCTCAAACACATCTTTCTCCTTTAGTGGTGCGGTTAATATCTCCTTCTCTTCTGTCCCGAGCTGAGGGATATCACCGACCATCCCCTCATCCATCGACACAAAGCTGTCATCAGCAGCCCCGAATAATTTCTTATAATATTCAGAGATATACAACTTCAGATTTTTTGTTCCCTACAATTGTCCCTTCTTCTTGCTCAAGCTGAACTATTTTTTTCTTTTTGTGTTTTCCATTCACATTCAAATGGAAAAACTATGTGTTATCATCACCTTGTACTACATGTCACACTTTCTCTCTAAGTGCCCATTTCAACTCCTCTTCTCTAAGGAGTTGTTTGAGGTTATGTTGTACCGCCTCTCTAGAAGCCCTCTCATTCTCATCCAACAATGCGAATTCGTCTTTTATGTCTAGCACATTTATAAGATTAGGGAGCCTTTCTTTCTCCATCTTATATTTGGCACTCTCATATTTTGCCCAGCCCTGTAAGAACTGCCTTAGGTGCCTAATTTTATTTTGCCATTTATCGAGATTAAATCTCCCCCGTGTGTCCCTAGCCCATTCTCTCAAACCATGGTAACTCGAAAGAGAAAGTGTTTTTGTTTCCTGCATGAGTTTCTCCCCCGAGTCAATAAGAAGTGGGGTATGATCATAAATCGCTCTTGGCATTCCTCTCACTGTCACTAGAGGGAATTTCCGCTCCCAATCCACACTACTAAGAAGACGATCCAACTTCTCAAAAGTTGGATTGGGCAGAGCGTTCGCCCAAGTAAATTTTGTGCTCGACAACTCAATCTCTTGGGGATCTAGGCTTTCTATTATTGTATTAAACATGAATGACCATCTCCCATCAAAATTGTTGTTATTTTTTATCTCTCTTCACCTAATGATATTAAAGTCGCCCCAACTAAAATCAGTAGCCTCTCGTCCCCACAAATCCGGACAAGGTCAGCCAAAAATCCATCTTTAGCTACGGCCGGGTTGCACTGTACACTCCTGCAAGCGCCAATTGGAAGCCATCCTCCTTCGTATGCACTCTAAAGTTGATGGTGAAGTCTCCGAACACTACATTTTATACTTCTAGCATCTCACATCCTACCCGAAGCAGGATCCCACCAAACCTTCCTCTTGGCAGTAGACAATGTCAATCAAAATCAATACCACCGGAGAGAGTACCAAGAAATTGTGATGTGAAATTATCTCTACGGGTTATCGTAAGTGCAATAAAATCAAGTTTGTGCTCAAGTGTTGCTTCTTCTAGAAATCTTATTTTAGCCAAGTTCGCAAGACCTCTGCTATTCCAAAAGATTCCTTCCATTTTTCAACAAAAAAAAGTTTTGCAGTCTTAAGTCTTGCGCTTCTGCGAACTGCAGATTTAGGATAAACCTTCATCTTCCAGGGTCATTTTGGCTTATCATGTTCAGTCATCCGGTCCATACAACCAGTCTCAGACTATGTGCATGCATTAGGTTGCAAAGGGGGCATATACCCCTTTGAACCGATCTCATTGTCCTCTTCAGGCATCAATGATGGCGGCGAAAAATCCTCACATAGACACTCTAACGCCTCCATCCCAAGTGCACTAATATCACAGTCATTCATAGGCGTTACCGCCGCAATATTTCTAACCATCCCCAAAGCCCTCTCAGCCTCTAAGTCTAAAAGATCATTCACAGGTTTTGATACTTCCTTACCATGATTTCTCAGAAACACCCCGAGTTTGTTTGCATTTAAAATAATATCATCATCACAGAAATGCAACATAGAACAACTCATGTTAATTGCCATACCTGTAGTGGCCTCAATGTCACGAAGCTTTGTCGCCCGCATGGCACGACCCATCTATAGATCCTCGACCTCCGGTTGGGCCTGGAGACGGACACTAGTTCGCCTATCCTCCATGGTCGGGTCAGGGATCCCTCCGAAGGCAATAATATCCTCGGTGGTAGGCCTCGTCAGAATGTGGCCTCCTGCCCCCTGTCCGATAGGACTCGCCTGCGCACTACTGGAAGACGCGCAGTCTCCCAACACGTGTCCGAGAAGGTAAGCCTGCCAACCTGTGCCGCTCCGAACAGTCACGTCCATTGTTGGGCTGTGGTCACGCGCCCCACACCCAGCCGCTTGCCTCATCGTCCAAACGGTTGGGGTATGGCCACCTGCCAGCATCCCAACCGCCTTTGTAGCCCAGAGCCAGCAAGCGGTGCAGTAGTAACACTACTCACCCCTTGGTGCCTGGATGACGCGGCCATAGGCGAGACCGACCCTTGTATCTGACTCTAGTCCATGGACCGTGAAGTAGTGCCCTCGAACATCCTGAGAGAAGTCTCCTCCATCGGGGACCTCCCGATAGGCGATGACTCCGTGAGAGCCATCGATGACCCCGACTATGAGAGCGGAGGCAGCTCCTGCTCCACCGAGTGGCCCAACTCTGCCCTGACACCCCATAGTCGGCCAGGTGCCGATGCAGACCCAAAGGACCCAAACCTCAACTGATTCGTCGAGGTGGATATATGTGGCTGCTCCTTAGGACCATTCATATTTTTTGGCTGAGGGTGCCGAACCTCTATCAGTAGCATCCCTCAGACCCAAACCCTTATCCTGGTTCCCATCTCTGTTGTGACCATCCTCGGTATGCATATCAATATTCTCAGCCATTTCCTGAAAGTGAGCACTCTCCTCAATATCAATATCCAGGTCAAAGCTCCTGCCATCAAATGTCCATATAACAAAGTCGAGAATATGTTGAATGCTAATCACGCTAACAAGTAGACGAGCCACTCCATACGTACGCGTGAAAGGCATATCCGCCTTCTCTATTTTACTAATCAGAGATCCAAGGCTCTAGGTC
This sequence comes from Hordeum vulgare subsp. vulgare, assembly GCF_904849725.1. NCBI lineage: Eukaryota > Viridiplantae > Streptophyta > Magnoliopsida > Poales > Poaceae > Hordeum > Hordeum vulgare. The sequence continues at coordinate 457,058,957 of NC_058522.1, forward strand.
ACCGTAAAATCATCTAACGCCGCACGTGGTGCTCCTAGGAACCTGGCCCAAAGCTGAGATAAAGGAGTTCCCTTGGGCTCCTTCTGAGTCCAAGCATCAAACTCAAGAACACAATTGCTGTTTGGAACCTTGCTCATCCCAAACTTCAACAGCCTCGCAAGATCCTCCTTGGCAGGAAAGTCCACCCTGAAAACGTGCTCGTCTAGCTTGACTGGATCCCGCTGGAAGGTAGCTCACACTAAGTCGCACAAGCACTGAACAACTTGGTCTGTAGTCATCATTCCACGAGTCATCCTAACAACACCTGTCCAGGAACTCTCTCTAGTCGGTGTAGTGGAAGCATGGCGAGACTCAAAGAACATGAGCTCCGGGCAGCACGCTCAACAAATTGTAACCACCGGCTTCAGCCTGAGGAGTAGCGTACACTCTCCCATATCATGCTTTGGCTTACAGTAAATTTCACATAACTCAACCGAGCACTCAGCCACAAAATGCCCCGGTCCTCCGCACCGGAAGCAAGTCATCTTTTCTTTCTTTCGAGCTCACTTAGAAGCTCTCTCACCAGTCGCTGGATTTCTCAAACACCACATCCCCAGCTGCAGCCTCCTTGATAGAAGACACATTCACCCCGGCAAGCACATGAAAACTGCCTCCATGGTCGTCCCCGTCAAAGAAGTAGATGCCACCTCAACAACGTGTTCCGCCGGTCTCTTCCCAACCTCCGTGACCTCCACTTGCTTCAACATAGGGTCGGTCCAAAGAGGATCCCGCCTGGGGGTGGCCTCCTTCCACACCCCCACCCCCACCCTCCCCCCGCCCATCATGAATAGGTCGGTACACCGGACAGGTGCGGACCGTGGACCCGACACTCCCTCACAAATGGACTAGGAAGTCCATTGAACCCCCAAACACTACCCTCACCACGGCCAGCACCAGTAGAGGAAGATCCTCGGTGCACCCCCTTGCCATATGCGTTATAACCATCATTCCCCCAGTGACCATGCATGGAGTTCCGACCATCTGCCTTCGATTGGAAGTTAATATCACCACCATAGTCCCCACACACACAAGCCAACTGCCTGCCGGTCCGAGTCCCACGTCCTGAACCTCCAATGGCTGCAATCCCCGACGGGGCTGTCTGCTTGGGCAGCGGCTGAGGCTGGTTCCCGCGCCCAGCCATGGCCGACTTCTAACCCTAGATACTTCGGACGTACGAGTAGTTCAACTCGTATTCTTGCATCGTATCGATGGAGGCAACACAGACTCAATCACGTCGCCAGCTTGGGCTTCAGGCTGGGCCAAATACACAGTCCCCATATAGCCCACCACTTGCGCGTCCAGTTCCGGCTCATCTTGGCCTAATAGAAAATTCAAACGATACGATCGGATCTCAGTGATCGAGCTCACCGACGCTACCGACTCCGTCGCCGGTCGCCGTCTATGCTTCTTATTCCGAACAACTTTCCACGAAGAAGAGTTCATGAAATCTGACAAAGTCAATTTTGGAAGCCGTACCTATGGAAGCGGACCTTACCATGGACGGATCGCCGTCGTCGTCGTCCTCTGATGCACCATCTGTCGTGCTACCTCGATCTTGTCCGATGCCCTCACCCCAAGTCGTGCCGAATCAGACTCCGGGATAACCGCATCCACCAATCCGGCAACATCCTCCTCAGAATATCCAACCTGAAAAGTTTCACAAGTGAAGTCAGATGGGGTCGCCGAGTTTACCTCCGGCCGCGCCGCGACGGAGCCGTCAGCTATGTCTCCCTCCTCGTCGCCGGACTCTGCAAGCATCCAGAAGCGCCCTCCAGGCCTCTCGTCGGCAACATGGACTCGGGAGGCAGTGCCGGTGAACGCTGGAGTCGCCTCCCCCATCGCCCCTGTTGGAGAAGCACCGCGATGCCAGCCCAACATCACATAACTAAGTTGTTCATCCGTGAATCTGTGTCCCTAATGGAGATGAGTATATAATTTTGTCACCCCAAAAAAAAAAGAGTACATAATTTTGTGTGCACTTGAGGCGAAATGAATAAATATTTCTTTACAGCTCGTTTGAAGCATAAACAAAATCACAAGGAGAAACAAATGTTGGTATTAAAAAATCGTGGTGTTTCTCATGTTTGAAGAAAGGACACCCACCCACACAACTGGAAAAATCGTGCATGCACGGCCGGTAGATGGACGGTACATGCAGCATTGAAAGGTCAAAAACCCAGCAAGACCCATACGGGGAGTTAACTCGCCTTGATGGCTTGGCATGGGGAGTCGGGATCTTCTGCGTTCCCCGAGGAATCAGCTTTCTCCAGTGGCTCTCCTCTACTCCCTCTCTTCTCTTCTCCCTCAATCACAGCGGCATCATGAACCCATAATTGCTGCCAACCTGGGGCACAGGCGACCACCGAGCGGGATCCCGCCACGTCGACGAGTTAACGCCTGGGCGTTTCAGTCGGTCGTCGGGCTCCATCCGCCAGCAGGACGCAAATTTACACCGGCCCACGGTATTGCTGGCTGGCTATGCATGGTTTAGACTTTAACATTTGTTGTCCTTGGTATCTTTTTCTTTTCTTTCGGGGTTGTCCTTGGTATCTTTGGTTCAGCTGCATTATGGAGTATTAGGAAAAAGCTGGCCAGTCAAAAAGATATTTGGAGCAAAATGATCATGCATGCATGAGATACCATGATGGGTAAGTCACTAAAGTTTTTTACTTTTGTTTTTGAGGGATATAAGGGAATTGCTACGGGTTGGACGGATGATGTTTAGAAAAGAGCACGACTCGCTAGCCGTTGCATGGCAAGTTCGACAGCCAACCGACCTTTGCAACAAGGCTCGTATTGCGCTTGGCGCTATGCTTGTGTTGTGCTCGGCGGTTTGCAACATGAGTTTTGTTGTGCTTCCGTAAAATTGGTTTTCTTCTTCTTTAAAATAATGCTTATGTTTAAGAAACATAATGGAAACAAATGCCACTTTTGCATGAAAGAAAAACCATTCTCTATTGCAACTTTGGCAGTAAACTTAGTAATGTGCTTGTCCCTTGGTAATAAGAGGCTTGTTGCAATCATCCCAAAGCATTTTTTTCTTTATAAAGCATTGTCTTTGTTGCAGAATAAAATCAAACACAACTTCTACTATGGAAAACAAAATTCCCCTTCACTGAAGTCGAGGAGCCTCAGGTTGGAGCAACGTGGGGTATGTGCGTGGGGGGCGTGGGTGTGTAGATGTGGGTGTGGATTCATGTGGGAGGTTGTGCGATCCAGGAAAGGTTGGTGAGCTTTCCCTCCATGGCCATGGCGGCCATAAGAGATAGCTTGGACTTCGAGCGGGGCGACGTCTCTAGAGTAGGGATCAACCGGGGGAGAGGACGAAACGAAGGAGGGCCTCATTGTGATCTCGTAGTCATGGACACGGTGGTCGGAGACGGATGAAAGGCGACATATTTGACGATGGTGAACTAGGTGATCGTCTCACCTGGTCGGACCACAACAAACCCCGAGTTGGGCTTCAGGTCTTTGCAACATAGCCTGTGTTGCAAAACCTATTGAGTCAACGCGTGGAAAAGAGTTGCGATGTGTATCGTCAGATCAACCTTGGATCCGATGGCCACGAAGGCAGTCAACGCATGATCGGTTATCAGCCAGGTGAGGGAGCCTGTTTTCGGGGATATAATAAGTCACCGAAGTTCTCTGCTTGAACTCATGCTTCTTTGGAAAATGTTTGGGCAGACTAAATTAAAAAATGACTCGCACCAATATGCTATCAAGGGGAGTGCTTCCAAATACAATAGCCAGAGCTGAAAGATGATGGAGTTGCTACAGAAGTTTCATTATTTTTTATTTCTTCTACTTTGTCATCATTTTTCTACTACATGAGTAATTATTCTACATGTAAGACCAAAGAATCAATCATTGAAGGTTTATAAAGATATGCCTCTAGAACTGGTTTGATAACTATAAGTTCACTTCTCTTATACTCTCCCTCCGTTAGGAAATATAGTGCATATACTATTTTTTAAGAAGTCAAGTAGTATCATAATGTATGACCAAGTTCATAGAGAAACATATCAGCATTAATGATACTAGATAAATAAAACAGTTACCACTCCATCTAATTACAAAAATATGTTCTACTACAATGTATCTAATTAGAAAACTATGTCCCACGATGTATCTAATGATATTGTAGACCTAGATATTTATTCTATCAATTTATCAATTTTTAGGAAGCTTGGTTTTTAAAAAATAATAATCTATATGCATATATGCACTGTATTTTGGAATAGATAGAGTCCAATAGTAAGTATAAGTTGACTTCCTCTCTCTTAATTATATTAGACTAATTGTAACCATAAGTTGACTTCTCTTTTTTAAGCTGACTTCCTCTCTCTTAATTATATTAAGACTAATTGTCACCATAAGTTGACTTCTCTTATATTAAGACCAGACCAATTTCCTAGGATTTGGTTAACTTCTAGGAGTATGAGTATGTGCTTTTCCATATGTTGGCACAACTATTCAATGGTTTGACTTATTAGTTATTACCAACAATAAAGCAAAAGTCGTATCAGAACTAACCAATTACAAACGTGGAAATGCTAGTCAAGAAAACCAAAACAGTGAGCGGGTAAAAGTGAAACCTAAAAACCGGAAGCATACGAGCATAGTGGCAAAACTGTAGCAGCAGCACTCTATTTTCCTTGGGAGAAAAATCACCCCACACTCACACACACAGTACGCCTGTACCACAAGCAATGAAGTCTGTTTTCAGTGGCTATCAGTGCACAGCTCGTGTATGTCCAATGGCAGGCCCCTCAATAAATGGCAATTCAGTGGCCCATCATCCATAGCCAGTTAGCCACTGCCCATTTCCCCTCTTCAAAACCACCAGCCCTAGCTCCCCCTCTCCATCTCCTTCAGTAGCCAGTTGCCCAGTTCTTCTCTCCTCTGCCTATATCTTCTTCTAGCTTCTTGCTTCCACTATGTCCATCCATGGGGTAGTAGCTTCACCGATCTTTTGCTGCTGGGTTTGTTTGGACTGCAAGTCCAGGTTGAAGTTAGGTTAAGGGGGTTGTTGTCTGGTTCAAGGTCTCCACATACATCATATACATGGAGAGCATGGTATGGATTGTACGTTTTGGAGATCTCGGACCAGGCTTCAATCCCTTTAACCAGCATCTGCGCAATTCGTACGCCTCATGCATATGATAGTTCCAGCGGCAGTGGCTTGCTTCTTATGTCAGCATATGTGTGGTAAGTCATCTACTATTAATCAGCTCCTCCTCAAGCTGCTCATATTATCATAACCTCCTTCCTGCTCATCTTATATATAATTTCCTCCTGCTAATCTTATCATAGCAGGTGCAGATTTGTTTTGCATTTAGTTCCATTGATTAGCAGACAGTATTTGTTTCTGGGAACTGTGCAGATTTGTTCGTACAGTAGAATTTCATTCTGATATGTTGTCCAGCATGAAGCCATGACCAGGCATGCAGTAAATTTACAATCCATGTGCATAAAATGCACCAGGCTACGTAGCATGTTCATGTGATAAACGATGTAGAAGAGCTAGCAGCAAAGATGAACTGTGTGTGGACGTGTGGTGTGAAGTACTTCTCCCATTTCATCTTCCACATATGCACCCCAAGCCCCCAGTCAACTTGCATTTTTTGCATTGGCGTCAAATAATCTTAACCATGCATGTTTACATCAGCAGTACAAGAAAACGACACACCTATACAGCTAGCACATGCTCGTTTTCATGCATGCTAGCAGTGAAAATGCTAGCTCTTGGATAGAACTACTCCACAATAATGCATGCAAATTACAGCTAATCTTGGAAGAAGCTAGGCATCGACCGATTATTAGGGACAGGAACTGACCAAGCATTTAAGCAGGACTGGCTCGACACTCATGTATGACAAAGGAATGGGGAATGGCTGGCCAGGCTCATTACTTGGCTCACGTGGCTGCTGTGAGAGAGATGACATGCACAGTACTGCTCCTCTTGTTGCATCTGAGCGGCGTGCGATCGATCGATCCCATTCGCTGCCTGTTCTCTCTGGGAGTTTTGTAATTCCACCCGTCTGCAAATCGCAGGACTACATAGTTGTACACATGCTGGTGACCTTGTGCATTAACTTTCGTATGCAGGTTGAAGCGCTTCTCGTGACAGTTACTGGATTGGTCACCGAATTGTTTTTACCATTATATTATACTCCTACAGCTTATAATTCTGAAACATACAATTATGCAAATATTATATAAAATCAAACTAATGGTACAGCCGATAATGCAGTTTGTAGCTAGACCGGAATAATTTGACCTAATTATATTTCCATTTCCACATTAGTGTAACTAGCTCAACATATATACCCTCGGTATATGCATGGAGTGATTTGAATTGTTCTATAATTTTTACTAGCATATATAAATTGTTTTGTTTACATTGCGTACCGTAAATATTACTTAGAGTAGAGTGGGACTATTTTTACAATAGCACCTTTGCAACGGCTTGCTTCCACTTGCAGAGCTAGCGTCCAATGTTCATGTCACTGATCAAATTAATTGATATACATGTGATGCATACAGTATATTGCTTGGAACAAGCGATGACAGTTCATGCATGACACAGACGGGCACATGCGTTGACATTGATCTGTTGCATCGTATTATTAGTCTTTTTGCAGTAGCTAATTCATGACAGAACTTAATTGCCTAAGGCAAACTGGTGGTACATCCAATCAAGCAAAATCATCAAACCAACATGGAAATAGATACGGTATCATTGCTCAATTAATACCACTTGTATACGTACTTGTTGCAATGTAGCATCTACTAGTTTGCCCAGAAGATTACTAATACCTTACAAGATAATTCCGCACAAAACTACCCTTCTGCCCCGCCATATCATGCATACGAGCTAGTTTCAATATACCGGAAAAAAAAATCTTTCGTCCCCTTTTATGTATAAATGAACAATCAAAATACAAACCGACGACGCATCTATCTTTCGTACAGTTTCGATACAGAGCGATCACAGCGGGTTTCCTGCTAATTAAAACTCCAACTGCATCTATCTTTCCCTATCCCATCTAGCTGCTTGTAACGAACTGATTAATAGAAGAGAAAGGAATGGTAGCTCCCGGTGTCCCTACACCCTTATAAACAGTAAATTCAAGAAATACAAAAAAAATGAAATTTTGTGACATCAATTATGCTGAAACGTTTTAGGTGCTTGTAAATTTTTATTGAGAAATATCATCCATGAGCTCAGTAAGAAACAAAATTCAGTGCTCAAAACTACTCAAAACTATGAGCAGTGAAATCTCTTGCTTGTGTAGAGCTCCTCAAATGTTTTTTCTGCAAGAAATCTTGCAAACACCTATAAAGTGATCATAGTTGATGTCATGAAATTTCATATTTTTTTTATTTTTGTTTTATATTCATGAGGGTGTAGAAACCACTAAAAAAATAATGCATTATATCGTTGTTAATAGCACGCTGTAGCGTTCTGACAAATGTCTCACTAAATAAATCAATATACATTGTCTCGCTAATAACATGTTATAGCCCGATACATGCTAATAACGTATTTTAAGGGTTAAGGGTGGTACTATTTTGCTATAGCGCAATTTTTTTCACTTGGCAGAAACTTCCGGGTTGGAAAAAAATCAGCTTCAATTATTGGCGAGTAAAACTTTAACTCGATTGCAGATGAGATAGGGGAAGGAGCGCGTGAATATGTGCTTTTGGAAAGTGAAGCTGCAGAACGAAGACAAAAGCGTAGTGCGGCTATAGTCCTAAGAGCAACTCTAGCAGACCCCGCATCCCATCGATCCGCAAAACACGTTTGCAGTTCGCGCAAAACCGCTTTTGCGGGCCGGCGCGGGCTCGCACAGATGCAGACCCCGCATAATGGATCCGTAAAAAAGTATATTCGCGGTATATGATTTTTTACGAGTCGGCTTCTGCGGGTTCTGATCTCGCGCAGCTCCTCCCGGCCCGTAAAACTTAGATTTGCAACTTAAATTGATCTAGCACAATTAATGCTTTTCTTTGCTTTTGCAATAACATTATAGATACAAAAGATATCACCAATTCTTGGCTAGAATAGCAAAACCAAAGAAAATAAAAACCACAAGTATGCATTTAAGAAGATTTCCAACTTCCATAACTACTCCCACTAGTTGAAGCAATATCTTCTCCATGCACTCATTGCTGATATGCGGATTCTTGATCTTGCTTTCTTCATCTTTCATCTTTGGTTCCAAAGAAGTAGACGTTGCTTCCCCTCTAGTTGCACATGCAGCCGCATCATTGCCTTCGATTGTACTAAGGAGTGCACTAACATCTATTAAGTTTCTTTCTATCAACAAATCAATGTATTGGTCTTCCCAAAACCAAAATAAGCATCCATCGTCCTACACAAAAGAATGAGAAAGCTCGAAGTGAGCTACCGCAATTGAACTAACAAATGAGCTATGGAACGAGCTACCGCAAGTGCACGTACCCCGTCGTTTTTGCATTTGTAGAACACCCATCCGGGGTGCGTCGGCGTGCCCGAAGTGAGCCGCAACACTTGGCGCCGGCAATCGTCACACAGTATGAGCGGCATCGGCAGGCCACAAAGACGTTGCGCAAGCGCCGAGCCCGGTGGACGGCCGGACGAGTCCATGCCCGCAAACCTTCGGCGGCGACGGACGGACGAACCCGTGCCTGCATGCGGCGATGCGCCCTTGCCTGGGCTGTGGGAGAGGCTCCCCGATCACTCCATCGCCTCGGGCAGCAACCGACGGCCGGAAAAAGACAAATCCGACGGCCCATGATGAAGTGCCGCAGATCTGCAAATCCGGCGGCCCGCGACGCAGGGGGGAAGGGAGGGGAGGCCTCGTGCGCATGGCGACCTTCCGGCGTGCTCCTGCCGGCTGCTGTCGCCGGAATCTTGGGCGGCCGGCGGTGGCGCGAGGGGAGAGAGGAGAGGTGGTTGGTGGGAGAAAGCGCGGGATGAAATGTCCCCCACCAACCGCTTCTGCAAGGGGAAAACCCGCGTTTTCTCGGGTTGTGGTCGGGATTTTGCCGCGCCCCCTAAATTTTTTTTGCGGGCTGGTTTTCCAGCCCCGACCCGCATTTTGACGGTTATTTTACGGGTCGGGACGGGATGCGGGGTCTGCTAGAGTTGCTTTAAGTATGTACACATGGCGCTCCTCGTCAGCAGTAGTAGGTATAGCTAGTGTGCTGTGCACCCACTGTAGACACTGCTCGTACATAGCGTATGCAACTATGCATGCATGTGTACGTGCCACGCCATGATGGCCTGAAGATGCAGCCTACCTCGAACCACATTTGGCCATGGCACACAAAAGAGACGCAGTGCCCATCATGTGAACGGATTGTTTCAGTAGCATCATCATCGAGCGCTGGATAGCTTGCTGCTGTCGACATGGACGAGAGCCGTATATTCTGAGTTCTGACCATCGCCCCGGACGTACTGTGCGTAGTGTATATGTACTGGGCTAGCTGGCAGCGATCCATGTGCCTGGCCTGCAGCTGCATCCTCCATCGATTTGGGGAGGAAGATTCAGAATTTCAGACTATAAAATCCGGCGGGTGAGGATTGTATGGTTCTGCGTGTCTTTGATGCGGACTTGGCATCGGATCGGATCGAGGACCAGCTGCTGGCTAAAGCGACTAGCGCATGCGCATGTGCGGACCGTGCGGTTCAGTGGCCTCTACCGGGACAAATGGGGAGTGAGTTGAGAGGATAATATTGCTGTTAGAATTTCATAATACAAATGGTTATGGACCATGCAAAAATTGAGAATGGTTCCAGGGGTCTTGCCAACATCTTCACCATACTCTCCTTTTTTTCAGAGCATCTCCATTCGGACCTGAGGACGCCCCCAAGCATCTTTTTTTAGCACCAATGATAGAAAAAAAAAAAGTCCCACCCATGCTCCGAGGACGTTGTTTTGCGTTGGATTTAGGCAAGACTAGCCCCGGCGACCCCAGCCCAAACCCAGCCCCCCGGAGGGTACATTGGGCATCCAACGCTATTTTTTCATGCACAAACCCCATCGGTCAGCCTCTTTCCTCTCTCTCTTCTTCCTTTTTCTGCTAGGCCCATCCATGGCATGCAAAAAAGAAATTGCTCTCCTCTCTCTCTCTCCGCATGTGTTTGGCTGGATGGCTAGAAAAAATGATTCCCCCTAGTGTAAAAATTTCGCTGGGGCAAGCCCAGGACGCTGAAAAAACGCCTCTTCGGTGACACAATGGCTAGAGATGCCCTTAGATGCTCGAACCGAGAAATGTTCGACGTCGCGAGCGAAAACGATGGGAGAGAATATGAGGAGCCTTAGCTCCCTACGTAGGGCGCCAGATGTCGGTCTTTGAGCACAACACCGGAAGTGAAAGAGAGACACCCCCATTTTTAGTTTGGCCAGGGGCTAAACACTTAGGATCTACTCGTCCGCAGAAAAGTGGAATTGACACGTTTCTTTTACCCAGGTTCAGGCCATTCGTAGGTGTAACACCCTACATCATGCTATATGCATTATGATCGAATAAGTACAATGCGCACGCCAAAGCTGTTGGAAATATGCCCTAGAGGCAATAATAAAGTGGTTATTATTATATTTACTTATTCATGATAATCATTTATTATCCATGCTATAACTGTATTGATTGGAAACTCAAATACATGTGTGGATACATAGACAACAAGGTGTCCCTAGTAAGCCTCCACTAGACTAGCTCTTTGACCAAACATGGCTAAGGTTTTCTAGCCATAGTGATGAGTTGTCATTTGATAACGGGATCACATCATTAGAAGAATGATGTGATGGACAAGACCCAAACTGTAAGCATAGCGTTTGATCGTATCAAGTTTACTGCTTTTGATTTATGCATGTCAATGTATCTGTTCTTATGACCATGAGATCATGCAACTCCCTGACACCGGAGGAATGCCTTGTGTGTATCAAATGTCACAACATAACTGGGTGATTATAAAGATGCTCTACATGTATCTTTGAGGGTGTCTGTTGAGTTGACATGGATCAAGACTGAGATTTGTCACTCCGTATGACGGAGAAGTATCTCAGGGCCCACCCGGTGATACATCATCATAGTAAGCTTGCAAGCAATGTGATTAAGGAGTTAGTCACATGATCTTGTATCGCGGAACGAGTAAAGATACTTGCCGATAACGAGATTAAACTAGGTATGGAGATACCGACGATCGAATCTCAGGCAAGTAACCTATCGATGGACAAAGGGAACTGCATATGGGATTAGCTGAATCCTTGACATCGTGATTCGACCGATAAATATCTTCGTAGTATATTTAGGAACAAATATGGGCATCCGGGTCCCACTATTGGTTATTGACTGTAGAGGTGCCTCGGTCATGTCTACATAGTTCTCTAACATGTAGGGTCTGCACACTTAACATTCGGTGATGATATAGATGTAGTTGAGTTATTGTGTTGGTGATCGAGGGTTGTTCGGAATCCTGGATGAGATCCGAGACATGATGATGAGCTTCAGATGGTCGGAGGTAAAGATTCATATATGGGAAGTTGATATTGGAGTTCCAGAAGAGTTTCGGGGAGTTATCGGTTTTGTTACGGAGGTTCCGGAAGAGTTTCGGGGGTCCACCGAGAGGGTACACCTTCCCTGGAGGACCCCATGGGCTGTGAGAGGTGGCACACCAGCCCCTGGTGGGCTGGCCGCCCCTCCTACATAAGGCCCATGCGGCCAAGGAGGTGGGTTGGCCCAGAGGTGGCCGCCGCCCCACCTAATTGGGGGCCAAGCCACCTTGGTGGTCGCTGCCCTACACTAGGGGAAACACTAGGGCGCCACCCCTCCTCCCTCCCCCCTATATATACTAGAGGAGAGGGAGGGCAACCGCATCTGAAAAGCCATGGTGCAACCCACCTCTCTCTCTCTCGTAGTACTTCTCCCTCATTCATGTCGCGACAGCGCTTGGCGAAGCCCTGCCGGGACAGCTCCACCACCACCGCCACCACGCCGTTGTGCTGCCAGAGAGCGCGTCTACTACTTCATCCACGTTCGCTGGATTGAGGTGGTGAAGGCGTCATCAAGATATACGTGTGCTGAACACGAAGGTGCCGTCCGTCGGCACTTGATCGGGACAGATCGTGATTGGATCGAGGGACAAATCGTGATTGGATCATAGGACGGATTGTGATTGGATCGCGGAGACGTTTGACTACGTCAACCACATTTTCTAACGCGTCCGCTTAGCGATCTACAAGGGTATGTAGATGCACTCCCCCGCTCGTAGTTATTGATCTCCATAGATTGATCTTGGTTGTGCGTAGGAATTTTTTTGTTTCCCATGCGACGTTCCCCAACAAAAGCTCAGGTTCTTCTCACTGATGTGCTCGAGGAGGAATAAGCACTACTAATGTTGGAGAGGTCGACAAGAGCTTTGTAATAGGCTTGTCCTACTAGTTGTCCAAGCGCCGTTAGATATGGATTTGGTCCTCCTTTTATATGAGACGAGGGGATACTACAGTAGCCTTGTAGAGCTATCAGTCCCACATTAAATGTGAGGAAAGGTGTTAGGCCTACCCCATGGGAGGTAGATGAAACGCTATCGGTCCCGCATTAAATGTGAGGAAAGGTGTCAGCCTACCCCATGTCGGGTAGGTGAAACAGTTGTCTTGTCGAAGTAGGAATGTAGGTGCACTCCTTCTTTGTGTGTCATACCGAAGGAGATGTGTCACTCTTTTGGTAAAAGAGGGGGCGATATATCACTTTGGACTTCACCTTTTCGCCGTAGCAGCGCTTTTCACATGACTGTTAGCCCGTTTAGGGATCGCTGGGGAGATGATGTGGATGAAGTCGTTGTAAGGGCAATGCTAGCAGGGACGCAGTTGGCGAGGAAAGACCCACGATCGTGGCCCGCGCGACACTTATAGCTATGCATGCACATTGTTGGGAATGCCACTAGCAATCAACATTTAGTCATTCTCATGAAGGTATAATCCATCCTTTGTAATCTTGGTCTTGACGTTGCCAATGATGTCAGATTTCCCAACTTCAAAGAGGACTAGCAAACACGGTGATGTGGCACACAATTAAAGAAAAGAGAGATAGTTAAAGTAACATAGATAGATGTCATATCATGTTAAATGATATGCTACTATGTATCATGCATGTCAATAAATGAGATCATCAATGATACTAGTTTATGATATTATGCATTATTGTAGGATCGAAAGTATGTCTAGCGGGGGGGGGGGGGGTGATTAGACTACTTGACAATATAAAAACCTAGCCTTTTCCTAATTTTATTAGCGGGCCAGTTTTAGCAATTATGACTAGTCAAGTTCATCCTACACATGCATATCTAAGATTATAGCAGCGGAAAGTAAAGACATGTGAATGTAATGTAGAGGGCGAGGTAGGAAGATCAAACGCAAAGGTTGACACGACGATTTTTGACGTGGTTCCGATAGGTGGTGCTATCGTCGTCCGCGTTAGTGGAGACTTCAACCCACGGAGGGTAACCGGTACGAGAGTCCACGGAGGGCTCCACCCACAAGGGGTCCATGAAGAAGCGGCCTTGTCTATTCCACCATGGCTTACGTCCACACAGGACTAGCCTCACTCACAGTAGATCATCACGAAGTAGGCGATCTCCTTGCCCTTACAAACTTCTTGGTTCAACTCCACAACACGAAGTGGGAGGCTCCCAAGCAACACCTAACCAATCTAGGAGGCACCACCCTCCAAAATGTAATAGATGTGGTAGAACGAAGAACCTCTTGCTCTTGTGCTTCAAAAGATAGTCTGCTCAACACTCAATCACTCTCTCACAAATTTGGCATGGGTAGGAAAGATTGATCTTGTGGAAAGCAACTTGGGGAGGCTAAAGATCAAGTTTCAAATGGTTGGATTGGAATCTCTTGATCTCAACACATGAGTAGGTGGCTCTTTCTCAGAAATATGGATCTGGCAAGTGGGTGTGTGTTCTTAGTGCTTCCTGTGCGAATGAGAGGGGTGGAGGGGTATATATAAGCATCCCCCAAAATCCAACCGTTATAACATTAAACTCGATGACACTTTAGAAGTGAATCTCGGTGGTACCGAGTTGCACTAAATGTGGCAACTTTTAAATTCTAGGTGAGACCGATATATGAATCTCAATGGTACCGATATGATGACCTAGACCAGTTTCCAAATCTTAGTGAGACCGATTCCAATCTCAAAAATTCTGATTCTTGGAATTTTCTCAACACAAAGTTGGTCAGTGAATATCGGTGGCACCGATATGAAAGTTGGTGGTACCGAGAGATTAGGGTTTGGCAAAGGCTCTGTTTGGGGGAAAATCGGTAGGGCCAAGTGGAAAATATTAGTGTCACCGATTTTTCTGGTTTAGCTTTGTACACAAATATTTTGTGGGAGAATGGCTGAGTATTCTTGGTGGCTATCTCTAAGCACTTGAGCAACCAATTCATCATAATAACTCACCCCCTTTTAATAATATTGGCTTTCCTATGGACTCAAAGTGATTTCTCACAAATGTAAAATGTAGAGTCTTCTTGCTTGAAGCTTGAGACAATCCTATTCCTTCCTTCATCAAAGGGGTTTCTCCTCACAACCCTTTAGCCAAGTCATCTTTGAACTTTTCTGAAATATACCTGGATAAGATCATTAGTCCAATGATGCATATGTTGTGATCAATTATCAAAATCACCTTAGGGAGAAATTGTTCTTTCAATCTCCCCCTTTTTTGTAATTGATAACAACATACAGATCAAAGCTTCGACAAAAGATATAATCAATGATTAGCATCGACGGTTTGAGAAGTATGTGAAAAGCAAGAGCTCCCCCCTAAATTTGTGCATTATTTTAAATTTGTGTTTGAATGCAGATGCACAATTGATTAGGATCATGGGTCACTCTTCCATATCACATACAACTTGGTGGTGCGCATAAATGATATGAATGAATAGTAATGCACATAACGCCATACAAGCAAGTGAATGATCATCATGTATATAGCTCAAAGGTAATAACGTGTTAGCATCAAACAATCAAAGCGTATGACCAAACACTTCTCCTAAATAAATAAAGTCAACCAAATGACCAAAAGTTTTGAACAACCAAATGAGAGCAAATAAAATGCAAAGATCTCTCTCTCTCTCCCGAAGCCCTATTTGATCTATACATTTCTCCCCCTTCGGCAACAAGGTACCAAAAATTTCAAAGGTCTATAACTAATCATCTCTCCCGGCTCAATCTCCTCCGATAGCTGATGATGGAGTGGACAGGGGAGGATCAATGAAGGCTTCTGTAGATGTTGCTCGAAATGGAGGTGTAGACACTAGAGGTGCATGAGCAGGAGCTGAAGGTGCTGAAGCTTGAGATGATGAAGTTGGTCTTGCTTCTGAAACTGGCACAACTGCTCACCTAGTCTGGGTCATGAACTGAGTAGTAGTAGGAAGAGGCAACTATTCATCATCACTGCTGAAGCGTGATATATGCACAGAATCAACTTCATGTTGGAGATGCTCAATAGTGGTAGTCAACTCCGTTACCTCCACACCCAGGTCATGGAATTTTGTCTCCACGATCCTCTCGAGGCTCTTCGGGTTCAGCAAGACCTCATAAATTTTCTTATCCATCCCTTGGATGGTGCTGACTAAGAATGACATCTGCTCCTCTCTGGTCGTGAGCTGTGGGGTTGGAGTAGGAGCATTCCTAGCAGCCTCTTCCTCTGCTGCCTCTACTGCCTCCTGAGTTGTAGCTGAGTTGGGATGGCCGAGGTCCATCACAACTTCATTATCTTCAAACTCTTGCTGAAATGGCACGTGAGGACAATCAAGTAGATATGCATGCTTGCCAATCTTGGCATTGATGAGCATATGAATATATGGATTATATCCACATGACCTCTTTTGATCTCCAGCAGTCCTCCTGAGAGTCCCAACTATCAATCCATCACTCTGAACTGGGTGTGGGTATCTAGATGATGCAACATGTTCATGGAATAACCTCTGATGATCTTCTCATCTCCTGATTTGCGCATCAGGGTGTATCTCATAATGGTGTTTGTAGTAGGTATCCCTGCTTGCAAGAAATAGACAGAGCCAAACTTATTTGTCTGCACATACTTATGGATCACTGGCTTGTACATATTTCCCATAGAGTTATGATTCATCTTGGGTTATGAGTACACATTCAGATCTCTTTCTTATGCCTTTGGAGCACCAATGAAAATGGCCCACTGATACGTCTCCATCGTATCTACTTGTCCAAACTCTTTTGCCCTTGTTTTGGACTCTAATTTGCATGATTTGAATGGAACTAACCTAGACTGACGTTGTTTTCAGCTGAATTGTCTTGGTGTTGTTTTTGTGCAAAATAAAAACTTCTCAAAACGTCCTGAAAATTTACGGAGAATATTTCTGGAAAATATGAAAAATACCTACGCGAAGATCCACCGGAGGGGATGGGCCAGTGGGCCACAAGCCCTATAGCCACCACCCCCTGGTGGCGGCTAGGAAGCTTGTGGGGCCCACGTGGCTCTGCCGCCCCTAATCTCAGCTCTATAAGTTCACTTTCGTCCCAGAAAAAAATAAAGACAGAAGATTTTGTCGCGTTTGCGATACGGAGGCGCCGCCACATCCTGTTCTTCATCTGGAGGCACATCTTGAGTCCGTTTTGGGCTCCGGAGAGGGGAAATCGTCGCCATCGTCATCATCAACCTTCTTCCCTCTCCAATTCCATGAAGCTCTTCGTCATTCTTGAGTAATCTATTCGTAGGCTCGCTGGGCGGTGATGAGTAGGATGAGATCTATCATGCAATCGAGTTAGTTTTGACGGGGATTGGTCCCTAGTATCCACTATGTTCTGAGATTAATGTTGCTACTACTTTGCCATGCTTAATGCTTGTCACTAGGGCCCGAGTGCCATGATTTTAGATATGAAATTATTATGTTGTCACCAATATATGTGTGTTTTAGATCCGATTTTGCAAGTTGTAGTTACCTACTATGTGTTATGACCCGGCAACCCCGGGGTGACAATAACCGGAACCACTCCCGGTGATGACCATAGTTTGAGGAGTTCATGTGTTCACCAAGTGCTAATGCGTTGGTCCGGTTCTTTATTAAAAGGAGAACCTTAATATCCCGTAGTTTCCTTTTGGACCCCGCTGCCACGGGAGGGATGGACAATAGATGTCATGCAAGTTCTTTTACCCAAGCACGTATAACAACACACGGAATGCATGCCTACATCACATTGATGAACGGGAGCTAGCCACATATCTCTCCGTGTTATAACTGTTGCATGATGAATATCATCCAAACAACTCACCGACCCATTGCCTACGAGTTTGTCCCACTGCTGATGTTACTTGTCTTGCTCTGCTACTGTTACTACTGTTGCTGCTCCTCTTACTTGCTCTGCTGCTGTTGCTACTGTTGTTACTTGCTACTGCTGTTACTTGCTACTGTTGCTACTTGCTACTGCTGTCACTACTGTTGTTCCTTGCCACTGCTCCTACTCGTTACACCGTTGCTATCATACTACTTTGCTGTTGATACTTTGCTTGCAGATACTAATCTTTCAGGTGTGGTTGAATCTGACACATTCAGCTGCTAATACTTGAGAGTATCCTCTCACCTCCTATTGGAGAATCAACAAATTTGGGTTGAATACTCTACCCTCGAGAACTCCCTCGATCCCACGCGCTGGTGGGTTATTGCAAGATAATTTCTAATTGTTGAGCAATCGAGAATAGCTTCCGTCTGACCATTGCCGGAGAGTGCTAGTCACCCACTCATCCATGGTAGGCTCATACCGGTGACCTTCTGTCATCCATACAATATTTCCATCAGAATAGAAATGAGCGATGGAATTGAATTGCATTATCATCTCATCATTCCATGCAGTCATCTCCCTACCAACAAAATCTTCAATATCGACTAGCCTGAAGTTTTCTCTCACTTGGGGAAAATAATGTTCATTAGCCTTGATATATTCCCAATCGACATATCTCATGTTGCTGACTGCAGGACTCTTATAAGGCAACACAGTCTCATAGAAATCTTGTTGCTCCTTTGTGTGAAAGCGGCGACCGACAACAATTCTCCTTCTCACAGCATATGGATCAACTGATATCCACTTCCTCAGTCCTTGATCTCTTCTCTTTTTCATGTCCTCATCAACTGGATGAGCAACATTGTGCGTTGGCAAATGCGCTCTTAACTTTCATTAGCACAGGGGCATCCTCTTCCTCTTCTGCAACAAACTCCCTGGATGTAGAGCCTTTGTTCTTCTCTGTTGTAGGAATGTCCTTGGTAGTCCTCTTGCGAGCTACATACTTCTTAGGAGCTGAAGACTTCTTGGGAGTAGAAGGCTTCTTTGGCATAGCGTCACCATCAGGTTTTTCTTCTTAGGAGCAGGGACCTCAGCTGGAATTTCTTCCTCCTCATCATCAACAGCTTCTGTTGGGTCTTCATACATTAAGGTTGTCCCTCCAACAACATGGACAATTCTTTTTCTGGCTCTCTTCTGACTTGGCTTATTTGTAATCCTAGCTTTTGGAGCTTTCATGTCAGCATATCTGGCATATTCTTTCCTCACAGTATTCTTGACTGTGGTATTCTCTCTCTGCTTCTGGGGAATAGATTCCTGTGGGATAAAGTTGTTGGAGAATGTCGCATGGGAAACAAGAATTTACCTACGCTCACCAAGATCAATCTATGAAGACTAATATCTACGAGAGGGGGAGTGCTCTTCATACCCTTGTAGATCGCTAAGCGGAAGTGTATATAACACGTATGATGTAGTTGTACGTCTTCATGATCCAAATGTGAGCCATCCTGATCTTGCATCGAACGGACGGCACCTCTGCGTTCATCACACGTACGGCTCGATGAAGTCTTAGCCCTCTTGATCGAACAAGACGGGCAAAGTAGTAGATGAGTTTTGGCAGCACGACGGCGTGGTGTTGGTGGTGGTGAAACTATGTCTGCAGTGCTTCTTCGACCACAACGGAATTAGAGCGAAGGATGAAGTGGAGGAAGTATATTAGAACCACCCTAGGCTTCTAATTATGAGGATTATAGGTAGCTAGGGATAGCTCTAATTAGTCAACTCGGACCAACTAGAACTAGAACTACATCAACTAGAGGAGGCTCTAAAACTTGTGTTATAGGGCTAGACCTGCTCCTCTATTTTATATGTTGAGCCCTGGGGTCGTAACTTGGGTAGAGGGCCTCCCCAAAGTCGGTTTGGAACGTAAGGAAGAGTCCTTCCCGGATTCCCGATCTAGACACCACGGTCTTTCGCGTCTAGGGCCAGACGCCACGGTCCCTAGCATCTGGTCCATGACCTTCGCAAAACATCCTTTTTCATCGACCTAAAGCCCCGTGGGCCTTACCCCTTGTCCCAACCAAAGTATCCTCGCACCAAAACATTCCCGGAAACATCAAAACTCTTCCGGTTAATTCTGGAACCCTTCTGGAGACCATCCAATATATCAATCTTTACCTCCAAACCAGTACGGAGCTCCACCTGACGTCTGGGATCTCATCCGGGACTCCGAACAACTTTCGGTTACCACCATACATAACTCATTAATACTAAATCGTCACCGAACTTTAAGTGTGCAGACCGTGCGCGATCGAGAACTCTGCATGCATGACTGAGACCCTCTCCGGTCAATAACCAATAGCGGGACTTGGATGGCCATATTGGTTCCTACATATTCTATGAAGATCTTTATCAGTCGAACCACAATGTCAAGGATTCAATCAATCATGTATACTGTTCCTTTTGTCCATCGGTATGTTACTTGCCCGAGATTCAATCATCGGTATCTCTATACCTAGTTAAATCTCGTTACTGGCAAATCTTTTTCCTTGTTACGTAATACAAGATCTCGTGGCTAACTCTTTAATCACATTGCTTGCAAGCTTGTTGTGATGTTGTATTACCGAGTGGGCTCTCTGATACCTCTCTGTCACACGGAGTGACAAATTCCATTCTTGCTCCATCCCACCTCAAGGGACACCCTCGGAGATACCTGTAGAGCACCTCTATAGTCATTTAGTTACATTGTGACATTTTATACACACAAGGCACTCCTCCGGTGTGAGTGAGTTTGTAGCGACCCGACGCAAGACGAGTCAAGCCTCTGTGTTTCTGTGCCATCCCTGGATCAGTATGCTGGCACACACAGTACATCAATGTATATATCAAAGTGCAATCACATGTAAATAGCGTAAAACTGATATATACCTTAAATATCTCAGCGGAAGCAGTCAAGGGAGTGGAGTCCCAATAACACCAACGGCAAGTTGAGTGTAGACCGTAACCCTGAATCGTACTCTTACTCGTCGAAGAAAATATCTGCAACATAAGACGTTGCAGCCGTGTAGGTCAGCATATTGAATATGCCGGCAAGTCACATAAGAGAGGGGTGAAAAGTAATCATCTATACTATATGCATATATGGTAGGTGGGGCTATAAGTTTTTAGCGAAAAAGCAAGTTTTCTCCTACATCAAGAGAGGGCTAAAAGCAAAATGTTACTACATTGTTGGTTGTTAACGAGATGGTGCCGCCAACCAGTTCTCGTACCCGAGTTGTCAATAATTCCCACATCAATATTATTATTTGTGTTGAGAATTTCAGATAACTTCAGTTCCTTTGGCTCAAGTTGTCCATGACCGTGGACACGGCTAATCGATTAGGTTTGAGTACTCTGCAGAGTCTTGCACACGTTCCCCACAAGATTTGATCGCCTCCGTGTATGTCCTCGCACTTCAGGGTGTTTGAAGACCGGATGATCAAAACATGGTCTTTCAACGGGTCCCTCTGAATCCCTGTCGGTGCCCATCCATTCCTACCGTTCGTCTACATCTGCTAGCACCGCCTGTCCAGAGTCGCCGCGTTGTCCAACCAAGCCAGAGCCCATAATGACTTGTGGCTGTGTAGGTAAGCCTTGGGTCTTGAAAATATCCGTCCGTCTCTTTGAGCCTGGGTGAAGCTTTCCGCAGGATGTCATGGCCGTCCCCAGCATCCCGGGCATCCACTGGGTTTTCCAGGGAGCCGATCAACCGTCCTTCACCCAGTGTTGCATTGCGTCCGAGGTCTTGAAAATCTTGTCTTAACCGGTCTTGATTATTTAATCAACCTCGCATCACTCGTGTTATGCACTCAACCGAAATCCCGTCTACTCAAGCATAGCAATATGAAAGTTGCCGTCCCGGGGCCAAGTATCGGGGTTGTTGTGTGTCTACCACATGATACTACAATCTATACTAAAATTTCCAAGTACCTACTCAGCATGCAATTGGGCATAGGATGGTAGAACTACGATGCATAAAACATAGGTGATAGTATGATCAAAGTGACTTGCCTGGTATTACTTGATGAAGATAGTCGCTCCCAAAATCCTGATAATTCTACTCGCCACACTCCGAGCAATCTATCGTAAATGAATAGCATTCAATAAACATTCATGCCAAAAAGGAAGAACCAAGAGAACATAAGAACAAAGCATGTCTTGGTGCAAAATAACAACGTACTAAGGTTTAATAAAAAAATAGGTTCTAAGTGTGTTGTAAAGTGAAGGTGCATGAATGAGATCAAAAGAGGTAATGGACGATGAACTATTGCTATATAAGCTCGACTTGCATACACTATGGGAGATGATAAAAAATATTGGGAGAACAACATGAATGTTGTTTGACAAATAGTATAAGGCATAAGAATTTATTTGTAGAAAGAATTTCTTGAAATGGAGCACTACAACGCAAGTTATAGCGAATTGAAGTATGAATTGAATTTGCATTAAAAAGGTCAAGAGAGGTTGAACTGAAGTACGATGGTTACGTACAAAAATATATGACATGAGTGTTTAGGGGTAAAAGGAATCAATTGAAAAGGTGGTACGATTTGCAAGATAAGATCAAATGAATGTTCGAATACAAATTTGAATCGCTCAAATTTGTATGGTTCAAAGGTCGAAACTAATGATGCTACTGGATATAGGAGATCAATATGAGCGTGTAGAAAAAAAGAATTACTAGATTTGAAATAGCGGATCAAAAGATACAAATATTTGAATATAACATTGAATCGGCTTAGAACGATGTGAACACTTTTGGGCACTAATAGATAAATCTGATTTGATCAAAATTATAAGTTGAAAAGTTAAATCTAAGGATACAAACAGAAATATTACTTTGATACGGATCCGAGGCAACTGAATTCATCTAAAACGGAGCTACGGATAAAAAGATATGATCAAAAGAAGTTTGAATATGAATATGAACAAATTTCGAAATTTGAAAATTTCAAAAAAAATTGATATGATAGGTTCATCGGATAGGTGGGATCAAGACGAAACTCTAGGCGTTGGTTTCATCTAATTCGGATATACGAGTAAAAAGTTATGGCTATTTGAAAAATCAGGGACAAGCTGTTTTACGGAAGAAAAGTGCTATGTCTAAAAGAATTCTAGTACTAATGTGTAAATACGAAGACTAAATAATATATCTAATTACTCTACCGTATACTAGTGTAGGAATACTAGTCTAGAAATAATAAACTACGGGAGTAAAAAAAAATACGAAGAAAAATACCTTTAGAATGCAGAGTAAGAATTAATTCCAATGAGGAGACGACTTAGAGAAATCCCGCCGAAGAGAAAATAATATTTTTATTTAATACATCTAGTTAAACCAAAAGATTGATTTAACCCGAAATAGATGATTTTTGGATGCTTCTATGGGTCTATATTTATAAGTGGAAGGGAGGTCTAATGGTCCATAGATAGGCAATGTGGAACTAAACATATACGTAACGTGGAGAGAAAATAAAAAGAAAGGAAGAAGTGCCGCATGGGATGGGCTGAAAGACTTGCCAGCCGCATGAGCAGGTTAGGCCGGCCGTTGCCTCTTTTTTTTTCTCTTTTTCTTTTTTTGCGAACGAACAATTTTTTTAAAACAAAGAAAAAAAATGTATAAATAAAAAGAAAGAACATTTTATATAGACATATTATATATCAAAATTTTCAGAATAAAATTTTGTAAAACTTGAACATATTTTCAAAACCAAAAAAATACTTTTTTAAAAAAAATTATTTTTTTGCAATAACTTTAAAATGAAAAGGAATTTGAATTTCAAATAAAATGCAAATACATAAAATTTGAATCAAGACATTGTCTCTAATTTTGGAGGGTCATTTTCCTCCTCTCCTTTGATTTTTTTAATCAAAGGGTTTTGAAAATATTCAAACTCAAAATTGAAAAGGGATTCAACATAGAAAATTTTGGGAAAGTCATTTTATTCCCTCTCATTTTTTTGAGAAGTTTCAAATTCCACTCAAGTTTCAATCACTCAAACAAACAAACAATCAATCTAATAATTATATTAACATTCCAAAATTTATAATTTTGGGATGTTACAGAGTTGCATGATCTCATGGCCATAGGAACAAATACTTGACATCCAGAAAACAGTAGCAATAAACTGACACGATCATATGCTACGTCCATAGTTTGGGTCTTGTCCATCACATCATTCTCCTAAGGACGTGATTCTGTTATCAAATTATAACTCATGTCTATGGTGAGGAAACCTTGACGATCTTTGATCAACAAGCTAGTCCTTTAGAGGCTCACTAGGGACAATGTGTTGTCTATGTATCCACACATGTATTTGAGTTTCCAATCAATACGATTCTAGCATGGATAATAAATGATTATCATGAACAAGGAAATATAATACTAACCAATTTATTATTGCCTCCAGGGCATATTTCCAGCAGTGTCTCACTTGCACTAGAGTCAATAATCTAGTTCACATCACCATGTGAAACACACCGAATAAGTTGTGGGGTTTGATCGTGTTTTGCTTGTGAGAGAGGTTTTTAGTCAACGATTCTGAAACATTCATATCCGTGTGTACTTTACAAATCCCTATGTCATATTGTAGATACTTCTACCACACTCCACTTGGAGCCACTCCAAATGGGTGATGCACTATACGAATCTGGTTTGCTACTCAGAGTCATCCAATTGGTGTCAAAGCTTGCACCGACGTAACCTTTTACGACAAACTGTTTTATCACCTCCATAATCGAGAAACATTTCCTTAGTCCTCAAGTCACTAAGGATAATTTTGACTGTTGTACAGTGATGCACTCCTGGATAACTCTTGTACCCCTTGACAGACTCATGGCAAGGCACACATCAGGTCTGTTACACAGCATGGCATACTATAGAGCCTACGGCTAATGCGTAGGAGATGACCTTCGTCCTTTCTCTTTCTTCTACCGTGATCGAGCTTTGAGTCTTACTCAAATTCACACCTTACAACACAGCCAAGAACTCCTTCTTTGAACGATCTATTTTGAGCTCCTTCAAAATCTTGTCAAGGTATGTATTCATTGAAAGTTTTATCAAGCGTCTTGATCTATTTCTATAGATCTTGATGCCAAATGTTCAATTAGCTTAATACATGTTTCCCTTGAAAAACTCCTTTCAAACAACCCTATATGTTTTCCAGAAATTCTACATCATTTCCGATCAACAATATGTCAACCACATATACTTAACAGAAATTCTATAGTGCTCCGAGTCACTTTCTTGTATATACAAGTTTCTCATAAACTTTGTATAAACCCAAAAGCTTTGATCATCTCATCAAAGTATATATTCCAACTCTGATATGCTT
This sequence comes from Hordeum vulgare subsp. vulgare, assembly GCF_904849725.1. Classification (NCBI taxonomy): domain Eukaryota; kingdom Viridiplantae; phylum Streptophyta; class Magnoliopsida; order Poales; family Poaceae; genus Hordeum; species Hordeum vulgare. Next base: position 457,083,682 of record NC_058522.1, read on the forward strand.
GATCGAGTCCATAAATGGATCGTTGGAGCTCGCATGCCTTTTAGCATCCATAGGATCGACAAAACTTTCTAGTTGTATCACATACAATCTTTCCTCAAGGAAACCGTTAAGGAAACAATGTTTATACATCCATGTGCCAGATTTCATAATTGAAAAATGTAGCAACTGCTAACATAATTCCAATATACTTAAGCATCTCTATGAGTGAGTAAGTGTCATCATAGTCAACTCCTTGAACTTGTCAAAAACCTCTTTGCGACAAGTCGATCTTTCTGAATAGTGACACTTACCATCATCGTATGACTTCCTTTTAAAGATCCATTTGTACTTAATAGCCTTACGACCATCAAATAGTTCTTCCAAAGTCCACACTTTGGTTCCATACATGGATCCTATCTCGGCTTTCATGGCCTCTAGCCATTTGTCAGAATCCGGGCCCACCATCGCTTCTCCATACCTCGTAGGTTCATTGTTGTCCAACAACATGACCTCCAAGAGAGGATTACCATACCACTCTAGAGCAGTACGTGTCCTTGTCGACCTACGAGGTTTGGTAATAACTTGATCTGAAGCTTCATGATCACTATCATCAGCTTCCACTTCAACTGGTGTAGGTGCCATAGGAACAACTTCTTGCGCCCTTCTACTCTCTAGTTGAAGTGACGATTCAAAAACCTCATCAAGTTTCACCATCCTCCCACTCAATTCTTTCGAGAGAAACTCTTTCTCGAGAAAGGACCCGTTTTCGACAACAAACACTTTGCTTTCGGATCTGAGATAGGAGGTATACCCAACTGTTTTGGGTATCCTATGAAGATGCATTTATCCGCTTTAGGTTCGATCTTATTAGGCTGAAGCCTTTTGACATAAGCATCGTAGCCCCAAATTTTAAGAGACGACAGCTTAGGTTTCTTGCCAAACATGATTACATCCAAACCATTCTGGAGCGTGCAATGGTTTAGGGAGGGTGCGATGCTGATCACATTGTAGCTTTTATGGAACCCTTCTAGAAACCATTCGATATATCAATTTATACCTCCAAACCATTCTAGAGCTCCTCATGACATCTGGGATCTCATCCGGGACTCCGAACAACTTTCGGTTACCACCATACATAACTCATTAATACTAAATCGTCACCGAATCTTAAGCGTGCAGACCTTATGCGATCGAGAACTATGCAGGCGTGACTGAGACACTCTCCGGTCAATAACCAATAGCAGAACCTGGATGCCCATATTGGTTCCTACATATTCTATGAAGATCTTTATCAGTCGAACCATGATGTCAAGGATTCATTCAATCCCGTATACTGTTCCTTTTGTCCATCAGTATGTTACTTGCCCGAGATTCAATCGTCGATATCTCTATACCAAGTTCAATCTCGTTACGGGCAAATCTCTTTACTCGTTACGTAATACAAGATCTCGTGGCTAACTCTTTAATCACATTGCTTGCAAGCTTGTTGTAATGTTGTATTACCGTGTGGGCCCTCAGATACCTCTGTGTCACACAGAGTGACAAATCTGAGTCTTGATCCATGCCAACTCAACAGACACCCTCAAACATACCTGTAGAGCACCTTTATAGTCACCCAGTTACGTTGCGACGTTTGATACACACAAGGCACTCCTCCGGTGTGAGTGAGTTGCATGATCTCATGGTCATAGGAATAGATACTTGATATGCAGAAAAAAGTAGCAATAAACTGACACGATCATATGCTACGTTCATAGATTGGATCTTGTCCATCACATAATTCTCCTAATGATGTGATCCCGTTATCAAATGACAACTCATGTCTGTGGCCAAGAAACCTTGACCAACTTTGATCAACGAGCTTGTCCTTTAGAGTCTCACTAGGGACATTGTGTTGTCTATGTATCCACACATGTATTTGAGTTTCCAATCAATACAATTCTAGCATGGATAATAAATTATTATCATGAACAAGGAAATATAATAATAACCAATTTATTATTGCCTCTAGGGCATATTTCCAACAAAAGTCAACATGTTCTTCATCTAAATTGATCTTCCTTCTAGACCTGGTAGCTGCCTTGGGCAAGCTATGGGAGCTAGTTGTTCCTGGGTTAGAAGGTGTCCTCTCAGGACAAGTGCCTGAGTCCATCTCAGAAGTGGGCTCACTGAAGTTGTTCTGACTATCCTCTGATCCTGACATACTATCAAACAGCCACGCAGACAAGCAGACCCTTTGAAGAGATATAGAAGAGCTCGAAGGGATGAGCATCACAAAAATCAGAAGTTTTGAAAATTTTGAACTCCGAAAAGTTAGGTTTAACATTCAGCAAAAAAGGATTTTGGTTCCATCGAGACAAAAATTTTGGAACCACCGAGACTGACGTTCTCGTTAACACAAACTTGGCACCCTTTTCGGTTTTGCAGAAACCGTTCTTAGTAGCCCTAAAACAAAATCGGTAAGACCGACTTTTCTGAATCGGTGACACCGAGATTCAGTCTTGCGGATGGCTAACCCTAAGAATTCCCTTTTTCTCTAATCTACAGAGTTTTTCTTCAAGATAGGACAAGTGGAGAAGTGGACGGGATTCATCAAAGCCTTAATGCGCAAGAATTAGAATTTGGAGCGCATAAAGGGGTCAGATCCATACCCTAGCGTGGTGAAGATCCGCTACGGCAGCGACGGCGGTGAAGATTCCCGTGGACGGCGAAGACTCCTGTGGCGAGGGCGCATGGGAGAATCAAGGTGATGTCAAGGGGACAAGGGCGCGACAGCTAGGAGCTGCGACAGGCGATGTTTGAATTGATTTTTCAACGTCGGTCCGCGAGATATATATATGTCCTAGGTGTCGGTGACACCAAGATGGAATTTTCAGTCCCACCGAGCGCCACAACTTCCAACTGACAGTGAAACCCGGTGAGGCCGAAAAGAACAACTCGGTTGTACCGAGATAAGAAAACCTGATCAACCCTAGGCTTCGGTGGGACCGAAATTTTGAGGTTGGTCACACCAAGATGCACTTTGGGAGGTTTTGGAATTCAGCCCTTGTCGAGGAGGATCTATGAGTGCTCCTCACATAGAGTGTCCCTCAAGTGCTTGCTCAATTTTTTTGATGTTGCATGAATAGAATTTGAGGCAAGAAAGCATAGATAGCTAGAGGGAGGTACTTAGGCATTCTTGTATATCCAATTGTCCTAATGAAATAGAAAGTCAAATAACAACAATTGGATATCCTCGAATGAGCAAAATATGCATACCAACATGCTGACACAACAAGATGTCAAAAAAACATACTGAACATGCACAAACATTCTAGCATCTATCAAGCACTTTCGCGATGACGAAGTCATCTATATATGAGTATATTGACATAGGAGCCAAGTAAGAGTACTTGATCATAGGTCATACTCATCGTTTAAGCACAAGTGGGGTTGCCACTTTTACATAAAGCATTAGTGCACTCACGTCATTTAGGATACGTTTATACTCAAGTCTTAGAGTAAAGCTCCCCCTAGATGTGACATCCCCCCTAAGAGGGATAAAGTAACCTTGGGTTTTGTTGTAGAAGACTTAAAGTAGGTGTAGTAGTGGTGGATGCTCATTGTTGATGAAGATCGTCTTGGAGTTGGGAGCAATCTTAGTTGTTTCCTACCCTTCTCACCTACACGGGTTAGTCCCGAAGCAAAAGGAACATACGCAAGAATATCTATGGACATAGAATGAAGTGGATGAGAGATGATGTCCAAAGATGCATTAATTACATTGTCAGTTGCTCACCTTTGAGGTAATGTGTGACTCCTTGAACTAATGCATATGGTTGGAGTTGATTGCATATAGTTCTTGCTAAAATGAATAAGAGTGAGTTTCATTGGTGAAGTCACCCCTCAAGAACTTTCTAGTTCTTCCTCTTGGGGACCCACAAAAACATGATGGGGATCCTTGGAGTTGTGGTAGCACTAAATGAGGTAGTGCTAGTGGTGTCCTTGGGAATCCACTCGACCTTGGCTTGGGGTTCTTCCTCAAATGAGTCAATATCCTCTTGAAGCTTGCCCTTGCCCTTGTGATCTTGTAGTTGAAGGTCATCTTGAGAGCTTGTTTCCTTGGGAAGAGTAAGATCATACTTTTCCTCTTGAGGAACGAACTTCGGTATGGGATATGGACCTTCTACCCATTCATCTCCGTTGGCATTCAAGTAGCCAACACCTTGCTTCTTCTGATATCCTCCTTGCTTGCGCGCAATTTCCTCGAATTGCTTACTTCCGGCAAGACTCTTGAAGACACCTCTATCTATAATTCCTTTCAATAAATCGTTTTCTTACTCAAGTGTAACTTGGCTAAGAGAATCGTTAGTGGAATCAAGAGAGCTACAAGCAACAACATCATTTGATCCAACTTTAGCATTGTTGTTAATAGATGAAGAAACTTTTTTGCCTTTGTTACTAGTGTTCTTAGGTTTAACTTGTGGAACAAAATTAGACAAGAGTAATAGTTTGGTGATGATGAGATGATGTATATACTTCTCGCTCCTTGTTGGTTACCCCAAGTGGAACGTTGAGATGTAGTCAGCAGCAAGTTTTCCCTTACACGGAGACTGTAAAGTTTATCGAACCAGGAGGACTCCGACGATCAACAAGTAGGTGTCCCCTTCCCTGGTGCAAGCAGAAGATGTGGACCTGCACACACAGAAATAACTTTGCTCCCAACGAGTACAAAGAGGTTGTCAATCTCTCCGGCCTTGTAGTTTTCAAAGGATCAAAACACAAGTGGGAATAGTGATAGTGATTGCAACGGGAAAGTAAATGAAAGCAGTAAACGATGGAGGTGTAAGCAATGGTGGTGATATGGACCCGAGTCACATGATGTTCACTAGTGATGTCTCTCTCCCAAAAGACAAATAAACAACTATGCTTGGGTGAACAAGTTACAACTCAGCGATTGACAGAATTATGAACGCACCGCAATGCTAATTATGCTACTTGAAAGTTAGAGGCCCAATACTAATGGGCAGTACGCCAAGACAAGTAGACCGTTTATTCATCAGCATCTACTTACTAATCATACACCTTGAGATATCTATCCGGAACATCTCGCTGGTATAAAGTTGCGAGCCCCACCCAAAGTGTAAACTCAAAGCAACGGACAACTGCATTAACGAACTATGCGTAAGGTAAACAATCCTTGGAACCGTGGTCACAAGCACCGTTGTTCTATCCCTGGTGGCAACAGCACATCCCCTAGTCTCATGTTTCTGTCACTCAAGCTAGACATCAGGGGGCATGAACCCACAATCATGCATAACACTCCCTCTTGGACTTGCAATCTACTACTCGACCAAAGCAATACAAAGCAACGAGGAACATGCATGAATCACTAAAGAACATAATATAAAAGGATAATCAAATATATAACTCATAATAATATGAACATAATCTCATAATCCGTCGGATCCCAACAAACCGAGCATAGCAATAGCATGAAAATTACATGGGTGCCTTGATCATCTAGGGCAGCTCACAAGGACTAATCATGGAAGCACAAGATTGGAGAGAAGAAATCACATAGCTACTGGTCATGGACTCATGGTACAAGGAGGACTACTCACGACACGTCCGGGAAGCGTCCATGGCGGTGGAGAAGCTCCCGGAGGTCAATCCTCCCTCCGGTAGGGTGCTGGGAAGAGGTCTCCTGACGCTCCCGATCTTGGAAGCGCTGCGGCGGTGGAACGATGGAGAAATTTGTGATTCCAGAAGGTCTACGAGAGTTTCCTCTCGGGACTCTAAATATAGACCAAAGAAGAGCACTGGAGGAGATGGGACCCACCGAGGCGACCTCCAGGCGCGCCCTAGGGCCTGGTCGCACCAACAGGCTGCCTGGGAGGCCCGTGGCCCCCCCTGTGGCCCTCCTTCGGTGATCCAGAAGCTTCTGTTTCGCTGATTTTTTTTATATTTTTTCTGGATTGTTCTGGCTTCGGAAAATTGGGTAAAAGCCCCTGCAAATAGACATCAGCAGACAAAAACTGGCACTAGGTGCACTGAGTTAGTAGGTTAGTCCAAATATGTGTAAAAAGATATAAAAGTGTAGCAAAACATATAACAATGTCACCCAAAAGATTATGGAACAAGCACAAATTATAGATACGTTTGGGACGTATCAACATCCCCAAGCTTAATTCCTGCTCGTCCTTGAGTAGGTAAATGATAACACAATAATTTCTGTGGTGATATGCTAACACACATATAAGAACTTCAAAGTAAAGCAAGTGAGATATGCAACTCAAGTCAAGACAATAACAAGCAAGAGTCTATATTTAGTATTGAAATTAGCAAAGTAAGAACATAAAGGTGCAAGAGCTCTCGTTGTCCGTGACTCAAATGTCTCCAAATGGTGTTTGCGTGCAAGAAGTGGGAGATGGTTTTAGAGCATAAAATATACATTTTTAATTGACAACTCAATCTACTAAATCTCACACTCGGTCTCCTTCGGAATCTTATTTCGACTCATCCCCAGACCACTAGTCAAGCGCAACTCAATCTACTAAACCTCACACTCGATCTCCTTTCTACTTTGAGCACTCATGCAATGGATGACCATAAGCAAGATATGTTGGCACTTAGGATGGCAAATAGAATAATGATGAGGAAGGAAGACAAAAAGGTGTGAAAGGCTCACATCAATGAGGACAACCATATGCGAGAGAAAGCCAAATGATAGATATGGTGTGAGGAGTAGGGATTGCCATGCAACGAATGCGCATATGAGCTAAGGTAAGTTCTCCAATGGAACTAGTGGGGTTGCATCCAACTTGCTTGCTCATGAAGACCTAGAGCTCATTTGAGGAGGCTCATCATTGGAATATGCAAGACAAGTTCTATATTGTAAGGGTCCCCATATAGTTATGCATGAATGATAATCTCTATGTAGTACAAATATAGCAATGGAGTATGAGTGTGGATCTTTCAAAAGGAATAGTAGTGTTGCCCCCTTCTCTCTTTTTATTCCTTTTTTTCTAGAATCTTTGGCTCTTTCTTTTCATCTCTCATTTGTCCTCTTGGGATCTTTTCATTTGTCCTCTTTGGGATCTTTTCCTCACTTAAAAGAAAAGACTCTATGTTTTACAAGAATGAAAAGAAGATCATCACACTTTATAAGAAGTACTCAACATAAAGACAAGTGAAAACTATCATGATGTATGCAAATGTATGCCTCTGCCGGTGTAGCAGGATATGCAATGAAACTAGCGCGTCATGTAGCAATAATAAAGGAAAGGCCCAACTATCATGCGGCTCCTCGATCAAGCAAAAGCATGTATCACATGAAGATCAAGTCATGAGATGGTGGATGTTGCACGGCAATGTATCTCGGAAAGGCTATGGAAATGCCTTAATAGGTAGGTATGGTGGCTATTTTGAGGAAAGATATAATGAGGCTTATGATGACATAGTGTATCATGTCAAGGGTTTGGATGCACCAGCGAAGTTTGTACCAACTCTCAATATGAGAAAGGGAAATGCACGGTACCGAAGAGGCTAGCAAAATATGGATGGTGGAAGTGCCAACAATCGAATAGTCACACTAGTCCGAAGAACTCATACACCTATTATCGACAACTCTCTATATAGTTAGGAAATTCACGAAGAGACAAGTATCCCGAGGAGGAGTGTTTGGGCGTTTGGTTATCCCTGTGCATCCTCGACCCATGGTAATGTGAGGGTACTCTATATATTCCAACCCCTCCAGAGGTCAGCGATCAATTTAGTAGCTAGAGTTATCAACTATTTTTTAGTTTTTGAAAAACACACGGATTTCCCAAAATACGACACCTATCACTAATAGGCTCAAGCTCTCGACACCAATAGTCCAAACATTACTCAAATCAATACCTCAAAACTATTACAAGTTACTACTATACTTAAATAGCAACCTCAAGTACCTACTCATGCAAGACACATAACTCAGTGCAACGAGCCAACTCTCTAAAAAAGATAAGCATGATAACTCAAGAGAGTTCCAAAAGCAACCTAAATAAAAGCTCTTAAAAGATATAGCATGAAAACTAAGAGCTAGGCATGACATTAGCTAGGAAAAGATAAAGAACACACAAAAAAGATAAACATGAAAACCTATGTTGTGTTCTAGAGTGGAATGGAGCATGTTTCCCTGCCAAACAAGGTAGGCTAGGTTCGGACTTGTTATGACTATCAAGAAAAACTAAAGTAAACTAAAAAGTAAAGAGCGGGACGCTCCAAGTATAGCACATAACATATGAAGTGATAAAAATATAACATGGAGATCGACGAACTGATGATTGTTGATAGAGAAGGGGATGCACGGGGGCATCCCCAAGCTTAGACACTTGAGTCTCCTTGAATATTTCTTGGGGGTGCATGGGGGCATCCCCAAGCTTGAGCGCTTGACACTCCTGGATCTTCTTTCATTATCTTCCATCGCATACTTGCAAACTCCCTTCATACGAAACTCATCATAAGCTGATAAGAGTGTTTAGTACCCATGATAAAATAATTCATTACCTACTGGAAATAATGATTTTCATGAAAAGATACTGTTTCTCATGATTGACAAAAGGTTTTTGCAAAGGACAAGCAAGCTTAAGATTTGCAAAATGACGAGACACAAAACATGGCAGAATCTATGAAAAAACAAAACATCACATAGTAAATAATTCTTTCGGGGCACTTCTGCAACTCCAATATAAAAACTCAGAACAGATGCCAGAAACACAATTATATAGAGATGCTGTCAAAACAATTCAGATCAAAAAGATGATCTGATGATCTGATGATTTTTGGCTAAATTTTCCGTCAGGTAGACAAAATCTGTTTCTAGACAGCATGTCACAACTTTTGAACTTTCTTGCAATCGGAGGCTAAAACTTGGCACGAAGCTTGAAAATAAAGATACAATGATGTTGATATAGTAGTAACAAGCATCAATACCACTAAAACTAAAAGTAAAAACAAATTGGGTTGCCTCCCAACAAGCGCTTTCTTTTATGCCATTGAGATAGGCATGATGCAAAAACATCAAGTATTATCAACTCCATAAGAATAACTTGCCCGAATAACGGATTCATAAGGTAACTTAATCTTTTTTCGAGGGAAGTGTTCCATTCCCCTTTTAAGGGGAAATTGGAATGTAATGATCCCTTCTTTCAAGTCAATGACAGCACCAACGGTGCGGAGAAAAGGACGTCCCAAAATAATTGGACATGAGGGAACACACTCAATGTCCATAATAAGAAAATCAACGGGCACATAATTATCATTGACAACAATAAGAACATCATAAATTGTCCCTACATATTTCTTTATGGAAGAATTAAAAAGACGAACACCAAAATAACATTGATCAAAAGGTTTCATATCAAGCATATCATACATTCTTTTTGGCATAACAGAGGCACTAGCTCCAACATCGCATAAGGCAAAGCAAGAGATATTATTCAATTTAATCTTGACCATAGGATCCGAACCATTTTCTAGTTTTCTAGGAATAGAAGTCTCTAGCTTGAGCTTCTCCTCCCTAGCTTGTATAAGAGCATTGGTAATATGCTCGGTGAAGGCAATATTGAGTGTACTAGTGTGGGGGTCTTTAGCCATTCTTTGCAAAAAGGTGATAACTTCGGAAAGACTACAATTGTCAAAATCAAGGTTACTACCATTAATAAAAGTGGTAGTAATGTCATCTAAGATCATTCTTTTGGTAGTCTCTAAATTCAAAGGACCTTCTTTTCCTATAGTTGAGGTATTAACATCACCATTAATAGGTCCATTGGTACTAGGGGTGTGATGGGTGCTAAAAGTTTTGAGATCCTCAACAACTTGTATAGTAGCAATGGTAGTATGTGTAGGAAGGCTCTTAATCCTATCTACCTCTTCTTTTTCTCTATCCCATCTATCTTCAAGTTTGGCTAGCATTCTTATGTTATCATTAATTTGGACTTGGATAGCATTCATGGGTGTGGTGTTCCTTTCCTCAAGGGGGGGGAGTTCTAATTTTAAGCATATCTACATCATGAGCTATGTTGTCCACATTCAAAGAGAGACTATCTAATTTTTCTAATTTCTCTTCTAAACTCTTGTTGAAGGATTTTTAAGAAGTGAAAAAGTCTTTAAGCATGCTCTCTAATTTGGAAGTGGAGTTTTTGGTTCTAGGATAATTGTTGTTGTTCCCATAGTTATTGGATGGGAACGGTCTAGGATTGCTACCAAAGTTATCCTATAAGCATTATTATTAAAGTTGTTCCTAGAGATAAAATTAACATCAACTTGCTCTCTTTCTTGAGCAACCAAAGAATTTAAAGGAACATCATGAGGATCAATAGGAGCTTGCTTAGTAAGTAAAGTCATGATCATGTCAACCTTATCATTAAGGGAGGAGATCTCCTCAACGGAGTTTACCTTCCTACCTGTTGGAGTTCTCTCGGTGTGCCATTGAGAATAATTTGTCATCATCTCATCCAATAGCTTTGTGGCAGCACCAAGTGTAGTTGACATAAAGGTTCCTCCCGCGGCCGAGTCTAAGAGATTCCGCGAGGTAAAGTTCAATCCTGCATAGAAAGTTTGGATAACCATCTAAGTAGTCAAACCATGTGTAGGGCAATTCTTAACAAAAGATTTCATTCGTTCCCAAGCTTGAGCAACGTGTTCATTATCCAGTTGCCTAAAATTCATAATTCTACTTCTTAACTGGATAATCTTAGCAGGCGGGTAATACTTCCCAATAAAAGCATATTTTCACTTTTCCCAAGAATATATGCTATTCCTAGGCAAAGATTGAAGCCACACTTTAGCTCCTCCTCTCAAGGAGAAAGGGAAAAGCTTAAGTTTAACAATATCACCATCTACTTCTTTATATTTTTGCATATCACAGAGCTCAACAAAAAATTTCAAGTGCAAAGCAACATCATCTCCAGCACCCTAGAATTGATCTTTCATAAAAAATTTCAGTAAAGCAGGTTTAATCTCATAGGACGTAGCCCGAGTGGCGGGAGCAGCAATAGGAGTGCAGATAAAGTCATTGTTGTTGTGACTAGTGAAGTCACACAACTTGGTGTTCTCAGTGGAACCCATAGCAGCAGCAGCAAGCAAGAACAAAGCAACTAATTGTTTTGTGATTTTTGGTATAAGACTCTAAAGAAAAAACTAGAAAGCAAACTAACAAGAATAAAAAGCAAAAGTAATAGATAGCGGACAACTCCCCTATCTTGAAGACTGGAGTCCCCGGCAACGGCGCCAGAAAACTTGCTTGATGACGAGATGATGTATATACTTCTCGCTCCTCGTTGGTTACCCCAAGTAGAAGGTTGAGATGTAGTCAGCAACAAGTTTTCCCTTACACAAAGACTATAAGGTTTATCGAACCAGGAGGACTCCGAGGATCAACAAGTAGGTGTCCCCTGCCCTAGCGCAAGCAGAAGACATGGACTTGCACACACACAAATAACTTTGCTCCCAACGAGTACAGAGAGATTGTCAATCTCTCCAGCCTTGTAGTTTGCAAAGGATCAAAACAAAAGCGGGAATAGTGATAGTGATTGCAACGGGAAAGTAATTGAAAGCAGTAAATGATGGAGCTGTCACAATGGTGGTGATATGGACCGGAGTCACATGATGTTCACTAGTGATATCTCTCTCCCAAAAGACGATAAACTAGTATGCTTGGGTGAACAAATTACAGCTCGCAATTGACAGAATTATGAACGCACCGCAATTCTAATTATGCTACTTCAAAGTTAGAAGCTCAATAGTAATGGGCAGTATGCCAAGACAAGTAGACTGTTTATTCATCAACATCTACTTACTAATCCCCCACCTTGAGATATCTATCTAGAACATCTCGCTGATATTCAGTTGCGAGCCCCACCCAAAGTGAAAACTCAAAGCAACGGAATCTGCATTAACGAACTATGCGTAAGGTAAACAATCCTTGCAACCATGGTCACAAGCAACGTTGTTTTATCCCAGGTGGCAACAACACATCCCCTAGTCTCATGTTTCTGTCACTCAAGGTAGACATCAGGGGGCATGAACCCACAATCATGCATAACGCTCCCTCTTGGAGTTACAATCTACTACTCACCCAAAGCAATACAAAGCAACGAAGAACATGCATGAATCACTAAAGAACATAATATAAAAGGATAATCAAATATATAACTCATAACAATCTGAACATAATCTCATAATCCATCGGATCCCAACAAACCGAGCATAGCAATAGCATGAAAATTACATAGGTGCCTTGATCATGTAGGGCAGCTCACAAGACTAATCATGGAAGCACAAGATTGGAGAGAAGACATCACATAGCTATTGGTCATGGACTCATGGTCAAAGGAGGACTACTCATGACACGTCCGGGAAACGTCCATGGCGGTGGAGAAGCTCCCGGAGGTTAATCCTCCCTCCGGCAGGGTACCGGGAAGAGGTCTTCTCACGCTCCCAATCTCGGAAGCGCTGCGGCGGCGGGATGGTGGAGAAATTCGTGATGCTGGATCTCCTCCAGGGTTTTCCTCGTCGAGGGGTAAATATAGGCGAAAGAGGGCACCGGAGGGCGTGGGACCCACCCAGGCGGCCTCCCTGCACGACCTGGGGGTGGGTCGTGCCCACAGGTCGCCTGGGCGGCCCCTCGCCCCCTCTGGCCTCCTTTGGTGCTTCGTGAAGCTTCTGGTGCGCTGATTTTTATATATTTTTCTCGGGATTTTTGGGGCTTTGGAAAATTGGGTAAAAGCCCTTGCAAAAAAGACATCAGCAGACAAAAACTGGCACTGGATGCACTGAGTTAGTAGGTTAGTCCAAATATGTGTAAAAGTTATAAAAGTGTAGGAAAACATATAACAATGTCACCCAAAAGATCATGGAACAAGCAAAAATTATAGATACGTTTGGGACGTATCATTTGGCTATAACAATTTGAACTCTTCTTTCGAAGATCATCATTGATTGCTTTTAGAAACTCATGCTCTTGCTCTAAATATGGCTTCTCAAAGCGTAGCTTCTCATGAGTTCTTGCAAGCTCTCTATGATCTTCTAGATTATTTTCATGAGCTAACTTATGAGTGTTTAATTCTTTAGTTAGTCATTCAATCTCTTTATCATCATCATACTAATTCTCTTGACTAGCATGATTATTTTCAGGTTCATTTTCAATGTTATCACTAGTCTTATCAAAGAGCAAGTCATCTTCTCCTAACAAGTCATCCCCATCACTATCAATGTCAAAGTACTCAGGGTGTCATACCATGGGGCCTTTTCCCATGAAGCAGTTTCCAATCCCTTCATTTGGTGAATCAAATAAGTCATATGAGTTGGACGAAATGAGTGCAAGACCTATAATATCTTCATCTTGACTATAGTCGGAGCTGGAGTGGTAACTTCTCTCAGATTGGTTGTGAGACTCGAAGCCATAAACCCATTCACCAACGTGAGCTTGATGTCTTCTTCTTGAGCTACTCTTGGTGCACTTGTCCTTCCTCTCCGATTCCTTTCCTCTCCGGTGTTCAAGCATTAATGCTTAGCATGAACAATTACCAGTATTTTATATAGTACCAACAAAAATTATTGGGTTAATACTGATGGTGCACAGGAGTAACAAATTAGTAAATAGGAACACCTCATATATTGAATCTGATTGGTTGCATTACATAGAACAAAATCCAAAGAGTAATCACATGATTTTCTGTATGTTGACCTTGAAAATGACATCACATCATTTTATATACACTGACCAGGAAAATGGTATTCTAAAAAAATAACATAAAACTATCTTGATAGTAATCCCATCCTCCGCCTTGCCAAAAACAACTTGGACATGCATCCTCTATTTATCTTGGAATGTACATCAAAAATAAAACTGACATGAGTAACGTACCATTAGAGAAAAAAAATGTGTCCAATAGAGCAATACAATTGAATAGAGGGGAAACATATAAAGACTGAAAGCCTTTCAGTAAATAATCTAGTTGCATGACAATTACTTTTGACATTTTTGGGTGGTCGTATCAACAAATCATATTTTTCTAATGTAGCGTTAGAATGGTTACTGATCTAGGTTGGTTACACTACATAGAAGTAGATGAGCATGTTGTTCGCCTCACATCCAGTCTTGCAAATTGCATATTCTGGTAAGTTTGATTTGCTAAATCAAAATAACTTCATGTTTTTATGTGTGTGACACGCTAAATACTTTCACAGTCGTTGTTATTTAAAGATTTAGACCATTTCTATAACAGTAAGTGCAAATCAGTGCAAACTTTCCTTTGTGGATCCACGTATTAGGAACTATTTCTGTCATATTATTTGAAAATTTTATGTTATGTATTATTAAAAAAACATGTGTATAGTTTTTTTATATGCTAAAATCTAAATGAACTTTGGAGTAAGCTTATTACAACATTTGAAAGGACGTGGATGTCGCCTAGAGGGGGGGTGAATAGGCGCTTTAAAATAATTACGGTTTAGGCTTGAACAAACGCGGAATAAAACTAACGTTTAATTTGTCAAGCACAAAACCTAAAACAACTAGGCTCACTAATGTGCACCAACAAACTTATGCTAAGCAATATAAACAACTAAATGATAGCAAGATATATGACAGGAAACAATATGGCTATCACAAAGTAAAGTGCATAAGTAAAGGGTTCGGGTAAGACATAACCGAGGCACGCGGAGACGACGATGTATCCCGAAGTTCACACCCTTGCGGATGCTAATCTCGGTTTGGAGCGGTGTGGATGCAGAATGAGCCCCAAGATGCCACTAAGGCCACCGTAATCTCCTCAAGCCCTCGCACAATGCAAGATGCCGTGATTCCAGTAAGGGACCCTTGAGGGCGGTCACCGAACCCGTACGAATGGCAACCCTTGGGGGCGGTCACCCGTACCCGTACAAATTGCTCGGGGCAATATTCACAACCTAATTGGAGACCCCCACGCTTTCCCGGAGCTTTACACCACAATGATTGAGCTCTGAGATACCACCAAGCTTCTAGGACGCCAAAGCATCCACGAAGAACAATCTCTAGGTTTCTAAGTACCAAAAGGTAATAAGCTTCTCAAACTTCACTTCCACGTATCACCGTGGAGAACTCAAACCTATGCACCAAATGGAATGGCAAGAGCACACGAAGTGGACAAGTCCCTCACACTCAAATCCCCCCACAACAATAAAAGCTATGGAGAAATATGAGAGCAAGAACAAGGAGCTCACAAAGAACTCCAAGATCAAGATCCAAGGGGTTCCCCTCACATAGAGGAGAAAGTGATTGGTGGAGATGTGAATCTAGATATCCTCTCTCTTTTCCATCGAGAACTAGCAAGAATCATTGGAGGGATTGAGAGTTAGCAAGCTCGAAGATGGTCAACAATGGGGGAAGAACACGAGCTGAAGAGATAAGGATCAATGGGGAAGAAGACCCCCTTTTATAGGTGAGGAAAAATCCAACCGTTATGCTTCACACCCCACACAGAGCGGTACTACTGCTCATGGGAGCGGTACTACCACTCGGTAGGTTCACCAAACATGCTGACGCAAAAAGGATGCGCAAATAAGTTCCGACGGAGTGGTACTACCGCTCGCCACAGAAACTGCCATAACTTTCACATACGTACTCCTAATTCAACGAAACCAAGTTTGTTGGAAAGCTAACGACATGGGCTAACACAATCTTGATAGAAATATCAATACGAAGCAGAGAAAAGTACCATAAGAAAATGGTGAGAACCCTTCCTCGAATAAGACCGGTAGAAGCTCCTAACACCGAAAACATCATAGAAGATCCATATGGACTCCGTTTGTGATGCACTCGAGCTTGTCATGAAGATGACCATAAGATCTATGACTCACAAAGAGAAACACCAAACAAGAACCAAGAAGTATGATGCAAGGATTCATATGGTTTGATCTCTCAACGAACGATACAATCAAGCTACTCACTTGAGAGCACCCCTCGACAGTACGACAAACTAACATATCAAGGGCAAACCTGTGCCTTGCACCTCGTCCTCTTGAGCTAGATGACGATGATATTGGCTTCCTCAAGATGGACCACCTTTCTTGATTGCGTTGGCTTGATGAAGACTAGTTGATTTCTCCCACATACTCACTATGGGTGAGCCACTCTTCAGCATATCTTCACAAGTCCATTTCCACCACAATGGATAGCAAGCTTCAAGCATGATATATTCGTGATGATCCACTTGAACTTGCACACCACAATCTTGATGACGATCACCACTTGACGTCATTCTTCATGGGTTGTATGAGATAGTCCTCTTGACGCAAGCCCATGGAAACACAACTAACATGACATAGAACTCTCACGAAGACCATGGGTTAGTACACAAACACATAATGGACAATGCTTACCATACCACGGGATCACTTCATCCCTCTCGATACATCTTGTACGCTTCGTGTGTTGATCATCTTGATTTGTTATTTGTTTGACGATCTTGATCAACCTTATGTCTTTATAACCATTTTTTGGATAGTACCTAGAATACCACCTTGGTCATTATATAAACTCCTTGAAACCAATAGATGGACTTCAAGAAGTGTCTATGGACAAAGCCTATCAATATAACTTAAAGGCAACCATTAGTCCATAGGTATTGTCATCAATTACCAAAACCACATATGGAGAAATATGCTCTAACAATGTCCCCATTTTGGTAATTGATGACAACCACCTAAAGAGAGTTTATATAAGGAAATAGGCATAACCAAGCACATAACCTAGCACACACATACAAAGCAATAATGCATGCGTAGAAGATGTAAATGCTTATGCAATAAAAGAAAAACCCTCTAAACATATCCAAACTAAACTCTCTAAACTTCTCCCCGATTGGCATCGATTGCCAAAATGGACAAAAAATTTAGAAAGCCAATATAGTACGTGGTCCTCCAAAAAGTGTGTACTTCTCAACGAATGAGTGCGGAGAAATACACATATACAATGATAAGAAGTTGGAGGAAAACGAACTATATCGAGGACCCAAAGATTGCAAATAAAAGGATCGTATGCCACAAATACATACGAAGGAGAAGAAGGCAATCAAAAGATACCAGATGGAACAAACAATCACATGGTCCTTCAAACCACATGAATAAGAGATATTTTGATAAGGAAAAACGAGTGGTTTATCAGAACTAGAGAAGCTCCCCATGATTTGTGCACTAATAAGAAATTTTTGTATTTGATACTAGTGCACAAAATAGGATCGTTGCTCCCCCAAAATTAATAAAAACACACAACTAGTGCAAGCAAGTAGATAAGGCACTAAGAATATCACTTGCACAAGACAAATGGTTGAGCAATCATTAAAAAGAGACAACTTGAGAAAAGGATCAACCAAAATGATGTGTGAGTCATGGCAAAGCACTTGAGAATACTATGATAAGGATGAGCATTACTCATCACCATAGTCTTGATGAAAAGAGAAACAAGGTGCAAGACATATCCTCCCCCCCCCCCACACACACAACAAAATGGGTTCACAAGCTTACTAATAAAAAAATAAGAACCAACACTTGTGACAACCCATGGTGAAGATAGGAAGTAATAACCTTGTCAAAAGGAGGGATACCAATCGAAATGGCTAAACCCTCATCAAGACAAGCATGAGGAAAAAAATCTTCACCACCAAAGAGTGCATCAAGATGCAAGGATATAAGATCCGCACTCAAGACAAATCCTTTCATGAAGCCACCAAAAACTGAAAAAGGAAATGCAACGCTGGACGTGAAAAGAAAGAGGTATAAATTAGAGATGTAACTTCTCTCATGTGTAAAAGATTCTATGTAGAAGACAATCATGATGATATATATCCACAAAGAAGGGTGTACACACAAAATAGTTACAAGAAGGAACGAACAAGATATCCAAAAGGAAGTCATAAATATACCAATAAGATCTTTGCTTGTGATCATAGCACACAGACTAATATTTTCTTAGCTTACAATATGAACTTCCAACTTACGAACATCAAAGACATCCCAACTAGCAATAAGACATCACCGTTCGGATGCTTTGAGAAAGGAAACAAGTACCACAAGAACGAATCAAGAGATTCATGCCATGATGCAACCTAGAGAGAGAGAGAGAGACGACGGGAGGGTATAACCCCTCGCGGCCCCGACGGCGTGGTAGTATCGCACGTCATTACGGTAGTACCGCTTGGCGAGCGGTAGTAAGAATTTACTACCGCTCACTGGGTGGTAGTACCGTTCGTCCAGCGACAGAAGAAAAATAATGTCGTGCTAGATGCGGTAGTACCATGTCGGTGCTGCTACTGCATGAGTGCAACAGTAACACATCTCCAGCGGTAGTACCGTAGCCACCCACGGCAGCACCGCTCAGCCAAGAGAAGACATGTTCGGGCCTTGCAAGGAATGCATGCATGAAGTAGATACTTGTTACAGACATCATTGGACTGATGTAGTAGATGGTTGTTCTTTGATCATCCTAAATTGGCTCCATTAAGCACACGGTGTCAACACCTTACTTGTAGATGAGCCGAGCATCCAATGCATCTCCAATTGTTCCTAGAACAACAAACAAACAAAATGGTTCCCAAACTCATTGGGACCAAAGAGTTATAAAACCAACAATACATAGGACAAACTCCACATAAATATGAGCATATAGATATGAAATTGAATTTCATGCACACTTTAGCCAATTTATGACAAGGTGGAGTTTCCCCTATATATCGGGTCAAGGAAAGAAAGCATGCAAAACAAGCTATATATAGTAAATATGCATGCTCAAGGTTTTCAAGAATCAACTCAACACAAAGTTCATAAGTCACCAAAAGACAAGGTATCAAGTGATAATAAGATCCCAAACGAAAAACTATCACTTGAAGGATATCAATTAAAAGATACCTCAAGGAATGAGATATCCATTAAACATGCCAAATAAAAGGAAACAAGATACCAATTGAAGGAAAACAAACATGAGGTATCTAGTTTACAAAAGAGAGCTAGGTTCCAAACAAACCAAACCCTCGACAAATTTTCATGATGGCACAAAGCATCATAAAGATCAAGACTTGCCTCCCATCAACACACTTGATAGGGATCAAAAGATTTTATGATGGACGAATAAAGAGAGTGTTCTAAAGAAAATAGTATAGCTCCCCCAAGGGATGTGCATTATATAGAATTTGCATTTAAATAAAAAATGCACAAGATGGGATCATCACTTTCTCTATATCTAGAAAAACACTAGACATGTTAAAATAGAGCCACAAGAGGCAAGGAAGACAAACGAAACACAAAATCCAATGTAAAGACGATTAGCAATTTCTACCACATGATGGGAATACCAATTTTCAAAGGACAAGAAGTATTTTGGAAATACTACTCATTGGTAGATCGCAAATATATCCAACATCATCTTTTACCCCTAAAACGCAAGCAAATGACACTTGAAGGGATAACATGCCACCTAGGAACAAGATAATTTACAATATCAACACTAAGTGGTAATACCTCAATGTACACATTTTCTAGGCTTTTAATATGCATATAGCATATTACTCCCCCATAATGTGATAACCCAGCAATATTAACAAGAGGCAAATTAAAACCAACAAGAGATAATTAATGGACCATATAGAATTTGAATTTCTCATGAGTAAGAAATACCACATAGAAACTAGGTAATCTTGAAATATCAATACTAAGTGGTATCCCCCATGTATACACATTTATAGGATTGTGAGGTGTGCAAAGCACATCACTCCCCCACAATGGGATAGTCCATTAATATCTCACAAGAGCCACCAAAGATACAAACACGATGCAAAAAAGGCTCAATACAAGACTCATATGTACATGATGTGCAAAACAATATACAGATACTCGATTACTCAAGATAAGCAAGTTGGAAGCACAACATATATAAACACATGCAAGTTACAAAACCACAACATGAAAAGGGGCAAGTAACTAACAAAGTAAAAAATTTAAGTACAAATTACCGTAAGGAGGCACATTGGATATAAGATAGAAACTCGATAATCCAAATAACTTGGCTTGAGAGAATATGAATGATGAAGACCCCTTAATTCTTCATTATGCATCCAAGTCTTCAATGTCCTACATTATCACCTATTGATCAAGTGTGAGCTTGTTGTTCCCGAACCAAGTTGGGTCCTAAGAGGTTAGTCACAATAGGCTTGGCTACCCAAATGGTTCTTTTCTTGACACCACTTTGCGTACCAACAAACTTTGCAAACACATTGTCAATCTTATCATTCCCAAGAGAATAGATATCATCAATAATGATTGGGTTGGATACATTACCTCTTGTGCAAGAAGAAGCGAAGTGACCCTTCTCACGACATGAGTAGCAACATCTACCCTTTCCTTTCTTCCCAATTGATTTCTCAACTTGAGGAGTGTTGGCTTGGGTCTTCTTGGGAAGAGGACTTTCTTCAAGTTCTAGTTGAGTATGTGATTGAACTTGTGGCCGCTTCCCTTGTTGCTTGTGACTTTGGGGCTTCTTCTTTAATAGGCAAGATCTAACATGGTTCCCTTCAATTTTGCACTTGAAGCAAATAATCTTGGCCGAATTATTGACTTGTTCTTGGCCCTTCTTTTTGAAGCTTTTGGACTTCTTCTTCTTGTTGGAGTTGAATCCAAGTCCATCTTTGTCATTTGGGGATTTTTGGCCACACAAGACATTGTTGAGTGTGGACATTCCCTCATGACTCTTTTACAAGTGTTTCTCCAAGGAAGTGACTTGGGCCTTGAGCTCTTTGATTTCCTCTACATGGTTAGTATCAACACAAGTACTAGAGAAAGTATAAGCTTCATTGTTAGAGCAACCAGGCAAGGACAGTAATTCATCACAAGAAGTAGCAACATTATGAGTACATGAACTACGAGGACTAGCACATGGCAATATAGCATTTTGACTAGAAGTAGTGCTAATGTCCACATGAGGCTCACTTGATGTTACCTTGGTAGTAATAGCCTCGTGAACTAATTTTAGCACATTATGGGATACTATAAGATCATCATGAGAGCTTGTGAGTATTGCATGACTTTCTTCCAATTTCCCATAATTGCTAGATAGCATCTCAAGTTGAGACCTTAGCTCAACATTCTTCTTTAAAATGGATGCTTCACAAGAAGTAGAGTTGGTAGCACAAGCATCGGTATTAACAATAGGAGGAGAAGGCAACATGGGAAGCTCTTTAGCATACGAAGCTTCAAGTTTAGCATGAGACTCGGTGAGTTCGATGAGCGAACTCTTAATAGCCCTTGAGCCTTTTTCGAGGTGCTCATAGTCGTCAAGGAGTTTAGCATGTGCAACTTCAAGCTTATCATTTTTAGTTCTGAAATCATTAGCCACATCAAGAGCTCTATCATGGGATTCCTTTAATCTAGATAATTCTAGAGCAAAGGTCTCCTCAAGAGATTCCTTGGTGGTTTGTTCATTTTCAAGAGCTTGAGATAGCTCTGTGATCTCATTAGCGTAATCACGCTCATGACCTTACATTTTCTCAATGGTGGCCTCATGCTCCTCGAGATGAGCTTCCAACTCCTCAATGTATTTCTTGCCCTTAGTCGAAAAACACATGATTTCCATGAAGTTGGTACAAGCAAGTTTATTCTTATGAAGAGCTTTAAAAATCATTTCACCCTTAAGTTTTAAGGATGCAATATTGTCACTCTCTTCATCATTATCCTCATCCTCATTAACATCAACATCATCATCATGAGATATAATGGGAGTCAAAGTAGGAGATACCTTTGAAACCTTAGCCATAAGGCAAAAGTGAGTAGCAATAGATGATGATGTAGGATCCCTTGAAGCATTATTCAAGTCCACATCTTGTTCCATGGAGTGACGAATTTCCTCTTCATTGTTAGCACAACAACTCGAGGAAATAGATACATCTTTATCATGGCAAGAAGATATAGAAAGCATATCATCGTGAGATTTAGTCAAGCAGATTTTACATGATATGCAAGGACTATCAACACAAGCACGTAAACCATTTAGAGTGCTCAAAGTGTTAACGCACAAAGATGAAGCATTGTAATAATATAGTGATGAAGGATCATCAACAATAAGCCCACTATCATCATAGCAATGATCACCACTACTCACCATATTATTACCTTGTGGAAAACCACATGTAGGTGAAGTAGATGAAGTTGAGAAGACCACATGACTGGATGTTGAGGGAGAACAATCATTCCTACAAATCTTGGACACACCATATTTATCTTGAAGCATTGTCCACACCCCATGAGCATCCCGGAATGGCATGAGTTGAAATATAATTACATTTCTCAAAGCATCAAAAATCACATTAGAAGCTTGAGCATTGAGATAAGAGTTTTTCTCATCCTCTAAAGATATGTTTTGAGAATCCTTTGGAGGAGAAAAACCCATATCTACAATTCGCTCTAAATTTGGGTCCATGAACCTAAAGTGATTAAGCATGCGAATTACCCAAACATCAAAATGTGTGCCATCAAAACTAAGAGTGTCAGAGAATCCTAATCCCCTAGCCGACATCCTTACTCTCTAGGTGGTTAAACCTGATAAAGCGAGACCTAGCTCTGATACCAATTGAAAGGACGTGGATGTTGCCTAGGGGGTGTATAGGCGCTTTAAAATAATTTCAGTTTAGGCTTGAACAAATGCGGAATAAAACTAATGTTTATTTTGTCAAGCACAAAACCTTAAAAAACTAGGCTCACCTATGTGCACCAACAAACTTATGCTAAGCAAGATAAACAACTAAGTGATAGCAAGATATATGACAGGAAACAATATGGCTATCACAAAGTAAAGTGCATAAGTAAAGGGTTCGGGTAAGAGATAACCGAGGCACGCAGAGACGACAATGTATCCCGAAGTTCACACCCTTGCGGATGATAATCTCCGTTTGGAGCGGTGTGGAGGCACAATGCTTCCCAAGATGCCATTAAGGCCACCATAATCTCCTCACGCCCTCGCACAATGCAAGATGCCGTGATTCCACTAAGGGACACTTAAGGGTGGTCACCGAACCCGTACAAATGGCAACCCTTGGGGGCGGTCACCGGTACCCATACAAATTGCTCGGGGCAATCACCACAACCTAATTGGAGACCCCGACACTTGACCGGATCTTTACACCACAATGATTGAGCTCTAAGACACCACCAAGCTTCTAGGACGCCAAAGCATCCACGAAGAACAATCTCTAGGGTACTAAGTACAAAAAGGTAATTAGCTTCTCAAACTTCACTTCCACGTATCACCATGGAGAACTCAAACCTATGCACCAAATGCAATGGCAAGAACACACGAAGTGGACAAGTACCTCACACTCAAATCCCCCCACAACAACAAAAGCTATGGAGAAATATGAGAGGAAGAAGAAGGAGCTCACAAAGAACTCCAAGATCAAGATCCAAGGGGTTCCCCTCACATAGAGGAGAAAGTGATTGGTGGAGATGTGAATCTAGATCTCCTATATCTTTTCCATGAAGAACTAGCAAGAATTATTAGAGGGATTGAGAGTTAGCAAGCTCGAAGAAGTTCAACAATGGGGGGAGAACATGAGCTGAAGTGATAAGGTTCAATGGGGAAGAAGACCCCCTTTTATAGGTGAGGAAAAATCCAATTGTTATGCTTCACAACCCGCACAAAGCGGTACTACCACTGATGGGAGCGGTACTACCACTCGGTAGATTCACCAAACATGCTGAGGCAAAAAGGATGCGCAAATAAATTCCGACGGAGCGGTACTACTGCTCAGGAAGCGGTACTACCGCTCGCCACAGAAAGTGCCATAACTTTCGCATACGGACTCCGAATTCAACGAAACCAAGTTTGTTGGAAAGCTAACGACATGGGCTAACACAATATTGATAGAAATATCAATAAGAAGCAAATGAGAAAAGGCCCATAAGAAAATGGTGAGAACCCTTCCTCGAATAAGATCGGTAAAAGCTCCAAACATCAAAAACATCATAGAAGATGCATATGGACTCCGTTTTTGATGAACTCGAGCTTGTCATGAAGATGACCATAAGCTCTAAAACTTAAAAATAGAAATACCAAACAAGAACCAAGAATTATTATGCAATAATGCAAATTGTTTACGCACTCAACAAATGATACGATCAAGCTACTCACTTGAGAGCACCCCTTGACAGTACGGCAAACTATCCTAAAATAAAAAACCTATCAAGGGCAAATCTATGCCTTGAACCTCGTCCTCTTGAGCTACATGACGATGATCTTGGCTTCCTCAAGATGGACCACCTTTCTTGATTGCGTTGGCTTGGTGAAGACTAGTTGATTGCTCCCTGATACGTCTCCAACGTATCTATAATTTTTGATGTTTTCATGCTATTATCTTGTCAAACTTTGGAAGTTTTGCATCCCTTTTATATATTTTTTGGGACTAACTTATTAACTCAGTGCCAAGTGCGAGTTCCTGTTTTTTCCATGTTTTTGACCCCTTTCAGAGGAGATTTTGAAACAAAGTCCAAATGGAATAAAATCCCCGAAAATATTTTTTCCGTAACGGAAGAAGATCACAAGACTTGAGAGCAAAGGCAGGGGGCCCCCAGGGGCCCCACAAGCCCTCACCCCGGGCCAGGGGGAGGCCGCGGCCCACATGCTTGTGGGCCCCCTGGACCTCCTTTGCCCTAGGTTTTGCGCCTATATATCCCCAAAAATTCCACAAAAAATCAGGAGATCATTGAAAGTACTTTTCCGCGACCGCAAGCTTCTGTCTCCGCAAGATCCCATCTGGGGCACGTTCTGGTGCCCTGCCGGAGGGGGGATTCGGATATGGAGGGCTTCTTCATCAACACCATGACCTCTCCGATGATGCGTGAGTAGTTCACCATAGACCTATGGGTCCATAGCTAGTAACTAGATGGCTTCTTCTCTCTCTTGGATCTTCAATACAAAGTTCTCCATGATCTTCATGGAGATCTATCCGATGTAATCTTCTTTTGCGGTGTGTTTGTCGAGATCCGATGAATTGTGGATTTATGATCAGATTATCTATGAATCTTATTTGAGTTTCTTCTGATCTCTCTTATGCATGATTTCGTATCCTTGTAATTCTCTTCGAGTTGTGGGTTTTGTCTGGCCAACTAGATCTATGATTCTTGCAATGGGAGAAGTGCTTGGTTTTGGGTTCATATCGTGCAGTGACCTCACCCAGTGACAGAAGGGGTAGCGAGGCACGTATCGTGTTGTTGCCATCAAGGGTAAAAATATGGGGTTTTCGTCATTCGTTTGAGATTATCCCTCTACATCATGTCATCTTGCTTAAGGCGTTACTCTGTTCGTCATGAACTCAATACACTAGATGCATGCTGGATAGCGGTCGATGTGTGGAGTAGTAGTAGTAGATGTAGAAAGTATCAGTCTACTTGTCTCGGACATGATGCCTATATGTATGATCATTGCCTTAGATATCGTCATGACTTTGCGCGGGTATATTAATTGATCGACAGTAATTTGTTCACTCACTGTAATACTTGCTATTGTGAGAGAAGCCTCTAGTGAACACTATGCCCCCCAGGGTCTACTCGACACCAAATTTTCAGCCTTACACTTTTTACTTCGTTGCACTTTCCGCCTTCAGATCTCACTTTGCAAACAATCTTGAAGGGATTGACAACCCCTTTATAGCGTTGGGCGCAAGCTCTTTGTGTTTGAGCAGGTACTTTGGACTTGACGAGATTCTCCTATTGGATTGATACCTTGGTTCTCAAACTGAGGGAAATACTTACTGCTCCTGTGTTGCATCACCCTTTCCTCTTCAAGGGAAAAACCAACGCAAGCAAGTCTCCGTCAACGTGTCAGTTTCTGGCGCTGTTGTTAGACAAGTAGCAGAAGGATTTCTGGCGCCGTTGCCGGGGTGGAGGATCAAGTCAAAAACTCATCCAAGTAAGTGTCGCAAACTCATCTCTTGCATTTACTTTGTTTGCCAGTTGCCTCTCGTTTTCCTCTCCCCCACTTCACCAATTTGCCCTTTTCTTCGTTTTCCTTTTTCGTTCGCCCTTTTCTCTCGCTTGCTTTCTATTCGCTTGTGTGCTATGTGCCTTCAATATGCTT
The DNA here is from genome assembly GCF_904849725.1 of Hordeum vulgare subsp. vulgare. Classification (NCBI taxonomy): domain Eukaryota; kingdom Viridiplantae; phylum Streptophyta; class Magnoliopsida; order Poales; family Poaceae; genus Hordeum; species Hordeum vulgare. The sequence goes on from NC_058522.1 coordinate 457,109,780, forward strand.
GCATCTTCGCTTGCTGAAAATCTAGTGATATGGATCCTCATCCACTTGCTAATATCTTTAAGAGATCCAATCACGTTGATCCAATTGCTAGTGAGTTGAGTGCACTTGATTATCTTTATGGAGTTTTCCTTGAGATGCGTGAATCTAAAAATTGTGAGGAAGATATTTATGAAGTGATTCACGAGGGCTCCTTGGATGAAAAGCATGATTGCAATGGTTTCACTATAAATTCTATTAGTGACAATCATGCTAAAAATATGCAAAACCCTAAGCTTAGGGATGCTAGTTTTGCTATGTCCACTACTGATTGCAATGATCATGAATGGGGTGATGATTTTTCTTATGATCTTGAAAATTTGTTTAAGCCTCATGATGAATATGATGTTTGCAATAATATTGAAAGTGGGTTTGGAGAAGTCATGACTTTAGTTGATGATAATCCCACTATTTTTGAAGAGCGTCAACTTTGCATGCATGTGGATCATGAAAAGAATATCCTTTGTGATAGCTATATTGTTGAATTTGATTATGATCCCACATGTAATTGCTATGAGAGAGGAAAATATTGTGGTAGAAACTTTCATGTTACCAAATTAGCTCTCGTTATGTGGAGATTGCTATTGTCTCTTTCTTCTTCCTTGCATATGGCAGCTATTGGTTGTCTTGACAATTTGTTTTCCCATAAAATGCCTATGCATAGGCAGTATTTTAGACTTAGATGTGATTTTCACATGTTTCATGATTCTCTCTTCATGTCCGATTGCTATCTTTTATGTGAGCATCATCGAATTATCAATGCCTAGCTAAGGGCGTTAAACAATAACGCTTGTTGGGAGGTGACCCAATGAATTTATTTCTTTTTCTTTCTGTTTTGTTGCGTCCACACTGTCATAATTCTGTTGTGATTGTGTTTTTTGTGTTTCTTTTTGTGTTTGAGCCAAGAAAAACCTGTATGACTAGTCTTGGTAATGGTTGTTTGATCCTGCTGGAAAAAGACAGAAACTTTTCGCTCACGAGATGATTTTTCATTTTTATTCAGAAAGAGCTTTTGAGTTGATTCTTTTTTATGCTGGTTGATATGCCTTTTACCCAGGCAGTAGTAATGTTTCAGATTTTTTGAGGTACCAGAAGTATACGAAGTATACAGATTGCTACAGACTGGTCTGTTTTTGACAGATTCTGTTTTTGTTGAGTTGGTTGCTTGTTTTGATGAAACTATGGTTAGTATCGGGGGGGTACTAGCCATGGAAAAATGAGAATACAGTAGCCCAACACCAATATAGATAGAATTCAGGTTTTCTACAGTACCAAAAGAAGTGATAGTTTGTTTTCTTGTGCTAATGTTATCACGAGTTTCTGTTTAAAGTTTTGTGTTGTGAAGTTTTCAAGTTTTGGGTGATGTTCTCATGGACAAAGAGATAAGGAGTGGAAAGAGCTCAAGCTTGGGGATTCCCAAGGCATCCCAAGCCAAATTCAAGGAACCAAAAAGCCTAAGCTTGGGGATGCCCCTGGAGGGCATCCCCTCTTTCGTCTTCAATCCATCGGTAACATTACTTGGAGCTATATTTTTATTCACCACATGATATGTGTTTTGCTTGGAGAGTCTTGTATCTTAGGAGTCTTTTACTTTTGTTGTGTCACAATCATCATTGATGCACACCTTTTTGAGAGAGAGAGAGACATGCACTCATCGTGATTTTTGCTAGAATGCTCATAGTGCTTCACTTATATCTTTTGAGCTAGATACTTTTGCTCTATGTGCTTCACTTATATCTTTTAGAGCACGGTGGTGCGTGACTTGGTAGTTGGCTTATGCTATGAAAGTAGTCCCAAATGTGATAGGTACCCAAAGAGGATGCAAAAACCTCCATCTTCATGTGCATTGAGTAGAAAGAGAAGTCTTGATTCCTCTCAATTAGTTTTGAGACGTGGGTTCGGTAATATTAAGAGTTATGTTAGTAAGGTGTTGCGAATCTAGAAATACTTTTGTTGAAGTTAGTGATTCCCGTAGCATGCACCTATGGTGAACCACTATGTTAGGAATTCGGAGCATAATTGATCTATTGATTGTCATCCTTTGTGTTGAGGTCGGGATCGCGCGATAGTTAACGCCTACCAACCCTTCCCTCGGAGTATGCGTTTAGCACTTTGTTTCGATCACTAATAAAAACTTTCGCAACAAGTATGTGAGTTCTTCATGACTAATGTGAGTCCATGGTATAGATGCACTTTCACCTTCCACCATTGCTAGCCTCTCTAGTGCCGCGCAATTCTCGCCGGTGCACAAACCCACCATATGCCTTCCTCAAAACAGCCACCATACCTACCTACTATGGCATTTTCATAGTCATTCCGAGATATATTGCCATGACACTCCCACTGTTCCGTCTCATGACTTATGCCTTCACTCTCATATTGCCATTGCATGATCGTAAGATAGCTAGCGAGGTGTTTCAACGTCATACGCCATGCTACATCGTTGCACATCCCGGTACACTGCTGGAGGCATTTCCTATAGAGTCATCATCATTTTTGAGCTTTGAGCTGTGAGTAAATAAAAGTGTGATGATCCTCATTATTAGAGAATTGTCCCATGTGAGTAAATAAATAAAAAAGAGGCCAAAGTGCCCAAATAAAAAAAAGAAAAAATAAAAGAAAAAAGAGAGGCCTAAGAGCCCAAATGAAAAAAGAGAAAAAGAGAGAAGGGACAATGCTACTATCTTTTTCCACACTTGTGCTTCATAATAGCACCATGTTCTTCATGATTGAGAGCTTCTTGCTTTGTCAGTACCATATGCTAGTGGGAATTTTCATTATATAACTTGGCTTGTATATTCCAATGATGGGCTTCCTCAAAATTGCCCTAGGTCTTCGTGAGCAAGCAAGTTGGATGCACACCCACTAGTTTTCCTTTTGAGCTTTCACATACTTATAGCTCTAGTGCATCCATTGTATGGCAATCCCTACTCATTCACATTGATATCTATTAATGGGCATCTCCATAGCCTTTTGATACACCGAGTCAATGTGACCATGTCCTCCTTTTTGTCTCACAACCACCACCACAATCTATTCCACCTATAGTGCTATATCCATGGCTCGCACTCATGTATTACGTGATAGTTATAAAAGGTTTGAGAAAGTAAGAGTGCGAAAACAATTACTTGGCCAATACCGGGGTTGTGCATGATTTACATTAGTTGTGTGAGGATGATGGAGCATAGCTAGACTATATGATTTTGTAGGGATAACTTGAGGTCAGGAGATTTTTTTCCGTGACGGAAGAAGGTCAGGAGAAGGTCAGGAGACTTTTTCCGTAACGGATAGATTTTCATAGGTAATCTCATCAGAAATCCAGAATTCATCGGATCTCGACAAACACACCGCAAAGAAGATTACATCGGATAGATCTCCATGAAGATCATGGAGAACTTTTTATTGAAGATCCAAGAGAGAGAAGAAGCCATCTAGCTACTAGCTATGGACCCGTAGGTCTATGGTGAACTACTCACGCATCATCGGAGAGGTCATGGTGTTGATGAAGAAGCCCTCTGTATCCGAATCTCCCCTCCGGCAGGGAACCAGAACGTGCCCCAGATGGGATCTTGCGGAGACAGAAGCTTGCGGCGGCGGAAAAGTATTTTCGTGGATCTCCTGATTTTTTTAGGGATTTTAGGGAATTTATAGGCGAAGGAGCTAGGGCAGGGGAGGCCCAGGGAGCCCACAAGCCTGGGAGGCGCGGCCCCCCTGGCCGCGCCAAGAGGGCTTGTGGCTTCCTCCGGGACTCCCTGCCTTGGTTCCCAAGTTTTCTGCGTATCTTCTGTTCCGGAAATAATCTTTTCGGAAGTTTTATTCCGTTTGGACTCCATTTAAAATCCTCCTCTGAAAAGGGTCGAAAACACGGAAAAAAACAGGAACTGGCACTTGACACTCAGTTAGTAAGTTAGTCCTAAAAAATACATAAAAGGCATACAAAACATCCAAAGTTTGACAAGATAATAGCATGAAACCATCAAAAATTATAGATACGTTGGAGACGTATCAAGCATCCCCAAGCTTAACTCATGTTCGTCCTCGAGTAGGGAAGTGATAAAGACTGAATTTTAATGTGGAATGCTACCTAGCATAGTTGTCCTTTGTAACTTATTTCATGTGACATGAATGTTCAGATCCGTAAGATTCAAAACAATAGTTTGCTATTGACATGAAAACAATAATACTTCAAGCAAACTAGCAAGGTAATCATGAACTTTCGAAATAACAAGGCCAAAGAAAGTTATCCCTACAAAATCATATAGTCTGGCTATGCTCCATCATCCCCACACAACTAATTTAAATCATGCACAACTCCGGTATTGGCCAAGTAATTGTTTTCGCACTCTTACTCTCTCAAACCTTTTTCAACTATCACGCAATACATGAGCGTGAGCCATGGATATAGCACTATAGGTGGAATAGAGTGTGGTGGTGGTTGTGAGACAAAAAAGGAGGAGATGGTCACATTGACTCGGTGTATCAAAGGGTTATGGAGATGCCCATTAATAGATATCAATGTGAATGAATATGTATTGCCATACAAAGGATGCACGAGAGCTATAAGTATGTGAAATCTCAAAAGGAGAACTAGTGGGTGTGCATCCAACTTGCTTGCTCACGAAGACCTAGGGAAATTTGAGGAAGCCCATCCTTGGAATATACAAGCTAAGTTATATAATAAAGATTCCCACTAGTATATGGTGGTGACAAAGCAAGAAGCTCTCAATCATGAAGAACATGGTGCTATTATGAAGCACAAGTGTGGAAAAAGATAGTAGCATTGTCCCTTCTCTCTTTTTCTCTCTTTTTATTTATTTATTTTGGGCTCTTTGGCCTCTCTTTTTTTATGTGGGCAACTTTGGCCTCTTTTTTCCTCACATGGGACAATGCTCTAATAATGATGATCATCACACTTTTATTTACTCACAGCTCAAAGCTCAGAATGATGATGACTATAGGAAATGCCTCCTGCAGTGTACCGGGATGTGCAACGATCTAGCTTGGCGTATGACGTTGAAACATCTCGCTAGCTATCTTACGATCATGCAATGGAAATATGACAGTGACGGCACAAGTAATGAGACGAAATGGTGGGATTTGCATGGCAATATATCTCGGAATGGCTATGAAGATGCCATGGTAGGTAGGTACGGTGGCTGTTTTGAGGAAGGCATATGGTGGGTTTGTGCACCGGCGAAAGTTGCGCAACACTAGAGAGGCTAGAGATGGTGGAAGGTGAAAGTGCATCTATACCATGGACTCACATTAGTCATGAATAACTCACATACTTGTTGCGAAAGTTTTTATTAGTAATCGAAACAAAGTGCTAAACGCATACTCCCAGGGGAAGGGTTGGTAGGTGTTAACCATCACGCGATCCCGACCGCAACACAAAGGATGACAATCAATAGATCAATTATGCTCCGACTTCCTAACATAGCGGTTCACCATACGTGCATGTTACGGGAATCACTAACTTCAACACAAGTATTTCTAGATTCACAACACCCTACCAACATAACTCTTTGAAAAGACCTCGATGACGCCTAGAGGGGGGGGGGTGAATAGGCTATTTAAAAACTTCTTCAGATTTGGCTTGAACCTAATGCGGAAATAAACTAAGAGGGTACTTGTCAAGCACAAATCCTAAATGCACTAGGCACTGCAACGTGTATCAACAACACGATCTACCAAGATGGACACAATACAGTTACTAACAAGCACAAGTAAGTTACACAAACTTACTTGAGCTATATCACACGATAAGTAGGTGAACAACACAAGATACTAGATCACACTATATCAACACGATATATCAAGGGCTGCAAGTATGAACGTGTGGATATAGAGGGCATGCTTGAATGATTAATCCTGTACAAGAAATGGCCAACACAATATAATGAGCAGAAGCAATATGCAATGTGTGTATGCTCAGATAACACAAGTAAACCACAAGTAAGGAGTTAGGGTTAAGGATAACCAAGGTCTCTGAGACGAAGATGTATCCCGATGTTCACTTCCTTGGAGGGAACCTAGTCACCGTTAGAGAGGTGGATGTTCCCACGAAGGCACACCAACGCCACGAAGGCTCACCCTATTCTCCCTTTGAGATAACACCACGAAGGCGTTTCTCAACCACTAGTGGTAAGCCTTTGAGGTGGCTTCCAAACCCTCACAAACTTTTCCGAGGGAAATCACACGGATTGATTCCTCTCCGAAGAACTCCTACCGCCTAGGAGTCTCCAACCTCCAAGAGTAACAAGATCACGGGGAATGCTCAAAACTTTCTCAAATCACAAATAGCTTGGGTTGAGAGAAGGAGAGGGATAAGATCTATCTTTTGATTGGAACAACTCTCAAAGGGGCTCACAAATGCTCTTGGGATCTAAGATTTGGAGTGAGCAAATGTGTGTGAGGTGGAAATGTGTTCTTGTGAGGATAAGGCTGTGTTAGGCCACCCTCTCACGAAGTGGGAGGGGGGGGGGTATTTATAGTGTGGAGAGAAAAAGAGCCATTGGGGACACTTTAAGTCAGACAGGGTCCGGACGTCCGACAGTTGTCGGAAGTCCGGGCGTCCGTGAGGGGTCGGACGTCCGAGACTTTTAGGCATGACTGGAACTCTTCTGAGTTCATCAGCAGCCGGACGTCCGACATGGGTCGGTCATCCGAGGCCTGTAGATGTGCCTGAACATATTTGAATTCATCAGCATACGGACGTCCGGAGTGGCCCGGAAGTCCGTGTTATACAGCTCAACTTCTACTGGTGGTAGGTTCCAGATTTCCGACGGGTGTCAGACGTCCGGCGCTCGGTCGTCCGGAGGGAGCCAGATTTCCGAGATATAGAACTCAACTTCTACTGGTGGTAGGTTCCGGATTTCCGACGGGTGTCGGACGTCCGGCGCTCGGTCGTCCGGAGGGAGCCGGATTTCCAAGATATAGAACTCAACTTCTACTGGTGCAGGCTTCCGGATTTCCGGGACTTGGCCGGACATCCGGGCCTCGGACGTCCGGAGGTAGCCGGAAGTCCGAGTTATATGGCTCTGATTTCTCTGGTATAGGATTCCGGATTTCCGAACTAGTCAGTCGTCCGGTCCTCGGACGTCCGGAGAAAGCCGGATGTCCGAGGCACTGGTTCTGTTTTCAGATAACAACAAAACAGTGGAGATGTGGTCTGAGCAGAAAGTGATGATGTAGTTTGAGCAAGTTCATCGCAAAACCTGTGATCCCCTCTTAATAGTGCGGGATCCCTAAGGACTCAAGAATCATAAAAGAGTACTGATGATCCATACTTGAGTGTATACTTTTATTCGCTGATCATCACTCCGCACAACTAACGTCAAAGGAACTGATACCTTTGAGTTAGCCCTTTCACCTCAGCTTGATGTTGTTGTTCCTTCTTGGCTCAAGTTGAAAGCAAGACATGATGAAGTCTTCAAGTAGCTTTCCCATACACAATGCGGAAAGCCTAGCTTATGTATTCATCTTCATTTGTCCACCATGTGAACATCCACAAGAATCAAGCATGAAGTTCTCAAGAATGCTTATCTTGATCTTGTCCTGTCCACCATGTGAACATCCACAAGAATCAAGCATGTGGTGCTCAGGAATGCTTATCTTGATCTTGTCCTTGTTAGCACATGAGGTTGTCCTTGTCAGCACATGATCATTGACAATAGTTTCAATGATATATTTGTGCTGATCCGCTTGAACTTGCACACCACAATCTTGATGACGATCGCCACTTGGCGTCATCCTTCATGGGTTGTATGAGATCTTCCTTTTGACGCAAGCCCAATAGAAGCACACCTAACCCCCACATAGGAGTCTCACAAAGACCATGGGTTAGTACACAAATACGTAATGGACAATGCTTACCATACCATGGGATCACTTGGTCCCTCTCGGTACATCTTGTATGCTTTGTGTGTTGATCATCTTGATTTACTCTTTGTCTGAGATCTTGATCAACCTAGTGTTTCTATGACCATTCTTTGGATAATACTTTGAATAACATCTTGGTCATCATATAAACTCCTTGAACCCAACAAATGGACTTCAAGAAGTGCCTATGGACAAATCCTATAAATATAACTTAAAGCAACCATTAGTCCATAGGAGTTGTCATCAATTACCAAAACCACATATGGAGATATATGCTCTAACACTCTTTAATATTACCAAATCCATGTCTCAAAACTAATTGAGAGGAATCAAACTTCTCTTTCTACTCAATGCACATGAAGATGGAAGTTTTTGTATCCTCTTTGGGTACCTATCACCTTTGGGACTACTTTCATAGCACAAACCAACTACCAAGTCACGCACCGCCGTGCTCTCAAATATGTAAGTGAAGCACATCGAGCAAAATTATCTAGGCTCAAAATATATAAGTGAAGCACAATGAACATTCTAGCAAATTCACGATGAGTGCATGTCTCTCTCAAAAGGTGTGCAGCAAGGATGATTGTGACACAACAAAAAGAAAATACTCCTACGATACAAGACGCTCCAAGCAATACACATATCATGTGGTGAATAAAAATATAGCTCCAAGTAATGTTACCGATGGATTGAAGACAAAAGAGGGGATGCATTACCGGGGCATCCCCAAGCTTAGGCTTTTTGGTGTCCTTGAATTTGGCTTGGGGTGCCTTGGGCATCCCTAGGCTTGAGCTCTTTCCACTCTCTATCCCTTTGTCCATGAGAACATCACCCAAAACTTGAAAACTTCACAACACAAAACTAAAACAGAAACTCGTGATATCATCAGCACAAGAAAACAAACTACCACCTCTTTAGGTACTGTAGCAATCTTGATTTCTATTCATATTGGTGTTAGATTAGTGTATTCTCACTTTTCCATGGCTAGTACCCCGCGATACTATCCATTGTTTCATCAAAACAAGCAACCAACTCAACAAAAACAGAATCTGTAAAAAACAGACCAGTCCGTAGCAATCTGTATGCTTCGTATACTTTTGGTAGCTCCAAAATTCTGAAAAATTACGACTGCCTAGGCAAAAGGCATATCAACCAGAAGAAAAAAGAATCAACTCAAAAGCTCTTTCTGAATAAACATGAAAAATTATCTCATGAGCAAAAAAATTCTGTCTTTTTCCAGCAAGATCAAACAACCATCACCAAGACTAGTCATAAAGGTTTTGCTTGGCTCAAACACAAAAAGAAACACAAAAGACACAATCATAACATAATTATGATAGTGTGGACGCAACAAAACAGAAAGAAAAAGATAAATTCATTGGGTTGCCTCCCAACAAGCGCTATTGTTTAACGCCCTTAGCTAGGCATAAGGCGAAAGAATCTAAGTCTAACATACTTCCTATGCATAGGCATTTTATAGGAAAACAGATTGTCAAGACAACCAACAGTTACCATATGCAAGGAAGAAGAAAGAGACAATATCAATCTCAACATAACGAGAGGTGGTTTGGTAACATGAAAGTTTCTACCACAATATTTTCCTCTCTCATAGCAATTACATGTGGGATCATAATCAAATTCAACAATATAGCTATCACAAAGGATATTCTTTTCATGATCCACATGCATGCAAAGTTGACGCTCTTCAAAAATCGTGGGATTATCATCAACTAAAGTCATGACTTCTCCAAACCCACTTTCAATATTATTGCAAACATCATATTCATCATGAGGCTTAAACAAATTTTCAAGATCAGAAAAATCATTACCCCAATCATGATCATTGCAACAAGTAGTGGTGATAGCAAAACTAGCATCCCCAAGCTTAGGGTTTTGCATATTTTTAGCATGATTGACACTAATAGGATTCATAGTGAAACCATTGCAATCATGCTTTTCATTCAAGGAGCCCTCATGAATCACTTCATAAATTTCTTCATCACGATTTTCAGATTCACGCATCTCAAGAAAAACTCCATAAAGATAATCAAGTGCACTCAACTCACTAGCAATTGGATCAACATTATTAGATCTCCTAAAGAGATTAGCAAGTGGATGAGGATCCATATCAATATATTTTTAGCAAGCGAAGATGCAAGCATATTGAAGGCACAAAGCACACAAGCAAAGGAAAGGCAAACGAAAAAGGAAAATATTTTTGTAAATTTTTGTTTTTCAGAAGTGGGGGAGAGGAAAACGAGAGGCAAAAAAAGTAAATGCAAGAGATGAGTTTGCGACACTTACTTGGATGAGTTCTTGACTTGATCCTCCCCGGCAACGGTGCCAGAAATCCTTCTACTACTTCTCAAACAACAGCGCCAGAAATTGGCACGTTGACGGAGACTTGGCTTGCGTTGGTTTTTCCCTTGAAGAGGAAAGGGTGATGCAGCACAGGAGCAGTAAGTATTTCCCTCAGTTTGAGAACCAAGGTATCAATCCAGTAGGAGAATCGCGTCAAGTCCACAGTACCTGCGCAAACACAAAAGAGTTTGCACCCAACGCTATAAAGGGGTTGTCAATCCCTTCAAGATTGATTGCAAAGTGAGATCTAAAGGCAGAAAGTGCAACGAAGTAAAAGAGTAAGGCTGAAAATATGGTGTGAAGTAGACCCGGGGGCCATAGTGTTCACTAGAGGCTTCTCTCAAAATAGCAAATATTACGGTGGGTGGACAAATTACTGTTGAGCAATTGATAGAACCGCGCAAAGTCATGACGATATCTAAGGCAATGATCATACATATAGGCATCACGTCTGAGACAAGTAGACCGATACTTTCTGCATCTACTACTATTACTCTACACATCGACCGCTATCCAGCATGCATCTAGTGTATTGAGTTCATAATGAACAAAGTAACGCCTTAAGCAAGATGACATGATGTCGAGGGATAAACTCAAACCAATGATGAAAACCCCATCTTTTTACCCTTGATGGCAACAACATGATGCGTGCCTCGCTACCCCTTCTGTCACTGGGTGAGGTCACCGCACGGTATGAACCCAAAACCAAGCACTTCTCCCATTGCAAGAATCATAGATCAAGCTGGCCAAACAAAACCCACAACTCGAAGAGAATTACAAGGATATGAAATCATGCATAAAAGAGATCAGAAGAAACTCAAATAAGATCTCGACAAACACACCGCAAAGAATATTACATCGGATAGATCTCCATGAAGATCATGGAGAAATTTGTATTGATGATCCAAGAGAGAGAAGAATCCATCTAGCTACTAGCTATGGACCCATAGGTCTATGGTGAACTACTCACGCATCATCGGAGAGGTCATGGTGTTGATGAAGAAGCCCTCCGTATCCGAATCTCCCCTCCGGCAGGGCACCAGAACGTGCCCCAGATGGGATCTTGCAGAGACAGAAGCTTGCGGTGGCGGAAATGTATTTTCGTGGATCTCTTGATTTGTTTAGGGATTTTAGGAAATTTATAGGCGAAGGAGCTAGGGCAGGGGAGGCCAAGGGAGCCCACAAGCCTGGGAGGCGCGGGCCCCCCTAGCCACGCCATGAGGACTTGTGGCCTCCCCCGGGACTCCCTGCCTTGGTTCCCAAGCTTTATGCGTATCTTCTGTTCCGGAAAAAATCTATTCGGAAGTTTTATTCCTTTTGGACTCCGTTTAAAATCCTCCTTTGAAAAGGGTCAAAAACACAGAAAAAAATAGGAACTGGCACTTGGCACTGAGTTAATAAGTTAGTCCCAAAAAAGATATAAAAGGCATACAAAACATCCAAAGTTTGACAAGATAATAGCGTGAAACCATCAAAAATTATAGATACGTTGGAGACGTATCAATCATCACCATCACCGGCGCACCGTCACGCTGCCGGAGAACTCATCTACTTCCCCGTCTCTCTTGTTGGATCAAGAAGGCGGAGATCGTCACCGAGCTGTACGTGTGCTGAATGCGGAGGTGCCGTCCGTTCGGTGCTAGATCGGGACGGATCGTGGGACGACGGTGATTTGAATCACGAAGTTGTTCCACTACATCAACCGTGTTTCTGAACGCTTCCCGCTTAGCAATCTACAAGGGTACGTGGATTCGATCTCCCTCTTGTAGATGAACATCACCATGATAGGTCTTCGTGTGCGTAGGATTTTTTTTCAAATGCAACGTTCCCCAACAGTGGCATCATGAGTTAGGTTCATGGGTAGATGTAATCTCGAGTAGAAACAAAAAAATTACTGGGTGTTGATGTTCGATTTGCTGCCCTCCTTAGTCTTTTCTCGATTCGACGATATTGTTGGATTGAAGCAGCCCGGACCAACATTACTCGTACGCTTCCGAGAGACCGGTTTCATCGACTAACATGCAACTTGTTGCATAAAGATGACTGGCGGGTGCCTGTTTCTTCAACTTTAGTTGAATTGGATTTGACCGAGGCGGTCCTTGGAGAAAGGTTAAATAGAAATTTTCATATCTCTGTTGTGGTTTTTGCGTAAGTAAGATGCGATCATACTAGATACCCATAGCAGCCACGTAAAACATGCAACAACAAATTAGAGGACGTCTTACTTGTTTTTGCAGGGTATGCTTGTGATGTGAAATGGCCAAAGACATGATGTGATATATTGGATGTATGAGATGATCATGTTGTAATAGTTAATATCGACTTACACGCCGATGCTACGGCAACCCGCAGGAGCCATAGGGTTGTCTTTAAACTAATGTTTGTGTTTGCAGATGCGTTTACTATATTGCTAGGTTGTAGCTTTAGTAGTAATAGGATAGATAGCACGACAACCTCGATGGTGGCACGATGATGGAGATCATGGTGTGGCGCCGGTGACGATGAAGGTCATGCCGGTGCTTTGGTGATGGAGATCAAGAAGCACAAGATCGTGGCCATATCATGTCACTTATGAATTGCATGTGATGTTAATCCTTTTATGCACCTTATCTTGCTTAGAAAGACGGTAGCATTATAAGGTGATCCCTCACTAAAATTTCAAGATAAAAGTGTGTTCTCCCCGACTATGCACCGTTGCGACAGTTCTTCGTTTTGAGACACCACGTGATGATCGGGTGTGAGAGACTCAACGTTCACATACAACGGGTGCAAGACAGTTGCACACGCAGAACGCTCGGGTTAAACTTGACGAGCCTAGCATGTGCAGACATGGCCTCAGAACAGAAGAGACCGAATGATCAAGCATGAATCGTATAGTTGATATGATTAGCATAGAGGTGTTTAGCACTGAAACTACACTCAACTCACGTGATGATCGGACTTGAGTTAGTGAATTTGGATCATGCCACACTCAAGTAACTAGAGGGATGTCTATTTGAGTGGGAGTTTATTAGTAAATTGATTATTTAAACTCTAATTATCTTGAACATAGTCTAAGTCCACTTTGCAATATTTTATGTTATAGATCAATGGCTCACGCATTAGCAACCCTGAATTTCAATACGTTCCTAGAAAAAGCTAAGCTGAGAGATGATGGTAGAAACTTTGTAGACTGGGCTCATAATCTTAGGCTCATCCTACAAGCTGGGAAAAAAAATATGTCCTTGATGCTGCGCTAGGATATGAACCACCCACTACGTCTGACCAAGATGTTTTGAACCCTTGGCAATCACGTAAGGAGGACTACTCAGTAGTTCAATGCGCACTCTTGTATGGCTTGGAACCGGGACTTCAACAACGCTTTGAACGTCATGGAGCATATGAGATGTTCTAGGAGTTGAAGTTTATCTTTCAGAAGAACGCCCGGATCGAGAGGTATGAGACCTCCGATAAATTCTATGCTTGCAAGATGGAGGAGACTTCGTTTGTCAGTGAACATGTGCTCAAAATATCTGGGTACTTAAACCGTCTAGTTGAGCTGGGGATTGAACTTCCGCAAGAGGCTATCACTGACAGAATTCTTGAATCACTGCCACCTAGCTACAAGAGCTTTGTGTTGAACTATAACACGCAAGGGATGAACAAGTCACTCGGCGAGTTATTCGCGATGCTGAAAGTCGCATAGTCAGAACTCCGGAAAGAGCATCAAGTGTTGATGGTCATTAAGACCACCGGTTTCAAGAGAAACAGCAAAGGCAACAAGGGTAACTCCAAGAAGAGCGGCAAGACTGTTTCCAATCCGACGAAGAAACCCAAGGCTGGACCTAAGCCGGAAACAGAGTGCTATTATTGCAAGGGGATGCGTCACTGGAAGCGCAACTGCCCCAAGTATTTGGATGATAAGAAGGCGACTAACGTAAAATCAGGTATATGTGATATACATGTTATTGATGATAGTAGTGCCTGGGTATTTGATACCGGTTATGTTGCTCATATTTGCAACTTGAAGCAGGAACTGCGGAATAAACGAAGGTTGGCGAAGGATGAAGTGACGATGCGCGTGGGAAATGGTTCCAAGGTTGATGCAATCGCCGTCGGCACAATCTCACTTCAATTACCATCAGGATTAGTTATGAACTTAAATAATTGTTATTTAGTGTCTGCATTAAGCATGAACATTATATCTGGATCTTGTTTATTGCGAGACGGTTACTCATTTAAGTAAGAGAATAATGGTTGTTCTATTTTTATGAGTAATATCTTTTATGGTCATGCACCCAATGTGAGGGGTTTGTTCATATTGAATCTTGATTGTGATGACACACATATACATAACATTGAGACCAAAAGATGTAGAGTTAACAACGATAGCGCCACCTTTTTGTGGCACTGCCGCTTAGGTTATATTGGTGTAAAGCGCATGAAGAAACTCCATGCTGATGGGCTTTTGGAGTCACTTGATTTCGAATCACTTGACACGTGCGAACCATGCCTCATGGGCAAGATGACTAAGACTCCGTTCTTCGGAACAATGGAGCGTGCAAGTGACTCGTTGGAGGTCATACATACTGATGTATGCGGTCCAATGAGTGTGGAGGCGCGCGGCGGATATTGTTATTTTCTCACCTTCACTGATGTTTTGAGTAGGTATGGATATATCTACTTGATGAAGCACAAGTCTGAAACGTTTGAAAAGTTCAAGTAATTTCAGAGTGAAGTTGAAAATCATCGTAACAAGAAGATCAAGTTCCTACGATCTGATCGAGGGGGCGAATATCTGAGTTTCAAGTTTGGTGCTCACTTAAGACAATGTGGAATCGTTTCATAGTTGACACCGCCTGGAACACCACAACGTAATGGTGTGTCCGAATGTCATAATCGTACTTTGTTATATGTGGTGCTACCGATTTGCCGTTATCGTTTTCGGGTTATGCATTAGAGACAGCTGCATTCACTTCAAATAGGGCACCATCAAAATCCGTTGAGACGACTCCATATGAGCTATGGCATGGCAAGAGGCCAAAGTTGTCATTTCTTAAAGTTTGGGGATGTGATGCTTATGTCAAAAAGCTTCAGCCTGAAAAGCTTGAACCCAAAGCGGAAAAGTCTGTCTTCATAGGTTACCCAAAGGAGACTGTTGGGTACACCTTCTATCTCAGATCCGAGGGAAAAGTGTTTGTTGCTAAGAACGGAGCTTTTCTTGAGAAGGAGTTTCTCTCGAAAGAATTGAGTGGGAGGAAAATAGAACTTGATGAGGTTGTGGAACCTCTCCTCCCTTTAGATGGTGGTGCAGGGCAGGGGGAAACCACTGTCGAGGCAACACCGGTTGAGGAGGAAGCTAATGATGATGATCATGAATCTTTGGATCAAGTTACTATCGGACCTCGCAGGCCGACAAGATCATGGACTGCTCCTGAGTGGTACAGTAATCCTATCTTATCTATAATGTTGCTAGACAACAATGAACCTGCGAATTATGAAGAAGCAATGGTGGGCCCGGATTCTAACAAATGGCTGGAGGCCATGAAGTCCGAGATAGGATCTATGTATGAAAACAAAGTGTGGACTTTGGAAGTATTACCTGAAGGTCGCAAGGCTATTCTGAACAAATGGATCTTTAAGAAGAAGACGGACGCGGACGTTAATATGACCGTTTATAAAGCTCGACTTGTGGCAAAGGGTTTTTCACAAGTTCAAGGAGTTGACTACGATGAGACGTTCTCACCCGTAGCGATGCTTAAGTCCGTTCGAATAATCTTAGCAACAGCTGCATTTTTCGATTATGAAATCTCGCAGATGGATGTCAAAACGGCGTTCCTTAATGGTTTTCTTAAGGAAGAGTTGTATGTAATGCAACCCGAAGGTTTTGTCGATCCAAAGAATGCTAACAAAGTATGCAAGCTCCAGCGATCAATTTATGGACTGGTGCAAGCATCTCAGAGTTGTAATAAGCGCTTTGATGAGGTGATCAAAGCATTTGGGTTTATACAAGTTGTTGGAGAATCTTGTATTTACAAGAAAGTGAGTGGGAGCTCTGTAGCGTTTCTAATGTTATATGTGGATGACATATTGCTGATTGGAAACAATGTGGAGTATTTAGAGAGCGTAAAGGATTACTTGAACAAAAAAATTTCAATGATAGACCTAGGAGAAGTTGCTTACATATTAGGCATTAAGATCTATAGGGATAGATCGAGGCGCCTAATAGGACTATCACGAAGCACATACCTTGATGAAGTTTTGAAGAAGTTCAAAATGGAGCAGTCCAAGAAGGGGTTCTTGCTAGTGTTACAAGGTATAAAGTTGAGTAAGACTCAATGTCCAGTAACTGCGGAAGATAGAGAAAAGATCAGTACCATCCCCCATGCTTCAGCCATAGGGTTTATCATGTATGCAATGTTGTGCACAAGACCGGACGTCAGCCTGGCCATAAGTATGGCAGGCAGGTTTCAAAGTAATCCAGGAGTGGATCACTGGACGGCGGTCAAGAATATTCTAAAGTACCTGAAAAGGACTAAGGAAATGTTTCTTGTTTATGGAGGTGACGAAGAGCTAGTCGTAAAGGGTTACGTCGATGCAAGCTTTGACACTGATCCGGATGACTCTAAGGCTCAAACCGGATACGTATTTATTCTTAATGGGGGTGCAGTTAGCTGGGACATGGTTGTACATGTGAAGCAGAGTACATGGTTGCCTCAAAGGCAGCTAAGAAGGGTGTCTGGATGAAGCAGTTCATGACGGATCTTGGAGTGGTGCCGAGCGCACTAAATCCAATAACTTTGTTCTGTGACAACACTGGTGCTATTGCTTTAGCAAAGGAACCAAGGTTTCACAAGAAGACCTGACACATCAAATGACGCTTCAACCTCATCCGTGAGTGATACATCTCCGTCGTATCTACTTTTCCGAACTCTTTTGCCCTTGTTTTGGACTCTAATTTGCATGATTTGAATGGAACTAACCCGGACTGACGCTGTTTTCAGCAGAATTTTCATGGTGTTGTTTTTGTGTGCAGAAATAAAAGTTCTCGGAATGTCCTGAAAATTTACGGAGATTTTTTTCTGGAATAAAAGAAAAATACCTCCGCAAAGATCGACCAGAGGAGGTGGACCAGTGGGCCACAAGCCCACAGGCCGCGACCCCCCCCCCCCTTGTCGTGCCGTGAGGGCTTGTGGGACCCACGTGGCTCCACCGCCCCCAAACTCAGCTCTATATCTTCCGTCTCGCCCGAAAAAAAATCAGAGAGAAGGTTTCATCGCGTTTTGCGATACGGAGGCGCCGCCACATCCTGTTCTTCATCTGGAGGGCAGATCTAGAGTCCGTTTCGGGCTCCGGAGAGGGGAAATCGTCGCCATCGTCATCATCAACCTTTCTCCATCGATAATTCCATGATGCTCTTCATCGTTCGTGAGTAATCTCATCGTAGGCTTGCTGGACGGTGATGAGTTGGATGAGATCTATCATGTAATCGAGTTAGTTTTGACGGGGATTGATCCCTAGTATCCACTATGTTCTGAGATTGATGTTGCTACTACTTTGCCATGCTTAATGCTTGTCACTAGGGCCCGAGTGCCATGATTTCAGATCTGAACCTATTATGTTGTCGCCAATATATGTGTGTTTTAGATCATATCTTGCAAGTTGTAGTCACCGACTATGTGTTATGACCCGGCAACCCCGGAGTGACAATAGCCGGAACCACTCCCGGAGATGACCATAGTATGAGGAGTTCATGTATTCACCAAGTGTTAATGCGTTGGTCCGGTTCTTTATTAAAAGGAGAACCTTAATATCACGTAGTTTCCATTAGGACCCCGCTTCCACGGGAGGGATGTACAATAGATGTCATGCAAGTTCTTTTCCCTAAGCACGTATGACTACATACGGAATACATGCCTACATTAGATTGACGAGCGAGAGCTAGTTACATATCTCTGTGTGTTATAGGTGTTACATGATGAATCACATCCGTCATACTCATCTTTCACCGATCCACTGCCTACAAGTCTTTTACTACTGGTCCTTGCTACGTTACTTTGTCCAGGCTTGTCCCTTGCTACAAAAGGGATTGGGCCACTTTGCTGCTATTGCTGTCGCTACTGCTGTTACTCTGCTGTTACTTGTTGCTGCTGTCACTACTGCTGTTCCTTGCTACTTTGTTGTTACTTGTTGCAAGACCCTTTTCCGACACCTTGCCGGGAAAGAATAGTTCCCCGTCCACGTGCAACTTACTGGCGCCATAGATACAACAGTTAGGAATAGTCTGTCGTCAACAGATCTTTTCTGACACCGTTGCTATCATACTACTTTGCTACTGATACTTTGCTTGTAGACACTAATCTTTCAGGTGTGGTTGAATCTAACAAACTCAACTGCTAATACTTGAGAATATTCTTTCGCTTCCCCTTGTGGCGAATCAATAAATTTGGGTTGAATACTCTACCCTCGAAACCTGTTGCGATCCCCTACACTTGTGGGTTATCAAGACTATTTTCTGGCGCCGTTGTCGGGGAAGCACAACTATATTCTCTGAGTCACTTGGGATTTACGTCTGCTGGTCACTATGAGGAATCCGAATGATCCAAGAACTGAAATCTTGCCTTCCACTACGAGCACACGTAAGGAACTGCTATCTAGCTCTGCACTTGATTCACCTTCAGTTATGAGTAAGTTTGCGACATCACCTCCTGCTAGAAATCTTGATATGTCGCCTGTGCTTGATGATGCTACTTCTGCTGCCCATGATGCTTATGATGATGCTATGCTTGATACTATGCCTGATGATGCTATGCTTGATACTATGCATGATGATGCTATGCTTGATACTGCTTTGCCACTAGGTGCATTCCTTGATGCACAACTCGCTAGAATTGCTGCTAGATGTGATGATACTTCTGAAACTGCTGATACTATTGAACTAGAACCTGCTATTTTGCCTGCTATAACTAGCTCTCCTATGCCTGAATTGCCTGATATGCCTGATACGCGTTATGTTCTGGAGGGAGAGATAGCTGAGGATTTTCTTGCGTGTAAGGATAGCTATGATGTTGAGAATTTACTACGCAAGTGGAAAGAAAAATCTCTGAAAGCTAGGATGAAATACGACCCGAAGTTTGCTACTTCGCCTATCTTTGTGACCGATAAGGATTATGAATTCTCTGTCGACCCTGAGTTAATCACTCTAGTCGAATCTGATCCTTTTCACGGTTATGAGTCTGAAACGGTTGTAGCCCATCTTACCAAACTGCATGATATAGCCACCCTATTCACTAGTGAGGAAAAGATCCGCCACTGCTATATCCTCAAGCTATTTCCTTTCTCGCTACAGGATGATGCTAAGACCTGGTTCACTTCTCTTGCTCCTGGTTGTGTGCGTAGCCCCCAGGATATGGTCTACTACTTCTCTGAAAAATATTTCCCTGCCCATAAGAAGCAAGTTGCCTTGCAGGAAATATACAACTTTGCTCAAGCTGAGGAAGTGAGTCTCCCACAAGCTTGGGGATGCTTATCCAGCTACTGAATGCTTTGCCTGATCACCCTCTTGAGAAGAATGAAATACTTGATATCCTCTATAATGGACTTACCGATGCTTCTAAAGACCACCTAGATAGTTGTGCCGGTAGTGTTTTTAGGGAACGAACTGTAGAACAAGCTGAGATCCTATTGTATAACATCTTGTGCAATGAGCATGCTTGGACTATTCCCGAACCACCTCCTAAGCCAACTCCGAAGAAAAGAGGTATTATATTCCTCAGTCCCGAAGATATGCAAGAAGCCAAGAAATCTATGCGAGAGAAAGGCATTAAATCTAAAGATGTCAAAAATCTACCAACTATCTAAGAGATCCATGGTCTCGATAACCCGATACAGGTAGTAGAAGTAAATTCTCTGCGTAGGTTTGATGAGAGTGATATTTCTTTTGATAAACCTGCTAGCCTATGTCTGGATGAATTTGATAACTTTGTTGCCAAACAACAGAGTTTCAATGATTATGTTAGCAGACAATTGGAACAGAATGCTCGTATGCTTAGTCAATTAAGTGCTTGTGTGGACAGAAATGTCAATGATCTTAAACTTCTGAGTAAACATGCCTCTATGGTCACTACTCAAGTAGAACAAGTACTTAAAGCTCAGAATGGCTTGCTCAATGAGTTGAATGATAATTCTGTCAGAGTCGTCACTAGAGGTGGTAGAATGACCCAGGAACCTCTGTATCCTGAGGGTCATCCGAATAGAATTGAACAAGATTCTCAAGGAGTTAGCACTGATGCACCTAGTCATCCTAGAAATAAGAAGAAAGATGATAGGAACCTACACGCTAGCAACCCTGCTACACCTGAGAGTCCAAACGATGCCTCTGTTTCTGATGCTGAAATACAATCTGGTGATGAACATGAGCCTAAAGATAATATCTATAGTAATGTTCATGAAGATGCTCAACCTAGCAATGAAAAGGATGTGGAGATTGAACCTGATCTTGATAACCCACGGCCTAAGAATAGAAGATACGATAAGAATGACTTTGCTGCTAGGAAGCATGGTAAAGAAAGGGAACCATGGGTTCAAAAACCTGTGCCCTTTCCTCCCAAACCATCCAAGAAAAAAGATGATGAAGATTTTGAGCGCTTCGTTGAAATGATCAGACCTGTCTTTCTGCAAATGCGTTTGACAAATATGCTCAAGATGTCTCCGTATGCTAAGTACATGAAAGATATTGTGACTAATAAGAGGAGGATACCTGAGGTTGAGATTTCCGCCATGCTCGCTAATTACACTTTCAAGGGTGGAACTCCTAAGAAACTAGGTGATTCCGGTGTGCCCACTATACCTTGCTCCATTAAAGGCAACTACGTTAGAACTGCGTTATGCGACCTTGGAGCCGGTGTTAGTGTTACGCCTCTCTCTCTTTATCGCAGACTTGAACTGGTTAAGTTGACACCCATTGAAATCTCTCTGCAAATGGCCGACAAATCAACTGCTTTCCCAATCGGCATTTGCGAGGATGTGCCTGTTGTGGTTGCTAACACCACTACCTTAACAGAATTTGTTATCTTGGATATTCCCGAGGACGATGCCATGGCTGTCATCCTCGGAAGACCCTTTTTAAACACCGCAGGGGCTGTTATAGATTGCAACAAGGGCAATGTCACTTTCCATGTCAACAGTAATGAGCATACGGTAAACTTTCCGAAGAAACAATATCGAGTACATTGCATCAATGCTATCGAAAAAACTTCATCGATTCTTATTGGGAGCTTTGAATGCCCTATTCCTCGTGTCAAGATGAAGTATGATTTGCTTGTTGGGGAGATACACATCCCCATTGAGGTGACCTAGTGACTATTCGAAAATTCTCCGTTCTCTTTTGCGATTCGAAAAGGTTTTGTCGAGGGGATTTGATCAACCCCATTGACGGATTTCTTTCGATGACCGTGAGATGGATGAATCAAGGAGTCACAAACCTCTGTTTTAAGCTTTCACCTTCGGTTGCTTAGAAGAAAAATGATAGGATTAGTTTAGTTTTCCGTGTTTTCTGTTTTAGCGTCCGGTAGAAAAGTACCCCGAAAATAGAAGTTCTCCGAACGCCGTGAAAATCAAGAATGATTTTTTTCTGGAATTTTTGAAAAATTCTGAGACAACGAGGTTGTCTGGGGGCTGCACCAGTGGGCCACAAGCCCTTGGGGCGCGGGTACCCCCTGGCCGCGCCACCCAGGCTTGTGGGGCCCACAGACACCCCTCCACTCATTGTTGCTCTCATCTGGTTCTCCTACCTCCAGAAAAAATCGTTTCGCAGCTCAAACCCGTGTTCTTGCTCCTCTTGTTGGGTTTTCGATCTCTTTGCTCAAATCACTGTTCTCCGAACTGTTTTGGGGAAATTACTGCTTGGTAAGTGACTCCTCCATTGGTCCAATTAGTTTTTGCTCTAGTGCCTTATACTCCACGTATTTTTGCTGCCTTGGTGACCATGTTCTTGAGATTTGCATGCTGATTTTAACTGGTCCCAAGTAGTTTTGATGCGTAATATGGTCTCTAGGCACTAGTTGGAGTAGTTGCTACGAGTTTAGTTGAGCCTTGTTCACTTTTCCTTAGAATCACTAAAAATTTCAGAAATTTTCACAGATATAAAAGGGAAAAGATGAGGAGGTTCTTAAGAGGCTCGTCAAGGCGTGACCCCAAGGATGATGGGAGTGAGAAGAAGCCCAAGTATTTGGTCCCTCGAGTCGCGGAAGTTCGAGCGTGCGAATGGCCAAGCGATGTGTTCTTATGCGCCGCTGGAATTTATGAGGACTTTTATCACTTGGTGGAGAACGCAGGCCTTGCCGCCTTCGTTGAAGATAAGTGTCCGCAGTACCTCCTCCTCACTAATATCTTCATACAAAGCTTTAACTTCTATCCGAGGAAGAATCCTCCTATGGTTGAGTTTAAACTTTATGATATCCCCCACCGCATGTCATTCCAGGATTTCTGCAATGTTTGCAAATTGCCTTTTGTTGGGGATATTCATGAACCTCGTCCGCAGGACTTAGAAGCTTTCATCGGTACTATTGTTGTAGGAGAGGAGAGAGGAGTGTCTTGCGCTAGAGCTGCTAGCATTCATTTTCCCGTGCTTCGGTAGTTCTCATTATTTGTGGGAAAATGTTTGATTGGCCGTGGGAAAGCTGGGTCACTTAGTTCCCCAGATCTTGCGGTCTTGCGCGAAGCCCTTTATAACGATAAAACGTATAGCTTGGGCGCTATAGTAGCTCAACGGTTGAACATGAACCGTTCTAAAGGTATTTTCTATCGAGGTATCTACGCTACTCGTCTTGCCAGACACTTTGAGATACCTATTAGACTGGAGGAGGAAGAAGAGATTCTTCTTCCCGAGAGATATCTAGATTACGATAGCATGGTTAGCCATGACTTTCTTGATAGAGATATAAATAGAAGGATGATTTATAACCTGGTATTTAGTCAGGGTACTCGTGAGACTATTACTTTGCCTGCTTCTTCTCTGTTCAATCTTCATGCAGGCAGGTACATTATTATGCCCTCGGACATCTACGCATATTGGGGCTTGTCCCAACCACAGGTGCCCGTGCCCGAGCCGCCAGTCGAGTACCAGACGCTAGTTTATCAGTGGGAGCCAGAGGAGCTCACACAATAGTGGCATCCTCAGTCCACTAAGGAGTACCCCGGAGCTGGTTATTTCCCTCCATGGGAGTAGACTAACTTAGGCCAAAAGCCTAAGCTTGGGGGAGTATGTGTTCTCACCGACTTTACATTCTTGCTTATGCTTTCACTTTTTTAGCCGGTGTTTACACTTTGCCACTGTATCATGCATGCTAGTTTATTTTCTTTTTCTCGTTTTCTTTTCATGTATCTGTCTAGTTTGAGAAAACCCAAAAAGATTTTCTTTTCCTTTTTGCTTGTTGGGATCTTTCCCGTGTAGATAGTTTTCTTTTTCTTTGGGTCAAGGTAGAATATAATGGTTACAATGTTTAGTGGCTCTTGCATGCATACCTATTTAGCTTTTAAAGAGCCATATTACTTTGTCTTCTCCTTTGTGTTTGCCTGCAGATTCCAGCGTAGTCCAATGCACGAGCACGCTTATTATTGTTCACATCGTTCGGTCATGCAAGTGAAAGGCAATAATGACGATATAAGATGAAGTGACTGAGCCTGGAAAATATGGCATGAACTCGATCTATTTTGTTTTTGTAAATATGACTAGCTCATCATGCCTGATTTAGCTTTGTTGTGAGAGAAACATGTTTCCAATGACAACTTAGAGATCATAGTTGCTTATGCCATGCTTACTTAGCTAGGAGCTTATAATGGTTTGTCTTGGTTGCCCACATGAATGTTGAGATGACTATGATGTAGTATGATAGGATGGTATCCTCCTTTGAATGTTTCAAGTGGATTGACTTGGTGCATGTTCACGCATGTAGTTGAAACAAAATCAACATAGCCTCTATGATATTCATTTTCATGGTGATTTATGTCCTACTCATGCTTGCACTCAATGTTAGTTAATCTCAATGCATTTTTATGACCGTTGTCTGATGTCTACTACGCAACCTTCTCCTTGTAGACGTTGTTGGGCCTCCAAGTGCAGAGGTTTGTAGGACAGTAGCAACCCTCAAGTGGGTGACCTAAGGTTTATCAATCCGTGGGAGGCGTAGGATGAAGATGGTCTCTCTCAAGCAACCCTGCAACCAAATAACAAAGAGTCTCTTGTGTCCCCAACACACCGAATACAATGGTAAGTTGTATAGGTGCACTAGTTCGGCGAAGAGATGGTGAAACAAGTGCAATAAGGATGGTAGATATAGGTTTTTGTAATCTGAAATTACAAAAACAGCAAGGTAACTAGTAACAAAAGTGAGCACGAACGGTATTGCAATGCGTGGAAACAAGGCCTAAGGTTCATACTTTCACTAGCGAAGTTCTCTCAACAATGATAACATAATTGGATCATATGACTAGCCCTCAACATGCAACAAAGAGTCACTCCAAAGTCACTAATAGCGGGGAACAAACGAAGAGATTATTGTCGGGTATGAAACCACCACAAAGTTATTCTTTCTGATCGATTTATCATAGAGTTTGTACTAGAATAACACCTTAAGATACATATCAACCAAGACCCTAATGTCACCTAGATACTCCATTGTCACCTCAAGTATCCGTGGGTATGATTATACGATATGCATCACATCATCTCAGAATCATCTATTCAACCAACACATAGAACTTCAAAGAGTGCCCCAAAGTTTCTACCAGAGAGTCAAAACGTGTGCCAACCCCTGTGCATAGGTTCCAAATGTCACGAACCCGCAAGTTGATCACCAAAACATACATCAAGTACTCACATGAATCCACGTGTGCCAACCCATATGCATAGTGTCGTGGTTTTGTCATGGCAGATGTCCTCGTGAAAGGACTTAATACTAGAGCCATCGCACCTTGGTGGTGACTCAAAGGGGTTAAGCGGGAGAGACACGGCGATTTACCCAGGTTCGGCCCCTCGTGAGGAGGTAAAGGCCTACGTCCTGCTTTGGTTTGTATTGATGTGGTTTCGATTACAAGGAGGGCGTAACTCGCCGAACCTAGCACTCGATGATTTCTAACCTGCCCTCTCCTCCCCTGAGACTCGCCTTTATATACAGGTCGAACCCCTAGGATTTACAAAGGTGCTTTCCTTCCTACAAATCGTGACCCCTGTGGTCTCCAAGTCGCCGTCTTCCAAAGCTTGGAAACCTTCCGGAAATCATAAACCGTCATACGACCTTGATCCGGCCAGGACAAGGCCCAAATAATTGTTTGGGTGAATCGCGTGATTGGTAACCTGGCCCAACTAGGACGAGTCATTAACAGGTAATATCCCCAACACATAGGTTCCCAATTGTCACAAACCCGCAAGTTGATCACAACAGATAGACGCGTGCAAGACATACATCAAGTGTTCTCAAAGACTCAATCTGATAAGATAACTCCAAAGGGGAAACTCAATTCATTACAAGAAGGAGAAGGGGAAGAACATCATAAGATCCAACTATAGTGCAAAGCCCATGGTACATCGAGATCAAGACATCTCAAGAACACGAGAGAGAGAGAGATCAAACACATAGCTACTGGTACATACCCTCAGACCCGAGGGAGAACTACTCCCTCCTCGTCATGGAGATCGCCGGGATGATGAAGATGGCCACCGGAGATGGATGCCCCCTCTGACAGGGTGCTGGAATGGGCTCCAGATTGGTTTTTGGTGGCTATAGAGGCTTGCGGCGGCGGAACTCCCGATCTAGGTTTCTTTTTGGAGGTTTCTGAATTTATAGGAATTTAGGGCGGTGGAATTGCGTCAGTTGGGCCTACGAGGAGGTCACAAGCCTGCGCGCCACCACCGGGGGGGTGGTGGCGGCGTGAGGTCTTGTGACTCCCTCGTGGCCCATCTGGCCTTCTCCCAAAGCTTCGGGGGTCTCTTTTGGTCCAAAAAATCATCGTAAAGTTTCATTCCATTTGGATTTCGTATGAAAATGGGCCAAAAACACGGAAAAAACAGAAACTGGCACTTGGCACTGAGTTAATAGTTTAGTCCCAAAAAAGATATAAAATAGCATGAACCATCAAAAATTATAGATACGTTGGAGACGTATCAAGCATCCCCAAGCTTAACTCCTGCTCGTCCTCGAGTAGGGAAGTGATAAAGAATGGATTTTTGATGTTGCATGCTACCTAACATAGTTGTCCTTTGTAAGTTCTCTCACGTGACATGAATGTTCAGATCCATTAGATTCAAAAAAATAGTTTGCTATTGACGTGGAAACAATAATAATTCAAGCAAACTAGCAAGGTAATCATGAACTTTCAAAATAACAAGGCCAAAAGAAAGTTATCCCTACAAAAGCATATAGTCTGGCTATGCTCTTTCATCATTGCACAACAAATTTAAATCATGCACAACCCCGGTATTGGCCAAGTAATTGTTTCACACCTTTACTTTCTCAAACATTTTCAACTCTCACGCAATACATGAGCGTGAGCCATGGTTTTAACGCTATAGATGGTGTGGAGTGTGGTGGAGGTTGCAAGACAAATAAAGGAGAAGATGGTCACATTGACTGGCATATCAATGAGCTATGGAGATGCTCATCAATAGATATCAACATGAATGAGTAGGGATTGCCATACAAATGATGCACTAGAGCTAGGAGTATGTGAAAGCTCTTAAAGAAAACTAGTGGGTGTACATCCAACTTGCTTGCCCACGAACACCTAAGGCAATTTTGAGGAAGCCCATCATAGGAATATACAAGCCAAGTTATATAATGAAAATTTCCCACTAGCTATATGGTGGTGACAAAACGAGAGACTCTCAATCATGAACACCATGGTGCTTAATAAGCACAAGTGTGGAAGGGTGGTAGCATTGTCCATTCTCTCTTTTTCTCTCATATTTTTTTTGGGTGGGCTCTTTGGCCTCTTTTTTATTTATTTTGGTGGGCATATTTGGCCTATTTTATTTCCTCACATGGGACAATGCTCCATCAATGATGATCATCAATCTTTCAACTCAAAACTTAGAGCAACGATGACTCTATATGGAATGCCTTCGGTAGTGTACCGTGGCAATGATCTAGAATGGCATAGACATTAATGAAAACATCATGCTGGGTATCTTACGATCATACAATGGCGATGTAGACGTGGTGGCACATGTCATGGTGGTAGTTGCATGGCAATATATCTCGGAATGACTTTGAAAAAGCCATAGTAGGTAGGTATGGTGGATGTTTTGAGGGAGGCTAATGGTGGGTTTTGTGCACCGGCGAAAGTTGCACGACACTAAGAAGATAGTGATGGTGGAAGGTGAAAGTGCATCTAAACCATGGACTCAACATTAGTCATGAAGAACTCATATACTTGTTGCAAAAGTTTTATTAGTAATCTAAACAAAGCATTCAATGCATACTCCTAGGGGAAGGGTTGGTAGGTATAAACCATCGCGCGATCCCGACCGCCACACAAAGGATGACAATCAATAGACTAATCATGCTCAGACTTCATCACATAGTGGTTCACCATACGTGCATGCTATGGGAATCACTAACTTCAGCACAAGTATTTCTAGATCCACAACACATTACTAGCATAGCTTCAATATTACCACAACCACAACTCAAAACTAATTGAGATGAATGAAACTTCTCTAACTATTCAATGCACATGAAGGTGGAAGTTTTCATATCCCTTTGGATAACTACCCCTTTTGAGACTACTTTCAAAGCATAGATCAACTACCAAGCCACGCACCGCTGCTCTCTAAAAGATATAAGTGAAGCACACAGAGCAAAAGTATCTGGCTCAAAAGATATAAGTGAAGCACATGTGAGCTGAATTGTCTACCAAAAGATATAAGTGAAGCTCGACAAAATCACGGTGAGTGCATGTCTATCTCTCTAGGTGTCTAGCAAGGATGATTGTGACACACAAAAAAGACTCATACGATACAAGACGCTCCAAGAAAAACACATAACATGTGGTGAATAAAAATATAGCTCCAAGTAACATTACCGATGGATTGAAGACGAAAGAGGGGATGCCTTCCCAGGGCATCCCCAAGCTTAGGCTTTTACGGCATCCTTGAATCTCTTGGGCTACCTTGGGCATCCCCAAGCTTGATCTCTTGCCACTCTTTATCTCTTTGTCCATAAGAACTTCACCCAAAACTTGAAAACTTCACAACACAAAACTTAAACAGAAACTCGTGATAACATTAGTATGAGAAAGCAAACCACCACTTCCTTAGGTACTGTAGCAAACTTAAATTCTACTTGTTCTGATGTTGGGTTACTGTATTTTAAATCTTCCATGGCTAATACCCCCCGATACTATCCATAGTTTCATCAAAATAAGCAACCAACACAACAAAAACAGAATCTGTTAACAGCAGACCAGTCTGTATCAATCTGTATATTTCGTATACCTGTGGTACTTCAAAAATTCTGAAAAATTATGACAGTCTGAAGAATTTGCGTGGAAATCAGCAGCAAAAAAAATCAACTCAAAAGCTCTTACAGAAAAAGAAAAAAAATTCGTGAGCAGAAAGTTTTTGTCTTTTCCAGCATGACCAAACGATCATCACCAAGACTAATCATAACGGTTTTGCTTGGCACAAACACAAAAATAAACACAAAATACACAATCATAACAGAATTATGATGGTATGGAGAAAACAAAACAGGAAGCAAAAAGCAAAGAAAAATTTATTCATTGGGTTGCCTCCCAACAAGCGCTATCGTTTAACGCCCTTAGCTAGGCATTGATTTCAATGATGCTCACATAAAAGGTAAGGATTGAAACACAACGAGAGCATCATGGAGCAAATGGCTAGCACATTTAAGTCTAACCCACTTCCTATGCATAGGGATTTTGTGATCAAACAATTTATTGGAGCAAGAATCAACTAGCATAGGAAGGCAAAACAAGCATAGCTTCAAAAATTTCAACATATGGAGAGGAAGCTTGATACTATTGCAATAAGTAGAAGCATATGATCCTCTCTCATAGTAATTTTCAGTAGCATCATGAATGAATTCAACAATATAACCAGCACCTAAAGCATTCTTTTCATGATCTACAAGCATAGAAATTTTACTACTCTCCACATAAGGAAATCTATTCTCAAGAAAAATAGTGGGAGTATCGTAAAAGACGTGAGCACTACAAATTGTGTACACAATGAAAAAGCAAGGTTTAGCAAAGGGGTTCTCGAGAGTATGGCAAGTTCTATCATCCCTCTTCTTTAAAGCATAAGTATCCTCACAATAATCATCATAGATAGGGGGCATGCTTTCATCAAAATAATTTTGATCATTCAAAGTGGAAGAACTAAAAAGATCATCTTCATCAAATATAGCATCCCCAAGCTTGTGGCTTTACATATCATTAGCATCATGGGTATTCAAACAATTTATGCTAAGAACATTGCAATCACGCTCATCATTCACATACTCTATGAAAAGCATTCTATGTAATTCTTCTTTCAGCACTTGAGCACAATATTCCTTCCCATCATGCTCACGAAAGACATTGAAAAGATGGAGCATATGAGGCATCCTCAATTCCATTTTTTTAGTTTTCTAGCGAAAGAACAAGAAACAAAAAGATTCGATTGCAAGATCTAAAGATATACCTTCAAGCGCTAACCTCCCCGGCAACGGCGCCAGAAAAGAGCTTGATGCCTACTACGCAACCTTCTCCTTGTAGACGTTGTTGGGCTTCCTAGTGCAGAGGTTTGTTGGACAGTAGCAATTTTCCCTCAAGTGGGTGACCTAAGGTTTATCGATCCGCGGGAGGCGTAGGATGAAGATGGTCTCTCTCAAGCAACCCTGCAACCAAATAACAAAGAGTCTCTTGTGTCCCCAACACACCCAATACAATGGTAAGTTGTATAGGTGCACTAGTTCGGCGAAGAGATGGTGAAACAAGTGCAATAAGGACGGTCGATATAGGTTTTTGTAATCTGAAATTACAAACACAGCAAGGTAACTAGTAACAAAAGTGAGCACGAATGGTATTGCAATGCGTGGAAACAAGGCCTAAGGTTCATACTTTCACTAGCGAAGTTCTCTCAACAATGATAACATAATTGGATCATATGACTAGCCCTCAACATGCAACAAAGAGTCACTCCAAAGTCACTAATAGCGGGGAACAAACGAAGAGATTATTGTCGGGTACGAAACCACCACAAAGTTATTCTTTCTAATCGATCTATCATAGAGTTCGTACGAGAATAACACCTTAAGATACATATCAACCAAGACCCTAATGTCACCTAGATACTCCATTGTCACCTCAAGTATCCGTGGGTATGATTATATGATATGCATCACATAATCTCAGAATCATCTATTCAACCAACACATAGAACTTCAAAGAGTGCCCCAAAGTTTCTACCAGAGAGTCAAAATGTGTGCCAACCCCTGTACATAGATTCCCAATGTCACGAACCCGCAAGTTGATCACCAAAACATACATCAAGTACTCACATGAATCCACGTGTGCCAACCCATATGCATAGGTTCCCAATTGTCACAAACCCGCAAGTTGATCACAACAGATAGACATGTGCAAGACATACATCAAGTGTTCTCAAAGACTCAATCTGATAAGATAACTCCAAAGGGGAAACTCAATTCATTACAAGAAGGAGAGGGGGAAGAACATCATAAGATCCAACTATAGTAGCAAAGCCCATGGTACATCGAGATCAAGACATCTCAAGAACACGAGAGAGAGAGAGATCAAAGACATAGCTACTGGTACATCCCTCAGCCCCGGGGGAGAACTACTCCCTCCTCGTCATGGAGATCGCGGGGATGATGAAGATGGCCGCCGGAGATGGATTACCCCTCTCACAGGGTGCTGGAATAGGCTCCAGATTGGTTTTTGGTGGCTACAGAGGCTTGCGGCGCGGAACTCCCGATCTAGGTTTATTTTT
Organism: Hordeum vulgare subsp. vulgare; assembly: GCF_904849725.1. NCBI lineage: Eukaryota > Viridiplantae > Streptophyta > Magnoliopsida > Poales > Poaceae > Hordeum > Hordeum vulgare. The sequence continues at coordinate 457,141,050 of NC_058522.1, forward strand.
GGAGGTTTCTGAATTTATTGGAATTTATGGCGGTGGAATTGCGTCAGTTGGGCCTACGAGGAGGTCACAAGCCCGCGCGCCACCACCGAGGGGGGGTGGTGGCGGCGTGAGGGCTTGTGACTCCCTCGTGGCCCATCTGGCCTTCTCCCAAAGCTTCGGGGGTCTCTTTTGGTCCTAAAAAATCATCGTAAAGTTTCATTCCATTTGGACTCCGTGTGAAAATGTGCCAAAAACACGGAAAAAACAGAAACTGGCATTTGGCACTGAGTTAATAGGTTTGTCCCAAAAAATATATAAAATAGCATATTCATGCATATAAAACATCCAAAGTTGACAAGATAATAGCATGGAACCATCAAAAATTATAGATACGTTGGAGACGTATCATTGTCGCTCTCTAGTTGGTCGCTTCCCAGTCTTTTGCTAGCCTTCACTTGTACTAAGCGGGAATACTGCTTGTGCATCCACTCCCATAAACCCGAAGTTGTGCCATATGAGTCCACCATACCTACCTATGTGCGGTATCTACCTGCCGTTCCAAGTAAATTTGCATGTGCCACTCTCTAAACCTTCAAGAAATAATTTGTTTTGCATGCCCGAACCGCTCACGTGGTGACAGGGGGCTATTGGTATCTTCCATGCTATGCGTGTTATCTATCATTCACGAGAAATGGGCCGGTAATTGGAATTCCCAGTTCCATGCTCAAATCAAAAAGATAATTGCAAACAAAACTCCCCCAGGATTGATGTTGGTATGGACGGTACCCGAGGATTCGACTAGCCGTGGAGTGTGATTGATTGGTGGTGGGGGAGTCAAAACTTTACTTTTCTGTTTGGGAACCGCCTATAGCATGTGTAGCATGGAAGATGTTGAGAACTCTTAGTCATTGCGTTGACAATGAAAGAATGCCACCCAAAATTATTATCTCTGTTTTCAAAGCTTGATCTCTCGCACCTCTGCAAATCAATGCTTCCCTCTGCGAAGGGCCTGTCTATTTATGTTCCTGTTGAGTCATCCTCCTCTTACAAAAGCACCAATTAGAGAGCACCTCTGTCATTTTTATGCTTTGCTTTTAACTGTGTTGAGTATGACTATGACTGGATCTTCATTGCCATGAATTACAATGTTTAGTCAGCGCTTGGTCTTTGAAGGTGCTCTGCATTTATGTTTTGCGGTCTCAGAAAAAGCTAGCGAGATACCATCTGTTCACACTGCTTCATGTTGTTTTGATTGAAGTGTTGACATTTGAGGCTTATTATTATTTGCTTGCTAGTTGATTATGCCATTGATATGAGTTTACCGTGAGACCTAGATGTCATTTGTTTATGTGGTTTGCTTGTGATCTTGCTGAAATTATGGTTATGAGTTAGACATAGTTGCAACAACAAGATCAAACAGAGTTCGTCAATGTTTTTATTTTGTCTCTTTCAGTTTGTCAACTAACTTGCTTGAGGACAAGCAAGGCTTTAAGCTTGGGGGAGTTGATACGTCTCCGTCGTATCTACTTTTCTGAACTCTTTTTCCCTTGTTTTGGACTCTAATTTGCATGATTTGAATGGAACTAACCCGGACTGACGCTGTTTTGAGCAGAATTGCCATGGTGTTGTTTTTGTGTAGAAATAAAAGTTCTCGGAATGTCCTGAAAATTTACGGAGATTTTTACTAGAATAAAAGAAAAATACCTCCGCAAAGATCCACCGGAGGAGGTGGACCAGTGGGCCACAAGCCCACAAACCGCGGCCACCCCCTTGGCCACACCGTGAGGGCTTGTGGGGCCCACGTGGCTCCACCGCCCCAAACTCAGCTCTATATCTTCCGTCTTGCCCGGAAAAAAATCAGAGAGAAGGTTTCATCGCGTTTGCGATACGGAGGCGCCGCCACATCCTGTACTTCATCTGGAGGGCAGATTTGGAGTCCGTTTCGGGCTCTGGAGAGGGCAAATCGTTGCCATCGTCATCATCAACCTTTCTTCATCGACAATTCCATGATGCTCTTCATCGTTCGTGAGTAATCTCATCGTAGGCTTGCTGGATGGTGATGAGTTGGATGAGATCTATCATGTAATCGAGTTAGTTTTGACGGGGATTGATCCCTAGTATCCACTATGTTCTGAGATTGATGTTGCTACTACTTTGCCATGCTTAATGCTTGTCACTAGGGCCCGAGTGTCATGATTTCAGATCTGAACCTATTATGTTGTCACCCATATATGTGTGTTTTAGATCCTATCTTGCCAGTTGTAGTCACCTACTATGTGTTATTACCCGGCAACCATGGAGTGACAATAGCTGGAACAACTCCCGGAGATGACCATAGTATGAGGAGTTCATGTATTCACCAAGTGTTAATGCGTTGGTCCGGTTCTTTATTAAAAGGAGAACCTTAATGATGGGGTTATAATCCCAGGGTAGGGTCATAGGTCTACCCTATAGGTCCTACCCAAGGACTACCCTTCATAGAAGACAAGGCCCTTGACAGTTCCGACTGGACTAAGGACGCCCCAATCATCCAGTCGGCGACGATCCACTCGGAGCATATCTAACGTACCGACTGGAATCCACTCTGTACATCGTAACCTCCCAGAAGGGCAATGGTCATACGTCTTCATACACCATAATTAGCATTTAAGGCTTACGTTACCTGTAACACCGACGTTTACTCGCCTCTATTCCACCCCTGTCCACCGGGCCATTATGAAGGGCAGCGCACTCTATATAAGCCGCCCTTCACCACTGACGGGGGTTGGCACTTGCTGTAATCCCACAATACACTCGACACAAAGCTCCCTGGAGCACTGAGTCGTAGGGACTTTACCTCCACCGTAGAGGGGCCTGAACTCATACATCCTCGCCGTAGCTAAGGCTCTCCCCATATACTTTCGTACCCCATACTTCTACTGTCAGACTTATACCCACGACAGTTGGCGCCCACCATGGGGCAGGCATCTAAGAGGCTTCCGGCGGGTTTGCGTTTTCATCTTTTCGTCATGTCATCGGGCGGAGATTTGCGCATGGGTCATGAGATCCTCTTCGGTGCACTCTCCTTCATCGCCGACGATTCGGCATGGCTTCAGGATGCGCCCCTCGACATCGAGAGGCTTCCGAGTCGCGGAGCTACGCACTTCCGTGCCAGTTCCTGCGGCGCTCTTCTTCTCCAGCCATCGACCCCGGTGTCGATCTCCGTCCCCGTCACACGCCGCAACAAGCGATCCGGTCGCTCGCGGCTCCAGCGTTAGGTGCGACACGCCCTAGCGCGACAGAAAATGTCTTCTCAAGTGCTGGTGCTCGAATCGGTTGTGGTCCCGCCATCATCCCAGTGCTTGGAGTCAGTTCCGACTGAACTACCTTCCGAGTATCAGGGTCACGGGTCTGCAGCCGAAGTGCTCATGGCCGATTCCCACGAAAGTCCCCCCGGGACTGGTCGGAACGAGAGTGAGTTTGGAGAATCATCCGGCGCTCGTCGTCAGCACCTTCGTTCCTCCAGTCGACGCACTCGCCAGAGCAACATCGAGGTGTTCCGCACACCCATCCTCAACTTGGCTGCAGCCGCCAGGATTGCTGATTCTCTCTAGCCGACCGATTTGGAGGTTGGTAGAGGAATTGAGCAGATCTGTGCCTTGTTACATACAGCGCAGGAGCAAAACTCGGCGGTCTCCCAGTCGCACAACAAGATCCACAACAGTTCCGTTCAAGCGAACACGCATCGGTCGGTTTTCAGTCCCGACTCTCACCAACGACGTAGAGGGGGCAGCCGTTCCAGGGACCCGAGTTGGAATCCGCTTTCCATTCGGTCCCATCCCGAAGATCGTCGCCGTTCGCGTACTCCCCCACGGAGTAGGCCTTACGGACCCCGGCATTTCGATGATCATCGTTTGGGCGGTGGCGTGTATGATCCAAGGCCTGATGCAAGAGGGTATATCACTCAGAAGAAGGTCGATAGAAGTCGAGCCCACCGTGATGGTCACGATAGAGACCGTCCGAGTGGAAGCAGGACCATTGTTTCTGGTCCCGAGTGCTTCAGTCGGGCCATCCGCTCGGCTGACATCCCTCCAACTTCCGATTGGCGACGGGAATCAGCAAATTCACAGGAGAGTCCAAACCAGAAACTTGGTTAGACGACTACAGAGTGGCGGTCTAGATCGGTGGCGGAGATGACCATGTCGCCATGAAACATCTTCCACTGATGCTCGACGGTTCGCTCCATCAAGCATTTACAGTTGGGCAGATCTGTCCCGAGTCTTCATCAGGACCTTCGAGGGTACGTGCAAACGTCCTCCTGGTCTCACAGAGCTTCAGCACTGTGTTCAAAAGCAAAACGAGCCCCTGCGCGATTTCATCCAGCGCTGGACAACCCTCTACCACACGGTGGAGAACGTTACAGAACACCAAGCAGTCTGCGCCTTCAAGGCAGGCGTTCGGTACAGAGAGCTATACCTGAAGTTTGGTCGGACAGGCGACATCTCCATGAGCAAGATGATGGAGATAGCCACGCGCTATGCAAATGGCGAAGAGGAGGACCGCATGCGTAGCGGCAAGCATAAGTCAGTCGCCGACGGAGATGGGAGCAACACTCAGAAGCAGAAATAGAAAGCCCAATCCACTCTGCAAGCAGAGGCGGAAGTCGTTACAAACGCTAAGTTCAAAGGCAAGGGGAAACAACAGTACACCCCCAAGAAGAAGCAGTCAAGAAATCCCATCCTAGATCAACCGTGTCCAATCCACACGAAGACGGATGAAGAAGGCAATGTCATATTGCCGAAACATACCACTCGGCAGTGTCGCCTCCTGATCCAAGGATTTGGTGAAGGACAATAGAGTGAGAAACACACCGAGCAGGATGGCGAAGAGGAGGATCTGTTCCCTCAAGTCTATGCAACGTTAATGATTTTGGCTGACGTAGAGAAAAGTCGACTGAAGTTGGTCAACAGGGAGGTAAACATGGCAACCCCATCCACTCCCACGTTCCTTAAGTGGTCACAGACTGCGATCACCTTTGATCAGTCAGTCCACCCAACACACGTACCCACCCCAGGGAGGCAAGCTCTGGTCGTCGATACGGTGGTGGAAGGAGTTAGGCTACGCAAAGTTCTCATGGACGGCGGCAGCGGCTTGAATATCATCTACGCCGATACTCTCAAGGGGATGGGCATTCCGATGTCCAGGCTTAGCGAGAGCAGTATGCAGTTCCATGGAGTCGTCCCAGGAAGAAAGGCCAAATCACTCGGCCAGATTGCGTTGGATGTCGTTTTCGGCTGTGACAAGAACTTCCGCAAAGAGAAGTTAACATTCGAGGTGGTAGACTTCCAGAGTGCATACCATGCAATTCTGGGTCGTCCGGCATACGTACGTTTCATGGCCCGTCCATGTTACGTATATTTGAAGATAAAGATGCCTGGTCCCAAAGGCGTGATTACTGTCACAGGCAAACGGCAGCGGGCCGAGGAGTGTTTGCAGCAGGGGTCGAGAATTACAGACCAGCAGATGGTTGTACTCGAGTTGGATGAGTACAAGAAGATTGCCGATCCCGCCGACCTGATGCGTTCAAAGAAGCCAGCTTCCGAGTCCGCATTCTAGTCCGTGGGAGACACGAAGAAAGTAAGCGTCCACCCGACAGATGCCACCGCTGCCCCAACAAACATCTCCACCACCCTTGATCCAAAATAGGAAGCCGAGCTCATCCAATTCCTCCGTGAGAACTGGGACATTTTTGCATGGAAGCCTGCTGACATGCCAGGTGTACCCGGGGAGTTGGCTGAGCACCAACTGCACGTGGATCCTGCCGCTCGGCCCGTCCGAGAACGCATGCGTCGGTCCGCCGCGCACAAGAGAAAAGCAATTGGAGAGGAGGTAGCTAAACTTCTGGCAACCAACTTCATTCGCGAGGTGCACCACTCCGAGTGGCTCGCCAATGTGGTCATGGTGCCCAAGAAGGACAAGTCTCTTCGTATGTGCATCGATTTCAAGCACCTTAATAAGGTTTGTCCGACAGACCACTTCCCGCTCCCCCGCATTGATCAAATCGTTGATTCGACTGCGGGTTGCGAGCGCTTATCCTTCCTTGATGCCTATTCGGGCTATCATCAGATCCGTCTGTATGGTCCAGATGCATTAAAGACATCTTTCATCACCCCATTCGGGTGCTTTTGTTACATCACTATGCCATTCGGTTTAAAGAATGCAGGAGCAACTTTTATGCGGATGATCCAAAAATGCCTCCTAGACCAGATTTGTCGAAATGTGGAGGCATATATGGACGATATCGTAGTCAAGTCACGCAAAGGTTCCGACCTGCTGACTGACTTGGCAGAAACATTCGCCAACCTACGAAGGTACGATATCAAGCTCAACCCAGCCAAGTGTTCATTCGGCGTTCCCAACGGGAAGTTACTCGGTTTCTTTGTTTCCGAACGAGGGATCGATGTCAACCCCGAAAAGAACGGGACCATTGTTCGAATGGAGCGACCGGTAAGAGTACATGACGTACAAAAGCTCACAGGTTGCCTAGCGGCTTTGAGCAGGTTTATTGCTCGACTCGGCGAGAAGGCGCTACCTCTGTACCGACTCATGAAGAAGTCAGATACATTCGACTGGACAGACGAAGCCCAAGCTGCATTCGACGACCTCAAAGCCCTGCTTTCCACCCAGCCGGTTCTTACTGCCCCGCTCAGTAAAGAACCCCTTCTTCTGTACATCGCGGCTACAAATCAAATCGTCAGCACCGTTCTGACAGTGGAACGCGAAGAAGAAGGCAAAGCGTACAAGGTTCAGCGGCCAGTATATTATGTTTACGAATTCCTGGCTCCTTCCAAGCAGAGGTATCCCAATTATCAGAAGCTTACTGATGGGATCTACATGACTGCAAAGAAGGTGGCTCATTATTTCCAAGACCACTCGGTATCTGTCATATCTGATGCTCCGCTGTCGGAAATCCTCCACAATCGGGACGCATCAGGCCGAGTGGCAAAGTGGGCAATGGAGATGCTATACTGCGACATCAAATTCGAAGCCAAGAAAGCTATAAAGTCTCAAGCTCTTGCTGACTTCATAGCAGAATGGGTAGAACAATAGCAACCGACTCACATCTACTCGGCTCATTTGACCATGTTCTTCGATGGGTCCAAGATGTTGAATGGCTCCAGCGCCGGCGTAGTGCTCATATCCCCAAAAAGTGATAAACTTAAGTATGTGTTGCAGATCCATTTTGATTCTTCCAACAACGAAGCAGAGTATGAAGCTCTCCTATATGGGCTGCGCATGGCAATCACACTCGGCGTCCGTCGCCTGATGGTCTATGGCGACTCAGATCTGGTGGTTAATCAAGTAATGAAGGAGTGGGATGTAAGGAACCCCACCATGACTGCATACTGCAATGCAATAAGGAAGCTCAAAAAGAAGTTTGAAGGTCTGGAACTTCACCATGTTCCCCGACTGAAAAACCAAGCAGCAGATGAATTGGCGAAACTTGGATCTCGGAGACCTGTCCCGAGTGATGTATGCCTTGAGTACCTATACCTCCCCTCGGTAAAATAAGATCCCTTTACAGAAGAACATGTGCAACCGAAGAGCTCAACAGACCAGACTGAAGTCGAGGTTCCCGCTGTGGTTGACCTGGTCATGGAGATTCTAGCTGTCACTCCCGAATGGACGGTGCCTTTCATTGCGTACATCCTGAGGCAAGAGTTACCGGAAGACGAGGTCCAAGCTAGGCAGATCGTTCGCAGGTCAGAGTCTTTCACCGTCATTGATGACCAGTTATACAGAGAAAGTGTTTCAGGCGTCCTTCATCGCTATGTCTCTCCTGAGGAAGGACAGTTAATTTTGGAAGAAATCCATTCGGGAACCTGCGGTCATCATGCCTCCTCGAGGGCGATCGTCGCCAAAGCATTCAGAGCTGGTTTCTTCTGGTTGCAGGCGAATGAAATGGCAAAAGAAATAGTCGACCATTGCGAGGGTTGTCAGTTCTATTCAAACAAATCCCACAAGCCAACGTCCGCGCTAAAGACAATTCCCCTTGCTTGGCCATTCACCGTGTGGGGATTAGATACAGTCGGACCATTCAGAACATGCCAAGGAGGATTCACCCATCTGCTGGTAGCAGTCGACAAATTTACCAAGTGGATTGAAGCCAAGCCAATCAAGAAGCTTGATGCCCTTACGGCCATCAAATTTATCAGAGACATCATCGCTAGATACGGGGTTCCACACAGCATAATCACCGACAATGGCACAAACTTTGACTCGGACAGGTTCAAAGGTTTCTGTGCAGGCCAAGGTATCCGAGTGGATTTTGCATCCGTTGCGCACCCCCAAACAAACGGACAAGCGGAGCGGGCGAATGGACTCATTGTTCAAGGGTTGAAGCCTCGACTCCTACGGGAAGTGGGGCACGCCGCCGGCGCATGGGTCACCGAGCTGCCTTTGGTGCTGTGGGGCCTCCGAACAACTCCGAATAGATCGACAGGGTGATCCCCGTTTTTCCTTGTTTATGGAGCAGAGGCAGTCCTTCCGAGTGACTTGCTTCACAACTCTCCACGAATCGAACTCTTCTCCAAAGCCGAAGCAGAGCAAGCCAGGCAAGACGGAGTGGACCTTTTAGAAGAGGAGCGCGAGATGGCATTGATCCGTTCAACAATTTATCAACAAGATCTGCGGCGATTTCATGTGCGGCGTGTCAGGAGTCGCACGTTCCAAGCAGGCGATATGGTGCTCCGAGTGGATCAACGGAGACCACACAAGTTGGCTCCCGCCTGGGAAGGACCGTTCATCATTTCTAAGGTGTTGAACAACGGAGCATATCGACTCTACAACCTCGACAGGGAAACGGACGAGCCACAAGCATGGAATGGAGCTCTACTGAAGCGCTTCTACACATAACCGCCGACAGAGACGATGTAAAGAACAAGTATCACCGAAGTAATACAAGGCGGATTAGTTTCTTGCCGATTCAAAATTCTTCCGCGTTTGCAGACTCCGGTCTGAAAAAACTAACTCCGAGTGTGCGCCAAAAGTCATACTCGGGGACTTAGCTGCGACTCAGAGTCGCCTAAGTAAAAAGCTTCCTCCGAGTGTATACTCGAGATACACTCGGAGGCTTAGCAGACCCTCATTGAGACTCATGTGGATGTGAAGACAAAAAACAACTACATCAGTAACAACTCGCTCCGAGTGTGCACGAGAAGTCACACTCGGGGACTTAGCTGCAACCCAGAGTCGCCTAAGTAAACAACTCGCTCCGAGTGTGCACTAAAAGTCACACTCGGAGACTTAGCTGCGACCCAGAGTCGCCTAAGTAAAAACTCGCTCCGAGTGTGCACTAAAAGTCACACTCGTGGACTTAGCTGCGACCAAAGTCGCCTAAGTAAACAACTCGCTTCGAGTGTGCACTAAAAGTCACACTCGGGGACTTAGCTGCGACCCAGAGTCGCCTAAGTAAACAACTCGCTCCGAGTGTGCACTAAAAGTCACACTCGGGGGCATAGCTGCGACCCAGAGTCGCCTAAGTAAACAACTCGCTCCGAGTGTGCACTAAAAGTCACACTCGGGGACTTAGCTGCGACCAAGAGTCGCATAAGTAAACAACTCGCTCCGAGTGTGCACTAAAAGTCACACTCGGGGACTTAGCTGCGACCCAGAGTCGCCTAAGTAAAAACTCGTTCCGAGTGTGCACCAAAAGTCACACTCGGGGACTTAGCTGCGACTCAGAGTCGCCTAAGTAAACAACTTGCTCCGAGTGTGCATTTCAAGTCACACTCAGAGACTTAGATGTGAACCAGGGTCGCCTAAGTAAAAAGCTTCCTTCGAGTGGGCGCTCGAGATACACTCGGAGGCTTAGCAGACCCTCATTGAGGCTCATGTGGATGTGAAGACAACTGACAACTACATGCTCCGCATGTTTGCCATTGGCTTCACCAAGAGACACCCAAACAAAAACCACAAGCCAAAATCGTGTCAAAAAAAACTCAGCGAAAGAAGAGCAAAAGATCTGATTCGAATTCAAATTGGATCTACGATCAGTGGGCTCGGTGTGAATCAAGTTTATCCACACCGAACCACGAATGTACCGGCCAACAGCAGTGGCCAAATGTTAATACAAACTCCACTCGGCATACCGAGGTAAATGTGTGTTCAGCATAAAGTTTATCAAGCGTCGCCGGGACTGGCAGGCTCCACAAAGGTGTCGAGGTCGATTCCATCTGCAATCCGAGTGGCTGTGTCGAGGAAGGTCTACATGAAATCTTCAAATCGAAGCTTCTTGGTGTTGCCGACCTGCAACGTCTTCAGCTTGTCTTCGCGGGCTTCCTTGTAGTGCACTCGGACCAGAGACAGCGCCACGTCCGCACCACACCGAGCGGCAGACTTCTTCCATGCCTACACTCTCCTTGGAACGTCCTCCAGTCCAGTCATCAACCCCTCTATCTCGTTTCGGGAGTCATCTTCAGGCCACAGCTCCTTGTCGATTCGGCCGACAACTCCTCTCAAGAGACCAATGAAAGGGCCCACCCTGTTAAGGCGAGAATTCACTCGGAACATGTCCCGGTTAGCTTCATCGCCGAGTGGAACATTCGGAACAAGCAACCGTTCAATTTCGGCTATTTCGGCCTCAACGTCCCGACAAAATCTGCAAAGAAAAGACAAGCAGAAAATAAGCGCGGAGTGAACTCCAAAGTCAAAAAGCACTCGGCAAGAACTTACCAACAAGCAGTGCGACCATCTTCTTCGCCCAATCACCGACGTAGTTCTCCTGCGCTCTGCACCGAGTGTTCATTACCTTCAGCTGGCCCATCCATTCGGTTCTCTCCCTCTTCATTTTTTCTACTCCGGCTAGCAGTGCCTTGTTAGCCTCCCGAGATTCCTCCAAAGATTTTTCTCGTTCAGCGAGAGCCTTCTTCGTACCAGCCAAGTCATTTGCAGCTACCTCCAAGTCGGCAGCAAGTTGAGTCTTCTCAGCCTTCAGAGCATTATAGGCCGATCCCATTTCACAAGTCTTCTGGCAAAGAGACACAAAGGGAGGATCAGCCAGATTCAACAAGGAAAAAGTCTTGACAGATATTACAAAACAATCAAACTCAAGATTCTTCAGACCCCGGCCGATGCAAGTAATCGACAGCGGTCTCGGGGACTACACCTAGTGGGTTCACTGAGAGTGACCCCACTGGTATGAAGCTCGAACAGGTCGGTCCCATTGAGCTCCATAGCAAACCAACAACACTATGAGATTACTATCACTCGACCCGAGTAACACTACTCTCGGGTACTACACCCAGTGGGTGCACTCGACGTGCCCCCACTGGTACCATTCGGGCACATCAGCTCTGATCTGTACAGATTATGGAAAATACATATAAAGACAACTGTCGGCGCAAGCACTCGGCAGAAGTCTCGGGGACTACACCCACTGGGTTCACTCGGACTGAACCCACTTCAAAATCATCCTATGGTCTCCGAGTATCTCGCTGAAACCCCCAGTGGGCACCAAGAGGAATGTAAACACTTACTAGCGCACTTACTCGGATATCATCCCGAAGCCCCAAGCTCTTCTTGTACAGGGATGCGATGGAGTCATATGCTCCCTTGGCGTCGCCCACCATCAGCTCTACTTGTACCATGGCATCCTTGGCAGCTCCTACTTGATCTTCCGGGAGGCGTCGGGCATCATATTGAACAGTCGACGGAGCCGGCATGGCAGAAGGCTCTCTGGGCATCCCGAGCTCTGCTCTAGTCGGTTCCGCCGTGAGGGCCACCGTCTCAGTTGGCGGCACGTTCATGGCGGGATTGGCAGCAGGTTGGATAACCCCAGGGACAGGCGCCAAAGCTGGTTCCGACCTCCTTTGGTCGTCGTCGTCCAGATGGATCACCTTCGAAGGAAGCCCGACTGAACAAAATAAAATTACAGAAAAAGGTCAAGATCAAAGACAGCACTCGTGAAACAGTAATACAGCTCTCGGAGTCGTGACAATGTACCCTGCTGGGACGTGGCGGCGTTATCAGTGTCCATGGGATCATCGTCCTGGCGCGGCACAGAGGTGGCGGAGGTAGCAGCTCTGTTGAGTGAAATCCACTCGACGGATAAACATGAGTTCCCAAAAAGAAGAGTTCAATCGGATACTGAAAGAAGATGGAAGAGTAGAGATACTTACGCTGAGGCGACCGGAACAGCGATCCTCATCCGGGTCAAGGCTTTCTGAGGTTTAGACCCGCTGGGTTTAGCCACCTTGGACGGCTGGTTCACGGGTTCGGCAGAAGCACCCGTGGTTCTCTTCACACTCCGAGCACTCGGGGCCACGGGAGGAGCCGGTGGAGCAGCGGGGTCATGACGGCGCTTGGTTCGATGCTCTGGTGGTGAGGGTGACGAGCTCTTCTCTCCACTCTCCTCCTCCTCCTCCTCTTCCATATCCTCCTCCGTCTCCCCACTTTCAGAGACGTACTCGGTGCTATCTGCGCTGCCCTCCATGCTGCCTTCCTCTTCCTCGACTGGATTCCCATTCGAGACTGCAGAATGCCAGTTCATCCTCCTGCACAAAACACAGTCGGCAACGTCAGTCAGCGAGACAAGAAAAGCAATAAAGCTGAGAAGGTTAAAAGCACTCGACGACATGTACTCACCTCATTCGGAGGAGGATTTTCGGCGCGGAAGGCCTTCACCCGCCGAGCTCCCACAGGGTTATCACACGTGCCCGTGATGCTGCAGACCCATGCGCTCACGGTCTCCTCGCTCAAGTCTTCGGGATGGGACCGAGTGGTATCCGAAGGCCCCGTGTAATGCCACATAGCGTGGTCTCGGGCTTGCAACGGATGGATGCGTCGACCCAGAAAAGTCTCCAGCAGGTCCATGCCGGTGACTCCCCTCCAGACGACGGCTATCAGCGCGTCGACCAAAGGCTGGATCTGGGTTCTTTCTCCCTTAGAGAGCGCAAGCTTCCTGGGAGGGCCCGGACGGTCTAAACTGAAGGGTGGCAACCCACTCGAAGCATTCGGGCAGGCAATGTCCTGGCAATAGAACCAGGACGATTGTCAGTTCCTAACCGACTCGGATAGTTGAAGGGAAGGATAACAACTCTTTGTCTTCTTCTGAAAGCCTAAACCCCCGCAGAGCTGGAGGATGTGTGTCTTATCATCCGACTGGCTAAGCTTCTTAACAGTTTGGTATCTAGCAGAGAAGACATATTTAAAGAGCCCCCAATGGGGAGGACATCCTATGAAGCACTCGCAGAGGGTGACGAATGCGGAAAGATGAGCTATCGCATTCGGAGGAAAGTGATGGAGCTACGCCCCGAAGTAATTCATGATACCTCGGAAGAAATGATGGGGAGGCAAGGAGAAACCTCTCGCCACGTGGCTGAGCAGCAGAACGCGCTCCCCCTCCTTCGGCGCCGGCTCCGTCTCGCCTTCCGGCAGCCTCCAGGACTTGTTGCCGACCATGCCGTGCTCCACCAGCTCCAGCACGTCGTTCTCCGTTACCGGGGAGGGGAGGAAGTCCCCGTGGATCCAGCCCGCCGGCAACGCCCGCTGCCGCCGCTGAGTGGAGGCCGCCCCTTCTTCTTCTTCTTCTGCGCCTCGAGCTTGATGGTCTGCCCCTTCGTCATGGCGAGGGCGACGGATCCACAGAGGAGGAGGGGAAGGAGGTGGCTTGAGGTGTGCAGAGAGTTGCGGGAGGAGCGAGATTAATGGGAGGAGGATGAGCAGCGCAACAGGAAGTTCCGTCGGGGGAGCTTTAATAGGCCTCCGACTGAGTCACCTAGAGGTGGGCCCAGGGTCTTATCCCCCCAACCGGCCGCTGCAAGATTAGTGGAGAAGATAACGGCGTGGTAATCGAGGAGGCGAAACCTACTCGATGGCGATGTCGTCATCCCCGCTGAACGCGCGGCAACCGAAATTTGAGGATCTCGGAAAATCCGGCGCTGTCAGTATGACCGGTCACGTCGAAAGATTCCGCAAAAGCAATCGGTCCCTCACGGTTCGTTTCACTTGCATATTCACTCGGATCACTAGCTGAAAAAATAAAATGGATCGAGGCAAACAAATCTAAAGTCACCTCAATACCAGTCGGTTCCAAACTCCAGGCATCACTTCATCGTTCCAACTCCGATCCATTCGGGGACTAATTATGGGGTTATAGTCCCAGGGTAGGGTCATAGGTCTACCCTATAGGTCCTACCCAAGGACTACCCTTCATAGAAGACAAGGCCCTTAGACAGTTCCGACTGGACTAAGGACGCCCCAATCATCCAGTCGGCGACAACCCACTCGGAGCATATCTAACGTACCGATTGCAATCCACTCTGTACATCGTAACCTCCCAGAAGGGCAACGGCCATACGTCTTCATACACCATAATTAGCATTTAAGGCTTACGTTACCTGTAACGCCGGCATTTACTCGCCACAATTCCACCCCTGTCCACCGGCCATTATGAAGGGCAGCGCACTCTATATAAGCCGCCCTTCACCACTGGTTCGGGGGTTGGCACTTGTTGTAATCCCACAATACACTCGACACAAATCTCCCTGGAGCACTGAGACGTAGGGCTTTTACCTCCACCATAGAGGGGCCTGAACTCATACATCCTCGCCGTAGCTAAGGCTCTGCCCATATACTTTCGTACCACATACTTCTACTGTCAGACTTATACCCACAACACTTAATATCTCGTAGTTTCCATTAGGACCCCGCTGCCATGGGAGGGATGGACAATAGATGTCATGCAAGTTCTTTTCCCTAAGCACGTATGACTACATACGGAATACATGCCTACATTAGATTGACGAACGGGAGCTAGTTACATATCTCTCCGTGTTATTGCTGTTACATGATGAATCATATCCGTCATACTCATCTATCACCGATCCACTGCCTACGAGTCTTTTACTACTCGTCCTTGCTAGGTTATTTTGTCCAGGCTTGTTCCTTGCTACAAAAGGGATTGGGCCACTTTGCTGCTACTCTTGTCGCTACTGCTGTTACTCTGCTGTTACTTGTTGCTGCTGTCACTATTGCTACTCCTTGCTACTTTGTCGTTACTTGTTGCAAGACCCTTTTCCGACACCTTGCCGGGAAAGAATAGTTCCCCGTCCACGTGCAACTTACTGGCGCCATTGATACAACAGTTAGGAATAGTCTTCCATCAACAGATCTTTTCTGACACCGTTGCTATCATACTACTTTGATACTGATACTTTGCTTGCACACACTAATCTTTCAGGTGTGGTTGAATCTGACAAACTCAGCTGCTAATACTTGAGAATATTCTTTCGCTTCCCCTTGTGGCGAATCAATAAATTTGGGTTGAATACTCTACCCTTGAAAACTGTTGCGATCCCCTACACTTGTGGGTTATCAGTGACTACGTCGAAGGAGAGGACGTAAATATTTGCAAAGTGCACACGGATCTGAATGTAGTAGATCCGCTGACTAAACCTCTTCCACGAGCGAAGCATGATCAACACCAGAACTGTATGGGTGTTAGATTCATTCTGATGTAATAGCCTGGCTTATTAGGGATGATAGACTACTCATAGAATAAGGAATTCCTTCTTTTCCGCGAGCCCATTCGAATAGAACTCTCAGGTTAAGCCTGCTCAGCTTGGAGTAGTTCTAGGATGGGTGACCGACCGGGAAGTTGATCCCGGGTGCGCATGAGTGAGGACAAAGTGCGCGGAAAGACTAGTATTGATATGTGGGGCCAGTCTAGATCCTGCCAGGAGTAACAACCGCCGGCGGGTGTGTCCGGGGCGTTACAAGTTGGTAATCAGAGCCTTACGACCATAGGAGCCTTTGTGTGATCGTACTTGGCCGAGTCGAGTCTAGTAAAATGTTTTGAGTCTTAGTTATATCAGAGAGTAGGATTCTTTTTTCTCCTCTTCCATGCTCTGGTGAGGTTCTCGACTTAGGAAATCTTAATTCTACTCCTCTTCTCGCTCAATTTTTTTAGTATCACGCGGGTATTTTTGAAATCTATATGATTTCGATCTGATGGAGTTCTGTCTTGGTGCCTCATGTCTGCTTTGATTTCTTCTGGGGAGTTGAGCTCCATGGAATTCTTGTGCACATCGCCATCATTCAGATTTCTGAGTATCTCAGAATGAAGGATGTTTGTAATTGCTTCAATACTAGTAGTGGCGAGATAACCCCGATGTCCCCAGTAGTGGTGCAGATTGTTCGGGAGTACTGCCATACTTTGTATCGTTATGATCACGAGGGTCTGTAGTAGATGAAGGTACGAGATTCTGGTTATGTGTTGACGGATGTGATACAGTGGACGGGTTAGTATAGGAGTTGTGTGAATATTACTCCTTGTATCCGTGTACCAGATTGCATGACCAGATATTTCGGGAATTCATAGGTGGGATATCAAGTAGTGACTTATAGGACAATCTTCCTACAGATGCATGATGTGAGGTTGGGATTCGACATTCAGTGGGTATGTTTGTTCACGATCGTCTTACATCGGTTCTCGTTGTGTCTTAAAGAGTCCTTGTAGCTTGCTACGACTCGGGGATACTTCGTAAGTCGTGTGCACTACCTTGCACAGGATGGCTACTGTAAATTCAAGCCCATGCGATCTTATCCACGAAGATATCGGATGAAATCTCGATCATATGTTTGTTCCGAGCAGTTGTAGCTCATACTTCTTTGGAAGTGGTCTTAATCAGAATTTTGTCGACATACACTTTGAGGAAGAATTCTTACTATTTTGTTCGAGTGCAATTGATAATATTCCTGTTCAGATATTCCTGCCTTTTTGAATCAGCTATACCTTCAATTTATTCTGTGGGCTAATGTGTTGTCCGTCTTCAGGATGGCTCCACCAACTCGTTAGAATCCAGGTCGTGAGGATGTGCCGCCACCACCTCCTCCTCCGAAGAATCCTCCTCCTCCGCCGCCTCTTCCTGCAGAGGCTTGGCAAGCGGTGATGGCTGCTACAAATTCAAACACTCAGATGCTGATACAGTTGCTGCAAGAGAGGACTAATCAGCAGCAAGGCAATCAGTTTGCTAATCTGAGTCGGTTCCTGTCAAATCAGCCGAAGACCTTCACGTCGTGTGACCAGCCGTTTGATGTTGAGGATTGGATCCGCGACATGAACAGGCACTTTGAATGGAGCAATGTTCGTCCAGAGGAATTCGTCAAGTTTGCAACATTCCAGCTGAAGGGGCAAGCATCTATCTCGTGGCACCAATTGAAGGATTCCAGGGGTGCCAGAGTGATCTCTTGGGATGAGTTCTGCAGAGACTTCAGATCCCACTACATCCCGTCCAGCTTTGTGCAGGAGATGCGTGAGAAGTTCAGGCGCTTGAAGCAAGGTGGTAACTCTATGTACAAGTACAACGTCGAGTTCCACGAGCTAGCCCGATACGCCTTGCAGGATATCCCTGATCAGAAGAGCAAGATTTATCAGTTGAGAGGTGGCTTGAAAGAAGATTTGCAGTTAGCTCTCGCTTTGCACGATCCTGAGGAGTTCGATAAGTTTTACAAATTAGCTCTCAGGGCTGAGGCATCTTTGCTCAGGGTGGAGAATTCTAAGAAGCGCTTCAGAGATTCCAGCTCGTCTTCCTCAACTCAGGTGGTTCAGAAGCAACAGAAGTATTGGGTGTCTCCTCCTCCTCCTTGGCACACGCAACAGTTCAAGCATTCAGGTGGCCGTGGTTCTTCCCACCCACCCAACCCAGCTTTCCAGCAGAGATTCCAGCAGCAGAAGCAAGGGCCTCCTCAGACACAGTACCATCACCCAGCAGATGTTACTTGTCACAAGTGTGGGCAGAAGGGTCACTATGCCAACAAGTGCACTTCTCAGCTCCGTCTTCCGCCTCCTCCTCCAGGAAAACCTCCAAGCAATTCTATTGTCAAGTTAAACCCCAGGTCTTCTCGAGTCAATATGGTGAATGTAGCTGAAGCAGACAACTCCTCAGACGTGATCATGGGTAACCTTTCAGTCAATGATTTTCCTGCTAAAGTCTTGTTCAATTCTGGTGCTTCGCATTGCTTTATGTCAAAGTCATTTTTCATCAAGCATGATTTCCTCTCGACAATTTTGGATAGACCTTTGGGTGTTGTTTCTCCGGGTGCGCAGATGAGGTCAAATTCTGTAGTTCCTGATATCTCTGTCAAGGTAGGAAGTTATTCTATTCTGGCTTCTCCGTATGTCTTGGGCAGTTCCGACGTTGATTTGATCCTTGGTATGGATTGGTTGGCCATGAACAAGGCATCGATTGATTGTGAAGCTAAAGAAGTGAAGCTTACTCATTCTTCGGAGGACGTGATTATCTTCGCGGCGCGCGATGACACAATCCGTCTGTTCTCTTTGAATGAAAAGGGTGAGATTAATCCTATTTCGCAAGTCCGAGTGGTCTGCGAATATGAAGATGTGTTTCCGGAAGAACTGCCAGGAATGCCACTGCACCGAGAAGTTGAATTTGTTATTGAGCTTGAACCAGGTACTGAGCCTGTGTGCAAACGGCCGTACAAATTGGGTATAGAAGAGTTGAAGGAACTTAAGAGGAAACTCGATGAGCAGGAGCGTTTGGGTCTGATCAAACTGAGCTCGTCTCCTTGGGGTTGTGGAGTCCTGTTTGTCAAGAAGAAGGATGGCATGGACCGATTGTGTGTCGATTACCGTCCATTGAACAAGAAGACAATCAGAAACAAGTATCCACTTCCGAACATAAATGAGTTGTTCGAACAGTTGAAAGGGGCTAAGATCTTCTCCAAGCTCGATCTCACGATGGGCTATCATCAAATTCGCATTCGCGAAGAGGATATTCCGAAGACTGCTTTCAGGACAAGTTTTGGCTTGTATGAGTATACGGTCATGTCTTTTGGTCTGGCAAATGCTCCACGAACATTTTGTCGAATGATGAACTACATATTCTCTCCGTTCAAGAATGAATTTGTCTTGCTTTATCTCGATGACATTCTAGTCTTTTCGGAAACTGAGGAACAACATGAAGAACATCTCAGGCTGGTGCTTGTTAAGCTGAGAGAGCACAAATTTTATGCCAAGTTTTCTAAATGTGAGTTCTGGTTGAAAGAAGTCATCTATCTTGGGCACATCATCTCTACCGAGGGCATCAAAGTTGATACGTCGAAGGTGTAGGCCATTGTTGAGTGGGAGCCTCCGCAAAATGTGAAGCAGCTTCGAAGCTTTCTCGGGCTTGCAAGCAATTGTAGAAGGTTCGTTGAGAATTTCTCCAAGATTGCTAAGCCTCTATCAAGTCTTCTTCAGAAGGGTGTGAAGTATGCCTGGTCTCCAGAGTGTCAGTTGGCCTTCGACACACTCAAAGAGAAGCTCACCTCTACTCCAGTCTTGATTCCTCCTGATAACTCCAAACCTTACCAAGTGTTCTGCGACGCCTCTCTTCAAGGTCTTGGTGCAGTTTTGATGCAAGAGAAGAAAGTGGTTGCTTATACCTCCAGGCAGTTGAAGCCAGCTGAGAAGAATTATCATGTGCATGATCTTGAGCTGGCAGCAGTGGTACATGCTCTGATGACTTGGAGACACCTCTTGTTGGAACGAAAGGTTGAAGTGTTCACCGATCACAAGAGTCTCAAGTACATCTTCACCCAGCCTAACCTGAATCTCCAGCAAACTCGTTGGGTGGAAATGCTCCAAGATTTTAATCCGAGCGTTGAGTACACGCCAGGCAAAGCTAATGTCGTGGCAGATGCTTTGAGCAGGAAGGCTTACTGCAACAGTCTCATTCGGAAGCCTCTCCGACCTGACCTTTGTGAATCTTTCAGAAAGCTCAACCTTTAGTTAGTACCTCAGGGATTTCTTGCAAATCTTAAGATCTCTCCTACCTTGGAAGATCAGGTTCGAGCAGCACAGCTTCTTGATGCAATAGTGAAGGAAGTCAAGATTGGCTTGACAAAGGGACTTCCCAAATATAAATGCTTCAGTGTTGATGCCAGAGACATGTTATTCTTTGAGGATCGTCTTGTCGTTCCAAAAGGTGATCTCAGAAAGGTAATCATGGAAGAAGCTCATAACTCTCTGCTCTCTATACATCCAGGAAGCTCCAAGATGTATCAGGACTTGGAACAGACCTTCTGGTGGACTCGCATGAAGCGTGAGATTGCTCAGTTTCTAAATGAATGTGGTGTATGTCGAAGGGTGAAAGAAGAGCATCAACGTCCAGCAGGTCTTTTGCATCCATTTCCCATCCTCGAGTGGAAGTTCGACCATATTGAGATGGATTTCGTCACCGGGTTTCCGAAGTCCAAGAAGGGTAATGATGCCATCTTCGTCGTCATCAACATGTTGAGTAAAGTGGCTCATTTTCTTACAGTCAAGGAATCCATCTCCGCAGCTCAGCTTACAGAGCTGTACACTTCGAGGATAGTGTCTTTGCATGGCGTGCCTATGATGATTTCTTCGGATCATGGAAGTATCTTCACTTCCAAGTTCTGGGACTCTTTTCAGTCTGCGATGGGCACGAAGATACGCTTCAGCACAGCTTTTCATCCTCATACTAGTGGTCAAGTGGAGAGAGTCGATCGGGTCCTTGAGGATATGCTGAGAGCCTGGGTTATCTCTTTTGGCATGAAGTGGCAAGACTGCCTGCCTTTCGCTGAGTTCTCGTATAACAACAGTTATCAAGCTAGTTCAGGCAAAGCTCCGTTTGAGATTCTCTATGGCAGGAAGTGTCGTACCCCGCTCAACTGGTCCGAGACCGGCGAGCGTCAGATTCTTGGGAATGACTTGATAGAAGAAGCTGAAGAGATGTGTCGGATCATTCGGGATAATCTCAGAGCAGCGCAGTCCCGTCAGAAGAACTATTATGATAGCAAGCATCGTGACATGTCTTATGAGCTCGATGACTTCGTCTATCTCAAGGTCTCCCCTATGAAGGGCACACAGCGTTTTGGCATCAAAGGCAAGCTTGCGCCTCATTTCGTTGGTCCTTTCAGAGTTGTTGGCAAGAGAGGCGACCTTGCGTACCAGCATGAGCTACCTTCCAACTTTGCAAATGTGCATGACGTGTTCCATGTCTCTCAGCTCCGAAGATGCTCCAAGACTCCAGAGCGCATTGTTCATCTTTAAGACATCGACCTTCAACCCGACCTATCATATCGTGAGCATCCAGTTGCGGTTCTCGAGGCGGCTGAGCGCAAGACCCGCAACAAGTCTGTCAAATTTCTCAAGGTGCAGTGGTCACACCATTCCAGTAAAGAGGCCACTTGGGAACACGAGGATCACCTCTGTTCTGAATTCCCAGAGTTCTTTGAGTCCTAGATCCCGGGACGAGATCTTTTTGTAGTGTGGGAGAGTTTGTAATGGCCCAGAGTGTAACTTGCCTTATTTGGTACCTTTTGTATGTGGGTCCATCTTGTCATTGCCATGGGAGATCAATGCATGTGTTATTTCATGTGATGCTTACATTGTCATGTTTCCTTTACATCCATGCATTTATTTCATTCCATGCCTCTTGTGTTTGTTGTTCTTGTGATCCATGTATGTGGTGTGACATGTGATGATGTGTGATGATGTGTGTTGACATGTGAAGTGATGTGGGGTGTTGTTTGAAAGTGGGGAGCAACTATGTTAGATTGCAATAGGTTTTAAAACCCCCTCTCTATTCTTAAAGCTCAAGTTTCACTTGCTCCATCCCTGTTTCAAAAATGCTCATGTTTTAGTATGAATTATGGTGGATGTGATGCTAGGTTTATAGTGTTTCGAAACTTTGTTTGAGTGGTGTTAATATTCACAAAGAAAATTAATTAATTCTGTTTTGTAAATATTTATATGCTCCAAAAATTCCCTTTACATTTTATTTAAATAGGTCATAATTCCTTATGACCAGGGGTATTTTGTGTTTTATTTTTAGGGTCAACAGTGTGGTCTGTGCTTTATTTTTGTCTCGGTTTGTTTTAAAATAGAAAACCCTAGTGGGTTTTCTTTTTCTCTACCTGGCGCCTTCGGGTGGGCTTTCTCCCACCGGCTGGCCCAACTCACCTCTCGCGCGGCATCCCTTCCCTGTAGACGCCATCTTCCTCTCTCCTCCTTCCGTCAGTTTCGTCACAGAGAGAGGCGAGACAGAGAGCGACGCCGTCTCACGGACATCGAGATGGCTCCCTCGCCCCTCTATTTAATCTAGGCGTCCGTGCTGTGGCCTAGGGTTCCTCCCTAGCCGTCGCCACTTCTTTCCCCATCTCCTCCTCCCTCTCCCTCGTCGGCAGCAGGTAAGCAAGCGCCTCCTCCGCCATGGTCAAGCCGTGAGAAGCTCCTCCTCGTCGCTCCGTGCCCCTGCGTCCTCTCCAAGCCTTCGACACTTCGGCGAGCACGCAGGACCTCAAGGGGATCCGTTCCCACAGCTAGGAGGAGCAGATCGGGTCTGCTTCCCCTACATCGACGAAGGCTTCTTCCTCGCCGACGATATCCTCCGCCTCGGTTCTTCCTCTTCTTCCCCGACTTCCTCTCCGGCAGGCTCGGCTTCCTCGTCTAGTGGGTGAGCACGAGCATCATTCCCTTCCCCCGTAGCTAGATCATGCGTGTAGGAAACGTAGCCGCGCCGCCGTTCCTCTTTCTGTCGTCGGCGCCGCCGTGCACGATGCCGAGTAGCTGTAGGCCTTCTCGTGGAGAGTTAGGTAGTGGAATGGAACCATGGTAGCTCCTTATCCCTTCCATCGACGAGTCGTAGGCCAATTTGAAGTAGATCGCCGGCGTTGTGCTTCCCCTGTTCCGGCCAGCGTCGGGCACGCTAGATCCAGAGGGGGTTGCTCAAAAGAGCAGAGCCCCCCTCTCTGTTAAGATCTGCAACAGCAGCGTAGTGGTAGGTGTTGTGTTGTTGCATCAGGTGGTCGTGGGTTCGAAACCCCTCGGCGCCACCCCTTTTTTTATTTTATTTCGGCACAGTAGCAGCAGAAGGATAGCTTTGCCTGTTAAACCCCTCTGTTCTGTAGAGCCAGGGTTGCTAGCGCAGTGGTGCTAGTGCTGGTAGTGAACCAGGGGCACCTGGGTTCGATTCCTCCCAAGCCCTTTTATTTTTGTTGCCCATTCCTTTTGCTATTTTTCTTTTGTTTTCTATGATAGTTGATGTGGTGAGCTAGGACAGCATGTGTGGTATTTTTGTTTGCCTCCCACGAGTAGGTTTTCTTCTAAGTTTTAGTTAGTGATTGATGTGGTGTGTGTAGGTGATGCTTATCCATGTGCTTGTGCTAGTGTATGTGTGGGAAAGCTACCATGTATGTGTGTGTGTTAGTATGTATGTATTGTACTAGGGTAGTGATGTATATGTGTGTGTGTTACTCATGTGCATGAGTGATGAGCTTATGCACTAGGTTGTGCCAGTGTGTGAGTGAGTATGTGTGTGGGTCCCCCCCCCCCCACATACTTTGTGGTAGTTGTAGGTGATCATGTGGTGTGATGTGTGTGTGTGTGACACCCACATGCCCAAGGCATGGCATAGCCTTAGTGAGCACTTGTGTGCAAGCTTGTATGTATGTGAGTGTATGTATGTGAGTGTGAGTATGCTTGAGGCATGTGTGTGTGAATGGTGATGTGCTATGGCACACATACAAGAGGTCTAAACCCTCATGTCACCATTGGATTTGTGGGTGTGTGCAAATGCATGTGTAGGTGATGATCTAGTGAGATGCACATGTGATATAGCACTATTTGTATCTTTGTGATTCCATGTACTTTTTCATCTTAGCTTTGTGCCCATTTGTTCTATGCAAGTACCTAGGTATTATATATGTTTTTGGGGTAGAATCATCCCAAGAATCCATTGGTGGAATCAGATTCCACTTTGGAACACTTTCTGGGAATGTCATATTTCTATTTTGTTCAATGTTTAGAGCTTGGTCCCATGTGATGTGATGAGCCCAAGAGGATGATTCCTTGGTGTGGCAGTAAAGGGTGAACCCCTTTACAGCATGGTGGTGTTGTTTCATGCTTAGGAGTTCATATGTGCAAGTTGTGCCTAGTCAAAGTAGGCATGTGGCTAAAACTTTCAGCTTAGTGAAAATCTGTGATTTTCACTAAGTGTGAGAAACTGCTGTTATTTTCTTCCCTTGTAGTTGTGCTTGCAAAAGTTAATGTGTTGGGAATCAGCCCTTGCAATCAACTGGAAAATTTGACCTTTTGTGTTTGTCTAGCACTCTGTCAATTTTCATTCCATTTGACTTCCTGTAGATATTGTTTTGGGTGCTGTCAAAATGCTTCAGAGCATAAACAGCTAGTGAGAATCTGAGATTTTCACTAAGTCCCTAAAAACTGATATTTTTGTCCAAGTTAGCAGCTGTAGATCTTTCTGTGTTTCACTCCTTTGTATTATCGTTTTGCTCACGCTTGTAGAGCTTTTGAATAGCTTCTGCCACATATCTTATTTGGCACATTTGGGTGGTTGTAGATGCTTAGCATGTAGCTCTCAAACTGCTATGTTGCTGTTTAGGACAGAATGTATAGTTTTGATGTTTTGATGCTTGTGAGTGCATAGTTGATGGTGTGGTGAGTTTCTTTGCACCACCCCATCTATACTTGCTTGTTTGGTGATTTGGAAACCTGGGAAAACCAGTGGTATGCCATTGGAGTGTGTTTGTGATGGATTTGATCCGTAGGACTCCATTTCTTGGTTCATTGTTTCCGGTTGATTCGTAGCTCCGTTCGTAATGTTCCTTATATGTTTTTGCATCGTTTTCGCGTGATGCATATGTTCATGTCATCTTCATGCATGTCAATATAGCTTAGAGTGCAGTTCTGTCTAGACGTTTGTATTTCCTTCTCATGCATGTGCAAGTGACTAGAATAGAGATGCATGTTCATTCTCATCTCATGCATCATGTGTTTGTTGCATCATGTGGTGTTGTTGTTCATTGGATGCTATTTTTATGTTGGGTAGCACCAGGATCGGAGAGCGAGTACGTGGATCCGGGAGAGTACGTGCAGGACGAACAAGAGCAGTTCCAAGCTGAAGACATCACAGACAAGATGACATGACCTTGATACCATCTCTAGTATTGTTATGCCTAGATTCACGTTTTCTTCGTCATATGCTCGCTGCCTACCACTAAAATAATTGGCTCCTCATATTTCCGTGAAACCCAAAGACTTTCCCCTCCTAGCAAATATTGAATGGCTAAGTAGGCTTGCTCAGCTTCTAATGTTAGCGTTGCTAGTTGCAGGTGCAATTGCCTCATGTGATAACATGAGTTTGATATCATTATGTTAAATCTGTTATTTAATTAATGCACCTATATACTTGGTAAATAACGGAAGGCCTAGCCTTTTTCCGGGTGTTTTGTTCCGTTATTTCTGCCATAGTTTTCGGCTACCGGTGTTTGATTCCATAACTGTTCACTCCTAACACGTTCGGGGTTGTTATGGGGACCCCCTTGATAAATCGTGTAGTGTTAAGACTTCTCCGGCAGGACCCAGCATTGGTGTTAATTTGCTAATCACTTAATAATAATCTGCATAGGGAATAGCTACCCCGAGGAATTAATCAACAACCCGGGCCAGTGCTCCCCATGACTGTTGGTCCAAACTAGAGCACCGTGCGGGGCCATCCCGGGGCAACTCGGGAGATTTCTCTGGCCACTGTACGCTTCGCTTATCCGGCGTGTCCTGAGACTGAGATACGCGGCTCTTATCAGGGTCGTCGAAACGTCGGGAGGTCCTGCTAGTCTTGTCTTACCTTAGCGATATATCTTGCGTATAGGAATCTCGGTGAAGCTTTGGTTCTCCCCAGAGTTGAGGTTTTCCTCTAAGGAATCCGACGAGATCACGAGTTTCGTGATACAGGATTACTTTGCGGCGCGTGACCGTTTGTGATGGACTAGTTGGAGCACCCCTGCAGGGTTTAATCTTTCAGAAAGTCGTGCCCGCGGTTATGTGGCAACTTGGAATATTTGTTAACATCCGGTTCTAGAAAACTTGAACTAAATTCTAATAATACTGCCAACCGTGTGCGTAACCGTGACTGTCCCCTTCGAAGACCTCTCTTCGACCGGGAACATGGTGGGGTTATGTTTGACGTAAGTAGGTGCTCAAGATCACTTAATGATCAGCTAGACTTCGCCCGCTAGCATAGACCACCATCAATTACTTGTTCTACGTAACTTAGCCACCATAAATGCTTAGGATGCTGCAACCTAAACACTAAACCTTCCTTACCTAATAACTTGACTAGTTCTGGCACCGAGGTCATAGATTGCTGAGTCCCTGTGGCTCACAGATTACTTCAACACCCCAACAGGTACAGGTACGCCCGACACAGGTGATCCCGATGGGACGCAGCTGGCGTGGCAGTATGATGAGGAGAACGACCGCCTGTACGTGAACTATCCAGAAGACTCAGGCATGGTCGTGATCATGGGCAAGCATGTAGGGTAGCATAGCCTTTTTCTCCTGTTATGTAGTCCATAGCGAAACTACCTTGTCTGAATAAATGTGTGATGTAAACTCTGATATTATCTATGAGATGGCAAATGATTCCCTATTTGTCATTTTGTTATTATGTATGTGCTATGTTATCGTGCTTGCGAAACGCTTAGATGCGCTTCTTTCCATTTTGGGGCCTCGTTCCCTAAATCGGAAAGGCCCGCATCTTAGTCGTTACAACACACCTAAGGTTCGATGACGTTTCGGTATAGTTGAGTTATAGGTGTTGGTGACCGAAGATTGTTCGGAGTCCCGGATGAGATCATGGACGTCACGAGGGTTTCCGGAATGGTCCGGAAACAAAGGTTGATATATAGGATGGTTTCAGTTGGTCACTAGAAAGATTTCGGGCATTACCAGTAGTGTACTGGGAGTGACGAATGGGTTCCAGGTTTTCACCGGGAGGGGCCCACCCACCCGGGAGTGAGCCCAATAGTCCTAGGGTGGCGCACCAGCCCTTAGTGGGCTGGTGAGGCTAGTCCATGTGGGCTATGGCGCTAGGAAACAAAATCAAAAAAAAAGAAAAAAAAGGAGGGACGTGGGAAGGGAGAGGAGGACTCCTCCTTCCCCAAACCGAATTGGAGTTGGAGTACTCCTATCCACTTCGGTCGGCGCCCTAGGGGCTCCCTTGAGCCCCAAGGCTAGCCCCTCCCCTCCCCCTATATATACTAGAGGTTTTAGGGTTTTTAAGACACAACTTTGCCACGTGCAACTCAAACCTATACCTCGTAGTTCTTCCTCTAGATCAGCTTTCTGCAGAGCTCGGGCACAGCCGTGCAGGAATAGATCATCACCATCACCAGCGCGCCATCACGCTGCCGGAGAAGTCATTTAGTTCCCCGTCTCTCTTTCTGGATCAAGAAGGCGGAGATCGTCATCGAGTTGTACGTGTGCTGAACGCGGAGGTGTCGTTCGTTCGGTGCTAAATCGGGATGGATCGTGGGACGACGGTGATTTGAATCATGAAGTTGTACCACTACATCAACCGCGTTTCTTAACGCTTCCCGCTTAGAGATCTACAAGGGTATGTGGATCCGATCTCCCTCTCGTAGATGAACATCACCATGATAGTTCTTTGTGTGCGTAGGAAAATTTTTGTTTCCCATGCAACGTTCCCCAACAAGAGTATAGCACAGGAAAGTAAAGACATGCAAATGTAATGTAGAGGGTAGGGTAGGAAGATCAAACGCAAAGGTTGACACGGCGATTTTTGGCGTGGTTCTGATAGGTGGTGCTATCATAATTCCACGTTAGTGGAGACTTCAACCCATGGAGGGTAATGGCTACGAGCGTCAAGGAGGGCTCCACCCACAAGGGGTGCACGAAGAAGCGTCCATGTCTATTCCACCCTGGCTTACGTCCACACACGACTAGCCTCACTCACGGTAGATCTTCACGAAGTAGGCGATCTCCTTGCCCTTACAAACTTCTTAGTTCAACTCCACAACACAAAGTAGGAGGCTTCCAAGTGACACCTAACCAATCTAGGAGGCACCACCCTCCAAAAGGTAATAGATGTGGTAGAACGATGAACTCCTTGCTCTTGTGCTTCAAAAGATAGTCTCCTCAACACTCAATCACTCTCTCACAGATTTGGCATGGGTAGGAGAGATTGATCTTGTGGAAAGCAACTTGGGGAGGGTAGAGATCAAGTTTCCAATGGTTGGATTGGAATCTCTTGTTCTCAACACATGAGTAGGTGGCTCTCTCTTAGAAACACAGATCTCGCAAGTGGGTGTGTGTTCTGAGTGCTTCATGTGCGAATCAGAGGAGGTGGAGGGGTATATATAGGCATCCTGCAATATCCAACCGTTACAACATTATTGCCAAACTCGGCGACACCCAAATGGATCTCGGTGGTACCGAGTTCCACTAAATGTGGCAACTTCTGAGTTCTCGGTCAGGGCGATATATGAATCTCGGTGGTACCGATACGATGACCTAGACTAGTTTCCAAATCTTGGAAATTTCAATTCTTGGAATTTTCTCAACAGAAAGTTGGTCAGTGATTCTTGGTGGCACCGATATGAACGATGGTGGTATCGAGAGATTAGGGTTTGTCAAAGGATATGTGTGGTGGAAAATCGGTAGGGCCGAGTGGAAAATATTGGTGGCACCAATTTTGCTGGTTTAGCTTTGGAGAGAGATATTTTGGGGGAGAATGGATGAGTATTTTTGGTGGCTATCTCTAAGCACTTGAGCAACCAATTCATCTAGATACCTCATCCCCTTTTAATAGTATTGGTTTTCCTATGAACTCAAAGTGATTTCTCACAAATGTAAAAGGTAGAGTCTTCTTGCTTGAAGCTTGAGCCAATCATATTCCTTCCATCATCAAAGGGGTTTCTCCTCACAATCCTTTAGCCAAGGAATCTTTGAACTTTTCTGAAATATACTTGGATAAGCTCATTAGTCAAGTGATGCATATGTAGTGATCAATTAGCAAAACCATCTTAGGAAGCAATTGTGCTTTCAATTATGAAGATAGTATCATATAATAGTATCATATGCATGATACTACTATATAATACTCCCCACTATTAGTAGCCTAACTAACATAAGGTGTCCCGGTTATAACACCTTTCACAAGGATGTCAAGTTTCTACACCTCTGCACGAAAGCTCCTAGTGTGAACGGTAAATTAAAAAAAACATTTCAAAACATTCTGATTTTTTGTGGCATACTTTCAGAATTGTTTGTTGTGTGACGAAATCATATTTGTGGAAGGCATGGTAAAAAAACGATGCTTTAAAAAGGTTAGTTTCAATAGCATTTTGAAGCTCTGATTTCATTTTCTCTGTCATGACTTCCACGAATATGATTTCGTGATGAATTTTGCATCCACAACAAACGTTTCTTAAAGTATGGCACAAAATAATTCAGTTTTTTTCCTTTTTTTTATTGTACTGTTCACATGAGAAGCATTGGAGCTCACGTGTAGAATGGTACTTCCGCTTTCATTTACTTTGACCGAGCTCTCGCTTCGGCTTCTTTTGTTGCCGAAGATCTCGAATCATCTTATTTGCTGAAATCATGTCTATTTAGGGACTCTTTCCTTCCAATGGACATACTTGCATGGAGCTGATTCTACATTGAGAGTGTTCCTAACTTTTTTGATTCCTTTCCTTTGACCACCAAAATAACAATTTCTAATAGATTTTATAGTACATTGAGTACGTATATAAATGAATAAATTTCATATTGAATATTTTTTGGGAAAATTAGCAAAATAAGAAATATGTTTCAAAATATAACAGCGGTGAAATAAAAATTTAAGAAGAAGAAAGGAAAAAACATTTTTACATAGAATTTGTTTTTCTCTAACTCATGGTAAAAAATAAGAGTGAAAAAACGTAAAAACAAATACCAACATATGAGATCTAACTTAGTGCTACTCAACAAAAGTTGAGTATATCGCTTATCGCTAGCTTCTCGGTAGACTAGGGATTAGAGATTAATTGAAAATCACACGATTAATCGATTTTATCGATTGAATATTGATCGGACTTTTTTGAAAAATCCCACGTTTACAACATTAAAATATGTCTTATTCAACAAAAGAAACAATATTGGACTCCTTGTCATTGAATACTGAGACAATGACAAACTAAACATGACATTTGTACATATTACATAACTAGGTTCGCAAGACACAAATAAACATAGTTCTTGCACACATCGTGCTAGAAATAGGCCTGATATATTAGTATATTCCTGATAAATCACTTGTCACGATGATAAATCGGTCCAAATGATAAATAATAATGATAATGCATAATGTTAACGACCATCCACCGATTAACGATAAATTGAAAGATTAATCATTGAATCGGCCAATTTTTTTAGTAGTGGTCACTAGAGATCACACATGCCCCTATCTTACCTAGCATATTGATATATTTGTTTTGTAATGTATTAGTAAAAGAGCCCGTGCCTTACACGAGATATAAATAATAATATCACACTCCCCTAAGTCCCTAACATAATAACCATTACTCAATAACCAAATAGGTCCCGGTCCTTTATTTCAACACATGACATCTCATATCTCTTGCCACTTATACTCCTTTCCACCCTTCTAAACGGTGTGCTCACATAATCACAACGTGTTTGAGTGTTGTCAATCCTAAGCTCTCTCTCTCTCTCTCCCTCCCTCCCTCCGTCCCTCCGTCCCTCCCCCTCTCTCTCCCTCCCTCCCTCTCCTTCTCTCTCTCCCTCTTTCCCTCTCCCTCCCTCTCTCTTTCTCTCTCTCTCCCTCCCTATCTCTTTCCATCCCTCCCTCCCTCTCTCTCTCTGTCCATGATATGAGAAATTTGTTTTTTTAGGTTTTCACATGGCATGCATGTATGATTATAGCTGGTTTCTAAGGTGTTCATTTTCAATTCAGATCGGCACCGATACGAAATAAAGACGGCACATGTGCTATATGTTGCACCCTAAAGAGCATTTTTAACTAGTTAACTATAAAAATAATATCATATTTAGATTCCACACTTCTTTCTAATCAAATACCATATATATTATGTTTATATTTGGAGTTAGAATTTAAAAATATGGATATTTTAAAAATTATTCACTCTAAACTAGCGGTTGATTAACCCCAAATATCAGGGGCTTTCGTGTAAAAGCA
Organism: Hordeum vulgare subsp. vulgare; assembly: GCF_904849725.1. Lineage (NCBI taxonomy): Eukaryota > Viridiplantae > Streptophyta > Magnoliopsida > Poales > Poaceae > Hordeum > Hordeum vulgare. The sequence goes on from NC_058522.1 coordinate 457,172,057, forward strand.
AAATTCAGACTTAAAATTGGTGTGCGAGTTGATTTCTAGAAATGTGAGGGATTTTTTGTAAAATAAAAGTTTGAATTAGAACTGTACTACGGGTTGACGAGAAACATAAGAGAGGTTTATGCAAAGTAACAAGACAAAACAAGGATATCGGCTTCCTTTATTAGTATTTTTATTTTTTATCGCCTTCCTTTATTAATAGTAATAAAAACGCAACCTAATTTTGCGTACCAACGAGCCGGTTGCCGCACTAATGTATCATCCCACCCAACATGGGTATCGGCGAATGCATGGTGATGATCGCTAAAGGTGACACATTTCACCATACCGTCCGACTTGAGGGTCAACTCGAGTTATATGAACCCTAGAGCTATATATCGTGTGTTGCGAGGCAGAGTTATGTCTCGTCTCTAGCAAACAATTTATAATGCCGGCCTTTAGCATGGTTTTTCTCTTTTCCCTGTTTTGCATTTTTTCTCCTTTAGTTCCTTTCCTATTTTTCTTTTTTTTCTTTAGCCTCCTTTATTTTTATCCGACTAGATTTTTTCGTTTTCTTTGTGTCTTTCACAATTTTCCTTTGGTTTTTTCTTTCTTGTTTTTTGTATTTTTCTCTAATTTTATCCTTTTTTTTCATTTTTCATACATATTGTAGATATTCCGTATACATTAGAAATATGTTTGATATGTGTTTGGAATTTTTTGAATACATGACTAATATTTTTAATATATGTATTAATGTATACTTTTCTCGTACACATTGTAAATTTTCCTATATACGGAAATATTCTTTTAGATGTATTTAGCTTTTTTTGAATACATGATTATTAGAATAATATCATATTCAGATTCTACACTTCTTTCTAATCAAATACCATATATAACATGTTCAAACTTGGAGCTAGAGTTCTAAAAATATGGATATTTTAAAAAATATTCAATCTAAACTAGGGGTTGATTAACCCAAATATCAGGGGCTTTCGTGTAAAAGAAAAATCCAGACTTAAAACTGGCTGCTATCCCAGAGACAACGGCGTCAGAAATTGACACGTTGACACGGGCTGGGCTTGCGTTGGTTTTTCCCTTGAAGAGGAAAGGGTGATGCAGCACAGGAGTAGTAAGTATTTCCCTCAGTTTGAGAACCAAAGTATCGATTCAGAAGAAGAGTCTCGTCAAATCCAGAGTACCTGCGCAAACACAAACAAGCTTGCACCCAACGCTTCAAAGGGGTTGTCAATCCCTTCAAGATTGTTTGCAAAGTGAGATCTGAAGGCGGAAAGTGCAACAAAGTAAAAAATATAAGGCTGAAAATATGGTGTGGAGTAGACCCTGGGGGGCATAGTGTTCACTAGAGGCTTCTCTCATAATAGCAAGTGTTACGGTGGGTGAACAAATTACTGCCGAACAATTGATATCGAAAGCAATGATCATACATATAGGCATCATGTTCGAGACAAGTAGACCGATACTTTCAGCATCTACTACTATTACTCCACACATCGACCGCTATCCAGCATGCGTCTAGTGTATTGAGATCATGACGAACAGAGTAACGCTTTAAGCAAGATGACATGATGTAGAGGGATAATCTCAAACCAATGATGAAAACCCCATCTTTTTACCATTGATGGCAACAACACGATGTGTGCCTCGCTACCCCTTCTGTCACTGGGTGAGGTCACCGCACGGTATAAACCCAAAATCAAGTACTTCTTCCATTGCAAGAATCATAGATCCAGTTGGCCAGACAAAACCCACAACTCGAAGAGAATTACAAGGATATGAAATCATGCATAAGAGAGATCAGAAAAACTCAAATAAGATTCATAGATAATCTGATCATAAATCCACAATTCATCGGATCTCGACAAACACACCGCAAAAAAGATTACATCGGATAGATCTTCATGAAGATCATGGAGAACTTTGTATTGAAGATCCAAGAGAGAGAAGAAGTCATCTAGTTACTAGCTATGGACCCGTAGGTCTATGGTAAACTACTCACGCATCATCGGAGAGGTCATGGTGTTGATGAAGAAGCCCTCCGTGTCCAAATCCCCCCTCCGGCAGGGCACCAGAACGTGCCCAAGATGGGATCTTGCGGAGACAGAAGCTTGCGGCGGCGGAAAAGTAATTTCGATGATCTCCTGATTTTTTTGGGATTTTTAGGGAATATATAGGCGCAACCCCTAGGTCAGCGGACACTCAGGGAGCCCACAAGCCTGGATGGCGCGGCCTCCCCCTGGCCGCGGGGTGGGGGCTTGTGGGGCCCCTGGGGCTCCCCTGCCTTGGCTCCCAAGCTCCCCGATCTTCTTCCGTTCCAGAAAAAATCTTTTCAGAGATTTTCTTCCGTTTGGACTCCATTTCAAAATCTCCTCTGAAAGGGGTCAGAAACATGGAAAAAACAGGAACTGACACTTAGCACTGAGTTAATAAGTTAGTCCCAAAAAATAAATAAAAGGCATGCAAAACATCCAAAGTTTGACAAGATAATAGCATGAAACCATTAAAAATTATAGATACGTTGGAGACGTATCACTGGCGTGCGAGTTGATTTCCAGAACCGTCAGGGATTTTTTGTAAAAGCAAAAATCTGAGTTAGATCTGTACTGCAGGTTGACGAGAAACATAAGAGATGTTTATGCAAAATAATATGATGAAACAAGAATATCGCCTTCCTTTATTAATAGGTATAGAAACACAATCTAATTTTGCATGCCAACGAGACGGTTGCCGCACTAATGCATTGGCCCAACCAACATGGGTATCAACGAGTGCATGATGATGATGGCTAAAGGCAAGACATAGCAACATATTGTCCGACTTGAGGGTCAACTCGAATTATATGAACGCTAGAGCTATATATCGCCTGCTGCAAGGCAGAGTTCTGTCTCATCTATATATCTGCAAACGCTTTACTATGCCGGCTTTTAGCATGGTTTTTCTGTTTTCCCTGTTCTATATTTTTCCTTCAGTTCCTTTCCTAATTTTCTTCGTTTTTCTGTGGTCTCCTTTATTTTTATCCAGATAGATTTTTTGTTTTCTTTGTTTCTTTCTCAATCTTCCTTGGATTTTCTCTTTCTTGTTTTTTTTGTATCTTTCTCTATTTTTATCCTTTTTTTGTTCATTTTTCATACATATTGTAGATACTTCGTATAAATAAAAAATATATTTGATACATGTTTGAACATTTATCGAATACATGACTAATACTTTTTAATATATGTATTTATGTAAATTTTTCTCATACACATTGTACATTTTCCTATATACGGAAATATTCTTTTAGATGTATTTAGCATTTTTCTGAATAAATGATTATCATTGTAAAAAAATATCTTTTGATATCTAATTTGTTTTTATACATATGAAATATTATTATGCACTTTTAACATTTTCAAATACTTTGTTACCATTTTTTAAAATATATAATTTTATGTCGATTTCTTCCATACACATTATGAATTTTTTGTATATACCTAAAACAGTTTTTTATACAATATATCATTTTTAAATACATGATTGATATTTGTGTGTGTAGACAAGATTACATTTTATCAAACACATGTTCTACCATACGTATATGTATTGTGCATTTTTTGTATACATTCGAAATATCTTTTTGTATACACTTGGAACCTTTTTATGTAAAAATAGACACGTTGTTATACGTGTTCAACATTTACTTAATATGTTATTCAAAAAAATCTAGTATATATTTTGATGTCAAATTGTTTCCTACATGTTGTACATTTTTTTAAATAGGAAACATTTTTCTATACACGTTTAACATTATTTTACACCGCTACACCATTTTTAAAATATGTAATGGACACTTTTGTGAAAATAAAGAAAAAAAAGGTGCAGGAAAAAAAACCAGTCTAAAAAACTAAAACTGTGTGTATATGTGTTAGAAGCGTCAGGTGCATATAGTCGCGCGTGCTGTACCTGGCTCATCTAAGGAGGCACTATCACCGACGTGTTAGAGCAACTCTAGCAGACCCCGCATCCGTCCCCGAACCGCAAAATAACCGCCAAATGCGGATACAGGCCTAAAAGACTGCCCGACCAGACCCTGCATCCCGCCCCCGCCTGCAAAAAAATTTAGGGGGCGCGACAAATTCCCGACCCTAATCCGGGAAAACGCTGGTTTCCCCCTCGCGACTGCGGTGCCCTGCATCACAGAGAAGCAGTTGGCGGGAGGGACATTTCAGCCCGCGCTCTTTTCCCCCTCCTTCCGCCGTTGTCCCGCCCTTGCTTCCGCCCGCTCGCCGCTGGCGATTCCGGCCATATCTGCAGGCGAGCCGCTGCACCGCCTCTCCGGATCCGGTGAGAAAAGTCGCCCGCTGCCGCCGCGGATCGACCACCGTCGAGCGCACCCCCTCGTCGCCGCCCGGGATCACCCGCCACCGGTTAGTCCCTTTTTAGTGATTTTTGCGAGTTGTGCGAGAAGATGGAGTTGACCCCGTGCGAGAAGTTCTTACTATCCGATTCGTCCGATTCGGACGGCTCGGATGTTGAGACCATGCTTGCGAACTTTCGGCAACAAACATTAGTCATGGCGCCTGCCGTCAAGGAGCATGAAGACGGGAACCGGAAGAGGAGGAGAGGATCGACTGTCGGGCGTTTGTGTATTCCTCGGAATCGTCATCTTGGGAACGAGATGTTGATGCAAGACTATTTCGCGGAGAATCCTACATATCCTCCACACCTCTTCCGGAGAAGGTACCGAATGCACCGATCCCTCTTTGTGAAACTTGTTCAAGCTTGCGAGGCAAATTGCTGGTATTTTACTCAAAGAAGGAATGCTGCGGCTTAAAGGGATTTTGTACCAATTTTTATTCATGACAAGTTTTGTATTGCACTATTTAAGTTTGCTACGGTTATTTGAATAATTATTTGTAATGCGGATGATTATTGTATTATATTTAATTCAAATAATTCAGTTTGTTTTTTATTGTTGAATTATGTTGTATTTGATATTTGCGGGCTGATGATATGCGGGATGCAGCGGCGAAAGAGCAGACCCCGCAAAGCCGGCCCGTAAAAAAGTATATTCCACGAATATATTTTTTTACGGATCCGTTTGGGGGTCTGCATCTGTGCCAGCCCGGGCCGGCCCGCAAAAGCTGTTTTGCGTGAACAGCAAACGTGTTTTGCGGACCGGCGAGATGTGAGGTGTGCTAGAGTTGCTTTAATAGGGATCACATGAAACGATACATAAATGCTCCCAATGCATGGTGCACCACATCAAAAAGGATACTCTTCAAGACAACAACGTTAAAAAATCAGCAAAATCACTAATTATGGATACCTTTTGCAAAAGTTATCTCGAACTTATTGTTCTGCATGTTGCAATCTAAAAAAAGGTACCAAAAACTTCTCACGTAGTGACAAGGGGCGCAACTCACGTGCACTACTTCTGGCCACCAGAATGTTGTTTTCCTTTTATTACAAAACCGACGGAATGTTTTCGGTGGGCTTTCTCAGCTTGCGGGTTGGGATTGGAGACTGATTGCTTGTGCTTCTTGCCCTACATCCATTTTTATAAACGAATTATCTAATTAACCGTCCGTCCAAATTACACACAATGTTTCTTTAGCATACCTTGCGTTGAGATCTTTAAAACTAAACCACATGTTCATAGGTTTTGATGAACATTATTTTTTCTGGCCAAAATTGTGCCCTGCAAAGTGAACTAGCATGTGATTCCAAAATGTACTAGCATGTGCTCACAAGTGAATTACTTTCTGCTCTTGCACCGGTGGCGCAAAATTGTGCTCCTGCAAGAAATCACACATGCGCTCCTCACGGAAGAACAACCGTTCTTTCGTAATGGACTAAATTGTGCTCGGGTAGGGTGAAGCACAACTAAGAGGTGAACTAACAAGTGTGCTTCTGAAGAACTCATGTGATTTTTTGGTTTTTTTTTATTTTCTAATATGATCTTTCCTGGTTTTTATTATTTTCATCTCATATTTTGAACTATGTCTAGTTTCTATTTTTTTTCATTTTACTTTACTTTTTTTATTGATCTTTCCATGTTTTTCATTGTTGTTTCTATACATGTTCTAAACATACGAACAATTTGGTTCGTCCTGTATTTCGTTTTCCATGCTTTGTTTGATTTTCTTGTCTTCCAATTCATTTATTTCATTGTCCATTAAAAAAAGTTGATAGTGTATTTTGAAAAGGTTCATAGCTTCATAGAACATTTAAAACAATGTTCATCTCATATTATAAAATACTCACTGCGTATTAAAAAAATGTCGTCAATGTATATAAAAATCACTGTATATCTAAAAGTTGTTCATTGTTTATTCAAAATGTTTCATTGTTCAAAAAAATAAGTTCATCTTTTCCTTCAAAATTGCTCATAGAGTATTAAAACAATTCAGAATATTTTTGTAAATGTCCATCATGTAAGTTTAAATATAGCATGACCACTTTTCAATACCTCACATATTAAAAAACAATGTGAGCATTTTTTAGAAGGGGAGCCTTCGAGCAGCGGTAAACTTGTTGCCTTGTGACCATGAGATCATGAGTTCAAGTCCTAAAAGCAGCCTTTCGTAGTAATGTAGGAAAGGGTTGGTTACTATAAACACAAAGTGGTCGAACCCTTTTCCGAACCCTTTTTCGGACCATGCGCAAGCGAAAGCTACGTGCACGGGGTTGCACTTTTTTTTACAACATGGTCATTTTGTCAATAGGCACGAGGCATTTTTTGAATGCAATGGACTTCTACACGGCTTAAAGGTTTTGAAACATAATGAACATTTTGAAATTATATGACAAACTTTTATTAAGTATACCATGATTCCTTTTTGACTACCGATATAGTTTTAGTCATGGATGATGATTTATTTTAAAACACTATGCGATGAGAATTTTCTAAACAAAAAAAGGGTATTTTTGAAAATATGAAGATTTTAAAGATGCATGATTAACCCTTTTAAAAATACCATTCAACATGTATTCATGAATATTTTGAAATACCCATGAACCTTATTGTAAAACTCGTCAAATATATGTGTTCAATATATATATAGAGAACAAACACAACCTAGCACCTAAGGTTAGTTACCCCACATGTCCCATATACAATCATGTGGTACCATATATACTACTTTATCATTGTAAGTATGTTGATATACTATGAGCACATTTGGGGCTCCTCTCCTCTTTAAAATTCAGCTCCGCTTGAGAAAAGACAAACCAAACGGGGTAGCTCCATGATATGCCGCTGTGTAAAAAAAAAGAATCTGGGGTAGAACTTTAAAGTTTTTATGAAGCTGTTGGTGCTTCAAAAAACTCTAGAAGTTGGAGTTGGGGGGAAATTACCCACCAGTGTCACCAGTAATTGGATACCCCTTCATTTCCCCCTCCTCAACCAATCAAATAGATTCTTTGCACCAAATTTTCTATTCTTAAAGCTTGAACTAGATAGAAGTCAAATATTCTTTTGATAGTGCTATAGCTCGTGTATGAAACTGCTCCAAAGTAAATTTGATGAAGTGAAGCTGATTTTGGTGAAATGGTGGAGGCCCAAACATGCCCTATATATAAGATACTCTAAAGTGAGTTTCATGGAAAAAAAAATGCAAGTTGGCCCATGATTTTTATTATATTTGTAAAATACGTATATATTTATACGTAAAGAGGATCATATTCAAAATGTGATACATACTATTAAAAATTTAATGTATATACTACTTAAACATTTTTATATACTACATACTACGCATACATACTCTTCGATTTGATAGATAAAACATAGAACATATAAAAACTCAAGTGATGGTAACTACCATCGGGTAGTAGAAAACATTTGTCATATATATGTATACCCCCTACCTTGGTTTTCCTCCCCACAACCCCTTGGTTTGGGATAATCAAAATCAAATCGGTATTTTCTTTCCTTGTAGTACTGGAAAGCGTGTCCTTTATTAACTCAATCAAATCTTATAAAAACCATATCTTACATTAATTCAATCAAATCACAACCAAACCTTAAAAAAATAAAAAAATCATTCCCCTAATCGTACCTGAATCAAATCAAATCTTATCAAAATCTCAACTGAATCAAACTTTTCTTGGCTTTTCCTACACATAGTTAGACCAAATCCAATCTTACAAAGATCTACAATATGATGGACGTAATTTATTTGCAGACACAACTGATGTTGAAAAACTAGAATATGTATGCCCCCATTGCAATCCATGTGTAATTAGCCTTTTCTAAGACGAACTTGTAATTAGCTAGTAACCGGCAAAAGTACCTAGCCTGCACCAACTAGCAAACTGACATAATGGGCTCGTCTACCCCGCAAGCACATGGGCCAAGTGCCTCATGCAACTCGCAGAATGCAAAGTATACACACATCTGTTGCCAGCCGCCTTGCTCGAGCTCTCCATAAGTGATGGCGTTCAATTTTTGTCTTTAGAAAAACTCTCGGATCTACTTCATCCGTTTCAAAATATATGATGTATTGGTCTTTTAAAAGTCAAACATGCGCATGTTTCATCAAGTTTTAAAAAAACTAATATCAATATATATATATATATATATATATATATATATATATATATATAGTATCATATTTGTATTAGTAATTCCATCATTAAAATTATTTTTAATGTTCTTTTAATTTGTATTGTACATGTCAATATTTTATTCTATAATCTTGGTCAAAATTACACAACTTTGAATTGGAAAATCGATGCACATTATATTATGGAACGGAGGGGGTATTAACCATACCAACCCTCAAAAGTAATGAAATTTCACCACCATGTTCTTCCTCTCAAATGGACCGAAGGCACGCGACTTGATTATTTGATCTAGGTTATCATTATTGATCATTGACAGACATCCATTAAGGTCACGGTCATGAAAGACTATCATCCTCTGGAAGAAGTCGTCACAACCTGAAGTGTCGCTGAACTAAAAGATTAACCTCCATTAATTGTTGCAGGCATCAATTTGATACCGGAGGATGCACCGACTTGGCATAGATTAGGCCGAAAGACCCAACTACAAAGAGATGCCAACAGTCGCGCAAACATATCCCACAAAAACTAGCCTCATCAGCCGGAATGGATAGCAGGAATCAATGTCGGTGAACCATCAACATTGCTACATAGAACACCGCCGAGATGAAAAAGCTCATGGTAAAATTATTCATCGGGCAAATGCCACGATCACTAATGGCTTAACACTAGAGATGGCTTAATTTTGTGCCGGCCTTGCCGAAATGGCCGAAGCAACACACAATAAACATCTAATTGGAAGTCCTAAAACAAGAATAAAAAAACATGACTCTTTCGAGAAGATCCGGTCTACCGCACTTCCATATTGACAAACTGACAAGAGATGAGGGAGCGGTAATATAACAACGAAGGAGAAATCATGACTTTGGCACATTCAAAGATCGTTTCTCCCTAGAAAACAGTTTATGATAAACCATATCATGATGTTCAGTAAACATGGCAAAATTATGCATGCAGAGAGATATGGAAGCACGCACACCACAAGGTCATGCCCTCGGTGTGACGCACAACACGCCGATTGTAAACATCGAGGATCTGATAAGATGGTATCTACGTCCCTGGTGCTATCAAACCCTAAAAAATCTTCAAATCATCTCCGACAACTCAAATCTTCAAATCATCTCCAACAACTCACAACACGAGATTTACATCCCTATAGCTATCAAACCGTGAGGGGTCATAACATCATCTCCAACAACTCACTTTTTCGCAATAAATTCCTAATGTCCCTTTGTGCCCGTTGAATCGTTATTTCGAGCATTTGTTATGCTTAAATTGAATTTTGAATTTAATTTCACAAAATTGTGGATTTAAAATGTTGTTGGATTATGTGAGTCTGAAATATCATTATTTGAATTCTTATTTAGAATGAACATGCATGTCGTTCACATGCAAGTTTCTAGAGAAATAGGAAAAAAACGCAAATTATTGAAAATAAGCATCAGGGATCTACTAAAGTCGCCCATCCCAATAACCAGAAAAGTGCTATTGTAGAGCGATTATTGAGTTTTCTTTTTGAGCTGTTGGAGATGCTACTGGACCACAAATCAAACGACATCGTGCATGCCTAGTCAGGAAGCAGACTAAATTACAAAACACACGAGCAGATCTGAATCCTCCGCGGTTCGTAGCGAATGGCTGAAGAACCCGTGTGCCTGCCGACCATTTTAGCAGTACATGAAAGTGGCGTAGAATTTAGGATCAGACATGAGACCTGTCCGCTACAGTTCGATTCAGCATGACAGTGGTGCAATGTTTTTGCCTCTTATCTTCGTACATATACGTCGCTGCCGCCACGAACACTTCATTTATTTATTTTGCGGGCACTCTTAACTCGACTAAGAGCATCTACGGACGGCCTCGACAAATCCGGTCTTGTGTACGCTGCGCGGAAATGTCTGCTCACGTTCGCAGACGCATTCAGGTGGTTTTCCATATGTGGTTTTTTACATTCACATATCTCATGTCCGAACTCTTAAATTCATGCAAAATCACATACGTCTATCACACAAACTAAATGTCACACGATAATAATAAATATTAGTATCGAACATAAATAACGCTTACATTAAATTTATTTGAAATGCACAATCAATCATCTGTTTTTTAATTTTTATTGTGGATCCACATATGCTTCATCAGATCATTGAGTAGTTGCGCTTGTACGCGATGATCTCATAGTTTCTGATGCATGTGCAGTAAGTCCATAAGCTAAACATCATCTTGATCTTCCGGAATTTCAACTTGTTCTTTAGGTGCTTCAAAATCATTGGTTTGAGCTACACCATCACTCTCATCCTCGACGATCATATTATGCAAAATAACACAATATGTCATCAACTGTCATAAAGTTTCTGATCCTCACATCAGTGCAACCTAACCGACAATTCCCCAACGTGCTTGCAACACTCCAAATGCCCTCTCCACATCCTTCCTAGTTGCTTCCTACATTTTTGCGAAGTGCTTTTGTTTGTTGTCATGTAGTTCGGATATGGTCTTCACAAATGCAGCCCACTAAGGATATATGCCACCGACAAGATAGTATCCCATGTTGTAGTTGTTGGGGGACATTGCATGAGAAACAACAACAAAATCCTATGCTAACCAAGATCAATATAGGAGATGTACATCTACGAGAGGAGAGATTGTATCTACATACCCTTGTAGATTGCTTAGTGGAAGCGTTAAGGAACGCGGTTGATGTAGTCGAACGACTTCGCTATACAATCACGATCCGTCCCGTGAACTCCCGATCAAGCGCCGAACGGACGGCACCTCCGCGTTCAACACACGTACAGCTTGATGACGCCTTCACCTCCTCGATCTAGCGAGCGATGGTGAAGCAGCAGCCCGAGTCCTCCGCCATCAGGACAACATGGTGAGGTGGTGGTGGTGACAGCTGAGCAGGGCTTCGCCGCGCAATTATGAGAGGAGAAGAACTACGACGGAGAGGAGGAGCAGCGCCTTAGCACATTGTGGTACGGCTGCCCTCCCTCCCCCTCTCTATATATAGGGGAAGGGAGGAGGGGAGGGCGCCCTAGGGATAACCCTCGGGGCCGGCGGTCAAGGGGGTGGCGGCTAGGGTTGGGTGGCCCTCCCACCTAGGTGCCTTTCCACCCAAGTTGGGTTGGCCAACAACCCTAGGGGGTGAGGCCCTCCCCTAGCCGAGGTGGGCTGGGGTTTGGTTGGCGCCCAACCCCTTGTGGGTTGGTGTGCCACCTCTCCTTGGCCCATCAGGAACCCAACACTTGCCCCCCCCCCGAAGCTCCTTTTGGCACACTGTCGATTCCCCGATATATCCCGGAACACTTCCGGACTCCGATGCCCTCCATCCTATATATGAATCTTCACCTTCAAACCATCCAGGAGTTCCTCTTCACATCGGAGATCTCATCCGGAACTCCAAAAAACATTCGGTCACCAACATAATAACTCGACTATGCTTATATCGTCATCAAATGTTAAGCTTGTAGACCTTGCGGGTTCGAAAATTATGTAGACATGATCGAGACACATGTACGGCCGATAACCAATAGTGGGACATGGATGTCCATATTGGTTCCTACATATTCTAAGAAGATCTTTATCGATTGAACCTCAATGTCAAGGATTCAGTTAATCCCGTATGTAGTCCCTTTGTTTATCGGTATGTTACTTGCCCGATATTCGATCATCGATATCTCCATACCTAGTTCAACCTCGTTACTGGCAAGTCTCTTTACTCGTTCTGTAATACAAGGTCCCATGGCTAACTCGTGATTCACATTGCTTGCAAGGTCATTGTGATGTCGTATTACCGAGTGGGCCATTAGATACTTCTCCATCACACGGAGTAACAAATCCCAGTCTTGATCCATGCCAACTCAACAGACACCCTCAAAGATACATGTAGAGCATATTTATAGTCACCCAGTTACATTGTGACATTTGATACACACAAGGTAGTCTTTCGGTGTCACTGAGTTGCATGATCTCATGGTCATAGGAACACATACTTGACATGAAGAAAACAATAGCAATAAACTGACACGATCCTATGCTACGTTCATAGTTTGAGTCTTGTCCATCACATCATTCTCCTAAATATGTGATTTGTTATCAAATGTCAACTCATGTCCATGGCCAGGAAACCTTGACCATCTTTGATCAACGAGCTAGTCCATTAGAGGCTCACTAGGTACATATTGTTGTCTATGTGAAAGTGCAATCATGCCCTTAATCATATATCAATGGTGTTGACAACATAATATAGGAAACTAATCATATTCATGAAGTGTATCTCAGGTTTTGTTCCCAAGAGAGTGTTGTGTGGATCGTGACTATCATGTCCAGGATGCTTAAGAACGAAGAAACAAGACGAAGTGTTCTTTCACTTTATTTATCATTCTTGAGTATAGGGACCCTACACTATTAAGAGGGGATCACTGGGTCTCGCAAGAAACTTGCTCAAAAATCTAGGAAATACCTCTCTCTCTATTTCCCTTATGGTTGTTCTGCTCTTGTCCGGACGACCGGTGGTTCTCGGATGTCCGGACACCGGATGGTCGGCATCCTCCATAAATCTGGAGCTAGCCATCACATCCAAATCCTCGGATTTCCGGTCCCTCCGGTCATCCAAGCTCCGGAAACCCGAGTACGGTCAGTAATCTGTAGCCAGTCACCAGATCCAAATTGTCGGACTTCTCACTCCTTCTGGACGACCGTGCCCTGAATGGCCGACGTCCTCCGGACGTACGTATGCTGTTCACTATTTCCACCAGATGTTGTGCTAACCTGCTCCTTCTTGTTTCTTTGGACGACCGACCCCTGTCAGATGTCCGACCCCTCCTGGTTTTTCGGACGAGCGAGAACTGTCGGGCATCCCGCACTGCACAGCATAAGCGACACCAACAACCATTTTTCTATCACCACTATATATAGTCTTCTCCCACCTCGTGTAGGGGTTGTCCAACACAGTCAAAAGATTCCAAGAACACCTTTCTCTCTCACTTCCATTTGTCTACACCAAATCCTAGATCCTGTTGGAAATATGCCCTAGAGGCAATAATAAAGTGGTTATTATTATATTTCCTTGTTCATGATAATTGTCTATTGTTCATGCTATAATTGTATTGACCGGAAACAGTAATACATGTGTGAATATATAGATCACAATATGTCCCTAGTAAGCCTCTAGTTGGCAAGCTCGTTGATCAACAGATGATCATGGTTTCCTGATCATGGACATTGGATGTCATTGATAACGGGATCACATCATTAGGAGAACGATGTGATGGACAAGACCCAATCCTAAGCATAGCACTAGATCGTGTTGTTCGTCTACTAAAGCTTTTTTTAATGTCAAGTATCATTTCCTTGGACCGTGAGATTGTGCAACTCCCGGATACCGTAGAAGTGCTTTGGGTGTATCAAACATCACAACGTAACTGGGTGACTATAAAGATGCACTACGGGTATCTCCGAAAGTGTATGTTGAGTTGGTACTAATCAAGACCGGGATTTGTCACTCCGTGTGATGGAGAGGTATCTCTAGGCCCACTAGGTAGAACATCATCATAATGAGTTCAATGTGACTAAGGAGTTAGTCATGGGATGGTGTGCTACGGAATGAGTAAAGAGACTTGCCGGTAACGAGATTGAACAAGGTATAGGGATACCGACGATCGAATCTCGGGCAAGTATCATACCAATGGACAAAGGGAATTGTATACGGGATTGATTGAATCCTTGACATCGTGGTTCATCCGATGAGATCGTCGTGGAACGTGTGGGAGCCAACATGGATATCCATACCCCACTGTTGGTTATTGGCCGGAGAGGTGTCTCGGTCATGTCTGCATGCTTCCCGAACCCGTAGGGTCTACACACTTAAGGTTCGATGACGCTAGGGTTATGGGGAAATAGTGTACGTGGTTACCAAAGGTTGTTCGGAGTCCCGGATGATATCCCAGATGTCACAAGGAGTTCGAGAATGGTCCGGAGGTAAATATTGATATATAGTATGAAAGGTTTTGGACACCGAAAATGTTTCGGACGTCAGCGGTAGCGTACCGGGACCACCGGAAAGGGTTCCGGAGATCCACCGGGAGGGGCCACCAGCCCCAAAGGGTGACATGGGCCAAAAGGTGGAAGGGAACCAGCCCAGAATGGGCTGGTGCGCCTCCCACCAGGGGCCCAAGGCGCAAGGGGAGAGGGAAGGGGGGCAAACCCTAAGCGAGGTGGGCCTAAGGCCCACGAGGGGTGCGCCACACCCCTCCTCTTCTCCTGGCCGCCACCTCCTGGCGCAGATGGGGGCTGCCGCACCCCTTGGGGGTGGGAACCCTAAGGGTTGCGCCCCCTCCCTCTCCCCCTATATATAGTTGAGGTTTGGGGCTGTTTTGATACACACAAAATTCTCTCTCTCGGTGCAGCCCTACCTCTCTCCTTCCTCGTCCTCCGCGGAGCTTGGCGAAGCCCTACCGGAGTTCCACGTAGCTCCACCTCCGTCACAGTTTAGAAGGCACAGTTAAATTTACGTGCATTTCCACAATAGACAAGGTTTATGGCGCATTGCATTTACTCTTAATAGCTAATTAGTACTCCGTTGTACTATGGGGGTGTTTGTTTCGAGGGACTTTTTGGTGTAGGGACTAAAAAAAGTCTCTTTTAGTCCCATGTGAAACAAACAGGAGGGACTTTTAGGGACTAAAATGGGATATTTCGGACTAAAGGAAGAAGTCCCTATGAGAGGGTCTTTTTGGGACTTTTTCCAACGGTGCCCCTACTTTTAGCATATCATTTAATAACTTCTATATATTACTAGGGGTAACATGGTCTTTTTTGCATGCCATTTAATGACCTCTAGTCCATGTTTAGTCCATGAAAACAAACGGATAGAGACTAAGGACATTTTAGTTGGGACTAAAAAAAGCCGTGAGACTTCTGAAACAAACATGGCCTATTTCTATATGCATGTGTAGTGTCAATGTTATTTTCAAACTCATTTCACAGCCAATCAATAACCAACTAGTCTAAAATTAATTCAAGGTTAGTATAAAATTAGAATTTAACTCTAACATTTAACCGAGTTAGAGTATTCAAACAGTGCCATTGATAAAAAATGAATAGATCAGGACACAAAAGGTGAGAGCGCCAAATGACTGCTCGGTCTGACTCGTCGCCCAACAACGAACACGAGATCCGAAGCGCAGTGGCCGACCTGCTCCGTAGCCTCGCGAGTCTCCATTCTCTCGGTTTTCCAGTCGCCACCCTTCGGTAACTGATGTTTGTTGTGTATCCCTTGGAACGGCGCCAGAAATAGTCGCCTGGACGGCACCAGGAATCCTTCAGCCGCGGCTACGCCTTAAGGGACTTCCTAGGCAAGTATGCAAAGGATTTCCCCCGTGGCCTTGGAGCCTTGCGTTGGTGTTCCCTCGAAGCGGAAAGGGTGATATAGCACAGCGGTGGTAAGTATTTCCCTTAGTTTGAGAACCAAGGTATCAATCCGGTGGAGGAGTATCACAAAATCCTGCACAAACGCAAAAGCTTGCTCCCAACGCTATGAAGGGGTTGTCAATCCCTTATAGATTGTTTGCCAAGTGAGAACTGAAAGCAACAAAGTAACAAAGCAAAGTAAAAGCGGAGGTGTAAACGATGGATGTGAATAGACCCGGGGGCCATAGTGTTTACTAGTGGGTTCTCTCATGAAAGCAAGTAGACGGTGGGTGAACAAATTACTGTCGAGCAATTGATAGAACCGCGCAAAGTCATGACGATATCTATGCAATGATTATATCTATAGGCATCACGTCCAAAACAAGTAGACCGATACTTTCTGCATCTACTACTATTACTCCACACATCGACCACTATCCAGCATGCATCTAGTGTATTAAGTCCATTAGAAGAGAGTAACGCCTTAAGCAAGATGACATGATGTAGAGGGATAATCTCAAACCAATGATAAAACCCCCATCTTTTTACCCTTGATGGCAACTACTTGATGTGTGCCTTGCTGACCCTACTGTCACTGGGAAAGGTCACCACATGGTAGAACCCAAAACACAGCACTTCTCCCATTGCAAGAATCATAGATCTAGTTGGCCAAAGAAAACCCAAGACTCGGAGAGACTTACAAGGATATCAAATCATGCATATAAGAAATCAGCAAATACTCATATATATATATCATAGATAATCTGATCACGAATCCACAATTCATCGGATCTCGACAAACACACCGCCAAAGAAGATTAGATCAGATAGATGTCACGCCCAAGATGCGATCCTATCCTCAATTTGGCACGAGGGCCTCGTCAGGGATAGAAGCGCATCTCGTCGTGTCGCAAGAATGGATATCGTTACAAGTACATGTACTGAGAAGAAGAGGTATATATATAGAATTGGCTTACACTCGCCACAAGCTACATCAAAGCCACATCAGTACAATACATAATCATCATGAAGAAGAGAAGGGTCCGACTATGGGCGAAAACAAACGAGAAAAGAAGAACGACGTCCATCCTTGCTATCCCAGGCTGCCGGCCTGGAACCCATCCTAGATCGATGAAGAAGAAGAAGAAGGAGCAACTCCAGATGTAAAATCAACGCGCTCGCGTCAAGTAACCTTTACTTGTACCTGCAACTGGTGTTGTAGTAATTTGTGAGCCACAGGGGACTCAGCAATCTCATTTCCAAAGGTATCAAGACTGGCAAAGCTTAATGGGTGAGGTAAGGTTAAGTGGTGAGGTTGCAGCAGCGGCTAAGCATATGTATTTGGTGGCTAACTTACAAGTACAAGAAATAAGAGGGCGAAGATCTACGCATAACGGACGTGACTACTGATGACCAAATGAATGATCCTGAACACCTACCTACGTCAGACATAACCCCACCGTGTCCTCGATCGGAGAAGGAACTCACGAAAGAGACAATCACGGTTACGCACATAGTTGGCAAGTTTTAATTAAGTTATCTAGAACCAGTGTTAAACAAAGTTTCCACGTTGCCACATAACCGCGGGCACGGCTTTCCGAAAGATTTAACCCTGCAGGGGTGCTCCAACTAGTCCATCACAAATTACCACAAACCGCATAGAAATCCTCGATCACGACTCTCGCGATCTCGTCGGATTCCTTAGTGGAAAACCTCAACTCTGAGATTACCCAAAGCATGACCGGAATCCCGATGCACAAGATATCTCGTCAAAGGTAAAACAAATCCAGCAAGGCCACCGACGTGTCGACGATCCCGATAGGAGCCGCGTATCTCGTTCTCAGGACACGACGGATAAGCTACGCGTACGGTGGCCTGATAGAAATCACCCAAGTTTCCCTGGGTTGGCCCCGCACAGTGCTCTGTTTTGGACCAGTACCATCAGCACTGGCCCCCCTGTATTATGTAGAATTACTCCTCGGGTAGCGCTAACTCCCTATGCATTTCAGTTTAACAGAATTATTATGTTGGGCAAATGTAGTACCAATGTTGGGCCTTGCCAGATCAGCTTTAATCTAAAACGAAATATCAAGGGGGTCCCCATAACAACCCCGATCGTGTTAGGAGCGCTCAATTATGGAACATAACACCGGTAGCCGAAACTAAGGGGGCAAAGGTGGAACAAAACACGACGCTAGAAAGGCCGAGCCTTCCACCTTTTACCAAGTATATAGGTGCATTAAATTAAATATTATATAATATGGTGATATTACAAGGGGCCCATGTTATCACATGGAAGAAACTGCACCTGCAACTAGCAGCGCTAACACAGGGTTAAGCAAGCGGTAACATAGCCAATCAGTGGTTTGCTAGGTTGAACAGGTTGAAGGTTTTCATGGCATTGTTGAGAGGTTGATATTTAACATGTGGTAGGCAACGAGACATAATCGATAGCATCGAAATAACTAGCATGGCAATGATAGTAATGGTATCTGGGGAAATGGTCATCTTGCCTGAGATCACGCTTGGAAGAAGAACGACTTGGTGAAGCAGACGAACCGATGTAGTCGAACGGGTCCTCACTTTCCGACACGCTTGCGCAACTCTATCGAGACGGGGAAAACCGGAAACAAGAATCAACACACGATATCCACCACACGATACACAACACATATGATGCATGAACGGCTCAATACATGCAAGTCACGGCATGACAATTCACCCAATCAAACACTACACATTAAGTGAAGTTCAATATGCAACGGGTTGCATATTGACGAAACTCCACGTTTAATTATTTAGTTCTATCCCGATTAGATACACGGTAATATTAGATGTGGTTAAACATGGAAAGAGTTGAAGCGTAATTAAACTACCTATCTAGGCATTTTAAATGAGGTCGCAAATGACATATAGCCCCTCTGAAACGACCTCACATGTTAATTTACAATTCGGTCCAGATCTGAACTAACACTTTTAGTTAGTTGTTAAACAGAAAAACAAATAGGTTCACGTGATTCTAGGCGTCGTTACAAGCAATTTACACATAGAGATCATCTCCAACGGCGCTACGGTTCAAAAGATACAAGCACCGCAAGATATGATGGCATGAATGCAATATGTGTGCAACGACGATCACAAACAATCCAAAACATACAACCAGCAAGAGAAAAATAAACTACACGAGATTCTAAGAAAGTTTCATATAGGACACGATCCAAACAGAGCTACGGATCAAAAACTACGAGCTAAATAAGAAATCACTACAATCTGCCAAAAACAGCCACATAGCATTTTCTACACCCCACAACTACGAGCTACACAACTCCTATAAACTCAAGCAAGGCATGACACGATAAAGGGCAAGAAGCACTACAACAAACAACTAACAACAACTAGCATGGCATCATGGAACACTAGAGAAAGAAGTCACAAAATGGCATCTCACACACTATTTTAGACTTAGTGAAAATAGCAGTTTATGAAGCTGCAGTTTTCGATCTGAAGGCATATTGACAGCAGCAAAACCACAAGCTACAGGACTCCAAATGGCATGAAAATTCACAGCATCCTAGAGAATCACAAAGTCTACAACTTACTCCATTGCACCAACCTCAAAAGAGCTAAAGATCACAAGATAGAAGCAAGACAAGACAACAACAAAATATAACAGATTTCAGACTCAGAAAGATTTCAGCACCTCCAAATCAGCACTATTTCTAGCAACTTGAGAGCAAGCAAACCACACCTAAACATGCATTTCTATTGCACCCAAAAATACCAGGGGCTAGAGTAAACATCAAAGAACAACTCCCTAGTTGACAACTCCTACAAACGAAGCACGGAATATATCCTACGAAATAAACAAGAGGGCAACATAGCAAAATATCGCGTGAACTAACTTGCCCCGAAAACATATAAACCATGTGGGGTTGCAACACAAAAATATTGCCATGCGTAAATGCGAGATAATGACCTAAACACGGAAAATAAACTAGCGGCAAATCCCTACACGCAAAAATACCAACGGCTACTCTAAAATACATGGCAAAGGGGTTCCTAAAACATGGACATTTTATCTAAGGCATTCGAGCAATACGGACACGCACGAGAAATAAAATACGGGACGTGTCCTATTGGGACAGCATGTAAATCTATGCAAATGGCGGCTCAAACTACGTCAAACAAATATGCAAGTTGCAATAACGTAATCTACGCACAAAACTACCCAAAATCCATATGCTACATGCCTCGTTCCGACACACGGTTAAAAAGCTACGACCGTTTAGATATATAGCTAATTCCTGAAATACAACTAATTCGGAAAATAATCTAAATTGTTACTGGGCCGAACAGGGGGCGCAAAGTAGCTAAGCAGCGCAGGGGCGCAATTTAGAGGGCTTGGGGGCCGACCTGGAGGGAGAAGGGTCTCGGGGGTCGGTCGCGGCCTGGTCGATGGGCCGCAGCGGGGAAGCCAAGGCGAGCGAGGCACCTGGTCGGGCGTTCGCCTCCTCCCGCACGCGCACAGGCAACCGGCGGTGGGAGCTGGCCGCGGCGGCTTGTCGGGTGGCGCAGGCGGCGGGGAAACCAGCGGGATCCGCCGGATCCGGCCGTGGGGAGTCTGTTCCCGGTGGTGGCGGACCGAGGCGGAGCTAAGGCGAGTAGATCGGCGGCGGGGGATCTCGGAAGGTCCTGGCGCGGGCAGTGGCCATGGCGGCGGCTGGAGCTGCCAGGAGGCACAACGAGCTTCGCAGGGAGGTGCAGGAGGCGGGGTCCACCCCGGGCAGGCGGCAGGGCACCCTGGCGAGGAGCAGAGGAGCTCGGGGAAGAAGAAGGGTTGGCATGGGGCGGATCTGGGCCGTTGGATCTTCGATCTGACAGTCCAGATCGGATCAGAGGGTTAGCTGGAGAATGTGGAGGCTAGGGTTTCCACGAATTTCGTGGAGAGAGGGGGTTGGCTGCCTAAAAATAGGAGGGGGTCTATTTATAACAAATGGGGGGGCTAGGTTTACCAAAATTGCGTTCCGGATCCAACCGTGCGGTCGGAATCGGACGATTCCGAACGTGTGTACGGTTACGAGGCCGTGTAGGTTGGTTACCGAAGACGAGAGGGAAAACGGGCGACGCGACAATGATTTTTTTAAACACCGACAACCGTCCGACGGTAGACCGAATACGGTGCCGCTACGGTCGACCGTTCGGGTACCAGACGGTCTCCGATCGCGACGAAATTCGACAGGCGTCCTAGCTATATTAAAATAAGACTGCACGTCAAATCTCAACCCGATCAGAGAAAGTTTTAAGCACACTTTTGAAAACAAGGTTTGACAATGCCGTGGGCGCGTGCGAGTGCGGTCGGGCTCAGAACGGACAACGACGAGAACCGGCAACTAACAACGGATGCAAGTTTGAAAACTGACGACAATGGAGATGCCGATGCAATGCAGATGATGCGCATGATGCGATGATGATGCGACAAAAGAAAATAGACACACGATGAAAACGGAATAGAAGGGGAATCTTCTGGAACGCCGGCATCGGGCTGTCACAACTCTCCTACACTACAAGAGGATCTCGCCCCGAGATCCAAGAATGAAAGGGGGAGAGAATGAGAAAACAAGAGGTAAAACTTAATCGCTTCTTTGACAAACGAGTGAAACAAACGATCCTTGAAAGTTGCAAAGAGATGAGGAATGATATGAGAAAGAAGCAAGAATTCTCGGAAAATTTCGGCAGCACTTCGGTAGGAAAATGGGACAAAAAATTCGATAAGATGGAAGAATAGACAATATTCATAACAAACAACTAAATAGAACAAGGGAACACCATGATCTTGATCGAACAACATGAATGACCCAAAAGAGCAACATCACCATGCCTCCGGAACAATAGAGTAGGAACTAGCTCATACGGAAGAAGAGAATGAAGAAAAGAATGACAACTACTATCTCAAATGAACTTCGCAAGCATCCTTGCGAGAAGAATTGAACGGAGTGTTGGAAAAAAACAACAAAAATAACAAGATAGTAGTGGGCTTATGGAAACCTTTCAAACTAATGAAGTGACAACCAGCCACTAACAGAAACAAGGATTGATTGGGAGAAACAAGATATGAACAAATACTAACACCAAGAGGATACATTGAGAACTTGGATTAATGACAAGCACCATGATAGCAACAAACCATAGGAAAAGCTTTAGGTGAAATCCAAACGAAGATAGCGCAATGAAGAAATCATGGGTTGAAAATATCTCGTGATCATCGAATTGGTGGGTTTATTTATCTCATCCTTGAAAGGAATTCTCTTCGAGGCTCCTACACTAACAAGAATGCTATAATAACACCTCAAAGGATAAAGGAAGAACAAATGCACTTGGAAATGCAAGATAAGAAAACTTGAGGTTCTCCAATTAGAATCTTAAAGAACACTTGAGAATGAATTGACATCATGAGCCACTCCGGAAGAAGAATTGAAATCACTATGAACAAGAATAAGAATTATGTTATGCTTATCCTTCGTCAAGTTAAATTGATGACAAGCAACGGATTTAGCATACAAATTATTCTACTTGAAGAGATAGAGGAGATATATGAGCACAAACTAGAAGAAATGTTGCAAGAAACACCGGTGAGAATTGAAATAATGAGGCCACCATGAATGAATGGAGACACATGAGAATGAAGAGATCATGAGCCACCTGAGAGAAAAACTAGAACAAAGCACCAGAATAATTGAGAGACGACGAAGAGACAACAATTGAGAAGAATTGAGGATGAAAGCTGAAAGCTGAGAACGAAGAATCTTCTGAAATGATGGCCTTCGGAGGAACGAGAAATAAAAACAACTCAGAAATGCACCGGATAGCAAGAAAGGGATTACCATGATTGGAACAAATCAAGATGATAACACAAAGCTGAAATGACGAATCTCCAAGAGGATGAACCAAGATTTGAGAGAAACACTCCTACGACCTTCAAAGCTGAAACATGAAGAGGAGAACACCACCAAGAATAACTGAGACACTCCGGAATAAAGAAAAATGCAAGGTTGAGAAAAATATGAGAATTAATTCTAATAAGTCTTGGAGAAGGGATATGACTGATCAAATTCATACTTACGTCATAGTTGAAAAGATTTAGAGATCTCCGGAAATATTACGGAGCTATATAAGATCCTGGGAAAAACCTGTGGGTTATGGGCCCACTCAAAAGAAACCATCGTTGAAAAGATTGCTCAAAAAGATAGATATTGCACCGGTACAATTGAAAACTTGATGAGGTTGAGCACATCGAAATAGTTGAAAGTATTGGAAACAAGAACCTCTGAGACAACTTCAACACACCGGATAGAAAGGAGATGAATGAATAACATGATAGGCTGATAAGAATCTTCAACATGGGAAAGAATTTACGAGGATGAAAAGGATATGATGAACACGGACAACTGAATTAAATTCACCGGAAAGGAACAAAATGAAGAAATGATGATCTCGACTCCTGAGAATCTTCACAATGAATCACCGGCTACAAAAAGGAAGAAGAGATAGCGGAAGCATCACTAAATAAGAAGGCACTTGGATGAAATCCAAACATTGAAGAAAAGGGCGGGAGGGCGGGGAAAAACAAAGACAACTTGGGACAGATGAGATGAACTCCGGATGGAATAAGAGAATGATCTTGCAAAATTATAGAGGATAGAATACACTTGAAGAGAAGCACACCGGTTGAAAAAGAATTGATATGGCGACGCCGGTTGACAAAAATTGATAAGAGAATTGATTGAGCAAAAGGATTAGCACTCTCATATGAATATGAGAACACAACTTAGAAAAGATCTGAAATCACCACTTGACATCGAAGCAACTTGAATTACCATATTCCAACAACACAAGGGGTGCGACTTATGAAACAAGCCAGAACAAACTAGTGAGAAAGATTTCGTCCAATATTTTCGTGGACAGGATCGCACGGGCTCGAACCTTACAGTAGACATCAAGTGCAAGGCAGTGCAACCGACATACAAAGCGTCCACGAGTCGTAGCAAGCTACAAGGACTCTTTAAGACACAACGAGAACCGTTGTAAGTCGACCATCAACAAACGAATCCACTAGATGTCGAACCCCAACCTAACATCATGCATTTGTAGGAAGATTGTCCTATAAGCAACTACTTGAATTTCCACCTAAGAATTCCCGAAATTTCTGGTCATGCAATCTGGTACACGGATACAAGGAGTAATATCACACAACTCCTATACTAACCCGTCACATGTATCACATCCGTCAACACACAACCATAATCTCGGACCTTCCTCTACAACAGACCCTCGTGATCACAACGATACAAAGTATTGTAGTACTCCCGAACAATCTGCACCAGTACTGGGGACATCGGGGTTATCTCGCCACTACTAGTATTGAAACAATTACGAACATCCTTCATTCTGAGATACTAAGAAATCTGAACGATAACGATGTGCTCAAGAATCCCGTGGAGCGCAACTCCCCGGAAGAAATCAAGTCAGACAGGAGGCACCAAGACAGAACTCCGTCACATCGACATCATATAGATTCCAAAAATATCTGCATGATCCTAAAAAAATTGAGTGAGAAGAGGAGTAGAATAAATTATTACGTCAAGATTCCTCACTAGACCATAGAAGAGGAGAAAAAAGAAACCCACTCTCCGATATATAACTAGACTCAAAGCAGTTTTTCACTAGACTCAACTCGGCCAAGTTCGATCAATCAAGGGGGCTCCTAGGTCGGTACTACTCTGATACCAACTTGTCACGCCCAAGATGCGACCCTATCCTCAATTTGGCACGAGGGCCTCGTCAGGGATAGAAGCGCATCTCGTCGTGTCGCAAGAATGGATATCTTTACAAGTACATGTACTAAGAAGAAGAGGTATATATATAGAATTGGCTTACACTCGCCACAAGCTACATCAGAGTCACAGCAGCACAATACATAATCATCATGAAGAAGAGCAGGGTCCGACTATGGGCAAAAACAAACGAGAAAAGAAGAACGACGTCCATCCTTGCTATCCCAGGCTGCCGGCGTGGAACCCATCCTAGATCGATGAAGAAGAAGAAGAAGAAGAAGCAACTCCAGATGTACAATCAACACGCTCGCGTCAAGTAACCTTTACTTGTACCTGCAACTGGTGTTGTAGTAATCTGTGAGCCACAGGGGACTCAGCAATCTCATTTCCAAGGTATCAAGACTAGCAAAGCTTAATGGGTGAGGTAAGGTTAAGTGGTGAGGTTGCAGCAGCGGCTAAGCATATGTATTTGGTGGCTAACTTACAAGTACAAGAAATAAGAGGGGGAAGATCTACGCATAACGTACGTGACTACTGATGATCAAATGAATAATCCTGAACACCTACCTACGTTAGACATAACCCCACCGTGTCCTCGGTCGGAGAAGGAACTCACGAAAGAGACAGTCACGGTTACGCACAGAGTTGGAAAGTTTTAATTAAGTTATCTAGAACCAGTGTTAAACAAAGTTTCCACGTTGCCACATAACCGCGGGCACGACTTTCTGAAAGATTTAACCCTGCAGGGGTGCTCCAACTAGTCCATCACAAATTACCACAAACCGCATAGAAATCCTCGATCACGACTCTCGCGATCTCGTCGGGTTCCTTAGTGGAAAACCTCAACTCTGAGATACGTCGGGTGGCCTTGCTGGATCGTCGTCACCAAAGCATCGGGATTAGTTTTACCCTTGATGAGTAGTTTTACCCAAAGCATCACCAGAATCCCGATGCACAAGATATCTCGTCAAAGGTAAAACTAATCCAGCAAGGCCACCCGACGTGTCGACGATCTTGATAGGTGCGGCGCATCTCGTTCTCAGGACACGACGGATAAGCTACGCGTACGGTGGCCTGATAGAAATCACCCAAGTTTCCCTGGGTTGGCCCCGCACAGTGCTCTGTTTTGGACCAGCACCATCAGCACTGGCCCCCCTGTATTATGTAGAATTACTCCTCGGGTAGCGCTAACTCCCTATGCATTTCAGTTTAACAGGATTATTATGTTGGGCAAATGTAGTACCAATGTTGAGCCTTGCCAGACCAGCTTTAATCTAAAACAAATTA
The DNA here is from genome assembly GCF_904849725.1 of Hordeum vulgare subsp. vulgare. NCBI lineage: Eukaryota > Viridiplantae > Streptophyta > Magnoliopsida > Poales > Poaceae > Hordeum > Hordeum vulgare. The sequence continues at coordinate 457,198,135 of NC_058522.1, forward strand.
TCAAGGGGGTCCCCATAACAACCCCGATCGTGTTAGGAGCGCTCAATTATGGAACATAACACCGGTAGCCGAAACTAAGGGGGCAAAGGTGGAACAAAACACCAGGCTAGAAAGGCCGAGCCTTCCACCTTTTACCAAGTATATAGGTGCATTAAATTAAATAGTATTTAATATGGTGATATGACAAAGAGCCCATGTTATCACATGGAAGCAACTGCACCTGCAACTAGCAACGCAAACACAGGGTTAAGCAAGCGGTAACATAGCCAATCAGTGGTTTTCTAGGTTGAACAGGTTGAAGGTTTTCATGGCATTCTTGAGAGGCTGATATTTAACATGTGGTAGGCAACGAGACATAATCGATAGCATCAAAATAACTAGCATGGCAATGATAGTAATGGTATCTGGGAAATGGTCATCTTGCCTGAGATCCCACTTGGAAGAAGAACGACTTCGTGAAGCAGACGAACCGATGTAGTCGAACGGGTCCTCACTTTCCGACAGGCTTGCAGAACTCTATCGAGACGGGGAAAACCGGAAACAAGAATCAACACACGATATCCACCACACGATACAAAACATATATGATGCATGAACGGCTCAATACATGCAAGTCACGGCATGACAATTCACCCAATCAAACACTACACATTAAGTGAAGTTCAATATGCAACGGGTTGCATATTGACGAAACTGCACTTTTAATTATTTAGTTCTATCCCGATTAGATACACGACAATATTAGATGTGGTTAAACATGGCAAGAGGTGAAGCGTAATTAAACTACCTATCTAGGCATTTTTAAATGAGGTCAGAAATGACATATAGCCCCTCCGAAACGACCTCACATATTAATTTACAATTCTATCCAGATATGTACTAACACATTTAATTAGTTGTTAAACAGCAAAACAAATAGGTTCACATGATTCTAGGCGTCGTTACAAGCAATTTACACATAGAGATCATCTCCAAGGGAGCTACGGATCAAAAGATACAAGCACCGCAAGATATGATGGCATGAATGCAATATGTGTGCAACGACGATCACGAGCACTCCAAAACATACAACCAGCAGGAGAAAAATAAACTACATGATATTCTAAGCAAGTTTCATATAGGACACGATCCAAACAGAGCTACGGATCAAAAACTACGAGCTAAACAAGAAATCACTACAATCTGCCAAAAACAACCACATAGCATTTTCTACACCCCACAACTACGAGCTACACAACTCCTATAAATTCAAGCAAGGCATGACACGATAAAGGGCAAGAAGCACTACAACAAACAACTAACAACAACTAGCATGGCATCATGGAACACTAGAGAAAGAAGTCACAAAATGGCATATCACACACTATTTCAGACTTAGTGAAAATAGCAGTTTATGAAGCTGCAGTTTTCGATCTGAAGGCATATTGACAGCAGCAAAACCACAAGCTACAGGTCTCCAAATGGCATGAAAATTCACAGCATCCTAGAGAATCACAAAGTCTACAACTTACTCCATTGCACGAACCTCAAAAGAGCTAAAGATCACTAGATAGAAGCAAGACAAGAGAACAACAAAGTATAACAGATTTCAGACTTAGAAATATTTCAGCACCTCCAAATCAACACTATTTCTAGCAACTTGAGAGCAAGCAAACCACACCTAAACATGCATTTCTGTTGCACCCAAAAATACCAGGGGCTAGAGTAAACATCAAAGAACAACTCCCTAGTTGACAACTCCTACAAACGAAGCACGGAATAAATCCTACGACATAAACAAGAGGGCAACATAGCAAAATATCGTGCGAACTAACTTGCTCAAAAGCTAAAACTAATTGCACAGAAAAATCCCATGGATTTTTATACCCCGAAAACATATAAAACACGTGGGGTTGCAACACAAAAATATTGCCACGCGTATATGCGAGATAATGACCTAAACACGGAAAATAAACTAGCGGCAAATCCCTACACGCAAAAATACCAACGGCTACTCTAAAATACATGGCAAAGGGGTTCCTAAAACATGGACATTTTATATAAGGCATTCGAGCAATACGAACACGCACGAGAAATAAAATGCGGGACGTGTCCTATTGGGACAGCACGTAAATGTATGCAAATGGCGGCTCAAACTACGTCAAACAAATATGCAAGTTGCAATAACGTAATCTACACGCAAAACTACCCAAAATCCATATGCTACACGCCTCGTTCCGACACACGGTTAAAAAGCTACGACCGTTTAGATATATAGCTAATTCCTGAAATACAACTAATTCGGAAAATAACTTATATTGCTACTGGGCCGAACATGGGCACAAAGTAGCTAAGCAGCGCAGGGGCGCAATTTAGAGGGCTTGGGGGCTGCTTACCTGGGCCGGCCTGGAGGGAGAAGGGTCTCGGGGGTCGGTCGCGGCCTGGTCGATGGGCCGCAACGGGGAAGCCCAGGCAAGCGAGGCACCTGGTCGGACGGTCGCGTCCTCCCGCACGCACACAGGCAACCGGCGACGGGAGCTGGCCGCAGTGGCTCGTCGGTCCGGCGCAGGGAGGCGTAGGCAGCAGGGAAACCGGCGGGATCTGCCGGATCCGACCGTGGGGAGTCCGTTCCCGGTGGTGGTGGACCGAGGCGGAGCTGGGGCGAGCAGATCGGCGGCGGGGGATCTCGCGAGGTCCTGGCGCGTGCAGGGGCCATGGCGGCGGCTGGAGCTACGAGGAGGCGCGGCGAGCTTGGTAGGGAGGTGCAGGCGACGGGGTCCACCCCGGGCAGGCGATAGGAGCTCGAGGAAGGAGAAGGGTTGGCATGGGGCGGATCTAGGCCGTTGGATCTTCGATCTGACGGTCCAGATCGCTCAGATCGGATCTGAGGTTTAGCTGGAGAATGTGGAGGCTAGGGTTTGCACGAATTTCGAGGAGAGAGGGGGTTGGCTGCCTAAAAAATAGGAGGGGGTCTATTTATAACAAATGGGGGGCTAGGTTTACCGAAATTGCGTTCCGGATCCAACCGTTCGGTCAGAATCGGACGATTTCGAATGCGGGAATAGGTTACGAGGCCGTGTAGGGTGGTTACCGGAGACGAGAGGGAAAACGGGCGATGCGGCAACGATTTTTTTAAACACCGACAACCGTCCGACGGTAGACCGAATACAGTGCTGCTACGGTCGACCGTTCGGGTAGCAGACGGTCTCCGACCGCGACGAAATTCGACATGCGTCCTAGCTATATTAAAATAAGACCGCACGTCAAATCTCAACCCGATCAGAAAAAGTTTTACGCACACTTTTGAAAATAAGGTTTGACGATGTCGCATGCACGTGCGAGTGCGGTCGGGCTGAGAACGGACAACGACGAGAACCGGCAACTAACAATGGATGCAAGTTTGAAAACTGACGGCAACGGAGATGCCGATGCAATGCAGATGATGCGCATGATGCGACGATGATGCGACAAAAGAAAATAGACACACGACGAAAACGGAATAGAAGGGGAATCTTCTGGAACGTCGGCATCGGGCTGTCGCAATAGATCTCCATGAAGATCATGGAGAACTTTGTATTGAAGATCCAAGAGAGAGAAGAAGCCATCTAGCTACTAACTACGGACCCGTAGGTGTGAAGTGAACTACTCATGAGTCATTGGAGGGGCGATGATGATGATGAAGAAGCCCTCCAACTCCAAAGTCCCCTCCAGCAGGGCGCCGGGAAGGGTCTCCAGATGAGATCTCGCGGAAACGGAAGCTTGCGGCGGCGGAAAAGTATTTTCGAGGCTCCCCTGATTTTTTGCAGAATATTTGGGAATTTATAGGCCAAAGACCTAGGTCAGGGGGCGGCCAGGGAGGCCACAAGCCTGCCCACCGCCGCCTCCCCCCTGGTGGCGGAGTGGGGGCTTGTGGGCTCCCTGGAGCCCACCTGGCCTGGCCCAAAAGCCCCCTGGTCTTCTTCCGTTCAAGAAAAAATCATTTCGGGATTTTTCTTCCGTATGGACTCCGTTTCAAAATCACATCTGAAAAGAGTCAAAAACACGGAAAGAACAGGAACTGGCACTTGGTACTGAATTAATAAGTTAGTCCCAAAAAAGATATAAAAGGTACATAAAATAACCAAAGAAGACAAGATAACAGCGTGAAACCATCAAAAATTATAGATACGTTTGAGACGTATCAAGCATCCCCAAGCTTAACTCCTGCTCGTCCTCGAGTAGGGAAGTGATAAGAATGAATTTTTGATGCTTTCATGCTAGCTAGCATAGGTGTCCTTTGTAATTCCTCTTATGTGACGTGAATGTTCAGATCCATTAGATTTAAAACAATAGTTTTCTATTGACGTGGAAACAATAATAATTCAAGCAAACTAGCAAAGTAATCACGAACTTTCAAAATAACAAGGCCAAAAGAAAGTTATCCCTACAAAAGCATATAGTCTGGCTATGCTCTAGCATCATTGCACAATGAATTTAAATCATGCACAACCCCGGTATTGGCCAAGTAATTTTTTCACACCTTTACTTTCTCAAACCTTTTCAACCCTCACGCAATACATGAGCGTGAGCCATGGTTATAGCACTATAGATGGTGTTGAATGTGGTGGAAGTTGCAAGACAAAAAAGGAGAAGATAGTCACATTAACTAGGCATATCAATGAGCTGTGGAGATGCTCATCAATAGATACCAATGTGAATGAGTAGGGATTTCCATACAAATGATGCACTAGAGCTACGAGTATGTGAAAGCTCTTAAAGAAAACTAGTGGGTGTGCATCCAACTTGCTTGCTCACGAAGACCTAAGGCAATTTTGAGGAAGCCTATCATTGGATTATACAAGCCAAGTCATATAATGAAAATTTCCCACTAGCTATATGGTGGTGACAAAACGAGAGACTCTCAATCATGAAGATCATGGTGCTTAATATGCACAAGTGTGGAAAAAGTGGTAGCATTGTCCCTTCTCTCTTTTTCTCTAATTTTTATTGGTGGGCTCTTTGGCCTCTTTTTTTGTGGGCTTCTTTGGCCTCTTTTATTTCCTCACATGGTACAATGCTCCATTAATGATGATCATCACACTTTCAACTCAAAACTTAGAGCAACTATGACTCTATATGGAATGCCTTCGGTAGTGTACCGTGGCAATGATCTAGCATGGCATAGACATCAATGGGAACATCATGCTAGCTATCTTACGATCATGCAATGGAAATGTAGACGTGGTGGCACATGTCATGGTGGTAGTTGCATGGCAATATATCTCGGAATGACTTTGAAAAAGCCATAGTAGGTAGGTATGGTGGCTCTTTTGAGGGAGGATAATGGTGGGTTTTGTGCACCGGCGAAAGTTGCACGGCACTAAGAAGATAGTGATGGTGGAAGGTGAAAGTGCATCTAAACCATGGAATCAACATTAGTCATGAAGAACTCATATACTTGTTGCAAAAGTTTTATTAGTAATCGAAACAAAGCATTCAACGCATACTCCTAGGGGAAGGGTTGGTAGGTATAAACCATCGCGCGATCCCGACCGCCACACAAAGGATGACAATCAATATACTAATCATGCTCAGATTTCATAACATAACGGTGCACCATACTTGCATGCTACGGGAATCACTAACTGCAACACAAGTATTTCGAGATCCACAACACCTTACTAGCATGACATCAATATTATCATAACCACAACTCAAAACTAATTGAGATGAATCAAACTTCTCTAACTATTCAATGCACATGAAGGTGGAAGTTTTCGTATCCCTTTGGATAACTACCCCTTTTGAGACTACTTTCAAAGCATAGATCAACTACCAAGCCAGGCACCGCTGTGCTCTAAAAGATATAAGTGAAGCACATAGAGCAAAAGTGTCTAGCTCAAAAGATATAAGTGAAGCACATGTGAAGCTGAATTGTCTACCAAAAGATATAAGTGAAGCTCGACAAAATCATGGTGTGTGCATGTCTCTCTATCTAGGTGTGCAGCAAGGATGATTGTGACACAACAAAAATAAAAGACTCCTACGATACAAGACGCTCCAAGCAAAAACACATAACATGTGGTGAATAAAAATATAGCCCCAAGTAACGTTACCGATGGATTGAAGACGAGAGAGGGGATGCCTTCCCGTGGCATCCCCAAGCTTAGGCTTTTACGGCATCCTTGAATATCTTGGGGTGCCTTGGTCATCCCCAAGCTTGAGCTCTTGCCACTCTTTATCTCTTTGTCCATAAGAACTTCACCCAAAACTTGAAAACTTCACAACACGAAACTTAAACAGAAACTCGTGATAACATTAGTACAAGAAAGCAAACCACCACTTCCTTAGGTACTGTAGCAAACTTGAATTCTACTTGTGCTGATGTTGGGTTACTGTACTTTCAATCTTCCATGGCTAATACCCCCCGATACTATCCATAGTTTCATCAAAATAAGCAACCAACACAACAAAAACAGAATCTGTTAACAGCAGACCAGTCTGTAGCAATCTGTATATTTTGTATACCTATGATACTTCAAAAATTCTGAAAAATTACGACAGTCTGAAGGATTTGCGCAGAAATCAGCAGCAAAAAGAATCAACTCAAACTATCTTACAGAAAAAAAAATCTTTTCGTGAGAAGAAAGTTTCTGTCTTTTCCAGCATGACCAAACGATCATCCCCAAGACTAATCATAACGGTTTTGCTTGGCACAAACGCAAAAAAGAAACAGAAAAACACAATCATAACAGAATTATGAAAGTGTGGAAAATACAAAACAGAAAGAAAAATGATAGATTCGTTGGGTTGCCTCCCAACAAGCGCTTTTGTTTAACGCCCTTAGCTAGGCGAAAGGTGATGAAATCATGTATAGTCATCTTTGGTGCTCAAACCATAGGTAGCCCTCATCATAGATTCATAAGGCAATCTTATTTTCTTTCTAGGAAAGTGCTACATGCCCTTCTTTAAAGGAAATTGAAATCTAATATTCCCTTCCTTCATATCGATGATAGCACCAATAGTCCTTAGGAAAGGTCTACCAAGAATAATGGGACATGAAGGATTGCAATCTATGTCAAGTACAATGAAATCCACGGGTACATAGTTCTTATTTGCAACAATAAGAACATCATCGATCCTCCCCATGGGTTTCTTGATAGTAGAATCCGCCAGATGCAAATTAAGAGAACACTATTCAATCTCATGAAAACCAAGAATATCACATAAAGACTTTGGAATCGCCGAAACAGCAGCACCCAAATCACACAAAGCATTGCACTCATAGTTTTTGATCTTGATTTTGATAGTAGGTTCCCACTCATCATGAAGTTTTCTAGGTATAGAGACTTCTAGTTCGAGCTTCTCTTGAAGAGATTTCATCATAGCATCTACAATATGCGCGGTAAAGGCTTTGCTTTGGCTATAAGCATGTGGAGAGTTTGCAATGGATTGCATCAAAGAAATGCATTCAAACAAGGAGAAATTATCATAATTGAATTCCTTGAAATCCAAAGTGGGAGTTTCATTACTACCCAAAATTTTGAGTTCTTCTACTCCACTCTCCACACCTTTATCATCAAGATAGGTGGACTCCGAATCATTGGGGCGTTTTTCAACCAAAGTGGATTCATATCCAGCCCCTCCATAAGTAGGTTTGACACACGAAAACAAAGATTCAAGAGGATCCACACCAAGCACTTTAAGATCTTCGTGATTTGCATCACTAGAACGCACCCTTTTAAACCATTCATGTCTAGCGCGAATTTGGGCGGTTCTCTCTTTGCTCTCATTCATGGAGATACGCATAGCTTTCAAAGTTTCATCCAAGTTGACCTTGGGAGGAGCGCATCTAACTTTCAAAGCATCAATATCACAAGACATCCTATCAACGCTCTTAGCCAAATCGTCTATTTTGAGTAGTTTTTCCTCTATGGACGCATTGAAAATCTTTTGAGAGTTGATGAACTCTTTGATATTACTCTCTAGATCAGAGGGTAATTTGTTGCGATTTCCATAAGTGTTGCCGTAGGAATTTCCATAATTGTTAGAGGAGTTACTAGGAAAAGGCCTAGGAACATAGTTTCCTCTAAAAGCATTGTTGTTGCCAAAATTGTTCCTACCAACAAAATTCACGTCCAAACTAGCGTTGCTACTCTCAATCAAAGAAGATAGTGGCATGTCATTAGGATCTATGGTAGCGTTTCTACTAGCAACCAAATTCATCAACTCATCCATCTTAGCACTAAGCGAGTTAATATCTTCTATAGCGTTCACCTTTTTGCTAGCAGGCGACCTTTCAGTGTGCCACTAAGAGTAGTTGGTCATGATATTGTCTAGGAGTTTTGTAGCGTCTCCTAACGTGATTTCCATGAACGTTGCACCTGAGGTGGAGTCCAAGATATTGCGAGAAGCGAAATTCAAGCCAGCGTAAAAGATTTGTATAATCATCCACAAACTCAAACCATGAGCGCGCAATTTCTAATCATAAGCTTCATCCTCTCCCAAGATTGTGCAACGTGTTCATGATCAAGTTGCTTGAAATTCATGATATCATTACGTAAGGAGATGATCTTAGCCGGCGGAAAATACTTGGATATGTAAGCATCTTTGCACTTATCCCAAGAATCGATACTATTTTTAGGCAACGAAGAAAACCAAGTTTTTGCGCGATCTCGCAACGAGAAAGGAAAAAAGTTTCAGCTTAATCACGTCATTATGCACGTCTCTTTTCTTTTGCATATCGCAAAGCTCAATGAAGTTATTGAGATGGGACGCGACATCTTCACTAGGAAGGCCAGAGAATTGCTCTTTCATAACAAGATTCAGCAAAGCTGCGTTGATTTCATAAGATTCCGCACTAGTGGCGGGAGCAATCGGAGTACTAATAAAATCATTATTATTAGTGCTCGAGAAGTCGCAAAGTTTGGTGTTTTCACACATGATGACTTCAACAACCAAACAAGCACACAAGCAAGCAAGAAAACCGGCAAAGGCAAAAGAAAACGGCGAAGGCGAAAGGCGAATGAAAACGGCAAATGTGAAGTGGGGGAGAGGAAAACGAGAGGCAACTGGCAACAAAAGCAAATGCAAGAGAAGAGTTTGTGAGACCTACTTGGATAGATCTTGATTTCTCCTCCCCGGCAACGGCGCCAGAAATACTTCTGATGTTTGTTGTGTATCCCTTACAACGACGCCAGAAATAGTCGTGTCGACGGCACCAGGAATCCTTTAGTTGCGGCTACGCCTTAAGGGACTTCCTAGGCAAGTATGCAAAGGATTTACCCCGTGGCCTTGGAGCCTTGCGTTGGTGTTCCCTCGAAGCGGAAAGGGTGATGTAGCACAGCGGTGGTAAGTATTTCCCTCAGTTTGAGAACCAAGGTATCAATCCGGTGGAGTAATACAAGATCCTGCACAAACACAAAAGCTTGCTCCCAATGCTATGAAGGGGTTGTCAATCTCTTATAGATTGTTTGCCAAGTGAGAACTGAAAGCAACAAAGTAACAAAGCAAAGTAAAAGAAGAGGTGTAAACGATGGATGTGAATAGACCCTGGGGCCGTAGTGTTTACTAGTGGCTTCTCTCATGAAAGCAAGTAGACGATGGGTGAACAAATTGTTGGAATTATGCCCTAGAGGCAATAATAAATTAGTTATTATTATATTTCTTTGTTCATGATAATCGTTTATTATCCATGCTATAATTGTATTGATTGGAAACACAGTGCATGTGTGGATACATAGACAAAACACTGTCCCTAGTAAGCCTCTAGTTGACTAGCTCGTTGATCAAAGATGGTCAAGGTTTCCTCACCATAGGCAAGTGTTGTCACTTGATAACGGGATCACATCATTAGGAGAATCATGTGATGGACTAGACCCAAACTAATAGACGTAGCATGTTGATCGTGTCATTTTGTTGCTACTGTTTTCTGCGTGTCAAGTATTTGTTCCTATGACCATGAGATCATATAACTCACTGACACCAGAGGAATGCTTTGTGTGTATCAAACATCGCAACGTAACTGGGTGACTATAAAGATGCTCTACAGGTATCTCCGAAGGTGTTCGTTGAGTTAGTATGGATCGAGACTGGGATTTGTCACTCCGTGTGACGGAGAGGTATCTCAAGGCCCACTCGGTAATACAACATCACACACAAGCCTTGCAAGCAATGTGACTTAGTGTAAGTTGCGGGATCTTGTATTACGGAACAAGTAAAGAGACTTGTCGGTAAACGAGATTGAAATAGGTATGCGGATACTGACGATCGAATCTCGGGCAAGTAACATACCGAAGGACAAAGGGAATGACATACGGGATTATATGAATCCTTGGCACTGAGGTTCAAACGATAAGATCTTCGTAGAATATGTAGGATCCAATATGGGCATCCAGGTCCCACTATTGGATATTAACCGAGGAGTCACTCGGGTCATGTCTACATAGTTCTGGAACCCGCAGGGTCTGCACACTTAAGGTTCGACGTTGTTTTATGCGTATTTGAGTTATATGGTTGGTTACCGAATGTTGTTCGGAGTCCCGGATGAGATCACGGACGTCATGAGGGTTTCCGGAATGGTCCGGAAACGAAGATTGATATATAGGATGACCTCATTTGATTACCGGAAGGTTTTCGGAGTTACCGGGAATGTACCGGGAAGGACGAATGGGTTCCGGATGTTCACCGGGGGGGCAGCCCACCCCGGGGAAGCCCATAGGCCTTGGGGGTGGAACCAGCCCTTGGTGGCCTGGTGGGACAGCCCAAGAAGGACCTATGCGCCATAGATAAAAAATCAAAGAGAAAAAAGGAGGTGGGAAGGAAGAGAAGGACTTCACGTTCCAATCCTAGTTGGACTAGGATTGGAGGAGGACTCCTCCTCCCCTTGGTGGCGCAGTCCTTGGGGCTCCTTGAGCCTCAAGGAAAGCCTCCCCTCCCCTCCTCCTATATATATGGAGCTATTAGTGCTAATTTGAGACAACTTTTGCCATGGCAGCCCGACCACATACCACCACGGTTTTTCCTCTAGATCGCGTTTCTGCGGAGCTCGGGCGAAGCCCTGCTGAGATTAGATCACCACCAACCTCCGGAGCGCCGTCACGCTGCCGGAAAACTCATCTACCTCTCCGTCTCTCTTGCTGGATCAAGAAGGCCGAGATCATCGTCGAGCTGTACGTGTGCTGAACGCGGAGGTGCCGTCCGTTCGGCACTATATCGAAGCGGATCGTGGGACTGATCGCGGGACGGTTCGTGGGACGGTTCGCAGGGCGGATCGAGGGACGTGAGGACGTTCCACTACATCAACCGCGTTTCTTAACGCTTCTGCTGTGCGATCTACAAGGGTACGTAGATCAGAAATACCCTCTCGTAGATGGACATCACCATGATAGGTCTTCGTGCGCGTAGGAAATTTTTTGTTTCCCATGCGACGTTCCCCAACAGTGGTATCAGAGCCAGGTTCATGCGTAGATGTCTTCTCGAGTAGAACACAAAAGTTTTTGTGGGCGGTGATGTGCGTTTTGCTACCCTCCTTAGTCTTTTCTTGATTCTGCGGTATTGTTGGATCGAAGCGGCTCGGACCGACATTACTCGTACGCTTACGAGAGACTGGTTTCATCGCTACGAGTAACTCTGTTGCTCAAAGATGACCGGCGAGTGTCGGTTTCTCCAACTTTAGTTGAATCGGATTTGACCGAGGAGGTCCTTGGATGAGGTTAAATAGCAATTCATATATCTCCGTTGTGGTGTTTGCGTAAGTAAGATGCGATCCTACTAGATAACCATGGTCACCACGTAAAACATGCAACAACAATTAGAGGACGTCTAACTTGTTTTTGCAGGGTATGCTTGTGATGTGATATGGCCAACGATGTGATGTGATATATTGGATGTATGAGATGATCATGTTGTAATAGTTAATATCGACTTGCACGTCGATGGTACGGCAACCGGCAAGAGCCATAGGGTTGTCTTTAAACTAACGTTTGTGCTTGTAGATGCGTTTACTATATTGCTAGGACGTAGCTTTAGTAGTAATATCATGAGTAGCACGACAACCCCCGATGGCGACACGTTGATGGAGATCATGATGATGGAGATCATGGTGTGACGCCGGTGACAAGAAGATCGTGTCGGTGCTTTGGTGATGGAGATCAAGAAGCACATGATGATGGCCATAGCATGTCACTTATGAATTGCATGTGATGTTAATCCTTTATGCTCCTTATCTTGCATAGAACGACGGTAGCATTATGAGGTGATCTCTCACTAAAATTTCAAGATGAAATTGTGTTCTCCCCGACCGTGCACCGTTGCGACAGTTCTTCGTTTCGAGACACCACGTGATGATCGGGTGTGATAGACTCAACTTTCACATACAACGGGTGCAAAACAGTTGCACACGAGGAACACTCGGGTTAAGCTTGACGAGCCTAGCATGTGCAGACATGGCCTCGGAACACATGAGACCGAAACGTCAAGCATGAATCGTATAGTTGATATGATTAGCATAGAGATGCTTACCACTGAAACTATTCTCGACTCACGTGATGATCGGACTTGAGATAGTGGATTTGGATCATGTACCACTCAAATGACTAGAGAGATGTACTTTTTGAGTGGGAGTTCTTAAGTAATATGATTAATTGAACTAATTGTCATGAACATAGTCTAATGGTCTTTGCGAATTACGATGTAGCTTGCGCTATAGCTCTACTATTTTTATATGTTCCTAGAGAAAATTTAGTTGAAAGTTGATAGTAGCAAACTTTGCAGAGGATTGTCCTCGTCGCTGCGCAGAAGGCTTATGTCCTTAATGCACCACTCGGTGTGCTGCACCTCGAGTGTCGTCTGTGGATGCTGTGAACATCCGACATACACGTTTCTGATGACTACACGATAGTTTGGTACAAAATACTTAATGGCTTAGAAGCAAGGCGCCGAAGACGTTTTGAAATGTCACGGAACATAAGTGATGTTCTAAAGAGATGAAATTGTGATTTCATGCTTGTGCCCTTGTTAAGAGGTACGAGACCTCTGACAAGATTCTTTGTCCACAAAGTAAAGGAGAAAAGCTCAATCGTTGAGCGTGTGCTCAGATTGTCTGAGTACGACATTCGCTTGAATCAAGTGGGAGTTAATCTTCCAGATGAGATAGTGATGGTTCTCCAAAGTCACTACCACCAAGCTGTGAGAGCTTCGTGATGAACTATAACATATCAAGGATAGATACAATGATCCTTGAGCGATTCGCGATGTTTGACACTGCAAAAGTAGAAATCAAGAAGGAGCATCAATAGTTGATGGTTAGTAAAACCACTAAGTTTCAAGAAAGGCAAGGGCTAGAAGGGATACTTCGTGAAATGGCAAAAAAATTGTTGCACTAATGAAGAGACCCAAGATTAAACCCAAACCCAAGACTAAGTGCTTCTGTAATGAGGGGAACAGTCACTGAGGCGGAGCAACTCTAGATACTTGGTAGATAAGAAGGCTGGCAAAAGTCGAAAGAAGTATATTTGATATACATGATGTTGATGTGTACTTTACTAGTACTCCTAGTAGCACGAGGGTATTGGATACCGGTTCGGTTGCTAAGTGATTAGTAACACGAAATGATAGCTACGGCATCAATGGAGACTAGCTAAAGGCGAGGTGACGATACATGTTGGAAGTGTTTCCAAGGTTGATATGATCAAAATTTCGCACGCTCCCTCTACCATCGGGATTGGTGTTAAACTGAAATAATTGTTATTTTGTGCTTGCGTTAAGCATGAACATGATTGGATCGTGTTTATTGCAATACGATTATTCATTTAAAAGAATAATGGTTACTCTATTTGCTTGAATAATCACCTTCAATGGTTTACTGAATCTCGATCGTAGTGTTACACATGTTCATGATATTGGTGCCAAAAGATACGAGGTAATGATGATAGTACCACTCACTTGTGGCACTGCCGCCTGAGTCATGTTGGTATAAATTGCATGAAGAGGCTCCATGATGATGGATATTTATACTCACCTAATTTTGAATCACTAGTGACATGCAAATCATACCACATGAGCAAGGCCTTGTTTTCATTGAGATGAAACAAGATAGTAACTTGTTGGAAGTGATACATTTTGATGTATGCAGTCCAATGGGTGCTAAGGCACGCTGTGGATATCATTATGTTCTTACTTCAATGACGATTTGAGTGGATACAAGAGTATTTAGTTAATGAATCACAAGTCTGAAATATTGAAAAGTTCAATTCTGTTTCGGAGTCAAGTTCGTCGTAACAAGAGGATAAACTGTCTACGATATGATCATAGAAATGAATATCTGAGTTACGAATTTTGGTACGCAATTAAGACAATGTGGAAATTGTTTCGTAGTTCATGCCACCTGGAACATCATAGTGTGATGATGTGTCTGAATGTCATAGCCACGCACTATTTGGTATGGTGCATGCTATGATGTCTCTTATCGAATTACCACTATCATTTATGGGTTATGCATTAGAGACAACCGCATTCACTTTAAATAGGGCACCGCGTATTTCCGTTGAGATGACACAGTATGGACTGAGGTTTAGAGAAATCTAAACTATCGTTTCTTGAAAGTTTGGGGCTTCGACACTTATGTGAAAAAGTTTCACTCTCATAAGCTCAAACCCAAAGCGGATAAATGCATCTTCATAGGATATCCAAAACAGTTGGGTACATCTCCCATCTCAGATCCGAAAGCAAAGTGTTTGTTTCTAGAAACGGATCCTTTCTCGAAGGAAAGGTTTCTCTCGAAAGAATTGAGTGGGAGGGTGGTAGAACTTGATAAGGTTATTGAACCATCACTTCAACCAGTGTGTAGCAGGGCGCAGGGAGTTGTTCCTGCGGCGCCTACACCAATTGAAGTGAAAGCTTATGATGGTGATCATCGAGCATCGAATCAAGTTACTACAAATCTCGTAGGTTGACAAGGTCGCGTACTACTGCAGAGTGGTACGGTAACCCTGTCTTGGAGGTCATGTTGTTGAGCAACAATGAACCTACGAGTTATGGAGAAAGCAATGGTGGGACCGGATTCCGACAAATGGCTGGAGGCCATGAAATCCGAGAGAGGATCCATGTATGAAAACAAAGTGTAGACTTTGGAAGAACTACTTGATGGTCATAGTACTATTGAGTAAAGATGGATCTTTAAAAGGAAAACAAACAATGATGGTGATAAGTCACTATTAAGAAAAGCTCGACTTGTCGCAAAGATGTTTCCGACAAGATCAAACAGTTGACTATGATGAGACTTTCTCACTCGTAGCGATGTTGAAAGTCTGTTAGAATTATGTTAGTAGTTGTTGCATTATTTATGAAATATTGCACATAGGATGTGAAAACATTGTTTCCTCGACGGTTTCCTTGAGCAAGCATTGTATGTGATACAACCAGGAGGTTTTGTCGATCCTAAAGATACTAGCAAGTATGCAAGCTCCAGCGATCCTTCAATGGACTGGTGCAAGCATCTCGGAGTTGGATATACACTTTAATGAGATGATCAAAGATTTTGGGTTTGCACAAGACTTATGATAAACTTGTATTTCCAAAGAAGTGAGTGGGAGCGCTATAGAATTTCTGATAAGTATGTGTGGTTGACATATTGTGGATCAGAAGTAATGTAGAATTTCTGTAAAGCATACAAGGTTGTTTGAAAGGAGTTTTCAAAGGAGTACCTGGATTGCGCTACTTGAACGTTGAGCATCAAAGATCTATGGAGATAGATCAAAAGCGCTTAATAGAAGTTTCAACAAGATGCATGCCTTGACAAGTTTTTGAAGGAGTTCAAAATAGATCACCAAAGAAGGAGTTCTTTGTTGCGTTGTAAGGTGTGAATTTGAGTAAGACTCAAAACCCGACCCTGGCAGAATAAAGAGAATAGACGAAGGTCATATTCTATGCCTTGGCCGTAGAATCTGAAGTATGCCATGCTGGGTACCGCACCTGATGTGTGCCTTGACTCAAAGTCTGTTGAGAGGTACAGAGAGTGATCCATGATTGAATCACTAGCAGCGGTCCAAATTTATACTTAGTAACTGATGGACTAAGGAATTTTTCTCGATTATGGAGGTGGTTAAAGAATTCGCCGTAAAGGGTTACGTTGATGCAAGCTTTGACACTAATCCGAATAACTATGAGTAGTGAAACAGATTCATATAGTAGAGTAGATATTTGGAGTATTTCCGAATAGCACATAGTAGCAGCATCTATAAGATGACATAAATATTTGTAAAGAACACACGGATCTGAAAGTTTCAGAACCATTGAATAAAACCTCTCTCACGAGCAAGACGTGATCAGACCCCATAACTATATGGGTGTTGGATTCGTTGGAATCACATGGTGATGTGAACTAGATTATTGACTCTAGTGCAAGTGGGAGACTGTTGGAAATATGCCCTAGAGGCAATAATAAATTAGTTATTATTATATTTCTTTGTTCATGATAATCGTTTATTATCCATGCTATAATTGTATTGATTGAAAACACAGTGCATGTGTGGATACATAGACAAAACACTGTCCCTAGTAAGCCTCTAGTTGACTAGCTCGTTGACCAAAGATGGTCAAGGTTTCCTGACCATAGGCAAGTGTTGTCACTTGATAACGGGATCACATCATTAGGAGAATCATGTGATGGACTAGACCCAAACTAATAGACGTAGCATGTTGATCGTGTCATTTTGTTGCTACTGTTTTCTGCGTGTCAAGTATTTGTTCCTATGACCATGAGATCATATAACTCACCGACACCAGAGGAATGCTTTGTGTGTATCAAACGTCGCAACGTAACTGGGTGACTATAAAGATGCTCTACAGGTATCTCCGAAGGTGTTCGTTGAGTTAGTATGGATCGAGACAGGGATTTGTCACTCCGTGTGACGGAGAGGTATCTCAGGGCCCACTCCGTAATACAACATCACACACAAGCCTTGCAAGCAATGTGACTTAGTGTAAGTTGCGGGATCTTGTATTACGGAACGAGTAAAGAGACTTGCCGGTAAACGAGATTGAAATAGGTATGCGGATACTGACGATCGAATCTCGGGCAAGTAACATACCGAAGGACAAAGGGAATGACATACGGGATTATATGAATCCTTGGCACTGAGGTTCAAACGATAAGATCTTCATAGAATATGTAGGATCCAATATGGGCATCCAGGTCCCGCTATTGGATATTGACCGAGGAGTCACTCGGGTCATGTCTACATAGTTCTCGAACCCGCAGGGTCTGCACACTTAAGGTTCGACGTTGTTTTATGCGTATTTGAGTTATATGGTTGGTTACCGAATGTTGTTCGGAGTACCGGATGAGATCACGGACGTCACGAGGGTTTCCGGAATGGTCCGGAAACGAAGATTGATATATAGGATGGCCTCATTTGATTACCGGAAGGTTTTCGCAGTTACCGGGAATGTACCGGGAATGACGAATGGGTTCCGGATGTTCACCGGGGGGGCAGACCACCCCGGGGAAGCCCATAGGCCTTGGGGGTGGCGCACTAGCCCTTGGTGGGCTGGTGGGACAGCCCAAGAAGGCCCTATGCGCCATAGATAGAAAATCAAAGAGAAAAGAAAAAAAAGGAGGTGGGAAGGAAGAGGACTCCACCTTCCAATCCTAGTTGGACTAGGATTGGAGGAGGACTCCTCCTCCCCTTGGTGGCGCAGCCCCTGGGGCTCCTTGAGCCTCAAGGCAAGCCTCCCCTCCCCTCCTCCTATATATATGGAGCTATTAGGGATGATTTGAGACAACTTTTGCCACGGCAGCCCGACCACATACCTCCATGGTTTTTCCTCTAGATCGCGTTTCTGCGGAGCTTGGGCGGAGCCCTGCTGAGATTAGATCACCACCAACCTCCAGAGCACCGTCACGCTGCCGGAGAACTCATCTACCTCTCCGTCTCTCTTGCTGGATCAAGAAGGCCGAGATCATCGTCGAGTTGTACGTGTGCTGAACGCGGAGGTGTCCTCCGTTCGGCACTAGATCGAAGCGGATCGTGGGACGGATCGCGGGACGGTTCGTGGGACGGTTCGTGGGGCAGATCGAGGGACGTGAGGATGTTCCACTACATCAACCGCGTTTCTTAACGCTTCTGCTGTGCGATCTACAAGGGTACGTAGATCAGAAATCCCCTCTCGTAGATGGACATCACCATGATAGGTCTTCGTGCACGTAGGAAATTTTTTGTTTCCCATGCGACGTTCCCCAACACAAATTACTGTCGAGCAATTGATAGAACCGCGCAAAGTCGTGACGATATCTATGCAATGATTATATCTATAGGCATCACGTCCAAAACAAGTAGACCGATACTTTCTGCATCTACTACTATTACTCCACACGTCGACCGCTATCCAGCATGCATCTAGTGTATTAATTCCATAAGAACAGAGTAACGCCTTAAGCAAGATGACATGATGTAGAGGGATAATCTCAAACCAATGATAAAAACCCCATCTTTTTACCCTTGATGGCAACTACTTGACGTGTGCCTTGCTGGCCCTACTGTCACTGGGAAAGGTCACCACATGGTAGAACCCAAAACCAAGCACTTCTCCCATTGCAAGAATCATAGATCTAGTTGGCCAAACAAAACCCAAGACTCGCTGAGACTTACAAGGATATCAAATCATGAATATAATAAATGATCAAAGACTCAAATATATATCATAGATAATCTGATCACAAATCCACAATTCATCAGATCTCGACAAACACACCGCCAAAGAAGATTACATCGGATAGATCTCCATGAAGATCATGGAGAACTTTGTATTGAAGATCCAAGAGAGAGAAGAAGCCATCTAGCTACTAACTACGGACCCGTAGGTCTGAAGTGAACTACTCACGAGTCATTGGAGGGGCGATGATGATGATGAAGAAGCCCTCCAAATCCAAAGTCCCCACCGGCAGGGCGCCGGGAAGGGTCTCCAGATGAGATCTCGCAGAAACGGAAGCTAGCGGCGGCGGAAAAGTATTTTCGAGGCTCCCCTGATTTTTTGCGGAATATTTCGGAATTTATAGGCCAAAGACCTAGGTCAGGGGGCGGCCAGGGAGGCCACAAGCCTGCCCACTGCCGCTTCGCCCCTAGTGGTGGAGTGGGGGCTTGTGGGCTCCCTGGAGCCCACCTGGCCTGGCCCTAAATCCCCCTGGTCTTCTTTTGTTCGGGAAAAAATCATTTCGGCGTTTTACTTCCATTTGGACTCCGTTCCAAAATCAGATCTGAAAAGAGTCAAAAACACGGAAAAAACAGGAGCTGGTCCTTGGCACTGAATTAATAAGTTAGTCCAAAAAAAGATATAAAAGGTACATAAAACAACCAGAGAAGACAAGACAACAGTGTGAAACCATCAAATTATAGATACATTTGAGACGTATGAGTAACCTCGAGGGTCAACACTCCCACACCCCCACGCTTCCCCGCTCCCCAACCACCGTCATGCCACTCCCGTCCACCCCACTCCACCACCGCCTCCTCCTGCTCCTCCTCGCCGCCGTCGCCTGCACGGGGCTGCCCACCTCCGCGTCCAAGCCCACACCGCCCGAGCCCTGCGCCTCCGCCACGGCCTGCCCCGCGCTGCTCTCCTACACCCTCCACGCCGACCTCAAGCTCGCCGAGCTGGCCGCGCTCTTTGCCGCCGACCCGCTCGCCATCCTCGCCGCCAACGTCATCGACTTTGCCGTCCCTAGTCCGTCCAACCGCATCCTCCCGGACGGCCTCGCGCTGCGCGTGTCGGTTCCCTGCGCCTGCTCCGGTGGCATCGGCAGGGCCACCTCCGGCCGCTACGTCTCCCGCCCGGGGAACATGCTCGCCTCCATCGCCTCGCGCGTCTACGGCGGCCTCACCGCCCCGGATTGACATGATCTAGACACATGTACGGTCGATAACCAATAGTGGGACATGGATGTCCATATTGGTTCCTACTTATTCTAAGAAGATCTTTATCGATCGAACCTCAATGTCAAGGACTTAGTTAATCCCGTATGTAGTCCCTTTGTTTATCGGCACGTTACTTGCCCGATATTCGATCATCGATATCTCCATACCTAGTTCAACCTCGTTACCGGCAAGTCTCTTTACTCGTTCTGTAATACAAGGTCTCGTGGCTAACTCTTGAGTCACATTGCTTGCGAGGTCATTGTGATGTTGTATTACCGAGTGGGCCGTTAGATACTTCTCCATCACACGGAGTAACAAATCCTAGTCTTGATCCATGCCAACTCAACAGACACCCTCGAAGATACCTGTAGAGCATCTTTATAGTCACCCAGTTACGTTGTGACGTTTGATACACACAAGGTACTCTTTCGGTGTCACTGAGTTGCATGATCTCATGGTCATAGGAACACATACTTGACATGAAGAAAACAATAGCAATAAACTGACACGATCATATGCTACATTCATAGTTTGAGTCTTGTCCATCACATCATTCTCCTAAATATGTGATTCATTATCAAATGTCAACTCATGTCCATGTCCAGGAAACCTTGACCATCTTTGATCAACGAGCTAGTCCATTAGAGGCTCACTAGGTACATATTGTTGTCTATGTGAAAGTGCAATCATGCCCTTAATCATATATCAATGGTGTTGACAACATAATATAGGAAACTAATCATATTCATGAAGTGTATCTTAGGTTTTGTTCCCAAGAGAGTGTTGTGTGGATCGTGACTATCATGTCCAGGATGCTTAAGAACGAAGAAATAAGACGAAGTGTTCTTTCACTTTATTTATCATTCTTGAGTATAGGGATCCCACACTATTCAGAGGGGATCACTGGGTCTCGCAAGAAACTTGCTCAAAAATTTAGGAAATACCTCTCTCTCTATTTCCCTTATGGTTGTTCTGTTCTTGTCCGGACGACCGGTGGTTCTCGGATGTCCGGACGCGGGATGGTCAGCGTCCTCCAGAAATCTGGAGCTAGCCATCACATCCAAATCCTCGGATTTCCGGTCCCTCCGATCGTCCAAGCTCCGGAAACCCGGGTACGGTCAGTAATCTGTAGCCAGTCACCAGATCCAAATTGTCGGACTTCTCACTCCTTCTGGACGACCGTGCCCCGGATGGCCGACGTCCTCAGTACGTCCGTATGCTGTTCACTATTTCCACCAGATGATGTGCTAACCTGCTCCTTCTTGTTTCTTTGGATGACCGACCCCTGTCAGATGTCCGACCCCTCCTGGTTTTTTGGACGACCGAGAACTGTCGGGCGTCCCGCATTTCACAGCATAAGCGGCACCAACAACCATTTTTCTATCACCACTATATATAGTCTTCTCCCGCCTCGTGTAGGGGTTGTCCAACACAGTCAAAAGATTCCAAGAACACCTTTCTCTCTCACTCCCATTTGTTTACACCAAATCCTAGATCCTGTTGGAAATATGCCCTAGAGGCAATAATAAAGTGGTTATTATTATATTTGCTTGTTCATGATAATTGTCTATTGTTCATGCTATAATTGTATTAACCGGAAACAGTAATACATGTGTGAATATATAGATCACAATATGTCCCTAGTAAGCCTCTAGTTGGCAAGCTCGTTGATCAACAGATGATCATGGTTTCCTGATCATGGACATTGGATGTCGTTGATAACGGGATCACATCATTAGGAGAATGATGTGATGGACAAGACCCAATCCTAAGCATAGCACTAGATCGTGTTGTTCGTCTACTAAAGCTTTTTTTAATGTCAAGTATGATTTCCTTGGACCGTGAGATTGTGCAACTCCCGGATACCGTAGAAGTGCTTTGGGTGTATCAAACGTCAAAACGTAACTGGGTGACTATAAAGATGCACTACGGGTATCTCCAAAAGTGTCTGTTGAGTTGGTACGAATCAAGATCGGGATTTGTCACTTCGTGTGACAGAGAGGTATCTCTGGGCCCACTCGATTGAACATCATCATAATGAGATCAATGTGACTAAGGAGTTAGTCACGGGATAGTGTGCTATGGAATGAGTAAAGAGACTTGCCGGTAACGAGATTGAACAAGGTATAGGGATACCGACGATCGAATCTCGGGCAAGTATCGTACCGATGGACAAAGGGAATTGTATACGGGATTGATTGAATCCTTGACATCGTGGTTCATCCGATGAGATCGTCGCGGAACGTGTGGGAGCCAACATGGATATCCAGACCCCACTGTTGGTTATTGGTCGGAGAGGTGTCTCGGTCATGTCTGCATGCTTCCCGAACCCGTAGGGTCTACACACTTAAGGTTCGATGACGCTAGGGTTATAGGGAAATAGTGTACGTGGTTACCAAAGGTTGTTCGGAGTCCCGGATGATATCCCGGAAGTCACGAGGAGTTCCAGAATGGTCCGGAGGTAAAGATTGGTATATAGTATGAAAGGTTTTGGACACCGGAAATGTTTCGGACGTCACCAGTAGCGTACCGGGACCACCGGAAAGGGTTCCACAGATCCACTGGGAGGGGCCACTAGCCCCAAAGGGTGACATGGGCCAAAAGGTGGAAGGGAACTGATGACCGACAAGTATAGGGGATCAATCGTAGTCCTTTCGATAAGTAAGAGTGTCGAACCCAACGAGGAGGAGAAGGCTCTGATAAACGGATTTCAGCAAGGTAATAACTGCAAGAACTGAAAGTAGCGGTAACAAGTGATTGTGTTGCGAGGTGAAACGTAGCCAGCAAAGAGTAACAAGTAACAAGTAGTAGCAACGGTGCAGCAAGTGGCCCAATCTTTTTGTATCAAGGGAAAAGCCTGACCAAAGTCTTATAGGAGGAAAAACGCTCCCGAGGACACACGGGAATTTCTGTCATGCTAGTTTCATCATGTTCATATGATTCGCGTTCGTTACTTTGATAGTTTGATATGTGGGTGGACCGGCGCTTGGGTACTGCCCTTACTTGGACAAGCATCCCACTTATGATTAACCTCTCTCGCAAGCATCCGCAACTACAAAAGAAGAATTAAGACAAAGTCTAGCCATAGCATTAAACTAGTGGATCCAAATCAGCCCCTCACGAAGCAACGCATAGACTGGGGTTTAAGCTTCTGTCACTCCGGCAACCCATCATCTACTTACTACTTCCCAATGCCTTCCTCTAGGCCCAAATATAGTGAAGTGTTATGTAGTCGACGTTCACATAACACCACTAGAGGAAAAGACAACATACAACATATCAAAATACCGAACGAATATCAAATTCACATGACTATTATCAGCATGACTTATCCCATGTCCTCAGGAACAAAAGTAACTACTCACAAAACATAATCATAATCATGATCAGAGGTGTAATGAATAGCATAAAGGATCTGAACATAAACTCTTCCACCAAGTAATCCAACTAGCATCAACTACAAAGAGTAATCAACACTAGTAGCAACCTTACAAGTACCTATCGGAGTTACGAGACGAAGATTGGTTACAAGAGATGAACTAGGGATTGGAGAGGAGATGGTGTTGATGAAGATGTTGATGAAGATGCCTCCCCTCCGACGAGTGGAGTGTTGGTGATGACGATGGCGATGATTTCCCCCTCCGAGAGGGAAGTTTCCCCGGCAGGATCGTCCTGCCGGAGCTCTAGATTGGATCTGCTCAAGTTCCGCCTCGTGGCGGCGACGAAACCAGAAAAAGCTCTTGATTGATTTTTTCCAGACCAAAACCCTTCATATAGCAAAAGAGGGGGGCTAGTGGGCCGCCAGGCAGCCCACAAGCTTGCCCTGCGCCACCATGGGGGTGGTGGCGGTGGGCAAGCTTGTGGAGCCCTGGTGGCCCCCCTCCGGTAGTTCTTTCGCCCAGTATTTTTTATATAATCCAGAAAAAATCCACGTAACTTTTCAGGGCATTTGGAGATGTGCAGAATAGTGGACTAGGATTTGCTCCTTTTCTAGTCCAGAATTCCAGCTGCCTGAATTCTCCCTCTTCAAATAAACCTTGCAAAATAAAGAGAGAAAATGCATAAATATGGTACCACAGGTAATATAACAGCCCAAAAAGCAATAAATATCAACATGAAAGCATGATGCGAAATGGACGTATCAACTCCCCCAAGCTTAGACCTCGCTTGTCCTCAAGCGAAAACCAAGTTCCATAAACTTGTCCACATGTTGAGGGACGAAGGTGTCGATAAAACGTAATACGGACATGAGGGCATCATGATCACACATAGGACATCAATATATCATAAAGATTCTTATGGGAAAGTAACAATTCCTTCACAAAGCAAAGCATGAAGCGAAAACCATACCGAGAAGTAACCAACAATAGTCCATAGTCATTGAAGCAATTGCAATTTATCACAACATCAGAAAGAGTCAACTAAGAGCTTGTAAAGCAAACCCACATACTCAATCATCTCTTTCGTTTTCCACAATTGTTATAACTCACGTGGTACTCATGGTGTCAAAGTTTCAGCTGGACACAGAGGAAGATAGGGGCTTATAGTTTGCCTCCCAACCATTTACCTCAAGGGTAAAGTCAACAAACATGTGACGGTAGCCAAGACAAAGGCAAAAATAGGGAATTGGTGACGATCACTGATCGTGCAATCTCTGGCGTTAGCTAGACGAATGCTTATGACAACAAACCTTCTCCTGCAACGGCACCAGAAGAATGCTGAAAGCACTCCCCAGTAGTGAGACTAGAAGAATGTTGTTTACGGCCCACCAGCGCATGGGTTCGCAGCAGTTTTTGAGGGTAGAGTATTTGACCCAATTTGTTGATAAGCCCGTCAGGAGGTGAGAGAATACTCTCGAGTATTAGCAGCTGAATTTGTCGGATTCAACCACACCTGAAATATTAGTATCTGCAAGCACAGTAGTAACAGCAAAGTAATATGATAACAACGGTGTCAGAAATGATCTGTTGACGGCAGACTATTCCTAACGATTGTATCAATGGAGCCTCCGTTGCCGCGTTGACAGAAGTTGTCAGTTCCCGTCAACGGTCAGCGGATCAACAGTGTAGCAGGTAGCAGCAGTGTAACGAGCAATAGGAGTGGCAAGCAACAGCAGTAGTGACAACAGTAGCAAGTAGCAACAGTAGCAAGCGACAGTAGTAGCAACAGTAGCAGCAGAGCAAGACAAGTAATAGTAGTAGCAACAGTAGTAGCAGCAGTAGAGCAAGACAAGTAAGAGCAGTAGAAACAGTAGTAGCAGTACCAGAGCAACACAAGTAACAACAGCATTAGGACAAACTCGTAGGCAATGGGTCGGTGATTTGTTTGGATGATATTCATCATGTAACAGCTATAACACGAAGAGATATGTGGCTAGCTCCCGTTCGTCAATGTGATGTAGGCATGCATTCCATGTGTCGTCATACGTGCTTAGGGAAAAGAACTTGCATGACATCTATTGTCCATCCCACCCGTGGTAGCAGGGTCCAAAAGGAAACTACGGGATATTAAGGTTCTCCTTTTAATAAAGAACCAGATCAACGCATTAGCACTTGGTGAACACATGAACTCCTCAAACTATGGTCATCACCGGGAGTGGTTCCGGTTATTGTCACTCCGGGGTTGCCGGATCATAACACATAGTAGGTAACTACAACTTGCAAGGTTGGATCTAAAACACACATATATTGGTGACAACATAATAATTTCAGATCTGAAGTCATGGCACTCGGGCCCTAGTGACAAGCATTAAGCATGGCAAAGTAGTTGCAACATCAAATCTCAGAACATAGTGGATACTAGGGATCAATCCCCATCAAAACTAACTCGATTACATGATAGATCTCATCCTACTCATCACCGCCCAGTGAGCCTACGAATAGATTACTCACGAACGACGAAGAGGTTCAAGGAGTTTGAGAGGGAAGAAGGTTGATGATGACGATGACGATGATTTCCCCCTCTCCGGAGCCCAAGACGGACTCCAGATCTTCCTTCCAGATGAAGAACAGGTGGTGGCGGCGCCTTCGTATCGAAAATGCGACGAAAACTTCTCTTTTTATTTCTTTCTGGGACGAAAGACAACTTATAGAGCTGGAATTGGGGGCGGCAGATGCCTGTGGCCCCCACAAGCCTGCCCATCGCCACCAGGGGGTGGTGGCGGAGCAGGGGCTTGTCGTCCACTGGCCCACCCCCTGAGGTGGAACTTGGCGCAGATATTTTTTGATATTTTCCAAAACTGCTCCCCGTAAATTTTCAGGACGTTTGGAGAACTTCTATTTCTCCACAAAAATAACACCAAGGCAATTCTGCTGAGAACAGCGCCAGTCCAGGTTAGTTCCATTCAAATCATGCAAATTATAGTCCAAAACAAGGGCAAAAGAGTTTGGAAAAGTAGATATGTTGGAGACGTATCAATCAACATGACTCTTACAAGGGTAAAAAGTAAAGGTACAAAATAGGCCCTTCACAGAGGGAAACAGAGGTTGTCATGCGCTTTTGAGGTTTGAATGCGTGTCCTCTTAGTGCGGAGGAACGTCATTTTATATTGCCTCCTATGATAAAGAACTTTATTATACAGTTTGTCGCTTTTATGTCTTCCTCATCAGAGGTTCGTACAAAGTTTATTTTCCACACACTAATAGATCATACATATTAGAGAGCAATTTTTATTGCTTGCACCAATGACAACTTACTTGAAGGATCTTATTCAATCCATAGGTAGGTATGGTGGACTCTCATGGCAAAACTGGTTGGAGGTTTATGGATGCACAAGTAGTATCTCTACTTGGTGCGGGAGTTTTGGCTAATATGAGGTGGAAGCAATCGTCACATGCTAAGGGATCTCTAATCATATAACATTGTTTGGAACCAAGCAAACACAATTCATTATGTTGTCTTCCTTGTCCAACATCTACTCCTAGGAATGTAATAGTTTGGTGAGTGCTCACAATTATAAAAAGTGTCTAAGATGATATATTTATATGTGAGCCTCTCTTTCCTTATTACTTCTTATTAATTGCAACAATGACTAATGTCTATGTTGATTTATTCTCAACAAGTTTCAATGATCATACGTGTCAAATGTGAAGCTATCACTTTCCATAAGATCGTCTCATGATCTTTCATGCTATCGATCTTTTCATACTTTTGATCATGGCACAAAGCAAAGCCCTTGACTAAGACACTCTTTATTATATAGCTCGTAAGCTCCAATACATCGAGGGAGAGACAAAAGCAAAAGACTCAAACTAAAAACTAAAGACTTATTCCTCTAAGAGAAGAAATAAAAACTGAAAAGGAAAGAACTAAAACAAAGGTAAAAGCAAAAGATATAAAGGTGATACGATACCAGGGCAACTCCCCCAAGCTTGGCAGAAGCCAAGGGGATTGCCCATACCAATGCTTAGTTGTCTTCCTTTGGTGGTGAAGGTGTTGTTGTTGTCGCCTTTGATTCCAAGAGAGCTATCAATCTTTGATTTATACCTTTGAGATCAGTGACATGGTTTTGCAGCAAAACAACTTCACAAGAAAGAGAAATATTGCGAGCACGAGTTGTTTCGCAAAACCTCAAGAGTTCAATCAAGGATGGAGACATCACGTGGAGGAAGGGTTGGAGAAAATCTACTCCTTCAACGTCTTCAATATTGAACATAGGTTGAACTTCCTCCCTAGCTTGGGTTTTCTCCTTAGCTTGGTCCCTGGCTTCCGTGACTTCTACTCTTTTCAGATCAGCATCTACTTCCTCATGAACTTGGTGAAGATCATTCTCCCCAATAGATTCCTGAGACATCTTTGCTCTAAATCTACGGCAGACAACAAGCTCGAAACGAAAACAGAGGAAAACTACGCGATGTGGAGATCAAAACCTTCGGGCGACTATATATTGATTTTTTTCTGGGCCAGAAGGAGTCCTCCACCAGAAAACGGAGTCCAGGAGGCACACGAGGTGCCCACAAGCTTGCCCTCCGCCACCAGGGGGGTAGGGGGCGGTGGCAGGGCTTGTGGCCGCCTCGTTCGCTCTCCGGACTGCTTTTTATTTTTCTAATTTTCCAAAAATTCCAAAACGGAGGAAATTTCCTATTGGAAAAGTATCGGAGTCCAATTTCTTACCGAAACAGATACATCTTCGTTTTCAAGGTCTCAAACAGGCTGATAAACATCCCTTATGTACTCCTCTGGAGTTATGACATTGATGATATTGGTATCAACATTTATGGGAGTACCAGAGATGTAATGCTTCATTCTTTGCCCATTTACCAATCTAGGAAAATTTCCTTCCGTGTTATTGATTTTGATAGCACCGGAACGATATACTTCGTCGATAATATAGGGACCTTCCCTTTTAGAGAGAATCTTGCCTGCAAAGAATCTCAAACGAGAATTGTATAGCAAGACATAATCACCTACATTGAACTCTCGTTTCTGTATTCGTTTGTCGTGCCATCTCTTAACCTTTTCCTTGAACAACATGGCATTCTCATATGCCTGGGCTCTCCATTCATCTAACGAGCTGATATCAAACAACCGCTTCTCACCGGCAAGTTAGTTGAGCTCTTTGATTGCCCAATAAGCTTTGTGTTCCAGCTCAAGAGGTAATGGCAGGCTTTACCGTAAACCATTTTATACGGTGACATGCCCATGGGATTCTTATAAGCAATCCTATAAGCCCATGTGCATCGTCAAGTTTGCTAGACCAGTTCTTTCGAGATCTATTGACGGTCTTTTGTAAGATCAACTTGATCTCCCTATTACTCAACTCCACTTGACCACTAGACTGAGGATGATAAGGAGATGCAACTCTATGGTTGACATCATACTTAGCTAGCATCTTGCGGAAAACACCATGAATGAAGTGTGAACTGCCATCAGTCATCAAGTATCTAGGGACTCCAAATCTTGGGAATATGACTTCTTTAAGCATCTTAATAGAGGTGTGGTGATCAGCATTTTTAGTGGGGATAGCTTCTACCCACTTAGTAACGTAATCCACAGCAACTAAGATGTGAGTGTACCCATTGGAACTCGGGAAGGGTCCCATATAATCAAAGCCCGAGACATCAAATGGTTCAGCGATAAGTGAATAGTTCATAGGCATCTCTTGACGCTTACTGATGTTCCCTATCCTTTGGCATTCGTCACAAGACAAGACAAACTTACGGGCATCCTTGAAGAGAGTGGGCCAATAGAAACCTGATTGCAATACCTTATGGGCAGTTCTATCTCCAGCATGGTGTCCTCCGTAGGCTTCGGAATGACACTTCTGTAGGATCTGTCCCTGTTCATGTTTAGGCACACAACGTATAATAACACCATCTACTCCTTCCTTATAAAGGTGAGGATCATCCCAAAAGTAGTGTCTCAAATCAAAGAAGAATTTCTTATTTTGTTGATAGGTGAAACTGGGTGGTATGTATTTGACTACGATATAGTTTGCATAATCGGCATACCACGGTGCACTATGTGAAGTGCGGATGACATTTAATTGCTCATCAAGAAAGTTGTCATCAATAGGTAGTGGGTCATCAAGGACATTCTCTAGCCTAGACAAGTTATCTGCTACAGGGTTATCAGCACCCTTTCGGTCAACGACGTGCAAATCAAATTCCTGTAGCAGGAGAACCCATCTGATCAGCCTAGGCTTAGCATCCTTCTTCTCCATAAGGTACTTAATAGCAGCATGATCAGAGTGAATAGTGACTTTGGAGTCAACTATGTAAGATCTGAACTTTTCACATGCAAACACGACTGCTAAAAATTCCTTCTCCGTAGTGGCATAGTTTCTTTGGGCACTGTCTAGAGTTTTACTAGCGTAGTGAATGACATTCAACTTCTTGTCAACTCTTTGTCCTAGAACAGCACCAAAGCATAATCACTAGTGTCACACATGATTTCAAAGGGCAAGTTCTAGTCAGGTGGTTGAACAATAGGTGCGGTTATCAAAGCCTTCTTAAGTATTTCGAAAGCTTCCTCCCAATCCTCATCAAAAACAAAAGGAACATCCTTCTACAAGAGGTTGGTAAGAGGCCTAGAAATCTTAGAGAAGTCTTTAATGAACCTTCTATAGAAACCAGCATGACCTAAGAAACTTCGTATACCTCTGATATCTGTGGGGAAAGGCATTTTCTCAATTGCATCAACCTTAGCCTTATCAACTTCAATGCCTCTCTCAGAAATTTTGTGTCCTAAGACGATACCTTCATTAACCATAAAGTGGCACTTCTCCCAATTCAAGACGAGGTTGGTTTCTTCGCATCTCTGTAAGACTCGATCTAGGTTGTTGAGGCAATCATCAAAGGAAGACCCGTAAATGGAGAAGTCATCCATGAAAACCTCGACGATCTTTTCACAAAAGTCAGAGAATATAGCCATCATACATCTTTGGAAGGTGGCAGGTGCATTACATAAGCCAAAAGGCATACGTCTATAGGCAAAGGTACCAAAAGGGCAGGTGAAAGTGGTTTTCTCTTGATCAGATTGTGCAACAGGTATTTGCGAGAAACCTGAATAAACGTCTAGAAAGCAGAAGTGTGTGTGTTTTGATAGCCTTTCTAGCATTCGGTCGATGAACGGCAAAGGATAATGATCTTTCCTGGTTGCCTTGTTCAGTTTCCGGAAGTCTATCACCATTCTATAGCCGGTAATTATCCTTTGTGGTATTAGTTCATCCTTATCATTAGGAACGACGGTGATACCTCCCTTATTAGGTACGCAATGTACTGGACTTACCCAATCACTATGAGCAACATGATAAATGATTCCTGCTTCTAGAAGCTTTAATATTTCTTTTCTAACGACCTCTTTCATCTTAGGATTTAATCTCCTTTGATGATCAGCAACTGGTTTAAAGTCAGGATCGGTTTTAATCTTGTGCTGACATAGAGTAGGACTAATACCCTTAAGATCATCAAGAGTATATCCAATAGCAGCACGGTGCTTCCTCAGAGTTTTTAGTAACTTCTTCTCTTCGCGCTCTGAGAGGAGAGCACTAATAATGACAGGATATATCTCCTTCTCATCAAGATAGGCATACTTAAGAGTATCAAGCAACTGTTTAAGCTCGAACACAGGATCACCCTTCGGTGGGGGAGGATCCCCAAGCAGTTCAACAGGCAGATTATTCTTGAGAATAGGATATTGTTCTAAGACAATTCTATCTATCTCATGTCTCTCCTCCATATGCATATCATTTTCGTGCTCAAGCAGATATTGCTCTAAAGGATCCGTAGGAGGTACGACAATAGAGGCAAGAACAATCATTTCATCTCTACCAGACGACTCTCTTTCATGGGTTTGTCTTCCAAACTTGGAGAAGTTAAATTCATGAGACACACCCTCGAAACTTACTGTGACAGTCTGCTTAATGCAATCAATGTGAGCATTGACAGTGTTGAGAAAGGGTCTACCAAATATGATGGGACAAAAGCTATCTTGTGCAGTACCAAGGACGAGGAAATCAGTAGGATACTTCGTCTTACCACACAGGACTTCTACGTCTCTCACAATTCCCAGAGGGCAGATAGTGTCTCTATTAGCTAGCGTAATAGTGACATCAATGGGTTCTAACTTAGCAGGTGCAATCTCATCTTTGATTTCATCATATAGAGAATGGGGTATTGCACTAACACTAGCTCCCATATCACATAAACCATGGTAACAGTGATCTCCTATCTTAACAGAAACAACGGGCAGGCCAACTACAGGTCCGTGTTCGTCTTTCGCGTGAGGTTTAGCAATTCTAGCGGAGTCCTCACAGAATTTGATAACATGCCCATCTATGTCTTCGGCGATCTCTGATAATACCAACACTAGGTTCAACTCTAATCTCCTCAGGGGGTGCAAGTGATCTAATGTAACCCCTACGTATCACAGTTGAAGCTTTAGAATAATCCTTTATCCTAGCAGGGTATGGTGGTTTCTCAGTGTAAGCACAAGGAACAACGGGATCACTAAAAGCTATGATTTTCTCCTCAACTAGATTGGTTTTGGCTATGTTGCTTTCTACAGGAGGATGATATTTAAACCACTTCTCTTTGGGAAGATCGACATGAGCAGCAAAAGATTCACATAGAGAAGCTACTATCTCAGAGTCAAGTCCATACTTAGCGCTAAAATCTCTAGAAGTGTTTGTCTCAACAAAAGATTTAACGCAATCAAACTCGAAATTCGTACCTGACTCCTTACCTTCCTCCAGCTCCCAATCTTCAGAGTTGCGTTTGATTCTCTCCAATGAATTCCACTTGTGATCAATATCCT
Organism: Hordeum vulgare subsp. vulgare; assembly: GCF_904849725.1. Classification (NCBI taxonomy): domain Eukaryota; kingdom Viridiplantae; phylum Streptophyta; class Magnoliopsida; order Poales; family Poaceae; genus Hordeum; species Hordeum vulgare. Next base: position 457,230,261 of record NC_058522.1, read on the forward strand.
TCTTCATAAAAGAACCAGCACAAGAAGTGTCAAGCATGGTACGATCTTCATGAGAAAGCCGAGCATAAAAGTTTTGAGTGATGATTTCTCTCGAGAGCTCATGATTGGGGCATGAATATAGCATTGATTTAAGCCTCCCCCAAGCTTGAGCTATGCTTTCCCTGTCACGAGGCCAAAAGTTATAAATAAAGTTCCGATCACGATGTATTAAATGCATAGGATAGAACTTTTGATGAAATTCCAATTTCAACCGATTGTAGCCCCATGATCCAGTATCATCACATAGCCTATACCATGTCAACGCCTTATCCTTCAAAGATAAATGAAATATTTTCTTCTTTACCTCATCCTCGGGCAAACCTGCAAGCTTAAATAAACCACAAACTTCATCTACATAGATTAGATGCAAGTCTGGATGTGAAGATCCATCTCCTGCGAAAGGAATAGCCAGCAGTTTCTCAAGCATACCCAAAGGAATTTCATAAAAGATATTTTCAGTAGGTACCTCAGGTTGAGGAGCAACTCCTCGTGCTTCCGTTCGTGGTGAAGATACCCCGAACAAACTCCTCAAAGGAACAGTTTCCATAGTGACAAGTGACAATAAATTTCAGCATAGTATATAAATGTTTCCTTACCAATTTCCACTTACCAAAGGCGCTTCACTCCCCGGCAATGGCGCCAGAAAAGAGTCTTGATGACCGACAAGTATAGGTATCAATTGTAGTCCTTTCGATAAGTAAGAGTGTCGAACCCAACTAGGAGCAGAAGGCTCTGATAAACGGATTTCAGCAAGATAATAACTGCAAGCACTGAAAGTAGCGGTAACAAGTGATTGTGTAGCGAGGTGAAACGTAGCAAGCAAAGAGTAACAAGTAACAAGTAGTAGAAACGGTGCAGGAAGTGGCCCAATCCCTTTTGTAGCAAGGCACAATCTTGAACAAAGTCTTATAGGAGGAAAAACGTTCCCGAGGACACACGGGAATTTCTGTCATGCTAGTTTCATCATGTTCATATGATTCACGTTCGTTACTTTGATAGTTTGATATGTGGGTGGACCGACGCTTGGGTACTTCCCTTACTTGGACAAGCATCCCACTTATGATTAACCTCTATCGCAAGCATCCGCAACTATAAAAGAAGAATTAAGACAAAGTCTAACCATAGCATTAAACTAGTGGATCCAAATCAGCCCCTCACGAAGCAACGCATAGACTGGGGTTTAAGCTTCTGTCACTCCAACAACCCATCATCTACTTACTACTTCCCAATGCCTTCCTCTAGGCCCAAATATGGTGAAGTGTTGTGTAGCTGACGTTCACATAACACCACTAGAGGAAAGACAACATACAGCATATAAAAATACCGAACGAATATCAAATTCACATGACTATTATCAGCATGACTTATCCAATGTCCTCAGGAACAAAAGTAACTACTCAGAAAACATAATCATAATCATGATCAGAGGTGTAATGAATAGCATCAAGGATCTGAACATAAACTCTTCCACCAAGTAATCCAACTAGCATCAATTACAAAGAGTAATCAACACTACTAGCAACCTTACAAGTACCAATCGGAGTTGCGAGACGAAGATTGGTTACAAGAGATGAACTAGGGATTGGAGAGGAGATGGTGCTGATGAAGATGTGGATGAAGATGCCTCCCCTCCGACGAGTGGAGTGTTGGTGATGACGATGGCGATGATTTCCCCCTCCGGTAGGGAAGTTTCCCCGGCAGGATCGTCATGCCGGAGCTCTAGATTAGATCTGCTAAAGTTCCGCCTCGTGGCGGCGGCGAAACCACGAAAAAGCTCCCGATTGATTTTTTTTTCCAGACCAAAACCCTTCATATAGCAAAAGAGGGGGCTAGTGGGCCGTCAGGCAGCCCACAAGCTTGCCCTGCGCCACCATGGGGGTCGTGGCGGTGGGCAAGCTTGTGGAGCCCTGGTGGCCCCCCTCCGGTAGTTCTTTCGCCCAGTATTTTTTATATAATCCAGAAAAAATCCACGTAACTTTTCAGGGCATTTGGAGATGTGCAGAATAGTGGACAAGGATTTGCTCCTTTTCTAGTCCAGAATTCCAGCTGCCTGAATTCTCCCTCTTCAAATAAACCTTGCAAAATAAGAGAGAAAAGGCATAAATATGGTACCACAAGTAATATAACAGCCCAAAAAGCAATAAATATCAACATGAAAGCATGATGCAAAATGGACGTATCAGGAACCAGCCCAGAGTGGGCTGGTGCGCCTCCCACCAGGGGCCCAAGGCGCAAGGGGAGAGGGAAGGGGGCAAACCCTAAGCGAGGTGGGCCTAAGGCCCACCAGGGGTGCGCCACACCCCTCCTCCCCTCCTGGCCGCCACGTCCTGGCGCAGATGGGGGCTGCCGCACCCCTTGCGGGTGGGAACCCTAAGGGTTGCGCCCCCTCCCTCTCCCCCTATATATAGTTGAGGTTTGGGGTCGTTTTGATACACACAAACTTCTCTCTCTCGGTGCAGCCCTACCTCTCTCCTTCCTCATCCTCCGCGGAGCTTGGCGAAGCCCTACCAGAGTTCCACGTAGCTCCACCTCCGTCACAGTTTAGAAGGCAGAGTTAAATTTACGTGCATTTCCACAATAGACAAGGTTTAAGGCGCATTGCATTTACTCTTAACAGCTAATTAGTACTCCGTTGTACTATGGGGGTGTTTGTTTCGAGGGACTTTTTGATGTAGGGACTAAAAAAAGGTCTCTTTTAGTCCCATGTGAAACAAACAGGAGGGACTTTTAGGGACTAAAATGGGGTATTTCGGACTAAAGGAAGAAGTCCCTATGAGAGGGTCTTTTTGGGATTTTTTCCAACGGTCCCCCTACTTTTAGCATATCATTTAATAACTTCTATACATTACTAGGGGTAACATGGTCTTTTTACATGCCATTTAATGACCTCTAGTCCATGTTTAGTCCAAGAAAACAGACGGATAGAGACTAAGGACTTTTTATGGGACTAAAAAAAATCCTGAGACTTCTGAAACAAACAGGCCCTATTTTTATATGCATGCGTAGTGTGAATGTTATTTTTTAACTCATTTCATAGCCAATCAATAATCAACTAGTCTAAATTAATTCAAGGTTAGTCTAAAATTAGAATTTAACTCTAACATTTAACGGAGTTAGAGTATTCAAACAGTGCCATTGATAAAAAATGAATAGATCAGGACACGAAAGGTGAGAGCGCCAAACGACTCCTCGGTCTGACTCGTGGCCCAACAGCGAACACGAGATCCGAAGCGCAGTGGCCGACCTGCTCCGTAGCCTCGCGAGTCTCCATTCTCTCGGTTTTCCAGTCGCCACCCTTCGGTAACCTCGAGGGTCAACACTCCCACACCCCCACGCTTCCCCGCTCCCCGACCACCGTCATGCCACTCCCGTCCACCCCACTCCACCACCCCCTCCTCCTGCTCCTCCTCGCCACCGTCGCCTGCACGCGGCTGCCCACCGCCGCGTCCAAGCCCACACCGCCCGAGCCCTGCGCCTCCGCCACGGCCTGCCCCGCGCTGCTCTCCTACACCCTCCACGCCGACCTCAAGCTCGCCGAGCTGGCCGCGCTCTTCGCCGCCGACCCGCTCGCCATCCTCGCCGCCAACGCCATCGACTTCGCCGTCCCTGGTCCGTCCAACCGCATCCTCCCGGCCGGCCTCGCGCTGCGCGTGCCGGTGCCCTGCGCCTGCTCCGGCGGCATCCGCAGGGCTACCTCCGTCCGCTACGTCTCCCGCCCGGGGGACACGCTCACCTCCATCGCCTCGCGCGTCTACGGCGGCCTCACCGCCCCGGACTGGATCAGGGACTCCAACGGCATCCTCGGCGCCGCAGAAGCCGTCGACGCCGGGACCGCGCTGGCCGTGCCGCTGCACTGCGCGTGCTTCGGCGGGGTGGACAACGGGGTGCCCGCCGTGTACCTCACGTACGTGGTGGCCAAAGGGGACACCGTGCCCGCCATTGCGCTGAGGTACCAGACCACGGCCACCAACGTGATGAGCGTCAACGACTTGGCCACCGCCGACGTCGCCGCCGGGGACATCATCGTGCTCCCGTTGCCAGGTGAGGCGTCTGTGTTGCCTCTTCTTGGGATCCGGTAAATTTTGGTTTTGTTTCTTAGCTTCGGCAAATGTAACATGCTTGCTTTCACCGCTCTTTTTAACCGACAACACTATACGCACGTAGCTCCGTGGTTGGTTGGTCAGATCCGATGTTTGGCGACAAAATTGGTCGGTGAACATTTATCGTTAACTCACGCACTCTAGTCAACAGACACGATGCCATTCTGGCACAAACCATTGGCCCTGTTTGATCCACAGGCTAGAGTTAGTTTGAGCTAGTTGGGGTTCAAATAGCATTAAAGTATCCAAACATGAGGGTTAGATTGAAGCTAATTGCATCTAACCCATCCAAAAAAACTAGCCCACTCAAGAGGTGCTAATTGAAGCTAGTTTTCATGAGGCCTATTAAAAAGTCATTTTTCTCTCTCTATCCATCAGGTAATGACCCATTAAAAAATCATTTTCCTCTCTTCATCAAGTACAACTATTGTCAATCTAACCCTATCATCCAAACACCTCTTTGACTAGAGTTAGTTTAAAGTTAGTCATGAGCTAGAAACTAACTCTAATCTCTAGCTAAGTTAGAGTATCCAAACAGGGCCATTGCTGTGGCAATCTAGCTCTAGACTTATACATCATCTGTGTCCATGAACAACTGGATGTTTGCACTTGAAAGTTGAAACATAGTTTGGTTTGGCGATACTGCAACGTGTAGTTATGCCAGGTTTAGTAGCTCTGTTTGTGTAATTGCACGGGTGCTCCCCGCATTGAAAAAGGCCGTGCATGCTTTTTCTTCACGTCTGCTTTTGGTCCTGATCAGGCGGACGAATGACAAGAAAAAGAAAGGACAGCAAAGGGAAAAGCATTCGTCAGTCAATGATGACATTCTCTGAATCCTCGTTGCGGCCTGTTCTGCCTGCGTCGGAATTCAGAGAAAACCGTTTGACACATTTTGACAATCAATTATGCCAGATTCAGAAACAAACATATAAGCCATTCGAAATCCCCAATGCTGAATTTCGAACAAAAAATCCCATAGTTGTCCTCGAATACCAAACAACTACTCAGAGTAAACAATTCAGAGTCATACGGGTGGCAGTGCTCTGGCTGTCAGTTTTCCTTCCATTTTGTTCATCATGTTACCAGTGTCGATGATAAAATTATGGGGTATGCAAACCGCATCTGTCTTTTCTGAACAAAGCGAGGACAAAATTGGATCCATCGCTATTCCTAGATGCTCTGTCAGATCATGGCCTAACAGAAAGAGGATATCATCTACAGTATTATTAACCAATGACTAGCTGAAAGTTACTGCACTTACTAGTCGGCAAACAGGACGAGGAGATGCATGATTTTCCCAAATTGTCCTCATCTCTAATCTTGTCATTGCAACTTACCCTACCATCTGCCGCTCACTGACATCCTTACACTTCGTGTCCCTGTACAGCGTGCGCCTCGTCCTTCCCCACGTCCACCTCCGACCACGGGCTGGCCGTGGCGAACGGGACCTACGCAGTGACTGCCGACCGGTGTGTCCAATGCAGCTGTGGTCCGGCCAACTTGGAGTAGGCACCACCAATCCGCCCCCGGACGGCCATATTTTGCCCTCGTCAGTTCATGATCTATTTCTCTGACGCCGTCGCTCGCTCCTCGTTGCAGGCTGTTCTGCGTGCCGGCGCCGCTGGCGGACGCGGCGTGCTCCAGCATGCAGTGCGGCAACAGCAGCATGATGCTCGGCAACTTCACCCTCGTCATGACCGGCGCCGGCTGCAGCGTCACCTCCTGCGGCTACGGCGGCTACGCCAACGGCACCATCCTCACCACGTAACTAATCCAGCGCCATATCACCCAATTTCATCTCGTTCTGCAATTCATGGACAACTCTGTTTCATCCTAGCTAGATCTTCGCATCTTTCAGGTTAACCACGGCACTCAAGCCCCTATGCCCAGGTACGCACGCGATTTTTCTTGCCGCTCTTTCCCGTAACTTTGACTACTGCTCCATGGGTTTTTCTTGCCGATTGCTCAAGCATCGTGCCGTTCATGCATGCAGTTCCGCACCAGTTCCCGCCGCTGATCCCGCCGCCGACGTCGTCCTTCTTCGCGACGTACCTCGGCCCTTCGCCGGCGCCGATGCCGTCGGAGGGGGGAATCAAGAACAATCCGACGCTGGCTGGGATGGCACCCACGGGCAGCCAGGACGCCGTCGCCGGTGCTCCTCCCACGGCCCGGAACTTCAGCGACGTCATCGGAGTGTTCGCGCTCTGCCTTGTCGCCAACATGCTGTGGTGACTGACCGAGCAGCCGAACGTAACTGGACGGAGTATTCTTTTTGTACAGGAGCAGCCGGCTGTTTCGCTGGGGCTGCATTGTTCCAAAATTTTGTTGCTGCTCATCTCATTTGCGGTTCCCCTGTAAAACTGAAAGCACTCTCGCTTAATTCTCTGTAGCACGAAGCAAGAATGCATACATGCAATTGTGCGCCCAGTTCGTCCAACAAGATCAAAATGTAGGAGCGAGCTATTGCATAGCCTACGAGAAACCGAGAAAATGGCTCTCAAATGGAGCCACTCAAACTCTTGAGGTCATGCGAACTAGGGCGAACAGTAAAAAATATTCTCAAATATAGGGCGAACAGTAAAATTGAAAAAGAAAGTCTGAATGTTTCTGGAGCAAACATTGACAAATGTTTTGATTACTTGCAAAGTTTCAACGTCGGATGGCATTCTAACACTTTTGGAGCATCGATTTTGCTTTTTTCCCATGTGTTCCACGAATGTCATTTCGTTTTTGTGACGAAACTTTACGAGAAATGAAAATATTTGTCAATGTCTGCTAAGAAATGGTTCAATTTTTTTATTTTACTTTTACTGTTTGCTCGAGCTCACTCAGAAAAGCGCTTTCACTCTCAAACTAGACTTCGGAACATTTTCTGTAACCAGAAAACATAGAACAATAAGAGGTCGAAGAATATAATGATTGCAAAAAATGCACCTTATTCAATAAAAAAATGTATGGATGTTTCGTCATAAGAGTGCATCATCGACACCTTTTTTTCCCTCCATTATAGAGGAGGGCAAGCTTTGGATAACCACAAACGCGAAGAAATTTAGGAATATTTTTTCAGGTGAGTAATTGTCATGCGAACTTGTGGATGTGTTGTAAAACTCTAAACTCTAATCTCCCTTTATTTAATAAATGAGGCAAATCTTATGTCTCTGTTTCGAAAAAAATGCACCTCACACGTTCGGCCTCTCACACTATGGCACAGTAAAATAAGAATAAAATATCAGATTAGCAACGATATCCAAGCATTTGGCGCGTCATTCAAGAAAACATTGCCAAAGCTATATACATTGTCGCTGAATCATGTCGTGCACAATTACTCTGGATTACACAAACGCTTAAGGATTATGGCATTCATGTTAGAAAAGTTTCATTGTTATGTGACAGTGAAAGTGCTATTAATATTGCCTATAATCCTGTGCAACATTCTAGAACAGAACACATCCAAGTGCGACATCATTTCATTCGTGATAATGTTGGTAAAGGAGATATCGATCTCAAGCATGTTCGTACTGACAAACAATTACCTGATATCTTTACCAAGCCACTTGATGAGAAAGTGTTCTGTCATTTGAGGAGTGAGTTGAAAATTATTGATGCTTCAAACTTAAGCTGGACTCACTCGGATGCATGTAGGGGCATGAGCTTGACTGCCCATTCCATGATGTCATTGATATGACTATCATATATCTTGGAAACTATGCTCCGTTGTTTTGCATCTAACCTTTTGTAGGTACTTGAAAGAAATACATTCCACAAGATTGCAATCAACTCACATCAAAGCAATCTTGACATGGCCAAGAATCAACAACTTTTTTCTTCGGAGATGGAGGAAGAAGATAACAAAATCATATCCTTGACAATTCCATAATATTGAATCTCACTCTTGTCATTTGGATATATTCTGTTCTTCCTTGCATGACTAACCATTGTAGGTGAAAAGTGAACCAAAACGACATGGGTTGCTCCCAACTCAAGATGATCTTCATCAACTTTGAGCACCCACAACAAGTTCAACTACATGCCACATCATCAACATCATTCGAAGGTATGTACTCATATCCTTGATAAAGCTCTGCACCAATTCATCGGGTAAAGCAACTCAAGAGATATGAAGACATCAACTCGAAACATGGTAACCCCATTTCGCGCTTAACGATGAAGATGACCTATGATCAAGCATGCTTGCTTGACTCCTCAAGTCAAATACTCTAATATAGGTGACCTAGTCACCGCCATACATCGAGATGAATATTATTGTATGGTTCACATTTGACCTTTAATATTCTTTTGGAACCATTCAATTATCATCTGAATGTATGTACATTTTTCAAAAATGAAAATAAAATAAACTCAAAACAATTTCCGCCACCTTATGTCTCTCATTTACTTTTGTTTTCTTTAACTTTTGGAATCTTTTACTATTGGCATCTTGAAACAATTCTTCGATTCGAATCTGTCTACTTTCAGTTAAGGAGTTGAATTTCATTGCAACTCGGTCTCAGCGATCTGGGAAACTCGGTCCAACCGATTTCTCCGAGAGGCCTGACTATCATTCTCGGTTCTACCGAACCACTTTTCCTCGATGATTCCGTTATTGTAACTTCCATATAAATTTATGATATTTTCTTCTGGACTTTTGCCTTAGGGGGGGGAGTCTATCAATGACCCTATGATTCATTAACTCCTAACGTCTTATTGAAAAACTTTCTGGGACAAAATCCGTTTTAGCTTTATTTTTCTAGGGGGGTAAACTTCTCTTGGGGGAGAAAAATCTTTGTGATCCCATACAATATAAGAGGGATAATCATCTAGGACCCCTATCATAGGGGGAGATAGTTCAAGGAACTCTTATCCATATAAAAGGGGGAGAACATTCGATGAACCCTACATACTATCTAAGGGGGAGAAAAGAAAAATTCAAGGAACCCTTATAAAAGAGAGAAGTATCCACGTTCCCTTTCTCTCAATGATCCCTTACCGTCTGATCTTTTTGGAAATTAATGCCAAAGGGGGGAAATATCAAAGCTTCCATCCAATGAACCTATTTATAGGGGATAGATATCACCTAGAAGCTTACACAAAAAGGGGGAGAAATTTCACTCGATAAGATATTTGTTCCTAACGCAAGATCTACCTAAAGGGAGATCTACTTGAAGGGAGATATATCAAACCTTACATATTAAGGGGGAGAGATATAATAGTTTTATTGATCTGAACTTATCTTACCCTACCTACTCCCAATATCCAATGCTATGATTCATGGGGTGAGGAAATTATCACATATTCATCCTTACGGGAGAAAGTTCTTATTTATTTTGGAGACATATCCTTTCATCAAATCCTATCTTCAATATGTCTTGAATATCTTGGTACTTTTGAAGCTCTTTGCATCTTTACAACAGAGTACTCTTGTGTTATCGAACATTTGTTTTCCCAAGTGTACTCCTATGTTAAGATGCTTAAGGTCCTCAAGGTAAGTATATGCATCATATCCTTGTTCATGATGACCTCTTGTTTCTTGCACATATTATTTGCAAGAGGGAGTCTTGAACTTGGAAACTCTTCATTCACATATGTTTGATGCATATACCCAGGATGTCTATGACTTGTCTGGTCCTTCTACCTTGTGTGTCTCCATGCATTCCAAAGCAACTATCCTTAAAAGGAATTGCACACATTTAGGGGGAGCCTGTACCAGTCATGTTTCCTTCAAAGTTGTCATATTTTAATGCTTATCTTTATTTGAAGCTTTGATTGTATGTTATCATCAATTACCAAAAAGGGGGAGATTGAAAGCACAATATGCTCCCTTGGTGGTTTTGATAATTCATGACAACATACATAGTCTCTTGGACTAACACTTTTACCTAGATATTTCAGGCTTAGTCCATGGAGAGCTTTGGCTAAATGTTTATGTGGAGATGTCCCTTGATGCGAGAAAGGAATAGGATTGGCTCAAGCTTCAAGCTAGAAGACTCTTCATTTTATATTTGTGAGAAATCACTTTTGAGTCCATAGGAAAGCCAATACTATTAAAAGGGGGTGAGGTAGTAAAATGAACTGATTGCTCAAAGTGCTCAAAGTTAGCCCACAAAATACTCAGTCATTTTTCCCACATAACCATTCTGTCCAATTCCACATACTCAAATTCGGTGTCACCAAATTTCATATATCGGAACCACCGAGTTTGACCTCAGACAGAAACCCTAGCCATTCCCACCAAATCGATGCAACCGAATCCATATTGGTGCTACCGAGTTCAGTGTGACCAACATTCTGTTGCCTCGGTACACAAAATTGGAATTTCTGAGTTTGAGTATCGGTGCCACCGAGTTTGGCCATCTGACCGTTAGCTACCTTTTCTGTGCCATCGAGTTGTGTATATCGGTCCCACCGGGATTCAAAAGTTCTGCCTTTTGTGCTAATCGGTACCACCGAGTTTGTAACTTTGGTGTCACCGAATTTTCCAGTTTAGATGTAACAGTTGGATTTTGTGTACTGCCTATATATACCCCTTCACCCACCTCTCACTAGTGGGCAAAGCACTACGAACAAACACTTCATTGCCAGATTCATTTTCTGAGAGAGAACCATGATACGTCCATTTTGCATCATGCTTTCATGTTGATATTTATTGCTTTTTGGGCTGTTATATTACTTGTGGTACCATATTTATGCCTTTTCTCTCTTATTTTGCAAGGTCTATTTGAAGAGGGAGAATTCAGGCAGCTGGAATTCTGGACTGGAAAAGGAGCAAATCTTAGTCCACTATTCTGCACATCTCCAAATGCCCTGAAAAGTTACGTGGATTTTTTTGGGATTATATAAAAATTATTGGGAAAAAGAAGTAACGGAGGGGGCTGCCAGGGCGCCACAAGCCGTGCCACCGCCACCCCCTGGTGGCGGAGTGGGGGCTTGTGGGCTCCCTGACGGCCCACTAGCCCCCCTCTTTTCCTATATGAAGGGTTTTGGTCTGGAAAAAATTATTCGGGAGCTATTTCGTGGTTTCGTCGCCTCCACGAGGCGGACCTTGAGCAGATCCAATCTAGAGCTCCGGCAGGACGATCCTGCCGGAGAAACTTCCCTCCCGGAGGGGGAAATCGTCGCCATCGTCATCACCAACACTCCTCTCGTCGGAGGGGAGGCATCTTCATCAACATCTTCATCAACACCATCTCCTCTCCAATCCCTAGTTCATCTCTTGTAACCAATCTTCGTCTCACAACTCCGATTGGTACTTGTAAGGTTGCTAGTAGTGTTGATTACTCTTTGTAGTTGATGCTAGTTGGATTACTTGGTGGAAGAGTTTATGTTCAGATCCTTGATGCTATTCATTACACCTCTGATCATGATTATGATTATGCTTTGTGAGTAGTTACTTTTGTTCCTGAGGACATGGGATAAGTCATGCTGATAATAGTCATGTGAATTTGATATTCGTTCGGTATTGTGATATGATGTATGTTGTTTTTCCTCTAGTGGTGTTATGTGAACGTCGACTACATAACACTTCACCATGTTTGGGCCTAGAGGAAGGCATTGGGAAGTAGTAAGTAGATGATGGGTTGCTGGAGTGACAGAAGCTTAAACCCCAGTCTATGCGTTGCTTCGTGAGGGGCTGATTTGGATCCACTAGTTTAATGCTATGGTTAGACTTTCTCTTAATTCTTCTTTTGTAGTTGCGGATGCTTGCGAGAGAGGTTAATCATAAGTGGGATGCTTGTCCAAGTAAGGGCAGTACCCAAGCGCCGGTCCACCCACATATCAAACTATCAAAGTAACGAACGTGAATCATATGAACATGATGAAACTAGCATGACAGAAATCCCCGTGTGTCCTCGGGAGCGTTTTTCCTCCTATATGACTTTGTTCAGGCTTGTCCCTTGCTACAAAAGGGATTGGTCCCCTTGCTGCACCATTGCTACTACCTGTTACTTGTTACTCTTTGCTTGCTACGTTTCACCTTGCTACACAATCAGTTGTTACCGCTACTTTCAGTGCTTGCAGTTATTACCTTGCTGGAATCCGTTTATCAAAGCCTTGTGCTCCTCGTTGGGTTCGACACTCTTACTTATCGAAAGGACTACGATTGATCCCCTATACTTGTGGGTCATCAAACCACCTACTCATGTGTTGAGACCAAGATATTCCAATCCAACCATTTGAAACTTGATCTCTAGCCTCTCCAAACTGCTTTCCACCAAATCAATCTCTCCTACTCATGCATATTTTGTGAGAGAGTGATTTTGTGTTGAGGAGACTATCTTTAGAAGCACAAGAGCAAGGAGTTCAATGATATACCACATCTATTACCTTTTGGAGGGTGGTGCCTCCTAGATTGGTTAGGTGTTGCTTGGGAGCCTCCTACTTTGTGTTGTGGAGTTGAACCAAGATGTTTGTAAGGGCAAGGATATCGCCTACTTCGTGAAGATCTACCGTGAGTAAGGCTAGTCCTTCGTGGGCGGAAGTCGTGGTGGAATAGACAAGGCCGCTTCTTCATGGACCCCTTGTGGGTGGAGCCCTCTGTGGACTCTCGTAGCCATTACCCTCCATGGTTGAAGTCTCCACTAACATGGACGTACGGTAGCACCACCTATCGGAACCATGCCAAAAATCGTTGTGTCGATCTCTTCGTGTTTGATCTCCTAAACTCTACTCCTTTACATGTGCAAAGTTTTTTACTTTTTTGCTGCCATATATGTTGACTAGCATGTGTAGGTGTACTAGACTTGTTAGAACTGCTGAATTGCCGCCTTCCTGAAATTGGGTTAGGCTAGGAATTTTATCTTGACAAGTAGTCTATTCACCCCCCCTCTAGACACGTCTTCTATCGATCCCTCACTTGCAAGGTGTGAAAACCATTACAAAACATGATCATCTCATACATCAACATATACCAAATCACGAGTTGGCCATATCACATCACAATATGCCGTGCAAAAACAAGTTAGACATCCTCTACTTTGTTATTGCAAATTTTACGTGGCGGCTATGGGAAACTACCAAGAACTGTTCTTACCCGTGCAAAGCCACAACGGTGATAATCAAGTTCCCTTTTAACCTTCTAGAAGGACCGCCATTGTCAAATCGGAGTCAACTAAAGTAGGGGAGATAGACAACCACAAGCCACTTTATGCAATACAAGTTGCATGTGTGTCAGTGGAACCGATCTCTTGTGCGAGGACAAGTAAGGTTGGTCCGAGCCGCTTCGTCCCACAATACCACCAAATCCAAATAAGAAAAATAGTGGTAAGCAATCTGAACATCAATACCGACAACTTATTTGTGTTCTACTCGTGCATATCATCTATGCATAAACCTCGCACTAATACCACTTTTGGGAAGCGAAGCATTCAAAACAATAAAAATCATACAAACACCCAACATCAAATCTAGGATATGGATAGCAACGAGAGGGGAGAGTGTGTTGATGTACCCTTCTAGACCGTTAACTGGAAGTGTATATTACACGATTGATGTAGTCATACTCGTCACGATCCAATCGCGGTCCAATCCAATGCAACGCTAAATGAATGGCATCTCCACGTTCAGAAGATGTGCGTCTCAATGATGTCTCAGCCTCCTTGATCCAGCAAGAGAGGGTGAAGAAGTAAATGAATCATCGTCAACACGATGGCAAGGCAATGATGGTGGTGGTGTAGTGATGGTAGGGCTTCGCCGAACACCACCGAAACTACGGAACGAGGAAGAAACAGGAGAAGGAGGGCTACCGTCGGGGCGTGGGAATAGGTGAGAGGCATCCCTCCCACCCCTCCTTTATTTATATGGGCAAGGAGGAGGGACGTCGACTCTCAACCCTCCTCCGAGAAGGGGCGACGGACCTAGAGGGGTGAAGTGGCGCCCAAGGCGAGGGGGCGTCCCTCCTAGGGTTTCCCCACCAAACCCTAGGCGCATGGGCCTTGCGGGTGGGGGGAGCCCATCCAACCAGGGGCTCGTCACCTCCTTTTACAGCCCATGTGCCCCCCCTGGGTAGGTGGAGCCTCGAAACCCTTCCCGCACTACCAATACCATGTCGGTAAAACTTGAAACTTTTTCTAGCTCAAATATGACTTCCCATATATAAATATTTACCTCTGGAGCTCCTTGTGACATCCGGGATCTTATCCGGGAGTTCGAAGAACGTAAATATCACAATACTACTCTAGCGTCATCGAACATTAACCGTGCGGACCCTATGGGTTCGAGAATCATGTAGACATGGCCGAGACACCCTTTTGGTAAATAACCAATAGTGGGACCTGGATGCCCATATTGGTTCCTGCATATTCCATGAATATCTTTATCGGATGAACTACCATGTAGAGGATTTGGTTAATGTTGTATGAAATTCCCTTTGGCTGGCTATATGTTACCTCTGTGAGATTCGATCGTTGGTATCTCCATACCTAGTTCAATCTCGTTACCGACAAGTCTCTTTACTCGTTCTATAATACAAGACCCCATGACTAAACCCATTACTCACATGCTTGCAAGCTTCTTGTGACAGTGTATTATCAAGACGACCCAGAGATATCTCTCCGTCACACAGAGTGACAAATCCAAGTCTTGATTCGTGCCAACCCAACAAACACCTTTAGAGCACCCTTATGATCATCCAATTAAGAACTGGCGTTGGGATTCACACAAAGTATTCCTCCGGTGTCCCGGAGTTGCACAATCTTATGGTCTAAGGAACCATACTTGACATGATGAAAACTATAACAAAAACTAGGTGAAACGATCATATGCTAAGCTTATGGTTGGGTCCCGTCCATCACATCATTCTCCTAATGATGTTACCCGTTATGAAATGACAACTCATGTTTATGGTTAGGAAACATTAACCATGTGATCAACGAGCTAGTCTAGTGGAGGCTCACTAGGCACACAGTGTTGTTAATGTATGCACACATGTAATTAAATTTTAGGTCAATACAATTCTAGTATGATCATAATAAACATTTATCATGAATAAAGAAATATGATAATAACCAATTTATTATTGTATCTAGGGCATATTCCCAACAATAGAACTAACATAGAAAGAAAGATGGGATGGATAAACATATTATACCCTCCAGTTGGCCATGCCTAAGTCATGGCGGTAGCGGCAACATCCTCTAAAACCTTCTTCCTAGATTCGATGGTTTGACTCATGGCAATGCCGGAGATGCGTGGGACATAGTCAAAATCTATGAACAACAACGAGCAGTCACGCCTGAGACGCTCTCCAAAAACCCAATGTCCCCTTATCCCACTGTAGGATCAAAGAGGGCGGGTTGTGAAGACCTACTACCCCGTACAACCGTACAAGCGGTCTACGGGATGGGATCGCCAAAGGGAGCAACATCAAAAGGAATGACGGTGGGTTGTGTATGAGGAGGCAGATGCAATCTTTTCTGGATGATAGTTAGGGTTGCCGACGTGTCCACTATATAGGCAGTCGTGGTAGGAAGACGTGGGTTGGCCCACCTCGAGTCAACAACAGCCCAGGATTCAACGATCCAAATTCATAGCACATCTCTTAATGACTCGTAACTAATATCCAACAAAAACTAAGCACACACATGACATACACTAGTAGAAAAAGGATCTTTCGACCGAGGCCGAAAAACCATTAGTCCCGGATCAAACCAAAACCGGGACCAATGCCAAGAATTGGCCCCGGTTCGGTTTGCTGGGGCATTGGTCCCGGTTTGGTTCACCTCATTAGTCCCGGTTCGGGGCAAAACCCGGGACTAAAGATCCAGCGACTGCCACGTGGCGTGCAGCGGAACCACGTGGCATGCCGCGGATCATTAGTCCCGGTTTGTGGCACGAACCGGGACTAAAGGGTAGGCTATTAGTCCCGGTTTTAGATAAAAACCGGGACTAAAGTGTTGCCTATATAAACCCTCGTCCGTGTCCACCCTCTCCTGCGTTTTTGGGCGTTGAGGTGTAACCATGTATGCCATGCTCTTGCCACTCTAGTTCATGAAGATGAGGTGTTCGATGAAATGCCCGGGCCACCATATATGAGAGAAGAAGAATGCCGACTGTTGTTGTGGGGATCGCTTCTCCTTCTTCTCCTTGTGCTAGATATTTGTTATGCACTAGGGGAAGAAGGAGTAGCGACCATCGTCGACGGTCGAAAAATCAGGTGAGGGAGTGTCCACCATATATGAGAGAAGAAGAATGCCGACTGTTGTTGTGGGGGTCGCTTTTCCTTCTTCTCCTTGTGCTAGATATTTGTTATGCATTAGGGGAAGAAGGAATAGCGACCATCATCGATGGTCAAAAAATCAGGTGAGGGAGTGTTCACCATATATGAGAGAAAAATAATGCCGACTGTTGTTGTGGGGGTCGCTTCTCCTTCTTCTCCTTGTGCTAGATATTTCTTATGCACTAGGGGAAGAAGGAGTAGCGACCATCATTTATGCTTGAAAAATCAGGTGAGGGAGTGTCCACCATATATGAGAGAAGAAGAATGCCGACTGTTGTTGTGGGGGTCGCTTTTCCTTCTTCTCCTTGTGCTAGATATTTGTTATGCATTAGGGGAAGAAGGAATAGCGACCATCATCGACGATCGAAAAATCAGGTGAGGGAGTGTCCACCATATATGAGAGAAGAAGAATGCCGACTGTTGTTGTGGGGGTCGTTTCTCCTTCTTCTCCCTGTGCTAGATATTTGTTATGCACTAGGGGAAGAAGGAGTAGCGACCATCATCGACGGTCAAAAAATCGAGTGAGGGAGTGTCCACCATATATGAGAGAAGAATAATGCCCACTGTTGTTGTGGGGTCGCTTCTCCTTCTTCTCCTTGTGCTAGATATTTGTTATGCACTAGGGGAAGAAGGAGTAGCGACCATCATCGACGGTCGAAAAATCAGGTAAGGTAGTGTCCACCATATATGAATAGCGACCACCATCAATATTTTCAGAGTTCATTTGTAGTGCTTTTCAATTTCAGGGTCAACTAGCTCAAAAAAAAGTAAATTGTAGAAATTTTGTGATGTGCCTTTGAATGGTGCATTTTGGACACACAAAAAGTATGGAGTTCAAACAAGTTCAACAAAATGAAATCCCTTTGTAACACATGAGTTCTCGTTCGAAACCGTGATACTTCGAGAGAGATTGTCCGTTTTATACACGAAGTGCATCCAGTTTTTGTCGTAACCCTCTCAACTTTTTAGCACATGCTATGTGGGTGAAATGATGATACCATGCCAACTTTCAACATTTTAAGGGTTCATTTGTCGTGCTTTTCAATTTCACGGTCAACTAGCTAAAAAAAAGTAAATGCACGAAAAATATCAAATGAAGTCAAAAATTGTTAAAAATTTGTGATGTGCCTTTGAATGGTGAATTTTCAACACAAAAAAAGTATGGAGTTCAAATAAGTTCAAAAAATGAAATCCCTTTGTAAGAGATGAGTTCTCGTTCGAAACCGTGATACTTCGAGAGAGATTGTCCGTTTAGTACACGAAGTGGATCCGGTTTTTGTGGTAACCCTCTCAACTTTTTAGCACATGCTACGTGGATGAAATGATGATACCATGCCAACTTTGAACATTTTCAGAGTTCATTTGTAGTGCTTTTCAATTTCAGGGTCAACTAGCTCAAAAAAATAAGTAAATGCACGAAAAATACCAAATGAAGTCAGAAATTGTTGAAAATTTGTGATGTGCCTTTGAATGGTGCATTTTCAACACACAAAAAGTATGGAGTTCAAATAATTTCAAAAAAATGAAATCCCTTTGTAACAGATGAGTTCTCGTTCGAAACCCTTATACGTCGAGAGAGATTGTCCGTTTTGTACACGAAGTGCATCTAGTTTTTTTGTAACCCTCTCAACTTTTTATCACATGCTATGTGAGTGAAATGATGATACCATGCCAACTTTGAACATTTTTAGAGTTCATTTGTAGTGCTTTTCAATTTCAGGGTCGACTAGCTCAAAATAAATAAGTAAATGCACGGAAAATACCAAATGAAATCAGAAATTGTTGACAATTTGTGATGTGTGTTTGAGTGGTGCATTTTGAACACACAAAAAGTATGGAGTTCAAATAAGTTCAAAAAATGAAATCCCTTCGTAACACATGAGTTCTTGTTTGAAACCCTTATACTTCGAGAGAGGTTGTCCGTTTTGTACACGAAGTGCATCCAGTTTTTTCCGTAACCATCTCAACTTTTTAGCACATGCTATGTGGGTGAAATGATGATATCATGCCAACTTTTAACATTTTCAGAGTTCATTTGTAGTGCTTTTCAATTTTAGGGTAAACTAGTTAAAAAAAGTAAATGCACGAAAAATACCAAATGAAGTCACAAATTGTTGAAAATTTTGTGAAAATATTTAATAAAAAACATAAAAAGAGTTAGCTAAAAAGAATCAACTAAAACATTAACTAAAATGAATGAATTAAAAATAATCAACTAAAATTATCAAAGTGCTTATTTGTTAAAAAGAATCAAGTAAAACATTAACTAAAAATAAACAAAAATATCAACTCAAAAGAATTTTCATAAAGTTCTTTGGTTAAAATCTTTAATAGAAAACTAAAATAGAAGAGAAAAAAAAATCTTTAATAGCAAAAAATGAAAGTAAAGTTATTCACAAATTTTAAAGAATTCAAATTTGAAAACTAAATATTTAGCTGTAAGTAGAAAAAACAAAATAAATAAAGCAAAGAACAAAACAAAAATAATGGAAAAAATTGAAACTATATGATAATTTCTAGAGAAAATTCAACCTAAATTCAAAGTGAGGTCTTTAATAGCAAAAAAATGAAAATAAAGTTATTCACAAATTTTGAAGAATTCAAATTTGAAAACTAAATATTTAGTTGTAAGTAGAAAAAAACAAAATAAATAAAGCAAATAACAAAACAAAAATAATGGAAAAAAATTGAAACTATATGAGAATTTATAGAGAAAATTCAACCTAAGTTCAAAGTGAGGTCATTTTGAAAGTGAGGTTACTTTGAATTTAGGTTGAATTTTGTCTTTAATTTCATATATGTTTTCAATTTTTAAATTTACAGTGCGTTTAGGCTCGTAAGCCTGCTTTAGAGAGGAGCTCGACACGGTTGGGGCAGCGGGGCTTATAAACCAGTCGCGGCTTCTCTCGACAAGCGAGGTGGGACTAAACTTTGGAATGCCGCCAGCCCAAGGTCTTTAGTCTCGGGTCGTGGCCCGAAGCGGGACTAAAGACCACCTTTAGTCCCGGGTCGGGCCACGACCCGGGATTAAAGACCTCATTTCCCGCCACTCCGCCTACCGAAAAGGGGTCTTTAGTCCCGGGTCGTGGCTCGGCCCGAGACCAAAGGTGGTCTTTAGTCCCGGTTCGAGCCACGACCCGGGACTAAAGCTCCGCCTATATAGGTGGTAGTTGGAAATTTGTGATGTCCAAATCGCGGTTTCCATCTTCTTCCTCCTCTCGCGCGCGACGCAGACGAACCCTCGACGCCGACTATTCCCCGACGTCATCGCCGTCTCCGCGCTCCTCTCCGCCGCTGCCTCCCTCGTCGTCAATGTCGTCATCGTTGCCGCCGCCTCCCTCACCGTCACCGTCGACCCCTCCCCTCCCGTGGTAAGCCCCCTTCCCCTCTCCCGCTCCGGTAAGCCGGCCGGCCCCCTCCCCATCCCGCTCCGGTAAGCCCACCCCCTTCAGGCGCCGCTGCCCCCTCCCCTCTCGCTCTAGGCACCCCAAGGCTGCTACCATTTAGATTTTAGGGCCATCGGTTCAAGCTAGAACAAATTGAAATAATGGAAATTGAGATGCATATGTTAATAAGAAAATCAAGATATATATGTTTGTTGAAGATCTTTTGATGGGCTAACTAGAAAGAAGGAAAAAGATCCTATTTGGAAATTTCATGTAAGTAGGCACATTATAGTTTGAATTAGACAACCAATGGTTTCAAACAACTTATTTAAACTTTGGAGAGGAAAAGGGGCACATACATATTAATTTCACCAACCTACCTACAAATATCATCCTTTTGTTGGTGTTAATATAATGCATAAAACAGTAGTGAGTTTCTCACTTTTGCTTGCTAAATTGTGCTAAGTTTTGTCAGAATGTCCGAGTGGCCTAGCTAGCTATGTTTATATATATATATATAGATGTTCAATTCTTTCGATATATATAGTGTCATGATTGTTGTTTACACACATTTACCACATTAAAACATGAAATGTCTGACGAATATTAGGAGTGTGAATATTGCAGTGACTGTCGGGGTATGTGCGACAAGCCTCACCTGCGTTACGATAGGTTCTTCAGCATGAAGCTTGACGAGAATGGAGATATGTTCCTCCCTTGTCATGTGATACGCCTCCGTCGTATCTACTTTTACAAACTCTTTTGCCCTTGTTTTGGACTCTAATTTGCATGATTTGAATTGAACTAACCCGGACTGACGCTGTTTTCAGCAGAATTGCCATGGTGTTGTTTTTGTGCAGAAATGAAAGTTCTCGGAACATCCTGAAAATTTATGGAGAATTTTTCTGGAAAATATGAAAAATACCTGCAAAGATCCACCAGAGGGGATGGGCCAGTGGGCCACAAGCCGTGTTACCGCGGCCACCCCCTGGCCGCGGCAACCAAGCTTGTGGGGCCCACGTGGCTCTGTCGCCCCCAAACTCAGCTCTATAAATTCACTTTCGCCCAGAAAAAAATCAGAAGAGAAGATTTTGTTGCGTTTGCGATACGGAGGCGCCGCCACATCCTGTTCTTCATCTGGAGGACAGATCTGGAGTCCGTTTTGGGCTCCGGAGAGGGGAAATCGTCGCCATCGTCATCATCAACCTTCTTCCCTTTCCAATTCCATGAAGCTCTTCTTGATTCGTGAGTAATCTATTCGTAGGCTCGCTGGGCGATGATGAGTAGGATGAGATCTATCATGTAATCGAGTTAGTTTTGACGGGGATTGATCCTTAGTATCCACTATGTTCTGAGATTGATGTTGCTACTACTTTGCCATGCTGAATGCTTGTCACTAGGGCCCGAGTGCCATGATTTCAGATCTGAAATTATTATGTTGTCACCAATATATGTGTGTTTTAGATCCGATCTTGCAAGTTGTAGTTACCTACTATGTGTTATGACCCGGCAACCCCGGAGTGACAATAACCGGAACCACTCCCGGTGATGATCATAGTTTGAGGAGTTCATGTGTTCACCAAGTGCTAATGCGTTGTTCCGGTTCTTTATTAAAATGAGAACCTTAATATCCCGTAGTATCCTTTTGGACCCCGCTGCCACGGGAGGGATGGACAATAGATGTCATGCAAGTTCTTTTCCCCAAGCACGTATGACGACACACGGAATGCATGCCTACGTCACATTGACGAACGGGAGCTAGCCACATATCTCTCCGTGTTATAACTGTTGCATGATGAATATCATCCAAATGAATCACCGACCCATTGCCTACGAGTTTGTCCCACTGCTGCTGTTACTTGTTTTGCTCTGCTGCTGTTACTACTGTTGCTGCTACTGTTACTTGCTCTGATGCCACTACTGTTACTTGCTGCTGATGTCGCTTGCTACTATTGCTACTTGCTACTGCTGTCACTACTGTTGTTCCTTGCCACTGCTATTGCTCGTTACACTGCTGCTACCTGCTACAATTTTGATTCGCTTGTCGTTGACGGGAACAGACAATTTCCGTCAACGGGCAACTTCTGGCGCCATTGATACGACAGTTAGGAATAGTGTGCCGTCAACAGATTGTTTCTGACACCGTTGTTATCATACTACTTTGCTGCTAACTCTTTGCTTGCAGATACTAATCTTTCAGGTGTGGTTGAATCTGACACATTCAGCTGCTAATACTTGAGAGTATCCTCTCACCTCTTGTAGGCGTATCAACAAATTGGGTCGAATACTCTACCCTCAAAAACTGCTGCGATCCCATGCGCTCGTTGGCCGTTCCGTAGCCGGGGAGTGCTAGCAGCATTCTTCTGGTATCGTTGCAGGGGAGGTTCTGTTGTCACACAGAATCAACATTCTTTTGGCGCCGTTGCCGGGGAGGTAATTGCTATATTCTCTGAGTCACTTGGGATTTATATCTGCTAATCACTATGAAGAATCTGAAGGATCCGAAAACCAAAGTCTTGCCCTCAACTATGAGGGGAGGTAAGGAACTACCATCTAGCTCTGCACTTGATTCACCTTCAGTTATGAGTAAGTTTGCGACATCACCTCCTGCTAGAAATCTTGATATGTCGCCTGTGCTTGATGATGCTTATGATACTGCTAGAGATGCTATGCCTGATACTTCTTTTGCTGATACTGCTAGAGATGCTTTGCCTGATACTGCTTTGCCTGATACTGCTAGAGATGTTATGCCTGATACTGCTAGAGATGCTATGCCTGATACTGATTTGCCTGATGATGCTAGAGATGCTATTATGCATGATAATGCTATGCTTGATACTGCTAGAGATACTACTTTGCCTGATACTGCTTGATGATGCTCATGATGCTACTGCTATGCTTGATACTATGCCTGATGCTATGCCTGATACTGCTAGAGATACTATGCCTGATGATGCTATGCTTGATGCTATGCCTGATGCTATGCCTGATACTGCTAGAGATGCTACTTTGCCTGATACTGCTATGCCTGATGATGCTAGAGATGCTATTTTGCCTGATGATGCTATGCTTGATACTACTAGAGATACTACTTTGCCTGATGTGCCACTAGGAGTGTTCCTTGATGCTCATACTGCTAGAGTTACTGCCAATGCTCGTGATGCTTCTGAAATTGCCGATACTATTGAGATAGAACCTGCTTTTGCTCCTGCTAGATCTAGCTCTCCTAGATATGAATTGCCTGATATACCCGAGGGTTACGTTATGGAGGGAGAGATAGCTGAGGATTTTCTTGCGTGTAAGGATGCCTATGACGCTGAGAAATTACTTCTCAAGTGGAAGGAAAAGTCTCTGAAAGCCAGGATGAAATACGACCCAAAGTTTGCCACTTCACCTATCTTTATCACCGATAAGGATTATGAATTCTCTGTCGACCCTGAGATAATCTCTCTGGCCGAATCTGATCCTTTTCACGGTTATGAGTCTGAGACGGTCGTATCCCATCTTACCAAACTACACGATATAGCCACCCTTTTCACTAGTGAGGAGAAGATCCGCCACTACTATATGCTTAAGTTGTTTCCTTTCTCTCTAAAGGATGACGCTAATGCCTGGTGCACTTCTCTTGCTCCTGGATGTGTGGGTAGTCCCCAGGATATGATCTATTACTTCTGTGAGAAATATTTCCCTGCCCATAAGAAGCAAGCTGCCTTGCAGGAAATATACAACTCTGCTCAACTCAAAGAAGAGAGTCTCCCACAAGCTTGGTGGAGGCTCGTCCAGCTACAGAATGCTTTGCCTGATCACCCTCTTAAGAAGAACGAGATACTTGATATCTTCTATAACGGACTTACCGATGCTTCTAGAGATCACCTAGATAGTTGTGCCATTTGTGTTTTTAGGGAACGAACTGTAGAACAAGCTTAGACTCTACTGAATAACATCTTGATCAACGATAATGCTTGGACTATTCCCGAACCACCTCCTAAGCCAACTCCAAAGAAAATAGGTATTCTATTCCTCAGTCCCGAAGATATGAAAGAAGCGAAGAAATCTATGCAAGAGAAAGGCATTAGATCTGAAGATGTAAAAAATCTACCACCTATCGAAGAGATCCATGGTCTCGATAACCTGATACACGTAGTGGAAGTAAATTCTCTGCGTAGGCTTGATGAGAGTGATATTCCTTTTGATAAACCTGCTAGCCTATGCTTTGATGAATTTGACAACTTTGTTGCCAAACAACAGAGTTTCAATGATTATGTTAGCACACATTTGGAACAAAGTACTCGTATGCTTAGTCATTTAAGTGCTTGTGTAGACAGAAATGTCAATGATCTGAAGCTTATGAGTAAACATGCCTCTATGATTACTACTCAGGTAGCACAAGTGCTTAAAGCTCAGAATGACCTGCTCAATGAATTAAATGACAACTCTGTCACAGTCATTACTAGAGGAGGCAAAATTACTCAGGAACCTTTGTATCCTGAAGGTCATCCTCAGAGAATCGATCAAGATTCAGAAGGAATTAATGCAGATGCACCCAGTCATCCTAAGGAGAAGAAGAAGGATGATAGAAACCTGCGTGGTAGTTCACCAAACACTGTCACACCTGAAGAACCAAATGATATTTCTGCGTCTGATGCAGAAACACAATCTGGTGATGAACATGAACCGGGTGACAATATGGACAGCCATGTTCATAATGACGCTCAACCTAGCAATGATAAGGATGTGGAGGTCGAACCTACGGTTAATCTGATAACCCACAACCTAAGAGATACGATAAGAATGACTTCACTGCTAGGAAGCATGGTAAAGAAAGAGAGCCATGGGTTCAGAGGCCCATGCCCTTTCCTCCTAAGCCATCCAAGAAAAAGGATGATGAGGATTTTGAGCGCTTCATTGAAATGATAAGACCCGTCTTTCTTCATATGCGGTTAACTGATATGCTCAAAATGTCTTTGTATGCCAAGTAAATGAAAGATATCATGACCAATAAACGGAAGATACCAGATCTTGAGATCTCCACCATGCTTGCCAATTACACTTTCAAGGGTGGAACTCCTAAGAAACTTGGTGATCCCGGAGTGCCCACTATACCTTGCTTCATTAAAGGAAACTACGTAAGAACTGCCTTATGTGACCTTGGAGACGGAGTTAGTGTTATGCCTCTCTCTCTTTGTCGTAGACTTGAACTGGATAAGTTGACACCCACTGAAATCTCTCTGCAAATGGCTGACAAATCAACTGCTTTCCTTGTCGGCATTTGTGAGGATGTGCATGTTGTGGTTGCTAATACTACTATCTTAACAGACTTTGTTATCTTGGATATTCCTGAGGACGATGTCATGGCTGTCATCCTCGGAAGACCCTTTTTAAACACTTCAGGGGCTGTTATAGATCGTGACAAAGGCAATGTCACTTTCCACGTCAACGGTAATGAGCACACCGTGCACTTTCCGAAGAAACGATATCAAGTACATTGCATCAATGCTATCGAAAAAACTTCATCGATTCTCATTGGGAGTTTTGAATGCCCTATTCCTCGTGTCAAGATGAAGTATGAATTGCTTGTTGGGGAGATTCATATCCCCATTGAGGTGACTTAGTGTCTATTCGAAAATTCTCTGTCCTCTCTTGCGATTCGAGAAAGTTTTGTCATAAGGATTTGATCAACCCCATTGACGGATTTCTTTCGATGCCCATGAAATGGATGAATCAAAGAGTCACATACCTCTGTTTTAAGCTTTCACTTTCTTTTTCTTAGAAGAAATATGATAGGTTTAGTTTAGTTTTCCTTGTTTCATGTTTTAGCGTCCCGGAGAAAAATACCTCGAAAATAAAATTTCTTCGATGGTGTGAAAATCTAGTATGATTTTTTTTGGAAAATTTGAATAATACTGGGACAGAGAGCTGGCCTGGGGGCCACCCCAGTGGGCCACAAGCCCTGTCACCGCGGGCCACACCCCTGGCCGCGGGGAGCAAGCTTGTGGGGCCCACAGGGCCCCCTCCACTCATTCCATCTCCCATCCTCTTCCTCTACCTCCAAAAAAAATCTTTTCGTAGTTCAAACCCGTGTTCTTGCTCAGTTGGGTGTGATTTTCGATCTCCTTGCTCAAAGCACCTTTCTCCGAACCGTTTTGGGGAAATTACTCCTTGGTAAGTGACTCCTCCTTGGTCCAATTAGTTTTTTGCTCTAGTGTTTTATCCTTCGCGTATTCTTGCTACCTTGGTGACCCTGTTCTTGAGCTTTAAATGTTGATTTTAGCTGGTCCCAAGTAGTTTTAGCGTGTGATACGGTTTCTAGGCACTAGTAGGAGTAGTTGCTACAAGGTGTGGTTGGTCTTTATTCACTTTTCTCTTGAACTTCAAAAATTTCAGCAAAGAGAAATTATGTTTAGGAGGAAGTTTCATGGTGGTTCCTCAAGTAAGAAGGGTCCCCGTCTTTCTTTTCGGGAGCCCGATCCTTATCAACTAAGGGACGCACCGGTACAACCATGTGAATGGCCTTCCGATGAGTTCATGATCGAAGTAGGCTTCAAGGATGAGTTTGATACACTTGTCCGCAATGCAGGGTTAGAAGAATTCCTCTCAGATAAATGTGAACAGTATGCTATGATCACTGCCTCTTTCATGCGTAGATTTAAATTTTCAGTTGGTCGTGACTCATCCATACTGTTTGACTTGTATGATAAATCCTATGCCATGGATTTGGAGGATTTCAATAGGATTTGCAAAATACCCGCTGGGGGTAATCTTAAAGATCCTGCTAAATCTTTGGTTAGAGATTTTTTTTCTCTAGTATATCTGTTGGAGAAACTAGAGACATCACGCAAGCTACCATAGGAAGCATTCATTTCCCTGCCTTGCACTACTTTGCCCTCTTCATAGGTAGATGCATTAACGGTAAGGTTGAACATTGTCACATATGCGCTTCCGACCTTAGTATCCTTAAGAGCGCAGTTACGGGTGAAAAAATCTTCAACATGGGAGCTATTATAGCAAGGAGGCTGAATAAAAACGCTATTGAGGGAGATTTCTTTGGCGGCATCTATGCCACTCGCATAGCAAATTTTCTTGGAGTACCCATCCGCGCAGGAGATCCCCCGCTCCATACAACTTTCCTTGACCGCGCCGCTTTGACACGCTACCAGTTTCTTGGGAGGGATGATGAATCCCTCCTATACCGATTGATATTTAACTGGCAGCGTGTCTTCCATATTACCCTTCCTGCTCCTGCTTTCTTTGACTTTCAGGTTAAACGGAGATACTACATAACCATAGGAGAGGCAGAGGAGTACGAGAGGGAGGCGACGGCTGCTCATCTTCGTGAGGCAGCTATTCAGGCAGTGGCTGCAGCGCTCCCGTATAACCTCGATTATGATTTTGGATTTCGCCAGGACCGTCCTTGGGAGTAGATCAAGCTAGGCCAAAAGCCTAAGCTTGGGGGAGTACGTGTTCTCACCAACCTTACATTCATGCTTATGCTTTTACTTTGTTCGTCGGTGTTCACACTTTGTCACTGTATTATCCATGCTTTTTATTTTCATTTTCTTATTTTCTTGTTTTGTGTCCTTTTGAGAAAACCCAAAAAGATTTTTTTCTTCTTCTTTTGCTTGTTGGGAGCTTTCCCGTGTAAATAGTTTTGTTTTTCTTTGGTTCAAGGTAGAAGATATTGGTTACAATGTTTAGTGGCTCTTGTATGCATACCTGTTTAGCTTTCAAAGAGCCATATTACTTTGTCTTCTCCTTTGTGTTTGCCTGCAGATTCAGCTTAGTCCAATGCACTAGCACGCTTATTATTGTTCACATCGTTTGATCGTGCAAGTGAAAGGCAATAATGATGATATACGATGAAGTGACTGAGACTGGAAAAGCTGGTATGAACTCTATCTATTTTGTTTTTGTAAATATGACTAGCTTGTCCTAGATTCAGTTTTGTTGTGAGAGAACCATGTTTGCAATGACAACTTAGAGATCATAGTTTCTGATGCCATGCTTATTTAGCTAGGAGCTTATAATGGTTTGTCTTGAATGCGAACATAGATTTTGAGATGACTATGATGTAGTATGATAGGATGGTATTCTCCTTTGAATGTTTCAAGCGGCTTGACTTGGCGCATGTTCATGCATGTAGTTGAAACAAAATCAACATAGCCTCTATGATTTTCGTGTTCATGGTGATTTATATCCTGTTCATGCTTGCATTCAATGTTAGTCAAACTCATTGCATCTTGATGACCGTTGTCGCTCTCTAGTTGGTCGCTTCCCAGTCTTTTGCTAGCCTTCACTTGTACTAAGCGGAATACTGCTTGTGCATCCACTTCCATAAACCCAAAAAGTTTTTCCATGAGAGTCCACCATACCTACCTATTTGCGGTATTTACTTGCCGTTCCAAGTAAATTTGCATGTGCCATTCTCTAAACCTTCAAGAAATAATCTGTTTTGCATGCCCGAACCGCTCATGTGGTGACAGGGGGCTATTGATATCTTCCATGTTAGGCGTGTTATCCTCGACATGCGTTTATTCACTGTCATTCACGAGAAAGGGGCCGGTAATTGGAATGCCCAGTTCCACACTTAAATCGAAAACATAACTGTAAAACAAGACTCCCCCTGGATTGATGTTAGTATGGATGGTACCCGAGGATTCGGCTAGCCGTGGAGTGTGATTGATTGGTGGTGGGGGAGTTAAAACTTTACTTTTCTGTTTGGGAACCGCCTATAGCATGAGTAACGTGGACGATATTGAGAACTCTTGGTCATTGCATTGACAATGAAAGCATGCCACCCAAAATTATTTTCTCTGTTTTCAAAGCTTGAGCTCTGGCACCTCTGCAAATCAGAGCTTCCCTCTGCGAAGGGTCTGTCTATTTATTTTCTTGTTGAGTCATCCTCTTCTTATAAGCACCAATTAGAGAGCACCTCTGTCATTTTTATTCTTTGCTTTTGATTGATATTGAGTATGACTATGACTAGATCTTCGTTGCTATGAATTACAATGTTTAGTCAGCCCTTGATCTTTGAAAGTGCTCTGCATTTATGTTTTGCAGTCTCAGAAAGAGCTAGCAAGATACCACCTATTCATATTGCTTCATGCTTGTTTTGATTGAATTGTTGGTATCTGAAACTCATTATTATTTGCTCGCTGGCTGGTTATGCCATTGATATTACTTTACCGTGAGACCTTTGTGTCACTTGCTTATGTGGTTAACTTGTGATCTTGCTGAAATTCTGGTTATGAGTTAGACATAGTTGCAACAACAAAATCAAATAGAGTTTGTCAAAGTTTTTCTTTCTCTTTCAGTTTGTGAACTGAGTTGCTTGAGGACAAGCAAGGTTTTAAGCTTGGGGGAGTTGATACATCGACATCGTATCTACTTTTCCAAACTCTTTGCCCTTGTTTTGGACTCTAATTTGCATGATTTGAATGGAACTAACCCGGACTAATGATGTTTTCAGCAGAATTGCCATGGTGTTGTTTTTGTGCAGAAATGAAAGTTCTCGGAACGTCCTGAAAATTTACGGAGAATTTTTCTGGAAAATATGAAAAATACCTGCGCAAAGATCCACCAGAGGGGGTGGGCCAGTGGGCCACAAGCCCTGTTGCCGCGACCACCCCCCTGGCCGTGGCAACCAAGCTTGTGGGGCCCACGTGGCTCTGCCGCCCCCAAACTCAGCTCTATGAATTCACTTTTGCCCAGAAAAAAATCAAAAGAGAAGATTTCGTCGCGTTTGCGATACGGAGGCGCCGCCACATCCTGTTATTCATCTGGAGGACAGATCTGGAGTCCATTTTGGGCTCCGGAGAGGGGAAATCGTCGCCATCGTCATCATCAACCTTCTTCCCTCTCCAATTCCATGAAGCTCTTCATCGTTCGTGAGTAATCTATTCGTAGGCTCGCTGGGCGGTGATGAGTAGGATGAGATCTATCTTGTAATCGAGTTAGTTTTGACGGGGATTGATCCCTAGTATCCATTATGTTCTGAGATTGATGTTGCTACTACTTTGCCATGCTTAATGCTTGTCATTAGGGCCCGAGTGCCATGATTTAAGATCTGAAATTATTATGTTGTCACCAATATATGTGTGTTTTAGATCCGATCTTGCAAGTTGTAGTTACCTACTATGTGTTATGACCCGGCAACCCCGGAGTGACAATAACCGGAACCTCTCCCGGTGATGATCATAGTTTGAGGAGTTCATGTGTTCACCAAGTGCTAATGCGTTGTTCCGGTTCTTTATTAAAAGGAGAACCTTAATATCCCGTAGTATCCTTTTGGACCCCGCTGCCACGGGGGGGATGGACAATAGATGTCATGCAAGTTCTTTTCCCCAAGCACGTATGACGACACACGGAATGCATGCCTACATCACATTGACGAACGGGAGCTAGCCACATATCTCTCCGTGTTATAACTGTTGCATGATGAATATCATCCAAATGAAACACCGACCCATTGCCTACGAGTTTGTCCCGCTGCTGCTGTTACTTGTTTTGCTCTGCTGCTGTTACTACTGTTGCTGCTATTGTTACTTGCTCTTCTGCCACTACTGTTACTTGCTGCTGTTGTCGCTTGCTAATGTTGCTACTTGCTACTGCTGTCACTACTGCTATTCCTTGCCACTGCTATTGCTCGTTACACTGCTGCTACCTGCTACAATTTTGATTCGCTTGTCGTTGACGGGAACAGACAATTTTCGTCAAGGGCAACTTCTGGCGCCACTGATACGACAGTTAGGAATAGTCTGCCATCAACAGATCGTTTCTGACACCGTTGTTATCATACTACTTTGTTGCCGACTCTTTGCTTGCAGATACTAATCTTTCAGGTGTGGTTGTATCTGACACATTCAGCTGCTAATACTTGAGAGTATCCTCTGACCTCTTGTAGGCGTATCAACAAATTGAGTCGAATATTCTACCCTCGAAAATTGTTGCGATCCCACGCGCTGGTGGGCCGTCAACAACATTCTTCTAGTTCCGTAGCCGGGGAGTGCTAGCAGCATTCTTCTGGTGTCATTGCAGGGGAGGTTCTGTTGTCACACGGAATCATCATGCAAGAAGATATGTGTTGAAGAGGCTCAGTTTCGAAGACCACGAGAGAATTGAGACGAGGAGTGCTAACCTGAGGACTATACATGGTCACACATTTGATATCAAAGTATTTAATTCAGTTTTTCAAACAGAATTTGGGTGCCCAAAGTGGGAAGATCTTTGCAAGGCATATGGATTTCAGGAGGGTATGGAAATAACCTTCGATCTTCGTCCTGAAGATAATATGTCAGGCAACATCGACATTTGGGTGGTTGTCGATGATATGCTTCCTGTTTTACCTCCATGTTAGTTTCTCAACCATATTTGTCAAGTAATTTGCATTTATATTTAGACATAGTTGGTGTTCAGCCATATACTAAATTTGTTAAATTATAATTTATAGCTTATTTCGTTGATGCGACTAAATTACGAAAATTAATTGACATGACACACTACACGTATGGATCACATCTAACTTGGGAGGAGAAGGATGTTCTTCTCCACTTTCTTGTTGCTGGTGTTCTGGTTTCTAGGGATACCTTCCCGTATAATTTTGGAATTGGTCAAACTTATAAATTTTACATGCCACTAGTGCATAGGTTGAGGCCGGATGACATTTGCCGAAATATCTTGGTAAGAGTTTCCTAATTAAGTACGCTCTACTATTGTATAGATGGTGTTGATTACATTGCTAACTAGGTTATTATTATGTTCTTTAACAACAACTGCCACATGATGTAGTGCCTCCGATGATGCTCCCAGAAGGTCAAATGATAATTAGAAGCCCGCTGAGGGCTGAGTTCGATGCTCCATACTCGAGTAACCCCAAATCAAGATCAAAAAGGCTCCAAATTGAAGCATGGAGAGAAATAAAGAAGGTTCGCAACCCACAAGTTGGAGACCGTTGGATCTCTCTGATTCATCATGGAGACATAGGTATTATTCTATTTTATGATATTATATCTAAGAACGAGGACTAGGTCTTATGAGAGACAAATTATTCTGGTTTATATTATTACTTGACATGATCGATTAGGATGGATGCATATGATGACTATATATTATGATGTTTCTCTATTTTATTTTATGTGTATAATATGATAACTTTGGTATATGATTAAGATGATGATGAGTTGTTAGATGACCGATTAGAATACTATTGCCATTCGACAGAAATGATATGAAATGATATAGTGTAAAAAGATGCATATATGTGCATGCAACTCGTGTCTACATTTTGTAAATATGTTCGACAAAGCACGACCGATGAGATGGTGTACTATATTTCGTGACAATGTGTAATATATACGTAACAAATAAATGGGAAAATAGGGGGCAGCAAAATAGCCCATCCAATTTAGTGCAAAACCCTAAACCCAAAAATTGCTCCAAAAAAACAGCAACGAAATAGCCCCGGTTCGTAATACGAACCGGGACTAATACCCCCCCCCCCTCACTCCCAGCCCCGCCACGCGGAAGGCCATTAGCCTCGGTTCGGGGCCGAACCGGGGCTAGCATTAGTCCCGGTTGTCGAACCGGGACTAATGATCCAACCGAACCGGGACTAAAGGCATTTTTTCTACTAGTGATAGGTCTAACCACGACTTGTTCATGGAACACGACACACGCATGTTAGAGGAGAGGAATGGAGTTGCGAGCAACAGAGGAGGGAACACGTGAAAATCACTTCTCTTCTCATTCTACAATAGCTTGTGAAAGAGAATCTTTTTAAGGAGGCCCAAAATCGTCAGGGTGGTTCTAAACTTCACACCACCTAATCATGACACCTACATGGACATTTAAGTTTTTTTTCCTTTCTAAAATTAGTAATGGGCTTAAATCACATCTGTATTTCAACAACTATTTTATCTTGTAATGGTTCTAGCATAGTTGACTATGTTATGTACTTCATTTGTTCACTTTTTGACCTCATTGTCTTACATCAACTATGGTAATATTGTTGGAAATATGCCCTAGAGGCAATAATAAATTAGTTATTATTATATTTCTTAGTTCATGATAATCGTTTATTATCCATGCTATAATTGTATTGATTGGAAACACAATACTTGTGTGGATACATAGACAAAACACTGTCCCTAGTAAGCCTCTAGTTGACTAGCTCATTGATCAAAGATGGTCAAGGTTTCCTGGCCATAGGCAAGTGTTGTCACTTGATAACGGGATCACATCATTAGGAGAATCATGTGATGGACTAGACCCAAACTAATAGACGTAGCATGTTGATCGTGTCTTTTTGTTGCTACTGTTTTCTGCGTGTCAAGTATTTGTTCCTATGACCATGAGATCATATAACTCACTGACACCGGAGGAATGCTTTGTGTGTATCAAACGTCGCAACGTAACTGGGTGACTATAAAGGTGCTCTACAGGTATCTCCGAAGGTGTTAGTTGAGTTAGTATGGATCAAGACTGGGATTTGTCACTCCGTGTGACGGAGAGGTATCTCGGGGCCCACTCGGTAATACAACATCACACACAAGCCTTGCAAGCAATGTAACTTAGTATAAGTTGCGGGATCTTGTATTACGGAACGAGTAAAGAGACTTGCCGGTAAACGAAATTGAAATAGGTATGCGGATACTGACGATCGAATCTCGGGCAAGTAACATACCGAAGGACAAAGGGAATGACATACGGGATTATACGAATCCTTGGCACTGAGGTTCAAACGATAAGATCTTCGTAGAATATGTAGGATCCAATATGGGCATCCAGGAGTCTCTCGGGTCATGTCTACATAGTTCTCGAACCCGCAGGGTCTGCACACTTAAGGTTCGACGTTGTTTTATGCGTATTTGAGTTATATGGTTGGTTACCGAATGTTGTTCGGAGTCCCGGATGAGATCACGGACGTCACGAGGGTTTCCGGAATGGTCCGGAAACGAAGATTGATATATAGGATGACCTCATTTGATTACCGGAAGATTCTCGGAGTTACCGGGAATGTACCGGGAATGACGAATGGGTTCCGGGAGTTCACCGGGGGGGGCAACCCACCCCGGGGAAGCCCATAGGCATTGGGGGAGCCACACCAGCCCTTAGTGGGCTGGTGGGACAGCCCACAAGTGCCCTATGCGCCAAGGAGAAGAAAATCAAGAGAGAAAGAAAAAAAAGGAGGAGGTGGGAAGGAACGGGGACTCCCTCCCACCAAACCTAGTCCAACTCGGTTTGGGGGGGGGGGAGAGTCCTCCCCCTTGGACTCGGCCGACCCCCTTGGGGCTCCTTGAGCCCCAAGGCAAGGTCCCCTCCCTCCCACCTATATATACGGAGGTTTTAGGGCTGATTTGAGACGACTTTCCACGGCAACCCGACCACATACCTCCACGGTTTTTCCTCTAGATCGCGTTTCTGCGGAGCTCGGGCGGAGCCCTGCTGAGACAAGGTCATCACCAACCTCCGGAGCACCGTCACGCTACCGGAGAACTCTTCTACCTCTCCGTCTCTCTTGCTGGATCAAGAAGGCCGAGATCATCATCGAGCTGTACGTGTGCTGAACGCGGAGGTGCCGTCCGTTCGGTACTAGATCGTGGGACTGATCGCGGGATTGTTCGCGGGACGAATCGAGGGACGTGAGGACGTTCCACTACATCAACCGCGTTCTCTAACGCTTCTGTTGTACGGTCTACAAGGGTACGTAGATCACTCATCCCCTCTCGTAGATGGACATCACCATGATAGGTCTTCGTGCGCGTAGGAAAATTTTTGTTTCCCATGCGAAGTTCCCCAACAAATATATGGCTGTGTGCATCACAAAATGTAGAGTGTGAGGGTTTTATGCTTGTTTTTCAAAAAATTATAGTTATTTTCACCATTTATAGCAATTTTAATAAGTTATTAAATGAAATAACCAATTTGGAATGTGGACTCTTAAAGGGTCAAGTTGACCTTTTTCGAAGGACGGTGAATTTTATTGGCTTAAAACGAAGCATTGAGAGGATACATGATACAATGAATACACATCATACATAGTTGGAATACACACAACCAACATAATACACACGCGAAAGCATCGGCGACTAGCAAAGTCATAAGACCAAAGTTATTTGTAGGTGAGGAAAAAATGTTTCAAAAACGGTCAAAACAGTGATCGACAAAATAGAACCAAGACCATCCGCATCAACCAACTCATGACAACACATTGACAAGAATCTTCAACAGCAACGTCTTGAGAAAAGGAGCAACGCCCAAACGACGCCGTCATCGAGCCAAGTTAGAACTAATTCGTTATCTTAACGAGCTCAAACGATCCTTGACAACGAGCTCAAACGATCCGAGCCAAGAGGGCTGGAATTCCATCCCAAAACCAGACATGCCCCTGAAACTTTATGCGTACGTTGTGTATCCAGACACCTGTATACACAGTCGATATGCGCACCTCTGGTCAATTCAAAACTGCTTGTGCTTCCACATGGCAATACGGCATTGCACGAACGCCGACCCAAGCAAAGCCAAGTTGCGAGCTGCCGTGCCCGTTACGCGCGGGCTCCAGCATCCGAGGGGCAGATATCAAAAATCCGCGCAGAATTCGGGTGACGCAAACGCGATTGAATTATGTTCAAACTGCGGCGCCCGTCGCGTGCCCCGTTGCTGGCTCCGACGGAATACCGATCCCGGAGGCACCCGTTGCCGTTGCAAATGGCTCGGGCCTCGCACGCCCTCTCCGTTAGATCGACGCACCTCGCTCACCTCCGAATTTTGTACGGTTGCCCACACTGATTCAAGTTCTATATGCGCACCATCGCAGATCTCTATACCTCCCACGCTAGCTAGCGTCGACTCAACGGAGGAAACACCCGGAGTATCCTCGTATTTTTACCGCGGTGCATTGCATCATTGCAGTCTGCAAGCAAGTGCCATCTTTTCCATGCCCAAAAAGTTCTCTGCTCCATGACCGGATCACCGTAATTCCCTGCTCTACGTTAGCTTTCTTAATTCGCAGCACTATGCACAGGCCCTTGATTCCTCCGGAGTCAGTGTCGAGCTACTCATACGCATGTGCATGCGCACTGCGGTATATAACACTGATCCAAGAAGCCTTCACGCTCACTACATCCCCATCACAGTCGCGTGGCGTGCTCCAAAATGGCAAGCATCGCGGCGGTATTGCTCGTCCTGCTTCCGCTGCTCCTTTCCTCGGCCGCGCATTCAGACGACGGCTTCGGCTTCCAGGCCACGCTCACCCACATCGACGCCGGCGCGGGGTACACCGACGCGCAGCTGCTCTCCCGCGCGGTGCGCCGGAGCAGGTCCCGCGTGGGCGCGCTGCAGTCGCTGGCCACGGCCGCGGACGCGATCACCGCGGCCCGCATCCTGGTGCAGGCCAGCCAGGGCGAGTACCTGATGAGCATGGCCATCGGCACGCCGCCGCGGTACTACTCGGCTATCCTTGACACCGGCAGCGACCTCATCTGGACGCAGTGCGCGCCGTGCATGCTCTGCGTCGACCAGCCCACGCCCTACTTCGACCCGACGAAATCCAGCTCGTACGCCAAGCTGTCCTGCTCCTCCCCGATGTGCAACGCCCTCTACTACCCGCTCTGCTACCAGAACACGTGCGTCTACCAGTACTTCTACGGCGACAGCGCCAACACCGCCGGGGTGCTCGCCAACGAGACCTTCACGTTCGGCACTAACGGGACGTGGGTCACCGTGCCGAGCATCGCCTTTGGGTGCGGTAACCTTAACGCGGGGTCGCTCTTCAACGGCTCCGGCATGGTCGGCTTCGGGCGGGGGTCGCTGTCCCTGGTGAGCCAGCTCGGAGCGCCCAGGTTCTCCTACTGCCTCACCTCGTTCATGTCGCCGGTGCCGAGCCGGCTCTACTTCGGCGCCTACGCCACGCTCAACAGCACCAGCACGAGTGACAGCGGGCCGGTGCAGTCCACGCCGTTCATCATCAACCCGGCGCTGCCCACCATGTACTACCTGAACATGACGGACATCAGCGTCGGCGGCGACCCGCTGCACGTCGAGCCGTGGGTGTTCGCCATCAACGAGGAGGACGGCACCGGCGGGGTCATCATCGACTCCGGCTCCACGATCACGTACCTGGCTCAGCCCGCGTACGACCTGGTGCACGAGGCGTTCGTGGCGCAGGTCGGGCTGCCCCTGGCGAACGTCACGTCGCCGGACGACCTCAGCACGTGCTTCAAGTGGCCACCGCCTCCGCGGAAGGTGGTGTCGATGCCGGAGCTCGTGTTCCACTTCGAAGGGGCGGACATGGAGCTGCCGCTGGAGAACTACATGCTGATCGACGGCAGCACCGGGAACCTGTGCCTGGCGATGGCGCCGTCCGACGACGGCTCCATCATCGGCAGCTTCCAGCACGCCAACTTCCACGTGCTCTACGACAACGAGAACAGCTTGCTGTCCTTCATCCCTGCGCCGTGCAACCTCATGTAGTCATAGCTCTGTTCACGTAGGCACGTTTAAAGCACCTTCTCCATTTATGTACGTTGATTATGCATAATTCCGCCATTTTTCATGTCTGTTGATTATCTGTATCCTACAGTAAGAGATTTTTGTTGACGTATGG
The DNA here is from genome assembly GCF_904849725.1 of Hordeum vulgare subsp. vulgare. NCBI lineage: Eukaryota > Viridiplantae > Streptophyta > Magnoliopsida > Poales > Poaceae > Hordeum > Hordeum vulgare. Next base: position 457,267,596 of record NC_058522.1, read on the forward strand.
CTATGGCGTTGTCCCCTCAGAGGCTCACGCCCTGTTAGGACTTTTTTAGTCCCAACTTATAAGTCCTAAGTCTCTAAAAAGTTCCTACCTGTTTGGTTTCTAGGACTTAACATGGCCTAAAAGACCATATTACAACTATAAGTCCCTATAAGTCTTTCCTTGAGAGTCTTATTTCATAAGTCCCAAATGACCAATTTAAATCCCTATAAGTCCCTCATGTTTGGTTTAGATGGGACTTAAAGAAACTTATAAGTTCTAAGTCTCTAATAAGTCCCTCTAACCAAACACCCCCTCAAACACACCTCCTTAATAAGCAACTCGGGTCATTTCTAACTGACCTCCTGGAAAATAGTGCTGAGTAAATAGGCAATTTTTCGACTAATTTAATCTATAAATAGATGACTAGCATGGCATTGACAGAATTATCTACATACTGATATAGATCTAAACGAACACGTACTACGCAAACAGTAGACAAATCTACACATGATGCTAGTACTGCTAAGACGGAAGTAATCAGGAGAGGGATAAGCGCGTTGTACCCTCCAGTAGGCCTTGCAGAAGCCCCCGCGGCGGTGGCGGCAGCAGCAGCGTCCTCGGCGGCCTTCTTGTCGGCCTCGGCCTTCTCGGTGACAGCACGGTCGACGTCGGTGGACATGGTGATGGCGGAGACGACGTGGACGTAGAGGAAGTACACGAACGGAGGCGAGCAGTCGCGTGATCGCTCCCTAAAAACCTAATCGCCCCTCTGCCCCGTACAGGAACCGGAGAGGTGGGGTTTCGGAGGCCTGCTCTCCCTCGACCGTGTACGCAGCGGACGGGATGGAGTCGCCGGCGGTAGCAGCAGTAAGGGAACGAGCGTGTGAGGCAGATGTGATCTGATTCTCGTGACGGCTAGGGTTGGCGTTAGCCCTGCTTAAATAGGTGACCGGGTGGAGAGACGTGGGCTGAACCCACGTCCGAGTCGGTAACAGCCCACGATCCGACGTCTCAGATCATGGCGCATCCGTTAAGTATTCTCCGATCCTGATCAGCAAAAATAAGCGCGTAGGTATGAGCTCGGCTCGGCTCATTCCCGCAACCCGCAACCCGCGGCGTCGTGACGAGGCGTGGCGTGGCGAGGCGGGCGGCGGAGGAGGAGTGCACGAGGGCATCTTCTCTTCTCACTCTCCAATAGCATGTGGAAGAGAGACCCTTATAAAGTTGTCCAACTTCTTCTCCACTAGCGGGGTGGGACTAAACTTCCCACCACCACCTTGTCATGCCACCACCTACATGGGCCCTTGGAGATTTCTAAAATTCTCTTATGGGCCTAAGGCCCGCTACTAATTTCAACAATCCCCCACCAGATCTCAAGGGCACATCGTGTTCCCTCGTTCCAATCACTGTTTTAATATACCAACATTTTAGTGAAGACCTGTTAAGGTTGAGATTTACCTAGAACAAGTAGCTACACGCCTTTACAATTGCACAATGGACTATGACTTGAATTGTCAGTTTGGCTTAAAGAAGCTTCACCACAAGTCTTACTAGTACTAGGCTACCGAAGACTGACCCCTCGGGTGGAGCATATAAGTCACACTCCTGGCGTATTCATGAGTTTACTAGAGATCACCCCAATCTCATAGACTATGACCAGCAGTCAGACTCATATAGGTGTGTTCCTCCAAAGATCGCTCTGTAGGACAACATCTTGCTTACACATAAGCTTTAGAACACATTAAGACAGTAGTCATCCTACCATATAGTATCCGAGAGTATTGCATCTCCAACGGAGTGGGTTAGTGAAGTTACTCTCCTCAGTTTACCACTGGCTTGTTTTCCCAGGTCCTACTTCACGGGATCTCCGATCATATAGGTTGGGTTACTACCATGGCAACTCATGTGGGTCTCATACCCATCTCCCTCGATGCACTATCTATCACAACACGTGATAGCCCTTTAGTAAAGGGATCTGCCAGATTCTTAGCCGTTCGGATGTAAACCAACGCTATCACTCCGGAGTTTCTTACACGTCTGACAGACTTCAATCTCATTCTTATATGTTTGTTGGACTTCATGTTGTCCTTTGAACTCTTCACTTTGACAATAACTGTCTGACTATCGCAGTTCATAAGGATAGCCGGAACCGGCTTCTCAACCACGGGCAAGTCCATCAAAAGATCTCGAAGAAATTCTGCTTCGACACTAGATGTGTCTAATGCTGTTAATTTTGCTTCCATTATCGATCTCGTTAAGATCGTTTGCTTGCAAGACTTCTAGGAAACAGCACCACCTCCAAGAGTAACCATATACCCAGTAGTGGCCTTCATCTCATCAGCATCAGAGATCCAATTCGCATCACTATACCCATCAAGTACTGACGGGTATCCCGTATAGTCAAGTCTGATACGTCTCCAACGTATCTATAATTTTTGATGGTTTCATGTTGTTATCTTGTCAAACTTTGGATGTTTCATATGCCTTATATATCTTTTTTGGGACTAACCTATTAATTCAGTGCCAAGTGCCAGTTCCTGTTCTTTCCATGTTTTTGACCCTTTTTCAGGCGGAGTCCAAACGGAATAATTCTTTCACGATGATTTCTTATGGAAAATATCAAAAATACCGAAAGAAAAAGATACCGGAGAGGGGTCCCGAGGAAGCCACAAGCCCTGTAGGCGCGGCCACCCCCCAGGCCGCACCTACCAAGCTTGTGGGCTCCTCAGGGGCCCACTTGACGCAACTCCACCGCCATCTGGTCCTATAAATGCAGAAACCTCCAGAAAGAAACCTAGATCGGGAGTACCGCCGCCGCAAGCCTCTGTAGCCACCAAAAACCAATCTGGAGCCCGTTCCGGCACCCTGCCGGAGGGGGAATCCATCTCCGGTGGCCACATTCATCATCCCGGCGATCTCCATGAGGAGGAGGGAGTAGTTCTCCCTCAGGGCTGAGGGTATGTACCAGTAGCTATGTGTTTGATCTCTCTCTCTCTCTCCCTCTCTCTCGTGTTCTTGAGATGTCTTGATCTCGATGTACCGTGGGCTTTGCTACTATAGTTGGATCTTATGATGTTCTTCCCCCTCTCCCTTCTTGTAATGAATTGAGTTTCCCCTTTTGAAGTTATCTTATCGGATTGAGTCTTTGAGAACACTTGATGTATGTCTTGCACATGTCTATCTGAGGTGATCAACTTGCGGATTTGTGACATTGGGAACCTATGCATATGGGTTGGCACACGTTTGATTCATGTGAGTACTCGATGTATGTTTTGGTGATCAACTTGCGGGTTCGTGAGATTGGGAACCTATGCATAGGGGTTGGCACACGTTTTGACTCTCCGGTAGAAACTTCGGGGCACTCTTTGAAGTTCTATGTGTTGGTTGAATAGATGATTCTGAGATTGTGTGATGCATATCGTATAATCATGCCCATGGATACTTGAGGTGACAATGGAGTATCTAGGTGACATTAGGGTCTTGGTTGATATGTATCTTAAGGTGTTATTCTAGTATGAACTCTATGATGGATCGAACGGAAAGAATAGCTTCGTGTTATTTTACTATGGACTCTTGAATAGATCGATCAGAAAGAATAACTTTGTGGTGGTTTCGTACCCGACAATAATCTCTTCGTTTGTTCTCCGCTATTAGTGACTTTGGAGTGACTCTTTGTTGCATGTTGAGGGCTAGTTATATGATCCAATTATGTTATTATTGTTAAGAGAACTTCACTAGTGAAAGTATGAACCCTAGGCCTTGTTTCCACGCATTGCAATACCGTTCGTGCTCACTTTTGTTACTAGTTACCTTGCTGTTTTTGTAATTTCAGATTACAAAAACCTATATCTACCATCCATATTGCACTTGTATCACCATCTCTTCGCCGAACTAGTGCACCTATACAATTTACCATTGTATTGGGTGTGTTGGGGACACAAGAGACTCTTTGTTATTTGGTTGCAATGTTACTTGAGAGAGACCATCTTCATCCTACGCCTCCCACAGATTGATGAACCTTAGGTCACCCACTTGAGGGAAAATTGCTACTGTCCTACTGCTACCGCGACAATAAACCTTCCCTGGTACGGCGCCAGGAATCCTGCTGCTGCAGCTACGCCTTTAGGGACTTCCTAGGAAAATATGCAAAGGATTTCCCCGTGGCCTTGGAGCCTTGCGTTGGTGTTCCCTCGAAGCGGAAAGGGTGATGTAGCACAACGGCGGTAAGTATTTCCCTCAGTTTTGAGAACCAAGGTATCGATCCAGTGAAGGAGTATCACAAGTGCCTGCACAAACACAAAGAGCTTGCTCCCAACGCTATGAAGGGTTGTCCATCCCTTATAGAGTGTTTGCCAAGTGAGAACTGAAAGCAACAAAGTAACAAAGCAAAGTGAACGCGGAGGTGTAAACGATAGGTGTGAATAGACCCGGGGGCCGTAGTATTCACTAGTGGCTTCTCTCATGAAAGCAAGTAGATGGTGGGTTAACAAATTATAGTCGAGCAATTGGTAGAACCGCACAAAGTCGTGACGATATCTATGGCAATGATTATATCTATATGCATCACGTCCAAAACAAGTAGACCGATACTTTCTGCATCTACTACTATTACTCCACACGTCGACCGCTATCCAGCATGCATCTATTGTATTAAGTCCAAAAGAACAGAGTAACGCCTTAAGCAAGATGACATGATGTAGATGGACAATCTCATATCTACGACAGAGCCCACCTTGTTACCCTTGATGGAAACTACACGATGTGTGCCTTGCTTCCCCTACTGTCACTGGGAAAGGTCACCACACGGTAAGAACCCAAAACCAAGCACTTCTCCCATTGCAATAATCATAGATCTAGTTGGCCAAACAAAACCCAAGACTCGGAGAGACTTACAAGGATATCAAATCATGCAAATAAGAAATCAGCAAAGACTCAAATATATATCATAGATAATCTAATCACAAATCCACAATTCATCGGATCTCGACAAACACACCGCCAAAGAAGATTACATCGGATAGATCTCCATGAAGATCATGGAGAACTTTTTATTGAAGATCCAAGAGAGAGAAGAGGCCATCTAGCTACTATATACGGACCCGTAGGTCTGAAGTGAACTACTCGCGAGTCATTGGAGGGGCGCTGATGACGATGAAGAAGCCCTCTGCTACTGCAACAAAAGTCCTTCCAACGGCGCCAGAACCACGTGCTGACGGGAGACTGTTCTTGTCTTGATACTCCTTAGCAACGGCACCAGGAATCCTTCTGCTACGGCTAAGCCTTTAGGGACTTCCTAGGCAAATATGCAAAGGATTTCCCCGCGTCCTTGGAGCCTTGCGTTGGTGTTCCCTCGAAGCGGAAAGGGTGATGTAGCGCAGCGGTGGTAAGTACTTCCCTTAGTTTTGAGAACCAAGGTATCGATCCAGTGAAGGAGTATCTCAAGTGCCTGCACAAACACAAAAAGCTTGCTCCCAACGCTATGAACAAGTTGTCAATCCCTTATAGATTGTTCGCCAAGTGAGATGTGAAAGCAACAAAGTAACAAATAAAAGTAAAAGCGAGAGTGAAAACGATAGAAGTGAATAGACCCGGGGGCCGTAGTGTTTACTAGTGGCTTCTCTCATGAAAGCAAGTAGACGGTGGGTGAACAAATTACTGCCGAGCAATTGATAGAACCGCGCAAAGTCGTGACTTCATCTATGACAATGATTATATCTATAGGCATCACGTCCAAAACAAGTAGACCGATACTTCCTGCATCTACTACTATTACTCCACACGTCGAGCGCTATCCAACATGCATCTAGTGTATTAAGTCCAAAAGAACAGAGTAACACCTTAAGCAAGATGACATGATGTAGATGGACAATCTCATATCTACGACAAAGCCCACCTTGTTACCCTTGATGGAAACTACACAATGTGTGCCTTGCTACACCTACTGTCACTCGGAAAGGTCACCACACGGTAAGAACCCAAAACCAAGCACTTCTCCTATTGCAAGAATCATAGATCTAGTTGGCCAAACAAAACCCAAGACTCGGAGAGACTTACAAGGATATCAAATCATGCATAAAAGAAATCAGCAAAGACTCAAATATATATCATAGATAATCTGATCACAAATCCACAATTCATGGGATCTCGACAAACACGCCGACAAAGAGGATTACATCGGATAGATCTCCATGAAGATCATGGAGAACTTTGTATTGAAGATCAAAGAGAGAGAAGAAGCCATCTAGCTACTAACTACGGACCCGTAGGTTTGAAGTGAACTACTCACGAGTCATTGGAGGGGCGATGATGATGATGAAGAAGCCCTCCAACTCCAAAGTCCCCTCCGGCAGGGCACCGGGAAGGGTCTCCAGATGAGATCTCGCGGAAACGGAAGCTTGCGGCGGCGGAAAAGTATTTTCGTGGATCCCTTGATTTTTTCCTATATTTTAGGGAATATATAGGCGAAGGAACTAGGTCAGGGGGGCGCTAGGGAGGCCACAAGCCTGTTGGCCGCCGCCCCTGGTGGCGGATAGGGGGTTTGTGGGCCCCCTGTAGCCCTCCTGGCTTGGCCCTCAAGCCCCCTGATCTTCTTCCGTTCGGGAAAAAATCATTTCGGGGATTTTATTCCGTTTGGACTCCGTTCCAAAATCAGATCTGAAAAGAGCCAAAAACACAGAAAAAACAGGAACTGGCACTTGGCACTGAATTAATAAGTTAGTCCCAAAAAAGATATAAAAGTTACATAAAACATCCAAAGATGACAAGATAACAGCATGAAACCATAAAAAATTATAGATACGTTTGAGACGTATCAAGCATCCCCAAGCTTAACTCCTGCTCGTCCTCGAGTAGGGAAGTGATAAAGAATGAATTTTGGATGCTTTCATGCTACCTAGCATAGATGTCCTTTGTAACTCCTCTTATGTGACGTGAATGTTCAGATCCATTAGATTCAAAACAATAGTTTGCTATTGACGTGGAAACAATAATAATTCAAGAAAACTAGCAAGGTAATGATGAACTTTCAAAATAACAAGGCCAAAAGAAAGTTATCCCTACAAAAGCATATAGTCTGGTATGCTCTATCATCATTGCACAACGAATTTAAATCATGCACAACCCCGGTATTGGCCAAGTAATTGTTTCGGACCTTTACTTTCTCAAACCTTTTCAACTCTCACGCAATACATGAGCATGAGCCATGGTTTTAGCACTATAAGTGGCGTCGAGTGTGGGGGAGGTTGCAAGACAAAATAAGGAGAAGATAGTCACATTAACTAGGCATATCAATGAGCTGTGGAGATGCTCATCAATAGATATCAATGTGAATGAGTAGGGATTGCCAAACAAATGATGCACTAGAGCTAAGAGTATGTGAAAGCTCTTAAAGAAAACTAGTGGGTGTGCATCCAACTTGCTTGCTCACGAAGACCTAAGGCAATTTTGAGAAAGCCTATCATTGGAATATACAAGCCAAGTTATATAATGAAAATTTCCCACTAGCTATATGGTGGTGACAAAAGGAGAGACTCTCAATCAAGAAGATCATGGTGCTTAATATGCACAAGTGTGGAAAGGTGGTAGCATTGTCCCTTCTCTCTTTTTCTCTCATTTTTTTTTGGTGGGCTCTTTGGCCTCTTTTTTTGGTGGGCATCTTTGGCCTCTTTTATTTCCTCACATGGGACAATGCTCCATTAATGATGATCATCACAGTTACAACTCAAAACTTAGAGCAACGATGACTCTATATGGAAGGCCTTCGGTAGTGTACCGTGACAATGATCTAGCAAGGCATAGACATTAATGGAAACATCACGCTAGCTATCTTACGATCATGCAATGGCAATGTGGACGTGGTGGCACATGTCATGGTGGTAGTTGCATGGCAATATATCTTGGAATGACTTTGAAAAAGCCATAGTAGGTAGGTATGGTGGCTATTTTGAGGGAGGCTAATGGTGGTTTTTGTGCACCGGCGAAAGTTGCACGGCACTAAGAAGATAGTGATGGTGGAAGGTGAAAGTGCATCTAAACCATGGACTCAACATTAGTCATGAAGAACTCATATACTTGTTGCAAAAAATTTATTAGTAATCGAAACAAAGCATTCAACGCATACTCCTAGGGGAAGGGTTGGTAGGTATAAACCATCGCGCGATCCCGACCGCCACACAAAGGATGACAATCAAAAGACTAATCATGCTCAGACTTCATCACATAGCGGTTCACCATACGTGCATGCTACGGGAATAACTAACTTCAAGACAATTATTTCTAGATCCACAACACCTTACTAGCATAACTTCAATATTACCAAAACCACAACTCAAAACTAATTGAGATGAAACAAACTTCTCTAACTATTCAATGCACATGAAGGTGGAAGTTTTCATATCCCTTTGGATAACTACCCCTTTTGAGACTACTTTCAAAGCATAGATCAACTACCAAGCCACGCACCGGTGTGCTCTAAAAGATATAAGTGAAGCACATAGAACAAAAGTATCTAGCTCAAAAGATATATGTGAAGCACATGTGAGCTGAATTGTCTACCAAAAGATATAAGTGAAGCTCGACAAAATCACGGTGAGTGCATGTCTCTCTCTCTAGGTGTGCAGCAAGGATGATTGTGACACTACAAAAATAAAATACTCCTACGATACAAGATTCTCCAAGCAAAAACATATAACATGTGGTGAATAAAAATATAGCCCCAAGTAACGTTACCTATGGATTGAAGACGAGAGAGGGGATGCCTTCCCGGGGCATCCCCAAGCTTAGGATTTTACGGCATCCTTGAATCTCTTTGGGTGCCTTGTGCATCCCAAAGCTTGAGCTCTTGCCACTCTTTATCTCTTTGTCCATAAGAACTTCACCGAAAACTTGAAAACTTCACAACACGAAACTTAAACAGAAACTCGTGATAACATTAGTATAAGAAAGCAAACCACCACTTCCTTAGGTACTGTAGAAAACTTAAATTCTACTTATGATTATGTTGGTTAATGTATTTTCAATCTTCCATGGCTAATACCCCACGATACTATCCATAGTTTCATCAAAATAAGCAACCAACACAACAAAGACTGAATGTGTTAACAGCAGACCAGTCTGTAGCAATCTGTATATTTCGTATACTTATGGTACTTCAATAATTTTGAAAAAATACGGAAGTCTGAAGAATTTGTGGAGCAATAAGCAGCAAAAAGAATCAACTCAAAAGCTCTTACAGAAAAAAAAAATTATTTTTGTGAGCAGAAAGTTTCTGTCTTTTCGAGCATGACCAAACGATCATCCCCAAGACTAATCATAACGGTTTTGCTTGGCACAAATGCAAAAATAAACAGAAAAAACACAATCATAACAGACTTATGAAAGTGTGGAAAACACAAAACAAAAGGAAAAAAGGATATATTCGTTGGGTTGCCTCCCAACAAGCGCTATTGTTTAACGCCCTTAGCTTGGCATTCAATGATGCTCTCACAAAAGACAAGAATTGAAGCACAACGAGAGCATCATAAAGCATGTGAATATCACATCTAAGTCTAACATACTTCCTATGCATAGGCATTTTATAGGAAAACAGATTGTCAAGACAACCAATAGTTATCATAAGCAAGGAAGAAGAAAGAGACAAAAGCAATCTCAACATAACGAGAGGTAATTTGGTAACATGAGAGTTTCTACCACAATATTTTCCTCTCTCAAAGCAATTACATGTGGGATCATATTCAAATTCAACAATATAGCTATCCCATAGGATATTCTTTTCATGATCCACATGCATGCAAAGTTGACACTCTTCAAAAATAGTGGGATTGTCATCAACTAAAGTCATGACTTCTCCAAACCCACTTTCAATATTATTGCAAATATCACATCCATCATGAGGTTTGAACAAATTTTCAAGATCATAAGAAAGATCATCACCCCAATCATGATTATTGCAACAAGTAGTGGACATATCAAAACTAGCATCCCCAAGCTTAGGGTTTTGCATATTTTTAGCATGATTGTCACTAATAGAATTTATAGTGAAACCATTGCAATCATGCTTTTCATCCAAGGAGCCCTCGTGAATCACTTCATAAATTTCTTCCTCACAATTTCCAGATTCACGCATCTCAAGCAAAACTCCATAAAGATAGTCAAGTGCACTCAACTCACTAGCAATTCGATCAGCAATATTGGATCTCTTAAAGAGATTAGCAAGTGGATGATGATCCATATCACTAGATTTTCAGCAAGCGAAGATGCAAGCATATTGAAGGCACATGGCACACAAGCGAACAGAAAGCAAGCAAGAGAAAAGGGCGAACGAAAAAGGCAAAAGAAGAAAGGCAAATGAAAACGGCCAATGTGAAGTGGGGGAGAGGAAAACGAGAGGCAACTCGCAAAAAGGTAAATGCAGGAGATGAGTTTGTGAGACCTACTTGGATAGATCTCTCCTTCCCCGGCAACAGCGCCAGAAATACTTCTGCTACTGCAACAAAAGACCTTCCAACGGCGCCAGAAACACGTCCTGACGGGAGACTGTTCTTGTCTTGATGCTCCTCAGCAACGGCACGAGGAATCCTTCTGCTACGGCTATGCCTTTAGGGACTTCCTAGGCAAATATGCAAAGGATTTCCCCGCGGCCTTGCAGCCTTGCGTTGGTGTTCCCTCGAAGCGGAAAGGGTGATGTAGCGCAGCGGTGGTAAGTATTTCCCTCAGTTTTGAGAACCAAGGTATCGATCTAGTGAAGGAGTATCTCAAGTGCCTGCACAAACACAAAAAGCTTGCTCCCAACGCTATGAAGGGGTTGTCAATCCCTTATAGATTGTTCGCCAAGTGAGAACTGAAAGCAACAAAGTAACAAAGCAAAGTAAAAGCGAGAGTGAAAACGATAGATGTGAATAGACTCGGTGGCTGTAGTGTTTACTAGTGGCTTCTCTCATGAAAGCAAGTAGATGGTGGGTAAACAAATTACTGCCGAGCAATTGATAGAACCGCGCAAAGTTGTGACGTCATCTATGCCAATGATTATATCTATAAGCATCACGTCCAAAACAAGTAGACCGATACTTTTTGCATCTACTACTATTACTCCAAACGTCGACATCTATCCAGCATGCATCTAGTGTATTAAGTCCAAAAGAACAGAGTAACGCCTTAAGCAAGATGACATAATGTAGATGGAAAATCTATATCTACGACAAAGCCCACCTTGTTACCCTTGATGGCAACTACGCAATGTGTGCCTTGCTGCCCCTACTGTCACTGGGAAAGGTCACCACACGGTAAGAACCCAAAACCAAGCACTTCTCCCATTGCAAGAATCATAGATCTAGTTGGCCAAACAAAACCCAAGACTCAGAGAGACTTACAAGGATATCAAATCATGCATAGAAGAAATCAGCAAAGACTCAAATATATATCATAGATAATCTGATCACAAATCCACAATTCATCGGATCTCGACAAACACACCGCCAAAGAGGATTACATCGGATAGATCTCCTTGAAGATCATGGAGAACTTTGTATTGAAGATCCAAGAGAGATAAGAAGCCATCTAGCTACTAACTACGGACCCGTAGGTCTGAAGTGAACTACTCACGAGTCATTGGAGGGGCGATGATGATGATGAAGAAGCCCTCCAACTCCAAAGTCCCCTCCGGCAGGGCACCGGGAAGGGTCTCCAGATGAGATCTCGCGGAAACAGAAGCTTGCGGCGGCAGAAAAGTATTTTTGTGGATCCCTTTATTTTTTCCTATATTTTAGGGAATATATAGGAGAAGGAACTAGATCAGGGGGGCGCCAGGGAGGCCACAAACCTGCTGGCCGCTGCCCCCCTGGTGGCGGATAGGGGGCTTGTGGGCCCCCTGTAGCCCTCTTGTCTTGGCCCTCAAGCCCCCTGATCTTCTTCCATTCGGGAAAAAATCATTTCGGGGATTTTATTCCGTTTGGACTCCGTTCCAAAATCAGATATGAAAAGAGCAAAAAACACAGAAAAAACAGGAACTGACACTTGGCACTGAATTAATAAGTTAGTCCCAAAAAAGATATAAAAGGTACATAAAACATCCAAAGATGACAAGATAACAACGTGAAACCATAAAACATTATAGATACGTTTGAGATTTATCACCCTCCAACTCCAAAGTCCCCTCCGGCAGGGCACCGAGAAGGGTGTCCAGATGCGATCTCGCGGAAACGGAAGCTTGCGGTGGCGGAAAAGTGTTTTCGTGGACGCCCTGATTTTTTCTGGATTTTTAGGGAATATATACGCCAAAGACCTAAGGCATGGGGGCGCCAGGGAGGCCACAAGCTTGGTTGCCGCGGCCTCCCCCTGGCCGCGGCAACAGGGCTTGTGGGTTCCTTGCGGGCTCACTTGCTTGGCCCTCAAGCCTCCTGATCTTCTTCCGTTCTAGAAAAAATCATTTTGGGGATTTTATTCCGTTTGGACTTCGTTCCAAAATCAGATCTGAAAAGAGTCAAAAACACAGAAAAAACAGGAACTGGCACTTGGCACTGAGTTAATAAGTTAGTCCCAAAAAAGATACAAAAGGTAAACAAAACATCCAAAGTTGACAAGACAACAGCGTGAAACCATCAAAAATTATAGATACGTTTGAGACGTATCAAGCATCCCCAAGCTTAACTCCTGCTCGTCCTCGAGTAGGGAAGTGATAAAGAACGAATTTTTTATGCTTTCATGCTATCTAGCATAGATGTCCTTTGTAACTCCTCTTATGTGACGTGAATGTTCAGATCCATTAGATTCAAAACAATAGTTTGCTATTGACGTGGAAACAATAATACTTCAAGCAAACTAGCAAGGTAATCATGAACTTTCAAAATAACAAGGCCAAAAGAAAGTTATCCCTACAAAATCATATAGTCTGGCTATGCTCTATCATCATTGCACAAGGAATTTAAATCATGCACAACCCCCGTATTGGCCAAGTAATTGTTTTCACACCTTTACTTTCTCAAACTTTTTTCAACTCTCACGCAATACATGAGCGTGAGCCATGGTTTTAGCACTATAAGTGGTGTGAGGTGTGGTGGAGGTTGCAAGACAAAAAAGGAGAAGATGATCACATTAATTAGGCATATCGATAAGCTGTGGAGATGCTCATCAATAGATATCAATGTAATTGAGTAGGGATTGCCATACAAATGATGCACTAGAGCTAAGAGTATGTGAAAGCTCTTAAAGAAAACTAGTGGGTGTGCATCCAACTTGCTTGCTCACGAAGACCTAAGGCAATTTTGAGAAAGCCTATCATTGGAATATACAAGCCAAGTTATATAATGAAAATTTCCCACTAGCTATATGGTGGCGACAAAACGAGAGACTCTCAATCATGAAGATCATGGTGCTTAATATGGACAAGTGTGGAAAAGTGGTAGCATTGTACCTTCTCTCTTTTTCTCTCAATTTTTTTTGGATGGGCTCTTTGGCCTCTTTTTTTATTTTATTTTAAATTTTGGTGGGCATCTTTGGCCTCTTTTATTTCCTCACATGGGACAATGCTCCATCAATGATGATCATCACACTTTCAACTCAAAACTTAGAGCAACGATGACTCTATATGGAATGCCTTTGGTAGTGTACCGTGACAATGATCTAGCATGGCATAGACATAAATGGAAACATCATGCTAGCTATTTTACGATCATGCAATGGCAATGTAGACGTGGTGGCACATGTCATGGTGGTAGTTGCATGACAATATATCTCGGAATGACTTTGAAAAAAAAGCCATAGTAGGTAGGTATGGTGGCTGTTTTGAGGGAGGTTAATGGTGGGTTTTGTGCACCGGCGAAAGTTGCACGGCACTAAAGAGGATAATGATGGTGGAAGGTGAAAGTGCATCTAAACCATGGACTCAACATTAGTCATGAAGAACTCACATGCTTGTTGCAAAAGTTTTATTAGTAATTGAAACAAAGCATTCAACGCATACTCCTAGGGGAAGGGTTGGTAGGTATAAACCATCGCGCGATCCCGACCGCCACACAAAGGATGCCAATCAATAGACTAATCATGCGCGGACTTCATCACATAGCGGTTCACCATACGTGCATGCTACAGGAATCACTAACTTCAACACAAGTATTTCTAGATCCACAACACCTTACTAGCATAACTTCAATATTACCATAACCACAACTCAAAACTAGTTGAGATGAATCAAACTTCTCTAACTATTCAATGCACATGAAGGTGGAAGTTTTCGTATCCCTTTGGATAACTACCCCTTTTGAGACTACTTTCAAAGCACAGATCAACTACCAAGCCACGCACCGCCGTGCTCTAAAAGATATAAGTGAAGCACATAGAGCAAAATCAACTAGCTCAAAAGATATAAGTGAAGCACATGTGAGCCGAATTGTCTAACCAAAGGATATAAGTGAAGTTCGACAAAATCACGGTGAGTGCATGTCTCTCTCTCTAGGTGTGCAGCAAGGATGATTGTGACACAACAAAAATAATAGACTCCTACGATACAAGACGCTCCAAGCAAAACACATAACATGTGGTGAATAAAAATATATCCCCAAGTAACGTTACCGATGGATTGAAGACGAAAGAGGGGATGCCTTCCCGGGGCATCCCCAAGCTTAGGCTTTTACGGCATCCTTGAATCTCTTGGGGTGCCTTGGGCATCCCCAATCTTGAGCTCTTGACACTCTTTATCTTTTTGTCCATAAGAACTTCACCCAAAACTTGAAAACTTCACAACACGAAACTTAAACAGAAACTCGTGATAACATTAGTATAAGAAAGCAAACCACCACTTCCTTAGGTACTGTAGCAAACTTGAATTCTACTTATGTTGATGTTGGTTTACTGTATTTTCAATCTTCCATGGCTAATACCCCCCGATACTATCCATAGTTTCATCAAAATAAGCAACCAACACAACAAGAACAGAATCTGTTAACAGCAGACCAGTCTGTAGCAATCTGTATACTTCGTATACTTCTCGTACTTCAAAAATTCTGAAAAATTACGATAGTCTAAAGAATTTGTGTAGCAATCAGAAAAAAAAGAATCAACACAAAATCTCTTACAGAAAAAAAATGAAAATTCTTTTCTTGAGCAGAAAATTTCTGTCTTTTCCAGCATGACCAAACGATCATCCCCAAGACTAATCATAACGGTTTTGCTTGGCACAAACGCAAAAAGAAACACAAAAAACACAATCATAACAGAATGATGAAAGTGTGGAAAACACAAAACAGAAAGAAAAAGGATAGATTCGTTGGGTTGCCTCCCAACAAGCGCTATTGTTTAACGCCCTTAGCTAGGCAAAAGGTGATGGAATCACGTATAGTCATCTTTGGTGCTCAAACCATAAGTAGCCCTCATCATAGATTTACAAGGCAATCTTATTTTCTTTCTTGGAAAGTGCTCCATGCCCTTCTTTAAGGGAAATTGAAATCTAATATTCCCTTCCTTCATATCGATGATAGCACTAATAGTCCTTAGGAAAGGTCTACCAAGAATAATGGGACATGAAGGATTGCAATCTATGTCAAGTACAATGAAATCCACGGGTACATAGTTCTTATTTGCAACAATAAGAACATCATCGATCCTTCCATGGGTTTCTTGACAGTAGAATCCGCAAGATGCAAATTAAGAGAACAGTCTTCAATCTCATGAAAACCAAGAATATCACATAAATATTTTGGAATTGCGGAAACACTAGCACCCAAATCACACAAAGCATTGCACTCATAGTTTTTGATTTTGATTTTGATAGTAGGTTCCCACTCATCATGAAGTTTTCTAGGTATAGAGACTTCTAGTTCGAGCTTCTCTTGAAGAGATTTCATCATAGCATCTACAATATGCGCGGTAAAGGCTTTGCTTTGGCTATAAGCATGTGGATAGTTTGCAATGGATTGCATCAAAGAGATGCATTCAAACAAGGAGCAATTATCATAATTGAATTCCTTGAAATATAAAGTGGGAGTTTCATTACTACCCAAAATTTTGATTTCTTCTACTCCACTCTCCACACCTTTATCATCAAGATAGGTGGACTCCGAATCATTGGGGCATTTTTCAACCAAAGTGGATTCATATCCAGCACCTTCATCAATAGGTTTGACACGCGAAAACAAAGATTCAAGAGGATACACACCAAGCACTTTAAGATCTTCGTGATTTGCATCACTAGAACACACCCTTTTAAACCATTCATGCCTAGCGCGAATTTGGGCGGTTCTTTCTTTGCTCTCATTCATGGAGACACGCATAGCTTTCAAAGTTTCATCGAAGTTGACCTTGGTAGGAGCACATCTAACTTTCAAAGCATCAATATCACAAGACATCCTATCAACGCTCTTAGCCAAATCGTCAATTTTGAGTAGTTTTTCCTCTATGGACGCATTGAAAATCTTTTGAGAGTTGATGAACTCTTTGATATTACTCTCTAAATCAGAGGGTAATTTGTTGTGATTTCCATAAGTGTTGTTGTAGGAATTGCCATAATTGTTAGAGGAGTTACTAGGGACAGGCCTAGGAACATAGTTTCCTCTAAAAGCATTGTTGTTGCCAAAATTGTTCCTACCAACAAAATTCACGTCCAAACTAGCGTTGCTACTCTCAATCAAGGAAGATAGTGGCATGTCATTAGGATCTAAAGGAGCATTTCTACTAGCAACCAAATTCATCAACTCGTCCATCTTAGCACTAAGAGAGTTAATTTCTTCTATAGCGTGTAGCCTTTTCCTAGCAGGTGACCTTTCAGTATCCCACTGAGAGTAGTTGGTCATGATATTGTCTAGGAGTTTTGTAGCGTATCCTAACGTGATTTCCATGAACGTTCCACCTGAGGCGGAGTCCAAGATATTGCGAGAAGCGAAATTCAAGCCAGCGTAAAAGATTAGTATAATCATCCACAAACTCCAGCCATGAGCGGGACAATTCCTAATCATAAGCTTCATCCTCTCCCAAGATTGTGCAACGTGTTCTTGATCAAGTTGCTTGAACTTCATGATATCGTTACGTAAGGAGATAATCTTAGTCGGCGGAAAATACTTGGATATGTAAGCATCTTTGTACTTATCCCAAGAATCGATACTATTTTTAGGCAAAGAAGAAAACCAAGTTTTTGCGCGATCTCGCAACGAGAAAGGAAAAAGCTTCAACTTAATCACGTCATTATCCACATCTCTTTTCTTTTGCATATCGCAGAGCTCAATGAAGGTATTGAGATGGGATGCGACATCTTCACTAGGAAGGCTAGAGAATTGCCCTTTCATAACAAGATTCAGCAAAGCTGCGTTGATTTCATACGATTCCGCAGTAGTGGCGGGAGCAATCGGAGTACTAATAAAATCATTATTATTAGTGCTCGAGAAGTCGCAAAGTTTGGTGTTTTCAGCCATGATGACTTCAACAAACAAACAAGCACACAAGCAAGCAAGAAAACCGGCAAAGGAAAACGACAAAGGCAAAAGGCAAAAGAAAACGGCAAAGGAGAAAGGCAAAAAGGCAAAAGAAAACGACAAAGGAGAAAGGCAAATGAAAACGACAAATGTGAAGTGGGGTAGAGGAAAACGAGAGGCAACTGGCAAAAAGTAAATGCAAGAGATGAGTTTGTGAGACCTACTTGGATAGATCTCTCCTTCCCCGGCAACGGCGCCAGAAATTCTTCTTGCTACTCCGACAACAAACCTTCCCTGGTATGGCGCCAGGAATCGTGCTGCTGCAGCTACACCTTTAGGAACTTCCTAGGCAAATATGCAAAGGATTTACCCGTGGCTTTGGAGCCTTGCATTGGTGTTCCCTCGAAGCGGAAAGGGTGATGTAGCACAGCGGCGGTAAGTATTTCCCTCAGTTTTGAGAACCAAGGTATCGATCCAGTGAAGGAGTATCACAAGTGCCTGCACAAACACAAAGAGCTTGCTCCCAACGCTATGAAGGGGTTGTCAATACCTTATAGATTGTTTGCCAAGTGAGAACTGAAAGCAACAAAGTAACAAAGCAAAGTAAAAGCGGAGGTGTAAACGATAGGTTTGAATAGACCCGGGGGAAGTAGTATTCACTAGTGGCTTCTCTCATGAAAGCAAGTAGACGGTGGGTGAACAAATTACTGTCGAGCAATTGACAGAACCGCGCAAAGTCGTGAGATATCTATGGCAATGATTATATCTATAGGCATCACGTCCAAAACAAGTAGACCGATACTTTTTGCATCTACTACTATTACTCCACACGTCGACCTCTATCCAACATGCATCTAGTGTATTAAGTCCAAAAGAACAGAGTAACGCCTTAAGCAAGATGACATGATGTAGATGGACAATCTCATATCTACGACAGAGCCCACCTTGTTACCCTTGATGGCAACTACACGATGTGTGCCTTGCTGCCCCTACTGTCATTGGGAAAGGTCACCACACGGTAAGAACCCAAAACCAAGCACTTCTCCCATTGCAAGAATCATAGATCTAGTTGGCCAAACAAAACCCAAGACTCGGAGAGACATACAAGGATATCAAATCATGCAAATAAGAAATCAGCAAAGACTCAAATATATATCATAGATAATCTGATCACAAATCCACAATTCATCGGATCTCGACAAACACACCGCCAAAGAAGATTAGATCGGATAGATATCCATGAAGATCATGGAGAACTTTGTATTGAAGATCCAAGAGAGAGAAGAAGCCATCTAGCTACTAACTACGGACCCGTAGGTCTGAAGTGAACTACTCACGAGTCATTGGAGGGGCAATGATGATGATGAAGAAGCCCTCCAACTCCAAAGTCCCCTCCGGCAGGGCACCGGGAAGGGTCTCCAGATGAGATCTCGTGGAAACGGAAGCTTGCGGCGGCGGAAAAGTTTTTTCGTGGACGCCCTGATTTTTTCTGGATTTTTAGGGAATATATAGGCCAAAGACCTAGGGCAGGGGGCGCCAGGGAGGCCACAAGCTCGGTTGTCGCGGCCTCCCCTGGCCGCGGCAACAGGGCTTGTGGGCTCCCTGTGGGCCCACTTGCTTGGCCCTCAAGCCTCCTGATCTTCTTCCGTTCTGGAAAAAATCATTTTGGGGATTTTATTCCGTTTGGACTCCGTTCCAAAATCAGATCTGAAAAGAGTCAAAAACACAGAAAAACAGGAACTGGCACTTGGCACTGAGTTAATAAGTTAGTCCCAAAAAAGATATAAAAGGTAAACAAAACATCCAAAGTTGACAAGATAACATCGTGAAACCATCAAAAATTATAGATACGTTTGAGACGTATCACCTACAAACCTCTGCACTTGGAGGCCCAACAACGTCTACAAGGAGAAGGTTGCGTAGTAGACATCAAGCTCTTTTCTGGCGCCGTTGCCGGGGAGGTTAGCGCTTGAAGGTATATCTTTAGATCTTGGTATCAAATATTTTTGTTTCTTGTTCTTTCTCTGAAAATTACAAAAAAAAATGGAATTGAGGATGCCTCATATGCTCCATCTTTTCAATGTCTTTCGTGAGCATGATGGGAAGGAAAATTGTGCTCAAAGTCTGAAAGAAGAATTACATAGAATGCTTGGCATAGAATATGTGAATGATGAGCATGATTGCAATGTCCTTAGAATGAATACTTTGAATACCCATGATGCTAATGATATGCAAAGCCACAAGTTTGGGGATGCTATATTTGATGAAGATGATCTTTTTAGTTCTTCCACTTTGAATGATCAAAATCATTTTGATGAAAACATGCCCCCTATCTATGATGATTATTGTGAGGATACTTATGCTATAAAGAAGAAGGATGATAAAACTTGTCATACTTTCGAGAACCCCTTTGCTAAACCTTGCTTTTTCATTGTGGACACAATTTGTAGTGCTCAAGTCTTTTACGATACTCCCACTACTATTCTTGAGAATAGATTTCCTTATGTGGAGAGTAGTAAAATTTCTATGCTTGTAGATCATGAAAAGAATGCTTCAGGTGCTGGTTATATTGTTGAATTCATTCATGATGCTACTGAAAATTACTATGAGAGAGGATCATATGCTTCTACTTATTGCAATAGTATCAAGCTTCCTCTCCATGTGTTGAAATTTTTGAAGCTATGCTTGTTTTACCTTCCTATGCTAGTTGATTCTTGATCCAATAAGTTGTTTGATCACAAAATCCCTATGCATAGGAAGTGGGTTAGACTTAAATGTGCTAGCCATTTGCTCCATGATGCTCTCATTGTGTTTTAATCCTTACCTTTTATGTGAGCATCATTGAAATCAATGCCTAGCTAAGGGCGTTAAACGATAGCGCCTATTGGGAGGCAACCCAATGAATAAATTTTTCTTTGCTTTTTTCTTCCTGTTTTGTTTTCTCCACACCATCATAATTCTGTTATTATTGTGTCTTTTGTGTTTCTTTTGGTGTTTGTACCAAGCAAAACCGTTATGATTAGCCTTGGTGATGATTGTTTATCATGCTGGAAAAAGACAGAAACTTTCTGCTCACGAAAAGAATTTTCATTTTTATTATGTAAGAGATTTTGAGTTGATTCTTTTTGCTGCTGATTTATATGCAATTTCTTCAGACTTTCGTAATTTTTCAGATTTGTTTAAGTACCAGAAGTATACAAAGTATACAGATTGCTACAGACTGGTCTGCTGTTAACAGATTCTGTTTTTGTTGAGTTGGTTGCTTATTTTGATGAAACTATGGATAGTATTGGAGGGTACTAGCCATGAAAAAGTGAAAATACAGCAACCCAACACCAACATAAGTAGAATTTAAGTTTGCTACAGTACCTAAGGAAGTGGTGATTTGCTTTCTTATACTAATGATATCACGAGTTTCTGTTTAAGTTTTGTGTTGTGAAGTTTTCAAGTTCTGGGTGAAGTTCTTATGGACAAAGAGATAAAGAGCTGCAAGAGCTCAAGCTTGGGGATGCCCAAGGCACCCCAAGTTGATTCAAGGATGCCAAAAAAGCCTAAGCTTGGGGATGCCCCGGGAAGGCATCCCCTCTTTCGTCTTCAATCCATCGGTAATGTTACTTGGAGCTATATTTTTCTTCACCACATGATATGTGTTTTGCTTGGAGCATATTGTATCGTAGGAGTCTTTTATTTTTGTTGTGTCACAATCTTCCTTGCTGCACACCTAGACAGAGATACATGCACTCACCGTGATTTTGTCGAGCTGCACTTATATCTTTAGAGCTAGTTGATTTTGCTCTATGTGCTTCACTTATATCTTTTAGAGCACAGCGGTGCGTGGCTTGGTAGTTGGCTTATGCTATGAAAGTAGTCCCAAAAGTGGTAGTTATCCAAAGTTTTACGAAAACTTCCATCTTCATGTGCATTGAGTAGAAAGAGAAGCTTGATTCCTCTCAATTAGTTTTGAGATGTGGTTGTGGTAATATTTAAGTTATGTTAGTACGGTGTTGTGAATCTAGAGATACTTGTGTTGAAGTTAGTGATTCCCGTAGCATGCACGTATGGTGAACCACTATGTGATGAAGTTTGAGCATGATTAGTTTATTGATTGTCATCCTTTGTGTAGCGGTCGGGATCGCGCGATGGTTTATACCTACCAACCCTTCCCCTAGGAGTATGCGTTGAATGCTTTGTTTCGATTACTAATAAAACTTTTGCAACAAGTATATGAGTTCTTATTGACTAATGTTGAGTCCATGGTTTAGATGCACTTTCACCTTCCACCATCACTATCATCTTTAGTACCGTGCAACTTTCGCCGGTGCATAAACCTACCATATAGCTTCCCTCAAAACAGCCACCATACCTACCTACTATGGCATTTTCAAAGCCATTCCGAGATATATTGCCATGAAACTACCACCATGACATGTGCCACCACATCTACATTGCCATTGCATGATCATAAGATAGCTAGCATGATGTTTCCATTGATGTCTATGCCATGCTAGATCTTTGTCACGGTACACTACCGAAGGCATTTCATATAGAGTCATCATTGCTCTAAATTTTGAGTTGTAAGTGTGATGATCATCATTGATGGAGCATTGTCCCATGTGAGAAAAAAAGAGGCCAAAGATGCCAACCAAAAAAAAGATCCCACCAAAAAAATGAGAGAAAAAGAGAGAAGGGACAATGCTACTATCTCCTTTCCACACTTGTGCTTCATATTAAGCACCATGATCTTCATGATTGAGAGTCTCTCGTTTTGTCACCACCATATAGCTAGTGGGAAATTTTCATTATATAACTTGGCTTGCATATTCCTATGATGGGCTTCCTCAAAATTGCCCTAGGTCTTCGTGAGCAAGCAAGTTGGATGCACACCCACTAGTTTTCCTTAATAGCTTTCACATACTCATAGCTCTAGTGCATATCTTGCATGGCAATCCCTACTCATTCACATTGATATCAATTGATAAGCATCTCCATAGCTCATTTATATGCCTAGTCAATGTGACCATCTTCTCTTTTTTTTGCCCACAACCTCCATGACTCCATTCCACCTATAGTGCTATAACCATGGCTCACGCTCATGTATTGCGTGAGAGTTGAAAAAGTTTGAGAAAGTAAAGGTGTGAAAACAATTACTTGGCCAATACCGAGGTTGTGCATGATTTAAATTCGTTGTGCAAGGATGATAGAGCATAGCCAGACTATATGATTTTGTAGGGATAACTTTCTTTTGGCCTTGTTATTTTGAAAGTTCATGATTACCTTGCTAGTTTGCTTGAAGTATTATTGTCTCCACATCAATACCAAACTATTGTTTTGAATCTAACGGATCTGAACATTCATGTCACATAAGAGGAGTTACAAAGGACATCTATGCTAGGTAGCATGAAAGCATCAAACATTCATTCTTTTTCACTTCCCTACTCAAGGACGAGCAGGAGTTAAGCTTGGGGATGCTTGATACGTCTCCAACGTATCTATAATTTTTGATGGTTCATGCTGTTATCTTGTCAAACTTTGGATGTTTTATATGCCTTTTATATCTTTTTTGGGACTAACCTATTAATGCAGTGCCAAGTGAGAGTTCCTGTTCTTTCCGTGTTTTTGACCCTTTTTCAGGCGGAGTCCAAACGGAATAATTCTTTCGCGGTAATTTTTTATGGAAAATATCAAAAATACCGGAAGAAAAAGATACCGGAGAGGGGTCCCGAGGAAGCCGCAAGCCCTGTAGGTGCGGCCACCCCCCAGGCCGCACCTACCAAGCTTGTGGGCTCCTTAGGGGCCCACTTGACGCAACACCGCCGCCATCTGGTCCTATAAATCCAGAAACGTCTAGAAAGAAACCTAGATCGGGAGTTCCGCCGCCGCAAACCTCTGTAGCCACCAAAAGCCAATCTGGACCCCGTTCCGGCACCCTGTCGGAGGGGTAATCCATCTCCGGTGGCCATCTTCATCATCCTGGCGATCTCCATGACGAGGAGGGAGTAGTTCTCCCTCGGGGTTGAGGGTATGTACCAGTAGCTATGTGTTTGATCTCTCTCTCTCTCTCTCTCGTGTTCTTGAGATGTCTTGATCTCGATGTACCGTGGGCTTTGCTACTATAGTTGGATCTTATGATGTTCTTCCCCCTCTCCCTTCTTGTAATGAATTGAGTTTCCCCTTTTGAAGTTATCTTATCGGATTGAGTCTTTGAGAATACTTGATGTATGTCTTGCACGTGTCTATCTGCGGTGATCAACTTGCGGGTTTGTGACATTGGGAACCTATGCATATGGGTTGGTACACGTTTGATTCATGTGAGTACTCGATGTATGTTCCGGTGATCAACTTGCGGGTTCGTGACATTGGGAACCTATGCATAGGGGTTGGCACATGTTTTGACTCTCCGGTAGAAACTTGGGGGCACTCTTTGAAGTTCTATGTGTTGGTTGAATAGATGATTCTGAGATTGTGTGATGCATATCGTATAATCATGCCCACGGATACTTGAGGTGACAATGGAGTATCTAGGTGACATTAGGGTCTTGGTTGATATGTATATTAATGTGTTATTCTAGTACGAACTCTATGATGGATCGACCGGAAAGAATAGCTTCGTGTTATTTTACTACGGACTCTTGAATAGATCGATCGGAAATAATAAATTTGTGGTGGTTTCGTACCCGACAATAATCTCTTCGTTTGTTCTCCGCTATTAGTGACTTTGCAGTGACTCTTTGTTGCATGTTGAGGGCTAGTTATATGATCCAATTATGTTATTATTGTTGAGAGAACTTCACTAGTGAAAGTATGAACCCTAGGCCTTGTTTCCATGCATTGCAATACCGTTCGTGCTCATTTTTGTTACTAGTTACCTTGCTGTTTTTGTAATTTCAGATTACAAAAACCTATATCTACCATTCATATTGCACTTGTATCATCATCTCTTCGCCGAACTAGTGCACCTATATAATTTGCCATTGTATTGGGTTTGTTGGGGACACAAGAGACTCTTTGTTATTTGGTTGCAGGGTTGCTTGAGAGAGACCATCTTCATCCTACGCCTCCCACGGATTGATGAACCTTAGGTCACCCACGTGAGGGAAAATTGCTACTGTCCTACAAACCTCTGCACTTGGAGGCCCAACAACGTCTACAAGGAGAAGGTTGCATAGTAGACATCAAAGTCCGTGGTTGATAGTACCTTTCAGATAGCGCATAATTCTTTCAACAGCACGCCAATGAAGATCACCCGAATTGGAAACAAACCGGCTCAGTTTGCTCACATCAAACGCGATGTGAGGCCTCGTTGCGCTAGCTAGGTACATAAGCGAACCAATAATTTGAGAGTATCTCAATTGATCTATAGTTGTGCCGTTGAACTTCCGAATCAGCACACTAGGATCATATGGTGTTTGAGAAATTTTGCAGTCTGAATATCCAAATCGACTCAAGATCTTCTCAACATAGTGGGATTGCAGAAGTGTAATCCCACCCTCATCATCTCTCAAGAGCGTGATGTTCAAGATAACATCAGCCACTCCAAGGTCCTTCATCTCAAAGTTCTGAGACAGAAAGGACTTAACCTCCTCAATCACCTTGAGGTTGGTTCCAAATATCAGTATGTCATCAACATACAAGCACAGTATAACTCCTTCGCCCCCACCATGGCGATAGTATACACACTTGTCAGCTTCATTAACAACGAAGCCAACAGATGTCAGAGTTGTATTAAACTTATCATGCCATTGCTTAGGTGCTTGCTTCAGGCCATATAAAGATTTCAACAACTTACACACTTTTCCTTCTTGACCATCTATCACAAAGCCATCTGGCTATTGCATATAGATTTCCTCGTCTAGCTCTCCATTCAGGAAAGCCGTCTTAACGTCCATTTGATGAACAAGAAGATCATGCGGGGCTGCCAACGAGAGCAGTACTCGAATGGTGGTCGGTCTGGCCACAGGTGAATAAGTGTCGAAGAAATACTCTTCTTCTTTCTGGGCATAGCCCTTAGCCACAAGCCTGGCCTTGTACTTCTCAATTGTACCATCGGGCCTAAGCTTCCTTTTGAACACCCACTTGCATCCCAGTGGTTTGCAACCATAGGGACGGTCAGTAATTTCGCATGTCCCATTAGCCATGATGGAATCCATCTTGCTACGGACCGCAGCTTTCCAGTAATCAGCATCTAGAAAAGCATACGCTTCTGAAATACAAGTGGGATTATCATCCACGAGGTATACGAGGAAATCATCACCAAAGGTCTTCGCAGTCCTTTATCTCTTGCCCCTACCAAGGGTTTCCTCGTCATCCTCCTCAGGATTTTCATCATGTGTTTGTTCATAATATTCCATAGGAATGGGAGGCTCAGGAGTTCTCTCAGATTCCTGTCTAGAAGTTCTTTGCATATCTCTCATGGGAAAAATATCCTCAAAGAATGTAGCATCCCTCGACTCCATTATTGTACCGACCTTCACGTCAGGTACCTCAGATTTCACTACTATAAATCTATATCCTACGCTATTCTTAGCGTATCCCAAATTAACGCAGTCCACAGTCTTTGGTCCAAGCTTACGCTTCTTGGGGATCGGCACATTGACTTTTGCCAAGCAGCCCCAAGTACGTAAGTACGAGAGCGTCGTACTTCTCTTCGACCATTTCTCATAAGGAGTGACCTCATTATGTTTTGTAGGAACCTTATTCAGTACATGACACGCGGTCAATATAGCCTCCCCCCACGATGCCTTGGATAAACCCGATGTATCTAACATGGCGTTAACCAAATCAGTTAGAGTACGTTTTTTCCGTTCAGCAACCCCGTTTGACTGGGGTGAATAGGGAGGCGTCCTCTCATGAATAATGCCATGTTCCGCACAAAAAGAATCAAACTCATTTGAGAAGTACTCTCCACCACAATCAGACCGGACTCGTTTAATTTTCTTTTCAAGTTGATTCTCAACTTCTGCCTTATAGATTTTAAAGTAGTGTAGAGCCTCATCTTTAGTATTTAACAGATACACATAGCAATATCTAGTGGAATCATCTATCAATGTCATGAAAAATTTCTTTCCACCTTTAGTCAACACACCATTCATCTCACAAAGATCAGAATGTATGAGTTCTAACGGCGCCAAGTGTCTCTCCTCTGCAGCCTTGTGAGGCTTGCGAGGTTGCTTTGCTTGCACACACGAATGTCACTTAGAACCTTTGGCTAAAGTGAAAGTTGGAATTAAATTCAGTTTTGCTAGCCGCAACATAACACCGAAACTTATGTGCCAAAGACGTGAATGCCAAACTTCAAATTCATTAACACTCGAATGAATATTGTTCATGACTTTATTACATAAATCTGCGAGGGAAAGGCGGAACAGACCTCCACACTCATAACCTTTTCCAACAAAAAGTCCATATTTCGTAGCAACTACTTTATTAGACTCAAAGACCAACTTAAACCCTTCTCTACATAGAAGGGAGCCACTAACGAGATTCTTCTTGATGGCGGGGACATGCTGCACGTTCTTCAGCTGCACGATCCTTCCCAAAGTAAACTTCAGATCGACCGTGCCAACACCAAGAACAGAAGCACTCGCTCCATTCCCCATCAATATGGACCCTCGACCTGTGACCTGGTAAGAAGAGAACAATGAGATATCAGCACACACATGAATATTTGCACCTGTGTCCACCCACCAATCGGTAGATTGACAAACCAAAAATACAGTAAACAAATTACCGTACCCAGATGCAGCACTTTCATTGTTGCTCACAATCATATTGGCAGACTTGTAGTCCTGTCCTGGCTTCTTGTACTTGTTTGAAGCAACCATCTCCCTTCTTGTTCTTCTTGAAGGGCTTCTTACCCTTCTTCTTAAAGTCGATATTCTGTTGGACAAAATTCTTCCCCTTAGGCTTGTGGGAATTGAAATTCCTTTGATGTACCATATTGACAACAGAAGAACCTTCCACCGTTTTTTCCATGAGAGTTCTTTGCTCTCGACTTCTGTTCAACACTCAGATGGCCAATGATGTCCTCTACTGAGAATTCACGCCTCTGATGTTTCAGAGTAGTAGCAAAGTTCCTCCAGGAATTAGGGAGCTTAACGATTACACACCCCGCGACAAACTTGCCCGGTAAATCGCACTTCAAAACCTCAAGTTCTTTAGCAATGCATATTATCTCATGAGCTTGTTCCAATACAGAACGGTTCTCGACCATCTTGTAATCATGGAACTGCTCCATAACATACATCTCGCTCCCAGCATCGGTGGCCCCGAACTTAGATTCAAGCGCCTCCCACAAGTCCTTGGCGACACGCACATGTAAATATGCGTCGACCAGTTTATCACCGATCACGCTAAGCACTGCTCCGAGAAACACAACGGTGGCCTCTCTGAATGCCTTCTCCTGTTCAGGAGCAATCGTTCCCGTGGAGACACCGGTGACCTAGAACACGTTCATAGCCGTGAGCCATAAAGTGGTGTTTGTCTGCCAATGCTTAAAGTACGTACCGGTAAACTTATCCAGTTTCAGTACGGCAGCAAAGCCACTTGCCGAAAACTTCCTACACATATTAGGTTTTTGGATTGCTGAGTAAATAGGCAATTTTTCGACTAATTTAATCCATAAATAGATGACTAGCATGGCATTGACAAAATTAACTACATACTGATATTGATCTAACGAGCACGTACTACGCAAACAGTAGACAAATCTACACATGATGCTAGTACTGCTAAGACGGAAGTAATCAGGAGAGGGATAAGCGCGTTATACCCTCCAGTAGGCCATGCAGAAGCCCCCGCGGCCTTCTCGGCGACATCACGGTCGGCGTCGGTGGACATGGTGATGGCGGAGACGACGTGTAAAAACCTAATCGCCCCTCTTCCCCGTACACGAACCAGAGAGGCGGGGTTTCGGAGGCCTGCTCTCCCGTCGACCGTGTACGCAGCGGACGGGATGGAGTCGCCGGCGGTAGCAGCAGTAAGGGAACGAGCGCGTGAGGCAGATGTGATCTGATTCTCGTGACGGCTAGGGTTGGTGTTAGCCCTGCTTAAATAGGCGGCCGGGTGGAGAGACGTGGGCTGAACCCACGTCCGAGTCGGTAACATTCCCGCAACCCGCGGCGCGTCGTGACGAGGCGTGGCGTGGCGAGGCGGGCGGCGGAGGAGGAGTGCACGAGGGCATCTTCTCTTCTCACTCTTAAATAGCATGTGGAAGAGAGACCCTTATAAAGGGGTCCAACTTCTTCTCCACTAGCGGGGTGGGACTAAACTTTCCACCACCACATTGTCATGCCACCACCTACATGGGTCCTTGGAGATTTTTGAAATTCCCTTATAGGACTAAGACCCAATACTAATTTCAACAAATAGATGAGTAAATGTCGGAGTAAACCTTAGTGAAGTATATTACTCCCTTTGTTCCAAAATTCTTGTGAGAGTACTTCATTAAGTTTTTGCCGGATCTAACCGATCACTTATATATAACGAAGTAATTACTTTTGTGGAACACTTGTCAGGCACACATCGACACACATACACGAGTGATCTGCAACATCATTTTTGCTTGAGAAGTGAACATCACTTCCTTAATAAATGACAGAAATGCAAGCTGCTACTTAGGAAAATAGACACTTTCCTGCCCCCAAACTTTGGTAAATCCTATAGGAGACTCTGATAAAATAGAAAATTGTCACGTGAACACAACTATTTCAGATACGGAATGATGTTGCCCCAGAAAAAGGAATATCATAACTGAATATACACATACTTTCATCAGCGAATTTAGGCACCAGCGAATACACACAACTTCGCTGCAATTCTTCTAAAAATCCCATGAAATCTCATCTCAAGCAACGAGCAGTAGAAATTTTACTCCAGCCTTTTTCGGTGCGTGTCGGAGTAGGCTACGTGTGGCATTAGAGGATCTACACACGAATCATAGAGCCCAAGCAGTCCGATCACTTATCGATCATAAAAAATCGACCTAGCTAGGATTTTTAAACGTGCCTCAAACGTTTGGGTTGGCCGACATTTTTGATATCCAGTCTAAATATGAGGTGGATATTGAGAGCCCGGACGCGTCCGGACATGTCTGCCACGTCGGATCCGACATCCTGACCCCACCGCAAATTAGTCCAAATTCACCCCGCAGACCAGCCGGATCCATTTGCTGTTTTCCTTTCTTCTTCCTCCTCGCGCCATCTGTCTCGCAGTTCCGTCGTCGCGCGCGCTCCACCGCCGTTCGTAGCCTCTGCCTCGGCAGCTCCGTCAGAGGAGTCTTTTTTCCCGTCATCATCGAGGAGGTCATCGTCGGCTGCCTGGAAGACACCGCGGTATATCCGACAACTCTCTGGCTTTGCTTTGCGCTGGATGTGTTTGACATAATGTCTGACCGGATTTTTTGATATTTTTTACAAGAAACGATGAATTCCAATGCTTAGTCCAACGAGGAGTATGTACCGATGGAGCTTCATCAATTGAATGAATATGAGTTCTTCTATTCATCGGATTCGGACGAAGAAATAGACATGATTTAAAAACTTGGTGGCAGATGATGACATGTTGTCTTATTTTACATAATATGATTGTCGAAGGTGATGATGTACCCCAAACCAATGATTTTGAAGCTCCCGGCGAACAACTTAAAATCCCGATAGATCAAGATTGGGCAAAAAGATAATGATTGATTATGCACTTCAGATAAATTTGTGTAAACATTATTTATGTTCGATACCAACATTTATTATTTACGTGTGATAATGGTATGTTTCCGTGATCGACGTACATAACTTTGCATGAATTTCACAGCCCGGATATGAGATATGTGGATATGTGAAGAATTTATGAGGGACGTCCAGACGTGTCTGAGAACGTACAGAGAGGCGGATTTACCCAATCCGACCATAGATGCTTTAAGGGGGTAAAATCTAATTTATCCTTTATCAATGTCAGATAGGGGATCGGTTAGGAATGCCTTGATGTAATCTGCTTCATTTTTTGGAAAAAGACCGACCAATTCATGAAAATTCTTATCATGCATGCAAATATTTTTTAAGAATCCAGTTAAAGGGTTAATTGACAAAAAGGCTACTCCCTCTATCCATATATATAAGGCCTAATGCGTTTTCCGAGGCTAATTTTGATCATATGTTAAAGCAAGAGCAATAATATATGACATTCAAGTTACACAAATCATATCTTCAAATTCGTACTTAAAAGGAGCTTTTAATGATATAATTTTCACATTATACATCTCATATACTACTAATCTTATCAATAGTCAAAGACAATCTTAAAAAATGCATTAGGCCCTATATATATGGACGGAGGAAGTACATATTTGGGATTTGTGCCCCACTGAACTACCAGTTCCTTTTTTTGAGTGTTAACTACCAGTTTTCAGAAAAGTGACAGAAAAATACTAAATTTTCTAATTTTATGACTAAAAACTACTCTTTTCGTTCTATAATATAAAATTGCCTTTTAACAATAATATAGTGTCAAAAACGTTCTTATATTATGGAAAAAGTGAGTACAACTTTTAACGCGTTTATAACATGCGAAACCCACACGTCAGGGCTGATGTGGCATTACAGTCAACTCCATTTATTTTGGCTTTTATTACAGGTTGGGCCACACGTCAGCATCAATCTTCTCTCCTCCTCTCTCTCTATGTTTGGCATTTTCACGAACAGCTCGTGTGCACCCGCGCTTGAGCTCCGAACTCCTCCATGACGACGCCTCAGTGCAGCACCTCCCCGGCGTTGGTCGGGGACTAGAGACGGCGGCGCAACCACGGCCTCCTTGAACAACTCGGTCGCGGCCGCGAGCGTGCACTGCGTTGCGCTGGCTTGCATGCTAGCCGTAGCCTAGCATGCAGGATGCAGCTTGCATGCGTGTTGGCCCCCGCTAGCGCGTGCGCGCAGCCGCCGTCGCGTGCTGGCAGTGGAGGACTTCAGTCTTCAGAGGTTGCTCGCAAGTGCACGTGAGGCGTTTGAAGAAATGCCAAAGAGAGAGGAAGAGCAGGCAGAAGATTGGTGCTGACATGTGGGCCCCATCTGTAATAACGGTAAACTTGACGGTCAGAATAAACAGAGTTGATTTTGCCGTCACGTCAGCCCTGACATGTGGGTCCCGCATGTCATAAACGTGTTTAAATCGTCTAACCTGATCATTTTCTGAAAGTGGTAGTTTTTAGTCATAAATTTTGGAAATTTAGTTACTTTTTGGTCACTTTTAGAAAGTGGTAGTAATGTGGGACACGAACCTCAAATGCGGTAACTTTTTGCCAATTACTCCCACTTGAAGTGTCATGAGCAACTCACCCGTAGCATGCTCGTTTATTACAAATGAGATCTTGAATTCATCCGATTCTTCGTTACCTCGGCAAAAGGTCATCAGATGGTCACCAGTTCTTTCTTTCCCGAGGAACTAGCAGCAGCACTGCGTTTCTCATTTGAGGTGTCATGAGCAACTCACCCGTAGCATGCTCGTTTATTACAAATGAGATCTTGAATTCATCCGATTCTTCGTTACCTCGGCAAAAGGTCATCAGATGGTCACCGGTTCTTTCTTTCCCGAGGAACTAGCAGCAGCACTGCGTTTCTCATTTGAGGTGTCATGAGCAACTCACCTGTAGCATGCTCGTTTATTACAAATGAGATCTTGAATTCACCGATTCTTGGTTACCTCGGCAAAAGGTCATCAGATGATCACCGGTTCTTTCTTTTCCGTGAATCCAGTTTCATTTTGATGGAAAATGGAACTGGTGCTTTAGGCTCTTTGAGTAATGACAGTGATAGCTGTACAACAGGTGTTTACTCGTTTTCACTTGCATCAGTGTGAGGGAATAAAGAACTTATGTATATTGGAGACTGTACATCATAGATCAACCATTCAAAACCAGTTGGCTTGTAAGATTTAGATAGTGATAGGAAATTATTGTCAAAAAGATAGCAGCAGGTTAGCCGCAGAAGTTAATGTAGCAGGAAAAGTTGATGATGTGGGGAGCAAGGAAAACTCAATCTACGGAGTGAACGACAAAATAAAATAACTACATCGACTTGCTGAGAACGGAAACTGACATAGATATACACTGCGCCTACGCAAGGAAAAGTTGCGCAGTGTAGTTACAGTGTCCTGAAATGTAACATTCATGTGTGAGATCAGACAAGGAAATAGTAAGAATAAGCAATCATTAATTTAGAATATTAAACATTCACTGCTAACTGCTGACTGAAACTACAATTCGATACTCTAGTACTGCTGACTGAAACTAGAATTCCACTCTCTTTATTTTAGACATAAGACAACACAATCTTCAGGTATCAACACAATTTGGAAAAGAAGGGATCAATGGGATAAGCCCTTAACAGATCACAGATATGCTTCTTCTGAAGGAGCATCTACCCCTATTCTTCAAAACAAGAGGCGAAAGGGTCGGCAACCGACAAGTCAGGGGGTATCAAAATACAGATCCCAGTTCAAATAACCACTTCTGAATTCCAGTTGAGCCTCTTGAGAAGATTTATTCTCCACTTTTAGTAGACTGAGTTGATTGGCCATCCATTTCTCATCGATGTGAATCTTCTCAGACAGTGAAAATTTGATTTCCTTTACCACTTTCGCATTCAAAACAAAGAACTTGGCAAAGTCAATCTCTTCCTCGCCACCTTCATAATTCTTCAACACCAGTACTTTGAGATGACTCTCAAGGCATTTGATTGGATCGAGCGGGTCATATTGACGCACATTTTTCATCTTTGCCTTTATACGTTCGTCCCACTGGGAAAGGACATAACATACATATGTTAAAACGTGATTGCTAACCAGGCTTTATTGTTTCGGAATTTAATTTTTCTTTTGAGATTTAAAGCAAAAAAGAAAGAAAGATGAATACTCACAATGACATAGAGCTTTTCCAAGTAAGGGAAGCATCTAAGGATTCCAAGAACTGCGTCAAGATCAGGGCCACAGAACTGGAGAGACAAAACCTTTACACTGCATACTGGATTTTCCAAGCTTGATGGGATTAATCCCTGAAGAAAAAAATGGATTAAAAAAAAAGTCTTCAAGAAACAATGTCACGCAAGACTCTGGAGATTGAAGTTGCTACCTGGAAGACAAGATTGGCGATCTGGATTTCTAACATGCAGGGAGACAAAAGGCCCACTATATCCAGTTTAGGAGCGCTAACTATCTGCATAGTCTCAACACCTAAGCCCCGAGAACATAATAGCAGCCTTTCAAGATGAGGGGCCTCCTTAATGACCAATTTTCCTTTGCCTTCGAACAAACAATGTGCGACGATGATCCTAAGAGTTGGTGAACTAATGCAAAGGCAAGACCCAGCATCAATCCTCGACAAATTTAAGTTCTCCAAGACATGACAGCTAGAAAGCACCCTAGAAAAGACATCCTGGGAGATGGAAACACTCCATAGTTTGAGCTGCTTGAGGCGGGGAAAATTCAAAGAAGGCGCCATCTCCCTTGGGAAATCGCAGGAGCCGATGGCGACCAAGAGGAGGGTTGATGCTGAGCGGAGCACAGACCGTGGCAGTGGGTAGAGCTTCTCCTTCCCCTGCGTATATTCCAAGGGCGCGAAGCTGATGTCGAGCTCCTCAAGGTTGTCAAGGGCTCGGGAGTGGAACCAGCTCTCGATCTGAGCGGCATCTTCGTCGTACCTTTCTTTCTCTCCGCGGAGCTCGATGAGAGGGACGTGGAAGCGGCGTGCGGGGCCTGGGTGGTGCGACAGGATCCTAGAGACGACGGGGAGACGCTTGAACTCATCGTCGACGAGGTGGTAGAGGCACGGGACGTCGAGGTTGAGAGGCGAGGAACGCCATAGGGGACGCCATCGCCGGGCGATGGCCTGCGTGCGGGCGCCGTCCTTGGTGGGGAGGAGGGAGATGATTGTGCCGAGGATGTCGTCGGGAAGGTCGCCGATGAGATCGCCATGGCTGATGACGTCGCCGTCGCAGACGCTATCACGCGCCCGTTTCTGTGATCTGGACCCGGCTGCTTCATCGGATGCGCCCCTCTTGGGTGCGGGCGCGGCAGCCTCCCCCTCCTCCGCCGCGACCCCCTTCATGTCCGGCGGCTGGGGAGTCGGGCGGCGTCGCTGCCTCCTCTCCCGTGGATCGGAATCAAACGATGCGACTCACGAGCCTAGCCTCCAGATCAGCCTATTGGGCTCGGCTGGGCCTGTTATATTTATGTCGAATATCATGTACGCAAGGGGTTACATGGACTTGGATTTGTAATTAGTGTGGATAGGTACAAGTCGTGTAAAAGTCGGACACGTTGTATCCTAGGCCTCTTATATATCGAGGGGCACCACACGTTGTAACCCATGACGACCGGATAGCAATAGATACGCGGGGGAGCCGACGACTTGTGCCGGCGCTCGGGTGGTCGTTGTTGCGGTATCTTGGGAAGGAGCGCCCGTAGTCATGCCTCGGTGATGTAGCCATATCAATGAACCTCATTAACAAATATCGTGCCTCGGTGTGTCGTCTTTGATCTTGCATTAGCGTTTTATTCTAACAAGTGGTATCATGAGCAAGGTTACGAGAAGGTTATGCGGAAGATCATCTGAAGGTATGCGGATCATGCTCGACGGGTGCCACGGAACGTTCGATTGACGCAAGGTGGAGCATGTCGGCGATCACGGATGCGGTCGGTGGAGTCGGACACTTCAGGCAGGAGGCCTGGACCGTTCAATGGGCTGCGGTCGGTAAGGATCGGCTAGACGTGGCGATCGGACCGGCGTAGTGGTTGTTGAAGACGTTGCGGAGGCGGCGGATTCCGCTCGCGATGATGCGCTCAGTGTGAGAGCATCAAGATGATGCGCTCAGTGTTGTATAAGGACGACGGCGCGACAGTGCTGACGAATTGTGCCGACGACGCGGGTGGCTAGGGTACGACACGGCTCATGCACGAATGTTGCACGAGGTGGCAACTGTTGTAACAGAGTTGGCGTACCGCGAGTATGCGCGACACGTCATGTTACAGATTGCTGATGAAGAATCAAGAACGAGACGGAAGCTGTCATCAGATACAGTGGCGATCTTTTCGGAAGCGAACGGAATCGAGGTCAGACCTTGGTTGCTTTGCTGTGTATACGTGAGACGGACTCAGAGCCATGGGGACTCGTGAGGTACTCGGTCTCGACAGCAACGCAATGCATAAGGAAAAGGAAAGTTACAGTACAAGGCTGCGTACATGCATGAAACTTTGTGGCGTGCGGCAGCAGGGCTCCTCGGATGATGTGCAGCACAGGGAAAGAAAACAAGAAACGAAATCGTGTTGGGTACAAGTGACGGACAGGCCTGCTACCGGTTTTGATTATTAAAAGACGTGTGCATGCATGATTCTGGTCCGTTGGAGATTAGAAAATCGTAACATGCTATGACTCGTTTTTCCGTGTCTAAAAGGAAAAGACAGGGCCGGGTGATCCAACGGAAATAAAAGGGTGGGGTGACGGAGAAGCAAACGCACATCAGAAAATTAGTTCGCAAGTTCGGGAAAAAGGTGGAGCGAACGAGTTGTTGTGTGCATAATTAATCTGTGTGTTGTAGCAAGAGGCTTCACGACAATTCCTGAAGGACAGACAGGGACGATGCGAGTCAAGGTTTTTGGTAGATCGCGTATTGCGGTGTGGCTTCAGACGAAGAATTTGGGATCGGAGATCTTTTTCGGGAGAAAGTCGCAGAGACAAGCAAGGGCAATCAGACCGGCGGCAACAGTCGGTTAGATTGCGACTCGACATGATGCCGGGGTTCATCAAATTTGGGGTGGAGAAATTCGACGGCACGGGTAACTTCGATCTATGGCAGACAAGAGTCAAGGATCTTCTGACACATCAAGGAATCTTGAAGGATTTGCACGAGACGAAGCCGACCAAGGTTGACGACGATACGCGGGAGGATATGCAAGTGCGGGCAGCCGCCAACATACGGTTGTGCCTTGCAGACCAGGCCATGTATCATGTCATGGATGAAGATTCTCCTAAGGGAATTTGGGACAAGTTGGCAAGTCGTTATATGTCCAAGTCAACGACCAATAAGCTGTATTTGAAGCAAAAATTCTATGGGCTGAAGATGCAGGAGGGTCGGATCTTGTGGAGCATGTGAATGCCTTTAATCAGTTGGTCACGGATCTAGCACAGCTGGATGTGAAGATTGAGGACGAGGACAAGGCACCACTTCTTCTTGTTTCGTTGCCACCGTCCTATGAGCATTTGGTCATTACGTTGACACATGGAAAGACAACCGTCAATAATGAGGAAATCACAGCAGCATTGGTTGGACATGAGTTGAGAAAGCAAAAGAATGCTGCTGAAAGGGATAGTACTCAAGGTTTGGGGTTGGCAGTTAAAGGTTATCAGCTCAGGAAGGGACAAGAGGCGGAGAAGAAAAAGAAGAAAAAAGTGCAGTGCTACAAGTGCAAGGAATGGGGACATATAAAGAGGGAATGCTCATAACTGAAGGGTGAGGCTAGTGCTAACCTATCTACTAATGGTGCTGACTTAGACAACAGTAGTGATGCTCTCGTAGTATCAAACAGATGGTCAGCTAAAACTGAAGCGTGGATGTTGGATTCAGCTTGCTCTTTTCATGCGACGCCCAACAGGGAGTGGTTCTCTTCATACAAGTCTGGTGAGTTTGGTTTCATCTATGTGGGCGATAATACTGATTATCGTGTTGCTGGAATAGGTGACATCAAAATCAAGATGTTTGACAGAGTTGAGCGGATGCTTCGGGGAGTCAGGTATGTGCCAGGGCTAAGGAGGAAACTAATTTCGCTTGGTGTTCTTCATGATGGTGGTATGGAATTCCGTTGTGATCGGGATAAGAAGACCATGGAAATCATAGAAGATGGGATGACCGTGATGATAGGAGAGAGGACGGCTTCGCATCTTTACAAGTTGCAAAGAAGCACTATTGCACGTGGAGTCATGAAGAGTGGAGCTGCAGGAGTAGCAGTGGAGTCTCAGGGTGGAGGCGGGTTAGACCTGTCGGGTAGCTTTAAGTAAGCTACAAAGAAGACAACCCAAGTCCGAAGTACATGGAGGCTTGATGCATGGACGACTTCTAGGTGGTGGAGAATATTCGCCAAGATGGAGTTTTTTATATTTGTGTCGAATATTATGTACGCAAGGGGTTACATAGACTTGGAGTTGTAATTGGTGTGGATAGGTACAAGTCGTGTAGGAGTCGGACAAGTTGTATCCTAGGCCTCTTATATATCGAGGGGCACCACACGTTGTAACCCATGACGACCGGATAGCAATAGGTACGCGGGAGAGCCGTCGACTTGTACCGGCGCCCGGGCGGTCGGTGTTGCAGTATCTTGGGGAGGAACACCCGTAGTCATATGCCCCGGGGATGTAGCCATATCGGTGAACCTCGTTAACAAATATCGTGCCTCAGTGTGTCGTCTATGATCTTGCATTAGCGTTTTATTCTAATAGGGCCGGCGCGTTTCTTATCCCTGATTCTCTAACAAAAAAAGGATTCCTAAAAAGTAACGTGACTCCCGTTGTCTGGAGAAAGGCAGAGCTTGGCCTAAAAATAAAAAGAAGGCAGAGCATCTAATTTTAAGAAATGTTCATATCCGACGGACCGGCCAAAAAACTACGCAATCGCGTACAATCGAGCGACCCGCGTTTGCAGTGTGCAAGTTTGATCAAACGCCTCACGCAACCTTCTTAGCAGTGGCGGAGCTTGAGCCAAAAATGTGGAGGGACCATGGGCTTGAGGGGGGCAAACCTCATTATTTTTAACTGATTTGGAGTCAAAAATAAACCTAATATAAAAAATATAGGCTTAATTGTTTTTGAGCTGGGGGCCATGGCCCAGGTTGGCCCCCACCAAGCTCCGCCAGTGCTTCTTAGTGCATGTGTGCCTGGCCCCGTCACCACCCCGTTCCTTCTTTTTTCTGGTTATATCTTCTTCCTCTTGTTTCTTCCTTCTCTTTAGCCGATAAAATTAGGAGCCCGCCGAACGGCTAGACGCCTTTTTTGTTGCAACCACTGGTTTCTTGAGCTTTAGTCGGCATACAACAGAGCTGAAACTATGCCCGAAGAGGTGCAACCTCGAACAGAAGAAGATGGAGTTCGATGCATTAGTCTTCTTTTCTTGCAACTATCTAC
Source organism: Hordeum vulgare subsp. vulgare (assembly GCF_904849725.1). Lineage (NCBI taxonomy): Eukaryota > Viridiplantae > Streptophyta > Magnoliopsida > Poales > Poaceae > Hordeum > Hordeum vulgare. The sequence goes on from NC_058522.1 coordinate 457,306,119, forward strand.
ACGATTTGCTTGGAAGCGACCATGCGATTTGTTGGGACCATTCATGGCTGCCTTCTTTGCACGATGGTGACCAATACTACAACTATGGGATGACAAAGGTTGCAACTTGCGCCAACAAATGCTACAATTGCTTTGAACAAAGCTATAACCACACGAGACCGACCACGATGATGTTACAATCATTGGATGGCGAGCTGCAACCACATGACAGCCGGTGATGATGATGCTACAACCGTGAAACGGTGAGCAACAACTTATGTTTCGCGCTTCTGCATCCAATGGCGACGGTGGCCGCTGCTTTTTTCTTTGCTGGAGATGTCGTCACGGTGTGTGACACATCTCCAACGTTTCTATTATTTTTGTTTGTTCCATGCTATGATATTATTATTGTTGGATGTTTTTATTATCATTTTATACCTTTTTATATCATTTTGGGGACTAACCTATTAACATAGTGTCAAGTGCCAGTTCCTGTCTTCTACCCTGTTTTTGTATCGCAGGACATCAATATCAGATAAGATCAAATCGTCCCAAGACTTTTTGAGGATTTTTTATTGAAGATAAGGATCACCTGGAACTTGGAGGCCAAGTAAGATCTTGCCAGAGGGCACCACACAACACTAGGGCGCGCCCTGATGTTGTGTGGGCCCCTCCACGGTCCATTTGCTCTACCTCCTCCACTATAAATTCAACAATATTCCAAAACCCTCAAGGGAGTCCACGAAATACTTTTCCCGCTGCCGCAAGCTCTGTTCTCGCCAGATCCCATCTGGAGGCCTTTTCCATACTCCGCCGAAGGGGGAACTCATCATGGAGGGGCTCTACATCAACCTTGTCGCCTCTCTGATGATGCGTGAGTAGTTCACCACAGATCTATGAGACCGTAGGTAGTAGCTAGACGTCTCTCTCTCTGTGTGTGTGTGTGTCTGTATCTCAATACAACGGTCCCAATGATCTTCATGAAGATCCATTCGATGTAATGACTTTGTGCGGTGTGTTTGTTGGGATCTGATGAATTGTGAGTTTATGATCGGATCTATCCTTGTTTCATTTGAGTTCTTTCCTGATCTCTTTTATGCATGGTTTAGTATAGCCTTGTATTTCTTCTCCAAAGTTTTGGTTTGGTTTCGCCAACTAGATTATATCTTCTTGCAATGGGAAGAGGTGCTTGGTAATGAGTTCGATCTTGCGGTGTTCAGTCCTAGTGACAGAAGGGGAGTTCATACACATGTGTTGTTGCCATTAAGGATAACAAGTTGGGATGAATTCTTATATGTGTTTGTCTTGACTACATCATGTCATCGTTCCTAATGCATTATTTCGTTCTTATGAACTTAATACACTAGATGCATGTTGGATAGGTGTCGATGTGTGAAGTAATAGTAGTAGATGCAGGTAGGAGCCGGTCTACTTGATTTGGATGTGATTCCTATATCATGATCATTGCCTTGGATAGCTTCATAATTATTTGCTTTTCTATCAATTTCCCAACAGTAATTTGTTTCCCGTCGTATGCTATTTTCTTGAGAGAGATGCCACTAGTGAATCCTACGACCCCCGGGTTTACTTTTATTATAAGATCAATCTCGTTTACTTATACAAAAATACCAAAAATACTTGCTGCACTTTTTTATCTATTATTTATTTGTCAATCTATCAATCTATCATATATCATTTAATCTCGTTTATTGACCGCTGAGAGATTGATAACCTCTCGCCTCTGTTGTTGATTGGTTCTCCTAATGGATTGATAAGCTTGGTTTCTTAACCGAGGGAAATACTTACTCTAGTGTGCTGCATCATCCTCTCCTCTTCGGGGATAAAAATCCAACGCAGTTTACAAGAAGCAGTGATGACCCACAAGTATAGGGGATCTACCGTAGTCCTTTCGATAAGTAAGAGTGTCGAACCCAACGAGGAGCAGAAGGATCTGACAAGTGGTTTTCAGCAAGGCAATATCTGCAAGCACTGAAATTATCGGTAACAAGTAGTTGTGTGGTGAGATGATTCGTAGAAAGTAGCAAGCAAAAAAAGTAACAACAGTGCAGCAAAGTGGCCCAATCCCTTTTGTAGCAAGGGACAAGCCTGGACAAAGTCTTATAGGAGGAAAAACGCTCCCGAGGACACATGGGAATTTCTGTCAAGCTAGTTTTCATCATGTTCATATGATTCACGTTCATTACTTTGATAGTTTGATATGTGGGTGGACCGGCGCTTGGGTACTGCCCTTACTTGGACAAGCATCCCACTTATGATTAACCCCTCTCGCAAGCATCCGCAACTACGAAAGAAGAATTAAGACAAAGTCTAACCATAGCATTAAACTGGTGGATCCAAATCAGCCCCTTACGAAGCAATGCATAAACTAGGGTTTAAGCTTCTGTCACTCTAGCAACCCATCATCTACTTACTACTTCCCAATGCCTTCCTCTAGGCCCAAATAATGGTGAAGTGTTATGTAGTCGACGTTCACATAACACCACGAGAGGAAAAACAACATACAACACATCAAAATATCGAACGAATACCAAATTCACGTGACTACTTATAGCATGACTTATCCCATGTCCTCGGGAACAAAAGTAACTACTCACAAAGCATAATCATATTCATGACCAGAGAGGTAATGAGTATCATCAAAGATCTGAACATAAACTCTTCCACCAAGTAATCCAACTAGCATCAACTACAAAGAGTAATTAACACTACTAGCAACCTTACAAGTACCAATCGGAGTTGCGAGACGGAGATTGGTTACAAGTGATGAACTAGGGGAGATGAGATGGTGCTGATGAAGATGTTGATGGTGATGAGTCCCCTCCGATGAGAGGAGTGTTGGTGATGACAATGGCGGCGATTTCCCCCTCCGGGAGGGAAGTTTCCCTGGCAGGATCGTCCTGCCGGAGCTCTAGATTGGTTCTGCTCAAGTTCCGCCTCGTGGCGGTGGCGAATCCTCCGAAAAGCCTCCTCTTGATGTTTTCCAGACCGAAACCCTTCTTGTAGCAAAAGAGGGGGGCCAGTGGGCCAGCAGGGAGCTCACAAGCCCCCTAGGCGTGGCCAAGGGGGTGGCCGCGCCTTGCAGGCTTGTGGCCACCTGTTGGCACCCCCGTGGCACTTCTTCGGCCCAGTATTTTTTATAATTCCCCAAAAAAATCCACATTGATTTTCACGGCTTTTGGAGTTGCGCAGAACAGGCATCTCAAACTTGCTCCTTTTTCAGGCCAGAATTCCAGCTGCCCGCATTCTCCCTCTTCATGTAAACCTTGCAAAATAAGAGAGAAAAGGCATAAGGATTGTACCGTGAAGTGTAATAACAGCCCAAAAAGCAATAAATATCAACATGAAAGCATGATGCAAAATGGACGTATCAACTCCCCCAAGCTTAGACATCGCTTGTCACCAAGCGAAAGCCGAGATCAATAAATATGCCCACATGTTTATGGAGAGAGGTGTCGACAAAACAAGATACGAACATGCAGGCATCATGATCATGATCAGAACAGCATTACCATCATATCATCTTTGCTAAAGTGATAATTCCTTCACAAAGTAAAGCATGGATCAAGAACCTTACCGGGAATTAACAACCGATAGCCTTTAGTCATTGAAGCAATTGCAATTTATCACAACATCAGAAAGACTCAAATAAGAGCTTGTAAAGCAAATCCACATACTCAATCATATTTTCATTCTCTATAATTGCTACAACTCACGTGGTACTCATGAGATCAAAGTTTCAGCTGGACACAGAGAAATATAGGGGCTTATAGTTTCGCCTCCCAACCATTTACCTCAAGGGTAATGTCAACAACAATAATTCATGAATACTTACCTCCAAGTTGACATATGAATATAGATCTTTCCCAAGCATATGACGTTAGCCAAGATAAAGGCGGAATAAGGAATTGGTGAAGATCACCATGACTCTTTCAAGGGCAAAAAGTAAAGGTACAAGAAAGGCCCTTCGCAGAGGGAAGCAGAGGTAGTCATGCGCTTTTGAGGTTTGGATGTGTGTCCTCTTAGTGCGGAGGAACGTCACTTTATATTGCCTCCTGTGATAAGGAACTTTATTATGCAGTCTGTCGCTTTTATGTCTTCCTCATCACAGGTTCGTACAAAGCTTATTTTCCACACACTAATAGATCATACATATTAGGGAGCAATTTTTATTGCTTGCACCGATGACAACTTACTTGAGGGATCTTATTCAATCCATAGGTAGGTATGGTGGACTCTCATGACAAAACTGGGGTTGAAGGTTTATGGATGCATGCTACTTCTCAAACAACAGCGCCAGAAATTGACACGTTGACGGAGACTTGCTTGCGTTGGTTTTTCCCTTGAAGAGGAAAGGGTGATGCAGCACAGGAGCAGTAAGTATTTCCCTCAGTTTGAGAACCGAGGTATCAATCCAGTAGGAGAATCTCGTCAAGTCCAAAGTACCTGCGCAAACACAAAAGAGATTGCACCCAACGCTATAAAGGAGTTGTCAATCCCTTCAAGATTGATTGCAAAGTGAGATCTGAAGGCGGAAAGTGCAACGAAGTAAAAGAGTAAGGCTGAAAATATGCTGTGGAGTATACCCGGGGGCCATAGTGTTCACTAGAGGCTTCTCTCAAAATAGCAAATATTACGGTGGGTGAACAAATTACTGTCGAGCAATTAATAGAACCGCTCAAAGTCATGACGATATCTAAGGCAATGATCATACATATAGGGACAAGTAGACCAATACTTTCTGCATTTACTACTATTACTCCACACATCGACCGCTATCCAGCATGCATCTAGTGTATTGAGTTCATGACGAACAGAGTAACGCCTTAAGCAAGATGACATGATGTAGTGGGATATACTCAAACAAATGATGAAAACCCCATCTTTTTACCCTTGATAGCAACAACATGATGCGTGCCTCGCTACCCCTTCTGTCACCGGGTGAGGTCACCGCACGGTATGAACCCAAAACCCAGCACTTCTCCCATTGCAAGAATCATAGATCAAGCTGGCCAAACAAAACCCACAACTCGAAGAGAATTACAAGGATATGAAATCATGCATATAAGAGATCAGAAGAAACTCAAATAAGATTCATAGATAATCTGATCATAAATCCACAATTCATCGGATCTCGACGAACACACCGCAAAAGAAGATTACATCGGATAGATCTCCATGAAGATCATGGAGAACTTTCTATTGAAGATCCAAGAGAGAGAAGAAGCCATCTAGCTACTAGCTATGGACCCGTAGGTCTAAGGTGAACTACTCACGCATCATCAGAGAGGTCATGGTGTTGATGAAGAAGCCCTCCGTATCCAAATCCCCCCTCCGGCAGGGCACCAGAACGTGCCCCAGATGGGATCTTGCGGAGACAGAAGCTTGCGGCGGTGGAAAAGTACTTTCGATTATCTGTTGATTTTTTCTCGGATTTTAGGGAATATATAGGCGAAGGAGCTAGGGCAGGGGAGGCCGAGGGAGCCCACAAGCCTGGGAGGCGCGGGCCCCCCGGCCGCGCCATGAGGGCTTGTGGGGTCCCTGGTGACCCCCAGCCTTGGTTCTCAAGTCTTCTGTTTCGAAAAAAATCTTTTCGGAAGTTTCCTTCCGTTTGGACTCCGTTTAAAATCCTCCTCTGAAAAGGGTCAAAAACACGGAAAAAACAAGAACTGGCACTTGGCACTGAGTTAATAAGTTAGTCCCAAAAAAGATATAAAAGGCATACAAAACAGCCAAAGTTTGACAAGATAATAGCATGAAACCATCAAAAATTATAGATACGTTGGAGACGTATCAAGCATCCCCAAGCTTAACTCCTGCTCGTCCTTGAGTAGGGAAGTGATAATGACTGAATTTTTGATGTGGAATGCTACCGAGCATAGTTGTCCTTTGTAACTTCTTTCATGTGACATGAATGTTCAGATCCGTAAGATTCAAAACAATAGTTTGCTATTGACATGAAAACAATAATACTTCAAGCAAACTAGCAAGGTAATCATGAAGTTTCGAAATAACAAGGCCAAAGAAAGTTATCCCTACAAAATCATATAGTCTGGCTATGCTCCATCATCCTCACACAACTAATTTAAATCATGCACAACTCCGGTATTGGCCAAGTAATTGTTTTTACACTCTTACTTTCTCAAACCTTTTATAACTATCACGCAATACATGAGCGTGAGCCATGGATATAACACTATAGGTGGAATAGAGTGTGGTGGTGGTTGTGAGACAAAAAGGGAGGAGATGGTCACATTGACTCGGCGTATCAAAGGGCTATGGAGATGCCCATTAATAGATATCAATGTGAATGAGTAGGGATTGCCATACAGAGGATGCACTGGAGCTATAAGTATGTGAAAGCTCAAAAGGAGAACTAGTGGGTCTGCATCCAACTTGCTTGCTCACGAAGACCTAGGGCAATTTGAGGAAGCCCATCGTTGAAATATACAAGCCAAGTTATATAATAAAGATTCCCACTAGCATATGGTGGTGACGAAACGAGAGGCTCTCAATCTGAAGAACATGGTGCTATTATGAAGCACAAGTGTGGAAAAAGATAGTAGAATTGTCCCTTCTCTCTTTTTCTCTCCTTTTTTTATTTGGGCTCTTGGGCCTCTTTTTTTCTCTTTTTTTTAATTTTTAATTTGGGCTCTTTGGCCTCTTTTTTTATTTCCTCACATGGGACAATGCTCTAATAATGATGATCATCACACTTTTATTTACTCACAGCTCAAAGCTCAGAACGATGATGACTCTATAGGAGATGCCTCCGGCAGTGTACCGGGATGTGCAACAATCTAGCTTGGCGTATGACGTTGAAACATCTCGCTAGCTATCTTACGATCATGCAATGGCAATATAAGAGTGACGGCACAAGTCATGAGATGGAACAGTGGGAGTTGCATGGCAATATATCTCGGAATGGCTATGAAAATGCCATAGTAGGTAGGTATGGTGGCTGTTTTGAGGAAGGCACATGGTGGGTTTGTGCACCGACGAAAATTGCGCGGCACTAGAGAGGCCAGCAATGGTGGAAGGTGAAAGTGCATCTTTACCATGGACTCACATTAGTCATGAAGAACTCACATACTTGTTGCGAAAGCTTTTATTAGTAATTGAAACAAAGTGCTAAACGCATACTCCTAGGGGAAGGGTTGGTAGGTGTTAACCATCGCGCGATCCCGACCGCAACACAAAGGATGAAAATTAATAGATCAATTATGCTTCGATTTCCTAACATAACGGTTCACCATACGTGCATGCTACGGGAATCACTAACTTCAACACAAGTATTTCTAGATTCACAACACCATACTAACATAACTCTTAATATTACCAAATCCACGTCTCAAAACTAATTGAGAGGAATCAAAACTTCTCTTTATACTCAATGCACATGAAGATGGAGGTTTTTGTATCCTCTTTGGGTACCTATCACCTTTGGGGACTACTTTCATAGCACAAGCCAACTACCAAGTCACGCACTGCCGTGCTCTAAAAGATCTAAGTGAAGCACATAGAGCAAAATTATCTAGCTCAAAAGATATAAGTGAAGCACGATGAGAATTCTAGCAAAATCACGATGAGTGCATGTCTCTCTCAAAAGGTGTGCAGCAAGGATGATTGTTACACAACAAAAAGAAAATACTCCTATGATACAAGACGCTCCAAGCAAAACACATATCATGTGGTGAATAAAAATATAGCTCCAAGTAATGTTACCGATGGATTGAAGACGAAAGAGAGGATGCCTTCCCGGGGCATCCCCAAACTTAGGCTTTTTGGTGTCCTTGAATTTGGCTTGGTATGCCTTGGGCATCCCCAAACTTGAGCTCTTTCCACTCTTTATCCCTTTGTCCATGAGAACATCACCAAAAACTTGAAAACTTCACAACACAAAACTTAAACAGAAACTCGTGATATCATTAGCACAAGAAAACAAACTACCACCTCTTTAGGTACTGTAGCAATCTTGATTTATATTTATATTGGTTTTAGATTACTGTATTATCACTTTTCCATGGCTAGTACCCCCCGATACTATCCATAGTTTCATCAAAGCAAGCAACCAACACAACAAAAAACAGAATCTATCAAAAACAGACCACTCTATAGCAATCTGTATACTTCGTATACTTTTGGTACCTCAAAAATTCTGAAAAATTACGCCAGCCTGGTAAAAAGGCATATCAACCAGCAACTAAAAGAATCAACTCAAAATCTCTTTCTAGATAAAAATTAAAAATAATTTCGTGAGCGAAAAGTTTCTGTCTTTTTCCAGCAGGATCAAACAACCATCACCAAACTAATCATAAAGGTTTTACTTGGCTCAAACACAAAAAGAAACACAAAAAAACACAATCATAACAGAACTATGATGGTGTTGACGCAACAAAACAGAAAGAAAAATATTAATTCATTGGGTTGCCTCCCAACTAGCGCTATTGTTTAACGCCCTTAGCTAGGCATTGATAATCCAATGATGCTCACATAAAAGATAGCAATCGGACACGAAGAGAGCATCATGAAGCATGTGAAAATCACATCTAAGTCCAACATACTTCCTATGTATAGGCATTTTATAGGAAAAAAATTTATCAAGACAAGCAATAACTACCAAATGCAAGGAAGAAGAAAGAGACAAGAGCAATCTCAACATAACGAGAGGTGACTTAGTGATATGAAAGTTTCTACCACCATATTTTCCTCTCTCATAATAATTACATGTGGGATCATATTCGAATTCAACAATGTAACTATCACATAGGATATTCTTTTCATGATCCACATGCATGCAAAGTTTACGCTCATCAAAAATAGTGGGATTATCATCAACTAAAGTCATGACTTCTCCAAACCCACTTTCAATAATATTGCAAATATCATATTCATCATGAGGCTTAATTTTTTTTCAAGATCATAAGAAAAATCATTACCCCAATCATGATCATTGCAACAAGTAGTGGCCATAGCAAAACTAGCATCCCCAATCTTAGGGTTTTGCATATTTTAGCATGATTGTCACTAATAGAATTTATAATGAAACCATTGCAATCATGCTTTTCATCCAAGGAGCCCTCGTGAATCACTTCATAAATTTCTTCCTCACAATTTTTAGATTCACGCATCTCAAGCAAAACTTCATAAAGATAATCTAGTAAGCAAAACTCACTAGCAATTGGTTCAACATAGTTGGACCTCTTGAAAAGATTAGCAAGTGGATGAGGATCAATATCACTAGATTCTTAGCAAGCGAAGATGCAAGCATTTTGAAGGCACATGGTAACACAAGCTACCAAAGCAACAAAAAGGCGAACAGAAAAGGCAAATATTTTTGTAATTTTTTGTTTTTTTCAGAAGTGAGGGAGAGGAAAACGAGAAGCAAAAAAGTAAATGCAAGAGATGGGTTTGCGACACTTACTTGGTTGAGTTCTTGACTTGATCCTCCCCGGCAACGGCGCCAGAAATCCTTCTGCCACTTCTCAAACAACAGCACCAGAAATTGACACGTTGACGGAGACTTGCTTGAGTTGGTTTTTCCCTTGAAGAGGAAAGGGTGATGCCGCACAGGAGCAGTAAGTATTTCCCTCAATTTGAGAATCAAGGTATCAATCCAGTAGGAGAATCTCGTCAAGTCCAGAGTACATGCGCAAACACAAAAGAGCTTGCACCCAACGCTATAAAGGGGTTGTCAATCCCTTCAAGATTGATTGCAAAGTGAGATCTGAAGGCGGAAAGTGCAACGAAGTAAAAGAGTAAGGCTGAAAATATGGGGTGGAGTAGACCCGAGGACCATAGTGTTCACTAGAGGCTTCTCTCAAACTAGCAAATATTACGGTGGGTGAACAAATTACTGTCGAGCAATTGATAGAACCGCACAAAGTCATGAGGCTATCTAAGGCAATGATCATACATATAGGCATCACGTCCGAGACAAGTAGACCGATACTTTGTGCATCTACTACTATTACTCCACACATCGACCGCTATCCAGCATGCATCTAGTGTATTGAGTTCATGACGAACAGAGTAACGCCTTAAGCAAGATGACATGATGTAGAGGGATAAACTCAAACCAATGATGAAAAGCCCATCTTTTTACCCTTGATGGAAATAACACGATGCGTGCCTCGCTACCCCTTCTGTCACTGGGTGAGGTCACCGCACGGTATGAACCCAAAACCAAGCACTTCTCCCATTGCAAGAATCATAGATCAAGTTGGCCAAACAAAACCCACAACTCGAAGAGAATTACAAGGATATGAAATCATGCATATAAGAGATCAAAAGAAACTCAAATAAGATTCATAGATAATCTGATCATAAATCCACAATTCATCGGATCTCGACAAACACACCGCAAAAGAAGATTACATTGGATAGATCTCCATGAAGATCACGGAGAACTTTGTATTGAAGATCTAATAGAGAGAAGAAGCCATCTAGCTACTAGCTATGGACCCATAGGTCTATGGTGAACTACTCACGAATCATCGGAGAGGTCATGGTGTTGATGAAGAAGCCCTCCGTATCCGAATCCCCCCTCCGGCAGGGCAGCAGAACGTGCCCCAGATGGGATCTTGCGGAGACAGAAGCTTGCGGCGGCGGAAAAGTACTTTCGATGATCTGCTGATTTTTTTCTGGGACTTTAGGGAATATATAGGCGAAGGAGCTAGGGCAGGGGAGGCCGAGGGAGCCCACAAGCCTGGGAGTTGCGGGCCCCCTGGCCGCACCATGAGGGCTTGTGAGGTCCCTGGTGACCCCCTGCCTTGGTTCTCAAGTCTCCCGATCGTCTTCTGTTTCGGATTTTTTTTTCGGAAGTTTCGTTCCGTTTGGACTCCGTTTAAAATCCTCCTCTGAAAAGGGTCAAAACACGGAAAAAAACAGGAACTGGCACTTGGCACTGAGTTAATAAGTTAGTCCCAAAAAATATATAAAGGCATACAAAACATCCAAAGTTTGACAAGATAATAGCATGAAACCATCAAAAATTATAGATACGTTGGAGACGTATCAATGCACAAGTAGTATCTCTACTTGGTGCAGAAGTTTTGGCTAATATGAGGTGGAAGCAATCGTCACATGCTAAGGGATCTCTAATCATATAACATTGTTTGGAACCAAGCAAACACAATTCATTATTTTGTCTTCCTTGTCCAACATCTACCTCTAAGCATGTAATAATGTAGTGTGTGTTCACAATCATAGATGGTGTCTGATACGTCTCCAAGTATCTATAATTTTTGATGGTTTCATGCTATTATCTTGTCAAACTTTGGATGTTTTGCATGCCTTATATATATTTTTTAGGACTAACTTATTAACTCAGTGCCAAGTGCCAGTTCCTGTTTTTTCCATGTTTTTGACCCCTTTCAAAGGAGATTTTGAAACGGAGTCCAAACGGAATAAAATCCCCGAAAAGAATTTTTCCGTAACGGTAGAAGATCAAGAGACTTGAGAGCCAAGGCACGGGAGCCCCAGGGGCCCCACAAGCCCTCACCCCGCGGCCAGGGGGGAGGCCGCGGCCCACAGGCTTGTGGGTCCCCTGGACGCCCTTTGCCCTAGGTTTTGCGCTTATATATCCCCAAAAATTGCACAAAAAAAATCAGGAGATCATCGAAAGTACTTTTCCGCCGCCGCAAGCTTCTGTCTCCGCAAGATCCCATCTGGGGCACGTTCTGGTGCCCTGCCAGAGGGGGATTCGGATACGGAGGGCTTCTTCATCAACACCATGACCTCTCCGATGATGCGTGAGTAGTTCACCATAGACCTACGGGTCCATAGCTAGTAACTAGATGGCTTCTTGTCTCTCTTGGATCTTCAATACAAAGTTCTCCATGATCTTCCTCGAGATCTATCCGATGTAATCTTCTTTTGCGGTGTGTTTGTCTAGATCCAATGAATTGTGGATTTATGATCAGATTATCTATGAATCTTGTTTGAGTTTCTTCTGATCTCTCTTATGCAGATTTCATATCCTTGTAATTCTCTTCGAGTTGTGGGTTTTGTTTGGCCAACTAGATCTATGATTCTTGCAATGGGAGAAGTGCTTGGTTTTGGGTTCATACCATGCGGTGACCTCATCCAGTGACAGAAGGGGTAGCGAGGCACGCATCATGTTGTTGCCATTAAGGGTAAAAAGATGGGGGTTTCATCATTGGTTTGAGATTATCCCTCTACATCATGTCATCTTGCTTAAGGCGTTACTCTGTTCGTCATGAACTCAATACACTAGATGCATGCTGGATAGCGGTCGATGTGTGGAGTAATAGTAGTAGATGTAGAAAGTATCGGTCTACTTGTCTCGGACGTGATGCCTATATATATGATCATTGCCTTAGATATCGTCATGACTTTGCGCGGTTCTATCAATTGCTCAACAGTAATTTGTTTACCCACCGTGATATTTTCTATTTTGAGAGAAGCCTCTAGTGAACAGTATGGCCCCCGGGTCTAATCCACACCATATTTTCAGCCTTACACTTTTTACTTCATTGCACTTTCCGCCTTGAGATCTCACTTTGCAAACAATCTTGAAGGGATTGACATCCGTTTTGAAGCGTTGGGTGCAAGCTCGTTTGTGTTTGCGTAGGTACTCTAGACTTGACGAGACACTCTTTCTGGATCGATACCTTGGTTCTCGAACTGAGGGAAATACTTACTGCTCCTGTGCTGCACCACCCTTTCCTCTTCAAGGGAAAAACCGACGCAAACAAGAGAAGTAGCAAGATGAATTCCTGGCGTTGCTTGGGAAGGACTTTTGTTGCCGTAGCAGTGTTAAAGATGATATATTTATATGTGAACCTCTCCTTCTTTATCACTTCCTATTAATTGCAACAATGATCAAGTTCTACGTTTGGCTACCCTTAAAAAGTTTCAATCATCATACTTTTTATATGTGAAGCCATCACTTCCCATAAGATCATTACATGATCTTTCATGCTTTTGTTCTTTTCTCAATCTTTTGATCATGGCATGAGGCAAGGCCCTTAACTAAGACACTCTTTATTATATGGCTCACGAGTTCGAATACATTGGGGGTGACACAAAGAAAAACTCAAGCCTAAAACACTAAGACCTTTATTCTACTAGAGAAAGAGAAAACTGAAAAGGAACAAACTAAAACAAAGGTAAAGGCAAAAGATGTGATGGTGATATGATACTGGGGCAACTCTCCCAAGCTTGGCACAAGCCAAGGGAATTGCCCATACCCATGCTCAGTTGTCTTCCTTTGGAGGTGATGGTGGTGGAGTTGTTGCAGAGGCCTTGAACTTGTTTAATTTCCACTTGAGCATAAAATTCTGCTCCCTCAGATCATCATTTTCCTCTTCAAGCCTCAACACCCTTTGGCATAATTCCTGCTTACTCTCCTGCAAGAAACGAGAAGGGATAAACAAAGTCTTAGGCTTCTTCCTTGAGTTAGGGAGGCTCGACTTCTTGAACTCCACATGCGTGTGTCCAAGTTGAGGTAGATGAGCCTCCTCCTCATGGGAACTTGTTTGTTCCTTCCCCTTGCGATCGTAATCTTCTTCCTCATCAGTTGTCCATCCATAAGGATCCAAGTCCCCATAGACCTTGGGGTTAGCAAGGTAATCAGCCACATAGCTCCCCCCCACTGAATCTTGAGAAGACATCTTGCCCTAAATCTGCGGTAGAAAACAGGCTCGAAACGAAAACAAAGGAAATCTGCGTGATACGAGGGTCATACCTTTCGGGAGAATATATAATGATTGTTTTTCAGACCAGAAGGAGTACTCCGCACGAAAATGGAGTCCGGGAGGCACACGAGGTGGCCACAAGCCCCCCAGGCGCGGCCAGGGGGTGGCCCGCGCCTGGCAGGCTTGTCGCCTCCTCGTGCGCTTTCCGGACTACTTCAAAATTTTCTATTTTATCAAATATTCCAAAACGGAGAAAAATTGCTACTGGAAAAGTTTTGGAGTCTATTTACTTACCGAATCACATACCTCTTCGTTTTTGGAGTCTGAAACAGGGTGATAAATATCCCTTACGTATTCCTCCGGAGTTATGGTATTGATAATATGTTGGGTAACGTAGCATAAATTCAACATTTTTCCTACGCATATTCAGATCTTCCTATGGAGAGACCAGCAACGAGAGAGGGGTGAGTACATCTTCATACCTTTGAAGATCTCTAAGCGTAAGTGTTGCTAGAACGCGGTTGATGGAGTCATACTCGCGGCGATTCAGATCGCGGTGTGATTCCGATCTAGTGCCGAACCACGACACCTCCGCGTTCAACACACGTGCAGCCCGGTGACGTCTCCCGCACCTTGATCCAGCAAGGAGGAGGGAGAGGTTGGGGAAGATCTCAGGAAGCACGACGACGTGGTGTCGATGGAGAGATGAGGTCTCCCGGCAGGGCTTCGCCAAGCACCGCAGAGAGGAGGAGAAAGAAGAGCAGGGCTGCGCCGAGGGAGAGGCAGATTGGTGTCTCCAATAGCCCAAAGTGCCCACTATATATAGGGGGAGGGAGGGGCTGCGCCCCCTTGAGGGTTTCCCTCTCCTGGGAGGGGCGGCAGCCCTAGATGGGGAGGAGGTGCGGCGGCCAAGAGGGGAGGAGGGTGGCGCACCCTTCTGGTGGGCCTTAGGCCCACCTGCGCTAGGGTTCCCCCCTTCCCCCCTCTTCTTGCGCCATGGGCTAAGTGTGGGGGGCGCACCAGCCCACCTAGGGGCTGGTTCCCTCCTGCACTTGGCCCATCTTGCCTCCCGGGGTCGTGGCCCCCTTCCGGTGGATCCCCGGGGCCAGTTCCGGTGGTCCCGGTACGTTACCGGCGATGCCCGAAACACTTCCGCTGTCCAAAACCATCCGTCCTATATATCAATCTTTAACTACGAACCATTCCAGAGCTCCTCGTGACGTCCGGGATCTCATCCAGGACTCCGAACAACTTTTGATAACCTCGTATAACAATTCCCTATAACCCTAGCATCATCGAACCTTAAGTGTGTAGACCCTACGGGTTCGGGAGACAGGCAGACATGACCGAGACACCTCTCCGGCCAATAACCATCAGCGGGGTGTGAATACCCATGGTGGCTCCCACTTGCTGCACGATGATCTCATCGGATGAACCACGATGTCAAGGATTCAATCAATCCCGTATACAATTCCCTTTGTCTGTCGGTATAGAACTTGCCCGAGATTCGATCGTCGGTATACCTATACCTTGTTCAATCTCGGTAAGTCTCTTTACTCGTTCCGTAGCACGTCATCGTGTGACTAACTCCTTAGTCACATTGAGCTCATGATGATGTTCTACCGAGTGGGCCCAGAGATACCTCTCCGCCATGCGGAGTGACAAACCCCGATCTCGATTCGTACCAACCCAACAGACACTTTTAGAGGTACCCGTAGTGCACCTTTATAGTCACCTAGTTACATTGTGATGTTTGATACACCCAAAGCACTCCTACGGTATTCGGGAGTTGCAAAATCTCACGGTCGAAGGAAAAGACACTTGACATTAGAAAAGCTTTAGCATACGAACAATACGATCTAGTGCTATGCTTAGGATTGGGTCTTGTCCATCACATCATTCTCCCAATGATGTGATCCCGTTATCAATGACATCTAATGCCCATGATCAGGAAACCATGATCATCTATTGATCAACGAGCTAGCCAACTAGAGGCTTGCTACGAACACATTGTGATCTATTTATTCACACATGTATTACTGTTTCCTGTTAATACAATTATAGCATGAACAATAGACGATTATCATGAACAAGGAAATATGATAATAGCCATTTTATTATTGCCTCTAGGGCATATTTCCAACATAATATTGCTTTCAACATTTATGGGAGTACCTGAGGTATAATGCTTGATTCTCTGCCCATTTACCACTCTCGGAAAATTACCTTTCGTGTTGTTGATCTTGATAGCACCGGAACGATATACTTCCTCAACAATGTAAGGACCTTCCCATTTAGAGAGAAGCTTGCCTGCAAAAAATCTTAAACGAGAATTATATAGCAAGACATAATCACCTACATTGAACTCACGTTTCTGTATCCTCTTATAATGCCACCTCTTAACCTTTTCTTTGAACAACTTGGCATTCTCATATGCCTGAGTTCTCCATTCATCAAGCGAGCTAATATCAAATAACCTCTTCTCACCAGCAAGTTTGAAATCAAAGTTGAGCTCTTTGATTGCCCAATAAGCTTTATGCTCTAGCTCAAGAGGTAAATGACATGCTCTACCGTACACCATTTTGTACGGACGTCCCCATGGGATTCTTATAGGCAGTTCTATAAGCCCACAGTGCATCATCGAGCTTCTTAGACCAATTCTTTCTAGACCTATTGATAGTCTTTTGCAGAATCAGTTTAATCTCTCTATTGCTTAGCTCTACTTGACCACTGGATTGAGGGTGATAGGGAGACGCAATTCTATGGTTGACATCGTACTTAGCAAGCGTTTTATAGAAAGCACCATGAATGAAATGTGAACCACCATCGGTCATTAGATATCTAGGGACTCCAAATCTATAGAAAATAACTTCTTTAAGCATCCTGATAGAGGTGTTGTGATCAGCACTACTAGTGGGGATAGCTTCCACCCACTTAGTGACGTAATCAACAGTAACTAGGATATGAGTATACCCGTTGGATTTTGGAAAAGGTCCCATATAATCAAAGCCCCAGACATCAAATGGTTCAATGACAAGTGAATAGTTCATAGGCATTTCCTGTCATTTACTGATATTACCTATTCTTTGATATTCGTCACAAGACAAGACAAACTTACGGGCATCCTTGAAGAGAGTGGGCCAATAGAAACCTGATTGCAATACCTTGTGTGCAGTTCTATCTCCTGCATGGTGTCCTCCGTAGGCCTCGGAGTGACACTTCTGTAGGATCTGTCCCTGTTCATGTTCAGGTACACAACGTCTAATAACACCATCTACTCCTTCTTTATAAAGGTGAGGATCATCCCAAAAGTAGTGTCTCAAGTCAAAGAAGAATTTCTTCTTTTGCTGGTATGTGAAACTAGGTGGTATATATTTGGCAACGATATAGTTTGCATAATCAGCATACCACGGTGCACTACGTGAAGTATTGATGACATTCAATTGCTCATCCGGAAAGCTATCATCAATAGGTTGTGGGTCATCAAGAACATTCTCCAACCTAGACAAGTTATCTGCTACAGGGTTATCAACACCCTTCCTATCGACAACGTGCAAATCAAATTCTTGTAGCAAGAGAACCCATCTGATAAGTCTAGGTTTAGTGTCTTTCTTCTCCATGAGGTACTTAATAGCAGGGTGATCAGTGTGAATAGTGACTTTGGAATCAACTATGTAAGACCTGAACTTTTCACATGTAAACACGGCTACTAAAAATTCCTTTTCCGTAGTAGCATAGTTTCTTTGGGCAGTGTCTAGAGTTTTACTAGCATAGTGAATAACATTCAACTTCTTATCAACTCTTTGTCCTAGGAAAACACCAACAACATAATCACTGGCATCACACATGATTTCAAAAGGTAAGTTCCAATCAGGTGGTTGAACAATATGTGCAGTTATCAAGGCCTTCTTAAGTATTTCGAAGGCTTCCTCACAATCATCGTCAAAAACAAAAGGAATATCCTTTTGCGAGAGATTGGTAAGAGGCCTAGAAATCTTAGAGAAGTCTTTAATGAACCTTCTATAGAAACCAGCATGACCAAGGAAACTTCTTATACCTTTGATATCTGTGGGGTATGGCATTTTTTCGATTGCATCAACCTTAGCCTTATCGACTTCAATACCTCTTTCAGAAATTTTATGTCCTAAGACGATGCCTTCGTTAACCATAACATGACAGTTCTCCCAATTCAAGACAAGATTGGTGTCTTTACATCTCTGCAAGACTCGATCAAGGTTGCTGAGGCAATCATCAAAAGAAGACCCGTAAATGGAGAAGTCATCCATGAAAACCTCAACAATCTTTTCACAAAAGTCAAAGAATATAGCCATCATACATCTTTGAAAAGTGGCAGGTGCATTACATAAGCCAAAAGGCATACGTCTATAAGCAAAGGTACCGAAAGGGCAGGTGAAAGTGGTTTTCTCTTGATCAGCTTGTGCAACTGGTATTTGGGAGAAACTAGAATAACCGTCTAGAAAGTAGAAGTGTGTGTGTTTAGACAGTCTTGGGTCGATAAAAGGCAAAGGGTAATGATCTTTCCTAGTGGCTTTATTCAATTTCCTAAAATCGAACACCATCCTATAGCCATTAATAATCCTCTATGGGATCAATTCATCCTTATCATTAGGGACAACAGTAATACCTGCCTTCTTAGGGACGCAATGCACCGGACTCACCCAATCACTATGAGCAACAAGATAGATAATACCTGCCTCCAGGAGCTTTAGTATTTCTTTTCTTACTACCTCTTTCATCGTAGGATTTAATCTCCATTGATGATCAACAACTGGTTTGGAATCAGGATCAGTTTTAATCTTGTGCTGGCATAGAGTGGGACTAATGCCCTTAAGATCATCAAGAGTATATCCAATAGCAGTACAGTGCTTCCTCAGAGTTTTTAGTAACTTCTTTTCTTCATGCTCT
The DNA here is from genome assembly GCF_904849725.1 of Hordeum vulgare subsp. vulgare. Classification (NCBI taxonomy): domain Eukaryota; kingdom Viridiplantae; phylum Streptophyta; class Magnoliopsida; order Poales; family Poaceae; genus Hordeum; species Hordeum vulgare. Next base: position 457,324,703 of record NC_058522.1, read on the forward strand.
GAGAGGCCAGCACTAATAATAACAGGGTATATCTCTTTTTCATCAAGATAAGCATACTTAATAGTATCTGGCAACTGTTTAAGCTCGAACACAGGATCACCCTTTGGTGGGGCTGGATCTCCAAGCAGTTCAACAGGAAAATTATTCTTAAGGATAGGATATTGTTCTAAGAAAGCTCTATCTATCTCATCCCTTTCATCCATATGCATATCATTTTCATGCTCAAGCGAGTATTGCTCTAAAGGATCAGTAGGAGGCACGACAATAGAGGCTAGGGCAATAGTTTCATCCCTACTAGGCAACTATTTTTCATGAGGTTATCTACCAAACTTGGAGAAATTGAACTCATGTGACACAACTTCAAAGCCAACAGTGACAGTTTGCTTCTCACAGTCAATATGAGCATTAACGATATTGAGGAAAGGTGTGCCAAATATGATGGGACAAAAGCTATCTTGGGTGGTAGCAAGAACGAGGAAATCAGCACGATACTTCGTTTTACCACACAAGATTTCAACATACCTAGCAATTCCCACAGGGCAGATAGTATCTCTATTGGCAAGCTGAATAGTGACATCAATGGGTTCTATCTCGGCAGGTGCAATCTCGTCTTTAATTTCATCATATAAGGATTGAGGTATTGCACTAACACTAGCACCCACGTCACATAAACCATGATAACAATGATCTCCTATCTTAACAGAAACAACATGCGTGCCAACAACAGGCCTATGTTTGTCTCTAGCATGAGGTTTAGCAATTCTAGCAGCATCTTCACAGAAGTGAATATCTGTTGGGGAACGTCGCATGGGAAACAAAAAATTTCCTACGCGCACGAAGACCTATCATGGTGATGTTCATCTACGAGAGGGGATTTCCGATCTACGTACCCTTGTAGATCACACAGCAGAAGCGTTAGTGAACGCGGTTGATGTAGTGGAACATCCTCATGTCCCTCGATCCGCCCCGCGAACCGTCCCACGAACCGTCCCGCGATCCGTCCCACGATATAGTGCCGAACGGACGGCACCTCCGCGTTCACCACACGTACAGCTCGACGATGATCTCGGCCTTCTTGATCTAGCAAGAGAGATGGAGAGGTAGATGAGTTCTTCGGCAGCGTGATGGCGCTCCGGAGGTTGGTGGTGATCTGATCTCGGTAGGGCTCCGCCCGAGCTCCGCAGAAACGCGATCTAGAGGTAAAACCGTGGAGGTATGTGGTCGGGCTGCCTTTGAAAAGTTGTCTCTAATCAGCCCTAATTGCTCCATATATATAGGAGCAGGGAGGGGAGGCTTGCCTTGAGGCTCAAGGAGCCCCAAGGGCTGCGCACCAAGGGGAGGAGGAGTCCTCCTCCAATCCTAGTCCAACTAGGATTGGAAAGTGGAGTCCTTCTCTCCTTTCCCACCTCTTTTTTTCTTCTTTTCTCTTTGATTTTCTATCATTGGCGCATAGGGCCCTCTTGGGCTGTCCCACCAGCCCACCAAGGGCTGGTGCGCCACCCCCAAGGCCTATGGGCTTCCCCGGGGTGGGTTGCCCCCCAGGTGAACACCCGGAACCCATTCATCATTCCCGGTACATTCCCGGTAACTCCGAAAACCTTCCGGTAATCAAATGAGGTCATCCTATATATCAATCTTCGTTTCCAGACCATTTCGGAAACCCTCGTGACGTCCGTGATCTCATACAGGACTCCGAACAACATTCGGTAACCAACCATATAACTCAAATACGCAAAAAACAACATCGAACCTTAAGTGTGCAGACCGTGCGGGTTCGAGAACTATGTAGACATGACCCGAGTGACTCCTCGGTCAATATCCAATAGCGGGACCTGGATGCCCATATTGGATCCCACATATTCTACGAAGATCTTATCATTTGAACCTCAGTGCCAAGGATTCATATAATCCCGTATGTCATTCCCTTTGTCCTTCGGTATGTTACTTGCCCGAGATTCGATCGTCAGTATCCGCATACCTATTTCAATCTCGTTTACCGGCAAGTCTCTTTACTCGTTCCGTAATACAAGATCCCGCAACTTACACTAAGTCACATTGCTTGCAAGGCTTGTGTGTGATGTTGTATTACCGAGTGGGCCCCGAGATACCTCTCTGTCACACGGAGTGACAAATCCCAGTCTCGATCCATACTAACTCAACGAACACCTTCGGAGATACCTGTAGAGCATCTTTATAGTCACCCAGTTACGTTGCGACGTTTGATACACACAAAGCATTCCTCTGGTGCCAGTGAGTTATATGATCTCATGGTCATAGGAACAAATACTTGACACGCAGAAAACAGTAGCAACAAAATGACACGATCAACATGCTACGTCTATTAGTTTGGGTCTAGTCCATCACGTGATTCTTCTAATGACGTGATCCAGTTATCAAGAAACAACACCTTGTATATAATCAGAAGACCCTGACTTTCTTTGATCAACTGGCTAGCCAACTAGAGGCTTGCTAGGGACAGTGTTTTGTCTATGTATCCACACATGTATATAAGTCTTCATTCAATACAATTATAGCATGGATAATAAACGATTATCTTGATACAGGAATTATAATAATAACTATATTTATTATTGCCTCTAGGGCATAATTCCAACAGTCTCCCACTTGCACTAGAGTCCATAATCTAGCGCTCACATCATCATGCGAATTACATTGTAATAAATCTAAGACCCATACAGTTCTGGTGTTGATCATGCTTTGCCCGTGGAAGAGGTTTAGTTAGCAGATCTGCTACATTCAGATCCTTGTGCACTTTGCATATATTTACGTCCTCCCCTTCGACGTAGTCGCGGATGAGGTTGAAGCGTCGTTTGATGTGTCTGGTCTTCTTGTGAAACCATGGTTCCTGTGCTAAGGCAATGGCACCCGTGTTGTCACAGAACAAGGTTATTGGATTCAGTGCGCTTGGCACCACTCCAAGATCCGTCATGAACTGCTTCATCCAGACACCCTCCTTAGCCGCCTCCGAGGCAGCCATGTACTCCGCTTCACATGTAGAATCAGCTACGACACTTTGTTCGGAACTGCACCAGCTTACTGCACCCCTATTAAGAATAAATACGTATCTGGTCTGCGACTTAGAGTCGTCCGGAACTGTGTCAAAGCTTGCATCGATGTAACCCTTTATGGCGAGCTCTTCGTCACCTCCATACACGAGAAACATCTCCTTAGTCCTTTTCAGGTACTTCAGGATATTCTTGACCGCCTTCTAGTGATCCACTCCTGGATTACTCTGGAACCTGCCTGCCATACTTATGGCCAGGCTAACGTCCGGTCTAGTGCACATCATTGCATACATGATAGATCCTATGGCTGAAGCATAGGGGACGGTGCTCATATGCTCTCTATCTTTATCAGTTGCTGGGCACTGAGTCTTACTCAATCTCGTACCTTGTAAAACTGGCAAGAACCCTTTCTTGGACTGTTCCATTTTGAACCTTTTCAAAATTTTATCAAGGTATGTGCTTTGTGAAAGTCCTATCACGCGTTTCGATCTATCCCTGTAGATCTTAATGCCTAGAATGTAAGCAGCTTCTCCTAGGTCCTTCATAGAGAAACTTTTATTCAAGTAATCCTTTATGCTCTCCAAAAACTCTACGTTGTTTCCAGTCAGCAATATGTCATCCACATATAATATTAGAAACGCCACAGAGCTCCCACTCACTTTCTTGTAAATACAAGATTCTCCAACCACTTGTATAAACCCAAATGCTTTGATCACCTCATCAAAGCGTTTGTTCCAACTCCGAGATGCTTGCACCAGTCCATAAATGGATCGCTGGAGCTTGCACACCTTGTTAGCATTCTTAGGATCGACAAAACCTTCAGGTTGCATCATATACAACTCTTCCTTAAGGAAACCGTTAAGGAACGCCGTTTTGACATCCATCTGCCAGATTTCATAATCGAAAAATGCAGCTATTGCTGACATGATTCTGACGGACTTAAGCATCGCTACGGGTGAGAATGTCTCATCGTAGTCAACTCCTTGAACTTGTGAAAAACCTTTTGCCACAAGTCGAGCTTTATAAACGGTCACATTGCCGTCAGCGTTCGTCTTCTTCTTAAAGATCCATTTGTTCTGAATAGCCTTGCGGCCCTCAGGTAGTACTTCCAAAGTCCACACTTTGTTTTCATACATGGATCCTATCTCGGACTTCATGGCCTCCAGCCATTTGTTGGAATCTGGGCCCACCATTGCTTCTTCATAATTTGGAGGTTCATTGTTGTCTAACAACATGATTGACAAAACGGGATTACCGTACCACTCTGGAGCAGCACGTGGTCTCGTCGACCTACGTGGTTCGATAGGAACTTGAACCAGAGTTTCATGATCATCATCATTAACTTCCTCCTCAACCGGCGTCGCAACGACAGGGGTTTCCCCTTGCCCTGCGCCACCATCCAGAGGGATGAGAGGTTTGACAACCTCATCAAGTTCTATCTTCATTCCACTCAATTCTCTCGAGAGAAATTCATTCTCGAGAAAAGCTCCGTTTTTAGCAACAAACACTTTGCCCTCGGATTTGAGATAGAAGGTGTACCCAACTGTCTCTTTTGGGTAACCTATGAAGATGCACTTTTCCGCTTTGGGTTCCAGCTTTTCAGGCTGAAGCTTTTTGACATAAGCATAACATCCACAAACTTTAAGAAACGACAACCTTGGCCTTTTGCCATACCACATTTCGTATGGTGTCGTCTCAACGGATTTTGATGGTGCCCTATTTAAAGTGAATGCAGCTGTGTCCAATGCATAACCCCAAAACGATAATGGCAAATCGGTAAGAGACATCATAGATCGCACCATCTCTAATAAATTACCATTACGGCGTTCGGACACACCATTACGTTGTGGTGTTCCAGGCGGTGTCAACTGTGAAACAATTCCACATTGTCTTAAGTGAGCACCAAACTCGAAACTCAGATATTCACCCCCACGATCATACCGTAGGAACTTGATCTTCTTGTTACGATGATTTTCAACTTCACTCTGAAATTGCTTGAACTTTTCAAATGTTTCAGACTTGTGCTTCATTAAGTAGACTTAACCATATCTACTCAAATCGTCAGTGAAGGTGAGAAAATAACGATATACGCCGCGTGCCTCCACGCTCATCGGACCGCACACATCGGTATGTATGATTTCCAATAAGTCACTGGCACGCTCCATTGTTCCGGAGAACGGAGTTTTAGTCATCTTGCCCATGAGGCATGGTTCGCACATGTCAAGTGAATCAAAGTCAAGTGACTCCAAAAGTCCATCGGTATGGAGTTTCTTCATGTGCTTTACACCAATATGACCTAAGTGGCAGTGCCACAAAAACATGGCGCTATCATTGATAACTCTAACTCTTTTGGTCTCAATGTTATGTATATGTGTATCACTATCAAGATTCAATATGAACAATCCTCTCACATTGGGTGCATGACCATAAAAGATGTTACTCATAGAAATAGAACAACCATTATTCTCTGACTTAAAAGAGTAACCATCTCGCAATAAACAAGATCCAGATATAATGTTCATGCTCAACGCAGGCACTAAATAACAATTATTTAAGTTCATAACTAATCCCGATGGTAACTGAAGTGAAACTCTGCCGACGGCGATTGCATCAACCTTGGAACCATTTCCTACGCGCATCGTCACTTCATCTTTCGCCAGCCTTCGCTTATTCCGCAGTTCCTGTTTCGAGTTGCAAATATGAGCAGCAGAACCGGTATCCAATACCCAGGCACTACTACGAGAGCCGGTTAAGTACACATCAAATCATGTATATCAAATATACCTGATTTTTCTTTGGCCGCCTTCTTATCAGCCAGATACTTGGGGCAGTTGCGCTTCGAGTGACCCATACCCTTGCAATAGTAGCACTCTGTTTCAGGCTTAGGTCCAGCTTTGGGTTTCTTCGTCGGATTGGCAACAGGCTTGCCGCTCTTCTTTGAATTGCCCTTCTTGCCTTTGCCGTTTCTCTTGAAACTAGTGGTCTTATTCACCATCACCACTTGATGCTCTTTACGGAGTTCAGACTCTGCGACTTTCAGCATCGCAAACAACTCGCCGGGTGACTTGTTCATCCCTTGCATGTTGTAGTTCAACACAAAGCCCTTATAGCTTGGCGGCAGTGATTGAAGAATTCTGTCAGTGATAGCCTCTTGCGGGAGTTCAATCCCCAGCTCAGCTAGACGGTTTGAGTACCCAGACATTTTGAGCACATGTTCACTGACAGACGAATTCTCCTCCATCTTGCAAGCATAGAATTAATCGGAGGTCTCATACCTCTTGATTCGGGCGTTCTTCTGAAAGATAAACTTCAACTCCTGGAACATCTCATATGCTCCATGACGCTCAAAGCGACGTTGAAGTCCCGGTTCTAAGCCATACAAGACTGCACATTGAACTACTGAGTAGTCCTCCTTACGTGTTAACCAAGCGTTCTTAGCATCCTGGTCATCCGTAGCGGGTGGTTCATCTCCTAGCGCAGCATTAAGGACATAATCCGTCTTCCCAGCTTGTAGGATCAACTTAAGATTATGAGCCCAGTCTACAAAGTTGCTTCCATCATCTTTCAACTTAGCTTTCTCTAGGAATGTATTAAAATTCAGGGTGACTGTCGCGTGAGCCATGATCTACAACACAAATATATTCAAAGTGGACTTAGACTATGTTCAAGATAATTAGAGTTTAACTTAATCACATTACTTGCTAAACTCCCACTCAAAAAGTACATCTCTCTAGTCATTTGAGTGGTTCATAACCCACTTACACTAGCTCAAGTCCGATCATCACGTGAGTTCAGTATAGTTTCAGTGGTAAGCATCCCTATGCTAATCATATCAACTATATGATTCATGATCGACCTTTCGGTCTCATGTGTTCCGAGGCCATGTCTGCACATGCTAGGCTCGTCAAGCTTAACCCGAGTGTTCCGCGTGTGCAACTGTTTTGCACCCGTTGTATTGGAACGTTGAGTCTATCACACCCGATCATCACGTGGTGTCTCGAAACGACGAACTGTAGCAACGGTGCACAGTCGGGGAGAACACAATTTCGTCTTGAAATTTTAGTGAGAGATCACCTCATAATGCTACCGTCGGTCTAAGCAAAATAAGGTACATAAAAGGATTAACATCACATGCAATTCATAAGTGACATGATATGGCCATCATCACGTGCTCCTTGATCTCCATCACCAAAGCACCGGCACGATCTTCTTGTCACCGGCGCCACACCATGATCTCCATCTACGTGTTGCCATCGGGGTTGTCGTGCTACTCATGCTATTACTACTAAAGCTACATCCTAGCAAAATGGTAAACGCATCTGCAAGCACAAACGTTAGTTTAAAGACAACCCTATGGCTCCTGCCGGTTGCCGTACCATCGACGTGCAAGTCGATATTATCTATTACAACATGATCATCTCATACATCCAATATATCACATCACATCGTTGGCCATATCACATCACAATCATACCCTGCAAAAACAAGTTAGACGTCCTCTAATTTTGTTGTTGCATGTTTTATGTGGTGACCATGGGTATCTAGTAGGATCACATCTTACTTACGCAAACACCACAACGGAGATATATGAATTGCTATTTAACCTTATACAAGGACCTTCTCAGTCAAATCCGATTCAACTAAAGTTGGAGAAACCGACACTTGCCAGTCATCTTTGAGCAAGGGGGTTACTCGTACCGATGAAACCAGTCTCTCGTAAGAGAACGAGTAATGTCGGTCCAAGCCGCTTCAATCCAACAATACCACGGAATCAAGAAAATCCTAAGGAGGGCAGCAAAACGCACATAACCACCCACAAAAACTTTTGTGTTCTACTCGAGAAGACATCTACGCATGAACCAAGCTCATGATGCTACTGTTGGGGAACGTCGCATGGGAAACAAAAAATTTCCTACGCGCACGAAGACCTATCATGGTGATGTTCATCTACGAGAGGGGATTTCCGATCTACGTACCCTTGTAGATCGCATAGCAGAAGCGTTAGTGAACACGGTTGATGTAGTGGAACGTCCTCACGTCCCTCGATCCGCCCCGCGAACCGTCCCGCGATCCGTCCCACGATCAAGTGCCGAACGGACGGCACCTCCGCGTTCAGCACACGTACAGCTCGACGATGATCTCGGCCTTCTTGATCCAGCAAGAGAGACGGGGAGGTAGATGAGTTCTCCGGCAGCGTGACGGCGCTCCGGAGGTTGGTGGTGATCTGATCTCGGCAGGGCTCCGCCCGAGCTCCGTAGAAATGCGATCTAGAGGTAAAACCGTGGAGGTATGTGGTCGGGCTGCCTTTGAAAAGTTGTCTCTAATCAGCCCTAATTGCTCCATATATATAGGAGGAGGGAGGGGAGGCTTGCCTTGAGGCTCAAGGAGCCCCAAGGGCTGCGCACCAAGGGGAGGAGGAGTCCTCCTCCAATCCTAGTCCAACTAGGATTGGAAAGTGGAGTCCTTCTCTCCTTTCCCACCTCTTTTTTTTTATTTTCTCTTTGATTTTCTATCCTTGGCGCATAGGGCCCTCTTGGGCTGTCCCACCAGCCCACCAAGGGCTGGTACGCCACCCCCAAGGCCTATGGGCTTCCCCGGGGTGGGTTCCCCCCCGGTGAACACCCGGAACCCATTTGTCATTCCCGGTACATTCCCGGTAACTCCGAAAACCTTCCGGTAATCAAATGAGGTCATCCTATATATTAATCTTTGTTTCCGGACCATTCCGGAAACCCACGTGACGTCCGTGATCTCATCCGGGACTCCGAACAACATTCGGTAACCAACCATATAACTCAAATACGCATAAAACAATGTCGAACCTTAAGTGTGCAGACCCTGCGGGTTCGAGAACTATGTAGACATGACCCGAGTGACTCCTCGGTCAATATCCAATAGCGGGACCTGGATGCCCATATTGGATCCCACATATTCTACGAAGATCTTATCGTTTGAACTTCAGTGCCAAGGATTCATATAATCCCGTATGTCATTCCCTTTGTCCTTCGGTATGTTACTTGCCCGAGATTCGATCGTCAGTATCCGCATACCTATTTCAATCTCGTTTACCGGCAAGTCTCTTTACTCGTTCCGTAATACAAGATCCCACAACTTACACTAAGTCACATTGCTTGCAAGGCATGTGTGTGATGTTGTATTACCGAGTGGGCCCCGAGATACCTCTCCGTCACACGGAGTGACAAATCCCAGTCTCGATCCATACTAACTCAACGAACACCTTCGGAGATACCTGTCGAGCATCTTTATAGTCACCCAGTTACGTTGCAACGTTTGATACACACAAAGCATTCCTCCGATGTCAGTGAGTTATATGATCTCATGGTCATAGGAACAAATACTTGGCACGCAGAAAACAGTAGCAACAAAATGACACGATCAGCATGCTACACCTATTAGTTTAGGTCTAGTCCATCACGTGATTCTTCTAATGACGTGATCCAATTATCAAGCAACAACACCTTGTATATAATCAGAAGACCCTGACAATCTTTGATCAACTGGCTAGCCAACTAGAGGCTTGCTAGGGACAGTGTTTTGTCTATGTATCCACACATGTATATAAGTCTTCATTCAATACAATTATAGCATGGATAATAAACGATTATCTTGATACAGGAATTATAATAATAACTATATTTATTATTTCCTCTAGGGCATAATTCCAACAATATCATGGCCCTCAACATTGTCGGACAGGAGATCTTTGATAATAGCAATGCTAGGTTCAACTCTAATTTGCTCAGGGGGGTGTAGATGTTCTAATGTGGCCCCTACGTATCACAGTTGAAGCTTTAGAATGATCCTTTACCTTAACAGGGAAAGGTGGTTTCTCAATGTAAGCACTGGGAACAATAGGATCATTATAGGCAATGACTTTCTCTTCAACTGGATTGGGTTTAACTACATTGACTTCTAAAGGAGGATGATATTTAAACCACTTCTCTTTGGGGAGATCAATATGAGCAGCAAATGATTCACACAATGAAGCTACTATCTGAGAGTCAAGTCCATACTTAGCGCTACAATGACAAAAAGTATTTGTTTCAACAAAGGATTTAACGCAATCAAACTTGAAATTCATACCTGACTCCTTACCTTCTTCAAGCTCCCAATCTTCAGAGTTGCGTTTAATTCTTTCCAATAAATTCCGTTTGAAGTCAATATCTCTCTTCATAAAAGAACCGGTACAAGAAGTGTCAAGCATGGTGCGATCATCATGAGAAAGCCGAGCATAGAAGTTCTGAATGATAATTTCTCTCGAGAGCTCATGGTTGGGGCATGAATATAACATTGATTTAAGCCTCCCCCAAGCTTGAGCGATGCTTTCTCAATTGTAGTTCCATGATCCAGTATCATCACATAGCCTATACCATGTCAACGCCTTGTCCCTCAGAGATAAGGGAAAGACCTTCTTCTTGACCTCATCCTCGGGCAAACCTGCAAGCTTAAATAAACCACAAACTTCATCTACATAGATTAGATGCAAGTCTGGATGTGATGTTCCATCTCCTATAAAAGGATTAGCCAGCAGTTTCTCAAGCATACCCAAAGGAAATTCATAGCAAATATTTTCAGTAGGTGCAGCAGGTTGAGGAGCAACTCTTTGTGCTTCTGTTCGAGGTGAAGATACCCCGAACAAGCCCCTCAAAGGATTAGTTTCCATAGTGACAAGTGACAACAAATTTCAGCACACTATATGAATGTTTCCTTACCAAGTTCCACTTACTAAAGGCGCTTCACTCCCCGGCAACGGCGCCAGAAAAGAGTCTTGATGACCCACAAGTATAGGGGATCAATTGTAGTCCTTTCGATACGTAAGAGTCTCGAACCCAACGAGGACCATAAGGATCTGACTAGTGGTTATCAGCAAGGAAATATCTGCAAGCACTGAAATTGTCGGTAACAAGTGATTGTGTGGTGAGATGATTCGTAGAAAGAAACAAGTAACAAAAGTAGCAACAGTGCAGCAAAGTGGCCCAATCCCTTTTTAGCAAGGGACAAGCCTGGACAAAGTCTTATAGGAGGAAAAACGCTCCCGAGGACACACGGGAATTTCTGTCATGCTAGTTTCATCATGTTCATATGATTCGCGTTCGTTACTTTGATAGTTTGATATCTGGGTGGACCGGCGCTTGGGTACTGCCCTTACTTGGACAAGCATCCCACTTATGATTAACCCCTCTCGCAAGCATCCGCAACTACAAAAAAAGAATTAAGACAAAGTATAACCATAGCATTAAACTAGTGGATCCAAATCAGCCCCTTACGAAGCAACGCATAAACAAGGGTTTAAGCTTCTGTCACTCTAGCAACCCATCATCTACTTACTACTTCCCAATGCCTTCCTCTAGGCCCAAATAATGGTGAAGTGCTATGTAGTCGACGTTCACATAACACCACTAGAGGAAAAACAACATACAACATATCAAATTACCGAACGAATACCAAATGCACATGACTACTATTAGCATGACTTATCCCATGTCCTCAGGAACAAAAGTAACTACTCAGAAAGCATAATCATATTCATGACCCGAGAGGTAATGAGTAGCATCAAAGATCTGAACATAAACTCTTCCACCAAGTAATCCAACTAGCATCAACTACAAAGAGTAATTAACACTACTAGCAACCTTACAAGTACCAATCGGAGTTGCGAGACGGAGATTGGTTACAAGTTATGAACTAGGGTTTGGAGATGAGATGGTGAGTCCCCTCCGATGAGAGGAGTGTCGGTGATGACGATGGCGACGATTTCCCCCTCCGGGAGGGAAGTTTCCCCGGCAGGATTGTCCTGCCGGAGCTCTAGATTGGTTCTGCTCAAGTTCCGCCTCATGGCGGCAGCGAATCCTCCAAAAATCCTCCTCTTGATTTTCTCTAGACCAAAACCCTTCTTGTAGCAAAAGAGGGGAGCCAGTGGGCCAGCAGGGAGCTCACAAGCCCCCTAGGCGCGGCCGGGCGGTGGCTGCGCCTAGCAGGCTTATGGCCACCTGCTGGCGCCCCTCTGGCACTTCTTCGGCCCAGTATTTTTTATAATTCCCTAAAAAAATCCACGTTGATTTTCACGGCTTTTGGAGTTTCCCAGAATAGGCATCTCAAACTTGCTCCTTTTTTAGGCCAGAATTCCAGCTGCCGGCATTCTCCCTCTTCATAAAAACCTTGCAAAACAAGAGAGAAAAGGCATAAGGATTGTACCGTGAAGTGTAATAACAGCCCAAAAAGCAATAAATATCAACATGAAAGCATGATGCAAAATGGACGTATCAAGCAGCGCCCATGACTTTTTTGGGTGGAACAGTCACCATGGAGAGCTAAAACGGTGCCGCACGAATGCTGCAATCTAGCGACGTCGTCGGCGGTACGACGACCACCCAGTTTTGTGTTTGAATGGTGCTGACCTCGTGCTTTAACGAGACGTGGGCAGGGATGCGATGGTGCTGGACTACATGACCACGACAACAACGACATTGTGCGGTTAATAGAGGAGGTAGAGCGTGCGATGTGCGGTGCGAGACCCAAGGTAGAGGAACATCAGATATCCCCAAAGAACCGGATCGAATGGCTGCGCGGCGATGTAGGATCGTAAGTATGTCTAGAGGGGGGGGGGTGATTAGACTACTTGACCAATAGAAACTTAGCCTTTTCTCAGTTTTAGTTGTGGGCAAGTTTTAGCAATTATGGCAAGTCAAGTACACCCTACACATGCATATCTAAGAGTATAGCAGCGGAATGTGAAGCATGCATGTGTAAAGTAAAGGGAGTAAGGCAGGGAGATGAAACACAAGAGGTTGAGACGACAATTTTCGGCATGGTTTCAATAGGTGGTGCTATCATACGTCCATGTTAGTGAAGACTTCAGCCCACGGAGGTAACGACTGCGAGAGTCCATGGAGTGCTCCACCCACAAGCGGTCCACAAAAAGAAGCGGCCTTGTCTATTCCACCACGACATCCGTCCAAGAAGGACTAGCCTCACTCACGGTAGATCTACACAGGGCCGGTCCTGAGAATTCGGGGGCCCGGGGCGAACTAAAAATCGGGGGCCTTTATTAGATATAATTTGCCTCAAAAAACATATATATAGTTGTCTAAAAATAAATAAATAAATAAATAAATAAATAAATAAATAAATAAATAAATAAATATATTATCAGTAACATTTAGATGCAACTAAAATCAGTATGCGTAGCAAATAATTTATACATATTACCTTCAAAATTTCTTCTAACATTCCTCGATGCAAAGTCACTTATGATGGCGTTGATGTCAATATCATCCAATAGTTTCTTCTCGATGCATAATGTAGCCAAACCATTTAACCTCCCTTGGGTCATTGTTGACCTCAAATAATTCTTTAATAACTTCAATTTTGAAAAGCTTTTTTCAGCCGATGCAACCGTCACATGCACAATAAATAAGATGCGATAGGCAATGGAGATACTTACATTGCTAACGTCGATGTTGGAGTTGATATTTTCTTCTTGCTAATTAGAGTCCGAATTTTCATAAGTCGTTTACTCTTCCACTATGGCAACAATCGCCAATGCATCATCTGGGTTTGGCGATGTACTCGAAGCATCAATATTACTTGGCTTGAGGCCTTTTTTCCTTTTGTCACTATCCGATGTATATTTCCTCTTGCTGGCCGGCATGACAACAAACACAATGCTAAAAACAAAAAAAATGTTACATCGGTTGTTGAACGGTGCTAGTTCTGAACCCAAAAAAAATCTGTTGTAAGAATAACATACCTAAATACCTGATCCTCAATCCTGATGTCTTGAGTCTTAATGGTCAAATTTCAGATTTTGAATAGTCTGTACTATACGTGTCTATAGTATGTAGTTCTGCACATGAATAAGAGGAGAGGAATTAAACAAGGCATACTGATTTCTATAGACTGTATGTTTCAGATCAGGATTCAGGAAGGCAATTAGCCAATTACCCGGACGAGTAGTGTAGAGTTGCATGTGTCTCTCATGCAGGCTGCAGGGCTGCTGTGGGCGTCTCTCCTAGAGGTAGGCTGCTGCGTGCGTCTCTCCTTTATTGGCTGCTGCGTGTACAGGCGTACGGCCACTGCAGCGATGTCATCGACGACCTGTAGCTAGGGCTTGAGAAGTCGGGAGTTGGAAAAGGAACCGTCCAGCCGCAGATCGCTCGTTTCCTTTTTTGTGAGGATCTCTCGAGCGATCGACAACCGCGGATTGCCAGTTTCCTCTTCTTAGTTCAGGTTTACGATTTAAGTAATATGGGCCAAGGCCTAGTCTAGACTACATACATACAACCTGCATACATACCTTGGGGGGGCTACATTTTGGGGGCCCGAGGCGGCCTCCCCTGCCCCCCCCCCCTCACGGCCGGCCCTGGATCTACATGAAGTAGGCGATCGTCTTGCCCTTACAAAACATCTTGGTTCAACTCCACAACACGAAGTAGGAGGCTCCCAAGCGACACCTAACCAATCTAGGAGGCACCACCCTCCAAAAGGTAATAGATGTGGTAGAACAATGAACTCCTTGCTCTTGTGCTTCCAAAGAGAGTCTCCTCAACACTTAATCACTCTCTCACACAATAGACATGGGTAGGAGAGATTGATTTGGTGGAAAGCAACTTGGGGAGGCTAGAAATCAAGTTTCAAATGAATGGACTCGAATATCTTGATCTCAACACATGAGTAGGTGTCTTTCTCTCAGAAAATGGATCTCGCAATGAAGTGTGTGTTCTGAGTGCTTCCTGTGCGAATGATAGGTTGGTGGAGGGGTATATATAGGCAGCACCCAAAATACAACCATTACACCTAAAGTGACCAACTCGGTGACACAAAAGTCATAAACTCGGTGGTACCAACTTGCACAAAAGGCAACAACTTTTGAATCTGGGTGAGCGATATACACAACTCGGTAGAACCGAAAAGCTAGCTAAAGGTCAGATGACCCAACTCGGTGACACCGATAACCAAACTCAGAAATTCTGATTTTGTGCACCGAGGCAATAGAAGGTTGGTCACTGAACTCGGTAGCACCGATGCAAAATCGGTTGTACCGAAATGGTAGGTTGGGCTAGGGTTGTGTGTGTGTTGAAAATCGGTCGGGCCGAATATGAAAACTTGGTGGCACCGATTTTGGATATTTGGCTTAGGAGAGAAGTGTTATGTGGGAAAATGACTGAGTATTTTTGTGGCTATCTCTGAGCACTCGAGCAACGAGTTCATTTTAATACCTCATCCCCTTTTAATAGTATTGACTTTCCTATGGACTCAAATTGATTTCTCACAAATATAAAATGAAGAGTCTTCTTGCTTGAAGCTTGAGCCAATCTTATTCCTTTCTTGCATCAAGAGGCATGTCCACATAAACCTTTAGCCAATGCTTCTTTTGGACTTTTCTGAAATATACTTGGATAGAATTAGTAGTCCAATGATGCATATGTTGCGATCAATTATCAAAACCACCTTAGGGAGCAATTGTGCTTTCAGTCTCCCCTTTTTGGTAATTGATGATAATATATAGATCAAAGCTTTGACAAAAGATATAATCAATGATTAGCATCAACGCTTTGATAAGTATGTGAAATGCAAGATCCCCCTAAATTTGTGCATTATTTATAATTTGCGTTTGAATGCGAATGCACAATTGATTAGGATCATGGGTCACTCTTCCATGTCACATACATCTTGGTGGTGCACATACATGATATGCATGAATAGTAATGCACATGACACCAAAAGAATAAGTGAATGATCATCATATGAATAGCTCAAAGGTAATAATATGGTAGCATCAACCAAGCAAAGCCTATGATCAAACACAAGGAAGTGAATAAAGTCATCCAATGAGACAAAGTTTTGTAAAAAAACCAAGCGAGAGCAAATAAATTCAAAATCTCTCTCTCTCTCAGCCCTATGATCTATACATTTCTCCCCCTTTGGCAACAAGTTACCAAAAAGTACAAAAAGTATAGAGCTAGTCATCTATCTCCTACAGCAGACAATGATGGTCACTAGTAGAAAACAGGGCTATCGTTCGGCCCTGGCCAGCCCATTAGTCCCGGTTCTTGAGCCCAGGGGGCCGGCCGGGGCCTCGTGGGCATTGGTCCCGGTTCGTGTGGAACCATTTGTCCCGGTTCGAGCCATGAACCGGGACCAATGGTCCTCGCTGCTGGCCCACAACCTTTAGTCCCGGTTCATGGCACGAACCGGGACAAATAACTTGCCTACATATATACCCACCGCCGCGGCAGAGCACTCCACAATGCTCTGTTTTTGTCGAGCCGGCGAGGGGAGGGCATTTGGGTGCTCTAGTTCACCTCCTATGCACATGAGGTGTTTGATGAAATGCCCGATCCGCACTAGTTAAGCTTTCTCCTCTCGAAACTCGACCTCCGACCTCCATTTTTAACGAGACTTGTCTAGATTTAGCGGTCCGTCATGCCCCGTCCTCGCCCCGTCTTCACATCCGTCGATCGCCCGCGCCGGCACCACCGTGGTGAGCCTCTTGTTCTTATCTTCTTTCTGAAAGAAAAAAAATTCTGACTTCAGATAGATACTTGTCTAATTTTCTTACTTTTATTATTCTTTGTTATTATATAGTGCGATGGTTTTGGTATCCTCCCCCGTCGGTCCTCGTCCTGTCCATGATTCAGATGTGGTATATATTATCTTTTCATCACTATTTGGTCCATTTATTGTTTATGACAATTATGATGACCAAGGTGACATATTTGTAATGTAGGAGGTATGTGAACCGGAAATTCCAACCCACCTAGAAATGCTTCTCGAGAAGTTAATTTTGGTTGAAAAAGAAAACAAATACTTGAACGAAAAATTGAAAATAATTGAGGATAAGAATATGGAAATGGAGTTGCATGTTGCCGAGGTCATTGACGATCGCAAGATGAAGATCGATGCTATGCGGTTGAAGATGGATGAAATGCGCTTGAAGATTAGGAATATTAGAAAATATGCCATTGATAAAGAGGCTTGGTATCACTATGTTGTTGGGTCAATTGTTACCTTACTTGCGATTTTGATCGCCTTTGTTGTTGCATTTAAATGTTTTACATAGTTGTATGTTGTTTTATGAGAGAAATTTATGTATTTATTTTTCAATAATAACAATTGATGACTATTGTTCTTTGGTTTTAATGTGATGATGAACTTGTATTAATTTGGTCATTTCTCTATTCATTTTGTTCTGCAATGGTTTTTTGATATATACTTAATTTCATAATAGAGATGAACCGCCAATGGATGTACGGTGACCGACGCACTTTGGAGTACATTACGAACTGGGACTAATGCCCGAGTCAAAAAGGGTTGTAAATTGATGATGTGGCTTTGAATGGTGCATTTTGAACACAAAAAACTATGGAGTTCAAATAATTTCAAAAAAAATGAAATCCCTTTGTAACAAACGAGTTTCTGTATGAAACCCTGATACTTCGAAATAGATTGTCCGTTTTGTACACCAAGTGCATCCAGTTTTTGCCGTAACCCTCTCAACTTTCTCGCACATGCTATGTGGGTGAAATGATGATACCATGCCAACTTGGAACCTTTTCAGAGTTCATTTCAAATGCTTTTCAATTTCATGGTCTTATAGCTCATAATAATCAGTAAATGCATGAAAAATAACAAATGAAGTCGGAAAGGGTTGTAAATTGATGATGTCACTCTGAGTGGTGCATTTTGAACACAGAAAAACTATGGAGTTCAAATAAGTTCAAAAAAATGAAATCCCTTTGTAACAAACGAGTTTCTGTATGAAACCCTGATACTTCGAAATAGATTCTCCGTTTTGTACACGAAGTGCATCCAGTTTTTGCCGTAACCCTCTCAACTTTCTCGCACATGCTATGTGGGTGATATGATGATACCATGCCAACTTGGAACCTTTTCAGAGTTCATTTGAAATGCTTTTCAATTTATGGTCTTATAGCTCAAAGTAATCAGTAAATGCATGAAAAATAACAAATGAAGTCAGAAAGGGTTGTAAATTGATGATGTGGCTTTGAATGGTGCATTTTGAACATAGAAAAACTATGGAGTTCAAATAAGTTCAAAAAATGAAATCCCTTTGTAACAGACGAGTTTCCGTATGAAACCTTGATACTTCGAAAGAGATTGTCCGTTTTGTACACGAAGTGCATCCAGTTTTTGTCGTAACCCTCTCAACTTTCTCGCACATGCTATGTGGGTGAAATGATGATACCATGCCAACTTGGAACCTTTTCAGAGTTCATTTCAATTGCTTTTCAATTTCATGGTCTTATAGCTCATAATAATCAGTAAATGCATGAAAAATAACAAATGAAGTCAGAAAGGGTTCTAAATTGATGATGTGGCTTTGAATGGTGCATTTTGAACACAGAAAAACTATGGAGTTCAAATAAGTTCAAAAAAATGAAATCCTTTTGTAACACACGAGTTTCCGTATGAAACCCTCATACTTCGAAAGAGATTGTCCGTTTTGTACACGAAGTGCATCCAGTTTTTTCCGTAACCCTCTCAACTTTATCGCACATGCTATGTGGATGAAATTATGATACCATGCCACCTTGGAACCTTTTCAGAGTTTATTTCAAATGCTTTTCAATTTCATGGTCTTATAGCTCAAAATAATGAGTAAATGCATGAAAAATAACAAATGAAGTAAGAAAGGGTTGTAAATTGATGATGTGGCTTTGAATGGTGCATTTTGAACACAGAAAAACTACGGAGTTGAAATAAGTTCAAAAAAATGAAATCCCTTTGTAACAGACGAGTTTCCGTATGAAACCCTGATACTTCGAAAGAGATTGTCCGTTTTGTACACGAAGTGCATCCAGTTTTTGCCGTAACCTTCTCAACTTTCTCGCACATGCTATGTGGGTGAAATGATGGTACCATGCTAACTTGGAACCTTTTCAGAGTTCATTTCAAATGCTTTTGAATTTCATGGTCTTATAGCTCAAAATAATCAGTAAATGCATGAAAATAACAAATGAAGTCAGAAAGGGTTGTAAATTGATGATGTGGCTTTGAATGGTGCATTTTGAACATAGAAAAACTATGGAGTTCAAATAAGTTCAAAAAATGAAATCCCTTTGTAACAGACGAGTTTCCGTATGAAACCCTGATACTTCGAAAGAGATTGTCCGTTTTGTACACGAAGTGCATCCAGTTTTTGTCGTAACCCTCTCAACTTTGTCGCACATACTATGTGGGTGAAATGATGATACCATGCCAACTTGGAACCTTTTCAGAGTTCATTTCAAATGCTTTTCAATTTATGGTCTTATAGCTCAAAATAATCATTAAATGCATGAAAAATAACAAATGATTCAAGCGCTAGTTTCATCAATACCATTTAGCATGCTTGCTAACTATCAGTTTGATTTACCTCTATTTCTTGTAAAGTGGTTGTGGCAAGAACCAGGGAATGATTAATGTGGATACTACATTTGTGAGTCCATCCGCCACGTGACCTGTGAGCGGGGCTACTCTGACAAACAATATGACGTGCGTAAATAATAATATTCACAATTTTATTTTATTACCATCATTTGTGTTCAGTTTCATTTATACATATATATGTATTGACCCCCTTCTTCAAATTAGATATATCGGATGCGGAATGAACTCCTACGAGCAGATCGTATGCGAGGAATTCAAGAGGAATTGGCGGCATTCTTTCTTGACCATGTGATCGCAAAAGATGGAGAATACCATGTGAACCCTAACGAGTTGAAATTTAATTAGGATATTATATTGTAAGAGATAATTATATTGTATATATGTAGCCAGTAGCGTCAGATAGATATACGAGAACTTGTTGTTCGACCAATATCTCAGAGAAGGAGAGGTGGTCGATATCACTTCTCTTTGTATGCATATGTTCATGACAATCTTCTGTTTCCTTCATTTGCTTACTAGCTAGCGAGTCCTCTCTATACGTATAGTATGCAGTGTCGACCAAGCATGGAGATAAGAGAGGACACTTCTCTCTATTCGTTAGCTAGCTAACACAATATATGAAACACCTAAATTAACCCCCCAAAACCCCCAACCCCCCCCCCTTTCAAAAAATACCCATCACCTGAAATGCTGACGCGTGGATGCCTTTTGGTCCCGGTTGGTGTCACCAACCGGGACTAAAGGCCCCCTGCCCGGGCTCGCCGCACCGGCCACGTGGAGGCCCATCTGTCTCGGTTCGTGTAAGAACCAGGACTAAAGGCCAAGGGCATTAGTAACGACCTTTTAGTCCCGGATCCGAAACCGGGACAGAAGGCCCTTATGAACCGGGACAAAAGGCCCTTTTTCTACTAGTGGGAGTAGAGAGAAGAGCGTCAGCGAAGGCTTCGGTAGAATGTCCTGGAGCTGGATGTGTCGATACTAGAGGTGCTAGAGCTGGGGCTAAAGCTGAGGGTGCAGATGCCTCAGCTGAGGAAGTTGGTCTTGCTTCTGACTCTGGCACAGTTGCTGACCGGGGCTTGGTACTGAACTGAGTGGTAGTGCTAGGAGGAGACTCTTCATCATCACTAGTTGAATTGGGTGTCCTCACACCATCAACTTCATGCTAGAGCTGATCAACACTAGCAGATATCTCTGTCACTTTGACGTCCAAATCATGGAATTTGGTTTCCATGATCCTCTCTAAGCTCCTTTGGTTTAGCAGAATCTCGGAGATGTTCTTCTCCATACCCTAGATAGTGCTGACTAGAAATTCCATATGCTCAGCTTGACTTCTGAGCTTTGGAACTGGTGGTGTCACATTCCTAGCAGCATCTGCCTCTGTTGCCTCTCTTGCTGCGGCTGAGCCGGGATCATTGTCATCCATCACAATTCACAACCACATTATCTTCAAATTCATGCTGAAGGGGCAAATGGGGACGATCAAGTAGATGTGCATGCTTGCCAAGTTTGGCCTTAATAAGCATTTGAATGTATGGGGCATATCCACAAGATCTCTTTTGATCTGCAGCAGTCCTTCTTATAGTCTCTACTGTCAAATCCATCACCTTAAAGAGAGTGTGAGAGTCTAGATGGTGCAGCATGTTGATGGAGTGACCTCTAATCATCTTGTCATCACCTGATTTAGGCATCAAGGTGTGTCTCGGAATGGTATTGGTAGTGGCTATTCCTGCTTGCAAGAAATAGACAGGTCCAAGCTCAGAGTAAACATCCAGATCATCTTCTTTCTGCTTAGGGGCACCATGATACTGGCCCACTCATCAATTATGGATTCAAACTTGTGACCATCAGACATCCATACAAATGAGCCATCATCATAGAAATGAACAGTTGAATAGAATTGCATAATCAATTCATCATTCCATGGGGTAATCTCTCTCCCAACAAAATTCCTCAGTGTCCACAGACTAGAAATTTTCTTGCACATGGGGAAAGAAATATTCATTGGCTTTGATGTAAGCCCAGTCAACATATCTCATGTCACTAACGGCTGGACTTTTGTCATACAGTACAGTCTTCTAAAAGTCTTGTTGTTCCGTTGTGTGGAATCTAGGATCAACAACGGTCCTTCTCCTTATAGCATAGGGATCAAAGCTCTCCACTTCCTCAGCCCTACATCTTTCCTCTTCAACATGTCCTCAGCTACTGAGTGAGTAGCATTATGCAGTGGCAAATGAGGTTTCAGCTTCATGAGAATGGGTGCATCCTCTTCTTCCTCTGCAGCAAAGGCACTGGAAGCAGGGCCTTTCTCTTTGGCAGCTGCAGGAATACCCTTTGTAGTCCTCTTGAGTGCTACAACCTTCTTTGCCTTAGTAGGAGGCTTTGGAGCAGATTTCCTAGGCATGGCATCAGCCATGAGCTTCTTCTTCTTGTGAGGTGGAGCATCAGATGTGATCTCTTCTTCAGAAGGAGCTTCTGGGTCCTCATACATTAAAGTTTGTCTCCCAACTACATGAATAGCCCTCTTCCTGGCTCTCTTCACACCTGTCTTCTTAGCAGGTTTCTTAGAGGTCATTGTCATCCCTTGCCTTGCATACTCACGGGCTCTAAGATCAGCAGGCTTTACATACTCTTTCCCAACAGTCTTCTTGGCAGGAGCCTTGTCCTTCTGTTTTTGAGGAACAGAAATTTTCTTTGGCACAAAGTCAGAATCTTCTCCATCTGAATTAAGCTTCTTTCTTGACCCGGTAGCTGCCTTGGGCAAGCCATGGGAGCTGTGGGTACCTGGGTCAGAAGGTGTCCTCTCAAGACTTGTGCTTGAATCCATCTCAACACTGCCCTCAACGAAATTGTTCTAGCTATCATGAAAACTTGACATCCTCGCAGTCAAAGTAGACTAGCAACTAACACACCATCACACAAGCACCATGTTAAATGGATATAGAAGAGCAGAAGGGTTGATCATCACACGACACAGAAGATTTTCAAAATTTTGAATTCAAAAACTTCGGGTATGATTTTCTGCAGAATATAAATCTGTAGCACCGGGTTGGTCATTTTGGAGTCACCGAGATCAATCACTCGCATAACACAGACTTGGCATTCTTTTCAGTGTCACCGAAAAGAACTACTTGGTCTCACCGAGATGTTTCTCAGGAACCCTAAAACACAAATCGGTGGAACCGATTTCACCAACTCGGTATCACCGAGATGCATGCTACGGGGGATAAGATCCAAAATTTCATTGTTCTCTATGCTATGGGATCTTCTCGTGGAGAGGAGGGTTTGCACATGATGGATTATAGATAAAGGTTTCTAATGCGCATGAATTGGAACAATGGAACGCAAGAGAAAAAATGGAGCCGTGCCCTAGCTTGGTGGCGGTCCGACGACGACGGCGACGGCGGTGAAGAATCCGTCAACGGCGGCAAATCCCAATGGCAGAGGTGCTCGGGGATGCAAAGAAGACGACGAGGGGTCTAGGTGCGGCATATTAGGGTTTGGGGTCGAGGTGTTTGAAGAGGTAATTTCAAAACGCTCGATCCACCAGGCTTTATACCCGTCACTGTTGGTGTCACCGATATTACAATTTTGGTGTCACCGAGTTCCTCTACTGCCAGTTGACAGGGAAAATGCATGTAACCGAGATAATGATATGAGTGGTTCCGAGATGGAAATTCTGATCAGCTTTGGGAATTCAGTGGAACCGAGTTTGTGGGTTGGTTTCACCGAAATACTCAAAGGGGTTTTGGAATGCATCCTTTGTCAATACGGAACTCCGAGTGCTCCTCACAGAGAGGGATCGAGAAGTGCTTGTTCAAGTTTGGTGATGAAGCATCAATAGAACTTGAGATAAGGAAGCATAGATAGGTAGATGAGTGTCCTAGGCATTCTTGTCCATCCAATTGGCAAAAGATAAATCAAAAAGTGAAATAACAACAAATGGATGTCCTCGAATGAGAAAAATATGCAGACCAACATGCTCACAAAATAAGATGATGTGAAAAACAAAGTGAACATGCACAAACATCCTAGCATCTATCAAGCACTTTTGCGATGACGAAGTCATCTATATATGAATATATTGACGTAGGAGTCAAGTAAGAATACTTGATCATAGATCATATTCATCGATTAAGCACAAGTTGGGCTACCACTTTTACATAGAGCATTAATGTGTTCATGTCCTTAGGAGATGCTTATACTCAAGATTTAGAGTAAAGCTCCCCCTTGATATGACAACCCCCCTAAGAGGGATAAATTAACCTTGGGTTTTGTCGTAGAAGACTTCAAGTAGGTGAAGTAGTGGTGGATGCTCAATGTTGATGAAGATCATCTTGAGTTTGGAGCAATCCTTGTGGTTTCTTACTCTTCTCACCTACATGGGTTAGTCACAAACACAAGGAACATATGCAAGAATATCTATGGACATGGAGTGAAGCACATGTGGGATGATGTCCAAAGATACATTAATTACCTTGTTCCTTGCTTACCTTTGAGGGAATGTGTGACTCCTTGAACTAATGCATATGGTTGAGGTTGATTGCATATAGTTCTTGCCAAAATGAATAAGAGTGAATTTCATTGGCGGAGTCACCCCTCAAGAACTTTCTACTTCTTCCTCTTGGAGATCCACATCAACTTGATGGGAATCCATGGAGTTGTAGTAGCACTACATGAGGTAGTGCTAGTAGTGTCCTTGGGAATCCACTTGACCTTGGTTTGGGGTTCCTCTTCAAATAAATCAAACTCCTCTTGAAGCTTTCCTTTGCCCTTGTGGTCTTGTGGTAGAAGGCCATCTTGAGAGCTTGTTCCTTTGAGAGGATCAGGGTCATACTTCTCCTCTTGAGGAACAAACTTGGGAGTGGGATGTGGACCTTCTTCCCAAACATCTCCGTTGATGTTGAAGTAGCCAACACCTTGTTTCTTCTGATGTCCTCCTTGCTTGCGTTGAATTTCCTCAAATTACTTACTTCTGGCAAGACTCTTGAAGACATCTCTCTCTATAATCCCTTTCAACAGATCATTTTCTTGCTCAAGTGTAACTTGGCTAAGAGAATCGTTAGTGGAATCAAGAGAGCTACTAGCAACAACATCATTAGATTTAACTTTAGCATTGTTGTTACTAGATGAAGAAACTATCTTGACTTTGTTACTAGTGTTCTTAGGCTTAACTTGTGGAACAAAAGTAGACAAGAGTAATCATTTGGCTAGATAAGAAGAAATCTTCTTCCGAAGATCATCATTGATTGCTTTTAAGAACTCATGCTCTTGCTCCAAGTTGAGCTTCTCGAACCATGACTTCTCATGGGTTCTTGCAAGCTCTCTATGATCTTCTAGAATAGTCTCATGAGCTAACTTAAGAGTTTTTAATTCTTGAGTTAGTCGTTCAATTTCTTTCTTATCATCATCATTCGATTTCGCTTGACTAGCATGATAAATAGAAAGTTCATTTTGAGTGCATTCACTAGTTTTATCTAGATGCAAGTCATCGTCTCCTAACAAGTCATCATCATCACTATTGAAATCAAGATACCTACGACGTGATACCTTGGGGTCTTTAGCCATGAAGCAGTTTCCGACTCCCTCATTTGGTGAATCAAACAAGTCGTAGGAGTTCGTGAAAACAAGCGCAATCCCGGCAATACCTTCATCTTGACTATAGTCGGAGTTGGAGTGATAGCTTATCTCGGAGTGGTGATCGGACTCGGAGCCAGAGACCCATTCACAAACATGAGCTTGATGTCTTCTTCTTTAACTGCTCTTGGTGTATTTGTTCTTCGCCATCCTTCATCTTGAACTTGTCAAGTTGACTTTGAAGCACATCCAACTTAGATTCTGTGACAGAATCAGTACCTTCGTGCATATCAACCAAAGTATCCCAATTTCTTTTGCATTCTCAAGGCGGCTGATTTTGTTGAATTCATTGGGGCATAGGCAGTTGAATATGATGTCACAAGCTTGTGCATTGAATTGCAACATCATCAGTTCTTCCGATGCCGCATCACGATCCGGTTCACACCTTGCACACCAACATGAATAACAGCCCATATGGAAGGATTATAACCAAGAATATGCATTTTCATATTTGCTTCCAACTAGCAAAATTAGTGCCATCGAAGTATGGACCTCTATGGTTATAACTTCCCTCACTAGATGCCATACTCTCCTAGGTTGCGAAACCAATGCAATGGAGATAAAAGCTCTAATACCACTTGTAGGATCGAAAGTATGTCTAGAGGGGGGGGGGTGATTAGACTACTTGACCAATAAAAACTTAGCCTTTTCTCAATTTTAGTTGTGGGAAAGTTTTAGCAATTATGGCAAGTCAAGTACACCCTACACATGCATATCTAAGAGTATAGCAGCGGAATGTAAAACATGCAAGTGTAAAGTAAATGGAGTAAGGTTGGGAGAGCAAACGCAAGAGGTTGACGTAGTTATTTTTAGCATGGTTCTGATAGGTGGCGCTATCGTACATCCATTCTAGCCACCACGACTTCCGTCCGTGAAGATCTTCATGAAGTAGGCGATCTCCTTGACCTTACAAACATTTTGGTTCAACTCCACAACACGAAGTAGGAGGCTCCCCAGCGACACCTAACCAATCTAGGAGGCACCACCCTCCAAAAGGTAATAGATGCAGTAGAATGATGAACTCCTTGCTCTTGTGTTTCTAAAGATAGTCTCCTCAACACTCAATCACTCTCTCATAAAATAGGCATGGGTAGGAGAGATTGATTTGGTGGAAACCAATTTGGGGACGCTAGAGATCAAGTTTCAAAAGAATGGATTGGAATATATTGATCTCAACACATGAGTAGGTGGCTCTCTCTTAGAAAAATGGATCTGGCAATGAAGTATGTGTTCTGGGTGCTTCCTCTGCGAATGAGAGGTTGGTGGAGGGGTATATATAGGCAACACCCAAAATCCAACTGTTACACCTACAGTGACCAACTCGGTGACATCGAAGTCATAAACTCAGTGGTACCGACTTGCACAAAAGGCAACAACTTTTGAATCTCGGCGAGGCTGACATACACAGCTCGATAGAACCAGAAAGTTGGCTAACGGTCAGATGACCCAACTCGGTGACACCGATATCCAAACTCAGAAATTCTGATTTTGTGTACCAAGGCAAGAGATGGTTGGTCACCTGATCTCGGTAGCACCGATGCAGAATAGGTTGTACTGAAATGGTAGGTTTGTCTAGGGTTTTGTGTAGGTTGAAAATCGGTAGGGCCGAATCTAAAAACTTGGTGGCACCGATTTTGGATATTTGGCTTAGGACATAAGTGTTATGTGGGAAAATGACTGAGTATTTTGGCGCCTATCTGTGAGCACTCGAGCAACCAGTTCATTTTAATACCTCACCCCCTTTTAATAGTATTGGATTTCCTATGGACTCAAAGTGGTTTCTCACAAATATAAAATGAAGAGTCTTCTTGCTTGAAGCTTGAGCCAATCTTATTCCTTTCTTGCATCAAGGGGCATCTCCACATAAACCTTTAGCCAATGCATCTTTTGAACTTTTATGAAATATTTATGGATAGAATCATTAGTCCAATGATGCATATGTTGTGATCAATTATCAAAACCACCTTAGGGAGCAATTGTGCTTTCAGGCGACCAACACAAATTTGGGCAGGTCCACCGACGCATATCATTGGCCTCTAGTTCTTGGGGCAGCAACGCAAAATAGAAGTTTTCAGAGCAACAGTGGTCCTGAACTGTCTAGTTCTTTTTGAAACAAAATAGGACTTTATTCATTGGAAATAATAGTTACAACGTTTATGAGAAGAGGTACAATTTTAATTGGAGGTTCCTCAAACCAATCCAATGTGAGATAAAATTTAGCCAACCTAGCTAGCTCGTAAGCAACTTTATTTGCGTACTGATACGTCCATTTTGCATGATGTTTCCATGTTGATATTTATCGCTTCTTTGGCTGTTATTTCACTTCACGGTACTATTATTATGCCTTTTCTCTCTTATTTTGCAAGGTTTACATGAAGAGGGAGAATACCGTCAACTGTAATTCTGGCATGAAAGTGGAGCAAAGTTGAGATACCTATTCTGCGCAACTCCCAACGCCGTGAAAATCAACGGGGATTTTTTCCCAATTTATCAAAAATACTGGGACGAAGAAGTGCCAGAGGGGCACCAGGGGGTGCCCACAAGCGTGCACGGCGCGACCACCCCCCCAGGCCGCGCCATGGGGGCTTGTGGGCAGCCCACTGGCCCACTGCCCCCCTCTTTTGCTATATGGAGGGTTTCGTCCAGGAAAAAGTCGGGGAGGAGCTTTTTCGTGGTTTTGCCGCCGCCATGAGGCGGAACTTGAGCAGAACCAATCTAGAGCTCGGGCAGGACGATCCTGCCATGGAAACTTCCCTCCTGGAGGGGGAAATCGTCGCCATCGTCATCACCAACACTCCTCTCATCAGAGGGGACTCTTCACCATTAACATCTTCATCCGCACCATCTCATCTCCAAACCCTAGTTCATTACTTGTAACCAATCTCCGTATCGCGACTCCGATTGGTACTTGTAAGGTTGCTAGTAGTGTTGATTACTCTTTGTAGTTGATGCTAGTTGGATTACTTGATGGAAGAGTTTATGTTCAGATCCTTGATGCTATTCATTACCTCTCTGGTCATGAATATGATTATGCATTGTGAGTAGTTACTTTTGTTCCTGAGGACAAGGGATAAGTCATGCTAATAGTAGTCATGTGAATTTGGTATTCGTTCGGTAATTTGATATGTTGTATGTTGTTTTTCCTCTAGTGGTGTTATGTGAACGTCGACTACATAGCACTTCACCATTATTTGGGCCTAGAGGAAGGCATTGGGAAGTAGTAAGTAGATGATGGGTTGCTAGAGTGACAGAAGCTTAAACCCTTGTTTATGCGTTGCTTCGTAAGGGGCTGATTTGGATCCACTAGTTTAATGCTATGGTTAGACTTTGTCTGAATTCTTTTTTTTGTAGTTGCGGATGCTTGCGAGAGGGGTTAATCATAAGTGGGATGCTTGTCCAAGTAAGGGCAGTACCCAAGCGCCGGTCCACCCAGATATCAAACTATCAAAATAACGAACGCGAATCATATGAACATGATGAAACTAGCATGACAGAAATTCCCGTGTGTCCTCGGGAGCGTTTTTCCTCCTATAAGACTTTGTCCAGGCTTGTCCCTTGCTAAAAAGGGATTGGGCCACTTTGCTGCACCGTTGCTACTTTTGTTACTTGTTTCTTTCTACGAATCATCTCACCACACAATCACTTGTTACCGACAATTTTAGTGCTTGCAGATATTTCCTTGCTGATAACCACTAGTCAGATCCTTATGGTCCTTGTTGGGTTCGACACTCTTACGTATCGAAAGGACTACAATTGATCCCCTATACTTGTGGGTCATCAAGACTCTTTTCTGGCGCCGTTGCCGGGGAGTGAAGCGCCTTTAGTAAGTGGAACTTGGTAAGGAAACATTCATATAGTGTGCTGAAATTTGTTGTCACTTGTCACTATGGATACTAATCCTTTGAGGGGCTTGTTCGGGGTATCTTCACCTGGAACGGAAGCACAAAGAGTTGCTCCTCAACCTGATGCACCTACTGAAAATATTTGCTTTGTATTTCCTTCGGGTATGCTTGAGAAACTGCTGGCTAATCCTTTTACAAGAGACGGAACATCACATCCAGACTTGCATCTAATCTATGTAGATGAGGTTTGTGGTTTATTTAAGCTTGCAGGTGTGCCCAAGGATGAGGTCAAGAAGAAGGTATTTCTTTTATCTTTGAAGGATAAGGCGTTGACATGGTATAGGCTATGTGATGATACTGGATCATGGGACTACAATCGGTTGAAATTGGAATTTCATCAAAAGTTTTATCCTATGCATTTAGTACATCGTGATCGGAATTATATTTATAATTTTTGGCCTCGTGACAGACAAAGTATCGCTCAAGCTTGGGGGAGGCTTAAATCAATGCTATATTCTTGCCCCAATCATGAGCTCTCGAGAGAAATTATCATTCAGAACTTCTATGCTCGTGTTTCTCATGATGATCACACCATGCTTGACACTTCTTGTACCGGTTCTTCTATGAAGAGAGATATTGACTTCAAATGGAATTTATTGGAGAGAATTAAATGCAACTCTGAAGATTGGGAGCTTGAAGAAGGTAAGGAGTCAGGTATGAATTTCACTTTTGATTGCGTTAAATCCTTTATTGAGACAAATACTTTTTGTGACTTTAGCGCTAAGTATGGACTTGACTCTGAGATAGTAGCTTCACTGTGTGAATCCTTTCCTGCTCATATTGATCTCCCCAAAGAGAAGTGGTTTAAATATGATCCTCCTTTAGAAGTCAATGTAGTTAAACCCACTCTAGTTGAAGAGAAAGTCATTGCCTATAATGATCATGTGGTTGCCAGTGCTTACATTGAGAAACCACCTTTCCCTGTTAGGATAAAGGATCATTCTAAAGCTTCAACTGTGATACATAGAGGCTATATTAGAACACCTACACCCCCTGAGCAAATTAGAGTTGAGCCTAACATTGCTATTATCAAAGATCTTCTGTCTGAAGAAGTTGAGGGACATAATATTCACTTCTGTGAAGATGCTGCTAGAATTGCTAAACCTCACGTTAGAGACAAACATAGGCCTATTGTTGGCATGCGTGTGGTTTCTGTTAAGATAGGAGATCATTGTTATCATGGTTTATGTGACGTGGGTGCCAGTGATAGTGCAACACCTCAATACTTATATGATGAAATCAAAGATGATATTGCACCTCTTAAGATAGAGCCTATTGATGCCACTATTCAGCTTGCCATTAGAGATACTATCTGCCCTGTGGGAATTGATAGGGATGTTGAAGTCTTGTGTGGTAAAACGAAGTATCCTGCTGATTTCCTCGTTCTTGCTACCGCACAAGATAGCTTTTGTCCCATCATATTTGGCAGACCTTTTCTCAATACCGTCAATGCTCATATTGACTGTGAGAAGCAAACTGTCACTATTGGCTTTGAAGGTGTGTCACATGAGTTCAATTTCGCCAAGTTTGGTAGACAACCTCATGAAAAAGAGTTGCCTAGTAGGGATGAAACTATTGCCTTAGCCTCTATTGCCGTGCCTCCTACTGATCGATTAGAGCAATACTTGCTTGAGCATGAAAATGATATGCATATGGATGAAAGGGATGAAATAGATAGAGTTTTCTTAGAACAATATCATATCCTTAAGAATAACTTGCATGTTGAACTGCTTGGGGATCCATCCCCACCAAAGGGTGATCCTGTGTTCGAGCTTAAACAGCTGCCTCATACTCTTAAATATGCCTATCTTGATGAAAAAGAGATATATCATGTCATTATTAGTGCTAGCCTCTCAGAGCATGAAGAAAAGAAGTTACTAAAAACTCTGAGGAAGCACCGTGCTGCTATTGGATATACTCTTGATGATCTTAAGGGCATTAGTCCTACTCTATGCCAGCACAAGATCAAAACCGATCCTGATTTCAAACCAGTTGCTGATCATCAAAGGAGATTGAATCCTAAGATGAAAGAAGTAGTAAGAAAAGAAATACTAAAGCTCCTAGAAGCGGGTATTATCTACCCCGTTGCTCATAGCGATTGGGTGAGTCTGGTGCATTGCGTCCCTAAGAAGTGGCATTACCGTTGTCCCTAATGATAAGGATAAATTGATCCCACACAGGATTATTACTGGCTACAGGATCGTGACTGATTTTAGGAAGTTGAATAAGGCCACTAGGAAAGATCATTACCCTCTGCCTTTTATCAATCAAATGCTAGAAAGGCTGTCTAAACACACACACTTTTGCTTTCTAGACGGTTATTCTGGTTTCTCCCAAATACCAGTTGCACAATCTGATCAGGAGAAAACCACTTTCACCTGCCCTTTCAGTACCTTTGCTTATAGACATATGCCTTTTGGCTTATGTAATGCACGTGCCACCTTTCAAAGATGTATGATGGCTATATTCTCTGACTTTTGTGAAAAGATTGTCGAGGTTTCCATGGATGACTTTTCCGTTTACGGGTCTTCCTTTGATGATTGCCTCAGCAACCTTGATCGAGTCTTGCAGATATGTAAAGACACCAATCTTGTCTTGAATTGGGAGAAGTGCCACTTTATGGTTAATGAAGGCATCGTTTTAGGACATAAAGTTTCTGAAAGAGGTATTGAAGTCGTTAAGGCTAAGGTTGATGCAATCGAGAAAATGCCATATCCCACAGATATCAAAGGTATAAGAAGTTTCCTTGGTCATGTTGGTTTCTATAGAAGGTTCATTAAGGACTTCTCTAAGATTTCTAGGCCTCTTACCAATCTCTTGCAAAAGGATATTCCTTTTGTCTTTGACGATGATTGTGAGGAAGCCTTCGAAATACTTAAGAGGGCTTTGATAACTGCACCTATTGTTCAACCACCTGATTGGAACTTACCTTTTGAGATCATGTGTGATGCTAGTGATTATGCTGTTGGTGCTGTTCTAGGGCGAAGAGTTGATAAGAAGCTGAATGTTATTCACTATGCTAGTAAAACTCTAGACAGTGCCCAGAGAAACTATGCTACTACGGAGAAGGAATTTTTAGCAGTCGTGTTTGCATGTGAAAAGTTCAGGTCTTACATAGTTGATTCCAAAGTCACTATTCACACTGATCATGCTGCTATTAAGTACCTCATGGAGAAGAAGGACGCTTAACCTAGACTTATCAGATGGGTTCTCTTGCTACAAGAATTAGATTTGCACGTTGTCGACAAAAAGGGTGCTCATAACCCAGTAGCAGATAACTTGTCTAGGTTGGAGAACATTCTTGATGACCCACAACCTATTGATGATAGCTTTCTCGATGAGCAATTGAATGTCATCAATGCTTCACGTAGTGCACCGTGGTATGCTGATTTTGCGAACTATATCGTTGCCAAATACATACCACCTAGTTTCACGTACCAGCAAAAGAAGAAGTTCTTCTTTGACTTGAGACACTACTTTTGGGATGAAACTCACCTTTATAAGGAAGGAGTAGATGGTGTTATTAGACGTTGTGTACCTGAACATGAGCAGGGACAGATCCTACAGAAGTGTCACTCCAAGGCCTACGGAGGGCACCATGCGGGACATAGAACTGCACACAAGGTATTGTAATCAGGTTTTTATTGGCCCACTGCTAGTGCAACAAAAGACCTTACAATGACGCCAGAAATAGGTGTGCCGACGACACCAGGAATCCTTATGCTACGGCTACGCCTTAAGGGACTTCCTAGGCAAATATGCAAAGGATTTCCCCCGTGGCCTTGGAGCCTTGCGTTGGTGTTCCCTCGAAGCAGAACGGGTGATGTAGCGCAGCGGTGGTAAGTATTTCCCTTAGTTTGAGAACCAAGGTATCGATCCAGTGAAGGAGTATCAAAAGAGCCTGCACAAACACAAAAAGCTTGCTCCCAACGCTATGAAGGGGTTGTCAATCCCTTATAGATTGTTTGCCAAGTGAGAACTGAAAGCAGCAAAGTAACAAAGCAAAGTAAAAGCCAGAGTGGAAACGATAGATGTGAATAGACCCGGGGGTCGTAGTGTTTACTAGTGGTTTCTCTCATGAAAGCAAGTAGACGGTGGGTGAACAAATTACTGTCGAGGAATTGATAGAACCGCGCAAAGTCATGACGATATCTACGACAATGATTATATCTATAGAACCGCATCATGCATCTAGTGTATTAAGTCCAAAAGAACAGAGTAACGCCTTAAGCAAGATGACATGATGTAGATGGACAATCTCATATCAACGACAGAGCCCACCTTGTTACCCTTGATGGCAACTACTCAATGTGTGCCTTGCTGCCCCTACTGTCACTGGGAAAGGTCACCACATGGTAAGAACCCAAAACCAAGCACTTCTCCCATTGCAAGAATCATAGATCTAGTTGGCCAAACAAAACCGAAGACTCAGAGAGACTTACAAGGATATCAAATCATGCATATAAGAAATCAGCAAAGACTCAAATATATATCATAGATAATCTGAGCACAAATCCACAATTCATCGGATCTCGACAAGCACACCGCCAAAGAAGATTACATCGGATAGATCTCCATGAAGATCATGGAGAACGTTGTATTGAAGATCCAAGAGAGAGAAGAAGCCATCTAGCTACTAACTACGGACCCGTAGGTCTGAAGTGAACTACTCATGAGTCATTGGAGGGGCGATGATGATGATGAAGAAGCCCTCCAACTCCAAAGTCCCCTCCGGCAGGGCGCCGGGAAGGGTCTCCAGATGAGATCTCGCGGAAACGGAAACTTGCGGCGGTGGAAAAGTATTTTCGAGGCTCCCTTGATTTTTTTCTTCTGATTTTTAGGGAATATATAGGCGCAAGATCTAGGTCAGGGGGGCGCCAGGGAGGCCATAAGCCTGCCCACCTCCGCCTCCCCCTGGTGGCGGAGTGGGGGCTTGCGGGCTCCCTGGAGCCCTCCTGGATTGGCCCACAGGCCCCCTGATCTTCTTTCGTTCGGGAAAAATTCATTTCGGGGATTTTATTACGTTTGGACTCCGTTCCAAAATCAGATTTGAAAAGAGCCAAAAACACAGAAAAAACAGGAACTCGCACTTGGCACTGAATTAATAAATTAGTCCCAAAAAAGATATAAAAGGTACATAAAACACCCAAAGATGACAAGATAACAACGTGAAACCATCAAAAATTATAGATACGTTTGAGACGTATCAAGCATCCCCAAGCTTAACTCCTGCTCGTCCTCGAGTAGGGAAGTGATAAAGAATGAATTTTTGATGCTTTCATGCTACCTTGCATAGGTGTCCTTTGTAACTCCTCTTATCTAACGTGAATGTTCAGATCCATTAGATTCAAAACAATAGTTTGCTATTGACGTGGAAACAATAATAATTCAAGCAAACTAGCAAGGTAATCATGAACTTTCAAAATAACAAGGCCAAAAGAAAGTTATCCCTACAAAAGCATATAGTCTGGCTATGCTATATCATCATTGCACAACGAATTTAAATCATGCACAACCCCGGTATTGGCCAAGTAATTTTTTCACAACTTTACTTTCTCAAACCTTTTCAACTCTCACATATTACATGAGCGTGAGCCATGGTTATAGCACTATAGATAGTGTGGAGTGTGGTGGAGGTTGCAAGACAAAAAGGAGAAGATAGTCACATTAACTAGGCATATCAATGAGCTGTGGAGATGCTCATCAATAGATATCAATGTGAATGAGTAGGGAATGCCATACAGATGATGCACTAGAGCTAAGAGTATGTGAAAGCTCTTAAAGAAAACTAGTGGGTGTGCATCCAACTTGCTTGCTCATGAAGACCTAAGGCAATTTTGAGGAAGCCTATCATTGGAATATACAAGCTAAGTTATATAACGAAAATTTCCCACTAGCCATATGGTGGTGACAAAACGACAGACTCTCAATCACGAAGATCATGGTGCTTAATATGCACAAGTGTGGAAAAAGTGGTAGCATTGTCTCTTCTCTCTTTTTCTGTCATTTTTTTATTATTTTTTGGTGGGCTCTTTGGCCTCTTTTTTTTGGTGGGCATCTTTGGCCTCTTTTATTTCCTCACATGGGACAATGCTCCATTAATGATGATCATCACACTTTCAACTCAAAACTTAGAGCAACTATGACTCTATACGGAATGCCTTCGGTAGTGTACCGTGACAATGATCTAGCATGGCATAGACATTAATGGGAACATCATGCTAGCTATCTTACGATCATGCAATAGCAATGTAGACGTGGTGGCACATGTCATGGTGGTAGTTGCATGGCAATATATCTCAGAATGACTTTGAAAAAGCCATAGTAGGTAGGTATGGTGGCTGTTTTGAGGGAGGCTAATGGTGGGTTTTGTGCACCGGCGAAAGTTGCACGGCACTAAGAAGATAGTGATGGTGGAAGGTGAAAGTGCATCTAAACCATGGACTCAACATTAGTCATGAAGAACTCATATACTTGTTGCAAAAGTTTTATTAGTAATCAAAACAAAGCATTCAACGCATACTCCTAGGGGAAGGGTTGGTAGGTATGAACCATCGCGCGATCCCGACCGCCACGCAAAGGATGACAATCAATAGACTAATCATGCTCAGATTTCATCACATAGAGGTTCACCATACGTGCATGCTACGGGAATCACTAACTTCAACACAAGTATTTCTAGATCCACAACACCTTACTACCATAACTTCAATATTACCAAAACCACAACTCCAAACTAATTGAGATGAATCAAACTTCTCTAACTATTCAATGCACATGAAGGTGGAAGTTTTCATATCCCTTTGGATAACTACGCCTTTTGAGACTACTTTCAAAGCATAGATCAACTACCAAGCCACGCACCGCTGTGCTCTAAAAGATATAAGTGAAACACATAGAGCAAAAGTATCTAGCTCAAAAGATATAAGTGAAGCACATGTGAGCTGAATTGTCTACCAAAAGATATAAGTGAAGCTCGACAAAATCACGGTGAGTGCATGTCTCTCTCTCTAGGTGTGCAGCAAGGATGATTGTGACACAACAAAAATAAAAGACTCCTACGATACAAGACGCTCCAAGCAAAAACACATAACATGTGGTGGATAAAAATATAGCCCCAAGTAATGTTACCGATGGATTGAAGACGAGAGAGGGGATGCCTTCCCGGGGCATCCCCAAGCTTAGGCTTTTACTGCATCCTTGAATCTCTTGGGGTTCCTTGGGCATCCCCAAGCTTGAGATCTTTCCACTCTTTATCTCTTTGTCCATAAGAACTTCACCCAAAACATGAAAACTTCACAACACGAAACTTAAACAGAAACTCGTGAAAACATTAGTATGAGAAAGCAAACCACCACTTCCTTAGGTACTGTAGAAAACTTAAATTCTACTTGTGCTGATGTTGGGTTACTGTATTTTCAATCTTCCATGGCTAATACGCCCCGATACTATCCATAGTTTCATAAAAATAAGCAACCAACACAACAAAACAGAATCTGTTAACAGCAGACCAGTCTGTAGGAATCTGTATATTTCGTATACCTCTGGTACTTCACAAATTCTGAAAGATTACTACAGTCTGAAGAGTTAGCGTAGAAATCAGTAGCAAAAACAATCAACTCAAAAGCTCTTACAGAACAAAAATTAAAATTCATTTCGTGAGCAGAAAGTTTC
This sequence comes from Hordeum vulgare subsp. vulgare, assembly GCF_904849725.1. Classification (NCBI taxonomy): domain Eukaryota; kingdom Viridiplantae; phylum Streptophyta; class Magnoliopsida; order Poales; family Poaceae; genus Hordeum; species Hordeum vulgare. The sequence continues at coordinate 457,361,352 of NC_058522.1, forward strand.
TGTCTTTTCCAGCATGACCAATCAATCATCCCCAAGACTAATCATAACGGTTTTGCTTGGCACAAACGCAAAAAGAAACACAAAAAACACATTCATAACAGAATTATGAAAGTGTGGAAAACACAAAACAGAAAGAAACAGGATAGATTCATTGGGTTGCCTCCCAACAAGCGCTTTTGTTTAACGCCCTTAGCTAGGCGAAATGTGATGGAATCACGTATAGTCATCTTTGGTGCTCAAACCATAAGTAGTGTGATCATTTATCATCTTAAGATCTTCATATTCATTGGATGACTCACCACTAGCTTTAGGAACAACAACAGACTTGACGGTCTTTTTGAGAGTGAGATTTGGAGTATTTTGCACAGCGGCAAAAGCGGAACCCAAGTTGGTTATGACATCTTCTAATTTGCCAATTCTAGAAGAATCATTAACTATAAGTTTCTTCTCCCTTCAAATTTTCAAAAAATTTCCCACTTTGGATCCGTACTGAGTAATTTGATTGTGGATCTTTCTATCCAAACCCTCAATAAGTTCAACTTTGGCAATTTTGCTTTCAATAGCGTCAAGCCTTTGCATCACGTGTTCCAAGGTCAAGGTAGTTCCATTAACCATGAGCGGGGGTGAGCCTACCAAATTCATGATAGCTCTATAGGAGTCAACAGTATGGCTCCCCAGAAAATTCCCGCCTACAATGGTGTCAAGGATATACCTATTCCAAGGAGAAATCCCAACATAGAAACTGCGAAGGAGGACGGTAGTGGATTGCTTACGAGTAGATCTACTTTGAGCATTGCAAATCCTGTACCAAGCGTCCTTTAAATTTTCTTCCTCATTTTGCGTGAAATTGAGAACTTCATTCTCAGGGGTGTCGTTTGGAGTGGTGGGTCTAGCCATTGATAGACTATCTCACACACAAATGAGTAGGAAGAGAGAGTGCAACGGGCAAAAGAAAACGGCAAAGGAGAAAGGCAAATGAAAACGACAAATGTGAAGTGGGGGAGAGGAAAATGAGAGGCAACTCGCAAAAAAGTAAATGCAAGAGATGAGTTTGTGAGACCTACTTGGAGAGATCTCTCCTTCCCCGGCAACGGCGCGAGAAATACTTCTGCTACTGCAACAAAAGACCTTCCAACGGCGCCAGAAATAGGTCTGTCGACGGCACCAGGAATCCTTCTGCTACGGCTACGCCTTAAGGGACTTCCTAGGCAAATATGCAAAGGATTTCCCCCGTTGCCTTGGAGCCTTGCGTTGGTGTTCCCTCAAAGCGGAAAGGGTGATGTAGCGCAGCGGTGGTAAGTATTTCCCTCAGTTTGAGAACCAAGGTATCGATCCAGTGAAGCAGTATCACAAGAGCGTGCACAAACACAAAAAGCTTGCTCCCAACACTATGAAGGGGTTGTCAATCCCTTATAGATTGTTCGCCAAGTGAGAACTGAAAGCAGCAAAGTAACAAAGCAAAGTAAAAGCGAGAGTGTAAACGATATATGTGAATAGACCCGGGGGATGTAGTGTTTACTAGTGGCTTCTCTCATGAAAGCAAGTAGACGGTGGGTCAACAAATTACTGTCGAGCAATTGATAGAACCGTGCAAAGTCATGACGATATCTACGACAATGATTATATCTATAGGCATCACATTCAAAACAAGTAGACCGATACTCTCTGCATCTACTACTATTACTCCACACGTCGACCGCTATCCAACATGCATCTAGTGTATTAAGTCCAAAAGAATAGAGTAACGCTTTAAGCAAAATGACATGATGTAGATGGACAATCTCATATCAACGACAGAGCCCACCTTTTTACCCTTGATGGCAACTACTCAATGTGTGCCTTGCTGCCCCTACTGTCACTGGGAAAGGTCACCACATGGTAAGAACCTAAAACCAAGCACTTCTCCCATTGCAAGAATCATAGATCTAGTTGGCCAAACAAAACCCAAGACTCGGAGAGACTTACAAAGATATCAAATCATGCATATAAGAAATCAGCAAAGACTCAAATATATATCATAGATAATCTGGTCACAAATCCATAATTCATCGGATATCGACAAACACACCGCCAAAGAAGATACATCGGATAGATCTCCATGAAGATCATGGAGAACTTTGTATTGAAGATCCAAGAGAGAGAACAAGCCATCTAGCTACTAACTACGGACCCGTAAGTCTGAAGTGAACTACTCACGAGTCATTGGAGGGGCGATGATGATGATGAAGAAGCCCTCCAACTCCAAAGTCCCCTCCGGCAGGGCGCCGGGAAGGGTCTCCAGTTGAGATCTCGCGGAAACGGAAGCTTGCGGCGGCGGTAAAGTATTTTCGAGGCTCCCTTGATTTTTTTCTGATTTTTAGGGAATATATAGGCGCAAGATCTAGGTGAGGGGGCGCCAGGGAGGCCACAAGCCTGCCCACCGCCGCCTCCCCCTGGTGGAGGAGTGGGGGCTTGTGGGCTCCCTGGAGCCCTCCTGGCTTGGCCCACAGGCCCCCTGATCTTCTTTCGTTCAGGAAAAAATCATTTTGGGGATTTTATTCTGTTTGGACTCCATTCCAAAATCAGATCAGAAAAAACAGGAACTGACACTTGGCACTGAATTAATAATTTAGATCCAAAAAAGATATAAAAGGTACATAAAACATCCAAAGATGGCAAGATAACAACGTGAAACCATCAAAAGTTATAGATACGTTTGAGATGTATCACCCACTCTCTTCAAGGATGCCCGTAAGTTTGTCTTGTCTTGTGACGAATGTCAAAGAATAGGTAATATTAGTAAACGTTAGGAAATGCCTATGAACTATTCACTTGTCATCGAACCATTTGATGTTTGGGGCTTTGATTATATGGGACCTTTTCCAAAATCCAACGGGTATTCTCACATCTTAGTTGCTCTTGATTACGTCACTAAGTGGGTAGAAGCTATCCCCACTAGTAGTGCTGATCACAACACCTCTATCAAGATGTTGAAAGAAGTTATCTTCCCTAGGTTTGGAGTCCCTAGATATCTAATGACCGACGGTGGTTCACACTTCATTCATGGTGCTTTTCGTAAAACGCTTGCTAAGTACGATGTCAACCATAGAATTGTGTCTCCCTATCACCCTCAGCCCAGTGGTCAGGTAGAGCTAAGCAACAGAGATTAAACTAATTCTGCAAAAGACTGTCAACAGGTCTAGAAAGAATTGGTCTAAGAAGCTCGATGATGCACGCTGGGCTTATAGAACTGCCTATAAGAATCCCATGGGCATGTCTCCGTACAAAATGGTGTACGGTAAAGCATGTCATTTACCTCTTGAGCTAGAGCATAAAGCTTATTGGGCAATCAAAGAGCTCAACTTTGATTTCAAACTTGCCGGTGAGAAGAGGTTATTTGACATTAGCTTGCTTGATAAATGGAGAACTCAAGCATATGAGAATGGCAAGCTGTTCAAAGAGAAGGTTAAGAGGTGGCATGATAAGAGGATACAAAAGCGTGAGTTCAATGTAGGTGATTATGTCTTTCTATATAACTCTCGTTTAAGATTCTTTGCAGGCAAGCTTCTCTCTAAATGGGAAGGTCCCTATGTTGTTGAGGAAGTATATCGTTCCGGTGCTATCAAGATCAACAACACGGAAGGTAATTGTCTGAGAGTTGTAAATGGGCAGAGAATCAAGTATTATATCTCAGGTACTCCCATAAATGTTGAAAGCAATATCATCGATACCATAACTCCGGAGGAATACCTAAGGGATGTTTATCAGCCTGTTTCAGACTCCGAAAACGAAGAGGTATGTGATTCGGTAAGAAAACAGAGTCCAAAACTTTTCCAATAGGAAATTTTCTCCGTTTTGGAATATTTGAAAAAAATACAAAAATTGGAAGTAGTCCGGAAAGTGCGCGAGGAGGCGACAAGCCTGCACGGCACGGGCCCACCCCTGGCCGTGCCGTGAGGGGTTGTGGCCACCTCGTGCGCCTCCCGGACTCTGTTTTCATGCAGGGGACTCCTTCTGGTCTAGAAAAAATCATTATATATACTCCTGTTTGGTCTGACCCCTGCATCACACAGATTTCTTCTATTTTTCGTTTCGAGCCTGTTTTCTATCGCAGATCTCCAAGGTATAAATCAAAGATTAATGGCCCTCTTGGAGTCAAAGATTGCAACAACTCCTCCACCATCACCACCAAAGGAAGATCTATGATTGTGAACACTCACTAAACTATTGCATGCCTAGAAGTAGATGTTGGACAAGGAAGACAACATAATGAATTGTGTTTGCTTGGCTCTGAACAATGTTATATGATTAGAGATCCCTTAGCATGTGACGATTGCTTCCACCTCACAATAGACAAACCTCCCCCACCAAGTAGAGATAATACTTGTGCATCCATAAACCTTCAAACCAGTTTTGCCTTGAGTGTCCACCATACCTACCTATGGATTGAATAAGATCCCTCAAGTAAGTTGTCATTGCTGCAAGCAATACAAATTTCTCTCTAATATGTATGATCTATTAGTGTTTGGAAAATAATATTTGTACGAACCTGTGATGATGAAGACATAAAAGCGACAGACTGCATAATAAAGTTCTTTATCATAGGGGCAATATAAAGTGACGTTCCTCCGCACTAAGAGGACACACATCCAAACCTTAAAAGCGCATGACAAGCTCTGCTTCCCTCTACGAAGGGCCTATCTTGTACCTTTACTTTTTGTCCCTGAAAGAGTCATGGTGATCTTCACCAATTCCTTATCCCGCCTTTATCTTGGCTACCGTCGTATGCTTGGCAAAGATCTATATTCATATGTCAACTTGGAGGTAGGCATTCATGACTTATTATTGTTGACATTACCCTTGAGGTAATCAGTTGGGAGGCAAAACTGTAAGCCCCTATCTTTCTCTATGTCCAGCTGAAACTTTGATCTCATGAGTACCACGTGAGTTGTCGAAATTGTAGAGAACGAAAGAATGATTGAGTATGTGGATTTGCTTTACAAGCTCTTATTTGACTCTTTCTGATGTTGTGATAAATTGCAATTTCTTCAATGACTAAAGGCTATCGGTTGTTACTTCTCGGTAAGGTTCTTGATCCATGCTTTACTTTGTGAAGGAATTATCACTTTAGCATTAGAGATTATATGTTGGTATTGCTGTTCTCATCTTGATCATGATGCATGCATGTTTTTATCTTGTTTTGTCGACACTTCTCTCCCTAAACATGTGGACATATTTAGTGAGCTAGGGTTTCGCTTGAGGACAAGCGAGGTCTAAGCTTGGGGGAGTTGATACGTCCATTTTGCATCATGTTTCCATGTTGATATTTATCGCTTCTTTGGCTATTATTTCACTTCACGGTACTATTCTTATGCCTTTTCTCTCTTATTTTGCAAGGTTTACATGAAGAGGGAGAATATCGGCAACTGGAATTCTAGCCTGAAAGTGGAGCAAAGTTGAGATACCTATTCTGCGCAACTCCAAACACCGTGAAAAGCAACGGGGATTTTTTTCCCAATTTATCAAAAACACTCGGTCGAAGAAGTGCCAGAGGGGCACCAGGGGGTACCCACAAGCCTGCACGGCGCGGCCACCCCCCCAGGCCGCGCCATGGGGGCTTGTGGGCAGCCCACTAGCCCACTGGCCCCCCTCTTTTGCTATATGGAGGGTTTCGTCCAGGAAAAAATCGGGGAGGAGCTTTTTCGTGGTTTCGCTGCCGCCACGAGACGGAACTTGAGCAGAACCAATCTAGAGCTCCGGCAGGATGATCCTGCCGGGGAAACTTCCCTCCCGGAGGGGGAAATCATCGCCATCGTCATCACCAACACTCCTCTCATCGGAGGGGACTCGTCACCATCAACATCTTCATCAGCACCATCTCATCTCCAAACCCTAGTTCATTACTTGTAACAATTCTATGTCTCGCGACTCCGATTGGTAATTGTAAAGTTGCTAGTAGTGTTGATTACTCTTTGTAGTTGATGCTAGTTGGATTACTTGGTGGAAGAGTTTATGTTCAGATCCTTGATGCTATTCATTACCTGTCTGGTCATGAATATGATTATGCTTTGTGAGTAGTTACTTTTGTTCCTCAGGACATGGGATAAGTCATGCTAATAGTAGTCATGTGAACTTGGAATTCGTTCGGTAATTTGATATGTTGTATGTTGTTTTTCCTCTAGTGGTGTTATGTGAACGTCGACTACATAACACTTCACCATTATTTGGGCCTAGAGGAAGGCATGGGGAAGTAGTAAGTAGATGATGGGTTGCTAGAGTGACAAAAGCTTAAACCCTAGTTTATGTGTTGCTTCGTAAGGGGCTGATTTGGATCCACTAGTTTAATGCTATGGTTAGACTTTGTCTTAATTCTTCTTTTGTAGTAGCGGATGCTTGTGAGAGGGGTTAATCATAAGTGGGATGCTTGTCCAAGTAAGGGCAGTACCCAAGCGCCGGTCCACCCACATATCAAACTATTAAACTAACAAACGCGAATCATATGAACATGATGAAACTAGCATGACAGAAATTCCCGTGTGTCCTCGGGAGCGTTTTTCCTCCTATAAGACTTTGTCCAGGCTTGTCCCTTGCTACAAAAGGGATTGGGCCACTTTGCTGCATCGTTTCTACTTTTGTTACTTGTTGCTTGCTACGAATCATCTCACCACACAATCACTTGTTACCGACAATTTCAGTGTTTGCAGATATTTCCTTGCTGATAACCACTTGTCAGATCCTTCTGCTCCTCGTTGGGTTCGACACTCTTACTTATTGAAAGGACTACGATTGATCCCCTATACTTGTGGGTCATCACGTAGCTACTACAATGTTTAAGCCTAGCTATAGTAAAATCACAAATAAGATGATAGCAATCGTCAAAAATCGCTGCCACCACCGCCGAATAATGACTACTCATCTTTATTGTTTCAACGACCTTCAAGTTGTGAGAATTAGTAACGAGACGATATCATCCTATCATTTGCACAAGGGCTAGATCAAATCTGAGCACCAAAGCTTTGACTATCAGGACATACGCACAGTCGTCAATTTTTTATTCCCTCCAGCGATGAAGTTTCCTTTATAATCCCTCAAAATCTCCCTGGTCATACCAATAAGCAAGTCTTGATCAAAAGAAGCATCGGCTTTAAGTTTAACAAAAACCCTAGGGGAGAAGATCCACCCCTGTTTTCTCATAGTGTCCTTTCGATATGATGCGTAACATAGTTTATGATAATAGCGCGAATCCCCATGGTAACATGATAAGGATCTTAAACTACCCCTTCAAAAACCAACTTACACCTTACCCACCAAAAATACAAGGCCACAATGGCGATCATCTCCCGAGCATTGAGAAGGCCCAAATTGGACAAATCTTTGTCTCACAATAGAAGTAAGAATTCCAAGACCATCTAACCAGAATGGTCCATAAGACTTTCGAAAGGGATTAATATTCCAGGACCATCTAACAAGATCTCATAAATAGGTTTGACCAAAATCTTCATTCCATTTATGAGAGACTCGACCAATAAGATCCACATTGGATAATAAATTAATCCCTTTCGAGGTAATAACTTTCCTATCAATGCAATTTGGAACCCACACATTATTCCAAATATTAATATTTCGACCATCCCCTACTCTCCATATATAACCATGATTTAGGGTATTGATGCGATCCATATACTTTGCCAAGTGAATCACTGCCCTTTTTTAAACTTTGAGTTCAGCAAGTCACCATGAGGAAAATATTTAGCTCTCAATGGTGGCACATAAGGATTCGGGGTTCTCAATGAGGCGTCAAGCCTGCTTTGCTAATATTGCAAAACTGAAGTAGTGTATATCACGAAATCCATCCCTCCCAGATTCTTTGGGACACACAATTTCCACCAAACCATCCAATGCATCCTATTTTGGTTTTCCTCGCCCCACCAGAAATATGACATCACATCGATAATTCCTTTAACATCTATTTTGGGATTTAAAGACCGACAATGCATAGGCTACCGACTTGAGGAGAATTTTGTTCCCTCCATCGGGTAATAACTTCTCCTTACAACCACTAATTTTCTCAACAATCTGATCAATCAGATACTGAAAACTATAAAAATTATCCAAGCCCATATTTGCGGCAATCCTAAATACTTATCATTGAGTGCGTCAGCCATGATATTCAAAGTGGTGCACACTTTCTCTAATTTTGACACCAGTATTGGTACTAAAAACATGCTAGATTTGTCAACACTCACCATTTTCTGGCACAATAAGAGTCCAATACCGACTTCGAAGTTTCAACACTATGAATATTAACTTCCATGAGGATTAAGGACTCGTACGCAAAAAGAAGATTGATGACACAACGAGCGTATCTGCAAACCTGCACTCCCAAAATATTATCATTTTCCTTTGCATGTGTCAAGAGGGCAGTCAAACCCTCTGTTCATAACAAAAAGGATAAGGGGATAAAGGATCTCGTTGTCATAAACCTCTCGAAGGCTTGAAACTTTCACTTATTTCCGCATTAAACCAAACTTGGTATTCAATAATGGATACACATTGCATATTAAAATTGGTCCAATTCTCCCGGAAGCTAAGTTTCAACATATGCTGCTTCGAGAAAGACAACTCTACACAACCATAGGCCTTGTGCATTTCAAGTTTGATGGCGCACAAACCCTCTTTTCCCTCTCTTTTATTTTTTATTTTATGGAAGCACTCATAAGCCACTAAAACATATACATGATTACTATACCATGCACAAATGCGCTTTGATTCGGGCTAATAATCACTCGAAGGAAAACATTCAGTCCAGTCGCCGCCATTTTGACAATAATGTTATAAACCACATTACATAACCTTTTCGGCCTGAATTGGGTAACTTCCTCACAAAAACGCGCCTATTTTATTGTACATTGGTTTGGGTCGCATCTAATTGGAGGAAGGTGGTTTAGGATATGTCATGGGCGGTTCAAATCATGGAGATTGTGGGGAAGACGATAAACAGTGTTTTGCAGGAGTTGGAAGATAGAAATCTAGTTGTTCGCTTTACATCTAAAGGTTAAGAAAAATACTACTAGATCAAACATGTTTTTTTCCAGTCAACTACCTCCTAGACGACCTCTGCCTCAGTCCCGCTTCTATTTATCTACTCCGCTTTAAATTTGTGACCCTTTTCGAAACAAAGAAAGTCTATTCTCCATCCTTTAACTTTATATAAAGTTCACTTTTCACCCTAAATATTTTTTGACTCCAAAAATAATCTTAATTTCACATAATAGTTCAGTAACACAACTCTCTGAATTTTATATGATTTTAGACGGATTGTGTTCACATCAGCACAAAATCATGAACCGCGTTGGCGAACCATTTGGAGAGTTCGGGTTCAACTTGGACCAAAAGAAATTTCTAGGATGGGAAGTAAATATTCTCGAAAGTTCAACGATGAAATAGGGGGGGTTCCTTCTTTTCGAACCTTAAGCTCGAAGATTTCGCACGAATACACAAAGTTTGTGTATCTTTTCATCAATAGTAGAAAAGAGAATAAGTAAAATAGAGGTACAATGCATGCCATGAACACAAGAAGGCATGGGCATGAAACTCGAAGTAGTGATGGAAGGGCTGATCAACCCACATAGGGGTATAAAACACAACTAAACCCACCAAGCCTAAAACTAGAGAGTCAGGTTGGACCACGACGACGTCGAACATCTCCAAAGCCAAGACGAGGGAAGTCACGAGTGATCAAGATGGTGCCTTCAAGAAGGGAACAATGTTGTGACGCTACTGTCATCCAATCCGAATAACCGAGCTTAGGGTTTCCTCCAATGCTCGAGGAGGGGCACAGATAAAGGCCATGGCAGCGCCTCCAGGAAGAGAAACGACAACCACGAGTGCCGCCCCTGCCAGCTTCGGCAAGATGAGTATAGATTTCACATAGCCCGAGTTTGACTAATTCCACAACCACCAGATCAGGATTAGAAGATTAGGAAGTCAACATGACGGTTGACTGCCCCCTCAGAAGGGGGGAGTTGGGGTTGCGCTTGTCATTGTCGCAAACGGGAGCTCTGGAACCAACGTGGCATGTACGTGGATGTGGTTGGGGAAGCAGTGGCGGTAGAGAGGTGACAAGGACGGGGATGGCGACGGTTGCCACTAACTAGCCAATAATCAGAAGGGAACTCAGTTATGAGCTGCCAGAGGAGGAGTCGCCTGAACGCCAACAAGCTGAAGAAGCTGGAGGGGGCGCAACAACCCGAGCACCGAGGCCAAAAACTACACTCGCAAGGGACGTCGTCAAGACATGGACGATGGAGAACGCAGGTTCCTCACCACCGTGACCGGAGAGGTGCCGACAAAAATCCCCCATGAATCTACAACCGTCTAACAAGAGGAACCTGATACCTCCCAAACATATCTACTTTTTCAAATACTTTTGCTCTTGTTTTGGACTTCTATTTGCATGATTTGAATGAAACTAAGCCAGACTAACGTTGTTTTCACGAGAACTGCCACGATGTTGTTTTTGTGCAGAAATAGAAGTTTTCGAAATAGGATGAAACTTCTTGTGGATTTTTTCTAGAAGATATAAAAATTATTGGAGTGAAGACCCACCAGAGGGGGCCACATGTTGGGGCCAAGCCAACATGACGCAAACCCCCTTGGCGCGCCCTGTTGGCTTGGGACCACCTCGTGGCTCCTCCAACCCTAATTCCAGCCCTATAAATTCTTAATTCCAGAGAAAAATATGAGAGAAGTTTTCATCGCATTTTACAAGACGGAGCCGCCACCACCTCATGTTCTTGCTCGGGATTGCTGGTATGGAGTCCGTTTGGGGCTCTGGAGAGGGGGATTCATCGTCGTCGTTATCACCAACCCTTCTCCATCAACACCATCATGATTCTCACCGCTGGGAGTGACTAATTCCTTTGTAGGCTTGCTGAATGTTGATGGGATTAGATGACATTTATCATTTAATCGAGATATTTTGAGAGGGCTTGATCCCTAGTATCCACTATGTTCCGAGATTCATGTTGCTATGACTTTTATATGCTTAATGCTTGTCAGTAGGGCCCATTTGCCATGATTTCAGATGTCAACCTATTATGTTTCTATGAATATGAGAGTGTTTTGGATCCTATCTTGCAAGTTGTATGTACCTATTACCTGTCATGATCCGCATACCCCAAGATGACAATAATTGGGATTATTTCCGGTGATTGTCGTAGTTTGAGAAGTTCATGTATTCACTATGTGTTAATGCTTTGTTTCGGTTCTCTATTAAAAGGAGGTCCTAATATCCCTTAGTTTCCTTATGGACCACACTGCCACGGAAGGGTGGGACAAAAAATGTCATTCAAGTTCTTATTATAACCATGTATGACTATATACAAAATACATGCCTACATTATATTGATGAATTGGAGCTAATTCAGTGTCATTCTAATGTGTAACTGTTACATGATGAATGCCATATAAATCATTATCCACCACCGATCCAATGCCTACACTTTTAATATACTGAATTTGCCAAGTTACCATTATTGTTGCTATTGTTACAATCACTACAAAACTGTTGTTGTTACCGTTACCGTTACTACTACTATTTTACCATGCTACCAAAACTTTTGCTATATAGATATACCTTAGGTATGGTTGAATTGGCAACTCAACTGATAAGACCAATAAATATTCTTTGACTTCCATTGTGCCGAATGAACAAATAAGGATGTAATACTACCCGTGAAGACTGTTTTGACCCCCTACACTTATAGGCTATGAGAACCACCGTGCGCAAACACACGCAGAAGTCGCTGCCCCAACTCAGAGGAGGCGTTGTCAAAGGCGGATGGCCGCGCCGCTACGCCGGACCGGACAGGACGCAACAGTTGGAGGAGCTGCCCGCGGTGCGCCAAATCGGATCTGAGGGGTAGGGGTTTGGCACAATCGAGACGAAGCCACCCTCCGCCACCATCTCTGAGCTCGGCACGACTTCGCCTTCAACAGCGGCGATACGAAGGGATAGTGGTGAGGGAGGGGGGCCAAACGCTGGCGACGCCGGGGAGTGGAAGTCTCCACCAACCAGCATTAACCAGAAAGTTGTGTGAAGGTCACACATAGGATAGATCACTTGGATGGATTAATAAGCTGAAAGTTGTGGGAAGATGATAGCTAGCTGATGCTGATGGCCGGGTTCATCCTTGATCTATGCGGTCGTGTACCGCACAGACTATGTGTTTTCTGTGTTGCCATCCAGAACATATCCAGTCAACTTGCATCAACATCACATGAGCCAACGCTCCATTATGGCAAGGGCAAGGCATAATTCATTCCGTGGCGAGCTGATGGAACCGGGGCGGCGTCCTGTACTATCCATGCCCACATATGTGCTTTGTTTAGTGCCGTAGTTCAGCAGGCCGCAAGCCAAGCATAAGAGCAAGTACAATAAGGTACAGTCAGCAGGCTGTAAGAATTAAAATACTATATTTTTTGAGTTGGATGAGAGAGAAGATGAGAGAGAAGGGAAACGGGCTCTTCGTGAAAAGCCAGCTCTAGCACGTGCTCCTAGGTGTTTTGTGAGAATGAAAGGTGAGCCATATATGATAAAAGTAGTACTCTTTTGTAGCTAACTATTGTACAAGCTAGCTATAAGGTGAACTATAAGATGACTTATAGCCAGCAGTTGGCTATACTATTAACCATGCTCTTAATGCACCATCACAGCAAGTGGTGTCCGGCCCCAGACGGTCGGAAAGCCTTGGTGACACACCAACTTGTACACATCGGATTTCTTGCGTACTGCCTAGATTTTAGGTTGGAATTAGATCCGGGCATCGAATATCTGCTCCATCTCCTGCAGGAATCCGGCGGCGCGCACCGCAACCGCAAGGGCCCGAGCTCCTCGCACCGGTAGCCTTATCTATGCAATGCAGAATTCCCCTCTAAGTTCGGTGGTCACATCAAGAATTTTAGCCGTGATCTAGTGGTGCCTGCGGTCGATGAGGTGCAGGTCGCCAAACTCTCTCTCGCTCGGCTCCACACACCCAGCGGTCGATCGGTGACTCCCCGGGCGGGGCCAAGAGCATTCCCCTACTTTGGTGCTTCGTCCACCATTGAGATTTGAGAAGCGAATTTTGTAAAGCCGCATGGAGCATCATCGTCTTGGCCCCGGCAAGGTTGCTTTCGATGCGTGTTTGCGTCCGAGCGGTGCAGGAATAAATCGGTTCGTTCGTGCGTGCGTGGATATATATGCGACGCCTTGCCGCGCAAACTTGAGATACCAATTCGTCCGGGAGCTGGCTTGATCGCGGAGGGCACCATGAAGCAGGCATTGGTGGCGCTGGCGGTGCCGTTGCTCCTCGCCGCGTCGCTCTACGCTTCGACGTCGCCGGACACGGCCGACGCCTTCGCCGGGGACGTCCGGCTCCACCTGACGCACGTGGACGCCGGGAAGCAGATGTCCAGGCGCGAGCTGATCAGGCGCGCCATGCAGCGCAGCAAGGCGAGGGCGGCGGCGCTCTCCGTGGCGAGGAGCGGCAGCGGGCGCGTCCCCGGCAAGAGCGCGCAGCAGGGGGAGCAGCACCAGCAGCCTGGCGTGCCGGTCCGCCCGTCCGGCGACCTCGAGTACCTCATCGACCTCGCCATCGGCACGCCGCCGCAGCCCGTGTCCGCGCTGCTGGACACCGGCAGCGACCTCATCTGGACGCAGTGCGCGCCGTGCGCGAGCTGCCTCGCGCAGCCGGACCCGCTGTTCGCTCCGGCCGCGTCGTCGTCGTACGTGCCCATGCGGTGCTCTGGCCAGCTCTGCAACGACATCCTGCACCACAGCTGCCAGAGGCCGGACACCTGCACCTACCGCTACAACTACGGCGACGGGACGACCACGCTCGGCGTCTACGCCACCGAGCGCTTCACCTTCGCGTCGTCGTCCGGAGAGAAGCTCAGCGTGCCGCTTGGGTTCGGCTGCGGCACCATGAATGTCGGCAGCCTCAACAACGGCTCCGGCATCGTCGGCTTCGGGCGGGACCCGCTCTCGCTCGTGTCTCAGTTGTCGATCCGGCGCTTCTCCTACTGCCTCACGCCCTACACAAGCACCAGGAAGAGCACCCTCATGTTCGGGTCCCTGTCCGACGGCGTCTTCGAGGGCGACGACGCCGCCACCGGCCAAGTCCAGACCACGAGGCTCTTGCAGAGCCGCCAGAACCCGACCTTCTACTACGTCCCGTTCACCGGGGTGACGGTCGGCACGAGGCGGCTGCGAATACCGCTCTCGGCGTTCGCTCTGAGGCCCGATGGCTCCGGAGGGGTGATCGTCGACTCCGGCACGGCGCTCACGCTGTTCCCGGCGGCGGTGCTCACCGAGGTACTGAGGGCGTTCCGCGCGCAGCTGAGGCTGCCGTTCACGAGCAGCAGCAGCCCGGACGACGGCGTCTGCTTCGCGACGCCGATGGCCGCAGGCGGGAGGCGCGCGTCGGCGGCGACGGTGGTGTCGGTGCCGAGGATGGCGTTCCACTTCCAAGGCGCGGACCTCGAACTGCCGCGCCGGAACTACGTCCTGGACGACCCGAGGAGGGGGAGCTTGTGCATCCTCCTGGCCGACTCCGGGGACTCGGGCGCCACGATCGGCAACTTCGTGCAGCAGGACATGCGCGTGCTCTACGATTTGGAGGCGGAGACCCTGTCGTTCGCTCCGGCGCAGTGCTGATGCATTCGACCGACCTGTATGTGTGTATCAAAAAAGGAGAGGCGTCATTTATGGTAGCGCGCGCATGCATCAAATAAGAGCATGTACTCGTAGGATTTAGGATTGGCTAATAAAATGACCAATGTTTTGTTACGGCTATTAATACGGACAGGTACTGAGCTACACGATGGGTTTCCCAAAAAGGAGCATCAACCCCTGAGATTTAGGATTCTAATCCAACAGCTCCTTAAAATTTGAATTTGAAAATCTATACAATACATGTGCAACCGCTCCACGAATTGCTCCGTCGGGGCTTCGGAAGCAGAGTCCCGAAGCGGAGAAACTTCGAACAGGACCTTAATCAACTCTTAGTCAAGTGAGAGAACATAAAATAAATAAATTACACCCATCTTCAGGTGAAATCTCATGAAAATAGCATCTATTAAGACTTAACTAAATCTGGATCGACTAAAATTTGACAATCCCATTTTTTATTTTTATTTTTTAATAAAAGACATATATCTTACTTCATAAATAAAGCTATCAAACACTAAACAAGGTTCGAACAAATAGATAAGAATCCACCTCAGCAAAGCACATGCACTTAACAATTTTAAGATTGTGAGAGCAGCAATAATACAACAATACCACACATATTCCCATTACACTACGGAAAACAACTAATTTGTTGTTAGAGGACGTCTTTGCTGTGAGCTTATCGTCGGGCAAGACGGCAAAGAAAGTATTTGCAGTCATCAACGGACGATAAATAAAAACTGACACCAAAATAAACTTTGTCTTCTGCCAATAAAAACACACACGGCAAAAAGCTTATTTATCGTGTGCAAAAACAAATACACACGGCAAAGATCTTTGCCATCTGTATTTTTTATCATAAACGACAAAGCGCATACTTTGTCGTCTGAAATATAAAATGCAGAAGTATGCTCTTTCCCGTCTATAATAAAAAAAACGCAAACGGCAAATGTAAAGTGTAACCACTGCATATGAATAAGCACTTAAGCAGTTCTGGATCATACATTTCCTTGATCGGATGTGTTTATTTCACCGCGTGCGTTCCTTAGGGTGTCCAATATATGCATTTTTGATATAGGTATTATTAAAACTAGCAAAAGGGCCCGTGCGTTGTAACGGGAGAAAAAAAATACCACACGTTTTACATCTTTTTATAATCATTTTGATTTATTAAAATAATAAGTTAACTAACTAATGTAGTCAGTCTTATCCTATTTTGTTGAGAAATTAACCCGTCCATTGTTAAGAGAAATTGAGCGGGACAAGCAAAGCAAAACAAAGAGGCTACGTGTATTGATCAATGGACTGTTATCTTATTTCACTCATGGGGTAGAGAATGTGGGATCAGATGACAAATTGAAGGTGGTGTTCCATTCTGTGTCTCTACAACAATACAATCTTACATTCAATACATTCATTCATCAGCAAACAAATCCCCACAAAACAAAAATTCTTGCCGGTGCTTGGCACACGGTTGGAGACATGGGGAGGGGATCTCACTAGATGATGAGTTCCTGCCGGAGGAGGGGATACGATGAGGGGAGCAAGGGTTAGACGCCTCTATCTGGCCATAAGGAGTCGCCGTTGCCGCGCCATAACCTCGGAGTTCCCCGTGTGAGCCATGGAGGCCCGCCTCCACCTCCAAGTACTTCGCTCCGCCGCGCCTTATCCGCGCGCCGCCGCCGTTCTGCATCGAGCAGACGCATCATCCCCACTCATTGTAGCTGTCGCGTTGATTTGATCCAGAAGCTGTGCTCGAGCGCCGAAACGGGGGCAGCAAGCGGGCAGAGGTACGACCGCGGAGGCGGGTGGGTTGAGATCGACAACAGTGGTGGTTGAGGTCGTCCGCGGCGGCAAGTGGTGTGGCAGCGGTCTGGGCACATGCCAAGGTGGACCAGGGTCAATGCGATGCGCTCGAGCGCCGCAAGGGGGCAGTGAGCGGGGAGAGGTACGGCCGCGGAGGCGGGTCGGTTGAGATCGGCAGCGGTGGCGGTTGAGGTCGGCCGCGGCGGCGAGTGGTGTGGTGGCGGCCTGGGTACAGGCTAGGGTGGCCCAGGGTCGACGGGAGGAGACGATGTGTACGGGTATAATTTTTGTTGCGAATCGATTTTTCCTTTTGCCTTGCAGATAAATGATGGAGCGCGGGTTGAATAACAAAAATTACAGGGGCTTTTTTATAAAAATATCGCGGTGGGTTTTTCGACGGAAGCAATAGCCGCTTTATTATTAGGTATAGATAATATTTCTTTATCGTCTATGGGTTCGAGGATGACGATAAAAATGGAATTGGCTGACGGCAATGATCGAATAGGCTGATGGCAACGTTGTCGTGTGCCCGCTGGAAAGCTGACGACAAAGTACCTCTTTGTCCATTCATATAATGCCGTCAAGATTTGTCGTCTGCTTGATGAGGACAAAATCTTTTCTGTCTGTATATGGGCCTTTGTCGTCTGTTAGTGTGTGATGACAAATTTCCAGATTCCCGTAGTGTTGCCTACGACCAAAGAGGATAGATGACACCAAGAGGGAGATCACCTAGGATACTAGAACATGATACATGTAGGAGATGGACATCATCGTAACTCTAACATTAGAGATGATCACCTCAGTCGCCATCTTGTCGATCTCCTTAGTCAAGGATTTTCAATCATGTAACAAACATAAGTTTGAATAGGCGTTTAGCTGGCTTTAAAAAAAATGCTCAATGATAAATTTGTTTCTAGTAGTCCAAAGGATTAAGCACATTTTGGAAAAGACTAACTAAAAAGACACCTATTTTTTCAAAAGGAAACCCATAAGAGGGTGCACCTCGACAAAGAAAATCGGGTCCTACTGAACATCCAACCACAACAAGATGCAACTCCAAAGCAAGGAGGCTAAACCGCATCTCAAGATAATATGATTTGAGTCTTCAGTATTTCTATAGAGCGCATAAAATTGAGAACCCGGGCAATTTCCCTTACGAATTTGGTCTCGATTAGGCAGCCTACGCCTCATGGCTTACCACATAATAAGTTTAACTTTGAGACGAATCTTAACATGCTAGATATCCTTGAACTTACTAGTAACAAAACTGAAAGTGCTAGTTATCGACGAGAGGGGGTGAATAGGCGATTTTATGAAAATCTTTGAAACAATAAATGTCTTCGAAGTGAGCGGAAACGATTCAGGATCAGATAGGGGTAAGAGTCAAGGATCTAGGCATGGCTTGCAGTAAGATGAATACATTCACACAAGTATGGCATGGTCATCATCCAAACATAAGTGTATCAAAAATAAACTAAAGTAGTACGAAGACAAACGGAGATCAGATGAATGTCTTCACTTTCAGAACAGGCAAGCAATGGCTTCACAGTACTAAGTAGTATGTAAAGGAGTGGAAAGATAGAACAAGTAGCTTGACGAAGACTTGAGATCTGTTGGACCAGTTCTAGTTGTTGTGACAACTGTATGTTTGGTTAGAGAGGCTGAGATTAAAACCAGAAGACCTCATCTTCACCTTGTTCCCATTGAGCCAAGGTGACTTAGACCTCGCCCAATCACTTAGGTAAGGCTCCAGGGTAGACTTCCGAAACCCGTACAAACTCGGTCACCTGGCAATCCACAATAACTCTTGGATGCTCTAGACCATGACGCCAAACCATCTGTAAAATCACAATCTTCAATAGTAACAAGTCTTCAGTTCTCTTAGAACAGAATGAATTCGGTGATGCACAAACACTCTGGCTCTAGGTGTTTGGATTTATCCTCGCGGGGTAGATCTCTCTCAATTTCTTCGAGGTGGGTTGCTCCAAAATGAGAACAACCGTATCTTTCTCTAAGAAGCTGCCAACTTATGGTGGAGGGGTGGGCTATTTATAGCCAACATGCAACCTGACATGATATGACTGAAATGACCCTAGGTCAATGGACAACCAACATGTGTCGCAAAAGTCATATTTCAAAGACTCACGCAGCAACATTACTTGGGCTACAAGCAATGTTGACTCAACCAACTCTGGAAGAGATTTCCTCTCATTGTATTCACTTGAAGACATAGGTATATGGGTTGAGCATCACAACAACTTCTGACTTCGATCACTTTGACCCCACTTAACAGTACGGTGGTTCCTATAACTGAGGAAAGAAGAACAAAACAACCAAAAGACTGCATATTCGCATTTCATAACCTTCAAGTGATTATCTTCGTGTAACACCAATGGCTTCAACCATTATCAATGACTTCACACATATTTAGGGGTTCAACGGTTAAATGGGATCTCCACGGACTTCTATTTGTGATATCCTGTGAACTCACACAAAGACATTAGTCCCTCAAACGTGTTTGTCTTCAATACTCCAAAACCAACAAGGGGTGGCACTAGACGCACTTACAATCTCCCCCTTTTTGGTATATGATGACAAACTTGTTGAAGTTATCAACGGGGATAAAATATTTGAAGACAAAGACTTGGAGATTATGGTCGGAAAATATAGAGAACTCCCCCTGAAGATGTGGTTATGTAGATTTTGCTTTGAATGCAAAAACACATGCATATTTTAATTGTGGAGTTCTCCACCTATATCTTGGAACCTAGTCACAATGCATTTTATGAATACTTTGAAGATAACGAAATGCATAGTGAAAAATAGGCATTTGCCGTATGACTTCGGGCGCATAAGATAGAGATTTTGGTAGGGCGCAAAAAGTATAATAAACAACGAAATATGGAGACGTCCATTAGGACTTAAGTTTTACATCCCAAAATAGCAAATGTTCAAAAATGGGAGTTGTAAACTTAACAAAAAAGCAACATCCCAGCTGATAACCCACAAGTATAGGGGATCGCAACAATTTTCGAGGGTAGAGTATTCAACCCAAATTTATTGATTCGACTCAAGGGGAAGCGAAAGAATATTCTCAAGTATTAGCAGTTGAGTTGTCAATTCAACCACACCTGAAAGATTTAGTGTCTGCAGCAAAGTATCAGTAGCAAGGTAGTATGATAACAACAGTAGCAACAGTAACCAGTAGCAGCAAAGTAACAGCAATAGCAACAGAGTAACAGCAGCAGCAGTGACAGCAGTAGCGGCAAAGTAACGTAGCAAGGACCAGTAGGAAAAACTCGTAGACATTGGATCGGTGATGGATGATTATGCCGGATGCTATTCATCATGTAACAGCTATAACACGGAGAGATAAGTAACTAGGTCCCATTCGTCAATCTATCGTAGGCATGTATTCCGTATGTAGTCATACGTGCTTAGGGAAAAGAACTTGCATGACATCTATATATTGTCCATCCCTCCCGTGGCAGCGGGGTCCTAATGGAAACTACGGGATATTGAGGTTCTCCTTTTAATAAAGAACCGGACCAATGCATTAACACTTGGTGAATACATGAACTCCTCATACTATGATCATCTCCGGGAGTGGTTCCGGCTATTGTCACTCCGGGGTTGCCGGGTCATAACACATAGTAGGTGACTACAACTTGCAAGATAGTATCTAAAACACACATATATTGGCGACAACATAATAGGTTCAGATCTGAAATCATGGCACTCGGGCCCTAGTGACAAGCATTAAGCATGGCAAAGTAGTAGCAACATCAATCTCAGAATATAGTGGATACTAGGGATCAATCCCCGTCAAAACTAACTCGATTACATGATAGATCTCATCCAACCCATCACCGTCCAGCAAGCCTACGATGAGATTACTCACGAACGGTGAAGAGCATCATGGAATTGGCGATGGAGGAAGGTTGATGATGACGATGGCGACGATCTCCCCTCTCCGGAGCCCAGAACGGACTCTAGATCTGCCCTCCAGAGGAAGAACAGGAGGTAGCGGCGCCTCCGTATCATAAAACGCGATGAATCCTTCTCCCTGATTTTTTTTCCGGACAAAAGAGGCTAAATAGAGCTGGATTGAGAGGCGGTGGAGCGTTGTGGGCCCCCCAAGCCTGCCAGGCGTGGCCAGGGGGGCCCGCGCCTGGTGGGCTTGTGGGCTCACGGCTCCACCTCTCCCACTGATTCTTGCGCTAGTATTTTTCATTAATTCCAGAAAAATTCTTTATAAATTTTCAGGTCATTCCGAGAACTTTTATTTCTGCACAAAAACAACACCATGGCAATTCTGCTAAAAACAGCGTTTGTCTGGGTTAGTTCCATTCAAATCATGCAAATTAGAGTCCAAAACAAGGGCAAAAGAGTTCAGAAAAGTAGATACGACGGAGACGTATCACCAGCCCATTGACCCATTTGAAGACTATCAATCCCAATGCTCCTCTCCCTTTATCATCGCATGACCAAAAGGGGGAAAGAGAATGAGGCAGTACACATCCCCAGCTTGAGTCAAAGACGAAGGTGCAACGGGGTCGTCGAAGGGTGGTGTGGATGGACATGTTGCACTGTCATTGCGTTGATCAAGAGCTCGCAAAATAAGTGATGTTTTCAGCTTCGTCATCTGTGAGAGTGGCATGAACGGTCTAAGATGATGAAGAGTAGTCGCTGTCTTCGAGATAGGAGGTTTTAAGCCACTTCTCCGTGGAGGGAGGAGGAGCGCAGAAATTGAAGTTTCTGGTGAATCCATCTTCTCGAAAATCATCCTCCAGAGCCAACATGGTTAATGTCTTACAAAACCGTTTACAAGTTTCATGGACCATGATATGTCTCCAACATATTTATAATTTTTTATTGTTCCATGCTATTCTGTTATCATTTAGAACACTTTTTAGGCACTTATGTACCGATTTATATTATTTTTTAGCACTAACTTATTGACCCAGTGCCTAGTGCCACTTGTTGTTTTCTGCGTGGTTTTCCACTTTTCACGTTCCACTACCAAAGGAAGCCCAATTGACCTGAAACTTTTTGTGAATGTTTTCTGGACCAAAACAAGACCGTAGAGCATCGGAAGAAGCCCGGGAGGCACACGAGGCCTGCACAAGCGATAAGGGTGCGCCCTGGGGGCATCTTGATGCCTTGTGGCTCTCCCGACCCCGCTCTCTGGCTTGCAAATACCTATTTACCCTAAAAACTCTAAAGGAGGACTCAAAACACTTTTTACGCCGCAAGTCTCTGTTCCGATGGGTGGTCATCCAGAGCTCCGTTCCGACACTGTGCTAGAGGGAGATCAATCATGGAGGGTTTCTTCATCAACCTTGCTGCCCTCATGATGACGTGTGAGTAATTCACCACAAACCTATGGGTACATAACACTACCTAGATGTCATATCTCTCTCTTTTGTACGGTGCGCTTGTTGCAATATGAATTGTGGGTTTATGTTAAGACTATTCATGATAAATATTTGAGTCTCCTGTGATATATAATATGATTCTTATGTTCATGGTTATGGTAGCTTCGTAATTCTCTTCGATCAATTGAAATAGTTTGTCCAACTAGATTGATATTTCTTCGGTGAGATAGGTGTGTTTTAGTAGGTTCAACATGGTGAGATTCTATATCCTAGTGATAGAAGGGGAAAGTTGCTTCTTTGTGTTGCTTCTACTAGGGGTAAAAATGATGGGGTTTATTCATATTGGTTGAGTTTACTTTGTCTACATCATGTGATCTTACTCCAAGCATTACTTCGTTCGTAATGAACTTAATACGTAGATAGTTATGCATAGAAGTGCTCTTGAAGTGAAGTTGTCATACTCTGTTTTCAATTCACTTTCACTGTAATTTCAAAAATCTGAGTTTATTAAAACATTTCAAAAACCAATGTTGTGAGTGCCATGGTTGTCATTGTATGCTTGTATGCTTTATTGAGTGGTAACAATTTTTCTTATTTCTAACTATTTCAAACCCTGCTTTGGGTTGCACTACAAGTCCTTAATAGCAAGGGATTTCTCTTACCCAAAGTTGGAGATCTGGTTTTAAAACTATTTTAACTCTCCAAAACCATAAAATAATTATTTTATAAATTATATTCCTATTTTATCTGCATGTCTATTTATGAGGCGAGAAATGATATTCCTATATGGAAATTTACTTTTCTTCCTTAGAAAAATATTAGAAAATTTGGAGATACTCAGAGGACATATATTTTCCATACATAAGATTTTCAACCCATATTTATATTCAAAATATTTGAGCAAAGACTTGAAAACCTATTCTGCCTGTTTTGATCTTGTGACAACCCGGTAAAAGAACCATTCCTCTGCCCAATATCTTTGGATCCACTCGACCCGATTTTTGTGTTGCTGGTAGTTCTTCTCAGAATAAGACTTATATTTTTCATATAGTTCACGTGGAAGGTCTTGAGTTGTATTTCGATGTAATTATCTCCCACCATTCTTGCGTGCTTGATCCTTGGCCATTGCCTTTGGCTTAGGAATTAGATTCGCAACATTAAGAAAACATGAACTGGCTTCGGGTGAGTCCAGATGTATCTGCAAGTAGTCTGCAAATGAATTCAAACTATGAGATCCAAGTGATTCTGTGCGTACATGTATGTGTGAAAGAACTAGAGATGCGAAGGGAATAGGAGAGTGTTGGGGAACGTCGCATGGGAAACAAAAAAAATTCTACGCGCACGAAGACCTATCATGGTGATGTCCATCTACGAGAGGGGATTTCCGATCTACGTACCCTTGTAGATCGCACAGCAAGAAGCGTTAAGAAACACGGTTGATGTAGTGGAACGTCCTCACATCCCTCGATCCACCCCGCGAACCGTCCACGAACCGTACCGCTATCCGTCCCACGATCCGCTCCGATCTAGTGCTGAACGGACGGCACCTCCGCGATCAGCACACGTACAACTCGACGATGATCTCGGCCTTCTTGATCTAGCAAGAGAGACGGAGAGGTAGATGAGTTCTCCGGCGGCGTGATGGCGCTTCGGAGGTTGGTGATGATCTTATCTCACCAGGGCTCCACCCGAGCTCCGCAGAAACGCGATCTAGAGGAAAAACCGTGGAGGTATGTGGCCGGGTTGCCGTGGCAAAGTTGTCTCAAATCAGCCCTAATACCTCAGTATATATAGGAGGGAGGGGAGGGACCTTGCCTTGAGGCTCAAGGAAGCCCCAAGGGGTCGTCCGAAGGGCGGGAGGAGGGATCCTCCTCTAATCCTAGTCCAACTAGGATTGGAAGGTGGAGTCCTTCCCTTCCTTCCCACTTCCCCCTTTTTTTTCTTTTTTCTTTGATTTTTTCTTCTCCTGCGCATAGGGCCTCTTGGGATGTCCCACCAGCCCACTAAGGGCTGGTGCGGAACCCCTAAGGCCTATGGGCTTCCCCCGGGTGGGCTGCCCCCCCCCTGGTGAACACCCGGAACCCATTCGTCACTCCCGGTACATTCCCGGCAATGCCGAAAACTTTCCGGTAATCAAATGAGGTCATCATATATATCAATCTTCCTCTCCGGACCATTCCGGAAACCCTCGTAACGTCCGTGATCTCATCCAAGACTCCGAACAACATTCGGTAACCAACCATATAACTCAAATATGCATAAAACATCGTCGAACCTTAAGTGTGCACACCCTGCGGGTTCGAGAACTATGTAGACATGACCCGAGAGACTCCTCGGTCAATATCCAATAACAGGACCTGGATGCCCATATTGGATCCTACATATTCTCCGAAGATCTTATCGGTTGAACCTCAGTACCAAGGATTCATATAATCCTGTATGTCATTCCCTTTGTCCTTCGGTATGTTACTTGCCCGAGATTCGATCATCGCTATCCGCATACCTATTTCAATCTCGTTTACCGTCAAGTCTCTTTACTCGTTCCGTAATACAAGATCCCGTGACTTACACTAAGTCACATTGCTTGCAAGGCTTGTGTGTGATGTTGTATTACCGAGTGGGCCCCGAGATACCTCTCCGTCACAAGGAGTGACAAATCCCAGTCTTGATCCATACTAACTCAAGAGACACCCTCGGAGATACCTGTAGAGCATCTTTATAGTCACCCAGTTACGTTGTGACGTTTTATACACACAAGGCATTCCTCCGGTGTCAGTGAGTTATATGATCTCATGGTCATAGGAATAAATACTTGACATGTAGAAAACAGTAGCAACAAAATGACACGATCAACATGCTACGTTCATTAGTTTGGGTCTAGTCCATCACATGATTCACCCAATGATGTGACCCAGTTATCAAGCAACAACACCTTGTACACAGTCAGAAGACCTTGACTATCCTTGATCAACTAGCTAGCCAACTAGAGGCTTGCTAGGGACATTGTTTTGTCTATGCATGCACACATGTATCTAAGTCTTTCATTCAACACAATTATAGCATGGATAATAAACGATTATCTTGATACAGGAATTATAATAATAACTTATTTATCATTGCCTCTAGGGCATAATTCCAACAGTCTCCCACTTGCACTAGAGTCTATAATCTAGCCCTCACATCGCCATGCGAATTACATTGTAATAAATCTAACACCCATATAGTTCTGGTGTTGATCATGCTTTGCCCGTGGAAGAGGTTTAGTCTGCCACATTCAGATCCGTGTGCACTTTGCAGATATTCACGTCCTCCTCCTCGACTCCGCGATTGAAGCGTCGTTTGATGTGTCTGGTCTTCTTGTGAAACTGTGGTTCCTTTGCTAAGGCAATGACACCCGTGTTGTCACAAAACAGGGTTATTGGATTCAGTGCGCTCGGCACCACTCCAAGATCCGTCATGAACTGCTTCATCTAGACACCCTCCTTAGTTGCCTCCGAGGTAGCCATGTACTCCGCTTCAGATGTAGAATCAGCTACGGCGCTTTGCTTGGAACTGCACCAGCTTACTGCACCCCCATTAAGAATAAATACGTATCCGGTCTGCGACTTAGAGTCGTCCGGATCTATGTCAAAGCTTGCATCGACGTAACGTTTTACGGCGAGCTCTTTGTCACCTCCATATACGAGAAACATCTCCTTAGTCCTTTTCAGATACTTCAGGATATTCTTGACCGCCGTCCAGTGATCCACTCCTGGATTACTCTGGAACCTGCCTGCCATACTTATGGCTAGGCTAACGTCCGGTCTAGTGCACAACATTGCATACATGATAGAACCTATGGCTGAAGCATAGGGGACGGAACTCATTGTCTTTCTATCTTCCTCGGTTGCTGGGCACTGAGTCTTACTCAATTTTATACCTTGTAATACTGGCAAGAACCCTTTCTTGGACTGATCCATTTTGAAGTTCTTCAAAACTTTATCAAGGTATGTGCTTTGTGAAAGTCCTATCAGGCGTTTCGATCTATCCCTATAGATCTTAATGCCTAGAACGTAAGCAGCTTCTCCTAGGTCCTTCATAGAGAATCTTTTATTCAAGTAACATTTTATGCTCTCCAAAAGCTCCATGTTGCTTCCAATCAGCAATATGTCATCCACATATAATATTAGAAACGCCACAGAGCTCCCACTCACTTTCTTGTAAATACAAGATTCTCCAACCACTTGTATAAACCCAAATGCTTTGATCACCTCATCAAAGCGTTTATTCCAACTCCGAGATGCTTGCACCAGTCCATAAATGGATCGCTGGAGTTTGCACACTTTGTTAATATTTTTAGGATCGACAAAACCTTCGGGTTGCATCATATACAACTCTTCCTTAAGGAAACCATTAAAGAACGCCTTTTTGACATCCATCTGCCAGATTTCATAATCGAAAAATGCAGCTATTGCTAACATGATTCGGACGGACTTAAGCATCGCTACAGGTGAGAATGTCTCATCATAGTCAATTCCTTGAACTTGTGAAAAACCCTTTGCCACAAGTCGAGCTTTATAAACGGTCACATTACCGTCAGCGTCCGTCTTCTTCTTAAAGATACATTTGTTCTGAATAGCCTTGCGGCCTTCAGGTAGTACTTCCAAAGTTCACACTTTGTTTTCATACATTGATCCTATCTCGGACTTCATGGCCTCCAGCCATTTGTTGGAATCCGGGCTCACCATTGCTTCTTCATTATTCGAGGCTCATTGTTGTCCAACAACATAATTGATTAGATGGGATTACCGTACCACTCTGGAGTAGTACGCGGTCTCGTCGACCTACGAGGTCCGACAGGAACTTGATCCGGAGTTTCCTGATCATCATCATTAACTTCCTCCTCAACCGGTGTCGCAACGACACGGGTTTCCCCTTGCCCTGTGCCACCATCCAAAGGGATGAGAGGTTTGAGAACCTCATCAAGTTCTATCTTCCTCCCACTCAATTCTCTCGAGAGAAACTCCTTCTCGAGAAAAGCTCCATTTTTAGCAACAAACACTTTGCCCTCGAATTTGAGATAGAAGGTATACCCAACTGTCTCTTTTGGGTAACCTATGAAGACGCACTTTTCCGCTTTGGGTTCCAGCTTTTCAGGCTGAAGCTTTTTGACATAAGCATCACATCCACAAACTTTAAGAAATGACAACTTTGGTCTTTTGCCATACCACAGTTCATATGGTGTCGTCTCAACGGATTTTGATGGTGCCCTATTTAAAGTGAATGCAGCTGTTTCTAATGCATAACCCCAAAACGATAACGGCAAATCGGTAAGAGACATCATAGATCGCACCATCTCTAAAAAGTATGATTACGACGTTCGGACACGGCATTACGTTGTGGTGTTCGAGGCGGTGTCAAGTGTGAAATAATTCCACATTGTCTTAAGTGAGCACCAAACTCGAAACTCAGATATTCACCCCCACGATCAGACCGTAGGAACTTGATGCTCTTGTTACGATGATATTCGACTTCACTCTGAAATTGTTTGAACTTTTCAAATGTTTCAGACTTGTGCTTCATCAAGTAGACATAACCATATCAACTCAAATCGTCAGTGAAGGTGAGAAAATAATGATATCCGCCGCATGCCATGATACGTCTCCATCGTATCTACTTTTCCAAACTCTTTTGCCCTTGTTTTGGACTCAAACTTGCATGATTTGAATGGAACTAACCCGGACTAATGCTATTTTCAGCAGAATTGCCATGGTGTTGTTTTTGTGCACAAATGAAAGTTCTCGGAACGTCCTAAAAATTTACGGAGAATATTTCTGGAAAATATGAAAAATACTTGCGCAAAGATCCACCGGAGGGGGTGAGCCAGTGAGCCACAAGCCCTGTGGCCGCGGCCACCCCCCTAGGCCGCAGCGTCAGGGCTTGTGGGGCCACGTGGCTCTGCCGCCCCCAAACTCAGCTCTATATATTCCCTTTCGTCCCGAAAAAAATCAAGAGAGAAGATTTCATCGCGTTTGCGACACGGAGGCGCCACCACATCCTATTCTTCATCTGGAGGGCAGATCTGGAGTCCGTTTTGGGCTCCGGATCAAGGAGATCGTCGCCATCGTCATCATCAACCTTCTATCCTCTCCAATTCCATGAAGCTCTTCATCGTTCACGAGTAATCTATTCATAGGCTCGCTGGGCGGTGATGAGTAGGATGAGATCTATCATGTAATCGAGTTAGTTTTGACGGGGATTGATCCCTAGTATCCACTATGTTTCTGAGATTGATGTTGCTACTACTTTGCCATGCTTAATGCTTGTCACTAGGGCCCGAGTGCCATCATTTCAGATCTGAAATTATTATATTGTCACCAATATATGTGTGTTTTAGATCCGATCTTGCAAGTTGTAGTTACCTACTATGTGTTATGATCCGGCAACCCCGGAGTGACAATAACCGGAACCACTCCCGGTGATGACCATAGTTTGAGGAGTTCATGTGTTCACCAACTGCTAATGCGTTGGTCCGGTTCTTTTTTAAAAGGAGAACCTTAATATCCCCTAGTATCCATTTGGACCCCGCTGCCACGGGAGGGATGGACAATAGATGTCATGCAAGTTCTTTTCCCTAAGCCCGTATGACTACACACGGAATGCATGCCTACATCACATTGACGAACGGGAGCTAGCCACATATCTCTCCGTGTTATAACTGTTGCATAATGAATGTCATCCAACAAATCACCGATCCATTGCCTACGAGTTTGTCCCACTGCCTTTGTTACTTGCTCTGCCGTTACTACTGTTTCTGCTGCTGTTACTACTATTGCTGCTATTGTTACTTGCTGCTGCTGTTATTTGCTACTGTTGCTACTTGCTACTGCTGTCACTACTGCCGTTCCTTGCCACTGTTGTTACTTGTTACACTACTGCTACCTTCTACAATACTTTTCTGGCGCCATTGAATACAACCGTTAAGAATAGTCTGCCTTGTCACCAGATCTTTCCTAGCACCGTTGCTATCATACTACTTTGCTACTCATACTTTGCTTTGCAGATACTAATATTTCAGGTGTGGTTGAATCTGACACATTCAGCTGCTAATACTTGAGAGTATTCTTTCACTTCCCGTCGTGCGAACCAACAAATTTGGGTTGAATACTCTACCCTCGAAAACGGCCGCGATCCCACGCGCTGGTGGGCTATTGCAAGACAATTTCTAATTGTTGAGCAACCGGAAGCAACTCTTTTCTGGCTCCGTTGTCGTGGAGGCATCAAGTCAGGAATAGTTGCACGTCAACAACATTTTTCTGGCGCCGTTGCCGGGGAAGGATAGCTATATTCTCTGATTCACTTGGGATTTATATCTGCTAATCACTATGAAGAATCTGAAAGATCCACGAACCAAAGTCTTGCCCTCAACTACGAGGGGAGGTAAGGAATTGCCATC
Organism: Hordeum vulgare subsp. vulgare; assembly: GCF_904849725.1. Lineage (NCBI taxonomy): Eukaryota > Viridiplantae > Streptophyta > Magnoliopsida > Poales > Poaceae > Hordeum > Hordeum vulgare. Next base: position 457,390,663 of record NC_058522.1, read on the forward strand.
TAGCTCTGTACTTGATTCACCTTCAGTTATGAGTAAGTTTGCGACACCACCTCCTGCTAGAAATCTTGATATGTCGCATGTGCTTGATGATGCTTATGATGCTACTATGCCTGATACTGCTAGAGATGCTATGTCTGATACTGCTAGAGATGCTATGCCTGATACTGCTAGAGATGTTATGCCTGATACTGCTAGAGATGGTATGCTTGATACTGCTTTGCCTGATGATGCTAGAGATGCTATTTTGCCAAATGATGCTATGTTTGATACTGCTTTGCCTGATGATGCTAGAGATGCTATTTTGCCAGATGATGCTATGCTTGATACTGCTAGAGATACTACTTTGCCTGATATGCCACTAGGGGTATTCCTTGATGCTCATATTGCTAGAGTTATTGCCAATGCTCGTGATGCTTCTGAAACTGCCGATACTATTGAGAGAGAACCTGCTTTTGCTCCTGCTAGATCTAGCTCTCCTAGATATGAATTGCCTGATATACCCGAGGGTTATGTTATGGAGGGAGAGATAGCTGAGGATTTTCTTGAGTGTAAGGATGCCTATGATGCTGAGAAATTACTTCTCAAGTGGAAGGAAAAATCTCCGAAAGCTAGGATGAAATACGACCCGAAGTTTGCCACTTCACCTATCTTTATTACCGATGAGGATTATGAATTCTCTGTCGACCCTGAGGTAATCTCTCTAGTCGAATCTGATCCTGTCCACGGTTATGAGTCTGAGACGGTCGTAGCCCATCTTACCAAACTACATGATATAGCCACCCTTTGCACTAATGAGGAGAAGATCCTCTACTACTATATCCTTAAGCTGTTTCCTTTCTCTCTAAAGGATGACGCTAAAGCCTGGTTCACTTCTCTTGGTCCTGGATGTGTGAGTAGTCCCCAGGATATGGTCTATTACTTCTGCGAGAAATATTTCCCTGCCCATAAGAAGCAAGCTGCCTTGTAGGAAATATACAACTTTGCTCAATTCAAAGAAGAGAGTCTCCCACAAGCTTGGGGGAGGCTCATCCAGCTACGGAATGCTTTGCCTGATAACCCTCTTAAGAAGAACGAGATACTTGATATCTTCTATAACGGACTTACCGATGCTTCTAGAGACCACCTAGATAGTTGTGCCGGTTGTGTTTTTAGGGAACGAACTATAGAACAAGCTGAGATTCTACTAAATAATATCTTGATCGACGATAATGCTTGGACTATTCCCGAACCACCTCCTAAGCCAACTCCGAAGAAAAGAGGTATTCTATTCCTTAGTCCTGAAGATATGCAAGAAGCCAAGAAATCTATGCAAGAGAAAGGCATTAGATCTGAAGATGTCAAAAATCTACCACCTATCGAAGAGATCCATGGTCTCGATAATCTGTTACAGGTAGTAGAAGTAAATTGTCCGCGTAGGTTTGATAAGAGTGATATTCCTTTTGACAAACTTGCTAGCCTATGCTTTGATGAATTTGACAACTTTGTTGCCAAACAACAGAGTTTCAATGATTACGTTAGCAGACAATTGGAACAAAGTACTCGTATGCTTAGTCCTTCAAGTACTTGTGTAGACAGAAATGTCAATGATCTGAAGCTTCTGAGTAAACATGCCTCTATGATTACTACTCAGGTAGAACAAGTACTTAAAGCTCAGAATGACTTGCTCAATGAATTAAATGACAACTCTGTCAGAGTCATTACTAGAGGAGGCAAAATGACTCGGGAACCTTTGTATCCTGAAGGCCATCCTAAGAGAATTTATCAAGATTCTCAAGGAATTAATGCTGATACACCCAGTCATCCTAGGAAGATGAAGAAGGATGATAGAAACCTACATGTCAGTTCACCAAATACTGTCACACCTGAAGAACCAAATGATATTTCTATGTCTGATGCAGAAACACAATTTGGTGATGAACATGAACCTGGTGACAATATGGACAGCGATGTTCATAATAATGCTCAACCTAGAAATGATAAGGATGTGGAGATTGAACCTACGGTTAATCCTGATAACCATCAACCTAAGAGATACGATAAGAATGACTTCACTGCTAGGAAGCATGGTAAAGAAAGGGAGCCATGGGTTCAGAGACCTATGCCCTTTCCTCCTAAGCCATCCAAGAAAAAGGATGATGAGGATTTTGAGCGCTTCATTGAAATGATAAGACCCATCTTTCTGCAGATGTGGCTAATTGATATGCTCAAAATATCTCCATATGCCAAGTACATGAAAGATATCGTGACCAATAAACGGAATATACCAGATCTTGAGATCTCCACCATGCTTGCCAATTACACTTTCAAAGGTGGAACTCCTAAGAAACTTGGTGATCCCGGAGTGCCCACTATACCTTGCTCCATTAAAGGAAACTAGGTAAGAACTACCTTATGTGACGTTGGAGCCGGTGTTAGTGTTATGCCTCTCTCTCTTTATCATAGACTTGAACTGGATAAGTCGACACCCACTGAAATTTCTCTGCAAATGGCCGACAAATCAACTGCTTTCCCTGTCGGCATTTGCGAGGATGTGCCTGTTGTGGTTTCTAACACCACGATCTTAACAGACTTTGTTATCTTGGATATTCTCGAGGACGATGCCATGGCTGTCATCCTCGGAAGACCCTTTTTAAACATTGCAGGGGCTGTTATAGATTGCAACAAAGGTAATGTCACTTTCCATGTCAACGGTAATGAGCATACAGTGCACTTCCCGAAGAAACGATATCAAGTACATTGCATCAATGCTATCGAAAAAACTTCATCGATTCTTATTGGGAGCTTTGAATGCCCTATTCCTCGTGTCAAGATGAAGTATGATTTGCTTGTTGGGGAGATACATATCCCCATAGAGGTGACTTAGTGGTTATTCGACAATTTTCCGTTTCCTTTTGCGATTTGAAAAAGTTTTGTCATGAGGATTTGATCAACCCCATTAACAGATTTCTTTCGATAACCATTAAATGGATGAATCAAAGAGTCACATACCTCTGTTTTAAGCTTTCACTTTCTGTTGCTTAGAAGAAAAATGATAGCTTTAGTTTAGTTTTCCCTGTTTCCTGTTTTAGCGTCCCGGAGAAAAGTACCCCAAAAATAAAGGTTCTCCGATGGTCCTGAAAATCAAATATGATTTTTTTCTGGATTTTTTGAAAAATACTTGGACTAAGAGCTCGCCTGGGGGCCACATCAGTGGGCCACAAGCCCTGACGCCGCGGGCTCCCCCCTGGCCACGACCACGAAGCTTGTGGGGCCCACAAGGACCCCCCCTCCACTCATTCCAGCTCCCATCCTCTTCTTCTACCTCCAGAAAAAATCGTTTCACAGCTCAAACCCATGTTCTTGCTCATTTGGCTGTGATTTTCGATCTCCTTGCTCAAAGAACCATTCTCCGAACCGTTTTAGGGAAATTACTCCTTGGTAAGTGACTCCTCCATTGGCCCAATTAGTTTCTAATCTAGTGCTTTATCCTTCGCTTATTCTTGGTACGTTGGTGACCCTGTTCTTGAGCTTGAAATGTTGATTTTAGCTGGTCCCAAGTAGTTTTAGCACGTTATACGGTCTCTAGGCACTAGTAGGAGTAGTTGCTACAAGGTGTGGTTTGTCTTTATTCACTTTTCTCTTGAACTTCAAAAGTTTCAGCAAAAAGAAATTATGACCAGGAGGAAGTTTCATGGTGGTTCCTCAAGTAAGAAGGGTCCCCGCCTTTCTATTCATGAGCCCGATCTTTATCAACTAAGGGACGCACCGGTACAACCATGTGAATGGCCTTCCGATGAGTTCATGATCGAATCAGGCTTCAAGGATGAGTTTGATACACTTGTCCGCAATGCCAGGTTAGAAGTGTTCCTCTCAGATAAATGTGAACAGTATGCTATGCTCACTGCCTCTTCCGTGCGTAGATTTAAATTTTCAGTTGGTCGTGACTCATGCATACTGTTTGATCTGTATGATAAATCCTACACCATGGATTTGGAGGAATTCAATAGGATTTGCAAGATACCCGATGGGGGTAGTCTTAATGATCCTGCTAAGTCTTCAGTTAATGATTTTGTCTCTAGTATAACTATTGGAGAAACTAGAGACATCATGCAAGCTACCATAGGAAGCATTCATTTCCATGCCTTGCACTACTTTGCCCTCTTCATAGGTAGATGCATTAACGGCAAGGTTGAACATTGTCACCTATGCGCATCCGACCTTAGTATCCTTAAGAGCGCAGTGACGGGTGACAAAAGCTTCAACATGGGGGCTATTATAGCAAGGAGGCTGAATAAGAATGCTATTGATGGGGATTTCTTTGGCGCGATCTATGCCACTCGCATAGCAAATTTTCTTGGAGTACCCATCCGCGTAGGAGATCCCCCGCTCCATACAGCTTTCCTTGACCGCATCGCTATGACACGCTACCAGTTCCTTGAGAGGGATGATGAATCCCTCCTATACCGATTGATATTTAACGGACATCGTGTTTTCCATATTACCCTTCCTGCTCCTGCTTTCTTTTACTTTCAGGTAAAACAGAGATATTATATAACCAGAGGAGAGGTAGAGGAGTATGAGAGGGAGGCGAAGGCTGCTCGTCTCCGTGAGGCATCTATTCACGCAGTGGCTGCAGCGCTCCCGTATAACCCCGATTATGATTTTGGGTTTCGCCAGGACCGTCCTTGGGAGTAGACCAAGCTAGGCCAAAAGCCTAAGCTTGGGGGAGTACGGGTTTGCACCAGCTTTACATTCATGCTTATGCTTTCACTTTGTTAGTCGGTGTTTACACTTTGCCACTGTATTATCCATGCTAGTTTATTTTTGTTTTCTTGCTTTCTTGTTTTGTGTCCTTTTGAGAAAACCCAAAAATATTTTCCTTTCTTCTTTTGCTTGTTGGGAGTTTTCCCGTGTAAATAGTTTTCTTTTTCTTTGGGTCAAGGTAGAAGATATTGGTTACAATATTTAGTGGCTCTTGCATGCATACCTATTTAGCTTTCAAAGAGCCATATTACTTTGTCTTATCCTTTGTGTTTGCCTGCAGATTCGGCTTTAGTCCAATGCACGAGCTCTCTTATCATTGTTCACATCGTTCGATCATGCAAGTGAAAGGCAATAATGATGATATATGATGAAGTGACTGAGTCTAGAAAAGCTGGTATGAACTTTATCTATTTTGTTTTTGTAAATATGACTAGCTTGTCGTCCCAGATTCAGCTTTGTTGTGAGAGAACCATGTTTGCAATGACAACTTAGAGATCATAGTTTTTGATGCCATGCTTATTTAACTAGGAGATTATAATGGTTTGTCTTGAATGACAACATAGATTTTGAGATGACTATGATGTAGTATGATAGGATGGTATTCTCCTTTGAATGATTCAAGTGGCTTGACTTGGCGCATGTTCATGCATGTTCGTGTTCATGGTGATTTATATCCTGCTCTTCCTTGCACTCAATGTTAGTCAAACTCATTGCATCTTGATGACTATTGTCGCTCTCTAGTTGGTCGCTTCCCAGTCTTTTGCTAGCCTTCAATTGTACTAAGTGGAATACTGCTTGTACATCCACCTTCATAAACCCAAGAGTTTTTTCATGAGAGTCCACCATACCTACCTATTTGCGGTATCTACCTGCCATTCCAAGTAAATTTGCATGTGCCATTCTCTAAACCTTCAAGAAATAATCTGTTTTGCATGCCCGAACCGCTCATGTGGTGACAGGGGGCTATTGGTATCTTCCATGTTAGGCGTGTTATCCTCGACATGTGTTTATTCACTGTCATTCATGAGAAAGGGGCCGGTAATTGGAATGCCCAGTTCCACGCTTAAATCAAAAACATAACTGTAAAACAAGACTCCCCCCGGATTGATGTTAGTATGGACGGTACCCGAGGATTCTGCTAGCCGTGGACTGTGATTAATTGGTGGTGGGGGAGTTAAAACTTTACTTTTCTGTTTGGGAACGGCCTATAGCATGAGTAGCATGGAAGATATTGAGAACTCTTGGTCATTGCGTTGACAATGAAAGCATGCCACCCAAAATTATTATCTCTGTTTTCAAAGCTTGAGCTCTGGCACCTCTCCAAATCAATGCTTCCCTCTGCGAAGGGCCTGTCTATTTATTTTCCTGTTGAGTCACCCTCTTCTTATATAAGCACCAATTAGAGAGCACATCTATCATTTTTATGCTTTGCTTTTGATTGATATTGAGTATGACTATGACTGGATCTTCCTTGCTATGAATTACAATGTTTAGTCAACCCTTTATCTTTGAAAGTGCTCTGCATTTATGTTTTGCGGTCTCAGAAAGAGCTAGCGAGATACCACCTATTCATATTGCTTCATGCTTGCTTTGATTGAATTGTTGGTATCTGAAACTCATTATTATTTGCTCGCTAGATGATTATGCCATTGATATTAGTTTACCGTGAGACCTTTGTGTCACTTGCTTATGTGGTTAACTTGTGATCTTGCTGAAATTATGGTTATGAGTTAGACATAGTTGCAACAACAAGATCAAACAGAGTTTGTCAAAGTTTTTCTTTCTCTTTCAGTTTGTCAACTGAGTTGCTTGAGGACAAGCAAGGTTTTAATCTTGGGGGAGTTTGATACGTCTCCATCGTATCTACTTTTCCAAACTCTTTTGCCCTTGTTTTGGACTCTAACTTGCATGATTTGAATGGAACTAACCTGGACTGACGCTGTTTTTAGCAGAATTGCCAAGGTGTTGTTTTTGTGCAGAAATGAAAGTTCTCGAAACATCCTGAAAATTTATGGAGAATATTTCTGGAAAATATGAAAAATACATGCGCAAAGATCCACTGGAGGGGTTGAGCCAGTGGGCCACAAGCCCTGTGGCGGCGGCCACCCACCAGGCTGCGGCGTCAGGGCTTGTGGGGCCCATGTGTCTCTGCCGCCCCCAAACTCAGCTCTATATATTCCCTTTCGTCCCGAAAAAATCAAGAGAGAAGATTTCATCGCGTTTGCGACACGGAGGCGCCGCCACATCATGTTCTTTATCTGGAGGGCAGATCTGGAGTCCGTTTTGGGCTCTGGATCAAGGAGATCGTCGCCATCGTCATCATCAACCTTCTTCCCTCTCCAATTCCATGAAGCTCTTCATCGTTCGTGAGTAATCTATTTGTAGGCTCGTTGGGCGTTGATGAGTAGGATGAGATCTATCATGTAATCGTTAGTTTTGACGGGGATTGATCCCTAGTATCCACTATGTTCTGAGATTGATGTTGCTACTACTTTGCCATGCTTAATGCTTGTCACTAGGTCCCGAGTGCCATGATTGCAGATCTGAAATTATTATGTTGTCACCAATATATGTGTGTTTTAGATCCGATCTTGCAAGTTGTAGTTACCTACTATTGTTATGATCCGACAACCCCGGAGTGACAATAACCGGAACCACTCCCGGTGATGACCATAGTTTGAGGAGTTCATGTGTTCACCAAGTGCTAATGCGTTGGTCCGATTCTTTATTAAAAGGAGAACCTTAATATCCCGTAGTATCCATTTGGACCCCGCTGCCACGGGAGGGATGGACAATAGATGTCATGCAAGTTCTTTTCCCTAAGCACGTATAACTACACACAGAATGCATGCCTACATACATTTGACGAACGGGAGCTAGCCACATATCTCTCCGTGTTATAACTGTTGCATGATGAATGTCATCTAACAAATCACCGATCCATTGCCTACGAGTTTGTCACACTACCTTTGTTACTTGCTCTGCCGTTACTACTGTTGTTGCTGCTGTTACTTGCTTTGCTCTACTGCTGTTACTACTGTTGCTGCTACTATTACCTGCTGCTGCTGTTACTTGCTACTTTTGCTGCTTGCTACTACTGTCACTACTGCCGTTCCTTGCCACTGCTGTTACTCGTTACGCTGCTGCTACCTACTACAATACTTTTCTGGCGCCGTTGATACAACCGTTAGGAATAGTCTGCCTTGTCACCAGATCTTTCCTAGCACCGTTGCTATCATACTACTTTGCTACTGATACTTTGCTTGAAGATACTAATCTTTCAGGTGTGGTTGAATCTGACACATTCAGTTGCTAATACTTGAGAGTATTCTTTCACTTCCCGTCGTGCGAACCAATAAATTTGGGTTGAATACTCTACCCTCAAAAACTGTTGTGATCCCACGCGCTGGTGGGCTATTGCAAGACAATTTCTAATTGTTGAGCAACTGGAAGCAACTCTTTTCTGGCTCCGTTGCCGTGGAGGCATCAAGTCGGGAATAGTTGCACGTCAACATGCCTCCACACTCATCGGACCACACACATCGGTATGTATGATTTCCAACAAGTCACTTGCACGCTCCATTGTTCTGGAGAACGGAGTTTTAGTCATCTTGCCCATGAGGCATGGTTCACACGTGTCAAGTGAATCAAAGTCAAGTGACTCCAAAAGTCCATCGGTATGGAGTTTCTTCATGCACTTTACACCAATATGACCTCAGCGGCTGTGCCATAAAAACATGGTGCTACCATTGTTAACTCTAACTCTTTTAGTCTCAATGTTATGTATATGTGTATTATCACTATCAAGATTCAATATGAACAATCCTCTCACATTGGGTGCATGACCATAAAAGATATTACTCATAGAAATAGAACAATCATTATTCTCTGACTTAAACGAGTAACCGTCTCGCAATAAACAAGATCCAGATATAATGTTCATGCTCAACGCAGGCACTAAATAAAATTTATTCAAATTCATAACTAATCCTGATGGTAACTGAAGTGAAACTGTGCCGACGGCGATTACATCAACCTTGGAACCATTTCGCACGCGCATCGTCACTTCATCCTTCGCCAGCCTTCGCTTATTCCGCAGTTCCTGTTTCGAGTTGCAAATATGAGCAACAGAACCGGTATCGAATACCCTGGCACTACTACGAGAGCTGGTTAAGTACACATCAATAACATGTATATCGAATATACCTGATTTTTCTTTGGCCGCCTTCTTATCAGCCAGATACTTGGGGCAGTTGCGCTTCCAGTGACCCATACCCTTGCAATAATAGCACTCCGTTTCAGGCTTAGGTCCAACTTTGGGTTTCTTCGTCGGATTGGCAACAGGCTTGCCACTCTTCTTTGAATTACCCTTCTTTCCTTTGCCGTTTCTCTTGAAACTAGTGGTCTGATTCACCATCAACACTTGATGCTCTTTACGGAGTTCTGACTCTGTGACTTTCAGCGTCGTGAATAACTCGCCGGGTGACTTGTTCATCCCTTGCATGTTATAGTTCAACACGAAGCCCTTATAGCTTGGTGGCAGTGATTGAAGAATTCTGTCAGTGATAGCCTCTTGCGGGAGTTCAATCCCCAACTCAGCTAGACGGTTTGAGTACCCAGACATTTTGAGCACATGTTCACTGACAGACGAATTCTCCTCCATCTTGCAAGCATAGAATTTATCGGAGGTCTCATACCTCTCGATCCGGGCGTTCTTCTGAAAGATAAACTTCAACTCCTGGAACATCTCATATGCTCCATGATGCTCAAAGCGACGTTGAAGTCCCGGTTCTAAGCCATACAAGACTGCACATTGAACTACTGAGTAGTCCTCCTTGTGTGCTAACCAAGCGTTCTTAGCATCTTGGTCAGCCATGGCGGATGGTTCATCTCCTAGCACAGCATTAAGGACATAATCCTTCTTCCCAGCTTGCAGGAGCAACTTAAGATTACGAGCCCAATCTACAAAGTTGCTTCCATCATCTTTCAACTTAGCTTCCTCTAGCAACGTATTAAAATTCAGGGCGACTGTCGCGTGAGCCATTGATCTACAACACAAATATATTCAAAGTGGACTTAGACTATGTTCAAGATAATTAGAGTTTAACTAATCAAATTACTTGCTAAACTCCCACTCAAAAAGTACATCTCTCTAGTCATTTGAGTGGTTCATGATCCAATTCCACTAGCTCAAGTCCGATCATCACGTGAGTTGAGGATAGTTTCAATGGTAAGCATCCATATGCTAATCATATCAACTATATGATTCATGATCGACCTTTCGGTCTCATGTGTTCCGAAGCCATGTCTGCACATGCTAGGCTCGTCAAGCTTAACCCGAGTGTTCCGCGTGAGCAACTGTTTTGCACCCGTTGTATGTGAACATTGAGTCTATCGCACCCGATCATCATGTGGTGTCTTGAAACGACGAACTGTAGCAACGGTGCACAGTCGGGGAGAACACAATTTCGTCTTGAAATTTTAGTGAGAGATCACCTCATAATGCTACCGTCGTTCTAAGCAAAAAAAGGTGCATAAAAGGATTAACATCACATGCGATTCATAAGTGACATGATATGGCCATCATCATGTGCTTCTTGATCTCCATCACCAAAGCACCGGCACGATCTTCTTGTCACCGGCGCCAGACCATGATCTCCATCAACGTGTCTCCATCGGGGTTGTCGTGCTACTCATGCTATTACTACTAAAGCTACGTCCTAGCAATATAGTAAACGCATATGCAAGCACAAAAATTAGTTTAAAGACAACCCTATGGCTCCTGCCGGTTGCCGTACCATCGACGTGCAAGTCGATATTAACTATTACAACATGATCATCTCATACATTCCATATATCACATCACAAGCATACCCTGCAAAAACAAGTTAGACGTCCTCTAATTGTTGTTGCATGTTTTACGTGGTGACCATGGGTATCTAGTAGGATCGCATCTTACTTACACAAACACCACGACGGAGATGTATGAATTGCTATTTAACCTCTCTCCAAGGACCTCCTCAGTCAAATCAGATTCAACTACAGTTGGAGAAACCGACACTCGCCAGTCATCTTTGAGCAACGGGGTTGCTCGTAGCGATGAAACCAGTCTCTCGTAAGCGTACGAGTAATGTCGGTCCGAGCCGCTTCGATCCAACAATACCGCGGAACCAAGAAAAGACTAAGGAGGGCAGCAAATCGCACATCACCGGCCACAAAAACTTTTGTGTTCTACTCGAGATAACATCTACGCATGAACCTAGCTCATGATGCCACTGTTGGGGAATGTCGCACGGGAAATAAAAAAATTCCTACGCGCACGAAGACCTATCATGGTGATGTCTATCTACGACAGGGGATTTCCGATCTACGTACCCTTGTAGATCGCACAGCAGGAAGCGTTAAGAAACGCGGTTGATGTAGTGGAACGTCCTCACGTCCCTCGATCCGCCCCGCGAACCGTCCCACGATCCGTCCCACGATCCGCTCCGATCTAGTGCCGAACGGACGACACCTCCGCGTTTAGCACACGTACAACTCGACGATGATCTCGGCCTTCTTGATCCAGCACGAGAGACGGAGAGGTAGATGAGTACTCCGGCAGCGTGACGGCGCTACGGAGGTTGGTGATGATCTTATCTCAGCAGGGCTCCGCCCGAGCTCCGCAGAAACGCGATCTAGAGGAAAAACTGTGGAGGTATGTGGTCGGGCTGCCGTGGCAAAGTTGTCTCAAATCAGCCCTAATACCTCTGTATATATAGGAGGGAGGGGAGGGACCTTGCCTTGAGGCTCAAGGAAGCCCCAAGGGGTCGGCCGAAGGGGGGGAGGAGGAATCCTCCTCCAATCCTAGTCCAACTAGGATTGGAAGGTGGAGTCCTTCCCTTCCTTCCCACTTCCCCCTTTTTTCACTTTGATTTTTTCTTCTCCTGCGCATAGGGCCTCTTGGGCTGTCCCACCAGCCCACTAAGGGCTGGTGCGGTACCCCTAAGGCCTATGGTCTTCCCCCGGGTGGGCTGGCCCCCCTGGTGAACACCCGGAACCCATTCGTCACTCCCGGTACATTCCCGGTAATGCTGAAAACTTTCCAGTAATCAAATGAGGTCATCCTATATATATCAATCTTCGTCTCCGGACCATTCCGGAAACCCTCGTGACGTCCGTGATCTCATCCGAGACTCCGAACAACATTCGGTAACCAACCATATAACTCAAATACGCATAAAACATCGCCGAACCTTAAGTGTGCAGACCTTGCGGGTTCGAGAACTATGTAGACATGACCCGAGAGACTCCTCGGTCAATATCCAATAGCGGGATCTGGATGCCCATATTCGATCCTACATATTCTCCGAAGATCTTATCGGTTGAACCTCAGTGGCAAGGATTCATATAATCCCGTATGTCATTCCCTTTGTCCTTCGGTATGTTACTTGCCCAAGATTCGATCGTCAGTATCCGCATACCTATTTCAATCTCGTTTTCCAGCAAGTCTCTTTACTCGTTCCGTAATACAATATCGCGTGACTTACACTAAGTCACATTGATTGCAAGGCTTGTGTGTGATGTTGTATTACCGAGTGGGCCCCGAGATACCTCTCCATCACATGGAGTGACAAATCCCAATCTTGATCCATACTAACTCAACGGACACCCTCGGAGATACCTGTAGGCATCTTTATAGTCACCCAGTTACGTTGTGACGTTTGATACACACAAGGCAATCCTCCGGTGTCAGTGAGTTATATGATCTCATGGTCATAGGAATAAATACTTGACACGTAGAAAACAGTAGCAACAAAATGACACGATCAACATGCTATGTTCATTAGTTTGGGTCTAGTCCATCACATGATTCACCCAATGATGTGATCCAGTTATCAAGCAACAACACCTTGTACATAGTCAGAAGACCTTGACTATCCTTGATCAATTGGCTAGCCAACTAGAGGCTTGCTAGGGACAGTGTTTTGTCTATGCATCCACACATGTATCTAAGTCTTTCATTCAACACAATTATAGCATGTATAATAAACGATTATCTTGATACATGAATTATAATAATAACTTATTTATCATTGCCTCTAGGGCATAATTCCAACAGAGAGGTCATATGCATTCTCAGAATGTTTTGAAGATAAAAACAAGGTCTCAAGATAATGACCTCATATCGCGAAGACATTAACTTTTGCATAGGACAAGTTGGTTCCAAACTTGTGCAAATGTGAGAAATTGCACAAATGTGGAATCAAACCATATTTTAAGCACAAGTAAAACACTTAGGAAGTTATGAGATTGATGTTTGAGTGCTTTCGGAAGAAAGTGGTTAAACAACAGTCGAAGATATTTGGAAATTCTATAGAGCAAACAAGCGGTAAAAATCTTATTTTATTTACCACAATGATGAACATGAAGAACATCTCGACTAGGCGGAGAGGCCAAGCGGTTCAATATGCCAAACTCTAACATGGTGGCGGCAGACAACTATGGCGACAGAGATGCGAAGACAATCACGACTGACATGATTATGAAGATGAAGGGGTCATGACAGTCAATTGCTTCTCCTCCTATGATGATGCAATCCTGTGGCGGTGCTAGGTTTTGGGAGCTCGAGAGTGTAGTGGGTATAAGCCTGACAGTAGATGTGTAGGGTACGAAAAGGATGGGCAGAGTCCCAGCTATGGCGAGGTTGTATGAGTTCAGGCCCCTCTACGGTGGAGGTAATAGCCCTACGTCTCAGTGCTCTGGGAGCTTGTTGTCGAGTGGAATATGGAATACAAATGAGTTGCTAACCCCTCTACCAGCGAGAGAGGGTGGCTTATATAGAGTGCGCTGCCCTCCACAACGGTTCCGGTATAGGGGTGGAGTAGTGGCGATTGAATGCGTACGTTACAGCTAACGTATGCCCTAAATGCTAATAAATGCACCTAGAAACGTACGACCGTTTCCCTCCAGGGGGGTTACGATGTACCGAGTGGTATCCAGTCGGTTAGCTTGATATCCTCCGAATGCCAGTCTCCGACTGGATGATCGAGGACCTATTACCGACTGGATGATGGGGACTCCTTAGTTCAGTCGGAACTCACAAAGGGCCTTGTCCTTTGTGAGGGGTAGTCCTTGGGTAGGACCTACAGGGCAGGCCTATGACCCTACCCTATGACTATAACCCCATCATTAGTCCCCGAATGGATTGGGGTTGGAACGACGAAGCGATGCTTGAAGTTTGGATCCGACTGGAACGGATTTGGCTTGGGCGTTGTTTGCCTCGATCCATTTTATCTTTTCTGACCAACGATCCGAGTGGAAATCTCCGTGGGACAAGCTGTCGAAAACCGAGTGCCTCCAGGGTATCTCTTGACGCGACTAGTCAACTGATAGCAGTGGATTTTCCGGGATCCTCAAATTTCGGTTTCCGTGCGCTCGGCGGGGATGACGCCAGCGCGCTCGAGTAGCGCCTGACGCCTCGATCCTCGCGCCTTCAACTCCTCCACTGATATCGCCGCGGCCGGTCGGGGGATAAAGTTTCGAGGCCACCTGCCAGCGACCTAGCCGGAACCTTACTTAAATCCCGGCGGCAAGGGTTTTTCGCTACGCCTACCGGATCATTTGCGGTTGCTTCGTCCTCCTCGCCTCCTCCAGCGCACCTAACCTCCCCACTCCTCCTCTCTCTCCGCGAACTCGCAACTTCCGCCATGACCAAGGGTCAAACCAGCAAGATGGAGGCGAGGAAGAAGAAGGGGAAGGTGGAGGCTCCTGCTCAGCGGCGGCAGCGTCCGCTGCCGGCGGGGTGGATTCAAGGCGACTTCCTCCCCTCCACGGTGACGGAGGGGGATCTGCTGCAGCTGGTGGAGGACGGGATGATCGTCCACAAGTCTTGGAGGCTGCCGGCTGAGAATGAGGTCGAGCCGGCACCCCGGGAGGGGGAGCGCGTCTTGCTGCTCAGCCATGTCTACCGAGGTTTCCCCCTGCCCCCGCATCCTTTCTTTAAGGGCATCCTGAACCACTTCGGGGCACAGCTTCACCACTTTCCACCGAATGCTATTGCCCATCTCTCTGCTTTCATCGTTATGTGCGAGTGTTTCCTCGGCTGCCCCCCCCATTGGGGGTTGTTCAAACATATATTCTCTGCTAGATCTCAGACTATCAAACGACTCAGCCAGTCGGATGATAAAACGCATCTTCTCCAACTCTGCGGAGGCTTAGGTTTCCAGAAAAAGAGTCGGAGTAGTTATCCTGCTCTTCAGCTGAGCGAGTCGGTCAGGAACTGGCAGTCGACGTGGTTCTACTGCCAAGACGTTGCCTGTCCGAATGCCTCTTCTGGGTTGCCCCCTTTTAGCCTAGATCGTCCTGTTCCACCTAAGCAGCTCGCGCTCACGAAGGCGGAGAAGCCCGACATCCAGCCCCTGGTCGACGCACTCGTAGACGTCGTCAGGAGGGGAGTCACCGGCATGGATTTGCTGGAGACTTTCCTTGGCCGGCGCATTCAACCACTGCAGGCTCGCGACCACGCCATGTGGCACTACTCGGGGACCGAGGACTCCACTCGGACTAACGTCCTGAGCGTGACCAAGGAGAAGGTGGTGTCGTGGGTGCTCCAGATCACAGGCGCCTACAAGAACCCCAGGGGGTCTCGGCGAGTGAGGGATTTCAGCGCGGACAATCCTCCTCCCAATCGGGTGAGTACCATGTGCCGAGTGCATGCATCTGTTTTAGTTTCATTGCTCTCTTGAATCTCTGCCAGTCACTTGATGTCGCTGACTGTTTTTCATGCAGAAGTAGACCAACTGGTTTTCTCCTGTCTCGAACGGGAACCCGGACGAGGAGGAGGAAGAAGGCAGCCAAGAGGGCAGCGTGGAGAGCGCTGAGTATGCCTCCGACAGTGGGGAGTCGGAGGAAGAGACTAGCGTGGAAGAGGAGGAAGACGAAGAGCAGGACTCGCCACCTCCGCAATTAGAGCATCGGACCAAGCGTCAACACGAGCGTGCCGTTCCCTCAGCCCCTCCGGCATCTTCGAGTGCTCCGCCCACTGCCCTAGTGCCCCCGATAGCTCGGAGCACCAAGAGGGCCAGGGATGCTGCCGCTGAGCCTGCGATTCAGTCTTCCAAGGCGGCCAAACCGAGTGGGTCCAAACCTCGGAGGGCTTTGCCGCGGATGAGGGTTGCTGTCCCCATCACCTCCACGTAAGTACATTGATCTTCTAATTTCTTCTGATATCTGAGTGAACTCCTGCTTATTGGTCGAATGGATTTCACTCGACAGAGTCGCTACTTGTGCCACCTCTCCGGCGCGCCAAGAGGATGACCCCATGGACACGGACAAAGTCCTCTCGTCCCAGCCAGGTGCGTTGTAGTGACTCCGAGTGTTTTATACTATCACGCCTCGAATTCTATCTTCAGTCTTGTCCTTCTCTTTTTTTGAGGTTTCGCGACATTCGGTCTGGCAGGGGCGATTTATGTGGGCGAGGGTGACCAGGAGGGGCCTAAGCCAGCCGCAGAGCCTATCCTTGGGGCCGTCCCGCCAGTTGCTGCTCACGCCGCCGACGTGCTGCCGACTGAGGCGCTGCCGCCGACTGAACCGGCGCTGGTGGTTGAAGAGCCGACTGGAGCGGACCTTGGGATGCCTCAGGAGCTTTTGACGATGCGAGGCTCGTCGAATGTCGATTTCAACATCCAGCGTTTCCCGGAGGAGCAGGTGGGAGCGGCCAAAGGAGCCATGATGCAGGCGGAGCTGGTGGCTGGAGAAGCCAAGAGGGCCTACGACTCCGTCACATCGTTGTACCAGCGGAGCTTGGAGCTGCGGGATGATATCCGAGTAAGTGGGCTTGTAAGTATTTACTTTTCTCTTGTAACCCATTGGGTGTTTTTGGATAGCATCTGTTGTTTGCAATGGGTTCACTCTGAGTGAACCCAGTGGGTGTTGTCCCTGAGACTTCTGTCGAGTGCTTGCACCAGCAGTTGTCTTTATACATATTGTCTTTGCTTTGGTCAAGTCTGCAAATAAAATGACCGACTGCAAGCAGTTGTGGCACTCGGAGTGCACTTACTGTAAGAGTCCCCGAGAGTAATTTGTACTCACGTCGGGTAGTATTGGCCTCGTAGGCGTAGGTGGTAACATGCATCTCAATAGGGCGGGCCTGCTTGAGTTGCATGCCAGTGGGGTTACTCTTAGTGAACCCACTGGGTGTAGTCCCCGAGACCGCTGTCGACTGCTTGCGTTGGCAGGGGTCTGAAGAACTTAGACTTTTATTGCTGAATTATCTGATTATCTCTTGGTGCTGGTTGGCAGAAAACTTGTGAAATGGGGACCGCATATGAGACTCTCAGGGCGGAGAAGATTCAGTTTGCTGGTGAGCGGAATGCGGCACTCCTTGCAATGGATGGCATGAAGGTGGTTCTGGCGGAGCGAGAGAAGTCGCTGGAGCAGGCTCGTGAAGCGAACAAAATGCTGACTGAGGAAGTTGAAAAGATGGGGAAACAAAGGACTGCTCTGATGGGACAAATGGACGTGCTGAACAAACGGTGCAGAGCGGAGGAGAAATACGTCAGTGACTGGGCTCGGCAGATGATGACGCGTCTGGCTGGTAAGTCCTACTTTTTCCGAGTGCTTGTGTTATGCGCGTCACACTCGGTGCTTATTGTTTGCTTGTCCTGTTGTCGCAGATTTTTTCTTTGACGCTGAAGCTGAAGCAGCTGATGTGGAGCGGTCGATTCTCGAGAACGTTCCACTCGGCGAGGACGCCAATCGGGATCTGCTCCGGGTGCACATCCGCGTGGGCAAAGTTGGCCCTTTCATCGGTCGACTGAGAGAAGTCGTCGATCGAATTGACAAGGAGCTTTGGCCAGAAGATGAGTCGCGGCAGGAGATAGAGAACCTGATGGCTTGACTGGAGGAGATTCCGAACCGAGTGCAGTCGTGGAAGAAATCTGCAGCTCGTTGTGGTGCAGATGTTGCTCTGTCCCTGGTCCGAGTCTATTGCAAGGAGGTGCGCGAGGAAAAGCTGAAGACATTGAAGGTGGCCAACACGAAGAAACTTCGATTCGAAGACTTCATGGAAACCTTCCTTGAAAGTGCCACCCGCATCGCCGACGGTATTGATCTGGACACGTTCGTAGAGCCCTCCAGTCCTGGCGCCGATCCAAACGACGCGTAAGAAAACATTATCCTCGGTATGCCGAGTGTCGCTGTGTAAGAAACTTTGGCCACTTCTATTGGCCGTTACGTTCTCGTTTCGGTGTGGGTAAGCTTGATCCACACCGAGGCACTATCTTTGGTTGAACTTTGAATCGAATCTTTTGCTCTTCTGTTGCAATTTTGACTCGAGTTTTTGTTTGGAGTTTCTTGGTGAAACCAAAGGCAAACATTCGGAACATGTCAGTTGTCTTGACATCTGCATGAGCCTCATTGAGGGTCCGTAGAATTGCCGATTGGATCTGTATGATCACCGAGTGGATCGGGGGGATCGTCGAAGGCATGTGGGTGCTTAGGCGATTTTGCATCGCATCTAAGTCCCCGGGTGTGGCATTAAGTGCACACTCGAAGAAGTTAATACTTAGGCAATTTGTGAGACCATCTAAGTCCCCGAGTATGACGGTAAGCGCATACTCGGAGAAAGTTAATACTTAGGCGATTCTGGATCGCAGCTAAGCCTCCGAGTGCGACGTTAAGTGCACACTCGGAGAAAGTTAATACATAGGCGATTCTGGATCACAGCTAAGCCCCCCGAGTGTGACGTTTAGTGCACACTCGGAGGAAGTTAGAACTTAGGCGATTCTGGATCGCAGCTAAGTCCCCGAGTGCGACATTTAGTGCACAATCGGAGAAATGTATTACTTAGGTGATTCTTGATCACAGCTAAGTCCCCGAGTGCGACGTTTAGTGCACACTTGGAGGAAGTTAGAACTTAGACGATTCTGGATCGCAGCTAAGTCTCAGAGTGCGACGTTTAGTGCACACTCGGAGAAATGTATTACTTAGGTGATTCTTGATCACAGCTAAGTCCCCGAGTGCGACGTTTACTGCACACTCGGAGGAAGTTAGAACTTAGGTGATTCTGGATCGCAGCTAAGTCCCCGATTGCGACGTTTAGTGCACACTCGGAGAAATGTATTACTTAGGTGATTCTTGATCACAGCTAAGTCCCCGAGTGCGAGGTTTAGTGCACACTCGAAGTAAGTTACAACTTAGGCGATTCTGGATCGCAGCTAAGTCCCCGAGTGCAACGTTTAGTGCACACTCGGAGGAAGCTAGAACTTAGGCGATTCTGGATCGCAGCTAAGTTTTTTTTTGAGACCAGAGTCTGCGACCGCGGAAGAACTTTGAACCTGCAAAAACTCAGTCTGCTTTATATTATTTCACCGATACTTGTTCTTTACATTGCTTCAGTCGACGGTCACGTGTAGAAGCGCTTCAGGAGATCTCCGTTCCATGCTCGCGGCTCGTCTGTCTCCCTGTCGACATTGTAGAGTCTGTATGCTCCATTGTTCAGCACCTTTGAGATGATGAAGGGTCCTTCCCAGGCAGGAGCCAACTTGTGAGGTCTTTGCTGATCTACTCGGAGCACCAGGTCGCCTGCTTGGAACGTACGACTCCTGACGTGTCGCGCATGAAAACGCCGCATATCTTGTTGATAAATGGTTGAGCGAGTCAGTGCCATCTCGCGCTCCTCCTCTAGAAGGTCCACTCCGTCTTGCCTTGCTTGTTCTGCTTCAGCTTCAGAGAAGAGTTCGACTCGTGGAGCATTGTGAAGTAAGTCACTCGGAAGGACTGCTTCTGCTCCATAGACGAGGAAGAACGGTGATCGCCCTGTAGATCTGTTCGGGGTTGTGCGAAGACCCCAAAGTACTAAAGGTAACTCGGTGACCCATGCGCCAGCGGCGTGTCCCACCTCTCGCAGGAGTCGGGGCTTCAAACCTTGAAGAATAAGCCCATTCGCTCGCTCTGCTTGTCCATTGGATTGGGGATGTGCTATGGAAGCAAAATCCACTCGGATACCTTGGCTTGCACAGAAACCCTTAAATCTGTCCGAGTCAAAGTTTGTCCCGTTGTCCGTGATTATGCTATGAGGTACGCCAAATCTGGAGATGATGTCCCTGATAAACTTGACGGCTATTGAAGCGTCGAGTTTCTTGATGGGCTTGGCTTCGATCCATTTCGTGAACTTGTCGACTGCCACCAACAGATGTGTGTATCCCCCTTGACCTGTCTTGAATGGTCCGATTGTATCTAATCCCCAAACTGCAAACGTCCACACAAGAGGGATTGTCTTCAACGCAGATGTCGGCTTGTGGGACTTGTTGGAGTAGAACTGACAACCCTCACATCGGTCGACCATATATTTAGCCATCTCGTTTGCCAGCAGCCAGAAAAAATCAGGCCTGAATGCCTTGGCGACGATTGCTCTTGAAGAGGCATGATGACCGCAGGTCCCCGAGTGAATATCTTCTAGGATCAGCTGCCCCTCCTCTGGGGAAATGCATTGTTGGAGAACGCCTGAAACACTCTCCTTGTAAAATTGGCCATCAATGACAGTGAATGACTTCAACCTGTGGACTATCTGCCTGGCCTGAACTTCGTCTTTTGGTAGTTCCTGTCTCAGGATATATGCAATGATCGGCACAGTCCAATCGGGGATGATAGTAAGAATCTCCATGACCAGATCAACCACAGCAGGTACATCGAATTCAGTCGGATCTGTTGAACTCTTTGGTTGTACTGGTTCTTCTGTAAAAGGATCTTCTTTGACTGAAGGGAGGTGAAGGTGCTCGAGGCAGACGTCACTCGGGACTGGTCTCCGAGTGGATCCGAGTTTTGCCAACTCATCCGCTGCTTGGTTCTTCAGTCTCGGAACATGGTGAAGTTCTAGACCTTCAAACTTCTTCTCAAGCTTCCTCACTGCATTGCAGTATGTGGTCATGGTGGGGTTCCTGACGTCCCACTCTTTCATCACTTGATTGACCACCAAATCCGAATCGCCGTAGACCATCAGGCGACGGACACCGAGTGAGATGGCCATACGCAATCCATAGAGGAGAGCTTCATATTCTGCCTCGTTGTTGAAGGAATCGAAGTGTATCTGTAGCACGTACTTGAGCTTGTCGCCCTTTGGCGACACGATCACAACGCCAGCGCCGGAGCCATTCAACATCTTGGACCCATCGAAGAACATTGTCCAATGGGCCGAGTAGATGTGGGTCGGTTGCTGTTGTTCTACCCATTCTGCTATGAAGTCAGCCAGAGCTTGAGACTTAATAGCTTTCTTGGCCTCGAACTTGATATCACCATACAGCATCTCCATCGCCCACTTCGCCACTCGGCCTGACGCATCTCGATTGTGGAGAATTTCCGACAATGGAGCATCAGAAACGACAGACACCGAGTGGTCTTGGAAATAATGGGCCACCTTCTTCGCAGTCATGTAAATCCCGTAGATAAGTTTTTGATAGTGGGGATACCTCTGCTTGGAAGGAGTCAGGACCTCAGAGACGTAGTACACTGGCCGCTGAACTTTGTATGCTTTGCCTTCTTCTTCTCGTTCGACTGTAAGAACAGTACTTGATGACTTGATTTGTAGCCGCGATATACAGAAGAAGGGGCTCTTTACTGAGCGGAGCAGTAAGAACCGGCTGGGTGGAAAGTAGGACTTTGAGGTCGTCGAACGTGACTTGGGCTTCGTCTGTCCACTCGAAGGTATCTGATTTCTTCATGAGTCGGTACACAGGAAGTGCTTTCTCGCCGAGTCGACTGATGAACCTGCTCAAAGCCGCTAGGCAACCTGTGAGCCGTTGAACATCGTGTATTCTGACTGGCCTCTCCTTACGGACGATGGTCCCGATCTTTTCGGGGTTGACATCGATCCCTCGTTCGGAAACGAAGAAACCGAGTAACTTTCCGCTGGGAACGCCGAATGAACATTTGGCGGGGTTGAGCTTGATATCGTACCTACGAAGGTTGGCGAATGTTTCTGCCAAGTTAGTCAGCAGGTCGGAACCTTTGCGCGACTTGACTATGATATCATCCATATACGCCTCCACATTCCGACCGATCTGGTCGAGGAGACATTTTTGGATCATGCGCATAAAGGTAGCTCCTGCATTCTTCAAACCGAATGGCATAGTGATGTAGCAGAAGCACCCGAATGGGGTGATGAAGGCTGTTTTTAACTCATCGAGACCATACAGACGGATCTGATGATAGACCGAGTAGGCATCAAGAAATGACAGATGCTCGCAACCCGCAGTCGAATCGACAATTTGATCTATGCGGGGGAGCGGAAAATGGTCTTTCGGGCAGACCTTATTGAGATGCTTGAAGTCGATGCACATTCGGAGCGACTTGTCTTTCCTGGGCACCATGACAACTATGGCGAGCCACTCGGAGTGGTGTACCTCGCGAATGAAGTTGGCCGCGAACAGCTTGGCCACCTCTTCCCCGATTGCCTTCCTCTTGTGCGCGGCGGACCGACGCAGGCGCTCTCGGACAGGCCGAGCAGTGGAATCCACGTGCAGTCGGTGCTCAGCCAACTCCCTGGGTACACCTGGCATGTCAGAGGGCTTCCATGCGAAGATGTCCTAGTTCTCACGGAGGAATTGGGTGAGCTCGGCTTCCTATTTAGGATCGAGGGTGGTGGAGATGTTCGTCGGGGCAGCAGTGGCGTCCGTCGGGTGGATGCTGACCTTCTTCGTTTCTCCCGCCGACTGAAATGCAGACTCTGAAGCGGGCTTCTTCAAGTGCATCAGGTCGGCGGGGTCGACTGTTTTCTTGTACTCGTCGAGCTCGAGGACGGCCATCTGCTGGTCGACGATTCTTGATCCCTGCTGTAGACACTCTTCGGCCCGCTGCCGATTGCCTGCGATGGTGATCACACCCTTCGGACCTGGCATCTTCAGCTTCAGGTATACGTAACATGGACGGTCCATGAAACGCGCATATGCTGGGCGACCCAGAATTGCGTGATAAGCGCTCTGGAAGTCGACCACTTCGAACGTCAGCTTTTCCTTGCGGAAGTTCTTGTCGGAGCCGAAAACGACGTCCAACGCGATCTGGCCGAGTGACTTGGACTTCCGTCCGGGGACGACTCCATGGAACTGCATGCTGCTCTCGCTGAGTTTGGACATCGGGATGCCCATCCCCTTGAGTGTGTCGGCGTACATGATGTTCAAGCCGCTACCGCCATCCATGAGGACTTTGCGCAGTCGGACTCCTTCCACCACCGGGTCGACGACTAGAGCCTGTCTCCCCGGGGTGGTTACATGTGCTGGATGATCCGACTGGTCAAAGGTGATCGTAGTCTGAGACCATTTGAGGAACTTGGGGCTGGCAGGGGTGGCCATGTTCACCTCCCTGTTCACCAGCTTTAGTCGACTCTTGCTCTCGACGTCAGCAAAAATCATCAGGGTTGCATGGACTTGGGGGAACGGATCCTCCTTATCCTCCTCATCCTGTTCATGGTCCTTCTCACTTGGTTGCCCTTCGCTGAACCCCTGGATCAGGAGGCGACACTGTAGAGTGATATGCTTCGCATATATGGGGTTGCCCTCTTCATCCATCTTCGTATGAACTGGACATGGCTGGTCCAGGATGGGGTTATTGAACTGCTTCTTCTTGGGGGTGAACTGAGCCTTCCCCTTGCCCTTGAACTTGGCATTGGTTACGGCTGCAGCTTCTGCTTGCGGAGCAGTCGAAGCTTTCTGCTTCTGCTTCCGAGTGTTGCCCCCATCCCCATCAGCGACTGTTTTGTGCTTGCCGCTTCGGATGCGGTCTTCTTCTTCGCCATTAGCATAGCGCGTTGCTATTTCCATCATCTTGCTCATGGAGATGTCGCCTGTTCGGCCAAATTTCAGATACAGATCTCTGTACCGCACGCCTGCCTTGAAGGCGCAGACTGCTTGATGCTCGGTGACGTTCTCCACCGTGTGGCAGAGAGTCGTCAACGCTGGATGAAGTCGCGCAGGGGCTCATTCTGCTTCTGGACGCAGTGTTGGAGCTCCACGAGGCCAGCAGGGCGTTTGCACGTCCCCTCGAAGGTCTTGATGAACACTCGGGCAAGATCTGCCCAACTGTAGATGCTTGAGGGGGCCAACTGATTCAGCCACGCTCGCGCCGAGCCGTCGAGCATCAGAGGGAGGTGCTTCATGGCGACATGGTCGTCCCCTCCTTCGATCTGGACCGCCACTCGGTAGTCATCTAGCCACGTTTCCGGCTTGGACTCTCCTGTAAACTTGCTGATTCCCGTCGCCAATCGGAAGTTGGGCGGGATGTCAGCCGAGCGGATGGCTCGACTAAAACACTCGGGACCAGACACGATGGTCCTTCTTCCACTTGGACGGTCCATATTGTGACCATCGCGGTGGGCTCAGCCCCTGTCGACCCTTCGCTGGGTGATACGCCCTCTTGCGTCGGGCCTTGGGTCGTAAGTGTCACCGACCGAACGCCGATGATCATGATGTCGGGGCCCGTAGGGCCCACCCCGCGGAGGGGTGCGTGAACGGCGGCGATCTTCGTGATTTATGGAACGGCTACCTCCTTTGTGCCGCTGATGGGAACCAGGGCTGTGAACCGACCGATGCGTATTTGCATGAACGGAACTATTATGGATCCTGTGATGCGACTACGAGACTGCCGAATTCTGCTGCTGCGCCGTGTGCAACAGGGCTCGGATCTGCTCGATTCCCCTACCAGCCTTTGAATCAGTCGGCTGGAGGGAATCGGCTATCTTGGCAGCTGCAGCCAAGTTGAGGAGGGGTGTGCGGAACAACTCCACGTTGCTCCGCCGAGTGTGTCGACTGGCAGAACGACGAGGCGGACGACGCGCGCCGGACGTTTCGCCGATCTCGTGCTCGTTCCGGCCAGCTTGACGGTGATCTTCATGGGAGTTGGCCATGTGTACTTCTGCTGCAGGCCCGCGACCCGCATACTCGGAAGGAAACTCAGTCGGACCTGAGCCCGAGTGCTGGGACTGCGGGGCAACCACAATAGACGCTAGAACCGCCACTTGCGAAGACGCGTTCTGGCGCGCCTGGGCGTGTTGCACCCAACGCTGGAGCCATGGACGGCGAGACCGCTTGCTGCGGCACGTGACGGCGGTGCAGGTCGACACCGAAGCCGACTGTTGGAGAAGAAGAATGACGCGGGCGCCGGCACGGAAGTGCGTAGCCCCACGACGGGGAAGCGCCTCGATGTCGAGGGGCGCATCCCGAAGCCACGCCGAATCATCGATAATGAAGGAGAGAGCACCGAAGAAGATCTGGTGACCCATGCTCGAATCTCCACCAGACGACATGATGAAAGGAAGTAGTCGCAAACTCGCCGGAAGTCGCTTAGACGCCAGCCCCAAGGTGGGCGCCAACCGTCGGGGGTATAAGCCTGACAGTAGATGTGTAGGGTACGAAAAGGATGGGCAGAGTCCCAGCTACGGCGAGGTTGTATGAGTTCAGGCCCCTCTACGGTGGAGGTAATAGCCCTACGTCTCAGTGCTCTGGGAGCTTGTTGTCGAGTGGAATATGGAATACAAATGAGTTGCTAACCCCTCTACCAGCGGGGGAGGGTGGCTTATATAGAGTGCGCTGCCCTCCACAACGGTTCCGGTACATGGGTGGAGTAGTGGCGATTGAATGCGTACGTTACAGGTAACGTATGCCATAAATGCTAATAAATGCACCTGGAAACGTACGACCGTTTCCCTCCACGGGGGTTATGATGTACCGAGTGGTATCCAGTCGGTTAGCTTGATATCCTCCGAATGCCAGTCTCCGACTGGATGATCGAGGACCTGTTACTGACTGGATGATGGGGACTCCTTAGTTCAGTCGGAAATCACAAAGGGCCTTGTCCTTTGTGAGGGGTAGTCCTTGGGTAGGACCTATAGGGCAGGCCTATGACCCTACCCTAGGACTATAACCCCATCACAGAGTGTGAGCGAGAGAGGTGAATGTAATAAATGAGCCGAGGGTCGAGTATTTATAAGGGGGTAAGAATTGGAACGACCCGGTATTTTGGGATGGATATGCCCCTAACCTTTCGGCTTAGTGGGACGCGTGACAAGCATGCACCAGGTCGGACAACCCACTACCTTCGAACTATAGCGACACACGCGAGAAGTGTTGCAAATAGAGCGGTAAAAACATAAGATTAAAATTTTAACCGTTTGGTTGGGTTTGTTTTCGACAGTCAAGGATACTGTGGAGACAATCAACACGTGTCAACTAGAATGGATATGACTGGAGTGAATATATTTATGTGAGATAAGCATAGATGATGTTGTCGGGTTCGATCACATTTTCCTAGATGAGAATGTGAAGACATAGCTATGGGCAAAATGTGGTAGAGGACAAAACTCTCGAATATTATATATGGTATATTCAAAAGGAAAATGAGGTATGTTTTAAGACAAAATTTCAAATTGAAGATAAAACTCTGTTCCTTGAAGACATAATCAAATTTGTGAAGTTAAAAGCAATGTCGTCTAGTGGGGTTGGTGGCGTTACCCACTGTATAAGAATGTTAGACCTAAACATGACACACAATTATCATGGCGCTCTGAATTCATATTCTTTGTTAATGTATTCACACTTAGACTGTACATCTTCACGAGTTTAATACATACATCACTTTGTGTGTTGTGCATCAAAGTCATCAAAATGCATAAGCGTTAGGATGTGTGTCCATTGATACTTGTGATCTACGTTGGATTTTCCATGAAGAGGACCGGGTTCCCGCACCACAATGTGGGTAAGCCTTTCCCCAAGTTATGAAACGAAGGTTTATCGAACCAATAGTAATATCAACCAGAACCGTCTTCAGCGGGTGCACACAAAATAACAAACAACTTACACCAACGCGGGCAAGAGGGTTGTCAATCCTCTTGTCTTGTTATTTGCAAGCAAGTGAGGTGTGTATATAGCAAAATAAAATAAAATAAAAGTAAATGGCAACAAGGAATTGAAGGTTTTATCAATATGTTGTGAATATACCCGGGGGCCATAGTTTTCCCTAATGGCATCTCTCATGAAAAATAGCATACGATGGGTAAACAAATTACTATTGGGCAACTCACACAAAAATGGATAGTTATGCGATATTCACGACAATGATCATGTGTATATAGGCATCATGGCCATAAACAAACAGGTCGACTCCTGCCTGCACCTATTACTGTTACTCCACTCATCGACCGCTATCCAGCATGCATCTAGAGTATTAAGTAAAACAGAGTAATGCATGGAGAACAATGATATGATGCAGGTAAAGTAAACTCAAGCAATATCAATACGCCCCATCACTTTATCCTTAGTAGAAGCAACACAAATATGCATCTAGTCCCCTTCTATCACTGGGGATATATAAATTCACGAGGTTGAACCTACCACAACGCACCACTCTCACCGAAGAAATATTGATCTAGTTGGCTAAACTATTTCAATAGACCAGAGAGAATTACGAAGCTATCATAATCATGCATATAAGAATCATATAAGTATTCAGAGAACACTCAAATATTTATCATGAATAATCTGAACACTAACCCACAATTCATCGGATCCCAATAAACGCACCGCACAAAAGGAATTACATCATATGAATCAAAGCGAAGATGCAATGATCATTGTATTGAAGATCAAAGCGAGAGAGAGATTGACATCTAGGTACTGGCTATGGACCCGTAGGTTTGTGGTGAACTACTCACACATCATCGTGAGGGCATGAAGGTTAATGAAGATGCCCTCTATGATCGATCCCCCCTCTGGCAGGGTGCATGAATGGAGCTCCATATGGCCTCACGTTGGAACAGAGACTTGCGGCAGCGTAAAAAGTGTTTTGGAACTCTCTCTCTCTCCTGTGTTTCAAGTAGATGACAATTTATAAGCCAAAGAACAGAGTCCGGAGGGCCACAAGGAAGTCACAAGCAATCAGGGCGCCCTCCCCCCATGCCGTGCCTTGTTGGCTTACGGGTCCCTCGTCAAGCCTCCAGCCTTCTTCCGATGCTCGATGGTCTTCTTTTGGTCCAAAAAAATCATCAAAAAGTTTTAGGGCAATTGGAATTCGTTTGGTATGGAAAACCGTAAAAGTGAAAACACAAAGAAAACAACAACTGGAACTGGTCTCTAGGTCAATAGGTTAGTGCTAAAAATAATACAAATTAGTAAATAAATACACAAAAAGTATTCTAGAATGATGATATATTAGGATGGAACAATAAAAAATTATAGATATGTTGGAGACGTATCATCCATTCATAGGAATTTGAGGATTTTAAGATATTTAGCTCCCACCGGAACTAGCAAAACCTCTTATCATCCAAATGCTTCGTCAAAATATCAGCTAGCTTCTCTTTTTTCTTCACATGCTCGATGACGATGCCTCCCTTCAACACATGTTCACAAAGGAAATGATGACGTATCTGAATTTGTTTTGTCTTCGAGTGTTGTCCTCGGTTGTGGGTGATCTTGATTAGAACCTCATTGTCGCAGTAGAGTGGTACATTCTTCCAGTTGATGTCATAGTCCTTGAGGGTCTTCTTCATCCAGAGAAATTTTGTGCAACAGGCGCCACCAGCAATGTATTCGGCTTCAGTAGTGGAGACTGAGGCACGGTTCTTCTTCTTTGAAGAACAACATACAAGAGATCGAACCAGTGCTTGATGTAATCTTGCGATCAATTCTGTCTCCATCAAATTAGAGTCTGTGTAGCCAATGATATCAAAGTTTGAGCCCTTTGGATACCATAATCCTAGCGTTGGGGTGTGAGCCAAGTATGAAAGAATTCACTTAACTGCAAGGTGATGTGATTCCTTTGGTGTCACTTGGAATCGGGCACACGTGCAAAGACTAAGCATTATATCTAGCCTAGATGCACATAGGTACTATAAAGATCCAATCATGGAGTGATATACCTTATGTTCAAAATACTTACAATTTTCGGCAGTGCATAGGTGGCCATTTGTTGGCATTGCCGTCTTGTATGCTTGCATTCCAAATTTCTTAAGGCAGTGATTGAGGTATTTCTCGTGAGATATGAAGATGCCATTAGGTTGCTGTTGAATTGGAATCCCTAAGAAGAAGTTCAACTCTCCCATCATTGACATTTGATATTGCTCTTGCATCATGAAGCTAAAATCATGAGTGTAACGATTGTCAGTGCAACCAAAGATAATGTTGTCCACATAGATTTGGCATACAAACAACTCATCATCATAAGATTTGGTAAAGATTGTGGGATCGAGTGAACCAGCTTTGAAGCCTTTCTTCATGAAGAACTGCTTGAATGTGTCATACGAGGCTCTTGGTGCTTGCTTGAGGCCATGCAGTGCCTTGTTGAGCATGTAGACTTTGTTAGGATGATTTGGGTCTTCGAACCCCTGAGGTTGAGAAACATATACTTCTTCCTCAATCTTACCATTAAGGAATGCACGTTTGACATACATTTGATATAGGCATATCTCGTGATGGTTAGCATAAGTGAGTAATATGTGTATGCCTTCGAGCCTGGTAGCAGGTGCAGACGTTTCGTGGAAGTTAATACACTCAACCTATGTGTAGCCTTTAGCTACAAGACGAGCTTTGATTTTGACAACTTGGCCGGATTCGTCTTGCCTGTTGTGGTAGCTCCACTTGGTGCCTATGATGTTGTGCTTGTGTGGATTTGGGCGCTTGATGAGTTACCACATGTTGTTGAGCTTGAATTGATGAAGCTCTACTGGCATAGCTTCAATCCATTTTGGTTCTAAGAAGGCTTCAGCCGCCTTTGTGAGTTATGAGATAGACACAAAAGCAAAGTGCCCATAAAAGTTAGCTAATTGAGTAGCTCTTGAGCGAGTGTAAGGACCTGGTGTGTTGATGCTATCGAGCATCTTCTCGATCTGAACTTCGTTTGGAACTCGAGGATGGGCACGTGGAAGACTTTGTTGCGGATGCTGAGCATTATCTTCACCGTCGGCAACATTATCTTGAGGTGTAGGATTGTCTTTGTTGGAAATATGCCCTAGAGGCAATGATAAACTACTTATTATTATATTTCCTAGTTCATGATAATTCTCTATTATTCATGCTATAATTGTATTAACCGGAAACCATAATACATGTGTGAATATATAGATTACAATGTGTCCCTAGTGAGCCTCTAGTTGGCTAGCTCATTGATCAGTAGATGATCATGGTTCACTGATCATGGACATCGATAACGGGATCACATCATTGGGAATGATTTGATGGACAAGACCCAATCCTAAGCATAGCACCAGATCGTGTTGTTCGTCTGCTAAAGCTTTTCTAATGTCAAGTATCATTTCCTTAGGCCATGAGATTGTGCAACTCCCGGATACCGTAGGAGTGCTTTGGGTGAACCAAACGTCACAACGTAACTGGGTGATTATAAAGGTGCACTACGAGTATCTCTGAAAGTTTGTGTGGGGTTGTACGAATCGATACCGGGATTTGTCACTCAGTGTGACAGAGAGGTATCTCTGGGCCCACTCTGTAATCCATCATCGTATTAAGCTCAATGTGACTAAGGAGTTAGCCACGGGATGATGTGTTACGGAACAAGTAAAGAGACTTGTCGGTAACGACATTGAACAAGGTATGGGGATACCGACGATTGAATCTCACGCAAGTATCATACGGGTAGACAAAGGGAATTGCATAAGGTATTGATTGAATCGTTGACATTGTGGTTCATCCGATGAGATCATCGTGGAACATGTGGGAACCAACATGGATATACAGACCCCGTTGTTGGTTATAGACTGGAGAGGTGTCTCGGTCATGTCTGCATGTCTCTCGAACCGTAGGGTCTACACACTTAAGGTTCGATGACGCTAGGGTTATAGGGAAGTAGTGTACGTGGTTACCGAAGGTTGTTCGGAGTCCCGGATGAGATCCCGGATGTCACGAGGAGTTCAGGAATGGTCCAGAGGCAAAGATTGATATATAAGAAGTGCGGATTTGGACACCGGAAGTGTTTCGGGCGTCGTCGGTAATGTGCCGGGACCACCGGAAGGGTTCCGGGGGTCCACCGACAAGGGCCACCAGCCCCAAAAGGTTGCATGGGCCAAAAGGTGGAAGGGAACCAGCCCAAAGTGGGCTGGTGCGCCTCCCTCTCTCAGCCCAAGGCGCACAAGGGTGGGGGAGGGCAAACCCTAGCTGTGGGAGGGCACCCTTGGGCCCAAAGGCCCACCCTAGAGCGCCTCCACCCCTTGGCGGCCGCCCCCTTGCCCTAGATGGGGCTGTCGCACCCCTTAGGGTGGGAAACCCTAAGGATGCGCACCTCCTCTCTCTCCTCCTATATATAGTGGAGGGTTTTGGCCTTTTGGAGACACACAATTCATCACTCCACGGCGCACCATACTCCTCGTCCTCCTCGTCCTCCTTAGTGCTTAGCGAAGCCCTGCCGGAGTGCCAAGTAGCTCCATCATCACCACGCCGTCGTGCTGCCAGAGGTCTCCCTCAACCTCTCCTCCCTCCTTGCTGGATCAAGGCGTTGGAGACGTCACCGGGCTGCACGTGTGTTGAACGCGGAGATACCGTCGTTCGGTACATAGATCGAAATCCATCGCGGTGAATCGCTGCGAGTACGACTCCATCAACCGCGTTCATAGTAACGCTTCCGCTTAGCGATATTCAAAGGCATGAAGATGTTCTACCCATTTGCTCATTGCTGGTTTCTCCATAGATAGATCCTTGCATGGCGTAGTAAATTTTGAAATTACTACGATCCCCAAAAGTGGTATCAGAGCCAAGGTTCTATGCATAGATTCTATGCACGAGTAGAACACAAAAGTTGTGGGAGTTGATTTGTCAATTTGCTTGTCGTTACTAGTCTTATCTTGATTCGGCGGCATCGTGGGATGAAGCGGCCAGGACATACTTTACACGTACTCTTACTTGAGACTGGTTCCAACGACCGACATGCACTTGTTGCATAAGGTGGCTAGTGGGTGTCTGTCTCTCCCACTTTACTCGGATCGGATTCGATGAAGAGGGTCCTTATGAAGGGTAAATAGCATTGGCATATCAAAGTTGTGGCTGTCACGTAGGTAAGAAATATTCTTGCTAGAAACCCTAACCAGCCACGTAAAACTTGCAACAATAATTAGAGGACGTATAACTTGTTTTGCAGGGTATGCTATGTGATGTGACATGGCCAAAAGGGTGTGATGTTACATATGTATTGTATGAGATTGATCACGTTCTTGTAATAGGATTCACGACTTGCATGTCGATGAGTATGACAACCGGCACGAGCCATAGGAGTTGTCTTAATTTATTGTATGAGATGCAACGCCATGTTGATTACTTTACTTTATCGCTAACGGTTAGCTATAGTAGTAGAAGTAATAGTTGGCGTGACGACTTCGGGACGACACAATGATGGAGATCATGATGATGGAGATCATGGTGTCATGTCGGTTACGATGATGATTATGGTGCCCCGAAGATGGTGAACGAAGGAACAAGATGGTATTGGCCATATCATGTCACTATATGATTGCATGTGATTTTATCATGTTTTACATCTTATTGCTTAGAACGATGGTAGCAAAGATAAGATGATCCCTCATAAAAATTTCGAGATATGTATTCCCCTATGTGTGCACCGTTGTGAAGGCTTGTTGTTTCGAAGCACCACGTGTTGATCGGGTGTGATAGATTCTAACGTTTGCATACAACGGGTGTAAGCCAGTTGACACATGCAGAACACTTAGGTTGACTCGAAGAACCTAGCATGTACAGACATTGCCTCGAATAGGGAGACCGAAAGGTCGAACATGAGTCGTATGGTTGATGCGATCAACATAGAGATGCTCACCATTGATGACTAGTCCATCTCACGTGATGATCGGACATAGACTAGTCGACGTGGATCATGTGTCACTTGGGTGACTAGAGGGATGTCGATCTAAGTGGGAGTTCATTAGTAATTTGATTATATGAACTTAATTATCATGAACTTAGTCTAAAAGTTCCTTTACAAATATTGTAGATCCAATGGCCAACGCAAATGTCTCGTTCAACTTCAACGCGTTCCTAGAGAAAACCAAGCTGAAAGACGATGGGAACAACTATGTGGATTGGGCTCGTAACTTAAAGCTCGTCCTCAATGCTGCCAAGAAGTCATATGTCCTTACTGCACCGCTAGGTGATCCTCCCGTTCCCACGGCAGACCAGGACGCTAGGAACGCTTGGCAGTCGCGAAGTGATGACTACTCTCTCGTTCAGTGCAGCATGCTTTACAGTTTGGAACCGGGGCTCCCAAGGTGTTTTGAGCAACACGGAGCATATGAGATGCTCGAGGAGCTGAAACTTGTTTTTCAAGCTCATGCCCGGGTCAAGAGATATGAAGTCTCCGACAAGTTGTTTAGCTGTAAGATGGAGGAGAATAGTTCTGTCAGTGAGCACATACTCAGAATGTCTGGGTTGCACAACCGTTTGACTCAACTGGGAGTTGAACTTCCTGATGATACGGTCATTGACAGAATCCTCCAGTCACTTCCACCTAGCTATTCCCGAGTTGTATTCAATGCTGAAATCTACGGAGGTAGAAATCAAGAAAGAGCATCAAGTTTTGATGGTCAATAAGACCACCAGTTTCAAGAAGGGCAGGGGTAAGAAAAGCTTCAAGAAAGACGGCAAAGCAGTAGTCGCGCCCAGTAAGCCAGTTGCCGGGAAGAAGCCAAAGAAAGGACCTAAGCGTGAGACTGAGTGCTATTACTGGAAGGATACCGGTCACTGGAAACGGAATTGCCCCGAGTACTTAACGGACAAGAAGGTCGGCAACGTCAAAGATATATGTGATATACTTGTTATTGATGTGTACCTTACTAGCGCTTGTAGTAGCTGCTGGGTATTTTATACCGGTGTTGTTGCTAACATTTGCAACTCTAAGCAGGAACTGCGGAACAAGCGTAGGCTGGCTAAGGACGAGGTGAAGATGCGCGTCGGGAATGGTTCCAAGGTCGATGTGATCACCGTCGGAATGCTACCTCTACATCTACGTTTAGGATTAGTTATAAACCTTAATAATTGTTATTTAGTACCAGCTTTAAGCATGAACATTGTATCGGGATCTCGCTTGATGCAAGATGGCTACTCATTTAAATCCGAGAATCATGGTTGTTCTATTTATATGAGTGGTATGTTTTATGGTCATGCCCCGCTGGTAAATGGTTTATTCCTGATGAATCTCAGTCGTGATGATACACATATTCATAGTGTGAGTACAAAAAGATGTAAGGTTGATAATGATAGTCCCACACACTTGTG
Source organism: Hordeum vulgare subsp. vulgare (assembly GCF_904849725.1). Classification (NCBI taxonomy): domain Eukaryota; kingdom Viridiplantae; phylum Streptophyta; class Magnoliopsida; order Poales; family Poaceae; genus Hordeum; species Hordeum vulgare. Next base: position 457,424,658 of record NC_058522.1, read on the forward strand.
CCACTGCCGCCTTGGTCATATCGGCGTAAAGCGCATGAAGAAACTCCATACTGATGGCTTTTGGAGTCTGTTGTTTTTGAATCATTTGACACATGCAAGCCATGCCTCACGGGAAAGATGACCAAGACACCATTCTCCGGAATAATGGAGCGAGCAACCAACTTATTGTAAATAATACATACCGATGTATGCGGTCCAATGAGCGTTGAAGCTCGCGGAAGCTATCGTTATGTTCTCACCCTCACTGATGATTTGAGTAGATATGGGTATGTCTACTTAGTGAAGCACAAGTCTGAAACCTTTGAAAAGTTCAAGGAATTTCAGAATGAGGTGGAGAATCAACGTGACAAGAAAATAAAGTTTCTACGATCTGATCGTGGAGGAGAATATTTTAATCACGAGATTCGCACACACCTAAGGAAATGTGGAATTGTTTCACAACTCATGCCGCCTGGCACACCGCAGCATAATGGTGTGTCTGAACGTTGTAATCACAACTCACGCCGCCTGGCACACCCGTAGCGATGCTGAAGTCGGTCCGAATCATGTTAGCAATTGCCGCATTCTATGATTATGAAATCTGGCCAATGGACGTCAAAACAGCATTCCTAAACGACTTTCTTAAAGAAGAATTGTATATGATAAAGCCAGAAGGTTTTGTCGATCCTAGCAATGCTAAAAACGTATGCAAGCTCCAGTGCTCCATCTATGGACTGGTGCAAGCATCTCAGAGTTGGAACATTCGCTTTGATGAGGTGATCAAAGCGTTTGGGTTTATACAGACTTATGGAGAAGCCTGTATTTACAAGAAAGTGAGTGGGAGCTCTGTAGCATTTCTCATATTATATGTGGATGACATATTGTTGATGGGAAATGATGTAGAACTATTGGAAAGCATCAAGGCCTATTTGAATAAGAGTTTTTCAATGAAGGACCTTGGATAAGCTGCTTACATATTAGGCATCAAGATCTATAGAGATAGGTCGACACGCCTCATAGGTCTTTCACAAAGCACATACCTTGACAAGATATTGAAGAAGTTCAATGTGGATAAGGCTAAGAAGGGGTTCTTGCCTGTATTACAAGGTGTGAGGTTGAATGCGACTCAATGACCAACCATGGCGGAAGATAGAGAAAAGATGAGTATCGTCCCCTATGCTTCAGCCATAGGCTCTATCATGTATGCCATGCTGTGTACCAGACCTGATGTGAACCTTGCCCTAAGTTTGGTAGGGAGGTACCAAAGTGATCCAGGAGTGGATCACTGGATAGCGGTCAAGAATATCCTGATGACTAAAGATATGTTTCTCGTATATGGAGGTGCCAAAGAGCTCGTCGTAAAAGGTTATGTCGATGCTATCTTCGACACAGATCCGGATGACTCCAAGTCACAAACCGGATACATGTATATTTTTCAATAATGGGTCACTTTGCTGCTGCTGCATCTACATGTGAAGCGGAGTACATTGCTGCTTCGGAAGCAGCTCAAGAAGGAGTCTGGATGAAGGAGTTCATCACCGAACTAGGAGGGATTCCAAGTGCGTCGGTCCCCAATAACTCTGTTCTTGACAACACTGGAGCTATTGCCATTGCAAAGGTGCCCAGGTTTCACAAGAAGACCAAGCACATCAAGCACCGCTTCATCTCCATTCGTGGATACATCCAGGATGGAGATATAGATATTTGTAAAGTACATACGGATCTGAATGTCATAGACCCGTTGACTAAACCTCTTCCACGAGCAAAACATGATCAACACGAGAACTCTATGGGGGTTCGATTCATCACAATGTAACTAGATTATTGACTTTAGTGCAAGTGGGAGACTGTTGGAAATATGCCCTAGAGGCAATAATAAAGTGGTTATTATTATATTTCCTAGTCCGTGATAATTGTCTATTATTCATGCTATAATTGTATTAACCGGAAACCGTAATACATGTGTGAATATATAGATTACAACATGTCCCTAGTGAGCCTCTAGTTGTCTAGCTCATTGATCAATAGATGATCATGGTTTCCTGATCATGGACATAGGATGTCATTGATAACGGGATCACATCATTGGGGAATGATGTGATGGACAAGACCCAATCCTAACCATAGCACCAGATCGTGTTGTTCGTCTGCTAAAGCTTTTCTAATGTCAAGTATCATTTCCTTAGACCATGAGATTGTGCAACTCCCGGATATCGTAGGAGTGCTTTGGGTGTATCAAACGTCACAATGTAACTGGGTGATTATAAAGGTGCACTACGAGTATCTCCGAAAGTGTCTGTTGGGTTGTACGAATCGAGACTGGGATTTGTCGCTCCGTGTGACGGAGAGGTATCTCTAGGCCCACTCGGTAATCCATCATCATATTGAGCTCAGTGTGACTAAGGAGTTAGCCAAGGGATGATGTGTTACTGAACGAGCAAAGAGACTTGCCGGTAACGACATTGAACAAGGTATGAGGATACCGACGATCGAATCTCGAGCAAGTATCATATCGGTAGACAAAGGGAATTGCATACGGGATTGACTGAATCCTTGACTATTGCATATCGTGGTTCATCCGATGAGATCATCGTGGAACATGTGGCAACCAACATGGATATCCAGACCCCGTTGTTGGTTATTGACCGGAGGGGTGTCTCGGTCATGTCTGCATGTCTCCCGAACCCGTAGGGTCTACACACCTAAGGTTCGATGACGCTAGGGTTATAGGGAAATAGTGTACGTGGTTACCGAAGGTTGTTCGGAGTCCCGGATGAGATCTCCGACGTCACGAGGAGTTCCAGAATGGCCCAGAAGTAAAGATTGATATATAGGAAGTGATGATTTGGACGCCGGAATTGTTTCGGGTGTCGTCGGTAATGAACCGGGACCATCGGAAGGGTTCCGGGGGTCCACCGGCAAGGGCCACCAGCCCCAAAACGTTGCATGGGCCAAAAGGTGGAAGGGAACAAGCTCAAAGTGGGCTGGTGCGCCTCCCTCTCTCAGCCCAAGGCGCACAAGGGTGGGGGAGGGCAAACCCTAGGCGTGGGAGGGCACCCTTGGGCCCAAAGGCCCACCCTAGGGCGCTGATACGTCCCAAACGTATCTATAATTTCTGCTTGTTCCATGATCTTTTGGGTGACATTGTTATATGTTTTGCTACACTTTTATATCATTTTACACATATTTGGACTAACCTACTAACTCAGTGCACCGAGTGCCAATTTTTGTGTGCCGATGTCTATTTTGTAGGGGCTTTTACCCAATTTTCCGAAGCCTGAAAAATTCCAGAAAAAATATATAAAAAATCAGCGAAACAGAAGCTTCCGGATCACCGAAGATGGGCCAGAGGGGCCAGGGGCTGCCCAGGTGACCTGCTGGCGCGGCCAGGCCCTAGGCCGCGTCAAGAGGCCGCCTGGGTGGGTCCCACCTCCTCCGGTGCCCTCCTTTGGCCTATATTTAGAGTCCCGAGAGGAAACCCTTCCAGAACATCTAGAATCGCAAATTTCTCCATCGTTCCAGCGCCACAGCGCTTCCGAGATTGGGAGCGTCCGGAGATCTCTTCCCAGCACCCTACGGGAGGGAGGATTGACCTCCGGGAGCTTCTCCACCGCCATGGACGCTTCCCAGACGTGACATGAGTTGTCCTCCTTGGACCATGAGTCCATGACCAGTAGCTATGTGATGTCTTCTCTCCACTCTTGTGCTTCAATGGTTAGTCCTTGTGAGCTGCCTACATGATCAAGGCATCTATGTAATTCTCTTGCTTTGTTGGGATCCGATGGATTGTGAGATTATGTTCAGATTGTTATGAGTTATATATTTGATTATCCTTTTATATTATGTTCCTTAGTAATTCATGCATGTTCTCCGTTGCTATTTATTGCTTTGACCGAGTAGTAGATTGCAACTCCAAGAGGGAGCATTATGCATGATTGTGGGTTCATGCCTCTCGATGTCTAACTTGAGTGACAGAAACATGAGACTAGGGGATGTGCTTGTTGCCACCAGGGAGAAAACAACGGTGCTTGTGACCACGGTTGCAAGGATTGTTTACCTTAGGCATAGTTCGTTAATGCAGTTGTCCGTTGCTTTGAGTTTACACTTTGGGTGGGGCTCGCAACTTAATACCGGAGAGATGTTCTGGATAGATATCTCAAGGTGGATGATTAGTAAGTAGATGCTGATGAATAAACGGTCTACTAGTCTTGGCGTACTGCCCAATACTATTGAACCTCTAACTATCAAGTAGCATAATTAGCATTGCTGTGCGATCATAATTCTCTCAATTGCTCAACTGTGATTTGTTTACCCTAGCATAGTTGCTTATCGTCTTTTGGCAGAGAGACATCACTAGTGAACATCATGTGACTCCGGTCCATATGACCATCATTGTTACACCTCCATCATTTACCGCTTTCATTTACTTTTCCATTGCAATCACTATTACTTTCCCGCTTGTGTTTTGATCCTTTGAAAACTACAAGGCCGGAGAGATTGACAACCTCTCTGTACTCGTTGGGAGCAAAGTTATTTGTTTTGTGTGCAGGTCCACGTCTTCTGCTAGCGCCAGGGTGGAAGACACCTACTTGTTGAGCCTAGGAGTCCTCCTGGTTCGATAAACCGTACAATCCCCGTGTAAGGGAAATCTGTTGCTGACTACATCTTCACCTTCCACTTGGGGTAACCAACGAGAGGCGAGAAGTATATCCATCAACTCGTGATCAGGCGCTGATACGTCTCAAAACGTATCTATAATTTTTGATGGTTTCACGCTGTTATCTTGTCAACTTTGGATGTTTTGTTTACCTTTTATATCTTTTTTGGGACTAACTTATTAATTCAGTGCCAGGCATTAGTTCCTGTTTTTTTGTGTTTTTGACTCTTTTCAGATCTGATTTTGGAACGGAGTCCAAACGGAATAAAATCCCCGAGATAATTTTTTCCAGAACGGAAGAAGATCGGGAGGCTTGAGGGCCAACGCAGTGGGCCCATAGGGGGCCCACAAGCCCTGTTGCCGCGGCCAGGGGGGAGGTCGCGGCAACCAAGCTTGTGGCCCCCCTGGCACTCCCCTGCCCTAGGTCTTTGGCCTATAAATTCCCTAAAAATCCAGAAAAAATAAGGGCCTCCACGAAAAAACTTTTCCGCAGCCGCAAGCTTCCGTTTCCGCGAGATCTCACGTGGAGACCCTTCCCGGTGCCCTGCTGGAGGGGTCTTTGGAGTTGGAGGGCTTCTTCATCAACATCATCACCCCTCCAATGAATCGTGAGTAGTTCACTTCAGACCTACGGGTCCGTAGTTAGTAGCTAGATGTCTTCTTCTCTCTCTTCAATCTTCAATACAAAGTTCACCATGATCTTCATGGAGATCTATCCGATGTAATCCTTTTTGGCGGTGTGTTTGTCGAGATCCGATGAATTGTGGATTTGTGATCAGATTATCTATGATATATATTTGAGTCTTTGCTGATTTCTTACATGCATGATTTGATATCCTTGTAAGTCTCTCCGAGTCTTGGGTTTTGTTTGGCCAACTAGATCTATGATTCTTGCAATGGGAGAAGTGCTTGGTTTTGGGTTCATACCGTGTGGTGACCTTTCCCAGTGACAGAAGGGGCAGCAAGGCACGCATCGTGTTGTTGCCATCAAGGGTAACAAGATTGGCTTTAATCGTAGATATGAGATTGTCCATCTACATCATGTCATCTTGCTTAAGGCGTTACTCTGTTCTTATGAACTTAATACACTAGATGCATGCTGGATAGCGGTCGACGTGTGGAGTAATAGTAGTAGATGCAGAAAGTATCGGTCTACTTGTTTTGGACGTGATGCATATAGATATAATCATTGCCATAGATAACGTCATGACTTTGCGCGGTTCTATCAATTGCTCGACGGTAATTCGTTCACCCACCGTCTACTTGCTTTCATGAGAGAAGCCACTAGTGAACACCACGGCCCCCGGGTCTATTCACACCTATCGTTTCCACTTTCGCTTTTACTTTTCTTTGTTTCTTTTTGCTTTCAGTTCTCACTTGGCAAACAATCTATAAGGGATTGACAGCCCCTTCATAGCGTTGGGTGCAAGCTCTTTGTGTTTGTGCAGGTACTTGTGATATTCCTTCACTGGATCGATACCTTGGTTCTCAAAACTGAGGGAAATACTTACCGCCGCTGTGCTACATCACCGCCGCTGCTTCGAGGGAACACCAACGCAAGGCTCCAAGGCCACGAGGGAATCCTTTGCATATTTGCCGAGGAAGTCCCTAAAGGCGTAGCCGTAGCAGAAGGATTGCTGGTGCCGTTGCTAAGGAGTATCAAGACAAGAATAGTCTCCCATCAGCACGCTTGTTTCTGGCGCCATTCGAAGGTCTTTTGTTGCAGTAGCAGAAGTATTTCTGGCGCCGTTGCCTGGGAAGGAGAGATCTATCCAAGTAGGTCTCACAAACTCATCTCTTGCCTTTACTTTTTTGCCAGTTGCCTCTCATTTTCCTCTCCCCCACTTCACATTTGCCGTTTGCATTTGCCTTTCTCCTTTGCCATTTTCTTTTACCTTTTGCCTTTTTGCTGTCTTCCTTTGTCGTTCTCTTTTGCCCGCTTCACTCGCTTACTTCCTGCTCATTTGTGTGTGGGATAGTCCATCAATGGCTAGACCCACTACTCCAAAAGATACCCCTGAGAACGAAGTTCTCAATTTCTGGCAAAATGAGGAAGAAAATTTAAAGGACGCTTGGTACTGGATTTGCAATGCTTAGAGTAGATCTACTCATAAGCAATCCACTACCGTTCTTCTTCGCAGTTTTTATGTTGGAATCTCTGCTTGGAATAGGTATATTCTTGATACCATCGTAGGCGGGAATTTTTTGGGGAGCCATAGTGTTGACTCCTATGGAGCTATGATGAATTTGGTAGGCCCACCCCCGCTCATGGCTAATGGAACTACCTTAATCTTGGAACACGTGATGCAAATGCTTGACGCTATTGAAAACAAAATTGCTACAGTTGAACTTATTGAGGGTTTGGATAGAAAGATCCACAATCAAATTACTCAATACAGATCCAAAGTGGGAAATGTTTTGAAAAATTTAATGGAGAAGGAACCCATAGTTAATGATTCCTCTAGAATTGGCAAACTAGAGGATGCCATAACCAACTTGAGTTCCGCTTTTGCCGCTGTGCAAAATACTCCAAATCTCACTCTCAAAAAGACCGTCAAGTATGTTTTTGTTCCTAAAGCTAGTGGTGAGTCATCCAATAAAGATGAAGATCTTAAGATGATAAATGATCACACTAATTATGGTTTGAGCATAAAAGATGACTATACGTGATTCCATCACCTTTTGCCTAGCTAAGGGTGTTAAACAATAGCGCTTGTTGGGAGGCAACCCAACGAATCTATCCTTTTTATTTCTGTTTTGTGATTTCCACACTTTCATAATTCTGTTATGATTTTGTTTTTTGTGTTTCTTTTTGCGTTTGTGCCAAGCAAAACCATTATGATTAGTCTTGGGGATGATCGTTTGGTCATGGTGGAAAAGACAGAAACTTTCTGCTCACGAAAAGAATTTTCATTTTTTTTTCTGTAAGAGCTTTTGAATTGGTTCGTTTTGCTGCTGATTTCTACGCAAATTCTTCAGACGGTCGTAATTTTTTCGAATTTGTTAAGTACCAGAAGTATACGGAGTATACAGATTTCTACAGACTAGTCTGCTGTTAACAGATTCTTTTTTTGTTGAGTTGGTTTCTTATTTTGATGAAACTATGGATAGTATCGGGGGGGGGGGGTATTAGCCATGGAAGATTGAAAATACAGTAACCCAACATCAACATAAGTATAATTTAAGTTTGCTACAGTACCTAAGGAAGTGGTGGTTTGCTTTCTTATGCTAATGTTATCACGAGTTTTTGTTTAAGTTTCGTGTTGTGAAGTTTTCAAGTTTTGGGTGAAGTTCTTATGGACAAAGAGATAAAGAGTGGCAAGAGCTCAAACTTGGGGATGCCCAAGGCACCCCAAGATGATTCAAGGATGCCGTAAAAGCCTAAGCTTGGGGATGCCCCGGGAAGGCATCCCCTCTTTCGTCTTCAATCCATCGGTAACATTACTTGGGGCTATATTTTTATTCACCACATGTTATGTGTTTTGCTTGGAGCGTCTTGTATCGTAGGAGTCTTTTATTTTTGTTGTGTCACAATCATCATTGCTGCACACCTAGAGAGAGAGACATGCACTCAGCATGATGTTGTCGATCTTCACTTATATCCTTTGGTTAGACAATTCAGCTCACATGTGCTTCACTTATATCTTTTGGAGCTAGTTGATTTTTCTCTATGTGCTTCACTTATATATTTTAGAGCACGGCGGTGCGTGGCTTGGTAGTTGATCTATGCTTTGAAAGTAGTCTCAAAAGGGGTAGTTATCGAAAGGGATATGAAAACTTCCACCTTCATGTGCATTGAATAGTTAGAGAAGTTTGATTCATCTCAATTAGTTTTGAGTTGTGGTTATGGTAATATTGAAGTTATATTAGTAAGGTGTTGTGGATCTAGAAATACTTGTGTTGAAGTTAGTGATTCCCGTAGCATGCACGTATGGTGAACCACTATGTGATGAAGTCTGAGCATGATTAGTCTATTGATTGTCATCCTTTGTGTGGCGGTCGGGATCGCGCGATGGTTTATACCTACCAACCATTCCCCTAGGAGTATGCGTTGAATGCTTTGTTTCGATTACTGATAAAACTTTTGCAACAAGTATATGAGTTCTTCATGACTAATGTTGAGTCCATGGTTTAGATGCACTTTCACCTTCCACCATCACTATCTTCTTTAGTGTCGTGCAACTTTCGCCGGTGCACAAAACCCACCATTAGCCTCCCTCAAAACAGCCACCATACCTACCTACTATGGCTTTTTCAAAGTCATTCCGAGATATATTGCCATGCAACTACCACCATGACATGTGCCACCACGTCTACATTGCCATGGCATGATCGTAAGATAGCTAGCATGATGTTTCCATTAATGTCCATGCCCTGCTAGATCATTGTCACGGTACACTACCGAAGGCATTCCATATAGAGTCATCATTGCTCTAAGTTTTGAGTTGTAAGTGTGATGATCATCATTGATGGATCATTGTCCCATGTGAGGAAATAAAAGAGGCCAGCGAATCCCATATACAAAAAGAGGCCAAAGATGCCCACCAAAAAAAAGAGGCCAAAGAGCCCATCCAAAAAAATGAGAGAAAAAGAGAGAAGGGACAATGCTACCACCTTTCCACACTTGTGCATATTAAGCACCATGATCTTCATGATTGCGAGTCTCTCGTTTTGTCACCACCATATAGCTAGTGGGAAATTTTTCATTATATAACTTGGCTTGTATATGCCAATGATAGGCTTCCTCAAATTTGCCTTAGGTCTTCGTGAGCAAGCAAGTTGGATGCACACCCACTAGTTTTCTTCAAGAGCTTTCACATACTCTTAGCTCTAGTGCATCATTTGTATGGCAATCCCTACTCATTCGCGTTGATATCTATTGATGAGCATCTCCATAGCTCATTGATATGCCTAGTCAATGTGACCATCTTTATCTTGTTTGTCTTGCAACCTCCACCTCACTCCACACCACTTATAGTGCTAAAACCATGGCTCACGCTCATGTATTGCGTGAGAGTTGAAAAAGTTTGAGAAAGTAAAGGTGTGAAAACAATTACATGGCCAATACCGGGGTTGTGCATGATTTAAATTCGTTGTGCAATGATGATAGAGCATAGCCAGACTATATGATTTTGTAGGGATAACTTTCTTTTGGCCTTGTTATTTTGAAAGTTCATGATTACCTTGCTAGTTTGCTTCAAGTATTATTGTTTCCACGTCAATAGCAAACTATTGTTTTGAATCTAATGGATCTGACCATTCACGTCACATAAGAGGAGTTACAAAGGACTTTATGCTAGGTAGCATGAAAGCTTCAAAAATTCATTCTTTATCACTTCCCTACTCGAGGACGGGCAGGAGTTAAGCTTGGGGATGCTTGATACGTCTCAAAACGTATCTATAATTTTTTATGGTTTCACGCTGTTATCTTGTCAACTTTGGAAATTTTGTTTACCTTTTATATCTTTTTTGGGACTAACTTATTAATTCAGTGCCAAGCGCCAGTTCCTGTTTTTCTGTGTTTTTGACTCTTTTCAGATATGTTTTTGGAACGGAGTCCAAACGGAATTAAATCCCCGAAATAAATTTTTCCAGAACGGAAGAAGATCGAGAGGCTTGAGGGCCAAGGCAGTGGGCCCACAAGCCCTGTTGCCGCGGCTAGGGGGAGGCCGCGACAACCAAGCTTGTGGCCCCCTGGCACTCCCCTGCCCTAGGTCTTTGGCCTATAAATTCTCTAAAATCCAAAAAAAATCAGGGCATCCACGAAAACACTTTTCCGCCGCCGCAAACTTCCGTTTCCGTGAGATCTCATCTGGAGACCCTTCCTGGTGCCCTGCCGGAGGGGACTTTGGAGTTGGAGGGCTTCTTCATCAACATCATCGCCCCTCCAATGAATCGTGAGTAGTTCACTTCAGACCTACGGGTCCGTAGTTAGTAGCTAGATGGCTTCGTCTCTCTCTTGGATCTTCAATACAAAGTTCTCCATGATCTTCATGGAGATCTATCCGATGTAATCCTCTTTGGCAGTGTGTTTGTCGAGATCTGATGAATTGTGGATTTGTGATCAGATTATTTATGATATATATTTGAGTCTTTGCTGATTTCTTATATGCATGATTTGATATCCTTGTAAGTCTCTCCGAGTCTTGGGTTTTGTTTGGCCAACTAGATCTATGATTCTTGCAATGGGAGAAGTGCTTGGTTTTGGGTTCATACCGTGTGGTGACCTTTCCTAGTGACAGAAGGGGCAGCAAGGCACGCATCATGTTGTTTCCATCAAGGGTAACAAGATGGGCTTTTATCATAGATATGAGATTGTCCATCTACATCATGTCATCTTGCTTAAGGCGTTACTCTGTTCTCATGAACTTAATACACTAGATGCATGCTGGATAGCGGTCGACGTGTGGAGTAGTAGTAGTAGATGCAGAAAGTATCAGTCTACTTGTTTTGGACGTGATGCCTACAGATATAATCATTGCCATAGATAATGTCACGACTTTGCGCGGTTCTATCAATTGCTCGACAGTAATTCGTTCACCCACCGTCTACTTGCTTTCATGAGAGAAGCCACTAGTGAACATTACGGCCCCCGGGTCTATTCACACCTATCGTTTCCACTTTCGCTTTTACTTTGCTTTGTTTCTTTTTGCTTTCAGTTCTCACTTGGCAAACAATCTATAAGGGATAGACAACCCCTTCATAGTGTTGGGTGCAAGCTCTTTGTGTTTGTGCAGGTACTTGTGATATTCCTTCAGTGGATCGATACCTTGGTTCTCAAATCTGAGGGAAATACTTACCGCCGCTGTGCTACATCACCCTTTCATCTTCGAGGGAACACCAACGCAAGGCTCCAAGGCCACGGGGGAATCCTTTGCATATTTGCCACGGAAGTCCCTAAAGGCGTAGCCGTAGCAGAAGGATTCCTGGTGCCGTTGCTGAGGAGTATCAAGACAAGAATAGTCTCCTGCCAGCACGCTTGTTTCTGGCGCCATTGGAAGGTGTTTTGTTGCAGTAGCAGGCGCCTCCACCCCTTGGCCGCCGCCCACTTTCCCTAGATGGGGCTGCCGCACCCCTTAGGGTGGGAAATTCTAGGAGTGGGCACCTCCTCCCTCTCCTCTTATATATAGTGGAAGATTTTGGCCTTTTGGAGACACACAATTCATCCCTGCATGGCGCAGCCATACTCCTCCTCCTCCTCGTCCTCCGTAGTGCTTAGCGCAGCCGTGCCGGAGTGCCACGTAGCTCCATCGTCACCACGCCGTCGTGCTAGATCAAGGTGTTGGAGATGTCACCGGGCTGCACGTGTGTTGAAAGCGGAGGCACCGTAGTTCGAAGCATAGATCGGAATCCACCGCGATCTGAATCGCTGCGAGTACGACTCCATCAACCGCATTCATAGTAACGCTTCCACTTAGCGATCTACAAAGGTATGAAGATGCTCTACTCCTTTTTCTCGTTGTTGGTTTCTCCATAGATAGATCCTTGCATGGCGTAGGAAAATTTTGAAATTACTACGATCCCCAACAGTCTTCACCATGGGTATATGGAGGAATGATGACTTCTTTAACTTGAGGTTCCTCGGGCATGACTTCACTAGTGCCCATTAGCCTAATAGCTTCTTGAGGCGGAAGTTCATCTCACATAGGAGGCATGTGCTCTCTTTGCGAGCCATTAGTTTCATCGAATCGCAGATCCACATTTTCAACCACTTTGTTGTGATAAGTGTTGAAGACCATGTAGGTGTGTGAATCCTTTCCATACACGAGCATCAAACCCTCATGTGCTTTTGGTGCAAATTTAGAAGAGTGATGTTGTTGGGGATATTATCTGCGGTGTGACCCGCCCTAGTTGGGTCGGGTCACCAAGTGGGCGACTCATCCTTTGGTGAGTCAAGCTTCGACACGGTAGGCCCAGGAGCTGGATGGCGGTTCAAGATCCACGTGGAGAACCAATTACAGGGGAGTACTCCAGTCTTGGAAAGCACGGCGATTTAGAGATAGAAATAATCATGACTTGCGTTATGTCAAGGACTCTTGTAAACCCTAAGGGCTCGACCTGTATATAAAGGCGAGTCCCTAGGAAGGAGAGGGGAGGTTAGAAATCATCGAGAGCTAGGTCAGGAGAGTTATGCCCTCCTTGTAATCGAAATATCGTAAATACAACATAGAGCAGGACGTAGGCTTTTACCTCCTCACGAGGGGCCGAACATGGGTAAATCTGAGTCCCGCTCCCGTTCAACCCCTTTGAGTCGCCACCAAGGTGCGATGGCTCCATCATTAAGTCCTTTCACTAGGACATCTGCCGTGACAAAACCACGATAGTTGGCGCCCACCGTGGGGCCTACACACGGTGGAGTTGAGTTCACGAAGGGAGCCCTATCAGGGTCAGGGAGCTACGCGGCCGGGCCCATGACCTGGAGGCGCCGCGGAAAGTACTACATCAACAACTCGCTGTGGGGGCCCGAGGCCGATTTAATCGAATCTGACTACAGAGTCCCCTTCGGCAAGATCAACATCTTCATCGGCATAGTCGGTGCACCCATGCCTGAGCCGGGCATCTACGCCGACACCGTCGAGCCGGCCAGGTATGTCCGTCCCGTCGTGCTGCCAAGCCTGACGCGCCCGGTTTTCGTCGGCTTCACGCAGGGAGCTGATGAGCTAGAGCGACCGGCGACTCAGGAGACTAAGCCGGTCAACACTGATGACGAGTCATCCATGGGCGACACAGATTCAATCCAGTCTCTGCACGAGGGCTGCCTCGGAGATCTATCACTGGCGATGGATCTCGAAGTCCTCGATCGGACCCGCCGTCAGATCGCCGTATATATGGCGGGGGCAACACAGTCCTAGCAAAACCCTGCAGGCAACAACGAGGCTGGCGAACCATCTAAGAGCCGAGCTGCGGTCTTGGTGGACCTGTCGGAGGAGATAACAAGGATCATGGCGACCCCAGTGACGGCAGAAAACCAAGGAACAATGAACGCCGAGTTGGAAAAACTACATGACGAGATGGCGAAGGCCCAGCGAGATGCGGAGGGAGAAGTCGCTAGGATTGAGACTCGGCAAGCGCAAATCACCGCGGAGACGGCCCGCTTGAACACCGAGAACTGGCGACTTGAAAGGCATCAGTGCGCGCCTGACGCTGTCCATCAGAGGAGGCACCAGGGGCTTTTACCCCCTGATCTGAACCCTACCCGCCTCTTCGACACTCCGCGCACCCCCGGGGCAGGAACCGTTCCAGGGGGAGGGCCGGCTCAGCCGCCAAACCTGCCGCTTCAGCTAACAGATGGTCGCATTCCCCGTTTCGAGACGCCTCACGACCACTTTTCCAACCCCATGGAGAACGTGCTCGCCGCGACTCGCCACTTAGAGTCCCTTCCGATTTTTGGCAACACCCCGGCTGAAATAGAAGCAAGAAACCCCGTTGAGATGTTGAAAACGGCGATGGTCCAGAACGCGCAATTCTCGCACAGCCTCGATCTGCTGCATTCTACCCCCCAGGCGTGCCACACCAGAATTCGGCCGGAGGACCAACCCGCCATAACCAGCGGACCGCGACACCTACCTCAGGGCAACCCGCCTCACCATCGGGACCCCCCCCCCCCCCCCCCGCGTCCGCGACACCTTTGGGGCGACATGACAGGATCACCAGGACATCCAGACCCGCCCAGCGCCACTTAGCGGAGATGGCAGGAAAGTAGGAGTGCCATGCTTGGTCCCTGCCCTACGCAACAAGCGGATGCCGAAGGACTTTAAACGACCAAGGAAGGTGCCCAACTACACCTCGGACCTTGAACTGACATCATGGGTTGAGAGTTACGAAGTCGCAATGGACATGCTCGACGTAAGTGAAGCAGTCTGTGCCAGGTACTTCACAATGATGCTCGAAGGGATGGCACACACTTGGTTGAAAAACCTGCCACCCAACTCCATCCAGACTTGGGCTGAACTGAAGGAACGTTTCATCAAAAACTTCTGAGGAACTTGCAAACGCCCAATGACGATCATCGACTTACATCATTGCGTTCAGCGGCCCGATGAGTCGGCCCAGCACTGGACGCGGCGGGTTGCGGAAATGATCCACTCGTCAGACGGCATCACGGCGGCTCAAGCCGTGCTGATCCTGGAGCAAAATTTCCATTACGAGCCCTTGGTATAGAAGCAGGGCCGACTCAAGCGCAAGGTCCAGGATATGGGCGAGTTGATGGACACCCTCACTCGGTACGCCAAAGCAGACGATACTAAAGATCCAGGAGAGGATGGCAGCAAGGCCAACTTGCCGAGGAAAGGCGATTCATCCAATAATCACTCCCGTTTTCAGGGACGCGCCCACCATAATCATGGTGGAAATTGCAAGAGAAGGCAGTAGGAAGGAGCCACGGACTTCGTCGCCAACACCAATGCTAACAATGGCAATCAGCGCCAGAAGAAGAGGGGTTACATTGGCAAGAAGCCGTGCAACTATAACGAGATACTTAAGGCCCCTGCCCGCATCACGCCACGGCGGAAGGACCGGCGACTCACTCTTGGGAAGACTGCTACGTAACGCAGGAGTTTCGGGCGGAGGCACTCAAGAAGGGCCAAACCGATGACCAGAGTCAACGGCAGGAATAGTTCGGTGCGCCTAATCAACATCGGAACCCGTTCGGCAGTTTTCCCGAACAAGGGGCCTAGAGCAGCTCGCAAACAAGCAGTGGCCAATACCCTGTGCATAACCAGCAGCGGTATAATCCGCCCGGAGTGTTTCAGCAGCCACCCCCGCAGGTGGCTCCCCAGGGGAAAGATGACAATGGCTTCCCAAACAATTAAACAGTGGACAATACCACGTGTTCACCACCAGTGCCTGTAAGCGAGACAAGAAGGTGAAGCATAAGACGTATAGCGTGTCCGAGCCGGCACTCCCCAGGTACCTCCACTGGTCCGAGCGGACTATCTCGTGGAGTAGGGAGGATCATCCGCCCAAAATCGACAACCCCGGCGACTTGGCATTGGTCGTGGCCCCCAAGTCGGGTGATATACCCTTCCAAAGGTTCTCACGGATGGTGGCAGCAGCATCAACATATTATATTTCGACACCTTTCGAAGGATGAACCTCTTAGAGAAAGACCTAATGCCGTCAACCACAGTATTCCATGGTATCGTCCTGGGTAAGTCGACATATCCAATTGGGCGGGTCAAACTTAGTGTGGCTTTTGGTATAGCATCCAATCACAGGAGTGAGTCGCTTATATTTGAGGTGGTCAAGCTAAAGAGCCCTTATCATGCGTTGTTCGGGCGGCCGGCTTACGGCCGGTTCATGGCTCGCCCCTGCTATGTCTATCTTAAACTCAAGATGTCTGGCCCTAAGGGACCCATCACGGTCGATGGTGACAGGAGGATAGAAAAGGAGTGTGAGGAAGGAGATGCGGCTTATGCCGAAATCGCCTTTGCTGTAGAAGAACTCAAGTATCACCAAGCCAATGTTGACCCGGCGGATTTGTCGCCCCTCCAGAAGCCAACGACTGATGCCGAGCCGCTCCTCAAGTTCAAGCCGACGGATGACACTAAGATGGTGGACTTCGTTCCTGGCGATTCATCCAAGCAGTTCACTATCGGGGCGGGTCTGGATCCCAAATAGGAAAGCTGTCATCGAATTCGTCCGTGAGAATCGGGACATCTTCGCATGGAAACCTTCTGACATGCCTGGTGTACCGAGAGAATTCGTTGAGAACCATCTTAATGTTGACCCTAAAGCAAAGCCGATTAAGCAATATCTTCGCAGGTTTAATGAGGAGCGATGCAAGGCGATCGGAGAAGAAGTCGCCTGTCTTTTGGCCGCCGGATTTATCGTTGAGGTCTTCCACCCTAAATGGTTGGCTAACCCGGTCCTGGTGCTAAAAAAGAACAGCACTTTCCACATGTGGAACGACTACACCGACCTCAACAGAGCTTGCCCAAAGGATCCTTTCGCCCTTCCCCGCATTGATCAAATCATTGATTCGGTCGCGGGCTGCGAGCGTTTGTGTTTCTTGGACGCCTACTCCGGATATCACCAAATCAAGATGGTTGTGGAAGATCAGGAGAAGACAACTTTCATAACCCCGTTTGGCGCTTTTTGCAATGTATCCATGCCGTTTGGGCTCAAGAGTGCTGGGGCGACTTACCAGCGTTGTATCCAAAACTGTGTCCGCAGCCAAATCGAACGCAACGTTCACGCTTACGTTGATGACATCGTGGTAAAATCTCGCAAGAAGGAGACACTCCTGGAGGATCTCAAGGAAACTTTTGACAATCTGCGGGTGTATCAGATGAAGCTTAATCCCACCAAATGTGTCTTTGGCGTTCCCGCAGGAAAGTTGTTGGGTTTCTTGGTGTCCGAACGCGGCATTGAGGCCAACCCGGACAAAATCGAGGCAATCACTTTGCTCGGGAAACCAGCGAATATTAATCAAGTTCAACGCATGGCGGGTCGTATCGCGGCCTTGAATCGCTTTATAAGCCGCCTGGGGGAGAAAGCTATTCCCCTCTATCAGTTGCTTCAGAAAGCTGATCGTTTTGTTTGGACGAACGAGGCCAATGAAGCTTTTGAAGCTCTGAAGCAGCAGCTGGTCAACCCGCCGGTTCTAGCCGCCCCGACTGAAAAGGAGCGTATGCTATTATACATCGCGGTGAATACCAAGGTGGTGAGCGTGGCAGTGGCTGTCGAACGGAAGGAAGAAGGAAAGGAATACCCGATACAGCGCCCAGTGTATTTTATCAGCGAGGTGCTAACCCTCTCCAAATAACGTTACCTGCATTGGCAGAAGTTGGTTTATGGGGTCTTTATGGCAAGTCGGAAGCTCAAACATTATTTCCAAGAACATCCTATCACGGTGGTTAGCTCCGCCCCTCTTGGGGACATCATCCAGAACCGAGAAGCAACAGGGTGAATCGCCAAATGGGCGATTGAGCTTGGGCCGCACCATGTGCGGTATGCGCCTCGCACGGCTATCAAGTCCCAGGCATTGGTCGACTTCATCAATGATTGTACCGAGTTGCAGATTCTGGAAGACAGGCCTGATCTCACGTACTGGACTATTTATTTTGATGGGTCTAGGAAATTGGAAGGCTCGGGGGCTGGCGTGGTGTTGATTTCACCCCAGGGAGACAAGTGTTGCTATGTTCTTCGACTCATGTTACCGTGGACCAATAACGCTGCGGAGTATGAAGCCCTGCATCACGGTTTGCGACTCGCCAAGGAGATGAACCTCACGCACGTTAGATGTTTGGGCGATTCCGATCTGGTGGCTCAACGAGTTTCAGGTACATGGGATTCCCAGGACTCCCTCATGGCGGCTTACAGAAGGGTTCTGTCTAATGTGGCGGGTCATTTCCATGGTTATCAGGTCGATCATTTCGACCGGCAACTTAACAAAGCAGTTGATGCCCTCTCGCGTCTCGGCTCGCAACGTAAGCCGGTTCCTCCTAATGTTTTCCTAGATATTCTCCATAACCCTTCCGTGAGGCTGCCCTCGGAAGAAGAGTTGGCGATACCAGACCCTGAGTCCCAGTTTGTGGCGGCTCTCCGTGTTACACCGGACTGGGTTCTTCCTTACTTGGAATACCTCACACGAGGCGAGTTACCTTCGGATGAGGTGTTGGCCCGTCAAATCGTTCGTCGGAGCAAATCCATGGTCACCATCAACGGCGAGTTATATAAGCGGAGTACTTCTGGGGTATTTCAAAGATGCGTTTCTTCTGATGAAGGGTGCGTTATACTAAACGAAATCCATGCCGGAGATTGCGGGCATCATGCCGGGTCACGTTCCCTGGTTTCCAAGGCATTCTGACATGGATTCTTTTGGTTAACGGCTCATGCGGGTGCAGAAGAGATAGTTCGTCGATGTGATGGTTGTCAACGTTTTGGATGACACGCTCATGTGCCAGCTCAAGAACTAAGGATGATCCCTATCACTTGGCCTTTCGCGGTCTGGGGGTTAGATATGGTTGGACCTTTTAAGATGTCGTCCAATAAAAAAACTCATCTACTGGTGGCGGTTGATAAATTCACCAAGTGGGTCGAAGCAGAGCCTGTTGGCAGCTGTGATGCAGAAACGACCATCAAATTCTTGAAAAAGTTGATATTCTGGTTTAGATACCCACACAACATTATCACTAATAATGGTACCGATCTATCACAAGGGGCGATGCAGGAGTTTTGCCACCGGGAGCACATCCAGCTTGATGTGTCTGCGGTCGCTCATCCACAATCTAATGGGCAGGCAGAACGGGCGAATCAGGAAGTACTGCGAGGAATCAAGCCCCGACTTATGGTTCCCCTGGAGTGCACCCCGGGGTGTTGGGTTAAGGAGTTGCCTTCGGTATTATGGAGCATTCGAACCACCCCGAATCGTTCTACGGGTTTTACTCCTTTCTTCTTGGTGTACGGAGGAGAAGTCGTTTTTCCCAGTGACATTAGGCATGACTCGCCCAGAGTCGCCGCTTATGTGGAACAGAATAATGCGCTGGCATGACAGGATTCTTTGGATGCTTTGGAGGAAGCACGCGATTTGGCTGCCTCCCGATCGGCTATCTGTCAACAAGATTTGCGGAGTTATCATAGCCGCCGGGTCAAGAGCCGGGCTTTTCAAGAGGGCAACTTAGTGCTCCGTTTGACCCAAGATCGCACTGGCATGCATAAGTTGTCACCACCATGGGAAGGACCGTTTGTCGTCAGCAAAAACCTTCGCAACGGGTCATACTATTTGATGGATCTTCGGCCTGATCAGCCAACCACGGGGGTCGAGTAAACTCGCCCCTGGAACATAGCCCATCTGCGGCCTTACTACACTTGAGCTATTGGCTCCGCTTTTTTCCTTTCTCTCCCATCTTTTACAGATTGTACGTCTTTCATTTCTATAAAGAAATAAAGTTGATACCCACGAATTCTGGGTTTTTCCTGCCACTCCATCGTCTTGAAAGCATGGATCTTTATTGTTCATCGATAAGTCGCCCAAATATGGACGCTATCAATACCAGAGAGCATAAGTCACCATGTTGCACTTATTACAACACTGGGTATTGATAAGCCAAAGAGGATCAAGTCGCTACACGCGCACGATTCAAACATGGGCGCCTTATATGATTTTGAGGATTAGGCCGGCTTACTTGGGGGCTATCAACCCCAAGTCGTTTTGTGGTAAGAGCGTATACGCTTCTACAATCCTATGACCGGTCTTTCCCCTAATCATAGGTCACTTGGGGGCTTCCTCTCACTGAGATCAACCTAATTACCCATTTGGCTAGCGAAAAATTACCGCACTACAAATGGTTATACTGGACTGTGTGTTGGCCAAATCGCCATATGGACCCATGAACTCTTGGCGAGTCAATCCACTATTTGGACCAGGAACTCACCTTGGTTAAAACATGCATGGTATCGGCTAGCGCCCAACATGGGAAATAGAGAAACCATTGGTTCATTGAACCTGCTTCACCGAAGCTTGACTCGCGCCTGATCAGCCGGTCTAAATACTTGAGCTTTTTTATACAAAAAGTCTCCGTTGGGTAGCACTTGAGTTTGTTTAACTCGTCCTATCCTGTCGCGACTTGAACGAGCCGAAGAAATTCTTACTCTCACCTTCCTCGCACTGCCACAAGGTTTCACAGATTTATAAGACTCGTCGGATCTTGTTGAGTCGGGTTTTTCTGCATATAATTCGCCAGAACACCTTGAGTCGGTTATTATTTATTATCATCCATTACTCATTGAGATGGTTTGATGTATGTTTTTGTTAGCCCAATAGGTTGGTGATCAAAATCTTAACTGACACGGCGGGTCAAGCATCATAGGCGCCCCAAGGGCGGCACAAGGTTTTTTAAGGATCACGGGAGAGTTCCGCAAGAGGCATACGCAAGGTATTCTTTTCTAGAATAACCTATTACATGGCTCGGATGGCCAAATCAGTAAGATCTATTCTACTGGTGCCTCCTGGTCAACTTGCCCTGAGCTCTGGCCGACTTCAAGGTGTAAATCGCCCAGTACCCAATTATACTTGGATAGAGCGGCAAATTCGTCTTCATCATTCAAAAATGCCGAGAGATCCGCCTCCAAATCAAAAGGGTTTTTGGGCCGACGAGGATTCAAGCTGGTTGTCACAAAGGTTGGCGGGTTTACTTTCTTGTTCTTGTCGTCATAAGCAGCTTCGTACTTTGACAAATCCAAGCTTGCTGCTAGCTGAGTCGCCGCCAAGCGTGATTCCCTAACGACACACTGATAATCATCTTGAGTAAATTCTGACTCGTCGTCCTTGAGCTGTGGGAAGCCTGCTGCTACTTCTTCGGGTTTCAGTTCTGGAGCATACGCCAAACTTCGACTCAACATAGTCAGCGCCCCTTTCCGGACGGCTGGTCGGGTTAGCTCACCTATCTGAGGCGGAAGGGTAGATAAGCAGCAAAGCATCTTTTTGATTGATGTGATTGGTTCCTTGGAACCCATCACTGCCTTCACGGTCAGCACGCTCCTAGTATACAACTACTCAGTCAATGTGTAAATCACCTTTAACTTCAAGATACAGTCGTCCTGAAGGTTGGCGGCTCTCGGGCCTGCATAAGGGATAATAATGGTTAGTGCTTTTTTCACACAAAATTTTCCTTTTAAAAGATACAAAACCAGGGATTCCTTCTTACCAAAGATGGGCCGTGTCATGTTGGAGATATGTTTCTTTAAGCCGGCCAGCTCTTGTTGCACGGCTTCCAGTTTTGCTTCAGCCATTTCCGCTCGCTTTAGCGCGGTGGCCTGATCAGCTTGAGACTTCTTGTTGGCGGCTTTCAGCTTCTCCATATCAGCTAAGATCACCTGGTATTTTTCCTCTGCTTTAGCCCGCGCGTCTTGCTGGTCGGCTAAACTTTTCTTTATGTCACCCAACATCGACTCGGCTTGGGCCAGAGATTCCTGTCAACATATTATCAAGGGACAAGTCTCAGAATTATTGCAAGCAACACCCCTGACACATGGGGGCTAATGTATAATTTTTTAGACAAAATTATACCATATCAAGACCCGGCTCATCTTTCAAAAGATGGCCCGGCCCTTGGGGGTTACAGGTCGAAAGTTTTTTCTACATCAAGACCCGGCTTATCTTTCAAAAGATGACCCGGCCCTTGGGGGTTACAGGTCGAAAGTTTTTTCTACATCAAGACCTGGCTCATCTTTCAAAAGATGACCCGGCCCTTAGGGGTTACAGGTCGAAAGTTTTTTCTACATCAAGACCCGTCTCATCTTTCAAAAGATGACCCGGCCCTTGGGGGTTACAGGTCGAAGATTTTTTCTACATCAAGACCCGACTCATCTTTCAAAATATGACCCGGCCCTTGGGGGTTACAGGTCGAAAGTTTTTCTACATAAAGACCCGGCTCATCTTTCAAAAGATGACCCGGTCCTTGCGGGCTAATGAGGAGGGTATGCATTAAGGTGTACCTCATGTTTATTCTTCATCATATGGAGCAGATTCTTCTCCATTTCATAACTTGTTTCTAGGCGACTTGCGAAGCCGGAGGAGAGCTCTTTAAACTCAAGATTTTCATATTGAGAAAGTTTGGCCTTGGAAATTTCATGTCCGGTGGAAGGATGGGACGATGTTGATACATGCTTCGATAAGATTGCTGAAGCCGGTTTAGAGAAGCTAGTACCAGTAATGATTACAGCTCAGGATCTTCAGTCGCCTTCAACGGACTTGGCGGGTTGGGCGCTTCCATGCCTTCCTTGGGAGAACTTGGAAGGTCAACTCGGTCATCAGATATATCTTTTGCCGGGTCAGCATGAGCCAGTGCTGGGTTTCCTTTAAGTTCTGGAGCCGCAGTGGAAGTTGAGCCGCCAGTTTTTCTCTTCTTTGCTTGCGCTCTAAAGAAAAGAGGGTCATGCTTAAAGCAAGCATCATTATCATTAAGAAGGACATAAGTATTATAAGGACTTACCATTGTACGCGAATCATTGGCGGAAGGGCCGACATCACTGAGTCGCCTGACGAAGGGGGAGAAGTCTGCAAAAGTAATATCTCAAAATATGAGCGAGTAACAAGTATGACCCAAAAGAAAATGGAAGTGGACATTGATAAAGGATACCTCATTTTGTCGTTTCTTGGGAGGGTTTTTTACTGGTAACCCGGACACCAAATCTCCTGAGTGGCCTCGAGTCTTCCGAAAGGAAGCGTGTTGCGCCTTCTTCAAGAGGAAATTAGGCTCCAGACAAGCATTCGGGTGAGACATGGGAACTTTCCCACAAACCCGCCTAGCCGGCTTAGGCGAAGGGGAAGATGAGTCGGAAGAAATAGAAATTACCTCTACGGCGTCATCCTCGCATTCGTTGTCATCATTCTATACATAGAGATGCAGAGATATAAGCACAAACCAGATCAAAGGGCGTCAAGACAAAGAAGATAAAATTTTACCTCTGAAGACACATCGCCGACTTGGGATTCGTCCACATCAGACGATTCGGCGATGGCGGTTTTGTTTTTACCCTTGGTTTTCCTCTTTGGAGGCGGTCTGGCTTGCTTCAAGGCCATCTTTTTTGGCCTTTTTGACCTGAATCGGTCACCTTTCTGAAGTGGAATTTTCATTATGCAAATCAGAATCCGAGTAAGTCGGAAAGAATGAACCAAGGACGAGTTAAATTATTTACCTTAGAAGCCGGGTTAATCTTGCAGAATGGCTTAAGCCCTATGTGGCTACACTTGTCCAAGGGCTCGCCGGTTAGCTTCTTGATGATGGTCACAATGTCTTCCTCTATGAGTGTTGTGCGGAAGTAGCATTGAGGATGGTCCAAAGTGCCATCAAAATCGCACATCAAGCCGTCTCGGCGACTCACGGGAAGGATGCGCCATTCCACCCAGCAGCGGATCAGATCAACTCCAGTAAGACCATTGTTTGTTAAAGATCGTAACTCGGATAGCACTGGAATGAAATCCGACTCCTCCTCTTCGGTGAGCTTGTCTGGAAGTTTGAAGTTTGTGGGCAGACGTTCCTTCCTATAGCCCAGGAGTTTGTTTTCACCCGGAGGGGAAGTGTCCCGGCAATAAAACCAAGACTCGCCCCAGTCTTTGGGATGGCTAGGCATGGCGAGTGATGGGAATGAGTTGTCCCTGCGTCGTTGAACATTGGCCTCCAAGTTCTAAGCTAGGGTCGTTGGCGAACTCGGTCTGGCGATTCAGATGGAAGAAGTACCAAAATAAAGGGACCGATGGTTCCATTCGCAGATAAGCTTCACAGAATACTTGGAACTGGTAGAAGTTGCTGACCGAGTTGGGGCCCAAGTCTTGGAGACGGACGTTCATGAAGGCTATAGCAACTCTGAGGAACTTTGATCCTGGCGGCTTAAACCCCCGTTCGAGGTGTTCAGCAAAAACAACTATCTCCCCTTCCTTCGGGTTGGGAATTTCTTTGCCTAGACCGGATCAAGATTCCCTGTCTTCACGCAATCCTCAAGGAAGGCGTCGTCAACTTTGGTCGGAAGCCAGTCGGCCTTGAAAACGGCACCCATAACTACAGAGGAAAAGGTCATGGGTAAGATAACCCGCCTAAGACTTGTTGAAGTGGCTAAGAGGATCCCTCAACTCGCCGAACACTTATCGAGTGGTTAAGAAAATTTATTAACTCGCCAATAAGGGACCAGATTTGGGCACAAGGGCGACTTAGGAATTTCCTATTATTCAGGGAAGACGTCTCAGGGCATCAGAGGTGTGCGGTAAAATGATGAAGTACGGATCTATAAACAGGTTTCTACGCAGCAAGCAGTGAAATATAGATCTATGAACAGGTTAAATTGAATGGGAAGGGGCCTCGATAAGGTGAAACAGACCATGGCTAGGGTAAATACAGTGAGGGTGATTTGACCGAAGCCTTTTTGGTTCCTCAAACAGGAGCTAATCAATTGAGGATACGGTCGATGCTACCGTGCCTATTACTACTATGAATCAATTAGCATATGTGGAGGCGTTCGAAGTGTTCTAAGAAACCGGGAGACGACGAACATCGAGGAGCTAAGATCTATTTATAATGGCGAAGGGCTGACCTGATAATGGCGTTTGGAAGCGACCGTGGGAGATCCGCGGTGAATGTTGTGTCCTTGGTTGGCTCGGAGATGCGCCGGACATGGTGGCCGGTGACGGAGTTCCTCGGGCGGCGACGGAGTTCTTGGTGCGGTCGCGAGGAAGAAGAGGCAGACGAAGTGAGTAGGTGGAGATGCTCTTCGCTCCCTTTCCCGAGCCTATTTAATGTGACGGGCGCTGGAATCGAGGCGCCTCGAGCGGGAACCGAAAAGACAAGTTAAAGATTCGCAATAATAGCGCCAAGATTTTCGGGATATCTATGCCGCGAGATCCCTTGGGGATTGCGTCATCATTTTTCCGAGATTAACGGGATAAGATGATGTCATCAGGAAACAGTTCGGTGACTTGGATATTTCTATGGAGGATGGCGGCTTAAGCGTATGATGCATAAAACGGGCGGAATGAGTCGCCCCTAAACTAGGTAAGAGTTTATTGGTGTGAACAGGTTCAAGTCAATCTGGAGCCTAAAGTTGGGGATATTATCTGCGGTGTGACCCGCCCTAGTTGGGCCGGGTCACCAAGTGGGCGACTCATCCTTTGGTGATTCAAGCTTCGACCCGGTAGGCCCAGGAGCTGGATGGCGGTTCAAGATCCACATAGAGAACCAATTACAGGGGAGTTCTCCAGTCTTGGAAAGCACGGCGATTTAAAGATAGAAAGAATCATGACTTGCGTTATGGCAAGGACTCTTGTAAACCCTAAGGGCTCGACCTGTATATAAAGGCGAGTCCCTAGGAAGGAGAGGGGAGGTTAGAAATCATCGAGAGCTAGGTCAGGCGAGTTATGCCCTCCTTGTAATCGAAACATCGTCAATACAACACAGAGCAGGACGTACGCTTTTACCTCCTCACGAGGGGCCGAACCTGGGTAAATCTGAGTCCCGCTCCCGTTCAACCCCTTTGAGTCGCCACCAAGGTGCGATGGCTCCATCATTAAGTCCTTTCACTAGGACATCTGTCGTGACAAAACCACGACAGATGTCGATCCTTTATCCAGCACCTTGCACCGAAGACTTTGAAATAACTTAGACTAGGTTTCTTATCAGTGAGTAACTCATATGATGTTTTGTGGAAGAACTTGTGAAGGCATACTCGGTTGATGATGTGGCATGCGGTGTCAATGGCTTCAGGCCAGAGTCATCGTGGTGTCTTGTATTCATCACACATGGTGCATGCTATCTCAATCAGTGTCATGGTCTTGTGTTCCACAACACCATTTTGTTGAGGTGTTTATGGAGTAGAGAACTCATGAGTGACACCACGAATGTGGAGATACCTGTCAAGTTCAGTGTTCTTGAACTCGGTGCCATTGTCACTCCTCATGTGCTTGACACTACTAGCAAAAACCCTAGCAGTAGTGCTGGTTTTTGTACTATCAGTAGCGCGGGTGTCCGTGCTACTGCTATGGTGCTACAGCTAACTTTTAATAGTAGCACCGTTTGTCCAGCGTTAGCAGTAGTGTGCTTTTCTAACCAGCTCTATTGCTAACTGAGTTAGCAGTAGCATGCTCTAACCCACGCCGGTATTACATGCACATATTTCTTTTTTATATATTTATGTTGTATTTACACACAGTTATCCATATTAATATACAACATCAATAGTTATTGTGCTAGCAACAACATTTACACACGGTTATACATATTATGTCATATAACTCATCATCATCTTACTCATCTAACAACTCATCATCATCTTAATAATACCAAGTTAAAATATCATAAAACAGAAAAACATCATAATAATCATCATCCTAATCGATCATGCCAAGTTAATATAAACGAGAAAAACTTCTCTCTCATAGGACCTAGTCCTCTCTCCTAGGTAAAATGTCATAAAACAAAATAACACCTATGTCTCCATAATAAAGCAGCGAGATCCAACGGTCTCCAACTTGTGGCTTGTGTTCCTTCTTTATTTCTCCCCATGCTTCAATTTCGAGTCGTCCTTGTGACTTGCGCTCAGTCAAGTATGGAAAAGCGAACTGAACCCTCGTAGGGATTTTAATTGTCGTATGACCTTTGTCATGCATCAATGGAGGCACAAGATCATTTGGTAGTTTATGTTGAAGAACATAATAGTAGCCTAATTAGCGATGTAATCAACACCACTTACGCAATAGTAGTGTACTTAATTAACAACTCTTACCAAGATATTTGCGAGAATGAAACCACTCCTCAACCTATGCACTAGTGCCATGTATGAAGTATAATTTGTGTCAGGTCCCATATTATACGGGAAGTTGTCCCTACCAAACAGGACACCAATAACAAAGGTAAGAAAAACAACCTTCTCCTCCCAAGTTAGATGTGATCCATAAGTGTAGTGTGTCGTGTCAACTATGTTCCGTGTTTCACTCGAAGAAAGGAAATAAGATATAAATTATAAATTAACAAAATTAGTATGGATGAACACCAACTACTTTTAAATATAGAATGCAAATTACTTGATAAATATGGTTGACAAACTCACAAGGAGGTAAAACTGGAAGCATATCGACATGCACCCAAATGTCGATATTACCTTCAATACGATCTTTGATACGTCCATTTTGCATCATGCTTTCTTGTTGATATTTATTGCTTTATGGGTTGTTATATTACTTTCTGGTACCATATTTATGCCTTTTCTCTCTTAGTTTGCAAGGTTTATTTGAAGAGGGAGAATTCAGGCAACTGGAATTCTGGATTTGAAAAGGAGCGAAGTTTAGTCCACTACTCTGGAAATCTCCAAATGCCGTGAAAAGTTACGAGGAATTTTTTGGGATTATATAAAAAATATTGGGCGAAAGAAGTACCGGAGGGGGCCCACCAGGGCGCCACAATCCTTCCACCGCCACCCCCTGGTGGCGGAGGGCAAGCTTGTGGGCTCCCTGACGGCCCACTAGCCCACCTCTTTTGCTATATGAAGGGTTTTGGTCCAGAAAAAATCATATGGGAGCTTTTTCGTGGTTTCTCCGCCGCCACGAGGCGAAACTTGAGCAGATCCAATCTAGAGCTCCGGCAGGACGATCCTGCCCGGGAAACTTCCCTCCCGGAGGGGGAAATCATCGCCATCGTCATCACCAACACTCCTCTCGTCGGAGGGGAGGCATCTTCATCAACATCTTCATCAGCACCATCTCCTCTCCAATCCCTAGTTCATCTCTTGTAATTAATCTCCATCTCACGACTCCGATTGGTACTTGTAAGGCTGCTAGTAGTGTTGATTACTCTTTGTAGTTGATGCTAGTTGGATTAATTGGTGGAAGAGTTTATGTTCAGATCCTTGATGCTATTCATTACACCTCTGATCATGATTATGATTATGCTTTGTGAGTAGTTACTTTTGTTCCTGGGGACATGGGATAAGTCATGCAGATAATAGCCATGTGAATTTGATATTCGTTCGGTATTTTGATATGATGTATGTTGTTTTCCCTCTAGTGGTGTTATGTGAACATCGACTACGAGTAGTAAGTAGATGATGGGTTGCTGGAGTGAAAGAAGCTTAAACCCCAGTCTATGTGTTGCTTCGTAAGGGTCTGATTTGGATCCACTAGTTTAATGCTATGGTTAGACGTTGTCTTAATTCATCTTTTGTAGTTGCGGATGCTTGCGAGAGAGGTTAATCATAAGTGGGATGCTTGTCCAAGTAAGGGCAGTACCCAAGCGCCGGTCCACCCACATATCAAACTATCAAAGTAACGAACGTGAATCATATGAACATGATGAAACTAGCATGACAGAAATTCCCGTGTGTCCTCGGGAGCATTTTTCCTCCTATAAGACTTTGTTCAGGCTTGTCCCTTGTTACAAAAGGGATTGGGCCACTTGCTGCACCATTGCTACTACTTGTTACTTGTTACTCTTTGCTTGCTACGTTTCACCTCGCTACACCATCACTTGTTACCGCTACTTTCAGTGCTTGCAGTTATTACATTGCTAAGATCCATTTATCAGAGCCTTGTGCTCCTCGTTGGGTTCGACACTCTTACTTATCGAAAGGACTACGATTGATCCCCTATACTTGTGGGTCATCAAGACTCTTTTCTGGCACCGTTGCCGGGGAGTGAAGCGCCTTTGGTAAGTGGAAATTGGTAAGGAAACATTTTTATACTGTGCTGAAATTTATTGTCACTTGTCACTATCGAAACTATTCCTGTGAGAAGTTTGTTCGGGGTATCTTCACCAAGAACGAAAGCACGAGGAGTTGTTCCTCAACCTGAGGTACCTACTGAAAATATCTTTTGTGAAATTCCTTCGGGTATGCTTGAGAAACTGCTAGCTAATCCTTTCACAGGAGATGGATCTTCACATCCAGACTTGCATCTAATCAATGTAGATGAAGTTTGTGGTTTATTTAAGCTTGCAGGTTTGCCCGAGGATGAGGTAAAGAAGAAAGTCTTTCCTTTATCTTTGAAGGATAAGGCGTTGACATGGTATAGACTATGTGATGATACTGGATCATGGGACTACAATCGGTTGAAATTGGAATTTCATCAAAAGTTATATCCTATGCATCTAGTACATCGTGATCGGAACTTTATTTATAACTTTTGGCCTCGTGACAGGGAAAGCATAGCTCAAGCTTGGGGGAGGCTTAAATAAATGCTATATTCATGCCCCAATCATGAGCTCTCGAGAGAAATCATCACTCAAAACTTTTATGCTCGGCTTTCTCATGAAGATCGTACCATGCTTCACACTTCTTGTACCAGTTCTTTTATGAAGAAGGATATTGATCACAAGTGGAATTTATTGGAGAGAATCAAACGCAACTCTGAAGATTGGGAGCTGGAGGAAGGTAAGGAGTCAGGTATGAATTTCCTGTTTGATTGCGTTAAATCTTGTGTTGAGACAAACACTTTTAGAGATTTTAGCGCTAAGTATGGACTTGACTCTGAGATAGTAGCTTCTCTATGTGAATCTTTTGCTGCTCACGTTGATCTTCCCAAAGAGAAGTGGTTTAAATATCATCCTCCTGTAGAAAGCAGCATACCCAAAACCAATCTAGTTGAGGAGAGAGTCATTGCTTTTAGTGATCCTGTTGTTCCTTGTGTTTACACTGAGAAACTACCATACCCTGCTAGGATAAAGGATTATTCTAAAGCTCCAACTGTGATACGTAGGGGTTACATTAGACCACTTGCACCCCCTGAGGAGATTAGAGTTGAACCTAGCGTTTCTATTATCAAAGATCTCTTAGCCGAAGACGTAGACGGGCATGTTATCAAATTCTGTGAGGACTCCGCTAGAATTGCTAAACCTCACGCGAAGGACAAATACGGACCTGTAGTTGGTCTGCCCGTTGTTTCTGTCCAGATAGCAGATCATTGTTACCATGGTTTATGTGATATGGGAGCTAGTGTTAGTGCAATACCCCGTTCCTTATATGATGAAATCAAAGACGAGATTGCACCTGCTGAGTTAGAACCCATTGATGTCACTATTACGCTAGCTAATAGAGACACTATCTGCCCTCTGGAAATTTTGAGAGACGTAGAAGTCCTGTGTGGTAAGACGAAGTATCCTACTGATTTTCTCGTCCTTGGTACTGCACAAGATAGCTTTTGTCCCGTCATATTTGGTAGATCCTTTCTCAACACTGTCAATGCTCACATTGATTGCATTAAGAAGACCGTCACAGTTAGTTTCGAGGGTGTGTGTCATGAATTTAACTTCTCCAAGTTTGGAAGACAACCCCATGATAGAGAGTCGTATGGAAGGGATGAAATCATTGTTCTTGCCTATATTGCCGTACCTCCTATGGATCCTTTAGAGCAATATCTGCTTGAGCATGAAAATGATATGCATACGGAGGAGAGAGATGAGATAGATAAAATTGTCTTAGAACAATATCCTTCTCAAGAATAATCTGCCTGTTGAACTGCTTGGGGATCCTCCCCCACCAAAGGGTGATCCTGTGTTCGAGCTTAAACAGTTGCCTAATACTCTTAAGTATGCCTATCTTGATGAGAAGGAGATATATCCTGCTATTATTAGTGCTCTCCTCTCAGAGCACGAAGAGAAGAAGTTACTAAGAACTCTCAGGAAGCACCGTGCTGCTATTGGATATACTCTTGATGATCTTAAGGGTATTAGTCCTACTCTATGTCAGCACAAGATTAAAACCGGTCCTGACTTTAAACCAGTTGCTGATCATCAAAGGAGATTAAATCCTAAGATGAAAGAGGTCGTTAGAAAAGAAATATTAAAGCTTCTGGAAGAAGGAATCATTTATCCTGTTGCTCATAGTGATTGGGTAAGTCCGGTACATTGCGTACCTAAGAAGGGAGGTATCACCGTCGTTCGTAATGATAAGGATGAACTAATCCCACATAGGATTATTACCGGCTATAGGATGGTGATAGACTTCCGGAAACTGAACAAGGCAACCAGGAAAGATCATTATCCTTTGCCGTTTATCGACCAAATGCTAGAAAGGCTATCAAAACACACACACTTCTGCTTTCTAGACGGTTATTCAGGTTTCTCGCAAATACGTGTTGCACAATCTGATCATGAGAAAACCACCTTCACCTGCCCCTTCGGTACCTTTGCTTATAGATGTATGCCTTTTGGCTTATGCACTGCACCTGCCACCTTCCAAAGATGTATGATGGCTATATTCTCCGACTTTTGTGAAAAGATTGTCTAGGTTTTCTTGCACGACTTCTCCATTTACGGGTCTTCCTTTGATGATTGCCTCAGCAACCTTGATCGAGTCTTACAGAGATGCGAAGATACCAACCTCGTCTTGAATTGGGAGAAGTGCCACTTTATGGTTAATGAAGGCATCGTCTTAGGACACAAAATCTCTGAAAGAGGCATCGAAGTTGATAAGGCTAAGGTTGATGCAATTGAGAAAATGCCTTGCCCCACAGATATCAGAGGTATACGAAGTTTCCTAGGTCATGCTGGTTTCTATAGAAGGTTCATTATAGACTTCTCTAAGATTTCTAGGCCTCTTACCAACCTCTTGCAGAAGGATGTTCCTTTTTTTATGAGGATTGTGAGGAAGCTTTCGAAATACTTAAGAGGGCTTTGGTAACCGCACCTATTGTTCAACCACCTGACTGGAACTTGCCCTTTGAAATCATCTGCGACGCTAGTGATTATGCTGTTGGTGTTGTTTTAGGACAAAGAGTTGACAGGAAGTTGAATGTCATTCACTACGCTAGTAAAACTCCAGACAGTGCCCAAAGAAACTACGCCACTACGGAGAAGGAATTTTTAGCACTCGTGTTTGCATGTGAAAAGTTCAGATCTTATATAGTTGACTCCAAAGTCACCATTCACTCTGATCATGCTGCTGTTAAGTACCTTATGGAGAAGAAGGACGCTAAGCCTAGGCTGATCAGATGGGTTCTCCTGCTACAGGAATTTGATTTGCACGTCATTGACCGAAAGGGTGCTGATAACCCCGTAGCAGATAACTTTTCTAGGCTAGCGAATGTCCTTGATGACCCACTACCTATTGATGACAGCTTTCCTGATGAGCAGCTAAATTTCATCCGCACTTCACATAGTGCACCGTGGTATGCCGACTATGCAAAATATATCGTAGCTAAATACATACCATCCAGTTTCACCTATCAGCAAAAGAAGAAATTCTTTTTGATTTGAGACACTACTTTTGGGATGATCCTCACCTTTATAAGGAAGGAATAGATGGTGTTATTAGACGTTGTGTGCCTGAACATGAACAGGGACAGATCTTGCAAAAGTGTCATTCCGAAGCCTACGGAGTACACCACGCTCGAGATAGAACTGCCCACAAGGTATTGCAATCAGGTTTCTATTGGCCCACTCTCTTCAAGGATGCCCGTAAGTTTGTCTTGTCTTGTGACGAACGCAAAAGAATAGGGAACATCAGTAAGCGTCAGGAAATGCCTATGAACTATTCACTTGTCATTGAACCATTTGATGTCTGGGGCTTTGATTATATGGGACCCTTCCCGAGTTCCAATGGGTACACTCACATCTTAGTTGTTGTGGATTACGTCACTAAGTGGGTAGAGGCTATCCCCACTAAAAATGCTGCTCACCACACCTCTATTAAGATGCTTAAAGAAGTCATTTTCCCAAGATTTGGAGTCCCTGGATATTTGATGACTGATGGCGGTTCACACTTCATTCATGGTGTTTTCCGCAAAATGCTAGCTAAGTATGATGTCAACCATAGAGTTGTATCTCCTTATCATCCTCAGTCTAGTCGTCAAGTGGAGTTGAGTAATAGGGAGATCAAATTGATCCTACAAAAGATCGTCAATAGATCTCGAAAGAATTGGTCTAGCAAACTTGACGATGCACTATGGGCTTATAGAACTGCTTATAAGAATCCCATGGGCATGTCACCGTATAAAATGGTTTACGGTAAGGCCTGTCATTTACCTCTTGAGCTGGAACACAAAGCTTATTGGGCAATCAAAGAGCTCAACTTCGATTTCAAACTTGCCGGTGAGAAGTGGTTGTTTGATATCAGCTCATTAGATGAAAGGAGGGCCCAGGCATATGAGAATGCCAAGCTGTTCAAGGAAAAGGTTAAGAGATGGCACGACAAATGAATACAGAAACGAGAGTTCAATGTAGGTGATTATGTTCGGCTATACAATTCTCGTTTGAGATTCTTCACAGGAAAGCTTCTCTCTAAATGGGAAGGTCCTTACGTTATCGAGGAAGTATATCGTTCCGGATCAAAATCAATAACACGGAAGGAAATTTTCCTAGAGTGGTAAATGGGCAAAGAATCAAGCATTACATCTCTGGTACTCCCATAAATGTTGAGACCAACATCATCAATGTCATAACTCCAGAGGAGTACATAAGGGATGTTTATCAGCCTGTTTCAGATCCTGAAAACGAAGAAGTATCTGTTTCGGTAAGAAATTGGGCTCCGATTCCAATAAGAAATTTCCTCTCTTTTGGAATTTTTGGAAAATTAGAAAAATGAAAAGGAGTCCGGAGAGCGCACGAGGCGGCCACAAGCCCTGCCACCGCCCCCTAACCCCCTGGTGGCGGAGGGCAAGCTTGTGGGCACCTCGTGTGCCTCCCGGACTCCGTTTTCTTGCAGAGCACTCCTTCTGGTCCAGAAAAATCAATATATACTTCCCGAAGGTTTTGATCTGCGTATCGCGCAGTTTTCCTCTGTTTTCGTTTCGAACCTGTTTCTGTGGCAGATCTAGATCATCGTGACTTCCCCAAATGGTCCTAAGGACAAGATCTTCGAGAAGGTCATCAATCCCTACCTCACGGAAGTGCTGAAGCACCCTCAATCTATCAAGATGAGCGAGGGGATGTTGCACATCCGTGATGTTGAGGGGCTAAGAAGACCGGAAGCATGGAGACGAGGCTCGAAGCAATGGAGCAACAAGACTTCAAGTGTCAGGGGATGGTGGAGCGTGGACTCAATGCCAACCACATGATGATCACGGAGTTCACTAGCAATCAAAAGATGTATGCCATTGACATTGGGAAACACCTCTCCAGGATGTATGACAGGATTGATCAACTTCAGGGCCAGATCTATGACCTGCAGAACCAAAACTGTGAGTATGAGTACAGATTTAAATCAATAAGGTTGGCTGCAGATTTGAGGATTCCGGCGACCCGTTCATCCTGCCATGATGGAGCACCTATGCCTTGGAAGACGGAGGATCAGACTACTCCAACAACTCCACCACCATCACCACCGAAGGAAGACAACTAAGCATTGTATGGGCAATCCCCTTGGCTTCTGCCAAGCTTGGGGGAGTTGCCCTGGTATCGTATCACCTTTATATCTTTTGCTTTTACCTTTGTTTTAGTTCTTTCCTTTTCAGTTTTTATTTTTTCTCTTAGAGGAATAAGTCTTTAGTGTTTAGTTTGAGTCTTTTGCTTTTGTCTCCCCCCCGATGTATTCAAACTTACGAGCTATATAATAAAGAGTATCTTAGTCAAGGGCTTTGCTTTGTGCCATGATCAATAGTATGAAAAGAACGATAGCATGAAAGATCATGAGACGATCTCAATAGTATGAGACGTATGATGATTGAAACTTGTTGAGAATAAATCAACACAGACCCCAGTCATTGTTGCAATTAATAAGAAGTAATAAGGAAAGAAAGGTTCACCTATAAATATATCATCTTAGACACTTTTTACAATTGTGAGCACTCACCAAACTATTACATGCTTAGGAGTAGATGTTGGACAAGGAAGACAACATAATGAATTGTGTTTGCTTGGTTCCAAACAATGTTATATGATTAGAGATCCCTTAGCATGTGACGATTGCTTCCACCTCACTTTAGCCAAAACTCCCGCACCAAGTAGAGATACTACTTGTGCATCCATAAACCTCCAACCCAGTTTTTCCATGAGAGTCCACCATACCTATCTATGGATTGAATAAGATCCTTCAAGTAAGTTTTCATCGGTGCAAGCAATAAAAATTGCTCTCTAATATGTATGATCTATTAGTGTGTGGAAAATAAGCTTTGTACGAACCTGTGATGAGGAAGGCATAAAAGCGACAGACTGCATAATAAAGTTTTTTATCACAGGAGGCAATATAAAGTGACGTTCCTCCGCACTAAGAGGACACACATTCAAACCTCAAAAGCGCATGACAACCTCTGCTTCCCCCTGCGAAGGGCCTATCTTGTACCTTTACTCTTTGCCCTTGTAAGAGTCATGGTGATCTTCACAAATCCCTATTTTGCCTTTGTCTTGGCTACTGTCACATGCTTGGGAAAGATCTATATTCATATATCAACTTGGAGTTGAGTACTTATGCTTTATTATTGTTGACTTTACCCTTGAGGTAAATAGTTGGGAGGCAAAACTATAAGCCCCTATCTTCCTCTGTGTTCAGCTGAAACTTTGACACCATGAGTACCACGTGAGTTGTAGCAATTGTGGAAAACAAAAGTGATGATTGAGTATGTGGGTTTGCCTTACAAGCTCTTATTTGACTCTTCCTCATGTTATGATAAATTGCAATTGCTTCAATGACTTTGGATTGTTGTTGGTTACTTCTAGGTAAGGTTTTTGCTTCATGCTTTGCGTTGTGAAGGAATTGTTACTTTCCCATAAGAATATTTATGATGTATTGTTGTCCTATGTGTGATCATGATGCCCTCATGTCCGTATTATGTTTTATCGACACCTTCGTCCCTCAACATGTGGACATGTTAATGGAGCTTGGTTTTCGCTTGAGGACAAGCGAGGTCTAAGCTTGGGGGACTTGATACGTCCATTTTGCATCATGCTTTCATGTTGATATTTATTGCTTTATGGGCTGTTATATTACTTTGTGGTACCATATTTATGCCTTTTCTCTCTTATTTTGCAAGATTTATTTGAAGAGGGAGAATTCAGGCAGCTGGAATTCTGGACTGGAAAAGGAGCAAATCTTAGTCCACTATTCTGCACATCTCCAAATGCCCTGAAAATTACGTGGAGTTTTTTGGGATTATATAAAAAATACTGGGCAAAAGAAGTACCGGAGGGGGGCCACTAGGGCGCCACAAGCCGTGCCCCCGCCACCCCTGGTGGCGGAGGGCAAGTTTGTGGGCTCCCTGACGGACCACTAGCCCCCCTCTTTTGCTATATGAAATGTTTTGGTCCAGAAAAAATCATACAGGGGCTTTTTCGTGGTTTAGCCGCCACCACGAGGCGGAACTTGAGCATATCCAATCTAGAGCTCCGGCAGGACGATCCTGCCGGGGAAACTTCCCTCTTGGAGGGGGAAATCGTCGCCATCGTCATCACCAACACTCCTCTCGTCGGAGGGGAGGCATCTTCATCAACATCTTCATCAGCACCATCTCCTCTCCAATCCCTAGTTCATCTCTTGTAATCAATCTCCATCTCACGACTCCGATTGGTACTAGTAGGCGGAGAACAGCTGCGAGCGCCGCCTGGTAGGCGGCCTCAGCCTCCTGGTCCTCCTCGCTAACGACGGGCGGGGGCGGCGGAGGGCCTCCTGGCTTCACGTCGCGCACGCCATGTCGGCGATGCTCATCTTGCTCGACCATGAACCAGAGCTCCTAGTGGGGAAAGTCGATCGCGTAGGCAGGGTTGAGCCGTTGCTCCGGCGTCAGCAAACACCGATGGCGACTCACCTCCTCTGCGTGCAACCATGCCGACCGTGGCACGGCCGACACCAGGATCCTCTCTAGATCCAGATGCTAGTGGTGCGGGAGGGTGACATCGGGGTACGACAGCGGGACACAGTGCTCCCAGTGCCACCGCGCTTGGTGCATCGGGACGCTGACATGCTGGCGAGTCCGGCAGGGAGATCGCGCGGGGGTAGACGGGGGCCTTGCCCTTGTTTTGGAAGGAGCCGGCCATGGCACGCGATCCTAGGGTTTGGTCGCCGACGAGCTGGCGAGATGGGGATGGGTGGGTTCTGGAAGCAGATGAGGCCGAACCCACCGTACGCTCGGATTAAAAAAGGTCGACCGCGGCCGTTGACGCATGGGCCCGTGAAGGGCGGCTGTCATAAATTACGTTACCGCGTGTGGTTGGGACGGACACCGAGAGGACGCGCGCGTCCTCTTTCCGTCCGTGCCGATGCATTTCAATTCAAAATTTAGGACGAAAATGGATCGTCGCGGACGCGTAGGGATGCGTTTTGACAATGGATCGGCGCGTTGCGCCATTATTTTGTCCACGCGGCAGCAAACAAACGTTGGCAAATGAAATAGGTCACCCCGTTGGAGCTGCTCTTAGCATCTACCACTCGATAAACCAAACACCACATATTTCTTCTGGTACAATTACATGTAAACATACGTGCACAACCAACACATGCGCAATCAAACATCACAAAAAAAATCACACTTCAAAATTTCATATATTTCATTATTAAAATAAATGTCTCAACTTTATATTAATTTTAATATAAAGTTGTACTAATCTTGAGACGCTTTATAGGATGAAGGGAGTATAACTTTGGGAAGAATACAAAATTCAAGTTCTTAGCAACCTTCCAGCTAGTAGGGTTTGATGCGCCGTTATGCAATGTAAACGTGCCCTTCTATCTTACATCTACGTGCATCAAGGGAACCTGCAGAACTTGCACATGCACGCGATTGGATAGCATTTGGCCACCTGGGAGCACCTCCCCTGACAAAGAGGTTCGTCCTTGTTCTCAATGCGGCATGAATCGTCACAGTTGGTGGAATTGCATGGATCATGTGTCCCAACATATCTTCCAAAACAAGATTCTCCGGGTCTAGCATCTGCAAAAATATCATTTTGCGAACACGAGTATTAATAGAGAATCACACGTCAGATCAGTTGGCGAAGCATGTGGTACTATAGGAACAACCGAGTACCTGATGATGATGATAGCATGAGCAAGATTACAGTCATGCACATCAGGGCGGTCCTCATCTTGGCTAACGGCGGCGTTGATGATGGGAATTGAGGATGTTTTGTTTGACTTGTAGCAGAAAGAATAATATGGCTACCGTTTTATATAAAGGAAGGGATTTCATTGATAATTTACATATTCTCTATTAATTGTTGGAAACGCTATCGCTTTACTTATTAGTAGTATTTGATTTGATATGATTCTAA
Organism: Hordeum vulgare subsp. vulgare; assembly: GCF_904849725.1. Taxonomy (NCBI): domain Eukaryota; kingdom Viridiplantae; phylum Streptophyta; class Magnoliopsida; order Poales; family Poaceae; genus Hordeum; species Hordeum vulgare. The sequence goes on from NC_058522.1 coordinate 457,462,911, forward strand.
TAGGAGAGTTGATTTCCAGCATGATATTTTCCCTATTTAACAAGAGGCCGCATCGCTTTACTAATTAATACTTCTTTGATTTTTAAATATAATTTTTTTAAAAGATTTCATTACATACTAACATATAAGGAGTAAAATGAGTTAATCTATACTCTAAAATATATCAATATACATTCATATGAAGTCCGTAGTAAAATTTCTTACAAAATTTATATTTAAAAATTAAGGGAGTTGTAGTTGACTCGATTGATTCTACCAGGAGAGTACATTATACTGTAGGCGCTCGTCTCGCTGAAAAAAGTCATAGTCGGGTCCGTCCGTCGTCACGACCTTCTTCGACGGCTCCGCTTCTCGCCACCCTCACCATCGCCCAAACCGCACCAACATACTCCGTCAGTCAGCATCTCCCCACTGCCCAAGTCAAAACCAGAACCCATCTTGACGCTGTCCAACAGCACGATGAAACACTCATCGACCCAGCCGTTTGCCTTCCTCGGAGCCATTTTTTTCATCGGTGAGAGGTGAGCCAGCGAAAGTTTTGGGGGGGGGGGCTTGTTTATTCCCAGCGTAAGTAGTGTTGATTACTCTTTGTAGTTGATGCTAGTTGGATTACTTGGTGGAAGAGTTTATGTTCAGATCCTTGATGCTATTCATTACACCTCTGATCATGATTATGATTATGATTTGTGAGTAGTTACTTTTATTCCTGAGGGCATGGGATAAGTCATGCTGATAATAGTCATGCGAATTTGATATTCGTTCGATATTTTGATATGGTGTATGTTGTTTTTCCTCTAGTGGTGTTATGTGAACGTCGACTACATAACACTTCACCATATTTGGGCCTAGAGGAAGGCATTGGGGAGTAGTAAGTAGATGATGGGTTGCTGGAGTGACAGAAGCTTAAACCCCGGTCTATGCGTTGCTTCGTAAGGGGCTGATTTGGATCCACTAGTTTAATGCTATGGTTAGACGTTGTCTTAATTCTTCTTTTATAGTTGCGGATGCTTGCGAGAGAGGTTAATCATAAGTGGGATGCTTGTCCAAGTAAGGGCAGTACCCAAGCGTCGGTCCACCCACATATTAAACTATCAAAGTAACGAACGCGAATCATATGAACATGATGAAACTAGCATGACAGAAATTCCCGTGTGTCCTCGGGAGCGTTTTTCCTCCTATAAGACTTTGTTCAGGCTTGTCCCTTGCTACAAAGGGATTGGGCCACTTGCTGCACCGTTGCTACTACTTGTTACTTGTTACTCTTTGCTTGCTACGTTTCACCTCGCTACACCATCACTTGTTACCGCTACTTTCAATGCTTGCAGTTATTACCTTGCTGAAATCCGTTTATCAGAGCCTTCTGCTCCTCGTTGGGTTCGACACTCTTACTTATCAAAAGGACTACGATTGATCCCCTATACTTGTGGATCATCAATCTTCAGGACGAAGATCGAAGGTTATTTCCATATCCTCCTGAAATCCACATGCCTATGCTAGAGCTTGCCAATTTGTGCACTCTAATTCTATGTTATTAACTGCATTCATTACTTTAACCAGAAATGTGTGACCATGTTTAGTCCCCAGGTTAGCTCTCCTCGTCTCCATACTCTCGTGGTCTTCGAAACCGAGCCTCTCCAAGACATACCTTCTTGCTGGCAGGGGATGAACAAGTCAAATTTTAGAAAGTAGAAATTACACATTGAAGCAAAGAAACACAAGTCATGCTTAATTACGAAAAAAAACTTGTTGTCATTGCGTATCGTACAAACAACGAAGGTCTCATCAAGCTTGATGCTGAAGAACCTGACGTTCCGTAGGTGAGGCGTGTCATCATCGTCACACAGTTCACACTCCCAATCATCAACGGACATTTCCTGTGTTCATGATTCAAAAATTCCGCATGACCATTATTAAAATTAAGACATATTGAACGCCTAAAATTTGTCGGAATGGAAATGAATCAACATTCCGACAAAACATAGGCACTAGGAGGTGTTCGCTGCAATAACATACGTACACACATGTCCAAATAGACCTAATTCAATATCGTTGACTTTCGGTCCGTCGAGACTTTCCTTAAATAACTCTCATATCTCATGGTATGTTGGTGCGCACTCTCTCACACTAATATGATGGTGTATATCTGTTGGTGGACACTCTCTCACAGTAATATTTCGACCATCGGTGATGGACACATCTGCTCTCCTCTCCTTGTGCATTATACCGAGGTATATATCGCAAGAAGAGAAGAGGAGAAAGTGGAGCCCAGTCCCGGACATGATGCCTCTCAAGGATGTCGCCGCTAAGTCGACGACGAGGATGCGGGTCGCGCATCGTCGATGTCGAGAACAAATTCCTATGAGAACATTTTCTTATCGTTTAATGTTTTACTTTCTGGTTATCTTCTTAGAAACACGCGAACAATTTGTTTTTATCATCAAAAACAATATATAAAACATGTCCAAATTAGTACTGCATGCCAAATTAATACTAATTTTTATTTGGACAGCAAGCATTTCATTTGAATGTGGGCATCAAAACCATTTTTGTGACTCATTTTTTACTCAGTTTTTCTATTTCAGAGATGCTTAATTTCTAAAACTCATTTTTGACTTGGTTTTCTTATTAACCATCTAATTTCACAAACAATTTCAGAAGCAATGTCGTAGCAAGAACGCTAGCAAGCAACCCTAGAAATGTCCTAGCAACAACCCTAGCAATCCACCGAAACCGTAGCAAGCAAACAGGCGGAGGAGGCGCCGGGATGCCTCGCCAGAGAAGAAGACAGTCGGCGCGCAGAGGAGGCGGCCGGAGGAGAAGTAGAGGTCAAGATCAGGGTAGGGGTCGTGGTTGGGACCGGGGTCGAGGTCGTCGGGGCAACAGAGTGGTTCAAGGTCGGGGTCGGGGTCGCCGGGCAGCAAGAGTCGTCGGGGGCAGCAGAGAGTCGCGCGGGGTTGCGTTGGGAGGACCGGCGGTAGCGCAAGGGAGGGAGTGAGGAGGGAGAGAGGGAGAGAGTGAGGGGCGTGCGCGGGGAAGACGATAAGTCCACGAGGGCGCTAATTAGTAGTAGCGCGGGGCCGAGAAGGGCGCTAGTGCTACAGCTTTAGCAGCAGCACTTTATTCTGGGCAGCGCTACTACTACACCTAGCGTCGGTGGACTCGTTGGGTCCCACTTAGCAGCAGCGCTTTATTCCAGTCGGTGCTACTGCTAAGATTCTTAGCAGTAGCGCTGTATTTTGGGTTGCGCTACTACTAGAGCTGGCATCGGTGGACTCCTTGGATCCCACTTAGCAGTAGCGCTGCTTCTATTTCCAACGCTACTGCTAAGGCATCACTTGTGGCGCTGTCCAAACCTAGTGCTACTGCTAATTAGCAGCAGCGTTGCATATTTTCCAGTGCTACTACTGATGTTCTACCTATAACCATTTCCCTAGCAGTGTGAACTTAACGTCGTAGTTGGTCATGCACCTATTTGCAAAGCGCCTAAATACATCCGGCACTTCACTCTTGTAAAGTAAAATATACATCCATGTATATCAATAATAATCATCAATAATCACGAAGCCATATAAGTTTGAAGTGGTAGAGAAAGTGGAATAGTGAGTAGGGCCGAATAAGTCCATGTGGAGCAGCTTGAAGGGACGAGTGGTTGTCATGATTGTCTTCGAGGGATGTTTGGCCCTGGTCATCATCCCAGCTTCACACGCACCACATATATGATCTTTCTTCAACTTGACTCCCTCGACACCAATGATCAGATTCTTCTTGGCAAGAGTATGCAAGTTTCGCATGCCAACATGTCCTAGCCGTCGATGACATAGCTAGCATCCTGAAGCTTTTGCTAGAAGACATGTGTTGACATGTGCTCGTGAAGTGAAGTTTACCATGTATAGATCACCTCTTCGAAAACCTTCGAAGACTTTGGTTTTGTCTGAAGACGTTACACAACACATCAGAATTTGCCAAATATGACAAGCATGTCTAGTTCATAGATCAATGAGACATACATTAAGTTGTAACCAAGGGATTCGACTAGAATCACTTTGTCCATGTGTCAATCTCTTGTAATAGCAACTCCACCTAGTCCGAGTACTTTGCTGCTACTTTTGTGAGCAAAGACGGTGTGATCGTTGTTAGGAGGACGAAGAGTTGAATGCATCAATATGCTTTGGTCCCCAGTCATGTGACTAGTGCATCCACTATCCAGAATCCACTCAGTTCGATTGGATTTTTCTTCCTGCATTGAGATTTAGTCTTGTTCACCAAGGGGTGCAGCAGTAACATGCATCGATGAAGATATTGCAGTTTATTGTTTACAGTAAAATCGGATGATATAGATGGTAAAACCATTTTCATTAGATTTTTTGTGTCCAAACAAGAATGTTTTCGGGCCTTCGGATATAATGTTCAAGTTATATCATATTCAATCTGGAGACCCGATGTTGCCTGAAGATATTAGTTCTTATTAACCACCCACATTTGGAGGGGTGGCTTAGAAGCAATACCCTTAGTGCAGAATCATAGAATTTAGGCAATGAAGCCCTTATGCTCTTATGTAAATAGCCCTAATAGTCTTATGTACATAGCGGTTCATAGCAGTTCATAGCGGTTCACAAGAGGGTTGGAGTCCTCAAAAGAATATGCAGAGAAATTCTTAGTCTTATGTACATAGCGGTTCATGTCGTAGTGCTCATACTCGTGAGTCTTTTCAGTTCTTCTGTGCAAAACATAGTTGTTAGCACGATCATATGAAGATCTTTTTCTTCCTGAAGACTTTGATTTGGGGTCTGTCTTCTTACTAAGAGATGTCATCATGACATTTATAGGAAAATTCTCAAGAATACATTTGGGTGCCCAGATCCTCTTCATAGGAGAATTGTTCCTGCAGTTAGTTCCAATGAATCTTGCAAACATTTCACCATTTTGATATTTTAACAATTTATGATTGGAGTCGAAAGACACATCAATGATGACGGGGTTAGCACAGTTAAAACCATATAATGTAAATGGATCAACTGAAGGACCTTTTGTAGCAACCCATGTAATTTTGGGATACTGCTCAGGCTTCGAGTAAGATCCATCAACATTGATGTTTCTTTCAAACCAACACCCTCTTTCCTAGGGTTCTTGTTCAAGTTCATCTTTTTGAGGACATCACAAAGAATGTGATGACCCTTCAAACTTTTGTGCATGCCTCTCTCAAGCAATGTCTTCAACCTGTCATTTTCATTAGTGATAGCAGAGGTTTCCTCACATGAGGGGTTAGATACCATAGATAGAGTTGAAAATAATGCATTTTCAAAAGCATTTGAATCACTAGCTTCTCGAGCAAGGAATTTTAAGCATGGAGCATTAAATTCATCCAGAGTAGTACTGATGTGTTCCGCTTGGAGTGAGTCGTTTTCCTTCCGAGGGTCTTCATGACCTTCTCTCAACTTCTCTAGATCTTGCTTCTTTGAATATATTCATAATAAAGCTTCTCATTATCAGTTGTGAGAATATCATGATGACCTTGGAGATCCTCAAACCTTGAACAAAGACTTTTCATGTCTTAAACCATAGTTACTTTCATACTCGTCTCGCCACATAGAAGGTCATCACTTTTCTCTAGAGATTTTTGCATTTTCTCCATAACATTTTGTTGTTTAGTGTAAATTTTGACAACCTTAGAATATCTAGGTTTCAGGTCATCATCAGATTAATCTTCGCTATCATAGTCATGTCGTGAAGATTTTGAGGATACCTTGGAGCCTTTTGCCATGAAGTAGTAGGCTCGGGCATAGTCGTCGTCACTGGCTTCAGTGTTGATGATAGGACCATTATCTTTGGGTTCAAAGATAGACATGGCGATGAATGCATAAGCCATATCCAAACCAGCAACTTCAGAATCACACTCCTCTTGAGATTCCTCTGCAGCTTCTGACTCAGATTCGGCTTCATAATCCATTTCCTTGCCAATAAAAGCATGAGATATGCCACATGAGATCTTCTTGTGTGATGAAGACTTAGACGAAGACTTCGTATGCTTCTTCTTGTTTTTGTTGTTCATCAGAATCATAGTCTTTGCCCTTCTTCTTGGACTCCTTCTCCCATCAAGGACAATCAACGCTGAAGTGGCCTACTTTCTTGCACTTGTGAAAGGTTTGCTTCTTGTTATCACACGAAGACATTTCTCCCGACTTCTTGGAGTCATGCCTTGAATATTTTCCAAAGTGCTTGTACTTGGCAAACTTACAAAACTTCATTACAAGCAGAGCGATTTCTTTGCCAATGTCTTGAGCACCATTGGAACTACCTTCTAATTCTTCTTCTTCACATGAAGATACTGATCTTTCCTTCAGGGCACGAGGGCAACCATAAGTGGAACCATAGATTTCCCTCTTCTCAACTTGTTGGAACTCATGGGTGTTCAGCCTATCAAGGATATTAGGAGGATCTAATTCCTTGAAGTTAGGGCATTCTTGGATCATGAGGGAGAGAGTGTCAAAGGAACTATCAAGAGACCTCAATATCTTCTTCACAAATTCATGTTTGGTGATATCAGTGGCGCCAAGATCATTCAACTCATTTGAGATTTTTTTGAGTCGATCAAATGTGACGTGGTCATTTTTGTTGTGAAGCCTCTTGAAGTGGTTGAACAGGTTGTGAAGTACATCAACACGTGAGTCTTGTTTAGATGAGACACCTTCATTGACTTTGGAAAGACATTCCCAAATTTGCATCGCAATACCCACACGACTCAGACGGCCATACTGTCCTTTCTCCACATGAACACAGATGATGTTCTTGGCGGTCGAATTCGGATGAACAAATCTCTCCACATCAGCAATAGTGACACCTTCACCAACCTTGGGAATGTCAGCCATGACGACATGCAAGAGGTTGTTGTCAATGGCTTCGAGATGCATCCGCATCTTGTTGTTCCAGTAGGGGTAGTCTGAGCCATCGAAGACTGGGCATACAACAGGGACCTTGATTACCCGTGCAGTTGACATGGCTAAAACTCCAGGTTGTTAATCAAGACATAGAACAAGGGAGTACCTTTCTATGATGCCAATTGAATGTGGTAGTTATCGACTAGAGGGGGGTGAATATGCAATTTTTATGGAAAACTTTGAAACAGTAAATATCTTCAAGTGAGCAGAGACGATTCAGGATCACACAAGGATAACAGTAAATGATCTTGGCATGACATGCACTAAGATGAATACATTCACACAAGTATGTCATAGTCATCATGCAAACGGAATTGTATCAAAAATAAACTACAGTAATACGAAGACAAATGCAGATCAGATGAATGTCTTCACTTTTAGAACATGCAAGCAATGGCTTCACATTACTAAGTTGTATGTAAAGGAGTGGAAAGATAGAACCAGTAGCTTGACGAAGACTCCGGATTTGTTGGACCAATTCCAGTTGTTGTGATAAATGTACGTCTAGTTAGGGAGGCTGAGATTTACTCACAAGACCTCGCCCAATCACCTAGGTAAGTCTCCGGGGTATACTTTTAAAACCCGTACAAACTTGGTCACCCGACAATCCACAATGACTCTTGGATGATCTAGACCACGATGCCTAACCGTGTGGAAGATCATAGTCTTCAAGTGTAACAAGTCCTCGATTCTCTCGGAACAAAATTCGTTCGGTGATGCTCAAACACTCTGACTCTAGATGTTTGGGTTTATCCTCGCAGGATAGCTCTCTCTCTCAATGTCTCCGAGGTGGGTTGATCCAAAACAACAACAACTATATCTAACTCTGAGAAACCACCAACTTATGGTGGAGGGGTGGGCTATTTATAACAGGCAACCCGACATGATATGACCAAACTGATCGTAGGTTAATGGCAACCTACATGTGTCACAACGGTATGAATTCAAAGACTCGTGCGGCAACATTACTTGGGCTACAAGCAATACTAACTCAACCAACTCTGGACGAGATTTCCTCTCATTGTCTCCACTTGAATACATAGGTATATGGGTTGAGCATCACATCAGCTTCTGACTTCGATCACTTTGACCCCACTTAAAAGTACAGTGGTTCCTATGACTAAAAGTCAAAGAAAAAAACAACCAAAATACTTCATCTTTGTGTTCCATTATCTTCAAGTGATTATCTTTGTGTACCACCAATGGATTCAGCCATTATTGATGTCTTCGGACATTTTTAGGGGTCGTATTCGATGGTTAAACCGAATCTCTAGGGACTTTTATGTCTGTTATCCTGTGAACTCACACAAACACATTAGTCCCTCAACCACGTTTGTCTTCAATCCTACAAAACCAACCTAGGGGTAGCATTAGATGCACTTACAAGAATGATGGACCAACTTACCATAGAGAGATTTAACCAAAAAGAGACCTGAAGTAGGAGCTAGGTTGTAATCTCTAGGGCGCACCGACCGGCGGTCGTTACTCCTCGCGGGATGTGAACTGGCCCCATAGATCAATACTAGTGTTTTCTATGCACCTTGTCATCACTCGTGCGCACCCGGGACCAACTTCCTCGTCGGTCACCCATCCTAGAACTACTCCAGTCTAACACCCCTATTAAGGTAGGCTATCATATACACCCCACTCAAAGGAACCAACGTCCTCATCAAGCCACAAGAACCGACATCCTATTATCTTCAAGCGATTGTCTTTGCGTAACACCAATGGCTTTACCCATTATCGATGTCTTCACACATTTTTAGGGGTCGTGTGCGACGGTTAAACCGAATCTTTGGGGACTGATATGTCTATTATCCTGTGAACTCACACAAACACATTAGTCCCTCAACCACGTTTGTCTTCAATACTACAAAACCAACAAGTGGTGGCACTAGATGCACTTACAAGAACCATGGACCAACTTAACATAGAGAGATTTAACCAAAAAAAGACTTGAAGTAGGAGCCAGGTTGTAACCGCTAGGACACACCGACCGGCGGTCGTTACTCCTCGCAAGATCTAAACTGGCCCCATAGATCAATACTAGTATTTTATATGCACTTACAAGAACCACTAGTATTTCATCCGCCCAACAAAGGATGCAAGACGCAACCCTCACGGTCGGAATTACATGAACCTGCCGGTGCAATGCTCGCATGTACGAGCCGCCTAACAGAAGGGCGCAAGTCGCCACCCTCACAGTCCGGATAACATCAACTTGCCGGTGTAGCGGCTTTATATCTCGGAGATGGAGTGAGTACCAGTATCTTTTCTCTGCCGGTTTATGCCACAATCAAGTATGGAGACTCTCAAGCCGCCTCCGTGAGTCGACTTAAGACTCGGGGGCTACATGGACATGGCTCGGCAGGCTCAACTGGGATGAATAATTCAAGAACCCCGAGTCATTACAGAAAAATTAAGCCGGTCTAAATACTTGAGCTTTTGATACAAAAGTCTCCCTTGGGTGGCGCTTGAGCTTTCTGACTCGCCCTATCCTGTTGCGACCTTACGAGCCGACGAAACTGCTATCTTGGGTGGCGCTTGAGCTTTCTGACTCGCCCTATCATGTCGCGACCTTATGAGCCGACGAAAGTGCTATCTTGGGTGGCGCTTGAACTTTCCGACTCGCCCTATCCAGTCGCGACCTTATGAGCCGACGAAACTGCTATCTTGGGTGGCGCTTGAGCTTTCTGACTCGCCCTATCCTGTCGCGACCTTATGAGCCGACGAAACTGCTATCTTGGGTGGCGCTTGAGCTTTCTGACTCGCCCTATCCAGTCGCGACCTTATGAGCCGACGAAACTGCTATCTTGGGTGGCGCTTGAGCTTTCTGACTCGCCCTATCCAGTCGCGACCTTATGAGCCGACGAAACTGCTATCTTGGGTGGCGCTTGAGCTTTCTGACTCGCCCTATCCTGTCGCGACCTTATGAGCCAACGAAACTGCTATCTTGGGTGGCGCTTGAGCTTTCTGACTCGCCCTATCCAGTCGCGACCTTATGAGCCAACTTATTTAAAATAGCTTGATGCCATACTTATCATATCATATACATGCATCATCTAGTATTGCATCATGCATCATACATACATATCATGTCGGTCTTCAAAACCGGGTCAAAGCATAAATTATTGCAGGTGCAAATAAATCTTTGAATAGCCAATTTGGCTGGATTTTCGTCATGGTTTATCATAACCAGTGTTAAACGATTGGGGTTTTTAAGCCAGCTCGGAATAATTGTCTATTGTTGAAGAGCCGCCCTATCATATATAAATGCACGGTCATCTAATTGACCGGCCCCTTGGATTTCTTCAACTTGTGCTTTGTAGTAAACTACAACACTTATGGATTTCTAAAGGATATATTTGCTGGGTTACATTGCAACCACAGTCAAGGATTTATTTTATCACAAAGGCATCATCAGCTCACAGAGTGGATATGATTTTATTCTACAGTGGAAGGAATAGCCCCGAGTCGCTGTAGGCACACAACCCGGCACTTGGGGGCTACATTATTCAAATCAAGATTACATCAAATTATGAAAGTCACATGTCACTGCAAGCATGCACCATGACACTTGGGGTCTAATGCAATCAGCTTTTCAAATCACCACATCATCAACAGACCCAACTATTTCAAGGAGATAAGCCGGACCTGGGGGCTACAGGTCGTTTTTTATTCAAATATGGATTCAAGGAAGTCCCTGCTCATTATTGCATAATGACCCAGCCCTTGGGGGCTACATCATATATTGTTTTATTTCCAAAGGAGAAGAACGTGGAAGTCCAGAGTCGTCGCAAGCAATCGACCCGTCACTTGGGGGCTACACTATTGAGATCATAATTTCTAAAGTCCCAAGTTGCTGCAGGCAAGACAACCCGACCCTTGGGGGCTACAGCACTAAGTTGTTTCATAGATCATGAGGTTCAAATTGAAGACCCGGCCCATCACACCCTGATGACCCGGCCCTTGGGGGCTACAGGTAATATGGATATATCAAAAAATTGAAGAGCACATTTCATTCTGTCATGGAGGTGAATTATTGGGAGACCGGTTCAGCATATTTTTATTTAGTTGAAGCACTGAAAGACCGGATCAACATCACACGGATTTGTCAATTGGAGTTCAATTGTTTGACGGGGCACTACTAATAATGATGACCCGCCATTGTCAATCATGACCCACCATTATCAATCATAACCCGCCGAAGCAAGAGAAGCTAGTTCAACATTGTGTGGATTTCTTATTTCCCAAATTTTCATCAAGCCAAAGCATTGGAGGCCGACTCAATGGCATATGTATTTTATTACAAAGAACACGTACCAACAAGATGATTGTGAAGACGGCTCGAAGAAACCCGGATTTTTCAAGGAGCCACTTCAGTAAATGAAGCCGGCAAGAGGAGGAAGCCGGTCCCTTAACTTATTTATTATTCTTATTTCAGGAGCTTACCATGAATAAATTCAAGATAACCTTGGGGGCTAATGTCGGGGATATACCCCGCAGTGTAACCCGGCTTGGAGTATGACCCGCCAAAGGACTTGGCAGTTCACCGGCGACTCAGCAGTGACCTGGCGGGCGACTCATACTTGTCCCCACAGGCGACTTAGATAAATGAAGAAGGCCCAAGACCCAGCGTGCACCTTGGCATAAGGCGACTCATAGAGAGGCCAGGAGGGCCGACTCACAAGAGAAGGCCCAAGAAGAGGAAAGACTCCCACAAGAAGGAAACAAGACCCAGATTAGGATTCAAGAGAGACTAGTCCTATTCCTACTTCCAGTAGGACTCTACATGTAAACTTACCTCTTCCACCTATATAAGAGGGGTAAGGCACCCCAAGAGGGAAGATTCACAACTTAGGTCTAGACAAGACAGATCATGAGATAGACAGATTAGACACCCACGAGATTAGAGGTGGCGAGTCTGCACCCTTGTAATCAAGATCATCATCTCCATCAATGGAACACAAGCAGGACGTAGGATTTTACCTCTATCGGAGGGGCCGAACCTGGGTAAACTCGCATCTCTCGATTCCGACCAACCCCTTCAAGGCGCCACATGGTTGCGATGGCCTCACACCTAAGTTCTCTCACGAGAACATCTGTCGTGACAAAACCACGACAGTTGGCGCCCACCGTGGGGCTTATCGCATGGTGGTATTGTGTTCTTGGAGGGAGCCCAACCAGGGATCGAGAGGCTCGCAATTGGCCGGATAAAAAAGAGAGCCGACTGAGATCTACATCAACTCGAAGTTCATCACTTCAGATTGGAAGAAATTTCAACGATGGATTCGCCAAACCGGGCAGGACTTGGATTCGCCTCGTTCTGCAGCCGCCGCGTGTGCCATGGTGATCAGCGAAATACGAAGATGAGGAGATCGGCAAGATCAGATGCGCCAGGGTTCCAACTAATCCGAGGCGGTTTGTGAAACACCTTCAATTTCCTGACCACATAAATATACTACTTGGACTTAGTAGTAGTCCGCCTGCATCGCCGCGCGTCCCCTTGCTGAGCCGGTCGCCACGTCTCTCCATCTCGCCCCGTCGAGCCGGCCGCTGCCGCCTCGGGTCCAAGCCGCCAGCCTCCGCCGCCGCAAGTCGCCTTCGGTGCGCGCTTCCAACGAGCATTATACATCTACTATTGCAGCCCAGGGATACCGGCTTCGAGAAGCAATCGATCCATCCACCGCTTGATTTCAGAGCCTGGCTGTCACCACGATAGAAACCGATCAAGTTCTGACTCAGGTCAAGCCTGACCTGAGTCGCCCTCGACTGCGCTTCGCCGCTGCAGCTGTTCTCGCACAAGCTGGCCCGCCGCGTCACCCGCCTCGCTCCAACGCCGCAGCTGCCTGCCCTCGAGCCGATTTTCGCCTCTCCTGCCATCGCACCGTGGTCGACTCGACCTCCCTCCATAGCCGCCTTGCCGGCCCTACCGTGTCGATGCACGCGATCTGAGTCACCTTCGCGGTAGCCGCCTCGCCGGCTTCCTGCGTCGATGCGCGCCATCCAAGTCGCCCTCATCGCAGCCGCCCAGGTCATGGCAGAGCCTCGCGCCACCTCCGGCTGATCCTCCGCGCGCGTCCGCACGTCGCCTGTGCCATCGCTCGCTTCTGCGCAGCCGTCTGCTCCACCCCACCGCGCTTGATGCGTTGCGTCTGCATCGCTCCGTCTCGCTTTGAGCCGCCGCGCTTTTAGCCATCGTGTAGCCATCATTGCCGCGTGTTCGAGTCGCCTGGCCTCTACATGCCAAGCTTTGCCTCGAGCTACTTTGTCGTCTCGCCTCCGCTGCGCCTCTGCTACTATGGAATACGTAGATGATGGATGGATCCTAGTATAGTGCAATACGCGCCCATACTAAACTAGCCTGAACAAGCATGCAGGGAGGTTGATGGTTTGCTCGGAAGCTAGCTTACAAGCAGGCAAGGAGGTGGATGGTTTGCTCGGAAGCTAGCTTGCACGCACGCAGGGATGTCTAACATGCCGGTTTTCACCACGGCCGCCTCTCACCGCAGAGACGTCTTCCGCCACCGCTGTATACACGCCCAGTCGCTGGCTTGCAGCTGCCATTTCCGCCTCTCTGGCCTCCTCGCATCATAGCCCGCTTACCGTCGCCTCCACTGCGCCCGCACAAGCCACAGCCGCCTCGCCAAATCCGTGAAGACCGCGTCAAATACAAGGGATCGTCATGTAGTACTCCACCAGTGCTACTTCACGGGAAGCCTAATTCCTACGCAGATACGAGGAGGCTATCAGGAGATTACTTCGAGAATAAAGGAAGGAAAAGTTACGAAGCAAGCCGCGAGCCGGAAGGATATGTGACAACGAACTCAGTCGCCGCCGTCGCGGCCCTGCGTGGAGCAGACTCACCTGGCCCGCCTGCTGCCGCCACCGTGACTCGCCTCGCCCCCGTCGCCTCACCTTGAGTCGGCTCGGCCCCTTCGCGCCTACCACCGCTGTTGTAACTCACCTCGTCACGCTCTGCCGCCGCCGTCGTGACTCGCCTCGTCACGTTTGCTGCCGCCGCCATGGCTCGCCATGCCACCGCTGCCTCGCGTTGAGCCGGCTCACCCTATCGCGCCTGCCGCAGCTGTCGTGGCTCGCCTTGCCTTGAGCCGATTGCGACCGACATAGTACTACACCAGGTTCTGCAGAGGAGGAGCTGCTTGCGCCCACCACATCTATTTCTTCATAGATGATGAAGATGAGCTCCGTCATGTACAGACTGCAAAGGGCTGTTGTTGCTATGTTGCGTAGTACTCCTACTAGTACTACTTCTCACGTGAAGGTGGAGCTCAAGAGCCACGGTGTGTTTTCTTCATCACATCAAGACAAAAAGAAGATAGAAAAAGTACGACTCGTACATTTTATTCTGTCTATCACCAGAAGCCATTCAGGAAATACACAACGTCCCCTAATCCAGGAGATATCCATCCTATATACTTTGTCAATTCATATTAATTTTCTTGAAAACAATTACTTCGGTTTGTGATATTTTTTACGCAGGACAAATACTCATTACTAAATTGGCGTTATATTGTGAGCACAAAGCTCGTGTCAATCAACGCCACGGGCGACTCACTATTCGCGTCGGCCTGTAATGTCATGGGTGACTCACCGTCCGCGCCGATCTACAGACGACGAGGGTGAATCATTATCCAAGGCGGCTTACAATGACGCAGCCAACTCTCGCGTCTGCGCAACTAGAATGGTTTACAATGACAAGGACAAATTTCGCGTATGTGCAACCAAGGCGGCTTACAATGCTACAGTTGATTCTCGAGTCCATGCCAAAACGCCAGACAACTCTCGCACTCAAGTCGCCACCCTCACAGTCCGGATTACATCAAACTGTCAGGTGCAATGCTCGCCTGTATGAGCCGCCCAACAGAAGGACGCAAGTCGCCGTCCTCACGGACCGGATTATATCAACCCGCCCGTGCGGTGCTCGCTTATACGAGCTGCCCAACAAAGGATGCAACACGCCACCCTCATCGTCCGGATTACATGAACCTCCCGGTGCAATGCTCGCATGTATGAGCCGCCTAACAAAAGGACGCAAGTCGCCACCCTCACGGTCCGGATAACATCAACTTGTCGGTGCAGTGGCTTTATATCTCGGAGATGGAGCGAGTACCAGTATCTTTTCTCTGCCGGTTTATGCCACAATCAAGTATGGAGACTCTCAAGGTGCCTCCGTGAGTCGACTTAAGACTCGGGGGCTACATGGACATGGCTCGGCAGGCTCAACTGGGATGAATAATTCAAGAACCCCGGGTCATTACAGAAAAATTAAGTCGGTCTAAATACTTGAGCTTTTGATACAAAAGTCTCCCTTGGGTGGCGCTTGAGCTTTCTGACTCGCCCTATCCAGTCGCGACCTTATGAGCCGACGAAACTGCTATCTTGGGTGGCGCTTGAGCTTTCTGACTCGCCCTATCCTGTCGCGACCTTATGAGCCGACGAAACTGCTGTCTTGGTTGGCGCTTGAGCTTTCTGACTCGCCCTATCCAGTCGCGACCTTATGAGCCGACGAAACTGCTATCTTGGGTGGCACTTCAGCTTTCTGACTTGCCCTATCCTGTCGCGACCTTATGAGCCGACGAAACTGCTATCTTGGGTGGCGCTTGAGCTTTCTAACTCGTCCTATCCAGTCGCGACCTTATGAGCCGACGAAACTGCTATCTTGGGTGGCGCTTGAGCTTTCTAACTCGCCCTATCCAGTCGCGACCTTATGAGCCGACGAAACTGCTATCTTGGGTGGCGCTTGAGCTTTCTGACTCGCCCTATCTTGTCGCAACCTTATGAGCTGACAAAACTGCTATCTTGGGTGGCGCTTGAGCTTTCTGACTCGCCCTATCCAGTCGCGACCTTATGAGCCGACTTATTTAAAATAGCTTGATGCCATACTTATCATATCATATACATGCATCATCTAGCATTGTCATGCATCATACATACATATCATGCCGGTCTTCAAAACCGGGTCAAAGCATAAATTATTGCAGGTGCAAATAAATCTTTGAATAGCCAATTTGGCTGGATTTTCGTCATGGTTTATCATAACCAGTGTTAAACGATTGGGGTTTTTAAGCCAGCTCGGAATAATTGTCTATTGTTGAAGAGCCGCCCTATCATATATAAATGCCGGGTCATCTAATTGACCGGCCCTTGGATTTCTTCAACTTGTGCTTTGTAGTAAACTACAACACTTATGGATTTCTCAAGGATATATTTGCTGGGTTACATTGCAACCACAGTCAAGGATTTCTTTTATCACAAAGGCATCATCTGCTCACAGAGTGGATATGATTTTATTCTACAGTGGAAGGAATAGCCCCGAGTCGCTGCAGGCACACAACCCGGCACTTGGGGGCTACATTATTCAAATCAAGGTTAGATCAAATTATGAAAGTCCCATGTCACTGTAAGCATGCAACATGACACTTGGGGTCTAATGCAATCAGCTTTTCAAATCACCACATCATCAACAGACCCAACTATTTCAAGGAGATAAGCCGGCCCTGGGGGCTACAGGTCGTTCTTTATTCAAATATGGATTCAAGGAAGTCCCTGCTCATTATTGCATAATGACCCGGCCCTTGGGGGCTACATCATAGGATGTTTTATTTTCAAAGGAGAAGAACGTGGAAGTCACGAGTCGTCGCAAGCAATCGACCCGTCACTTGGGGGCTACACTGTTGAGATCATAATTTCTAAAGTCCCAAGTTGCTGCAGGCAAGACAACCCGACCCTTGGGGGCTACAGCACTAAGTTGTTTCATAGTTCATGAGGTTCAAATTGAAGAACCGGCCCATCACACCCTGATGACCCGGCCCTTGGGGGCTACAGGTAATATGGATATATCAAAAAATTGAAGAGCACATTTCATTCTGTCATGGAGGTGAAGTATTGGGAGACCGGTTCTTCATAGTTTTATCTAGTTGAAGCACTGAAAGACCGGCTCAACATCAGACGGATTTGTCAATTGGAGTTCAGTTGTTTGACGGGGCACTACTAATAATGATGACCCGCCATTGTCAATCATGACCCGCCATTATCAATCATAACCTGCCGAAGCAAGAGAACCTAGTTCAACATTGTGTGGATTTCTTATTTCCCAAATTTTCATCAAGCCAAAGCATTGGAGTCCGACTCAATGGCATATGTATTTTATTACAAAGAACACGTACCAACAAGATGATTGTGAAGACGGCTCGAAGAAACCCGGATTTTTCAAGGAGCCACTTCAGTAAATCAAGCCGGCCAGAGGAGGAAGCCGGTCCCTTAACTTATTTATTATTCTTATTTCAGGAGCTTACCATGAATAAATTCAAGCTAACCTTGGGGGCTAATGTCGGGGATATACCCCGCAGTGTAACCCGGCTTGGAGTATGACCCGCCAAAGGACTTGGCGATTCACCGGCGACTCTGCAGTGACCTGGCGGGCGACTCATACTTGCCCCACAGGCGACTTAGATAAATGACGAAGGCCCAAGACCCAGCGTGCACCCTGGCATAAGGCGACTCATAGAGAGGCCAGGAGGGCGGACTCACAAGAGAAGGCCCAAGAAGAGGAAAGACTCCCACAAGAAGGAAAAAAGACCCAGAATAGGATTCAAGAGAGACTAGTCCTATTCCTACTTCCAGTAGGACTCTACATGTAAACTTACCTCTTCCACCTATATAAGGAGGGGTAAGGCACCCCAAGAACGAAGATTCACAACTTAGGTCTAGACAAGACAGATCATGAGATAGACAGATTAGACATCCATGAGATTAGAGGTGGCGAGTCTGCACCCTTGTAATCAAGATCATCATCTCCATCAATGGAACACAAGCAAGACGTAGGCTTTTACCTCCATCGGAGGGGCCGAACCTGGGTAAACTCGCGTCTCTCGATTCCGACCAACCCCTTCAAGGCGCCACATGGTTGCGATGGCCTCACACCTAAGTTCTCTCACGAGAACATCTGCCGTGACAAAACCACGACACTTGCGTTGGTTTTTTCCTTGAAGAGGAAAGGGTGGTGCAGCACAGGAGCAGTAAGTATTTCCCTCAGTTTGAGAACCAAGGTATCAATCCAGTAGGAGAATCTCGTCAAGTCCAGAGTACCTGCAGAAACACAAAGGGCTTGCAGCCAACTCTATAAAGGGGTTGTTAATACCTTCAAGATTGATTGCAAAATGAGATCTGAAGGCGGAAAGTGCAACGAAGTAAAAGTCTAAGGCTGAAAATATGGTGTGGAGTAGACCCGAGGGCCATAGTTTTCACTAGAGGCTTCTCTCAAAATAGAAAATATTACGATGGGTGAACAAATTACTGTCGAGCAATGGATAGAACCGCGCAAAGTCATGACGATATATAAGGCAATGATCATACATATAGGCATCACGTCCGAGACAAGTAGACCGATACTTTATGCATCTACTACTATTACTCCACACATCGACCGCTATCCAGCATGCATCTAGTGTATTGAGTTCATGACGAACAGAGTAACGCCTTAAGCAAGATGACATGATGTAGAGGGATAATCTCAAACCAATGATGAAAACCCCATCTTTTTACCCTTGATGGCAACAACATGATGCGTGCCTTGCTACCCCTTCTGTCACTAGGTGAGGTCACCGCACGGTATGAACCCAAAACCAAGCACTTCTCAAATTGCAAGAATCATATATCAAGCTGGCCGAACAAACCCACAACTCGAAGAGAATTACAAGGATATGAAATCATGCATAAGAGAGATCAGAAGAAACTCAAATAAGATTCATAGATAATCTGATCATAAATCCACAATTCATCGGATCTCGACAAACACACCGCAAAAGAAGATTACATCGGATAGATCTCCATGAAGATCCTGGAGAACTTTGTATTGAAGATCCAAGAGAGAGAAGAAGCCATCTGGCTACTAGCTATGGACCTGTAGGTCTATGGTGAAATACTCACGCATCATCGAAGAGGTCATGGTGTTGATGAACAAGCCCTCTGTATTCGAATCCCCCTCCGGCAGGGCACCAGAACGTGCCCCAGATGGGATCTTGCGGAGACAGAAGCTTGCGGCGGCGGAAAAGTATCTTCGATGATCTCCTGATTTTTTCTGGAATTTTTGGGAATATATATGCGGAAGACCTAGGGCAGAGGTGGCCCAGGGAGCCCACAAGCCTGGGAAGCGCGGGGCCCCTGGCTGCGTTTAGGGGGCTTGTGGAGTCCTGGTGACCCCCAGCCTTGGTTCTCAAGTTCCCCGATCTTCTTCTGTTTCAGAAAAAATCTTTTTGGAAGTTTCGTTCCGTTTGGACTCCGTTTAAAATCCTCCTCTCAAAAGGATCAAAAACACGGAAAAACAAGAACTGGCACTTGGCACTGAGTTAATAAGTTAGTCCCAAAAAAGATATCAAAGGCATACAAAACATCCAAAGTTTGACAAGATAATAGCATGAAACCATTAAAAATTAGAGATACATTGGAGACGTATCAAGCATCCCCAAGCTTAACTCTTGCTCGTCCTCGAGTAGGGAAGTGATAAAGACTAAATTTTTTTATGTGGAATGCTACCTAGCATAGTTGTCCTTTGTAACTTCTTTCATGTGACATGAATGTTCAGATCCGTAAGATTCAAAACAATAGTTTGATATTGACATGAAAACAATAATACTTCAAGCAAACTAGCAAGGGACAATGCTCCAATGATGATGATCATCACACTTTTATTTACTCACAGCTCAAAGCTTAGAACGATGATGACTCTATAGGAAATGCCTCCGGCAATGTACCGGGATGTGCAACGATCTAGCTTGGCGTATGACGTTGAAACATCTCGCTAGCTATCTTACGATCATGCAATGGCAATATGAGAGTGACGACACAAGTCATGCGACGGAACAGTGGGAGATGTATGGCAATATATCTCGGAATGGATATGAAAATGCCTTAGTAGGTAGGTATGGTGGCTGTTTTGAGGAAGGCATATGGTGGGTTTGTACACCGGCGAGAATTGCGCGGTACTAGAAAGGCTAGCAATGGAGGAAGGTGAAAGTGCATCTATACCATGGACTCACATTATTCATGAATAACTCACATACTTGTTGCGAAAGTTTTTATTAGTAATCAAAGCAAAGTGCTAAACGCATACTCCTAGGGGAAGGGTTGGTAGGTGTTAACCATAGTGCGATCCCGACCTCAACACAAAGGATGACAATCAATAGATCAATTATGCTCCGACTTCCTAACATAGCGGTTCACCATACGTGCATGCTACGGGAATCACTAACTTCAACACAAGTATTTCTAGATTCACAACACCCTACTAACATAACTCTTAATATTACCAAATCCACGTCTCAAAACTAATTGAGAGGAATCAAGACTTCTCTTTCTACTCAATGCACATGAAGATGGAGGTTTTTGTATCCTCTTTGGGTACCTATCACCTTTGGGACTACTTTCATAGCATAAGCCAACTACCAAGTCACGCACCGTCGTGCTCTAAAAGATCCAAGTGAAGCACAAAGAGCAAAAATATCTAGCTCAAAAGATATAAGTGAAGCACGATGAGCATTCTAGCAAAATCACAATGAGTGCATGTATCTCTCAAAAGGTGTGCAGCAAGGATGATTGCGACACAACAAAAATAAAAGGCTTCTACGATACAAGATGCTCCAAGCAAAACACATATCATGTGGTGAATAAAAATATAGCTCCAAGTAATGTTACCGATGGATTGAAGACGAAAGAGAGGATGCCTTCCCGGGGCATCCCCAAGCTTAGGCTTTTTGGTGTCCATGAATTTGGCTTCGGATGCCTTGGGCATCCCCAAGCTTGAGCTCTTTCCACTCCTTATCTCTTTTTCCATGAGAACATCACCCAAAACTTGAATACTTCACAACACAAAACTTAAACAGAAACTCGTAATAACATTAGCACAAGAAAACAAACTACCACCTCTTTAGGTACTGTAGCAATCTTGATTTCTATTTATATTGGTGTTAGATTACTGTATTCTCACTTTACCATGGCTAGTACCCCCCGATACTATCCATAGTTTCATCAAAACAAGCAACCAACTCAACAAAAATAAAATCTATCAAAAACATACCAGTCTTTAGCAATGTGTATACTTCGTATAATTCTGGTATCTAAAAAATTCTGAAAAATTACGACTGACTGGGAAAAAGGCATATCAACCATAAGGTGAACGAATCAACGCAAAAGCTCTTTCTGAATAAAAATGAAAAATAACCTCGTGAGCGAAAAGTTTCTGTCTTTTTCCAGCAGGATCAAACAACCATCACCAAGACTAGTCATAAAGGTTTTGCTTGGCTCAAACACAAAAAGGAACACAAAAAACACAATCATAACAGAATTATGATGGTGTGGACGCAACAAAATAGAAAGAAAAAGATGAATTCATTGGGTTGCCTCGCAACAAGCGCTATTGTTTAACGCCCTTAGCTAGGCATAAGGCGATAGAATCACGTATCGTCGTCTTTGGTGCTCAAACCATAAGTAGCCCTCATCATGGATTCATAAGGCAATCTTATTTTGTTTCTAGGAAAGTGCTCCATGCCCTTCTTTAAAGGAAACTGAAATATAATATTCCCTTCCTTCATATCGATGATAGCACCGATAGTCCTTAGGAGAGGTCTACCAAGAATAATAGGGCATGTAGGATTGCAATCAATGTCAAGCACAATGAAATCCATGGGTACATAGTTCCTATTTGCAATAATAAGAACATCATTGATCCTTCCCATAGGTTTCTTGACAGTAGAATCCGCAAGATGCAAATTAAGAGAACACTCTTCTATCTCATTAAAACCCAGAACATCACATAAAGACTTTGGAATCGCAGAAACACTAGCACCCAAATCACACAAAGCATTGCATTCATTGTTTTCGATTTTGATTTTGATAGTATGTTCCCACTCATCATGAAGCTTTCTAGGGATAGAGACTTCCAATTCAAGTTTCTCTTCAAGAGATTTTATCATAGCTTCAACGATATGATCGGTAAAGGCCTTGTTTTGGCTATAAGCGTGTGGAGAGTTTAGCATGGATTGCATCAAGTAAATGCATTCAATCAAGGAGCAACTATCATAATTGAATTACTTGAAATCCAAAGTAGTAATTTCATTACTACTCAAAGTTTTAATATCTTCTACTCCACTTTCAATGCTTTTAGCATCAAGATAGATGGACTCCGAATCATTGGGTCGTTTTTCAACCAAAGTGGATTCATATCCAGCCCCATCATCATTAGGTTTGACACAAGAAAACAAAGATTCAATGGGAGTCACACCAAGCAGTTTAAGATCTTCGTGATTCTTATCACGAGAACACGCCTTTTTAAGCCATTCATGTCTAGCACGAATTTGGGCGGTTCTTTCTTTGCTCTCGCTCATGGATACACGCATAGCTTTCAAAGTTTCATCCATACTGATCTTGGGAGGAGCACATCTAACTTTCAAAGCATCAATATCACTAGACATTCTATCAACGCTCTTAGCCAAATCGTCAATTTTCAGTAGTTTTTCCTCTATGGACGCATTGAAAATCTTTTGCGAGTTGATAAACTATTTGATGTTACTCTCTAGATCAGAGGGTAATATATTGTAATTTCCATGAGTATTGTTGTAGGAGTTGCCAAAGTTATTAGAGGAGTTACTAGGAAAAGGCCTAGGAACATAGTTTCCTCTAAAAGCATTGTTGTTGCCAAAATTGTTCCTACCAACAAAATCAACGTCCAAGCTAGCGTTGCTACTCTCAATCAAGGAAGACAAGGGCATATCATTAGGATCTAAAGGAGCACTTCTACTAGCAACCAAATTCATTAACTCATCCATCTTAGCACTCAACGAGTTAATTTCTTCTATAGCGTGTACCTTCTTACTAGTAGGTGACCTTTCAGTGTGCCACTGAGAGTAGTTCGTCAGGATATTGTCTAGGAGTTTTGTGTCTTCTCCTAACGTGATTTCCATGAACGTTCCACCTGAGGCGGAGTCCAAGATGTTTCTAGAAGCGAAATTCAAGCCAGCATAGATGATATCATTACAGAGAGAGATAATCTTAGCCGGCGGAAAATACTTGGATATGTAAGCATCTTTGCACTTATTCCAAGAATCAATACTATTTTTGGGCAAAGACGAAAACCAAGTTTTTGCTCGATCTCGCAACAAGAAAGGAAAAAAGATTCAATTTAACCGCATCATTATCAACATCTTTCTTCTTTTGCATATCGCAAAGCTGAATGAAGGTATTAAGATGGGATGCAGCATCTTCACTAGGAAGGCCGGAGAATTGCTCTTTCATAACAAGATTCAGCAAAACGACATTGATTTCGTATGACTCCACACTAGTGGCGGGAGCAATTGGAGTACTAATAAAATCATTATTATTAGTATTCAAGAAGTCACAAAGTTTGTTGTTCTCAGTCATGGTGTCTTCAGCAAGCAAGAAAGCTCACATGCGAACAAAGAGCAAGCGAGAGAAAAGGGCGAACGAAAAAAAAGGCAAACGAAAAAGAGGCAAACGAAGAGAAGGGCAAATCTTTTTGTAAATTTTTGTTTTACAGAAGTGGGGGAGAGGAAAACGAGAGGCAAAAAAAGTAAATGCAAGAGATGAGTTTGCGACACTTACTTGGATGAGTTCTTGACTTGATCCTCCCCGGCAACGGCATCAGAAATTCTTCTGCTACAGCAACGAACAACAGCGCCAGAGATTGGCACATTGATGGAGACTGGGCTTGCGTTGGTTTTTCCCTTGAAGAGGAAAGGGTGGTGCAGCACATGAGTAGTAAGCATTTACCTCAGTTTGAGAACCAAGGTATCAATCCAGTAGGAGAATCTCGTTAAGTCCAGAGTACCTGCACAAACACAAAGAGCTTTCACCCAACGCTATAAAGGGGTTGTCAATCCCTTCAAGATTGATTGCAAAATGAGATCTGAAGGTAGAAAGTGCAACGAAGTAAAAGTGTAAGGCTGAAAATATGGTGTGGAGTAGACCCGGGGGCCATAGTGTTCACTAGAGGCTTCTCTCAAAATAGTAAATATTACAGTGGGTGAACAAATTACTGTCGAGCAATTGATAGAACCGCGCAAAGTCATGACAATATCTAAGGCAATGATCATACATATAGGCATCACGTCCGAGACAAGTAGACCGATACTTTATGCATCTATTACTATTACTCCACACATCGACCGCTATCCGCTATAAAGCAAGATGACATGATGTAGAGGGATAATCTCAAACCAATGATGAAAACCCCATATTTTTACCCTTGATGGCAACAACACGATGCGTGCCTCGCTACCCCTTCTGTCACTGGGTGAGGTCACCGCACGGTATGAATCCAAAACTAAGCACTTCTCCCATTGCAAGAATCATAGATCTAGTTGGCCGAACAAAACCCACAACTCGAAGAGAATTACAAGGATATGAAATCATGCATAAGAGAGATCAGAAGAAACTCAAATAAGATTCATAGATAATCTGATCATAAATCCACAATTCATCGGATCTAGACAAACAAACCGCAAAAGAAGATTACATGAGAAACTTATTTTTGGTGTGGTTGGATTAAAAAAAATCTATATGATGGCATGGTTAGTATTAAGTTGAATAATGAAAAGGGCCCATATTTTCAAAGTCATAAAGGGGTCAGACAAGGTGATCCTTTCTCCCCCTTCTTATTCAATATTGCTGTGGAGGCCCTGTCTAAGATGGTGAGAAATGCTCAGAAGGGGAAATTGTTCACAGGTTTGGCTTCTGATCTCGTTGAAGATGGTGTTGCTATTCTGCAGTATGCAGATGATACAGTTATCTGTTTTGAGCATGATGTTACTGCTGCTATTAATATGAAACTCTTGTTGTATATTTTTGAGATGATGTCACGATTAAAGATCAATTTTGAGAAAAGTGAGGTGTTCTGTGTGGGTGGTGATGACATTATCCTAAATACCTATGCTGACATGTTTAACTGTCAGATTGGTCATTTCCCTATGAAATATCTAGGAGTTCCAGTAAGTGGTTCTGGTCTCAGGAGTGTGGACTGGATGTTTTTAGATGAGAAATTTCGTAAATGTTGTGAATCCTGGATTGGGAATGCCGCATCTTCTGGGGGTAGGTTGATCCTGATGAACTCATCCTTAACTAGTATAGTGTACTACTATATGGCTATGTTTCTGCTTCCTAAGATGGTCATTTATAAACTTGACAAACACAGGAATAAATTTTTTTGGCGGGAATCTGAAGGAAACAAGAGGTATCATCTTTTTAGGTGGGACCGTATTTGTAGGTCCAAGAAAAAAGGGGGCCTGGGGTGAAAAACATACATAGGCAGAATGTGAGCTTGTTAGTCAAATGGTGGTGGAAGTTGGAGACACAACAAGGGTTGTGGAAAGATGTGATTAGGGCTAAGTACTTTAGGAGAGTTGATGTGACATCTATCTCCAGTAAGTTTTCTAATTCTCATATCTGGAAAGCTATTATGAAAGTTAAGCCGCACTATATGGCCGGTAGAGAGGTGATTTTGAGATCTGGTAATATGACTAGATTGTGGCATAACTCGGTGAATGCTACTCCCCCTTTGAAAAATTTGTATTCGGAGCTGTTTTATATATGTAATAACCAGGACATTACTGTAAGGGATTTTAAATCCCGGGAGGGAGGTGATCTGTTTAGGAGACAGCTGACGCCTATGCTGGCGGGCCAATTGGCAGAGCTGAATGCAGTGGTTGACCAATGGGTCTTATGTGATGATCCGGACCAGATTAGATGGAAGTTTGGAAAAAGATTTTCTACTAAATCTATATATGAGCATTTGGAAAATAATATTGCTGGATGTGATTTTCGTTGGATCTGGAGTGCAAAATTGCCTCTTAAGATTCAAATTTTTTTATGGCAACTATTTGAGGATGCTATTCTCACACGAGATGTGATGAATAGGAGGAAATGGAAAGGTAACCCTAGATGTTCTTTTTGTTCAGAAAGGGAGACTTCGCAACACTTATGTTTTTCCTGCCCTGTGGCTAGAGTGGTTTGGAGAACAGTGGGGTGTATGCTGGGGACTAGTAATGGCCCTGATAATTTGTGGCAATTTTACGCTTGGTGCTTTGCCTATATGCCTAATGGTGTCAGGTTTTATACTTTTGGTTTAGCTGCTGTATGCTGGGCATTATGGAACTGCCGCAATAGCACGACGTTTGAGAGGAAGAAGTTGGGGTCTCCTTTTGATGTGGTTTATTCTACTTGTGGATTCCTGACATATTGGGCAGGACTCCTAACAGGGGACGATAAACTGGCGATGGAGCGGGGTGCGAAGATGCTGAAGATGAACGTGTCAAATATGCTGAGGATATGTGCGGCCCCAGAGGATGGTTGTTGATGGTTTAGAGTCGTTGGCGCTCAGTGTTTTTGTTGCTAGCCTCCCCCCTCTATGGAGTGTTCTCAGGCGTGGACCTGTGTAATATATACTTGCAGCTTTCCCTTTAAAACTTGGTACTTGTTCTGTGCGTGGTATGGGTGTTCTTGGGTTTTTGCCCTACGATAGGCTGCTCGATGACGAGTGTCTATGTGTAGGTTTCCCAAGAATGCTCTGAACTCGCACCCCTTTTTCTGGTTTTCCTTTTTGCTAGAACTGAACTTTGTATTTCCGTTATGTGAGTAATGGAAAAGGGGTTGCCCGGTTCAAAAAAATGAAGATCATGGAGAACTTTGTATTGAAGATCCAAGAGAGAGAAGAAGCCAGCTAGCTACTAGCTATGGACCCGTAGGTCTATGGTGAACTACTCACGCATCATCGGAGAGGTCATGGTGTGGATGAAGAAGCCCTCCGTATCCGAATCCCCCCTCCGGCAGGGTACCAGAACGTGCCCCGGATGGGATCTTGCGGAGACAGAAGCTTGCGGTGGCGAAAAAGTACCTTAGTTGATCTCCTGATTTTTTCTGGAATTTTTGGGAATATATAGGAGAAAGACCTAGGGCAGAGGTCGCCCAGGGAGCCCACAAGCCTGGAAGACGCGGCCCACCTGGCCGCGGATAGGGGGCTTGTGGGGTCCCTGGTGACCCCGTGCCTTGGTTCCCAAGTTCCCCGCTCTTCTTCTGTTTCGGAAAAAATCTTTTTGGAAGTTTCGTTCCGTTTGGACTCCGTTTAAAATCCTCCTCTGAAAAGGGTCAAAAACATGGAAAAAACAGGAACTGGCACTTGGCACTGAGTTAATAAGTTAGTCCCAAAAAAGATATAAAGGCATACAAAACATCCAAAGTTTGACAAGATAATAGCATGAAACCATCAAAAATTATAGATACGTTGGGCCACAAGAACGTTCCCTCTTCCTACATACTTTTGTGTATCTAGTCTAGTACATGTGCCATGATGTGTGCCATGACGGGTCACAAACGTCATGAACAACATGATCGTGCACCTGTAACCACAAGGGTCAGCTCTAATACCAACTTGTAACACCCCGTACACACCGCCCGGTGGTCGTTACTCTTGGCGGAATCTAGACTGGCCCCACGAATAAATACCAGTCTTTTCTACACACTTTGTCCTCACTCGTGCGCACCCAGGACCAACTTCCCGGTTGGTCGCCCATGCTAGAACTACTCCAAGCCAAGCACGCCTAAATTGGGAGTTCTGTTCAAATGAGATCTCGGAAAAGAAGAAATTCCTTATTGATATGAGTGGTCTAACACACCTATTTAGCTAGACTATCACATAGGTCCCTGAATCATTTACCTCTGATAGTAAAGGGAAGACAACAACAATGCAATGTCAATCTGTCTGCTCTTCAACTACCAAAGCCCGACAAAAGCCAAGGCCCAATTTTTACAAGAGAGACCCAAGATGGAAATCCTAGGGGAGGCATAGTAAGAAAAAGAACAGGAAATGATAAGCAAACACAGCCAGCACGATGCCACCAATCTAACCAAAATCTAGTAGAAGCTGCGTCACCAACAAATTTTACCAACATAACAAGTGAGCGAAAAACCCTCAAACTTTGACCAACTCGCACGAAAACTGGGATACACTTGTTCATAATAGAGATGATAATAATACCCCAACCCCCAAGGGTTTCAGGTCTACACATGATATTCCACAAAAGAAGCATGTATTTCTTCTTATTATCAGCAAAACTCCAATAAAAACCACCAGGATGCTTATCAAAGTTTGCATGAGTGCCAGAGGAAGACGGTAGAAGCCCATTCCCGCGCACAAAGCATAAAAGGGGAGATAGGTAAACCAAGGTAAACGAAAGGGAAGGAACCAAGGTTATATTTAAGAAAGTTAGCCACACAGTTCTCGTCCATAGCAGATCAACTAGTCAGCATAACTTCACTTTTTAAGAAGTTAATTTTAAGCCTTGAGAGCGCCTCAAAGCATAAAAAGCGGAAAATCAGGGTTTGCAATACAAACTCATTATTTTCAACAAAAATGATCATGTCATCCACGTATTACAATAACAAGGTGAAAGAGGGAATCATATTAGATATAACTAAGGAGATGTGCCCAGCCGCAGCCGCATGATTCAAAATACAAGACATGTCATGAGCAACAAAGTTAAATATAATAGAAAATACGATCTTCTTGCTTGGGGCCATGCTTCCAGCTGCTCAACAATTAGCAATTGTCTTGCAATGGCCCACTAGCGTGTGGGATCGCGGCAGTATTCGAGGATAGAGTATTCAACCCAAATTTGTTGGTTCGACACGATGGGAGTGAAAGGATATTCTCCAGTATTAGCAGTTGAGTTGTCGTCTCAACCACACCTGAAAGATTAGTATCTGCAAGCAGGGTAAAAGCAGCAAAGATAGTATGATAGCAATGGTGCTAGGAAAGAATCTGTTGACGGCAGATTATTCCTAACTGAAGTATCAACGGCACCAGAAAAGTATTGTACCAGGTAGCAGCAGGGTAACGAGTAACAACAGTGGCAAGGAACAACAACAGCAAGTAACAGTAGTGGCAGAAACAGCAGGACAAAGCAAGTAATAGTAGCAGCAAGTAACAGTAGCAGCAACAGTAGTAATAGCAGCAGAGCAAAGCAAGTAATAGCAGCAGCAAGTAACAGTAGCAGCAACAGTAGTAACAGCAGCAGAGCAAAGCAAGTAACAATAGTAGTGGGACAAACTCGTAGGCAATGCATCGGTGATTTGTTGGATGACATTCATCATGCAATAGTTATAACACGGAGAGATATGTGGCTAGCTCCCGTTCGTCAATGTGATGTAGGCATGCATTCCGTGTGTAGTCATACGTGCTTAGGGAAAAGAACTTGCATGACATCTATTGTCCATCCCTCCCGTGGCAGCGGGGTCCAAATGGATACTACGGGATATTAAGGTTCTCCTTTTGATAAAGAACCGGACCAACGCATTAGCACTTGGTGAACACATGAACTCCTCAAACTATGGTCATCACCGGGAGTGGTTCCGGTTATTGTCACTCCGGGGTTGCCGGATCATAACACATAGTAGGTAACTACAACTTGCAAGATCGGATCTAAACACACATATATTGGTGACAACATAATAGGTTCACATCTGAATTCATGGCACTCGGGCCCTTGTGACAAGCATTAAGCATGGCAAAGTAGTAGCAACATCAATCTCAGAACATAGTGGATACTAGGAATCAATCCCCGTCAAAACTAACTCGATTACATGATAGATCTCATCCTACTCATCACTGCCCAGCGAGCCTACGAATAGATTACTCACGAACGATGAAGAGCTTCATGGAATTAGAGGGGGAAGAAGATTGATGATGACGATGGCGACGATCTCCTTGATCCGGAGCCCAAAACGGACTCCAAGTCTGCCCTCCAGGGCAAGAACGGGATGTGGAGGCGCCTCTGGATCGTGAAACGCGATGAACTCTTCTCTCTTAATTTTTTTCTGGGACGAAAGGGAATAAATAGCTTTGGAATTGGGGGCGGTAGAGCCACGTGGGCCCCACAAGCCTGGTAGCCGCGGCCAGGGGGAGGCCGCGGCTAGAGGGCATGTGGCCCATTGGCCCGTCCCCTCCGGTGGATCTTTGCGCATGTATTTTTCATATTTTCCAGAAATATTCTCCGTAAATTTTTAGGACGTTCCGAGAACTTTCATTTCTGCACAAAAACAACACCATGGCAATTCTGCTGAAAACAGCGTCAGTCCGGGTTAGTTCCATTCAAATCATGAAAATTAGAGTCCAAAACAAGGGCAAAAGAGTTCGGAAAAGTAGATACGATGGAGACGTATCAACTCCCCCAAGCTTAAAACCTTGCTTGTCCTCAAGCAACTCAGTTGACAAGCTGAAAGAGAAAGAAAAACTTTGACAAACTCTGTTTGATCTTGTTGTTGCAACTATGTCTAACTCATAACCAGAATTTCCGCAAGATCACAAGTTAACCACATAAGCAAGTGACACAAAGGTCTCATGGTAAACTAATATCAATGGCATAATCAGATAGCGAGCAAATAATAATGAGTTTCAGATACCAACAATTCAATCAAAACAAGCATGAAGCAATATGAATAGGTGCTATCTCGCTAGCTCTTTCTGAGACCGCAAAACATAAATGCAGAGCACTTTCCAAGATGAAGGGCTGACTAAACATTGTAATTCATAGCAACGAAGATCCAGTCATAGTCATACTCAATATCAATCAAAAGCAAAGCATAAAAATGACAGAGGTGCTCTCTAATTGGTGCTTATATAAGAAGAGGATGACTCAACAAGAAAATAAATAAACAGGCCCTTCGCAGAGGCAAGCATTGATTTGCAGAGGTGCCAGAGCTCAAGCTTTGAAAACAGAGATAATAATTTTGGGTGGCATGCTTTCATTGTCAACGCAATGACCAAGAGTTCTCAATATCTTCCATGCTACTCATGCTATAGGCGGTTACCAAACAGAAAAATAAAGTTTTAACTCCCCCACCACCAATCAATCACACTCCACGGCTAGCCGAATCCTCGGGTACCGTCCATACTAACATCAATCCGGGGGAGTCTTGTTTTACAGTTATGTTTTCAATTTAAGCGTGGAACTGGGCATTCCAATTACCGGCCCCTTTCTTGTGAATGACAGTGAATAAACACATGTCGAGGATAACACGACTAACATGGAAGATACCAATAGCCCCCTGTCACCACATGAGCGGTTCGGGCATGCAAAACAGATTATTCCTTGAAGGTTTAGAGAATGGCACATGCAAATTTACTTGGAACGGCAGGTAGATACCGCAAATAGGTAGGTATAGTGGACTCTCATGGAAAACTTTTGGGTTTATGGAAGTGGATGCACAAGCAGTATTCCACTTAGTACAAGTGAAGGCTAGCAAAAGACTGGGAAACGACCAACTAGAGAGCGACAACAGTCATAAAGATGCAATGAGTTTGACTAACATTGAGTGCAAGCATGAGGAGGATATAAATCACCATGAACACGAACATCATAGAGGCTATGTTGATTTTGTTTCAACTACATGCATGAACATGCGCCAAGTCAAGCCACTTGAATCATTCAAAGGAGAATACCATCCTATCATACTACATCATAGTCATCTCAAAATCTATGTTGGCATTCAAGGAAAACCATTACAAGCTCCTAGCTAATTAAGCATGGCATCAGGAACTATGATCTCTAAGTTGTCATTGCAAACATGGTTCTCTCTCAACAAAGCTGAATCTGGGACGACAAGCTAGTCATATTTACAAAAACGAAATAGATAGAGTTCATACCAGCTTTTCCAATCTCAGTCACTTCATCATATATCATCACTATTGCCTTTCACTTGCATGATCGAACGATGTGAACAATAATAAGAGTGCTCGTGCATTGGACTAAGCTGAATCTGCAGGCAAACACAAAGGAGAAGACAAAGTAATATGGCTCTTTAACAAATGAACAGGTATGCATGCGAGAGCCACTAAACATTGTAACCATGGTCTTCTACCTCGACTCAAAGAAAAAAGAAAACTATTTACACGGGAAAGCTCCTAACAAGCAAAAGAAGAAAGGAAAATCTTTTTGGGTTTTCTCAAAAGGACACAAAACAAGAAAACAAGAAACGACAATAAACTAGCATGGATAATACAGTGGCAAAGTGTAAACACCGACTAACAAAGTGAAAGCATAAGCATGAATGTAAAGTTGGTGCAAACACGTACTCCCCCAAGCTTAGGCTTTTGACCTAGCTTGGTCTACTCCCAAGGCTGGTCCGGGTGATACCCAAAATCATAATGTGGGTTGTACGGGAGCGCTGTGGCCACTACATGAATAGCTGCTTCGTGGAGACGAGAATTCTTAGCCTCCCTCTCATACTCCTCTGCTTCTCCAATGGTTATGTAATATCTTCGTTTAACCTAAAAGTCAAAGAAGGCAGGAGCAGGAAGCGTAATATGAAAAGCACGCTCCGGTTAAGTACTAACCGGTAAACGAGGGATTCCTCATCCCTCTTGAGAAACTGATAGCGTGTCAGAGCGACACGATCAAGGTAGGCTGTACGGGGAGGGGGATCTCCTGAACGGATGGGTACTCCAAGAAAATTTGCTAAGCGCGTAGCATAAATCCCACCAAAGAAATCCCCATCGATGGCATTATTATTCAGCCTCCTTGCTATTATAGCTCCCATGTTGAAGCTCCTGTCACCTGTTACTGCGCTCTTAAGGATATAAGGTCGGATGCACATAGGTGACAATGTTCAACCTTGTCGTTAATGCATCTACCTATGAAGAGGGCAAAATAGTGCAAGGCAGGGAAATGAATGCTTCCTATGGTAGCTTGCGTGATGTCTCTAGTTTCTCCAACAGTTATACTAGAGACAAAATCTCTAACCGAAGACTTAGCAGGATCATTAAGACTACCCCCATCGGGTATCTTGAAAATCCTATTGAAATCCTCCAAATCCATGGTGTAGGATTTATCATACAGATCAAACAGTATGGATGAGTCACGGCCAACTGAAAATTTAAATCTACGCACGAAAGAGGCAGTGAGCATAGCATATTGTTCACATTTATCTGAGAGGAATTCTTCTAACCCGGCATTGCGGACAAGTGTATCAAACTCATCCTTGAAGCCTGTTTCAATCATGAACTCATCGGAAGGCCATTCACATGGTTGCACCGGTGCGTCCCTTAGTTGATAAGGATCGGGCTCCCAAATAGAAAGACGGGGACCCTTCTTACTTGAGGAACCACCATGAAACTTCCTCCTGAACATAATTTCTTTTTGCTGAAACTTTTGAAGTTCAAGAGAAAAGTGAATAAGGACCAAGCACACCTTGTAGCAACTACTCCTACTAGTGCCTAGAGACCGTATCACGCGTTAAAACTACTTGGGACCAGCTAAAATCAACATTCCAAGCTCAAGAACAGGGTCACCAAGGTAGCAAGAATACACGAAGGATAAAGCAATAGAGTAGAAACTAATTGGACCAATAGAGGAGTCACTTACCAAGGAGTAATTTCCCCAAAACGGTTCGGAGAATGGTGCTTTGAGCAAGGAAATCGAAAATCACAGCCAAATGAGCAAGAACACGGGTTTGAGCTGCGAAACGATTTTTTCTAGAGGTAGAAGAAGAGGATGGGAGCTGGAATGAGTGGAGGGGGTCCCTGTGGGCCCCACAAGCTTGGTAGCCGCGACTAGGGGGAGGCCGCGGCTAGAGGGCTTGTGGCCCACTGGTGTGGCCCCCAGGCCAGCTCTCAGTCCGAGTATTTTTTTAAAAATCCAGAAAAAATCATATTTGATTTTCAGGACCATCGGAGAACTTTTATTTTCGGGGTACTTTTCTCCGGGACGCTAAAACAGAAAACAGGGAAAATTAAACTAAATCTATCATTTTCCTTCTAAGCAACAGAAAGTGAAAGCTTAAAAAGAGGTACGTGACTCCTTGATTCATCCATTTCATGGTCATCGAAATAAATCCGTCAATGGGGTTGATCAAATCCTCATCACAAAACTTTTTAAAATCTCAAAAGGAAACGGAGATTGTCGAATAGCCACTAAGTCACCTCAATGGGGATATGAATCTCCCCAACAAGAAAATCATACTTCATCTTAACACGAGGAATAGGGCTTTCAAAGCTCCCAATAAGAATCGATGAAGTTTTTTCGATAGCATTGATGCAATGTACGTGATATCGTTTCTTCGGAAAGTGCATTGTATGCTCATTACCGTTGACAAGGAAGGTGACATTGCCTTTGTTGCAATCTATAACAGCCCTTGCGGTGTTTAAGACCGTTCTTCCAAGAATGATCGCCATGGCATCATCCTCAGGAATATCCAGGATAACAAAGTCCGTTAAGATACTAACGTTAGCAACCACAACAGGCACATCCTCGCAAATGCCGACAGGGAAAGCAGTTGATTTGTCGGCCATTTGCAGAGAAATTTTAGTGGGTGTCAACTTATCCAGTTCAAGTCTATGATAAATAGAGAGAGGCATAACACTAACACCGGCTCCAAGGTCACATAAGGCAGTTCTTACGTAGTTTCCTTTAATGGAGCAAGGTATAGTGGGCACTCCGGGATCACCAAGTTTCTTAGGAGTTCCACCTTTGAAAGTGTAATTGGCAAGCATGGTGGAGATCTTAAGATCTGGTATCTTTCGTTTATTGGTCACGATATCTTTCATGTACTTGGCATATGGAGACATTTTGAGCATATTAATTAACCGCATCTGCAGAAGGAAGGGTCTCAACATTTCAATAAAGCGCTCAAAATCCTCATCATCCTTTTTCTTGGATGGCTTAGGAGGAAAGGGCATGGGTCTCTGAACCCATGGCTCCCTTTCTTTACCATGATTCCTAGTAGTGAAGTCATTCTTATTGTATCTCTTAGGTTGTGGGTTATCAGTATTAACCGTAGGTTCAATCTCCACATCCTTATCATTGCTAGGTTGAGCATTATTATGAACATCGCTGTCCATATTGTCACCAGGTTCATGTTCATCACCAGATTGTGTTTCTGCATCAGACGCGGAAATATCATTTGGTTCTTCAGGTGTGACAATATTTGGTGAACTGACATGTAGGTTTCTATCATCCTTCTTCTTATTCTTAGGATGACTGGGCGTATCAGCATTAATTCCTTGAGAATCTTGATCAATTCTCTTAGGATGGCCTTCAGGATACAAAGGTTCCTGAGTCATTTTGCCTCCTCTAGTAATGACTCTGACAGAGTTGTCATTTAATTCATTGAGCAAGTCATTCTGAGCTTTAAGTACTTGTTCTACCTGAGTAGTAATCATAGAGGCATGTTTACTCAGAAGCTTCAGATCATTGACATTTCTGTCTACACAAGCACTTAAATGACTAAGCATACGAGTACTTTGTTCCAATTGTCTACTAACATAGTCATTGAAACTCTGTTGTTTGGCAACAAAGTTGTAAAATTCATCAAAGCATAGGCTAGCAGGTTTGTCAAAAGGAATATCACTCTCATTGAATCTACGCAGAGAATTCACCTCTACTACTTGTATCAGGTTATCGGGACCATGGATCTCTTCGATAGGCGGTAGATTTTTGACTTCTTCAGATCTAATGCCTTTCTCTTGCATAGATTTCTTGGCTTCTTGCATATCTTCGGGACTGAGGAATAGAATACCTCTTTTCTTAGGAGTTGGCTTAGGAGGTGGTTCGGGAATAGTCCAAGCATTATCGTTGATCAAGATGTTATTCAGTAGGATCTCAGCTTGTTGTGCACTTCGTTCCCTAAAAACACAACCGGCACAACTATCTAGGTGGTCTCTAGAAGCATCGGTAAGTCCGTTATAGAAGATATCAAGTATCTCGTTCTTCTTAAGAGGGTGATCAGGCAAAGCATTCTGTAGCTGGATGAGCCTCCCCCAAGTTTGTGGGAGACTCTCTTCTTTGAGTTGAACAAAGTTGTATATTTCCTGGAAGGCAACTTGCTTCTTATGGGCAGGGAAATATTTCTCACAGAAGTAATATGCCATATCCTGGGGACTACTCACACATCCAGGAGCAAGAGAAGTGAACCAGCCTTTAGCGTCATCCTTTAGAGAGAAAGGAAACAACTTAAGAATATAGTAGTAGCGGATCTTCTCCTCACTAGTGAAAAGGGTGGCTATATCGTGTAGTTTGGTAAGATGGGCTACGACCGTCTCAGACTCATAACCGTGGAAACAATCAGATTTGACTAGAGAGATTATCTCAGGGTCGACAGAGAATTCATAATCCTCATCGGTGATAAAGATAGGTGAAGTGGCAAACTTGGGTCGTATTTCATCCTAGCTTTCAGAGATTTTTCTTCCACTTGAGAAGTAATTTCTCTGTGTCATAGGCATCCTTACACGCAAGAAAATCATCAGCTATCTCTCCCTCCATAACATAACCCTCAGGTATATCAGGCAATTCATATCTAGGAGAGCTAGATCTAGCAGGAGCAAAAGCAGGTTCTATCTCAATAGTATCGGCAGTTTCAGAAGCATCGCGAGCATTGGCGGTAACTCTAGCAATATGAGCATCAAGGAATACCCCTAGTGGCATATCAGGCAAAGTAGTATCAAGCATAGCATCATGGATAGCAGTATCAGGCATAGCATCTCTAGCAGTATCAGGCATAGTCTCTCTAGCAGTAGCATCATAAGCATCATCTAGCATAGGAATCAAGTGCAGAGCTAGATGGCAGTTCCTTACCTCCCCTCATAGTTAAGGGCAAGACTTTGGTTCTTGGATCTTTCAGATTCTTCATAGTGATTAGCAGATATAAATCCCAAGTGACTGAGAGAATATAGCTATCCTCCCCGGCAACGGCGCCAGAAAAAGTTGCTTCCAGTTGCTCAACAATTAGCAATTGTCTTGCAATGGCCCACCAGCGTGTGGGATCGCGGCAGTTCTCGAGGGTAGAGTATTCAACCCAAATTTGTTGGTTCGACACGATGGGAGTGAAAGGATATTCTCTAGTATTAGCAGTTGAGTTGTCGGCTCACCCACACCTGAAAGATTAGTATCTGCAAGCAGGGTAAAAGTAGCAAAGGTAGTATGATAGCAACGGTGCTAGGAAAGAATCTGTTGACGGCAGATTATTCCTAACTGAAGTATCAATGGTGCCAGAAAAGTATTGTAGCAGGTAGCAGCAGGGTAACGAGTAACAGCAGTGGCAAGGAACAGCAACAGCCAGTAACAGTAGTAGCAACAGTAGTGGCAGCAGCAGCAGGACAAAGCAAGTAACAGTAGCAGCAACAGTAGTAACAACAGCAGAGCATAACAAGTAACAGCAGCATCAAGTAACAGTAGCAGCAACAGTAGTAACAGCAGCAGAGCAAAGCAAGTAACAATAGCAGTGGGACAAACTCATAGGCAATGGATCGGTGATTTGTTGGATGACATTCATCATGCAACAGTTATAACACGGAGAGATATGTGGCTAGCTCCCGTTCGTCAATGTGATGTCGGCATGCATTCCGTGTGTAGTCATACGTGCTTAGGGAAAAGAACTTGCATGACATCTATTGTCCATCCCTCCCGTGGCAGCGGGGTCCAAATGGATACTACGGGATATTAAGGTTCTCCTTTTAATAAAGAACCAGACCAACACATTAGCACTTGGTGAACACATGAACTCCTCAAACTTTGGTCATCACCGGGAGTGGTTCCGGTTATTGTCACTCCGGGGTTGCCGGATCAAAACACATAGTAGGTAACTACAACTTGCAAGATCGGATCTAAACACACATATATTGGTGACAACATGATAGGTTCAGATCTGAATTCATGGCACTCGGACCCTAGTGACAAGCATTAAGCATGGCAAAGTAGTAGCAACATCAATCTCAGAACATAGTGGATACTAGGGATCAATCCTCGTCAAAACTAACTCGATTACATGATAGATCTCATCCTACTCATCACCGCCCAGCGAGCCTACGAATAGATTACTCACGAACGATGAAGAGCTTCATGGAATTGGAGAGGAAGAAGATTGATGATGACGATGGCGACGATCTCCTTGATCCGGAGCCCAAAACGGACTCCAGATCTACCCTCCAGGGCAAGAACGGGATGTGGAGGCGCCTCTGGATCGTGAAACGCGATGAACTCTTCTCTATTGATTTTTTTCTGGGACGAAAGGGAATAAATAGCGCTAGAATTCGGGGCAGCAGAGCCACGTGGGCCCCACAAGCCTGGTAGCCGCGGCCAGGGGGGAGGCCGCGGCTACATGGCTTGTGGCCCACTAGCCCGTCCCCTCCGGTGGATCTTTGCGCACGTATTTTTCATATTTTCCAGAAATATTCTCCGTAAATTTTCAGGACGTTCCGAGAACTTTCATTTCTGCACAAAAACAACACCATGGCAATTCTGCTTAAAACAGTGTCAGTCTGGGTTAGTTCCATTCAAATCATGCAAATTAGAGTCCAAAAAAAGGGCAAAAGAGTTTGGAAAAGTAGATACGATGGAGACTGTTAGGCCACAACCATTATATTCTTGAAATAAGGTCCCACAACCCCATTGACAAAAATTATAGTGTGACCACCACCAACCAGCTGCATAAATTGATGCACATAAGCCCCATCAAAACCTTTAGCAATTAAGACGTCGCATAGAAAAGACTAGCTAACCGAGTCATGGGATTTTCTGAAATCCACTTTAAGAATAATCGTCTTGCTCCCCCTAGAGCAAAGTTCAGGGGCGATCGCATGCAAACTAAGTATACCATCCAGGATAAAACGACCTTTGATGAAGACACATTGATGTGGGCATATAACCCCATGAGCCACAAGAGAGAGACGTGAAGCAAAGCGTTTGGAGGGGAACTTATCAATATTGTGCACGTGGGAACCTAAATTGGGAAATGGAATCAACCCCTTCGATCTTGGGGATAAGAAAAATATCGCAAT
Organism: Hordeum vulgare subsp. vulgare; assembly: GCF_904849725.1. NCBI lineage: Eukaryota > Viridiplantae > Streptophyta > Magnoliopsida > Poales > Poaceae > Hordeum > Hordeum vulgare. The sequence continues at coordinate 457,501,701 of NC_058522.1, forward strand.
TCAATCTAGAGATAGCGACACTCGAGAGGCAAAAACCCTAGACAATAACATACAACAAGTTTTCCGGCACCGGCCCTAGATTTTTAAAGAAAGGAATGTGAAAGCCATCAGGCCCATGCATGCGCTGAATTGGATTTGCAAGAGGAGACCACCTCGTCAATCTCAGCCTCAAAAAGGGGCATCATAACTTCTGATTTTTCCATTGACGAGACCATAGCATAAAGAATCCATAGGTTGGGGGAAATAGAAAACACATAAGGAGGTTTCTCAGCTAGAAGGGACGAGAAGAACAAACTAATATGATCAATGATGATATTTGGGTCACGCACTAGTTCCCCATCAATGTTAACATGAACCATAGAGCACCGACGAAGTCTAATGTTAGCAATGGAAAAGGGTACGCGGTAATGATTTAACCCTTAAGAATCCATGAAAACATGCCTCGCTTCTACCAGTATGCCTCTTCATTTTTGGTGGAGCTCCATGAGTGAGGCATTCAATGCATATCTCTGGGCCCACTTAGATTCTACAAGGCCCATCGAATCAACAAGCGAATCAAGGCATTTAATTTGGTTTGAAATGAAAACTTTGTCTCTACGGGCCTCAACCGCACGATTAGAACCCCATCAAGAATTTTTGTAGGTTTTGAGAGCAATATTTTTTAACTCCACCTATGTTGTCTCAACATAGCCGGTCTTAACGGAGAAGGGTTGTGATAGGCTTGATTAGCGAAGGTCAAGACTCAACCATCTTACGGAGGTGAAACCCAAAAGAATTGTCATGGACACGGAAGCGTGGAATCTTGCTATCCATGTGTCAAAATCATGAGTTAGTCGCAAGATCTTGTGGTTTTCACATATAGCCTACCCCAATTTATTAAGAGCAATATTTTTAATTCAATGTGATTTCAAAATGTACGAAACTATTCTAATTGTCAAGGTTTCATATACTTGACTCAGTTTTTTTATAAACTACTCTTCCTTTATTCATTCATAAGTAAAGTATCAACTTTTACAAGTAAAGGGATAACCTCATGAGGGGCGTTATCCATCCAAATAGTCGAGGACAAAACCTAGCAAACCTTGCAAGTCCATGAGCTACTTGATTACGTTCTCTATTACAATGATCATAAGTAACATGAAAAAATTCTAATGACATGAAATGACAGTCATCTATAATGGATGAAGCGACCTAAGAAGAGTAGCCTTGGCTCAATGCATTCACGACCTCCACGCTATCTAAATTCACTTCAACCTTACTGCATCTGATGGTATTACAAAGATTCAAACCAAACCTCACTGCAACTGCTTCTATTGTAAATGAGTCGAAACAAAGGTCCATATTTTCATTAGCAGTCGCTATAAATTTCACCTTATGGTCCTAGATAACTAGTCCAAATGTTGCTACGAGTGTGTCACTATCATATCCCACATCAACGTTTAATTTCACGTAACCATACTTTAGTTTCCGCCAAGCATTTGATCAGGCATGGGGCTTTGGGCTATAAGAGATAGCATAGTTTGCTACTAAGACTCTCACTGACATATTAATTTGAGATGCGCTTTGAGTTTCCTTGTCATGTGTCAATTTCAACCTTCCATACCACAAATAACAAGCCGTCGTTTCCATCGTTTTTCTGAATTTCGGCAAACCCAACATTTGGATTTGTTGTTCTGGAAGTTCTGGAAGACACAAGAGATGTGCCAACACAAGATCACCTGCCTTGTCAACTTTGAGTGCCTCTTTGATAACAAGATCAAGACCGGGCATCTTCCACGTGTCCATTGTCAATTGACATTGAAAAAACACATGTCTTACGTCATCAGGCCCCTGGTTATAGTCTGGGCACCTCGGATTGATTTTCAAGTGGTTATTAGCCAAGATAGATCAACACGGAATAGCACTCTGGAGTGTGTGCCACATAAAAAAATTATCTTGGTTAGTACGGTGCACCTCAATTCATGAGATCATGGGCTCAAATCCCATTTGCACTTTTTTCAGCAAATTTAACGCTCCAGTGGTAAAAGAAAATCTGGCTTGTGCGGAAGGAAACTGATCAATCCAAAATGTTGGAGCCAACCGGTAACTAAGGCATCTCTAGTGGTGGCCCGTAATTTTTCTCCCATATCCTTCCGTAGATGGGGGATTAGTCCGCGAACACGGATGCGGGAGACGTTCATTTAACGTTATCTTGTATATGTCCATCAGTAAAGGGGAAATTCAAATTCAGTTAAGATCTTATAAGTAGCACACGCTGTATCACATTAGCACCGGATCACATGCCCAATCACAACCAAAAAGAGGCAAACATGTTTAAGATTTTACATGTCGATTAAGAAAATACCAGAACATGGAGAAAATCTCAATATTCTGCACCGTCGGACTGGCAATCTGAGCCTCCATGCTCAAGGTGTCGTCGCCGCTGTGTATGCAGCCTCCGCCTCCTTGTTCGTTGGCTGCTCCTCCCTGTCCGCCGCCTCCAACTTAGCTTTCTGCGGCTCTAACATCTTGTAGCATACTGTTTGCACAATAACCCATGTGTCAGCATCCAAAGACTCCAAATTCAATGAAAATATCTTGTTGTCCTTTGCACCTCTACGATCTTCACATTCTTTTCTTTGAGCATGGACTTTTTATTTTCAATCATGGCCTTCTTTTCTTCAAGCACAAGCTTCTTCTCCGTTGCCTCCATCAACAGTTTAAACATCTCCACCTTTTTCCCTCCTTGATGCATGAGCACTTGATGTATGCCTCCTCCTTATTCGACAAGATGTCCTCGAACCTCTCCGTCAAATTCACCATTGCACCTTCTTGCTTCGCCCTCTCCTCCTCCCACCTCTTTCCCCAAACCCGAAACCTTCTTCTAACCATCTGGGTCGTTCTTGTTGGGGAACGTCACATGGGAAACAAAAAAAATTCCTACGCACACGCAATACCTATCATGGTGATGTTCATCTATGAGAGGAGATTTCCGATCTACGTACCCTTGTAGATCGCACAGCGGTGAGCGTTAGGAAACGCGGACGATGTAGTGGAACAGCTTGCATGATTCAAATCACCGTAGTCGTACACTCCATCCCACGATCTCATCACGATCCGTCCCACGAACTTCATCGCGATCCGTCCCGCGATCTCATAATGATCCTTCCCGATCTAGTGTCGAACGGACGGCACCTCCGCGTTCAGCACACGTACAGCGCGACGATGATGTCGGCCTTCTTGATCCAGCAAGAGAGATGGAGAGGTAGATGAGTTCTCCGGCAGCGTGACGGCGCTTCAGAGGTTGATGGTGATCTATTCCAGCAGGGCGCCGCCCGAGCTCCGCAGAAATACGATCTAGAGGAAAAACCGTGGAGGTATGTGGTCGGTCTGCCATGGCAAAGTTGTCTCAGATCAGCCCTAATACCTCAGTATATATAGGAGGGAGGGGGAGGGCCTTTCCTTGAGGCTAAAGAGAGCCCCAAGGGGTCAGCCGAAGAAAGGGGGGAAATCCTCCCCTTCCAATCCTAGTCCAACTAGGATTGGAAGGTGGAGTCCTTCTCCACTTTCCCACTTCCCCTTTTTTTCTTTTTCCTTTGATTCCTGCGCATAGGGCCTCTTGGGCTGTCCCACCAACCCACTAAGGGCTGGTGCGGCACCCCTAAGGCCAATGGGCTTCCCCCGGGTGGGCTCCCCCCCCCCGGTGAACATCCGAAACCCATTCGTCACTCCCGGTACATTCCCGGTAATGCCGAAAACTTTCCGGTAATCAAATGAGGTCATCCTATATATCAATATTCGTCTCCGGACCATTCCGGAAACCCTCGTGACGTCCATGATCTTATCCGGGACTCCGAACAACATTCGGTAACCAACCATATAACTCAAATATGCATAAAACATCGCCGAACCATAAGTGTGCAGACCCTGCGGGTTTGAGAACTATGTAGACATAACCCGAGAGACTCCTTGATCAATATCCAATAGCGGGACCTGGATGCCCATATTGGATCCTACATATTCTTCGAAGATCTTATCGGTTGAACCTCAGTGTCAAGGATTCATATAATCTCGTGTGTCATTCCCTTTGTCCTTCGGTATGTTACTTGCCCGAGATTCGATCATTGGTATCCGCATACCTATTTCAATCTCGTTTACCGGCAAGTCTCTTTACTCGTTCCGTAATACAAGATCCCGTGACATACACTTAAGTCACATTGCTTGCAAGGCTTGTGTGTGATGTTGTATTACCGAGTGGGCCCCGAGATACCTCTCCATCACACGGAGTGACAAATCCCAGTCTTGATCCATACTAACTCAACGGACACCTTCGGAGATACCTGTAGAGCATCTTTATAGTCACCCAGTTACGTTGTGACGTTTGATACACACAAGGTATTCCTCCGGTGCCGGTGAGTTATATGATCTCATGGTCATAGGAATAAATACTTGACACGCAGAAAAACAGTAGCAATAAAATGACACGATCAACATGCTATGTTCATTAGTTTGGGTCTAGTCCATCACATGATTATCCTAATGATGTGATCCTGTTATCAAGTAACAACACTTGTCTATGGTCAGGAAACCTTGACCATCTTTGATCAACGAGCTAGTCAACTAGAGGCTTACTAGGGACAATGTTTTGTCTTTGTATCCACACAAGTATTGTGTTTCCAATCAATACAATTATAGCATGGATAATAAACGATTATCATGAACAAAGAAATATAATAATAACTAATTTATTATTGCCTCTAGGGCATATTTCCAACAGTCTCCCACTTGCACTAGAGTCAATAATCTAGTCCACATCACTATGTGATTCTAACGAATCCAACACCCTTACAGTTCTGGGGTTTGATCACGTCTTGCTTGTGAGAGAGGTTTTAGTCGACGGTTCTGAACCCTTTCAGATCCAAGTGTGCTTTACAAATCTTTATGTCATCTTATAGATGCTGCTACTATGTGCTATTCGGAAATATTCCAAATATTTACTCTACCATACGAATCCGTTTCACTACTCATAGTTATTCGGATTAGTGTCAAAGCTTGCATCGACGTAACCCTTTACGACGAACTCTTTAACCACCTCCATAATCGAGAAAAATTCCTTAGTCCATTAGTTACTAAGGATAACTTTGACCGCTGCTCAGTGATTCAATCATGGATCACTCTCTGTACCTCTTAACAGACTTATGGCAAGGCACACATTAGGTGCAGTACTCAGCATGGCATACTTTAGAGTCTACGTCTAAGGCATTGAAGACGACCTTCGTCTATTCTCTTTATTCTGCCGTGGTTGGGTTTTGAGTCTTTACTCAAATTCACACCTTACAACACAGCCAAGAACTCCTTCTTTGCTGATCTATTTTGAACTCCTTCAAAAACTTGTCAAGGCATGCATCTTGTTGAAACTTCTATTAAGCGTTTCGACCTATCTCCATAGATCTTGATGCTCAACGTTCAAGTAGCTCAATCCACGTACTCCTTTCAAACAACCTTTTATGCTTCAGAGAAATTCTACATTACTTCTGATCAACAATATGTCAAGCACATATACTTATCAGAAAATCTATAGTGCTCCCACTCACTTCTTTGAAAATACAAGTTTCTCATAAACCTTGTATATACCCAAAAGCTTTGATCAACTCATCAAAACATATATTCCAACTCCGAGATGCTTGCACCAGTCCATAGAAGGATCGCTGGAGCTTGCATACTTGTTAGCACCCTTAGGATCGACAAAACCTTCTGGTTTGTATTACACACAACCTTTCCACAAGGAAACCTTCGAGGAAACAATGTTTTGACATCCTATGTGCAATATTTCATAAATAATGCAACAACTGCTAACATAATTCAAACAGACTTTTAGCATCGCTATGAGTGAGAAAGTATCATCATAGTCAACTCGTTCAACTTTGTCGGAAACATCTTTGCGACAAGTCGAGCTTTTCTTAATGGTGACGTTTCACCATCATCGTCTGCCTTCCTTATAAAGATCCATCTTTACTCAATAGTCCTACGACCATCAAGCAGTTCTTCCAAAGTCTACACTTCGTTCTCACACATGGATTCTCTCTCGGATTTCATGGCCTCCAGCCATTTGTCGGAATCCGGGCCCACCATTGCTTCTCCACAACTCATAGGTTCATTGTTGTTCAACAACATGACCTCCAAGATAGGGTTACCGTACCACTCTGCAGTAGTACGCGACCTTGTCTACCTACAAGGTCTGTAGTAACTTGATCTGATGCTCAATGATCACTATCATCAGCTTCCACTTCAATTGGTGTAGGCGCCACAGGAACAACTTCATGCGCCCTACTACACACTAGTTGAAGTGATGGTTCAATAACCTCATCAAGTTCTATCACCCTCCCACTCAATTCCTTCGAGAGAAACATTTCCTCGAGAAAGGACCCGTTTCTAGAAACAAACACTTTGCTCCCGGATCTGAGATAGGAGATGCACCCAACTGTTTTGGATATCCTATGAAGATGCAGTTATCCGCTTTGGGTTTGAGATTATCAGACTGAAACTTTTTCACATAAGTGTCGCAGCCCCAACTTTCAAGAAACGACAGCTTAGATTTCTCTAAACCTTGGTCTATACTATGTCATCTCAACGGAATTACGCGGTGCCCTATTTAAAGTGAATGTGGTTGTCTCTAATGCATAACCCATAATTGATAGTGGTAATTTGATAAGAGACATCATAGTATGCACCATATCAAATAGGTCGCGGCTATGGCACAATCACACCATGGTGTTCTTGGTGGCATTAATTGTGAAACATCTTCCACATTGTCTTAACTGTGTACCAAAACTCGCAACTAAGATATTCATCTCTATGATCATATCGTAGACAGTTTATCCTCTTGTTACGACGAACTTGTCTCTGAAACAGAATTGAACTTTTTCAATATTTCAGACTGGTGATTCATTAAGTAAATACTCCTGTATCTACTCAAATCGTCATTGAAGTAAGAATATAATGATATCCCCTGCGTGCCTCAGCACCCATTGGACTGCATACATCAAAATGTATTACTTCCAACAAGTTACTATCTTGTTTCATCTCAATGAAAACAAGGCCTTGCTCATGTGGTATGATTTGCATGTCACAAGTGATTCAAAATCAAGTGAGTATAAATATCCATCAGCATGGAGCCTCTTCATGCAATTTACACCAACATGACTCAAGCGGCAGTGCCACAAGTAAGTGGTACTATCAGCATTACCTTGTATCTTTTGGCACCAATATCATGAACATGTGTAACACTACAATCGAGATTCAATAAACCATTGAAGGTGATTATTCAAGCAAACAGAGTAACCATTATTCTCTTTAAATGAATAATCATATTGCAATAAACACGATCCAATCATGTTCATGCTTAACGCAAGCACAAAATAAAAATTATTTAGGTTTAACACCAATCCCGATGGTAGAGGGAGCGTGCGATGTTTGATCATATCAACCTTGGAAACACTTCCAACACGTATCGACACCTCGCCTTTAGCTAGTCTCCGTTTATTCCATAGCTTTCATTTCGTGTTACTAATCACTTAGCAACCGAACCGGTATCCAATACCCTCGCGCTACTAGGAGTACTAGTAAAGTACACATCAACATCATGTATATCAAATATACTTCTGTCAACTTTGCCAGCCTTCTTATCTACCAAGCATCTAGGGTAGCTCCGCCTCAGTGACCGTTCCCCTCATAACAGCAGCACTTAGTCTCGGGTTTGGGTTTAATCTTGGGTCTCTTCATTAGTGCAACAACTGGTTTGCCGTTTCACGAAGTATCCGTTCTAGCCCTTGCCTTTCTTGAAACTTAGTGGTTTTACTAACCATCAACTATTGATGCTCCTTCTTGATTTCTACTTTCGCAGTGTCAAACATCGTGAATCGCTCAAGGATCATTGTATCTATCCTTGATATGTTATAGTTCATCATGAAGCTCTTACAGCTTGGTGGCAGTGACTTTGAAGAACCATCACTATCTCATCTGGAAGATTAACTCCCACTTGATTCAAGCGATTTTCGTACTGAGACAATCTAAGCACATGCTCAACGATTGAGCTTTTCTCCTTTACTTCATGGAAAAAGAATCTTGTCGGAGGTCTCATACCTCTTAACAAGGGCACGCGCATGAAATCACAATTTCATCTCTTTAGAACATCTCTTATGTTCCGTGACATTTCAAAACGTCTTCGGCTCCTTGCTCCTAAGCCATTAAGTATTTTGCACTAAACTATCGCGTAGTCATCAGAAACGTGTATGTCGGATGTTCACAACATCGAGAGACGACGCTCGAGGTGCAACACACCGAGTGGTGCATTAAGGACATAAGCCTTCTGCGTAGCAACGAGGATAATCCTCAGTATTACAGACTCAGTCCGCAAAGTTGCTACTATCAACTTTCAACTAAATTTTCTCTAAGAACATATAAAAATTGTAGAGCTATAGCGCAAGCCACATCGTAATTCGCAAAGACCATTAGACTATGTTCATGACAATTAGTTCAATTAATCATATTACTCAAGAACTCCCACTCAAAAAGTGCATCTCTCTAGTCATTTGAGTGGTACATGATCCAAATCCACTATCTCAAGTCTGATCATCACGTGAGTCGAGAATAGTTTCAGTGGTAAGCATCTATATGCTAATCATATCAACTATTCGATTCATGCTTGACCTTTCGGTCTCATGTGTTCCGAGGCCATGTCTGCACATGCTAGGCTCGTCAAGCTTAACCCGAGGGTTCCGCGTGTGCAACTGTTTTGCACCCGTTGTATGTGAACGTTGAGTCTATCACACCCGATCATCACGTGGTGTCTCGAAACGACGAACTGTCGCAACGGTGCACAGTCAGGGAGAACACAATTTCGTCTTGAAATTTTAGTGAGAGATCACCTCATAATGCTACCGTCGTTCTAAGAAAGATAAGGTGCATAAAAGATTAACATCACATGCAATTCATAAGTGACATGATATGGCCATCATCAAGTGCTCCTTGATCTCCATCACCAAATCACCGCTATGATCTTCTTGTCACCGGCGCCACACCATGATCCCCATCATCATGATCTCCATCATCGTGCCGCCATCGAGGTTGTCGTGTATGCTATGCTATTACAAATAAAGCTACACCCTAGCAATATGGTAAACGCATGTGCAAACACAAACGTTAGTTTAAAGACAACCCTATGGCTCCTGCCGGTTGCCGTAGCATCCATGTGCAAGTCAATATTAACTATTACAACATGATCATCTCATACATCCAATATATCACATCACGTCGTTGGCCATATCGAATCACAAGCATACCCTGCAAAAACAAGTTAGACGTCCTCTAATTGTTGTTGCATGTTTTACGTGGTTGCCATGGGTATCTAGTAGGATCGCATCTTACTTACGCAAACACCACAACGGAGATGTATGAATTGCTATTTAACCTCTCTCCAAGGACTTCCTTGGTCAAATACGATTCAACTAAAGTTGGAGAAACCGACACTTGCCAGTCATCTTTGAGCAACGGGGTTGCTCGTAGCGATGAAACCAGTCTCTCGTAAGCGTACGAGTAACGTCGGCCCGAGCCGCTTCGATCCAACAATATCGCAGAATCAAGAAAAGACTAAGGAGGGTAGCAAATCGCACATTACCGCCCACAAAAACTTTTGTGTTCTACTCGAGATAACATCTATGCATGAACCTAGCTCATGATGCCACTGTTGGGGAACGTCGCATGGGAGGTAGATGAGTTCTCCGGCAGCGTGACGGCGCTCCGGAGGTTGGTGGTGATCTGTTCCAGCAGGGCTCCGCCCGAGCTCCGCAGAAATACGATCTAGAGGAAAATCGTGGAGGTATGTGGTCGGGCTACCGTGGCAAAGTTGTTTCAAATCAGCCCTAATACCTCAGTATATATAGGAGGGAGGGGGAGGGCCTTGCCTTGAGGCTCAAGAGAGCCCCAAGGGGTCGGCCGAAGCAAGGGGGAAGTCCTCCCCTTCCAATCCTAGTCCAACTAGGATTGGAAGGTGGAGTCCTTCTCCACTTTCCCACTTCCCCGTTTTTTCCTTTGATTTCTGCGCATAGGGCCTCTTGGGCTGTCCCACCAGCCCACTAAGGGCTGGTGCGGAACCCCTAAGGCCTATGGGCTTCCCCCGGGTGGGTTCCCCCCCCCCCGGTGAACATCCGGAACCCAACCATATAACTCAAATACGCATAAAACATCCTTGAACCTTAAGTGTGCAGACCCTGCGGGTTCGAGAACTATGTAGACATGACCCGAGAGACTCCTCGGTCAATATCCAATAGCGGGACCTGGATGCCCATATTGGATCCTACATATTCTCCGAAGATCTTATCGGTTGAACCTCGGTGTCAAGGATTCATATAATCCCGTATGTCATTCCCTTTGTCCTTCGGTATGTTACTTGCCCGAGATTCGATCGCCGGTATCCGCATACCTATTTCAATCTCATTTACCGGCAAGTCTCTTTACTCGTTCCGTAATACAAGATCCCGTGACATACACTTAAGTCACATTGCTTGCAACGCTTGTGTGTGATGTTGTATTACCGAGTGGGCCCCAAGATACCTCTCCGTCACACGGAGTGACAAATCCCAGTCTTGATCCATACTAACTCAACGGACACCTTCGGAGATACATGTAGAGCATCTTTATAGTCACCCAGTTACGTTGTGACGTTTTATACACACAAGGTATTCCTCCGGTGCGAGTGAGTTATATGATCTCATGGTCATAGGAATAATTACTTGACACGTAGAAAATAGTAGCAATAAAATGACACGATCAACATGCTACGTTCATTAGTTTGGGTCTAGTCCATCACATGATTCTCCTAATGATGTGGTCCCATTATCAAGTAACAACACTTGCCTATGGTGAGGAAACCTTGAACATCTTTGATCAAGGTTTACTAGGGATAGTGTTTTGTCTATGTATCCACACAAGTATTGTGTTTCCAATCAATACAATTATAGCATGGATAATAAACGATTACCATGAACAAAGAAATATAATAATAACTAATTTATTATTGCCTCTAGGGCATATTTCCAACAGCTTTTTTGTTGGATCAGTTGGGTCATTGATTTCTTCCTCAGTGGCTTGGGCGGCGGTCTTGACTCTGTATACATTGCACTTCAGTTGTCCATTCAATTTCAAGCAACAATGCATGTTGTTATAGTTTTTCTACTCTAACTTATTAAACAATATACACGCATGAGAAGGCTACAAAATAGAACATTGTCAACAAAACTATGCACATCCGGCTAGTGATCAACAAAACAATGCACATCCGGTAGTGATCAACAAAAGTATGATCATCCGACGAGTGGTTAACAAAATAATGCACATCCGGATAATGATCAACAAAATTATGTGCATCCGTCTAGTGGTTAACAAAACTATGCACATCCAGCCAATTATCAACAAAACTATGCACATTCGGCTAGTGACCAAAAAAACTATACACATCTGGCTAGTGATCAACAAACTATGCACATCCGGCTAGTAATCAACAAAAATGTACACATCCGGCTAGTGACAAATAGAACTGTGTACATCGGGTTAGCGATCAATAAAATTATGCACAGCTGCTAGTTATCAACAAAATTATGCACATCTGACTAATGATCAACAAAACTATACACATATGGAAAATGAACTTACTTGCTCGATGATTCGCAAACCACTATGTCACCTTTTTTGGTAGAACTCATGCACGTGCACCAACTCGATCACACCGACAACTAGAACCCTTTTAGATAAAAAGGAGCTTGAATTATGCTTCCTGAATGATGAATTAATTTTGCCAGAACGGCCCAAGCCTGTGTCGCTCTCGGTAAGAAAAAAATTAATTACTCACACTAATATACTCGTCTAAATGCCATCAACCTCCTAGACTATGTCCAGAGTGTGACCTTTATTCCTGGTCGCGCGCACCACAATAAATGCCATCCACTCAGATGAACTATATGTTGTAAATTCCATCATCACCTCAGATGGGGTCATTGAAATGTCGCTCCTATGTAAAATTTCATATCACTTTGTCAGACTGGTCTGTAAGAGACTAGATAAGTGAGCCTCAAGTTAGTCTCGTCTCTAAAAAATCTGGTCTCTAAAAATCTGTCACCATCACCATAAACCGAAAGTCGATAATTGACATTATTCCTCCACTACTCTTTCAATCACTAGGAAAGGTGCAAATAGAACTGTATACAATTACGGACAATGCTAACTCCCGAACGTAGTGATTTTAGCAGTAGATTCGAACGAATTGTTCTCTCATGATCGCCGTATACGCAAATAGTAAATCGCTAGTGGTTTTTCTGGTTTTTTGCTACACAATATGAAAAGAAAATAAAAGTGCTAGAAAGGGGACTTGAATCTAGGTCTATTCATTAGACATTGAGCCCAATAACTAACTAAGAGCAAGTACAATAGTATAGCTAGTTGCTGGCTATAAGCTATTGCCATGTCATCTATAGCCCATCTTATAGCCAACATGTACAATAGTTCATTATAAAAGTGTACTACTTCTTTATTATATGGTCCACCTTTCATACTCACAAAATGCCTAGGAGCATGTGCTAGAGCTGGCTCTTAGCTAAGAGCCCGCTTACCTTCTCTCTCCTCTTCTCTTTCCTCCAACTAAACAAAAAAATAGTTTATTTCTTATAATCAGCTCATTCAGCTCTATTGTACTTGCTCTAAGCTACCTTTAGTTGTTGTCTATTGTATATAAACAAGGTTATTTGGACCTTTCTTTTTTCTATCATATCAGCAATAATAGTATTTTTAGTTTGGTAACTTTGGCATGACCAGCATGATAACTACGGCTTGAACAACATGATAACTATATTATGATAAGCCTCATAACTACATTATGAGAAGGTTAATGACTATATCATGAGAATCATGATAACCTTACCATGGAGCAGTGGTAACTTCACACAGGGGTATGTTTCGACAAAAAAACTCCTGGATGAAAGTTATCATGGTGTTCAAACTTAAGATATTAGGTCTGTGGTCCGTAAAATTACCATAAATGTACATGGAAATTGCGGGAGAAGTTATGTTCTAATACTTTTTCATCGAAGTCAAAGTAACCATGGTGGTTGAGCGTAAGTTATAAGGTCCGCGTTGCATAAATGACCATTGATATTTACACAGTAGTTATCGGGGCATATTTCAATAAAAAAATTTACATGGGTAAAAAATTATCAATGTGTTGTATGTAAGTTATTGGGTGTCCGTTACGTAAATTACCATGCTATTTACACTTAAGTTATTAGGGTATATTTCTGCAACTTTTTTTGTCTATCGTTAAAAGTTATCAATGTGTTTATATGCAAGTTATAAGTCCACTGTGCATAAATTATCATCTTATTTACACAAAAATTACTGGGGTGTGTTTCAACAACGTTTTGTGACCGGATAAAGAAGTTATTAATTTGTTTAGATGTACATTATCAGGTCTACAATGCATAAATTATCATGATATTAACACAAAATGTTGTCGGGGATGTTTCAACAAAACAATTCTTCCGGTGAAAGTTAACATGTCATTTGTATGAAATTACAGATGAGTTATCGATGGCATGTTTAGAACAAAAATAATAATCTCGTCTCATAATTACCATGGTGTTTATGCGTGAGTTATCCATTCTTTAATTCATATATTACGATGATATTTAGACATAAATTATTGGATGTATGTTTTAATAAAAAATTACACGACAAGAAAGTTATCACGTCACGGTTAAATAATTTAACATGTCTATTGTACGTATGTATCAAGTTATTTATACATGAGTTATCGGAGGTGTTTTTCAAGAAAAAAGCTCCGGCTCAAAAGTTATCACGTTTCGGCTAAGTTATCAGCTCTGCGTTGCGTACATTACCATGTTATTTACATAAAAGTTATCTAAGGTATATTTTACAATAATCTATATCACAGGATTGAAAGTTACCATGATCTTTGCATGTAAGTTATCAGCTGTGCATTTATAAATTATCATGATATTTATCATGTTAAAACCATGAGCTCAACTCACATGTATGCACAAGAGTACAAGAGTCTAGGCTTATGTGCTAAAACCATGGGCTCAACTCACACCTTCAATATATTTTCAATAAAAATGTGTTTTTTGGATAAAAAGAGAAAAAAAGACAACGAAATAACACCCGATCAGATATGTGAGTAAGTGTGTGCCTCAACTTGACGTTATGTGAACGACCTAACATAAATCTAATCACAACTTAGTGTTTGTCCAGGTGGTTCTAGTAGATTAGTAATACTACTCAACATGTAGGTTCCTGGATCGACTCCCCACCGACTGAACAATAGCATTATCGTGCATTTATTAATTCTTTTGCAAAGACAATATGATTAAAAACATAATTTTCATGTTGGCAATAATTGATGTGGATCATAAATTAAAAAATGATTTAAATTTTAGTCTATTCTAAGAGCAACCCAAACGGACAGCGATTTCGTCCGTTTGGGTCGGCCATCCGCCCTGTCTTAGATATGGATCGGCAGCGCGTCCAAAGCGCCGACCCATATGTGCCGGCCTATTTTGCATGATTTGCATAGTTGGAATCAAATAACATAATTTGGACCAAAAATAACATAGTTATTACAAGCCGAATAAAAATAAAAATGTCTCACATAGTTTTGCAAACGAATAAAAGAAGATAAATCTATTGGTTACCAACATGAGCCCATATATGCTCAACCAAATCATTTTGCAGTTGCACGTTTGTTTCCCAATCACGCATGTCTTGATGAAATTGGGTGAACTGTTCAAACTTTGCCGCTCCTCCATGCTCACACACAACATTCTCACCCTGAAACTGAAACCCTTGATCGTACAGATGTTCCGGACGCTCGTCTTCTACGATCATATTATGCATGATCACACAAACAGTCATCACCTTCCACAGTTTCTGCGTGCTTCAGGTATTACCAGGATACCGAACGATGCCCCATCGAGATTGCAAAACACCAAAGGCACGCTCGACATCCTTTCTAGCACCCTCTTGCTCTTGGGCAAATCTTTTCCTCTTCTCTCCGACAGGGTTGGGTATTGTCTTGACAATAGTGGTCCACTAAGGATAGATACCGTCACCCAAGTAGTATCCTTTGTCGTAGTTGTGGCTGTTGACATTAAAGTTCACCAGTGGGCTGTTGCCTTCGGCAAGCCTAGCAAACACTGGCGAGCGCTAAAGCACGTTGATATCATTGTGTGATCCGGTCATGCCAAAAAAAGAGTGCTAGATCCAGAGATCTTCAGACGCCACGGCCTCTAGTATGACAGCGCAAGCCCTGACATGGCCCTTATACCGCCCTTGCCAACCAGAAGGGCGGTTCTTTCAGTCCCAGTGCATGCAGTCTATGCACACGGACCAGCTAGCTGTCCTGCCGGTGTCCGACGCGCGCCGGTGAGGATCTGACCGGGCGACGAGCCGGCTCCCCGGCGGGCTGTGTGGCGTGGGGGCGCGGGAGCGGAAAGCAGTTGGCTCCCCAACGGCAAGACGGCGGCGGTGGCACTAGTGGAAAACGGGCCTTTGGCCGGGACCCTTTAGTCCCGGCCTACCTCTGGGCCGGGACTAAAGGCCCGTCCACATCGCCCCAATTCTCAATGCCTCCCTCGAGGCTTTAGTCCGGCCCGTAAGGAGCCTTTAGTCCCGGTTTGTGTCCCAAACCGGGACTAAAAGGCTACGCGGTGGGCAGCCCGCATGTGCGCCACCTTTAGTCCCGGTTTGAGACACAAACCGGGACTAAAGTCCTCTAACTATATATAGCACAGCCCCCTCTCCCCTCTTCCTTGCATTTTTCCTGGATGGAGGATTGTGGGTGTGTGCTAGCTCTCCACTTCTTTTTATGCACTAGAGGTGTTTGTTGAAATATGTGTTAGAGCGATGCCGCTTCAGTTCACCGAACACAACTACGATATGAGATGCCTGAACCACGCTTAAACCTCTTCCTCTTTATTTCTACTTATTCTAAAAGGTTGGCAACTATATTTCCTCGTTTAGACCGCGTGGTACTAATTTTTAGGATCGTGATTGTATTTGATATACTGTCGTATAACATAGATGAACCATCCATGGATGTACGGTGATCGACGCACAGCCACTTACAGAGAAGGCGTGCATTCTTTTCCAGATGCAGCCGATGCGAACAAGCATGGTGGTGGATATATATTTTGTCCATGTGTTGAATGTCGGAATGAGAAGGATTACACTTCCTCAAGAGTCATTCAGAGCCACTTGCTTCGGTCCGGTTTTATGTCGGGCTATAATGTTTGGACCAAGCACGGAGAAAGAGGGGTTATGTGTTGGAAATATGCCCTAGAGGCAATAATAAATTAGTTATTATTATATTTCTTAGTTCATGATAATCGTTTATTATCCATGCTATAATTGTATTGATTGGAAACACAATACTTGTGTGGATACATAGACAAAACGCTGTCCCTAGTAAGCCTCTAGTTGACTAGCTCATTGATCAAAGATGGTCAAGGTTTCCTGGCCATAGGCAAGTGTTGTCACTTGATAACGGGATCACATCATTAGGAGAATCATGTGATGGACTAGACCCAAACTAATAGACGTAGCATGTTGATCGTGTCATTTTGTTGCTACTTTTTTCTGCGTGTCAAGTATTTGTTCCTATGACCATGAGATCATATAACTCACGGACACCGGAGGAATGCTTTGTGTGTATCAAACGTCGCAACGTAACTGAGTGACTATAAAGATGCTCTACAGGTATCTCCGAAGGTGTTCGTTGAGTTAGTATGGATCAAGACTGGGATTTGTCACTCCGTGTGACGGAGAGGTATCTCGGGGCCCACTCGGTAATACAACATCACACACAAGCCTTGCAAGAAATGTGACTTAGTGTAAGTTGCGGGATCTTGTATTACGGAACGAGTAAAGAGACTTGCCGGTAAACAAGATTGAAATAGGTATGCGGATACCGACGATCGAATCTCGGGCAAGTAACATACCGAAGGACAAAGGGAATGACATACGGGATTATACGAATCCTTGGCACTGAGGTTCAAACGATAAGATCTTCGTAGAATATGTAGGATCCAATATGGGCATCCAGGTCCCGCTATTGGATATTGACCGAGGAGTCTCTCGGGTCATGTCTACATAGTTCTCGAACCCGCAGGGTCTGCACACTTAAGGTTCGACGTTGTTTTATGCGTATTTGAGTTATATGGTTGGTTACCGAATGTTGTTCGGAGTCTCGGATGAGATCACGGACGTCACGAGGGTTTCCGGAATGGTCCGGAAACGAAGATTGATATATAGGATGACCTCATTACCGGAAGGTTTTAGGAGTTACCGGGAATGTACCGGGAATGACGAATGGGTTCCGGGAGTTCACCGGGGGGGCAACCCACCCCGGGGAAGCCCATAGGCTTTGGGGAGACACACCAGCCCTTAGTGGGCTGGTGGAACAGCCCCAAGGGGGCCTATGCGCCAAGACAAAGAAATCAAAGGAAAAGAAAAAAAAAGAGGGAGGAAGTGGGAAGGGAGGGAGACTCCTCCCACCAAACCAAGTCCAACTCGGTTTGGGGGGGGGAGTCCTCCCCCCCTTGGCTCGGCCGACCCCTTGAGGGTCCCTTGGACCCCAAGGCAAGGTCCCCCTCCCTCCTCCTATATATATGGAGCTTTTAGGGCAGATTTGAGACGATTTTCTCACGGCTGCCCGACCACATACCTCCATAGTTTTTCCTCTAGATCGCGTTTCTGCGGAGCTCGGGCGGAGCCCTGCTGAGACAAGGTCATCACCAACCTCCGGAGCGCCGTCACGCTGCCGGAGAAATCTTCTACCTCTCCGTCTCTCTTGCTGGATCAAGAAGACCGAGATCATCGTCGAGCTGTACGTGTGCTGAACGCGGAGGTGCCGTCCGTTCGGTACTAGATCGTGGGACTGATCGCGGGATTGTTCGCGGGGCGGATCGAGGGACGTGAGGACGTTCCACTACATCAACCGCGTTCTCTAACGCTTCTGTTGTACGATCTACAAGGGTACGTAGATCACTCATCCCCTCTCGTAGATGGACATCACCATGATAGGTCTTCGTGCGCGTAGGAAAATTTTGTTTCCCATGCGACGTTCCCCAACAGTGGCATCATGAGCTAGGTTCATGCGTAGATGTCTTCTCGAGTAGAACACAAAAGTTTTTGTGGGCGGTGATGTGCGTTTTGCTGCCCTCCTTAGTCTTTTCTTGATTCCGCGGTATTGTTGGATTGAAGTGGCTTGGACCGACATTACTCGTACGCTTACGAGAGACTGGTTTCATCGTTACGAGTAACCCCCTTTGCTCAAAGATGACTGGCAAGTGACGGTTTCTCCAACTTTAGTTGAATCGGATTTGACCGAGGAGGTCCTTGGATGAGGTTAAATAGCAACTCATATATCTCCGTTGTGGTGTTTGCGTAACTAACATGCGATCCTACTAGATACCCTTGGTCACCACGTAAAACATGCAACAACAAAATTAGAGGACGTCTAACTTGTTTTTGCAGGGTATGATTGTGATGTGATATGGCCAACGATGTGATGTGATATATTGGATGTATGAGATGATCATGTTGTAATAGAAATATCGACTTGCACGTCGATGGTACGGCAACCGGCAGGAGCCATAGGGTTGTCTTTATACTAACGTTTGTGCTTGCAGATGCGTTTACTATTTTGCTAGGATGTAGTTTTAGTAGTAATAGCATAAGTAGCACGACAACCCCGATGGCAACACGTTGATGGATGATCATGGTGTGGCGCCGGTGACAAGAAGATCGTGCCGGTGCTTTGGTGATGGAGATCAAGAAGCACGTGATGATGGCCATATCATGTCACTTATGAATTGCATGTGATGTTAATCCTTTTATGCACCTTATTTTGCTTAGAACGACGGTAGCATTATGAGGTGATCTCTCACTAAAATTTCAAGACGAAATTGTGTTCTCCCCGACTGTGCACCGTTGCTACAGTTCGTCGTTTCGAGACACCACGTGATGATCGGGTGTGATAGACTCAACGTTCACATACAACGGGTGCAAAACAGTTGCGCACGCGGAACACTCGGGTTAAGCTTGACGAGCCTAGCATGTGCAGACATGGCCTCGGAACACATGAGACCGAAAGGTCGAGCATGAATTGTATAGTTGATATGATTAGCATAGAGATGCTTACCACTGAAACTATTCTCGACTCACGTGATGATCGGACTTGAGATAGTGGATTTGGATCATGTACCACTCAAATGACTAGAGAGATGTACTTTTTGAGTGGGAGTTCTTAAGTAATATGATTAATTGAACTAATTGTCATGAACATAGTCTAAATGTCTTTGCTAATTACGATGTAGCTTGCGCTATAGCTCTACTGTTTTTATATGTTCGTAGAGAAAATTTAGTTGAAAGTTGATAGTAGCAAACTTTGAAGAGGATTGTCCTCGTTGCTGCGCAGAAGGCTTATGTCCTTAATGCACCACTCGGTGTGCTGCACCTCAAGCGTCGTCTGTGGATGCTGTGAACATCCGACATACACGTTTCTGATGACTACACGATAGTTCAGTGCAAAATACTTAATGGCTTAGAAGCAAGGCACCGAAGACGTTTTGAAACGTCACGGAACATAAGTGATGTTCTAAAGAGATGAAATTGTGATTTCATGCTTGTGCCCTTGTTGAGAGGTACGAGACCTCCGACAAGATTCTTTGTCCACAAAGTAAAGGAGAAAATCTCAATCGTTGAGCGTGTGCTCAGATTGTCTGAGCACGACAATCACTTGAATCAAGTGGGAGTTAATCTTCCAAATGAGATAGTGATGGTTCTCCAAATTCACTGCCACCAAGCTGTGAGAGCTTCGTGATGAACTATAACATATCAAGGATACATGCAATGATCCTTGAGCGATTCGCGATGTTTGACACTGCGAAAGTAGAAATCAAGAAGGAGCATCAATAGTTGATGGTTTGTAAAACCACTAAGTTTCAAGAAGGGCAAGGGCTAGAAGGGATACTTCGTGAAACGGCAAAACAGTTGCTGCACTAATGAAGAGACCCAAGATTAAACCCAAACCCGAGACTAAGTGCTTCTGTAATGAGGGGAACAGTCACTGAGGCGGAGCAACTCTAGATACTTGGTAGATAAGAAGGCTGGCAAAAGTCGAAAGAAGTGTATTTGATATACATGATGTTGATGTGTACTTTACTAGTACTCCTAGTAGCATGTGGGTATTGGATACCGGTTCGGTTGCTAAATGATTAGTAACACGAAATGTAAGCTACGTCATAAACGGAGACTAGCTAAAAGCGAGGTGACGATACGTGTTGGAAGTGTTCCCAAGGTTGATATGATCAAACGTCGCATGTTCCCTCTACCATCGAGATTGGTGTTAAACCTAAATAATTGTTATTTGGTGCTTGCGTTAAGCATGAACATGATTGGATCGTGTTTATTGCAATACGATTATTCATTTAAAGAGAATAATGGTTACTCTAATTTTATGAATAATCACCTTCAATGGTTTATTGAATCTCGATCCTAGTGTTACACATGTTCATGATATTGGTGCCAAAAGATACGAGTTAATGATGATAGTACCACTTACTTGTGGCACTGCCGCTTGAGTCATGTTAGTATAAATTGCATGAAGAGGCTCCATGCTGATGGATCCTTGTACTCACCTGATTTCGAATCACAAGTGACATGCAAATCATACCACATGAGCAAGGCCTTGTTTTCATTGAGATGAAACAAGATAGTAACTTGTTGGAAGTGATACATTTTGATGTATGCGGTCCAATGAGTGCTGAGGCACGCAGTGGATATCATTATGTTCTTAACTTCACTGACGATTTGAGTAGATACAGGAGTATTTACTTAATGAATCAGAAGTCTGAAATATTGAAAAGTTCAATTCCGTTTCAGAGTGAAGTTCGTCGTAACAAGAGGATAAACTGTCTGCGATATGATCATAGAAATGAATATCTGAGTTACGAATTTTGGTACGCAGTTAAGACAATGTGGAAATTGTTTCGCAGTTCATGCCACCTAGAACATCATAGGGTAATGATGTGTCTGAACATCATAGCCACACACTATTTGTTATGGTGCATACTATGATGTCTCTTATCGAATTACCACTATCGTTTATGGGTTATGCATTAAAGACAACTGCACTCACTTTAAATAGGGCACCGCGTGTTTCCGTTGAGATGACACAGTATAGACTGAGGTTTAGAGAAATTTAAACTGTCGTTTCTTGAAAGTTTGGGGTTTCGACACTTATGTGAAAAAGTTTCAGTCTGATAAGCTCGAACCCAAAGCGGATAAATGCATCTTCATAGGATATCCAAAACAGTTGGGTACATCTCCTATCTCAGATCCGAAAGCAAAGTGTTTGTTTCTAGAAACGGATCCTTTCTCGAGGTAAGGTTTCTCTCGAAAGAATTGAATGGGAGGGTAGTAGAACTTGATGAGGTTATTGAACCATCACTTCGACCAGTGTGTAGCAGGGCGCATGAAGTTGTTCATGTGGCGCCTACACCAATTGAAGTGGAAACTGATGATGATCATCATTGAGCTTCGAATCAAGTTACTACAAACCTCGTAGGTCGACAAATTCACGTACTGCTGCAGAGTAGTACGGTAACCCTGTCTTGGAGGTCATGTTGTTGAGCAACAGTGAACCTACGAGTTATGGAGAAAGCAATGGTGGGCCCAGATTCCGACAAATGGCTGGAAGCCATGAAATCCGAGAGAGGATCCATGTGTGAAAACAAAGTGTAGACTTTGGTAGAACTACGTGATGGTCATAGGACTATTGAGTAAAAATGGATCTTTAAAAGAAGACAGACAATGATGGTGATAAGTCACTATTAAGAAAAGCTCGACTTGTCGCAAAGATGTTTTCGACAAGATCAAACAGTTGACTATGATGAGACTTTCTCACTCGTAGCGATGCTAAAGGTCTGTTGGAATTATGTTAGTAGTTGCTGCATTATTTATGAAATATTGCACATAGGATGTCAAAACATTGTTTCCTCGACGGTTTCCTTGAGAAAACATTGTATGAGATACAACCATGAGGTTTTGTCGATCCTAAGGATACTAACAAGAATGCAAACTCCAGCGATCCTTCAATGGACTGGTGCAAGCATCTCGGAGTTGGAATAAGCACTTTGATGAGATGATCAAAGATTTTGGGTGTGTACAAGGTTTATAAGAAACTTGTATTTCCAAAGAAGTGAGTGGGAGCACTATAGAATTTCTGATAAGTATATGTGGTTGACATATTGTGGATCAGAAGTAATGTAGAAATTCTGTAAAACATACAAGGTTGTTTGAAAGGAGTTTTCAAAGGAATACCTGGATTGAGCTACTTGAACGTTGAGCATCAAAGATCTATGGAGATAGATCAAAAACGCTTAATGGAAGTTTCAACAAAATGCATGCCTTGACAAGTTTTTGAAGGAGTTCAAAATAGATCAGCAAAGAAGGAGTTCTTGGTTGCGTTGTGAAGTGTGAATTTGAGTAAGACTCAAAACCCGACCCCGGCAGAATAAAGAGAATAGACGAAGGTCGTCTTCTATGCCTTAGCCATAGAATCTAAAGTATGCCATGTTGTGTACCGCACCTGATGTGTGCCTTGACTCAAAGTATGTTGAGAGGTACAGAGAGTGATCCATGATTGAATCACTAGCAGCGGTCAAAATTTATCCTTAGTAACTAATGGACTAAGGAATTTTTCTCGATTATGGAGGTGGTTAAAGAGTTCGTCGCAAAGGGTTACGTCGATGCAAGCTTTGACACTAATCCGAATAACTATGAGTAGTGAAACGGATTCGTATAGTAGAGTAGATATTTGGAGCATTTCCGAATAGCACGTAGTAGCAGCATCTATAAGATGACATAAAGATTTGTAAAGAACACACGGATCTGAAAGTTTCAGAACCATTGACTAAAACCTCTCTCACAAGCAAAACGTGATCAGACCCCATAACTATATGGGTGTTGGATTCGTTGGAATCACATGGTGATGTGAACTAGATTATTGACTCTAGTGAAAGTGGGAGACTGTTGGAAATATGCCCTAGAGGCAATAATAAATTAGTTATTATTATATTTCTTAGTTCATGATAATCGTTTATTATCCATGCTATAATTGTATTGATTGGAAACACAATACTTGTGTGGATACATAGACAAAACACTGTCCCTAGTAAGCCTCTAGTTGACTAGCTCATTGATCAAAGATGGTCAAGGTTTCCTGGCCATAGGCAAGTGTTGTCACTTGATAACGGGATCACATCATTAGGAGAATCATGTGATGGACTAGACCCAAACTAATAGACGTAGCATGTTGATCGTGTCATTTTGTTGCTACTGTTTTCTGCGTGTCAATTATTTGTTCCTATGACCATGAGATCATATAACTCACGGACACCGGAGGAATGCTTTGTGTGTATCAAACGTCGCAACGTAACTGGGTGACTATAAAGATGCTCTACAGGTATCTCCGAAGGTGTTCGTTGAGTTAGTATGGATCAAGACTGGGATTTGTCACTCCGTGTGACGGAGAGGTATCTCGGGGCCCACTCGGTAATACAACATCACACACAAGCCTTGCAAGCAATGTGACTTAGTGTAAGTTGCGGGATCTTGTATTACGGAACGAGTAAAGAGACTTGCCGGTAAACGAGATTGAAATAGGTATGCGGATACCGACGATCGAATCTCGGGCAAGTAACATACCGAAGGACAAAGGGAATGACATACGGGATTATACGAATCCTTGGCACTGAGGTTCAAACGATAAGATCTTCGTAGAATATGTAGGATCCAATATGGGCATCCAGGTCCCGCTATTGGATATTGACCGAGGAGTCTCTCGGGTCATGTCTACATAGTTCTCGAACCCGCAGGGTCTGCACACTTAAGGTTCGACGTTGTTTTATGCGTATTTGAGTTATATGGTTGGTTACCGAATGTTGTTCGGAGTCCCGGATGAGATCACGGACATCACGAGGGTTTACGGAATGGTCCGTAAACGAAGATTGATATATAGGATGACCTCATTTGATTACCGGAAGGTTTTCGGAGTTACCGGGAATGTACCGGGAATGACGAATGGGTTCCGGGAGTTCACCGGGGGGGGGGGGGGGCAACCCACCCCGGGGAAGCCCATAGGCTTTGGGGAGATACACCAGCCCTTAGTGGGCTGGTGGAACAGCCCCAAGGGGGCCTATGCGCCAAGACAAAGAAATCAAAGGAAAAGAAAAAAAAAAGAGGGAGGAAGTGGGAAGGGAGGGGGACTCCTCCCACCAAACCAAGTCCAACTCGGTTTGGGGGGGGAGTCCTCCCCCCCCTTGGCTTGGCCGACCCCTTGAGGGTCCCTTGGACCCCCAAGGCAAGGTCCCTCTCCCTCCTCCTATATATATGGAGCTTTTAGGGCAGATTTGAGACGATTTTCTCACGGCTGCCCGACCACATACCTCCATAGTTTTTCCTCTAGATCGCGTTTCTGCGGAGCTCGGGCGAAGCCCTGCTGAGACAAGGTCATCACCAACCTCCGGAGCGCCGTCACGCTGCCGGAGAACTCTTCTACCTCTCCGTCTATCTTGCTGGATCAAGAAGGCCGAGATCATCGTCGAGCTGTACGTGTGCTGAACGCGGAGGTGCCGTCCGTTCGGTACTAGATCATGGGACTGATCGCGGGATTGTTTGCGGGGCGGATCGAGGGACGTGAGGACGTTCCACTACATCAACCGCGTTCTCTAACGCTTCTGCTGTACGATCTACAAGGGTACGTAGATCACTCATCCCCTCTCGTAGATGGACATCACCATGATAGGTCTTCGTGCGCGTAGGAAAATTTTGTTTCACATGCGACGTTCCCCAACATTATGATGGAAGACGACGATGAAGAAGAAGAGAACGATGATGACAACTACCGATCTATGTTCCCTGAGTATGCTAATACCGTAATGGAAGACAACGAAGAAGAAGATTAGGATGAAGAACGGGAACCAGATGAGCCCGCTGATGATCTTGACCGGGTCATTTCTAATGCACGGCGAGGTTGTGACACAGAAAAGGAGAGGTTGCAGTTCGAGAAGATGTTACAGGACCACAAAAAATTGTTGTACCCAACTTGTGAAGATGACCATAAGAAGCTGGGTAGCACACTGGAATTGCTGAAGTGGAAGGCAGAGACCGGTGTGACTGACTCGTCATTCGAAAAGTTGCTGGTACTGATGAAGAAGATGCTTCCAAGAAAGAACGAATTGCCCGCCAGCACGTACGAAGCAAAGAAGCTTATCTGCCCTCTAGGATTAGACGTGCAGAAGATACATGCATGCCCTAATGATTGCATCCTCTACCGCGGTGAGAAGTATGAGAATATGGATAAATGCCCGGTATGCACTGCATTGCGGTATAAGATCATAAAAGATGACCCTGGTGATATTGAGGGCGAGCCACCCAGGAAGAGGGTTCCTGCCAAGGTGATGTTGTATGCTCCTATAATACCACGGTTGAAACGTCTGTTCAGAAATAAAGATAATGCGAAGTTGTTGCGATGGCACATGGAAGATCGTATGAAATACGATAAGTTGAGGCACACCGCTAATGGTCGGCAGTGGAGAAAAATCGAGAGAGAGTTCCCGAGATTTGCAGCTGACGCCAGGAACTTATGGTTAGGCCTGAGTACAGATGGCATGAATCCTTTTGGGGAGCAGAGTTGCAGTCACACCACCTGGCCCGTTACTCTATGTATCTACAACCTTCCTCCTTGGTTGTGCATGAAGCGGAAGTTCATTATGATGCCAGTGCTTATCCAAGGTCCAAAGCAACCCGGCAACAATATTGATGTGTACCTAAGGCCATTAGTTGATGAACTTTTACAGTTGTGGGCCGAACCAGGTGTACGTGTGTGGGACGAGCACAAACAAGAGGAATTTGACCTTCGAGCGTTGCTTTTCGTAACCATCAATGGTTGGCCTGCTCTTAGTAACATTTCAGGACATCAAACAAGGGATACAATGCATGCACGCACTGTTTGGATCGGACAAAAAGTATATATCTGGACAAATGTAGGAAGAATGTGTACCCGTACAATCGTCGTTTTCTTCCGCCCAAGCATCCCTTAAAGAAAAAAGGCAAGCATTTCAATGGCAAGGCAGAACCCCGGGGGAAGCCTGTCATCCGTACTGGTGCTGAAGTATTTGATATGGTCAAAGATTTAAAAGTACTCTTTGGAAAGGGTCCTGGCAGCCAACCCGTTCCTAACAGCCCTGATAAGCGCGTACCCATGTGGAAGAAGAAATCTATATTTTGGGAGCTACCCTACTGGGAAGTCCATGAGGTCCGCTCGGCAATCGACGTGATGCACCTGACGAAGAATCTCTGCGTGAATATTCTAGGCTTCCTGGGCTTGTATGGGAAGTCAAAAGATACACCGGGAGCACAGGAGGACCAGGAACGTTATAAAGGAAGAGATGGCATGCATCCAGGGCAGTTTCAAGGGTGTGCCATCTACGCTCTTACTAAGGAAGAGAAGGAAATCTTCTTTGAAGTCCTTTTCAGTATCAAGGTCCCGACTGGCTTCTCGTCGAATATAAAGGGAATCGTAAATATGAAAGACAAAAAATTCCAAAACCTAAAGTCTCATGACTGCCACGTGCTTATGACGCAATTGCTTCCGGTTGCATTGAGGGGAATTCTACCGGAAAATGTTCGCCTGGCAATTGTGAAGGTATGTGCATTCCTCAATGCAATTTCTCAGAAGGTAATTGATCGAGAAAGTCTATCAGGGTTACAGATTGATGTGGTCCAATGTCTGGTCAGCTTTGAGTTGTTGTTCCCGCCATCCTTCTTCAATATAATGACACACCTCCTAGTTCACCTAGTCGAAGAGATTAGAATTCTCGGTCCTGTGTTTCTACACAATATGTTCCCCTTCGAGAGGTTCATGGGAGTCTTAAAGAAATATGTTCGTAACCGTGCTAGGCCAGAAGGAAGCATCTCCAAGGGCTATGGAACAGAGGAGGTCATTGAGTTTTGTGTGGACTTTCTTCCTGACCTTAAGCCGATTGGTGTTCCTGAATCTCGGTATGAGGGTAGTCTGACAGGAAAAGGCACACTAGGAAGGAAAGCAAAAGTATGTATGGACGGGCATTCTTTCTCTCAAGCACACTACACAGTTCTACACAATTCCACCGTGGTGGCTCCGTATATCGTGAGACACAAGAATATTCTACGCTCCGAAAACCCGGGGAAGGCTGACTCTTGGATTAAAGGGGAACACGAGAAGACTTTCGGCAGTTGGTTGCAAACACATCTCATGAATGACGACACCATTGGAGATCAGCTGTACTGTTTGGCCAGGCCACCATCTTCGACTATATGTACTTTCCAAGGGTATGAGATAAATGGGAATACATTTTACACGGTTGCCCAAGATAAAAAGAGCACCAACCAAAATAGTGGTGTCCGCTTTGATGCAACAGACGAGAATGGGCACTGTTTGGAAACATATTAAGGGTACATAGAGGAGATATGGGAACTTGACTATGGACCTACTTTTAAGATCCCTTTGTTTCGGTGCAAATGGGTGAAGCTGATAGGAGGCGGGGTAGTTGTAGACCAAAAGTACGACATGACAACAGTGGATCTCAACAATCTTGCGTACATGGACGAACCATTTGTCCTAGCCAATGATATCGCTCAGTTTTCTATGTGAAGGACATGTCTACAAAATCGAGAAAAATAAATCAGCAAAAGAAGATATTGTCTGATGAGCCAAAACGCCACATAGTTCTTTCAAGGAAAATAAACATCGTGGGAGTAGATGACAAGACAGACATGTCAGAAGATTATAATAAGTTTCATGAAATTCCGCCCTTCAAAGTGAAAACTGACCCAAGCATCCTACTGAATGATGAAGATTCTCCATGGCTACGACCCAGAAGAAAACAGAAATAATAGATAGGAATATTGGTGCAATAATGTAATAATGTATTAAACCTTTTATGTAATGCATGTATGGAATGTACTAAATTTCAAACACTTTTCATTTTCATAGTTTTGTCAAATTCTCAAATACGCAAAAAGAATTTTAATAAACCTTTGTAAGAGATGAGTTCTCATTCGAAACCCTGATACTTCGAGAGAGATTGTCCGTTTTGTACACGAAGTGCATCCAGTTTTTGTCGTAGCCCTCTCAACTTTTTAACACATGCTATGTGGGTGAAATGATGATAACATGCCAACTTTCAACATTTTCAGAGTTCATTTGTAGTGCTTTTCAATTTCAGAGTCAACTAGCTCAAAAAAAATAAGTAAATGCACGAAGAATACCAAATGAAGTCAGAAATTGTTGAAAATTTGTGATGTGCCTTTGAATGGTGCATTTTGAACACACAAAAAGTATGGAGTTCAAATAAGTTCAAAAAAATGAAATCCCTTTGTAAGAGATGAGTTCTCGTTCGAAACGCTGATACTTCGAGAGAGATTGTCCGTTTTGTACACGAAGTGCATCCAGTTTTTGTCGTAGCCCTCTCAACTTTTTAACACATGCTATGTGGGTGAAATGATGATAGCATGCCAACTTTCAACATTTTCAGAGTTCATTTGTAGTGCTTTCCAATTTCAGGGTCAACTAGCTCAAAAAAATATAAGTAAATGCACGAAGAATACCAAATGAAGTCAGAAATTGTTGAAATTTTGTGATGTGCCTTTGAATGGTGCATTTTGAACACACAAAAAGTATGGAGTTCAAATAAGTTCAAAAAAATGAAATCCCTTTGTAAGAGATGAGTTCTCGTTCGAAACCCTGATACTTCGAGAGAGATTGTCCGTTTTGTACACGAAGTGCATCCAGTTTTTGTCGTAGCCCTCTCAACTTTTTAACACATGCTATGTGGGTGAAATGATGATAGCATGCCAACTTTCAACATTTTCAGAGTTCATTTGTAGTGCTTTTCAATTTCAGGGTCAACTAGCTCAAAAAATCATAAGTAAATGCACGAAGAATACCAAATGAAGTCAGAAATTGTTGAAATTTTGTGATGTGCCTTTGAATGGTGCATTTTGAACACACAAAAAGTATGGAGTTCAAATAAGTTCAAAAAATGAAATCCCTTTGTAAGAGATGAGTTCTCGTTCGAAACGCTGATACTTCGAGAGAGATTGTCCGTTTTGTACACGAAGTGCATCCAGTTTTTGTCGTAGCCCTCTCAACTTTTTAACACATGCTATGTGGGTGAAATGATGATAGCATGCCAACTTTCAACATTTTCAGAGTTCATTTGTAGTGCTTTTCAATTTCAGAGTCAACTAGCTCAAAAAAAAATAAGTAAATGCACGAAGAATACCAAATGAAGTCAGAAATTGTTGAAATTTTGTGATGTGCCTTTGAATGGTGCATTTTGAACACACAAAAAGTATGGAGTTCAAATAAGTTCAAAAAAATGAAATCCCTTTGTAAGAGATGACTTCTCGTTCGAAACGCTGATACTTCGAGAGAGATTGTCCGTTTTGTACACGAAGTGCATCCAGTTTTTGTCGTAGCCCTCTCAACTTTTTAACACATGCTATGTGGGTGAAATGATGATAGCATGCCAACTTTCAACATTTTCAGAGTTCATTTGTAGTGCTTTCCAATTTCAGGGTCAACTAGCTCAAAAAAATATAAGTAAATGCACGAAGAATACCAAATGAAGTCAGAAATTGTTGAAATTTTGTGATGTGCCTTTGAATGGTGCATTTTGAACACACAAAAAGTATGGAGTTCAAATAAGTTCAACAAAATGAAATCCCTTTGTAAGAGATGAGTTCTCGTTCGAAACCCTGATACTTCGAGAGAGATTGTCCGTTTTGCACACGAAGTGCATCCAGTTTTTGTCGTAGCCCTCTCAACTTTTTAACACATGCTATGTGGGTGAAATGATGATAGCATGCCAACTTTCAACATTTTCAGAGTTCATTTGTAGTGCTTTTCAATTTCAGGGTCAACTAGCTCAAAAAATCATAAGTAAATGCACGAAGAATACCAAATGAAGTCAGAAATTGTTGAAATTTTGTGATGTGCCTTTGAATGGTGCATTTTGAACACACAAAAAGTATGGAGTTCAAATAAGTTCAAAAAATGAAATCCCTTTGTAAGAGATGAGTTCTCGTTCGAAACGTTGATACTTCGAGAGAGATTTCCGTTTTGTACACGAAGTGCATCTAGTTTTTGTCGTAGCCCTCTCAACTTTTTAACACATGCTATGTGGGTGAAATGATGATAGCATGCCAACTTTCAACATTTTCAGAGTTCATTTGTAGTGCTTTTCAATTTCAGGGTCAACTAGCTCAAAAAAAAGTAAATGCACGAAGAATACCAAATGAAGTCAGAAATTGTTGAAATTTTGTGATGTGCCTTTAAATACATAAAGTTCTCTCATAAAACAACATACAACTATGTAAAACATTTAAATAAAACAAAAAATGCGATCCAAATCGCAACTCAGGTAACAATTGACCCAACAGCATAATGATACGAAGCCTCTTTATTAATGGCATATTTTCTAATATTCCTAATCTTCAAGCGCATTGCATCCATCTTCAACCGCATCGCATCCATCTTCATCTTGCGATCATCGATGACATCGGCGACATGCAACTCCAGTTCCATATTCTAATCCTCAATTATTTTCAATTTTTTCTTCAAGTATTTGTTTTCTTTTTCAACCAAATTTAACTTCTCAACAAGAATTTCTATGTGGGTTGGAATTTCCGGTTCACATACCTCCTAGATTAAAAACTATATGCCACGTTGGTCGTCATAATTGTCATAAACACTAAATAAAACAAATAGTTATAAAAGATAATATATACCACATCCGAATCATAGACAAGACGAGGGCCGACGGAGGCGGATACCAAAACTATAGCACTATATAATAACAAAAAATAATGAAAGTGAGTAATTTATACAAGTATGTATCTAAATCATACAAGTAAGATTTTATTTTCTTTTAAAAAGAAGATAAGAACAAGAGGCTCACCACGGTGGTGCTCGCGACGAGATCGGCGCGGGGCGATCGACAATGGTGAGGACGGGCATGGGACGACACCCTACGCATGTGCAGACTCTAAGAAGTTAATTTGAGCATTTGAAATGAGCTACACTAGCAGTGAAAAATGAAAGGATGAAGTAGCTAACCTTTTAAAACACTTGTGCAGTTGGTGCACGGCCAAACCTAGACAAATATTAAGGAAAATGGAGCTTGGAGGTCGAGCTTGGAGAGGAGAAAGCTTAAGTAGAGTGGCTCGGGCAATTCATCGAACACATCATGTGCATGAACTAGAGTGGCAAGAGCATGGCATGGTCACACTTCAACAACCAGAAAACAGGGGAGAGGGTGGGCAAGGGCGAGGGTTTATATAGGCAACAATTTAGTCCCGGCTTTTGTCTAAAACCGGGACTAATAGCCTAACCTTGAGTCCCGGCGCGTCGCTCCAACCAGGACTAAAGGCCCCTGCTTCCCGCCTTCTGGTCTGCCCGAAAAAGGGCCTTTAGTCCCGGGTCATGGCTCCACCCGGGACTAAAGGGGTGTTGGGGAACGTCGCATGGGAAACAAAAATTTTCCTACGCGCACGAAGACCTATCATGGTGATGTCCATCTACGAGAGGGGATGTGTGATCTATGTACCCTTGTAGACCGTACAGCAGAAGCGT
This sequence comes from Hordeum vulgare subsp. vulgare, assembly GCF_904849725.1. Classification (NCBI taxonomy): domain Eukaryota; kingdom Viridiplantae; phylum Streptophyta; class Magnoliopsida; order Poales; family Poaceae; genus Hordeum; species Hordeum vulgare. Next base: position 457,533,484 of record NC_058522.1, read on the forward strand.
TAGTGAACGCGGTTGATGTAATGGAACGTCCTCACGTCCCTCGATCCGCCCCGCGAACAATCCCGCGATCAGTCCCACGATCTAGTACCGAACGGACGGCACCTCCGCGTTCAGCACACGTACAGCTCGACGATGATCTCGGCCTTCTTGATCCAGCAAGAGAGACGGAGAGGTAGAAGAGTTCTCCGGCAGCGTGACGGTGCTTCGGAGGTTGGTGATGACCTTGTCTCAGCAGGGCTCCGCCCGAGCTCGCAGAAACGCGATCTAGAGGAAAAACCGTGGAGGTATGTGGTCGGGCTGCCGTGGAAAAGTCGTCTCAAATCAGCCCCAATACCTCCGTATATATAGGTGGGAGGGAGGGGACCTTGCCTTGGGGCTCAAGGAGCCCCAAGGGGGTCGGCCGAGTCCAAGGGGGGAAGGCTCCCCCCCCCCAAACCGAGTTGGACTTGGTTTGGTGGGTGGGAGTCCTTCCCTTCCTTCCCACCTCCCTTTTTTTTCATTCCCTTTGATTTTCATTTGTATGGTGCATAGGGCCCTTTTGGGCTGTCCCACCAGCCCACTAAGGGTTGGTGCGCCACCCTTATGGCCTATGGGCTTCCCCGGGGTGGGTTGCCCCCCCCCCCCCGGTGAACTCCCGGAACCCATTCGTCATTCCCGGTACATTCCCGGTAACTCCGAAAACCTTCCGGTAATCAAATGAGGTCATCCTATATATCAATCTTCGTTTCCGGACTATTCCGGAAACCCTCGTGACGTCCGTGATCTCATCCGGGACTCCGAACAACATTCGGTAACCAACCATATAACTCAAATACGCATAAAACAACGTCGAACCTTAAGTGTGCAGACCCTGCGGGTTCGAGAACTATTTAGACATGACCCGAGAGACTCCTCGGTCAATATCCAATAGCGGGACCTGGATGCCCATATTGGATCCTACATATTCTACGAAGATCTTATCGTTTGAACCTCAGTGCCAAGGATTCATATAATCCCGTATGTCATTCCCTTTGTCCTTCGGTATGTTACTTGCCCGAGATTCGATCGTCACTATCCGCATACCTATTTCAAGCTCGTTTACCGGCAAGTCTCTTTACTCGTTCCGTAATACAAGATCCCGTAACTTACACTAAGTCACATTGCTTGCAAGGCTTATGTGTGATGTTGTATTACCGAGTGGGCCCCGAGATACCTCTCCGTCACACGGAGTGACAAATCCCAGTCTCGATCCATACTAACTCAACGAACACCTTCGGAGATACCTGTAGAGCATCTTTATAGTCACCCAGTTACGTTGCGACGTTTGATACACACAAAGCATTCCTCCGGTGTCCGTGAGTTATATGATCTCATGGTCATAGGAACAAATACTTGACACGCAGAAAACAGTAGCAACAAAATGACACGATCAACATGCTACGTCTATTAGTTTGGGTCTAGTCCATCACATGATTCTCCTAATGATGTGATCCCGTTATCAAGTGACAACACTTGCCTATGGCCAGGAAACCTTGACCATCTTTGATCAACGAGCTAGTCAACTAAAGGCTTACTAGGGACAGTGTTTTGTCTATGTATCCACACAAGTATTGTGTTTCCAATCAATACAATTATAGCATGGATAATAAACGATTATCATGAACTAAGAAATATAATAATAACTAATTTATTATCGCCTCTAGGGCATATTTCCAACAGTCTCCCACTTGCACTAGAGTCAATAATCTAGTTCACATCACCATGTGATTCCAACGAATCCAACACCCATATAGTTATGGGGTCTGATCACATCTTGCTCGTGAGAGAGGTTTTAGTCAACGGTTCTGAAACTTTCAGATCCATGCGTTCTTTACAAATCTTTATGTCATCTTATAGATGCTGCTACTATGTGCTATTCGGAAATGCTCCCAATATCTACTCTACTATACGAATCCGTTTCACTACTCATAGTTATTCGGATTAGTGTCAAAGCTTGCATTGACATAACCCTTTACGACAAACTCTTTAACCACCTCCATAATCGAGAAAAATTCCTTTGCACATTAGTTACTAAGGATAAATTTCGACCGCTGCTAGTGATTCAATCATGGATCACTCTCTGTACCTCTCAACATACTTTGAGTCAAGGCACACATCAGGTGTGGTACACAGCATGGCATACTTTAGATTCTACGGCTAAGGCATAGAAGACGACCTTCGTCTATTCTCTTTATTCTGCCGTGGTCGGGTTTTGAGTCTTACTCAAATTCACACCTTACAACGCAACCAAGAACTCCTTCTTTGCTGATCTATGTTGAACTCCTTCAAAACTTGTCAAGGCATGCTTCTTGTTGAAACTTCCATTAAGCGCTTTCGATCTATCTCCATAGATCTTTGATGCTCAACGTTCAAGTAGCTCAATCCAGGTATTCCTTTGAAAACTCCTTTCAAACAACCTTGTATGCTTTACAGAAATTCTACATTACTTCTGATCCACAATATGTCAACCACATATACTTATCAGAAATTCTATAGTGCTCCCACTCACTTCTTTGGAAATACAAGTTTCTCATAAACCTTGTACAAACCCAAAATCTTTGATCATCTCATCAAAGTGTATATTCCAACTCCGAGATGCTTGCACCAGTCCATTGAAGGATCACTGGAGCTTGCATACTTGCTAGTATCTTTAGGCTCGACAAAACCTTCTGGTTGTATCACATACAATGTTTTCTCAAGGAAACCGTCGAGAAAACAATGTTTTGACATCCTACGTGCAATATTTCATAAATAATGCATCAACAACTAACATAATTCTAACAGACCTTTAGCATCGCTACGAGTGAGAAAGTCTCATCATAGTCAACTGTTTGATCTTGTCGAAAACATCTTTGCGACAAGTCGAGCTTTTTCTTAATAGTGACTTATCACCATCATCGTCTGCCTTCTTTTAAAGATCCATCTTTACTCAATAGTCTTATGACCATCAAGTAGTTCTTTCAAAGTCTACACTTTGTTTTCATACATGGATCCTCTCTCGGATTTCTTGGCTTCCATCCATTTGTCAGAATCTGGGCCCACCATCGCTTTCTCCATAACTCGTAGGTTCACTGTTGCTCAACAACATGACCTCCAAGACAGGGTTACCGTACTACTCTGCAGCAGTACGCGACCTTGTCGACCTACGAGGTTTGTAGTAACTTGATTCGAAGCTCAATGATCATCATCATCAGCTTCCACTTCAATTGGTGTAGGCGCCACATGAACAACTTCCTGCGCCCTGCTACACACTGGTTGAAGTGATGGTTCAATAACCTCATCAAGTTCTACTACCCTCCCACTCAATTCTTTCGAGAGAAACCTTTCCTCAAGAAAGGATCCGTTTCTAGAAACAAACACTTTGCTTTCGGATCTAAGATAGGAGATGTACCCAACTGTTTTGGATATCCTATGAAGATGCATTTATCCGCTTTGGGTTCGAGCTTATCAGACTGAAACTTTTTCACATAAGTGTCGAAGCCCCAAACTTTCAAGAAACGACAGTTTAGATTTCTCTAAACCTCAGTCTATACTGTGTCATCTCAACGGAAATACGCGGTGCCCTATTTAAAGTGAGTGCGGTTGTCTCTAATGCATAATCCATAAACGATAGTGGTAATTCGATAAGAGACATCATAGTATGCACCATACCAAATAGTGCGTGGCTATGACGTTCAGACACATCATCACACTATGATGTTCCAGGAGGCATGAACTGCGAAACAATTTCCACATTGTCTTAAGTGCGTACCAAAACTCGTAACTCAGATATTCATTTCCATGATCATATCGTAGACAGTTTATCCTCTTGTTACGACGAACTTCACTCTGAAACGGAATTGAACTTTTCAACATTTCAGACTTGTGATTCATTAAGTAAATACTCCTGTATCTACTCAAATCGTCAGTGAAGTAAAAACATAATGATATCCACTACGTGCCTCAGCACCCATTGGACTGCATACATCAAAATGTATCACTTCCAACAAGTTACTATCTTATTTCATCTCAATGAAAACAAGGCCTTGCTCATGTGGTATGATTTGCATGTCACTAGTGATTCGAAATCAGGTGATTACAAAGATCCATCAGCATGGAGCCTCTTCATGCAATTTATACTAACATGACTCAAGCGGCGGTGCCACAAGTAAGTGGTACTATCATCATTAACTCGTATCTTTTGGCACCAATATCATGAACATGTGTAACACTACGATCGAGATTCAATAAACCATTGAAGGTGAATATTCAAGAAAATAGAGTAACCATTATTCTCCTTAAATGAATAATCGTATTGCAATAAACACGATCCAATCATGTTCATGCTTAACGCAAGCACCAAATAACAATTATTTAGGTTTAACACCAATCCCGATGGTAGAGGGAGCGTGCGACGTTTGATCATATCAACCTTGGAAACACTTCCAACACGTATCGTCACCTCGCCTTTAGCTAGTCTCCGTTTATGCCGTAGCTTTCATTTCGTGTTACTAATCACTTAGCAACCGAACCGGTATCCAATACCCTCATGCTACTAGGAGTACTAGTAAAGTACACATCAACATCATGTATATCAAATACACTTCTTTCGACTTTTGCCAGCCTTCTTATCTACCAAGTATCTAGAGTTGCTCCGCCTCAGTGACTATTCCCCTCATTACAGAAGCACTTAGTCTTGGGTTCGGGTTTAATATTGGGTCTCTTCATTAGTGCAGCAACTGTTTTGCCATTTCACGAAGTATCCCTTCTAGCCCTTGCCTTTCTTGAAACTTAGTGGTTTTACAAACCATCAACTATTGACGCTCCTTCTTGATTTCTACTTTCGCAGTGTCAAACATCGCGAATCGCTCAAGGATCATTGTATCTATCCTTCATATGTTATAGTTCATCACGAAGCTCTCACAGCTTGGTGGCAGTGACTTTGGAGAACCATCACTATCTCATCTGGAAGATTAACTCCCACTTGATTCAAGTGATTGTCGTACTCAGACAATCTAAGCACACGCTCAACGATTGAGCTTTTCTCCTTTACTTTGTGGACAAAGAATCTTGTTGGAGGTCTCGTACCTCTTAACAAGGGCACAAGCATGAAATCACAATTTCATCTCTTTAGAACATCACTTATGTTCCGTGACGTTTTAGAACGTTTTCGGCGCCTTGCTTCTAAGCCATTAAGTATTTTGCACTGAACTATCGTGTAGTCATCAGCAACGTGTATGTCAGATGTTCATAGCATCCACAGACGACGCTCGAGGTGCAGCACACCGAGTGGTGCATTAAGGACATAAGCCTTCTGCGTAGCAATGAGGACAATCCTCGGTTTTACAGACTCAGTCTGCAAAGTTTGCTACTATCAATTTTCAACTAAATTTTCTCTAGGAACATATAAAAACAGTAGAGCTATAGCGCAAGCTACATCGTAATTCGCAAAGACCATTAGACTATGTTCATGACAATTAGTTCAATTAATCATATTACTTAAGAACTCCCACTCAAAAAGTACATCTCTCTAGTCATTTGAGTGGTACATGATCCAAATCCACTATCTCAAGTCCGATCATCACGTGAGTCGAGAATAGTTTCAATGGTAAGCATCTCTATGCTAATCATATCAACTATACGATTCATGCTCGACCTTTCGGTCTCATGTGTTCCGAGGCCATGTCTGCACATGCTAGGCTCGTCAAGCTTAACCCGAGTGTTCTGCATGTGCAACTGTTTTGCACCCGTTGTATGTGAACGTTGAGTCTATCACACCGGATCATCACGTGGTGTCTCGAAACGACGAACTGTCGCAACGGTGCACAGTCGGGGAGAACACAATTTCGTCTTGAAATTTTAGTGAGAGATCACCTCATAATGCTACCGTCGTTCTAAGCAAAATAAGGTGCATAAAAGGATTAACATCACATGCAATTCATAAGTGACATGATATGGCCATCATCATGTGCTTCTTGATCTCCATCACCAAAGCACCGGCACGATCTTCTTGTCACCGGCGTCACACCATGATCTCCATCATCATGATCTCCATCAACGTGTCGTCATCGGGGTTGTCGTGCTACTCATGCTATTACTACTAAAGCTACATCCTAGCAAAAATAGTAAACGCATCTACAAGCACAAAGTTAGTATAAAGACAACCCTATGGCTCCTGCCGGTTGCCGTACCATCGACGTGCAAGTCGATATTATCGATTACAACATGATCATCTCATACATCCAATATATCACATCACATCGTTGGCCATATCACATCACAAGCATACCCTGCAAAAACAAGTTAGACGTCCTCTAATTTTGTTGTTGCATGTTTTACGTGGTGACCATGGGTATCTAGTAGGATCGCATCTTACTTACGCAAACACCACAACGGAGATATATGAGTTGCTATTTAACCTCATCCAAGGACCTCCTCGGTCAAATCCGATTCAACTAAAGTTGGAGAAACTGACACCCGCCAGTCATCTTTGAGCAACAGAGTTACTCGTAGCGATGAAACCAGTCTCTCGTAAGCGTACGAGTAATGTCGGTCCGAGCCGCTTCGATCCAACAATACCGCGGAATCAAGAAAAGACTAAGGAGGGCAGAAAAACGCACATCACCGCCCACAAAAAACTTTTGTGTTCTACTCGAGAAGACATCTACGCATGAACCTAGCTCATGATGCCACTGTTGGGGGACGTCGCATGGGAAACAAAAATTTTCCTACGCGCACGAAGACCTATCATGGTGATGTCCATCTACGAGAGGGGATGCGTGATCTATGTACCCTTGTAGACCGTACAGCAGAAGCGTTAGTGAACGCGGTTGATGTAGTGGAACGTCCTCACGTCCCTCGATCCGCCCCGCGAACAATCCCGCGATCAGTCCCACGATCTAGTACCGAACGGACGGCACCTCCGCGTTCAGCACACGTACAGCTCGACGATGATCTTGGCCTTCTTGATCCAGCAAGAGAGACGGAGAGGTAGAAGAGTTCTCCGGCAGCGTGACAGCGCTCCGGAGGTTGGTGATGACCTTGTCTCAGCAGGGCTCCGCCCGAGCTCCGCAGAAATGCGATCTAGAGGAGAAACCGTGGAGGTATGTGGTCGGGCTGCCGTGGAAAAGTCGTCTCAAATCAGCCCCAATACCTCCGTATATATAGGTGGGAGGGAGGGGACCATGCCTTGGGGCTGAAGGAGCCCCAAGGGGGTCGGCCGAGTCCAAGGGGGGAAGGCTCCCCCCCCCCAAACCGAGTTGGACTTGGTTTGGTGGGTGGGAGTCCTTCCCTTCCTTCCCACCTCCCTTTTTTTCTTTCTCTTTGATTTTCCTTTGTATGGCGCATAGGGCCCTTTTGGGCTGTCCCACCAGCCCACTAAGGGCTGGTGCGCCACCCTTATGGCCTATGGGCTTCCCCGGGGTGGGTTGCCCCCCCCCCCCCCCGGTGAACTTCCGGAACCCATTCGTCATTCCCGGTACATTCCCGGTAACTCCGAAAACCTTCCGGTAATCAAATGAGGTCATCCTATATATCAATCTTCGTTTCCGGACTATTCCGGAAACCCTCGTGACGTCCGTGATCTCATCCGGGACTCCGAACAACATTCGGTAACCAACCATATAACTCAAATACGCATAAAACAACGTCGAACCTTAAGTGTGCAGACCCTGCGGGTTCGAGAACTATGTAGACATGACCCGAGAGACTCCTCGGTCAATATCCAATAGTGGGACCTGGATGCCCATATTGGATCCTACATATTCTACGAAGATCTTATCGTTTGAACCTCAGTGCCAAGGATTCATATAATCCCGTATGTCATTCCCTTTGTCCTTCGGTATGTTACTTGCCCGAGATTCGATCGTCAGTATCCGCATACCTATTTCAATCTCGTTTACCGGCAAGTCTCTTTACTCGTTCCGTAATACAAGATCCCGTAACTTACACTAAGTCACATTGCTTGCAAGGCTTATGTGTGATGTTGTATTACCGAGTGGGCCCCGAGATACCTCTCCGTCACACGGAGTGACAAATCCAGTCTCGATCCATACTAACTCAACGAACACCTTCAGAGATACCTGTAGAGCATCTTTATAGTCACCCAGTTACGTTGCGACGTTTGATACACATAAAGCATTCCTCCGGTGTCCGTGAGTTATATGATCTCATGGTCATAGGAACAAATACTTGACACGCAGAAAACAGTAGCAACAAAATGACACGATCAACATGCTACGTCTATTAGTTTGGGTCTAGTCCATCACATGATTCTCCTAATGATGTGATCCCGTTATCAAGTGACAACACTTGCCTATGGCCAGGAAACCTTGACCATCTTTAATCAACGAGCTAGTCAACTAGAGGCTTACTAGGGACAGTGTTTTGTCTATGTATCCACACAAGTATTGTGTTTCCAATCAATACAATTATAGCATGGATAATAAACGATTATCATGAACTAAGAAATATAATAATAACTAATTTATTATTGCCTCTAGGGCATATTTCCAACAAGGGGGTCTTTAGTCCCAGATCGAGCCCCGAACCGGGACTAAAGATCCACATATATAAGCGGGACTTCAAAAATTTCCAACCCAAATCGTATTTCCTTCTCTCCTTCTTCCTCGTTCTCCTGCCCGGCGCGGCACAGCGACGAACTCGACGACACCGTCAGGCTGCCCGCCATCCTGCTCGCCGCCGCCTGCCATCCTCCTCGCCGTCGTCCTCCTCGCCGCCGCCGTCCTCCTCGCCGCGCGCCGCCCTCCTCGCCGCACGCCGCCGTCCTCCTCGCCGCGCGCCGTCGACACCTCCGGTCGGTAAGCCCCCTGCCCCCTCCTCCCCAACACTCCGGCCAGTAGAAGAAAAGAAGAAAAAGGAGAAGAAAAGAAGAAAAAGGAGAAGAAAGGAAGAAAAAGGAGAAGAAAGGAAGAAAAAGGAGAAGAAAGGAAGAAAAAGGAGAAGAAAGGAAGAAAAAGGGAAGGAGAAGAAAAGAAGAAAAAAGAGAAGAAAAGAAGAAAAAGGAGAAGAAAAGAAGAAAAAGGGAAGAAAGGAAGAAAAAGGAGAAGAAAGGAAGAAAAAGGGAAGAAAAGAAGAAACAGATTTTTTTTGTCATTTAATTCCTATTGTTATTAGGTTTGTGCTAGATTATTAGGGTTAGTAATATGTATAATTAGGAAAAAGGAAAATAAGAAGAGGAGGAGAAGAAAATAAGAAGAAGGAGAATAAGAAGAGGAGGAGAGGAGAAGAAGAGGAAAAATAGAAGAAGAGGAGAAGTAGAAGAAGAGAAAAAATTAGAAGAGGAGGAGAGGAGAAGTAGAAGAAGAGAAGAGGAGAAGTAGTAGAAGAAGAGGAGAAGTAGAAGTAGAAGAAGAAGTAGAAGAAGAGGAAAAATAGAAGAAGAGGAAAAATTAGTTTAGGGTTACAAGAAGAAATATTTTTTTTGTCATTTAATTTTGCTATTGTATAGTGTATATGCTTAAGTGTTAATAGTGTTTCTTAGATTATTACTTAATTTTGCTATTGTATATGCTTAAGTGTTAATAGTTTAATTTTGCTATTGTATATGCTTAAGTGTTAATAGTTTATTTTTAGCAAGAAAATTAATAGAACTAGTTTAATTTTGCTATTGTATATGCTTAAGTGTCCGGGACTGGGCTCCGCCCGACTAGTATTTTAGAGTTTAGGTTCTAGCCAAGACCCGGGACTAAAGGTCCTCCTATATAAAACGACACTTCGAAGTTTCCAACCCCGCTTATATAGTTTGTTAGTTTATTAGTTAATCAAATGTCCGTTTTTTGCAGAACTATGGATCCACATATCAGGAACCTCGAAGAGGAAGAACTTCTCGAAGATATAATCAAAGACGGCCCCGACGTTGAACCAGCTGAATCTCCGTCGTCATATCTAAACCCCTCCGGATATGGAATGGAGGTCGAGCGACACGAAGATGAAGCCGATGGGGCAGGAGATAGGTCCAATGACGGAGAAGGTGATAGCTCCACTGATGGAGAAGCCGGTGGAGAAGCCGGTGAAGAAATAATAAAGTCCGGCGAGGTATACATATGAAGTTCGACAATCACTTGTAATATGTGAAAAATATTGGAGATAGCTCTATATTGTATACATATACATTCATTTGACGAATGTTTCTCCCTCTTAGGCCTCCACATCGAGCAAAGCTACGAAACGAGGCCCGACTAGAAAGTTGGATGCACGGACGCATTACACCTTTGAGGTGATATTGCCTACGGGCGAACCCAAGCTTCCTAAGAATGCTGCTGACACATTCAAGAAGCAATGCGGAGTTCTCGTTAGGGATCACGTCCCGATCAGCGTTCGGGAGTGGAACAAGCGCAAAGGGGCAGCCGATAGTGACTCTGTCGCCGAAAGGTACAAAGATAATCTTTGGAATGATCTCATGTCACATTTCAACCTGCCAGAATATGAGAATGAAGACGCCGCAGACAAACTGAGGGCCAAAGTCAAGCAGTGGACTCTAAAGAAGATGGCCGAACTGTTCCGTAGCTGGAAGAAGAAGCTATGGAAAAACTATCTGAAGACAAAGAAAGTGCCAGTATTCGAGGGGTATCTAGCCAAGCAGGCGAATCACTGGAAGGCATTTCAAGATTACAAGGAGTCAGAAGATGCCTAGGCATTATCAGAAAAGAACAAGATAAATGTCGACAAGAAGAAATATCACCACAAGCTGGGGCCAGGGGGCTATGAGACTGCCATCCCAAAGTGGGATAAGAAAGAGCAAGATCTGCTAGATAAAGGCATCGTACCTGAACCACTCCGTGATGAGTGGGAATCGAGAGCAAGAAATTGGTTCCTTGCGCATGGTGGTTCGTACGACGAAGAAACAGGGGACCTCATCTGCAGTGACGGTCTTAGGATACCCAGGGAGAATTGGAAAAGGATAGTGAAAGAAATTAAGGAGGGAAAAAGAAAGTTCACTGCAGATAGAGATAAAGATTTGCTCACACTGGTCCTCGGCAATGACGAACATGGAGGACAAACGCGAGGCTTCGGTCCTTCTTACCCGTGGTGGCTTGGGTTTGCCAAAGACCAAGACACTTACAGAAGCCGAGAGAGAGCAAAGAAGCGGCAGCAGGATGAGGAGAATGACAAGTTCAACCAGTTGCTTGCCAGGATTAACGAGCAACAGAAGCAGATTGATGAGCTTAGAGGAGTACCGCGCCAGGAAGATCCTGCACTTGATATTACCGGCGCCCCATCTAAGCGGAAAAGCAGCGTGGCTGAATCTGAGGCCCCGCCCGACGATGCACGAAGAATGATAGAGGGCGGTCCCGGCTACCCCGTGGATGGAATCAAGGAGTCAACATCATGTGAACTCCATCAGAAATTCAAGAACATATCCATGAAGGTGGCCGTCGGACAAGCTTTACCTTCTGGCCCTGATGCACGCTAGCATGGCCGTGAGATTCCAGCTGGCTTTGCTAAAGTCGGGGTGGATGAAATCATGATGGGGTTTCATGATATGGAGCTCGACATAGCTGGACCCGAAGATGAGAGGACACTCGGAGAAGTACTGGGTGGAGTCATCCTATGGGACAAGAACTACATCAAGCTTCCAGGCTCGGCCCCAAAGACAACACCGCCTCCGAGTCGTCACAGGTCACCTACACCTCCATTACCTCCAAGCCCTCCACATGACGTCGGCCAGCACAACACGAGTCCATCTCGATCACCGCCGCCGGACTTGGGTCGTCCGTCTCCATCGCCGCCCGCTCCGGATACTAAGCGGGAGCGTGCCACCAAGAACGCTCCGCCGACGATTTCTAAGCGATGGAGCCCCCCAAAGCGCAAACGGTCGCCCCTCCCAAAGGTACCTCATGCTAATCTTCCTATCAGACCTTATGATCGTACCCCCGAGGAAAACGCCAGGATAGCAAAGGAACATCACGATGCGCAGATGAAAAAGAAGGAACCCGAGCCCCGCCCGAAATACACCGAGAAGCAAATAGCATTTGCAAAATACTTCACGACCCTTCCATCACAGTATGCCTTACACCATAAGCCTGATGACTATACACGCACATTGCAGAAGGAAGTGAAAAAGAGCAGATCACGTGCAAGTGCAAGTGGGAGCAAATCAAGTTCAACTACAAGCAAGAAAAAATCAGACGTTCCTCAGCTTGGACAACAGGCCAAACAGTCGATCCCACCCCTCAAGGTGTTAACCGAGAATGTTCCCCCTCCGGTGCAGGGGCAAGATTTTGAATTAGCAAAGAAGTGGGCGGCTGAATGGGGTGTCTCGGTTGAAGATGTTCTGGCTTCCCAAGACGACAGGTTACCCAAGGCTGTGGTAGCCCCTAAGCCACAGTTTGTCATGGGAGAGCCTTTGGTCAGCAAAGATGATCTCCCAACAAATATGCGTTACTTGCATACATGGTACTTAAGTGAATCAAAGAATGGGAGAACGATGATCGTGGTGAGTGTCCCACGGGAGTACTACGGCCGCCCCGAAGAAATCCATATCGACTTTGATGAACTCTTCCAGATGTACAATGGCGACGCCCTCGACAAATCGCTTATGAGTTGCTATTGTCTGTAAGTTTTTCAATTCGTTGTCTACATATAACTTGTTTAGTTATTTCAATTCATTGTCTATATATAATTTGTACTCTATTATGCAGAATGGAGATTCTGGATTGTAAAAAAAGAACATCATAAATATTGGGTTTATTGACCCAGATAAAATACATATAGCGACGCTAACTGATAAACCCAAGGAGACGGAGGAAAACCTTCTAAGGTTTCTAACAGATCAAAATTTCTGTGACCACATACTGTTTCCATACAACTTCAGGTGAGGGTCTTTACTCTGTTGTGTCCATTTACTTATAAGTGTAATTGATAAGTTACTGACATATATATATATATATATATATATATATATATATATATAGATGTGCAGCTTCCATTGGATTCTGTTGGACATTCAAATTGATAAGGGAAGAGTTGATGCCTTCGACCCATTATCGAGACCCTTGGAACAGTTCCAAAGCCTGCAGGACATGCTCCAAGGGTAATTTCAATCATTCTTGTGCTCTATCGGTCTCTTTCGATGATTTTCTGATATATCAATTAATGAAAAACTTAGCAAATCATTATCCTTGTCGGGCAGGGTTTGAAAGCGGTTCAAGTGCGTGACTCCGGGTATCGAGCCTGAGAAGCTGACCTTTAGAGCGGCTCAGGTAAGTAGTAGTATGATATAATTCTATTTTCAATACATCTATGATGCTAGATTATTATTTTGATTATATATATTCTATTCTCGTAAAGTGCGACCAGCAGCCACGGGGAACGCATCTATGTGGATACTATGTTTGCGAGACCATTCACACGTTTACCTCTGAGCACAAGGATCACAGATTCGACGTAAGCAATGAACATTCACACCTCTATTTTTACTCGTCATTCTTTGTTATCACGATTGATATTCATATTCATCTCCTCTTCTTATATAGTACACGGCCATAAGGACGAAGGTCCTACCAGAGCAACGCGCGATTGCTGTTGCAGAGGAGCTTGCGACCTTTCTGAGGACGGAAGCTATAGATGACAAAGGAGAATTTAGTGTAGCTAGGGGTCATTACTGATGTTCGTCCATGTAATCGAATAGACGGGCTCTAGTTCCGATAATTCAGATATGCATATAATTGTATATATATGCTCGCTTGTAAGATAAGTTAATCTTATATATATATATGCATAATTATTTCTATTTAAATTATATGAAAACTAATTCCCGAACACCAAACGAGGCATCACGTTAATCTCCCGAACACCTAAACCCTAAAACCCAAAAACCCAAAAATAATTTCATTAGAAAAAAAACCCCAAAAATAAGCAAAATCTGAAACTCTTTAGTCCCGGTCCGTGTAACGAACCGGGACTAAAGGGCCTGCCCCTGGGGCGATACGAGGCGCCCACGTGGAGCGCCTTTAGTCTCGGCTTGTAACAGGACCGAGACTAAAGGTTAGGCCTTTAGTCCTGCCCCTTTAGTCCCGGTTGGTGAACCGGGACTAAAGCCCCTTACGGGCCGGGGTTAAAGGCCCCGTCCCCACTAGTGTGGCGGGCGACGTGGGAGTGGGCGGCGTTGCTGGGCGGATGAGGAGGATGGCAGAGTCGCCACAAAAATGGGGGACGGCGTCGGCGACGAAGGAGGCGGGCGAGGCTTAGATGTGGGGAGGCCAAATGTGCCTCTGACAAGCGGGCCCGGAGGAAGAGAAGGCGAGCCTACGCGCGTCCGTCGCGTGTCCGCCCCGACGCAAATCCGGCTCCAGAATGAACCGGAAATGAGTCGCCCGCGGACGAAAACCGGACGCGCGTCCGTTTGGGTCGGCGTTTTGAACCGCCTTTTGTGTCTGTGCCGATCCAAACGAACGGCGATGGATGAAATGGGTCGTCCCATTAAAGTTGCTTGTATTTTCTACCATTGCAATCAAGGGGCGTTTTTGCTAGCGACAAAAAAAGACGTGGGTTCGGATGTGCACTTTTATTCGTCCGTACACCTTACATCTTTATTTTTATTTTGAGGGGGCATACACCTTACATTAGCTAGTTGCACTTGCACCGGCGGCCACGCAGTTCATGCTCATGCATCCGACCAAGTGACGTTGTACTCGCCGACCTCCTCCCCGGTGATGCCCAGAGCATCCCAGACGGCCTGGGAGGCGTCGACGACGTTGTTGCGGCACGGCGGCTGGTAGCCGTGCTCGCGGTCGCACCCGTTGAGGGTGTCGCACTCGTCGACGACCTTGGCAAGCACGGACCTGCCGTTGGCTCGGATCCGTACGTTGTTGCCGCAGCGGGAGCCCCCGCTGTACCACCCCGTGGACAGCGCCACCACGCGCTCTGAGTTGTGGTGGAACTTGCCGTCGCACTCCGACGGGTCCCCGCCTTCGCCGCCCTCGTCAAAGTTGTTGAGCGTCATGACCGCACGAGTGGAGGAGGAGACCGGCGGCGAGCACCTGTACGTCGGGTACGCCTGCCCGGCCTTGCAGCAGTCTTGGCACGAGTGGCCCCGGCTCGGCCGGAGCGAGCCGCTCGGCTCGCAGCCAGCGCCGGCGGCGGCGAGCAGCAGGTGGCTCGCCGCCAGCGCGAGCAGCAGGAGGCGGCCGGTGGACCTCAGCATCTCTGTGAAGTTTTGATGGCCGATGGACGGGTGTGAGTCGTGACTCGTGGGAGTCTGCAGTGGCCGGCTCTCTCTATATATAGGCAGGGCAGCGGCGGCGGCATGCGTGTTGGTTCGGTGCTCGTGCTCCCGTGTTTGTTTACGGCTCGTATTTTGTGCCCCGTGTGATCTTGCATGTGCTGGAAGGAAAATGCCTCAAAAGTCAAGCAAGGCGGCGAAGGAATGAGGACAGGACAGTAGTCAGGCAGTGTTTGTTTCTTTAGGCCATGTACAACGCTATACAGTCAGTTTGTGATGAAAGCCGGAAATAAATGACGTGGGGAAGAGAGAAAGGAGAAATCGGTTTAGCCTGTCTGCAGAAGTATCTTTGTCGTGTAAATCGCTGTTTACAAACGGCTTGTTTTCCATTGTACCGAGTCTGTCGCTAGTCACACGCACGGATTGAGCGCACATCATGGACTGGATAGGCACCTACGGTTAGAGTATTAGCTGGCATAATAGACAGCCTGTTGTATGATTTATTTCCAATGGAGTTTATAAATAACGTGTATGGATGTAATCGACACCATGCGTCTGTACTAATGTACATTACAGCGGGACTAAAGGAATAAGTCTTTATAAAAGGGGTTTTTAGACTTTTTTGATAAAAAAATTCAACAATGCCTAATTTTAACATGTCATTTAATAATTTCTAGTATATATAACTAGAAGTAACATGATCTTTTTGTATGTCATTTAATAACCTTTAATCTCTGTTTAGTCCCTGCAGAAAAACGAGTATGGACTAGAGACTTTTTAGTTAAAATTAAAAAAAGTTCTACAACTTTAAAAAAAAACAGGCCTCAGTACAGAGATGGTGATGCGACATGGAAATGTCAAGGCAATGCGTAGCAATATCGGCCGAGAATAGGGAACTCGGTTATGTTAAGAATTAATTTAATTCTAGTAATCAATGCTTAAGGCGGTTGTAGAGTTTAGCAACCGTCACTTACCGCCTATGTAATTACCGCCTCTGTACTAGGGTATAAATACCCTCATCTTCAGTTAATGAGAAAACTCTTCCGATCATTTGCTTTTCCTCTCATTACACGTTATCAGTACTGTCTCTGCAAAGAGCAAGAAGGCCACGAAGAGCGGACGGCGAAAAAGCGTGGCGGCGAGGCCCTTGGACCCTGCGTGTCTCCACCCACTCATGTTGTGGCGGCGCGGGACAAGACGCAGCGCCGACACACCGCCCCGCAGCAGACGGCGCCCGTCGGCGGCGGCAGCCGCCTGAAGACCTCCAAAAGCATGTCGTCAGGCAGCGCGGACGCCTCGTCGCCCTTCTTCTCCTCGCGGCCCACCGGCCGCTGCCCCTCCGCCTCCTGCACCACCTACGGCCGCGTGCGCCGGGACAAGTCGAAGCACCCCGGCGAGGACCGCGAGCGCGCACGGCAGACGATGACCGCGGACGACATGGCCTCGGCTGGGCTGCTCTCCGCGTGATTCGCGGCGCGGTGTGACAGGCCGATGTGCAATGGCAATGGCGATGGGGAGGATAAGGTTCACCATGGCCCTCGGCCTCCTAGGACAGAGCCGCACAGGACAAGACGCGGCTACACACCGGCAGTGCGGTCCTCAGCCCGGGCGGTGACAGCCCTGGGCGCAGCGGCGCGAGGTCGCGGCCTGGATGCAGCGCAGTTCCTCAGGCGGCGTCCAGCGCACAGCGGCAACGATGGGCTCTGGAAGCCAGAAGAATCGATCGATTCGTAAAGGCACACAGCAAATTGGGGAAATCCCCATCGTGGAATCCCACAGGAGAAAGAAGCAACCTTATCCCATTGGCGAATTTTGTATTCAACCCTCCTACTTTTAATATTCGTACATGAGCACCACGTAAACAATTATTCTAAACCTATTTTCTAGAATGTTCTTGGTGCAACAACCATGTTTTGCAATTAATTTTCTTCTTCTTCTTGGAAATTATGATGCAAACTCAAAACAACTCCGAAGTGTCATACTTAATATGACTACCTTACATTATATTTGTGAATCACAAGGTATTTGATGGCATCTACTGCATATTCTGCAGATTATCCATCATTACTGTGAGATCTACGTTTTGTCATTTTGGCAAGACGACTATCTTTAAACGTGCTCTTCCAAATATTAATATGATGAGCCCAGATTTTATTTGTAAATCACAAGGTATTGGTGGCATCTACTACATCATTTGTAGATTATCCACCTCTACTGTGAGGTCTACATCTTGTCATTTTAACGAGATGATTACCTTCAAAGTGTTCTTCCAAATATTAATATTAGATGTGACTACCTCTAGATATCATAAGGTAATATTGGCATCTACTGCAAAAATTTTGCAGACTATCCACTATTGCTACAAGGTCTACATCATGTCATTCTGACTGATGACTACCTTCAAAGTGATTTTCTTATAGCATAACATAAGGTAATAGAATTATGAACATCTACTGACAGAAGTCAGACTATGTTTGCTATTACTGCGAGATCTACACCATATTGGTGATTATCTTCAAAGTGTTATCCTATATAAATTGAGGTCTACACATATGGCTATAAGGCATCAGTCGTACTAGAATTTGTTCCTCTGAACCATTCATTGTTGTTGTTCACTAAAATATTTTACTCTCATAGTAAATATTGCTCTTGCACATTTGTGATATACTAAAATGGTATTTTTGTGCCAATATGAATTGTTCAAGCCTCAATTTGCTTGAATCGGTCTTGGAAAATTATGCAAATATTTGCATACTCCAATGATTACCTTTTATTACATTGGTAAAATACATGGCAATGGAGCCTACGTCACTATTTCTAATTATAGTGTCGTCCACCATCAAGATGGACCCCATAATTTATGGCAATGATTGAGTGTCTCAACACTTATGCAAGGTCCACATCACATCGTGGTTATACTTTCATAGTGACTAACCAATGTTAAACAGGAAAAATCTATACGTTTTGGTAATGACTCTAAAGTCACACACTTCCTCGAGAATGACATCCAAAACATTAGCAATGATTTTATCACATGTGTTATAATGAAGGATACACCCAGGTTTACCAAGGATCACCTTGGCCATGATTGTTCTCAAACAAATCATTTATTCATAGATGCCACTTACTCCTAGCAGTAAATTAAATAAATGCATTAGCATTTTCAAGTAAAGCATGGCTGGCATTTCCAAATACAGTAAACACATGATTTTGTGGGAGTATTTATTGTAAGATGATTCATGACATCAGTCATTGTATCCACATGCAGCATCTCTGGCCACTATAACTCCTCCTTCGAAATATATGTCATGGCTATTCTCTTAATAGCTAAATATGTTTATATGTATTTCGTCTGTCGCCAACTTCACTTAGTTCTCAAACTAAGTACATAATGGATGAATATTTATTCACCTTGAATATTTCCCTTAAGAGAAACATGCTGCCCCGAGCACATTTGGAATGATCACCCAATAATTTTTCAAGACCTCAAGTCTATCCAACTTACAATTTTGGTAATTATAAAATCAACTTGAAGTTGAGATCTCATGATCAAACATTTTCCTATGCAAATCTGGTTGAGAAGCCCTCGATACACTTAACATCTCCTTATGATGGTACTACCATTTTGCATGGTAAAGAAACATATAAAGTTCCTTAAAATCACCATATTCACCCAACAGGTGCTATACCATCATTTGAAAATCTTGTTGGTACTGAATATACCAAGTCAGTGGCAACGAAATATAGCCATGAGGACTTCAAAGTAAAGTGGCGACTAAAGACAACCAATGACAGAATTGTCTTTTATTTGGAAATTGATCATTTTCAAATGATCACAAAGACAACACTTAAGCTTGTCAAATGTGTGGTTAGATAAATATCGTACATATGATTACCAAACCCTCAAACATATGGTCAAACCACACCATGAGTTTATTAAAAGGCAAATAAGTTTATTGAGGAATTTGAAAATTTGCAAACATACGACCAGAAACTATTCTGGTAAATGATGTTCTCGAATCTTCATCAGAAGGAGAACCAAAAATATAGTGCAATAAAAGAATGATCAGTTCGTTTGTGCCTATGATATGTTTCCATAATTCATTTTTCAGTAATATGGGAGACTTCATGTAATATCCCGGTTATTCCTAAAATATTGTTTGCCTATAGTTGTACGACTACATGTAGTATAAATGTCCAATATCCTATTTCTTGGACATTATATTTGATAATTTTTGCATGTATGAATCAATTCATACTCAGTTTTGTTGTGTACACAATAATTTTCTAAATCTTACAAAATATTTGGTTTTAAGCCTTACAATCCAGGTTTGGGGTTGTTTAGAAAATTATTGACAATTCTATTGGTCACAACTTAACAAGTTGCAAAATTTCCCAAATCATCAGATTTTATGTGCACCACATGTGCCATAGGGGAAATTAATTTAAGGCACTCTCACCTTACAATTCTAAATGAGCCACTCATTCTTCCTTAAACACATTCAGAAGATATGTGGATTACTCAACCATTATGTGGTACTTTATAGATACTTTATGGTACTCATGGAAACATTTATAAAATGATTTCTAGTGTGTCTCTTGTCACACAAACCATGAATGATATAACTAAATCAATTGCTCAAATTCTCAAAGTAAGAGCAAGTTATCCTAAACAAGGGATAAATCCATTCGAATGGAAAACTTTGTTGAACTCATTTCACAAGAAATATCTGGTTATATAATACTTTATGTACATACCCAAAATGGTTTAGTTCAATATCTTATCAAAGATAGTGAAATTAATAATATGACCGAACTTATAGAATCATGATTTACTAGCCTCATGCTAGACAAATACGGCATTACACACCCTAAGTATGATATAAATCATACCAACTGCATAGCATACTACTTTCTCCTTTTAGTAATTACGTGGAAATCAACAAAGTATTTCCTATCTGCGATAATTCGGTTACATACCGATATCACCACTCCATCATACATCATTGGGCTCTCACAGAAAATTAGGGATCTAAGTGAGGAATGAAAATTTATCCGTCAATCAAAATTATTCATAGCCCGTATGCTGATTGCATCAGCAATAAGGACATTTCTGGCATTAGGGGGAGATAAGTACCACAAAGAATGCCAAGAAATAAATTAGGAATGTTATTCACATTCAGTCCTTATATCCACGTACTCAAAGAATCTGAACAAGAAGTTTAGAATCACATATTTGCAACACATTGCAAATCTGCCACTTACATTTACTGATGACAAAGGTGTCGCTCAATTTTATATTTCTGCAGTAAAGTGTCAGAAAGAGTGGAGGTACCTGATAAACCACTCTTCTCCCAAAATGAGAGCAAGAGGGGGAGAAATCTGACCACACGAGATATAATCTCGCATATGCTTCCGCGGAAATAGAGGAAATCAAATCCTCAACTAGTAAATGTAATTCAACATCAAGTTGAAAGACACCTCACTGGATGTTCATCATCCAAAGCCCGGCATAGATGTGCACAAATGTTTTGGTGCCGGGTTATCGAAACACCTTGACTCCACTGTTGTAGGAAATCACAAGGAGTTAAAAGGAATAAATATATTTCCACAAATTTCATCAATTCCACCAGAATCATATAAAATAAAGACTACATTTCGTCGACATACATTTCTTCTAAAAATTGCTAAAACCTTTTGGGCCCTGAACCAAAATCCATGGTAGAGCGCCTCTTGCACTCATATTGGTTCACATAAAAGGAAGCAAGTAATGAAGAATAGCACTCGCTCATCAAAGAGTGGTATTTACCACAGTAATACCTACTCCTCATAAGTATCTTCCATATGGAATACTAAAAACTTCTCATTTATAGACAAAGTCAATGAGGTGGTGAAAAAGCGAGGCTTGTAGCAAAAGGGTTCATGCCGAGACCCGACATCAAATTATGATGTAACATACCCTCTTGGTATGAGTGGAATTATGTTTCGATAATAAATAACATTGGCAGTACAAATAATATTATCCATGCAGTTAACGGATGCAGTGGCTACATACTCATATGAGTCACTCATTTTGGAAATCTATATTAAAGTCCCTGAAGGGCTTCATTTCCAAATCCAAAAACAAATCGCAACATGTATTGTGTAAAATTTCAGAAGTCACTCTATGACTAGAAATAGTCGTGAATCATATGGTACTACCGACTAGACGAGTTCCTTCTTCACAGGATTACTCAAAGGATGATGATTGTTTATGTGTTAATAAAGGAATACCAAAATTTTATTTCCTTACATCACCTCAGTGTATATGATGATTTCATCATCAATGTCTCTACAAGAGCTAAACATACATAAAATCATCTCAAGACGGAAAATTTGGATTCAACCAAATTTAGCTTAAGTTTACAACTTGAGCATTCTCTCAAGAATACCTGTCAGTCTACATATATCCAAACATATACGAGAAGTTCAATTTGGATATATCATATCAACAAAGGACATGTATGGTCATACTACCTTTGATAAGGTAAAAATCCATTTATACCTAGGGGTGATAATGAAGTGATACTAGGACCTGAAGTTCTATATCTCACTAATGCCAAAGCACTCATATACTTGCAAACTACGTCAGGCCTGACACTATATTTGCTATCTTTATTCGGAGTGCAACCTCAAACAAAAGGTATATGGTTGATATAAGTACTATTATCTTATATCTGAAGATTATAGTAAATCTTGGATATTTCCATCAGGAAATAGAAGATATGACCATGATATGATGTAATGATATTGGCTCTTTATTTGATCCCAACGACGCCATATCAATGACTGAATTTGCTGGAATAGCCTTCACATGGAAGTCATATAAATGAATTTTAATGGCTATTTCCACTTATCATTCTGACATAATTGCTTTATCCTAAAGCATTGCAAAACTATGTCTGGCTTGGCAGAATGATTAACCACACTCAAAATCGTGTGGTTAAGATTCATCAGAATCACATAACTTGATTTATCAAGATACTTCCACTTGTGTTACTCAATACCTATAGGTTATATGAAGAGCAATATCATAAATCACATTGCTCGGAAATTACTTAGCCTCACGGATTATAGAAAAGTGAGGAAATAATTTGCAAACAAACTACTGTTATAATCCAACAGATTATACACAATCTCATGTTCATGTCAATGGAATTGGTATGAGACATCCTTCATATTTGCAAAGTTCAGGGGGAGTAATGTCCCAAACTATAACCTATTAACAATCATCAGATTGCATATATTGTACTCCTTTTTCCCTTGATGAGTTTTCCCTATTGGTTTCTCATAAAAGGTTTTTAGCGAGACAATATAAACACAAGTGTCTTTATATGCCATATCATTTCCTCCTTGTATTTTTCCCACTGGGTTTTAAAGGAGTTTTCAATGGCATGTACGATTGCACTCTTTTCCCTTATGAGTTTTCTCTCAAGTTTCTCATATTGGTTTTTAGTGAGGCAATATCTTCTCAAAGATCACATGTCATACTTTCTATTTTCCCTAGCAGGGTTTTTAAAGAAAGTACTTAAGACATATTAATTGTTCTCTAAACTCCCAATGAGTTTTCTCCCTTTTCAAAGGTTTTTCTCATATGAGTTATCAAGAGACAATAATCATTATATGTTGCATAATTTTCTCCTTATTTTTCCCACTGGGTTTAAAGGAGTTTTAGCAACATATCTACACTATTCTCCTCATATTTTTCCCACAGGGTTTTTGGAGGAGACTGTAAAGACTATACAAGAATTTCTCAAGATGAAGATGTTGAGCATTCTCAAGGCGGACATATATTAGGAGGATTCTATCAAGATGGTGCATATTCACCTAGTCAAGCATAGATTAGGGGGAGTGTTAAGAATTAATTTAATTCTAGTAATCAATGCTAAGACGTGCCGTCCTGCTACGGCCACCTCATGGCATCGATCCCGTGCCGCCTCTTTCTGAAATCGTTGCGGATATGCTTGATGTCTTCATTGGGTATGGTTAAAGACGACGGCCGGATTGGTTGTCCATTCTACAACATACGGATGCTACCATCATCTTCATACCAAAACATTACAAACAAAGCGGTTATAGCAACTTTAATAAAGCGATCCATTTCATCCGTCGCCGTTTGTTTGGACCGACGCACACAAAAATGATGGCTTAACGCGTCGATTTATTTTGAAAACATGTCTGTTCCACGTCCGCGCCGACTCATTTCCGGCCTAAATTTAGGACTGAAATGCGTCGGCGCGGACGCGAAGCGGATGCGCGCGCCCTCTCGGTGTCCGCCCCCAACCACCGCGGTCAACATTATTTATGACGGCTGCCATCCTCTGGCCCACGCGTCAGCGACCGCGGCCGGCCTTTTTAATCCGAGCGTGCGGTGGGTTCCGCCATATTCTTCTAGAAACCCGCTCGTCCACATCCAGCCACCTCCTCGGCGACCAAAACCCTAGCATCATGGCCGGCGGCTTCCCAAACAAGGGCAAGGCCCCGCTCTACCCCCGCGTCATCTCCCTGTCGTCGTCTTCCCACCGGCCTCGCCAACGTGTGAGCGTCCCGGTGCACCAAGCATGGTGGCACTGCGAGCACCGCGTGTCGCTCCCTTATCCCGATGTCACGCCGCCGCACGGCTAGCATCTGGATCCGGAGAGGATTCTGGTGTCGGCCGTGCCGCAGTCGGCGCGGGTGCATGTAGAGGAGAGCAGCGGCGAGAACCTGCGTACGCGGCTGACTCCCCTAACCGGGAGTTGTATTGTTTCGCGGTAGAGCACGAAGAGCAGCGCCTGTCGTCAGCGACGAGGACCAGGAGGCTGAGGCCGCCTACCAGGCGACGCTCGCAGCTGTTCTCCGCGACAGCGAGGAGGAAGCGCGGCGCAGGGCCGACGAGGAGGCGGCGTACCAGCGGCAGCTCGCGGAGGCCATCGCGCTGTCGGCCGCCGGCGACTGCGTTGTGCCACCTCCACCGAAGCCCGAGCCCACGGAGCCGCGGCTGGTCTAGTAGTGAACCGGCATCGTCCACGAGTTCGTCATTGCACCGCCCATCTGGCTGGACACGACACTGCAACACGAGCAAGCCTACCTCGAGCACTAGAGGGTGCAGCACCTGCGGGCGGAGCCTGCCGAAGGCCTTCAGCTGATGAAGCTGGAGAAGGAGGCGGAGGAGGAACGATGGGAGGCGGAGGCGGAGGAGCGTGCCCCTGCTGCTGCGCTGCCACCGCCACCAGCACAGCCCGCGCCGGCAGGACAAACGACGGAGGCGCAGGAAGATGAGCTATGGAACACGGCGTTCCTGTGGGCCGGCCCTGTGCCTACGCTGGTCGACCTCACCGGCTCCGATGACGACGCCGCCGCCTAGGGCTGCCATTGTAGCTTTAGTTTTTTTAAGTTTAATTAATGTAATGCGGACGCATGGACTCTCGCCGGCATTCGTGGTCGGTTTTTAATGTTTAATTATGCACTTATATATTTTTTTTCGCACGCCGGTAAAAATGGATCCGGCCAGCGTTGGGCGCATGCGCCGATCCATTTGCGGAAGCGGACGTTCGGGTCCGCTTGACCGACCGAAATGGACAAAAAATCAGATAAAATCGTCGTTTGTTTGGGTCGGTCCGTTTGAGTTGCCTTTGTTGGGTCTCAGGACTAACTTCGAAAAGGAGATAAATGCACCAACGTCTCAATTTTTCACGCATAATCACTTTGGCTCAACTAGCAAAATGGCCCGTTCGTTGCTACGGAAGAAAAAAACATAATCTCCAATGATGGTGACTACATTATGTTGACATATCATCGCTTGATTTAGAAATTTTATGCACAAACGCAAGAAAATGTTTCTTCTTTTAAATTTATTCACAAGTTGAAGCAATCTTTACATTTTCAAAAAATATATATCATGGTTGTCAAAAATCTTGATAACTCAAAGATTTATTCTGAATTTCAAGAAAAAAATTTAGAAAACATACAATAATAATCCGATCCATCCAACAGTTAATTCTTCAAAATTCACACAGGTATATTGTCACAAAGACTTATAAGCATTAATTATTAAGTACAAACATTAGATTTTTCGTGAATAATTTTAAAAATATGGGAACGATTTTAAAATAGAGAACATTTTTTTACAATTTCCAAACATTTACTAAAAATCGTGAATATTTTTATATTTCGAACGGGTTTAAATATTTTCTTTTGAATTGGCCGCCAAATCAAGAAAAGACGAACATAATTTTTGATGTTGGAGAATTTTATAAATCAGTAATCTATTTATTAAATTCAGTAATCTATTTTTTGAAATGCATGAAGTTTTTCTGAATAAACAAACATTTTTATAAATCAGTAATCTATTTATTAAGTCATGGACATTGTTTTGGAATTTGCAAAAAAATATAAAAATCCGGCGCTTTTTTTAAATCCTATTTTTATTTCAAAATAAAAAATTGTCAGCATTTTAATCCAAATTCCTATTTTTTAATATGCAAAAGTTTTTGTAATTCTAAATTATTTAAATTATAAATAAACAAAAATGGAACGGAAAATTTTAAGTAAAAAAAGAAACTATCAAAACAGACATTAGCTATTTTTAAAATTTTAGGACATATTTTGAATTAGAAAGCATTTTGTTAGATGCATTTAATAGTTTTTAATACATGGAATTGTATTTGAGATAGTGGACTATTCTTATTGTACAAACATTTTTATAAAATTTCAAACATTTTATTGTATATGCGAGCATTTTTTTACAAAACTCCGAGCAGTTTTTGAAGTCACAAACATTTTAATTTTTTAAATATGTTGATTTATAATTTCCAGTTTATTAAAATTTTAAAGATTATTTAAAGTTCTAAATTATTTAAAATAAAAAAATAAAATGTAGCTGAAAATAAATAATTAAACGGAACTAAAAGCAGGCGCCTGTGCATGGGCCGGCCCATACGGTGTGCTGGATATTCTCCCAGCATGCAGAGCGTAATATAGGAGGTTTTTACATGGGCCGGCCCAGTCCAAGATTTTTTGCTTTGTGAAACATTTTGTATTACCTACCGGTGGCACGGTGGGTAATTTATGCAAACTTTAGGGGTAATTTTCAAGACGAACGACCAGAAACCGAATTCGCTTTATTATTAGGGAGAGATTGTATAGTATGAAAAAGGCTGATGCTACGAATCATTCGGCTTGACGCTTGATCAGCCGAGTAGACAACCGTCGGATGGTTGTGTCCCTAACCATTGGATCCTGCGAGTGGCTGCTATAGAAAAGGATCAGGACAACATCTGCGTTCCGAATTGATGACATCACATTAGCAAAAGAGATCAAACGCTATTTGTCATGATGGTCCCTGTGTGTGGTGAACTGTTTGACGTTGTCCGACGCATGTCTCTACGTTTGTCTACGGTTGAGGCTACATCGGTGATCGTCGATGGTGAAGTCGAAGTCGTCCTCGCGGAGGCGTGATAACGATGACGCCGGATTACAACCTCGACGGAGCTTTTCCCCTAGGCGGCGTGTGTATGTTCTTGTGTAGGCTGCCAGGTCGCCGTGTGTACCATGTTGTGGCAGACGCATTGTGATGATTGTAGCCCCGGGCAACTCTCTTCAATCTTTTTTAATAAGATCGGTACCTAAGGGACCGTGTTTCAAAAAAATAACGGACCATGTGCGTCACGTGAGCATAGCGAGGGTCCGATAAAAAGTAATTGCTAGTTGTCTCATGCTATAAAATGTTAGGATCGTTGTAAAATGTTTGCAACATTTTTTATAATAAATTGGATTGTCTGTTGTGCTACAGTACAAATATCGTTTAAAAATTATTGTTTTTGTAAATTGAAATAAATTATTTTAATCATCACTTTGGTGATTTAAAAAGGACGCAGAGTTTCTGCTTCAATGAGCTTAGTGGACAGTAAAACCGAAAATGATTCGACAAATATTTATAAAAAATTTATTTTTTTATCAATAATATTGACAAAAGATTTAAGTGCGTGCAAAATTTTGTAACATTCCTATAAGACGTGAAAAAAAATCAATACTTTAAAAATGCAAGACCAAATTTTTGCACACTTATAACTTTTATCAATGTTGTTCATATAAAATCAGTTTTTTTTAAGTTGTTTCAATTTTTTTCCAATTTTACTAATCACCGAACTCATTTGAGCTCGGGAGGAGAAGGACACTTTCCATCTAAATATTATTATATTAGTTTACAAGGAATTTTATTTTAACGTCATGCTATTCATCGATCAGTTGATAGGAGGCTGGTACGGATCAATCGTGTGCTTTTCTGGAGAAATAAGGTGTTGGGATGTCAAATCCATTGCTCGCCACCTGTTGGATTCAGTCAACGCCATCACCTAGGTCGTTCAATACTCTTATCCTAGTTGCAATGGGACCAACTAAAGCGCATTATCGCGGGGAGCAGCACCGCTCGGTTCGCAGCAGTAGTCGCGCCCCTCCTCGGTAGCGCAACGATGCTCCACCAATGACCGCCACTGACGCTTCATGACAACCCCAACTCTAGCGCAACAGCGCTCCATCGCAACACCTAACACACCCGATAATGCTTCATTGTTGACGTTTAAGCGGCGGCTCTTCACTGCAGCGTCGAATCGGGCGCGGCGATGCTCCATCACAGCATCCTACGACCGTCGATGATGTTTCGTTGCAACGCCAACACTGACATGGCGACGCTCCATCACAGCACCTCGGTGACGAAGCTTCACTCCCGAGTCACCAACACGCGACGGTGCTCCATCGCGGCCCCCGATGACTGCTGCTACGGCAACAGACAACAGCACCAGAAATTGGCACGTTGACGGAGACTTGTCTTGCGCTGGTTTTTCCCATGAAGAGGAAAGGGTGATGCAGCACAGGAGTAGTAAGTATTTCCCTCAGTTTGAGAACCAAGGTATCAATCCAGTAGGAGAATCGCGTCAAGTCAAGAGTATCTGCTCAAACACAAAAGAGCTTGCACCCAACGCTATAAAGGGGTTGTCAATCCCTTCAAGATTGATTGCAAAGTGAGATCTGAAGGCGTAAAGTGCAACGAAATAAAAGTGTAAGGCTGAAAATATGATGTGAAGTAGACCCGAAGGCCATAGTGTTCACTAGAGGCTTCTCTCAAAATAGCAAATAATACGGTGGGTGAACAAATTACTATCGAGCAATTGATAGAACCACGCAAAGTCAGGACGATATCTAAGGCAATGATCATACATATAGGCATCACATCTGAGACAAGTAGACCGATACTTTCTGCATCTACTACTATTACTCCACACATCGACCGCTATCCAGCATGCATCTAGTGTATTGAGTTCATGACGAACAGAGTAACGCCTTAAGCAAGATGACATGATGTAGAGGGGTAAACTCAAACCAATGATGAAAACCCCATCTTTTTACCCTTGATGGCAACAACACGATGCGTGCCTCGCTACCCCTTCTGTCACTGGGTGAGGTCACCGCACGGTATGAACCCAAAACCAAGCACTTCTCCCATTGCAAGAATCATAGATCAAGTTGGCCAAACAAAACCCACAACTCGAAGAGAATTACAAGGATATGAAATCATGCATAAGAGAGATCAGAAGAAACTCAAATATAAGATTCATAGATAATTTGATCATAAATCCACAATTCATCGGATCTCGACAAACACACCGCAAAAGAAGATTACATCGGATAGATCTCCATGAAGATCATGGAGAACTTTGTATTGAAGATCCAAGAGAGAGAAGAAGCCATCTAGCTACTAGCTATGGACCCGTAGGTCTATGGTGAACTACTCACGCATCATCGGAGAGGTCATGGTGTTGATGAAGAAGCCCTCTGTATCCGAATCTCCCCTCCAGCAGGGCACCAGAACGTGCCCCGATGGGATCTTGCGGAGACAGAATCTTGCGGCGGTGGAAAAGTATTTTCGTGGATCTCCTGATTTTTTTCGGGAATTTATAGGCGAAGGAGCTAGGGCAGGGGAGGCCTAGGGAGCCCACAAGCCTAGGAGGCGCGGGCGCCCCTGGCCGCGCCATGGGGGCTTGTGGCCTCCCCCGGGACTCCCTGCCTTGGTTCCCAAGCTTTCTGCGTATCTTCTGTTCCGAAAAAAATGTTTTTGGAAGTTTTATTCCGTTTGGACATCGTTTAAAATTCTCCTCTGGAAAGGGTCAAAAAACACGAAAAAAATAGGAACTCGCACTTGGCACTGAGTTACTAAGTTAGTCCCAAAAAAGATATAAAAGGCATACAAAACATCCAAAGTTTGACAAGATAATAGCAAGAAACCATCAAAAATTATAGATACGTTGGAGACGTATCAGTCTTCTTGTGAAACTGGGGCTCCTATGCAATAGCAATAGCTCCAGTGTTGTCACAGAACAGAGTCATCAGGCCCGACACACTTGGAATCACTCCTAGGTTGGTGATGAACTCCTTCATCCAGAATCCTTCCTGTGGTGCTTCCGAAGCAGCTATGTACTCCGCTTCACATGTAGATGCCGCCACAACGCTTTGCTTGCAACTACACCAGCAAACTGCCCCCATTATTAAAAATATACACGTATCCGGTTTGTGACTTGGAGTCATCCGGATCTGTGTCGAAGCTAGCATCGACGTAACCCTTTACGACGATCTCTCTGGCACCTCCATATACGAGAAACGTCTATTTAGTCCTTTTCAGGTACTTTAGGATATTCTTGACCGTTGTCCATTGATCCACTCCTGGATCACTTTGGTACCTCCCTACCAAACTAATGGCAAGGTTCACATCAGGTCTGGTACACAGCATGGCATACATGATAGAGCCTATGGCTGACGCATAGGGGACTGTACTCATCTTTTCTCTATCTTCTGCCGTGGTCGAGCGTTGAGTCGTACTCAACCTCAGACCTTGTAATACAGGAAAGAACCCCTTCTTAGCCTTATCCATATTGAACTTTTTCAATATCTTGTCAAGGTATGTGCTTTGTGAAAGACCTATGAGGCGTCTCGATCTATCTCTATAGATCTTGATGCTTAATATGTATGCAGCTTCTCCGAGGTCCTTCATTGAAAAACTTTTATTCAAATAGGATTTTATGCTTTCCGATAGTTTTATATTATTTCTCATCAAAAATATGTCATCCACATATAATATGAGAAATGCTACAGAGCTCCCAGTCACTTTCTAGTAAATACAGGCTTCTCCATAAGTCTGTACAAACCCAAACGCTTTGATCACCTCATCAAAGTGAATGTTTCCACTCCGAGAAGCTTGCACCAGCCCATATATGGAGCTCTGGAGCTTGCATACCTTGTTAGCATTGCTCGGATCAACAAAACCTTACGGTAGTATCATATACAATTCTTCTTTAAGAAAGCCGTTCAGCAATGCTGTTTTGATGTCCATTTGCCAGATTTCTTAATCATAAAATGCGGCAATTGCTAACATGATTCAGACTGACTTCAGCATCGCTACGGGTGAGAAGGTCTCATCGTAGTCAATCCGTTGAACTTGTCGATAATCCTTAGCGACAAGTCGAGCCTTATAGATGGTCACATTACCATCCGCGTCAGTCTTCTTCTTAAAAATCCATTTATTTTCTATGGCTCTCTAATCATCGGGCAAGTCCACCAAAGTCCATACTTTGTTCTCATACATGGATTCTATCTCGGATTTCATGGCCTCAAGCCATTTGTTGAAATCCGGTCCCGCCATCGCTTATTCATAGTTCGAAGGTTCACTGTTGTCCAACAACTTGATTTCCATGACTGGGTTGTCGTACCACTCTGGTGCAGAACATACCCTTGTCGACCTGTGAGGTTCAATAGCAACTTGATCTGAAGTTTCATGATCATCATCATTAACTTCTTCTCTAGCCGGTTCAGGCACCTCAGAAACATTTTCTTGCGATGTACTACTCTCCGGTTCGAGAGGAGGTACAGTTACCTCATCAAGTTATATTTTCCTCCCACTTACTTCTTTCGAGAGAAACTCCTTCTCTAGAAAGGATCCGTTCTTGGCAACAAAGATCTTGCCTTCGGATCTAAGATAGAAGGTGTACCCAATAGTTTCCTTAGGGTATCCTATGAAGACGCATTTTTCCACTTTGGGTTCGAGCATCTCTCGTTGAAGTTTCTTCACATAAGCATCGCAGCCCCAAACTTTAAGAAACGACAGCTTGGGTTTCTTGCCAAACCATAATTCATACGGTGTCGTCTCAACAGATTTAGACGGTGACCAATTTAAAGTGAATGCGGTAGTTTCCAATGCATATCCCCAAAATGATAGTGGTAAATCGGTAAGAGACATCATAAATCGCACCATATCCAATAAAGTGCGATTACGACATTCAGACACACCATTATGCTGCGTGTGCTAGGTGGCGTGAGTTGTGAAACAATTCCACATTTCCTTAGGTGCATGCCAAACTCGTGACTCAAATATTCTCCTCCACGATCAGATCGTAGAAACTTTATTTTCTTG
The DNA here is from genome assembly GCF_904849725.1 of Hordeum vulgare subsp. vulgare. Taxonomy (NCBI): domain Eukaryota; kingdom Viridiplantae; phylum Streptophyta; class Magnoliopsida; order Poales; family Poaceae; genus Hordeum; species Hordeum vulgare. The sequence goes on from NC_058522.1 coordinate 457,565,145, forward strand.
TCACGTCGATTCTCCACCTCACTCTAAAATTCCTTGAACTTTTCGAAGGTTTCAGACTTGTGCTTCATTAACTAGACATACCCATATCTACTCAGATCATAAGTGACAGTGAGAACATAACGATAGCCACCGCGAGCTTCAACGCTCATTGGACCGCATACATCGGCATGTATTATTTCCAATAAGTTGGTTGCTCGCTCCATTGTTCCGGAGAATGGAGTCTTGGTCATCTTTCCCATGAGGCACGGTTCGCATGTGTCAAATGATTCAAAATCAAGTGACTCCAAAAGTCCATCTGTATGAAGTTTATTCATGCGCTTTACACCGATATGACCAAGGCGGCGGTTACACATGTATGTGGGACTATCATTATCAACCTTACATCTTTTGGTACTCACACTATGAATATGTATAACATCACGATCAAGATTCATCAGGAATAAACCATTGACTAGCGGGGCATGACCATAAAATATACCACTCATATAAATAGAACAACCATTGTTCTTAGATTTAAATGAGTAGCCATCTTGCATCAAGTGAGATCCCGATACAATGTACATGCTCAAAGCTGGTAGTAAATAACAATTATTAAGGTTTAAAACTAATCTCGAAGGTAGATGTAGAGGTAGCGTGCCGACGGCGATCACATCGACATTGGAACCATTCCCGACGCGCATCGTCACCTCGTCCTTAGCCAGCCTACACTTGTTCTGCAGTTCCTGCTTAGAGTTGCAAATGTGAGCAACAGCACCGGTATCAAATACCCACGAGCTACTACGAGCGCTGGTAAGGTACACATCGATAACAAGTATATCACTTATACCTTTGACGTTGCCGACCTTCTTGTCCGCTAAGTACTTGGGGAAATTCCGCTTCCAGTGACCGGTTCCCTTGTAGTAATAGCACTCAGTCTCAGGCTTAGGTCCTTTCTTTGGCTTCTTCCCGGCAACTGGCTTACCAGGCGTGGCAACTGATTTGCCATCTTTCTTGAAGCTTTTCTTACCCTTTCCCTTCTTGAATCTGGTGGTCTTATTGACCATCAACACTTGATGCTCTTTCTTGATTTCTACCTCCGTAGATTTCAGCATTGCATACAACTCAGGAATAGTCTTTTCCATCCCTTGCATGTTGTAATTCATCACAAAGCCTTTATAGCTAGGTGGAAGTGATTGGAGGATTCTGTCAATGACCGCATCATCCGGAAGTTCAACTACCAGCTGAGTCAAGCGGTTGTGCAACCCATACATTCTGAGTATGTGCTCACTGACAGAACTATTCTCCTCCATCTTACAGCTAAAGAACTTGTCGAAGACTTCATATTTCTCGACCCGGGCATGAGATTGAAAAACAAGTTTCAGCTCCTCGAACATCTCATATGCTCTGTGTTGCTCAAAACGCCTTTATAGCCCCGGTTCTAAACTGTAAAGCATGCCGCACTGAACGAGAGAGTAGTCATCACTTTGTAACTGCCAGGCGTTCCTAGTGTCCTGGTCTGCCGCGGGAACAGGAGGATCACCTAGCGGTTCATCAAGGACATATGCCTTCTTGGAAGCCATCAGGATGAGCTTTAAGTTACGAGCCCAGTCCGCATAGTTTCTCCCATCATCTTTCAGCTTGGTTTTCTCTAGGAACGTATTGAAGTTGAATAGGACATTTGTGTTGGCCATTGGATCTACAATATTTGTAAAGACAATTTTAGACTAAGTTCATGATAATTAAGTTCATCTAATCAAATTACTAATGAACTCCCACTTAGGTCGACATCCCTCTAGTCATCCAAGTGTTACATGATCCACGTCGACTAACACGTGTCCGATCATCACGTGAGACGGACTAGTCATCAATGGTGAGCATATCCATGTTAATCGTATCAACCATATGACTCATGTTCGACCTTTCGGTCTCCCTTATTCGAGGCCATGTCGGAACATGCTAGGCTCATCGAGTCAACCTAAGTGTTTTGCATGTATAAACTGGCTTACACCCGTTGTATGCGAACGTTAGAATCTATCACACCCGATCATCATGTGGTGCTTAGAGACAACGATCCTTCGCAAAGGTGCACACTTAGGGGAATACATATCTCAAAATTTTAATGAGGGATCATCTTATCTTTGTTATCGTCGTTCTAAGCAATAAGATGAAAAACATGATAAACATCACATGCAATCATATAGTGACAAGATATTGTTGGAATCATGCCCTAGAGGCAATAATAAATATAGTTATTATTATAATTCCTGTATCAAGATAATCATTTATTATCCATGCTATAATTGTATTGAATGAAGACTCATTTACATGTGTGGATACATAGACAAAACACCGTCCCTAGCAAGCCTTTAGTTGGCTAGCCAGTTGATCAAAGATAGTCAGTGTCTTCTGATTATGAACAAAGTGTTGTTGCTTGATAACTGGATCACGTCATTAGAAGAATCACGTGATGGACTAGACCCAAACTAATAGACGTAGCATGTTGATCGTGTCATTTTGTTGCTACTGTTTTCTGCGTGTCAAGTATTTATTCCTATGACCATGAGATCATATAACTCACTGACACCGGAGGAATGCTTTGTGTGTATCAAACGTCGCAACGTAACTGGGTGACTATAAAGATGCTCTACAGGTATCTCCGAAGGTGTTAGTTGAGTTAGTATGGATCAAGACTGGGATTTGTCACTCCGTGTGACGGAGAGGTATCTCGGGGCCCACTCGGTAATACAACATCACACACAAGCCTTGCAAGCAATGTAACTTAGTGTAAGTTGCGGGATCTTGTATTACGGAACGAGTAAAGAGACTTGCCAGTAAACGAGATTGAAATAGGTATGCGGATACTGACGATCGAATCTCGGGCAAGTAACATACAGAAGGACAAAGGGAATGACATACGGGATTATATGAATCCTTGGCACTGAGGTTCAAACGATAAGATCTTCGTAGAATATGTAGGATCCAATATGGGCATCCAGGTCCCGCTATTGGATATTGACCGAGGAGTCTCTCGGGTCATGTCTACATAGTTCTCGAACCCGCAGGGTCTGCACACTTAAGGTTTGACGTTGTTTTATGCGTATTTGAGTTATATGGTTGGTTACCGAATGTTGTTCGGAGTCCCGGATGAGATCACGGACGTCACGAGGGTTTCCGGAATGGTCCGGAAACGAAGATTGATATATAGGATGACCTCATTTGATTACCGGAAGGTTTTCGGAGTTACCGGGAATGTACCGGGAATGACGAATGGGTTCCGGGAGTTCACCGGGGGGGCAACCCACCCTGGGGAAGCCCATAGGCCTTGAGGGTGGCACACCAGCCCTTAGTGGGCTGGTGGGACAGCCCAAGAGGGCCCTATGCGCCTAGAGAAGAAAATCATGGAGAAAAAAAAAAGAGGAGGTGGGAAGGGAAGGAAGGACTCCCTCCCACCAAACCAAGTCCAACTCGGTTTGGGGGGGGGGGACCTTCCCCCTTGGACTCGGCCGACCCCCTTGGGGCTCCTTGAGCCCCAAGGCAAGGTCCCCTCCCTCCCACCTATATATACGGAGGTTTTAGGGCTGATTTGAGACGACTTTTCCACGGCAGCCCGACCACATACCTCCACGGTTTTTCCTCTAGATCGCGTTTCTGCGGAGCTCGGGCGGAGCCCTGCTGAGACAAGGTCATCACCAACCTCCGGAGCGCCGTCACGCTGCCGAAGAACTCTTCTACCTCTCCGTCTCTCTTGCTGGATCAAGAAGGCCGAGATCATCGTTGAGCTGTACGTGTGCTGAACGCGGAGGTGCCGTCCGTTCGGTACTAGATCGTGGGACTGATTGCGGGATTGTTCGCGGGGCGGATCGAGGGACGTGAGGACGTTCCACTACATCAACCGCGTTCACTAACGCTTCTGCTGTACGGTCTACAAGGGTACGTAGATCACTCATCCCCTCTCGTAGATGGACATCACCATGATAGGTCTTCGTGCGCGTAGGAAAATTTTTGTTTCCCATGCGACGTTCCCCAACAGTGGCATCATGAGCTAGGTTCATGCGTAGATGTCTTCTCGAGTAGAACACAAAAGTTTTTGTGGGCGGTGATGTGCGTTTTGCTGCCCTCCTTAGTCTTTTCTTGATTCCGCGGTATTGTTGGATTGAAGCGGCTTGGACCGACATTACTCGTACGCTTACGAGAGACTGGTTTCATCGTTACGAGTAACCCCGTTGCTCAAAGATGACTGGCAAGTGTCGGTTTCTCCAACTTTAGTTGAATCGGATTTGACCGAGGAGGTCCTTGGATGAGGTTATATAGCAACTCATATATCTCCGTTGTGGTGTTTGCGTAAGTGAGATGCGATCCTACTAGATACCCATGGTCACCACGTAAAACATGCAACAACAAAATTAGAGGAAGTCTAACTTGTTTTTGCAGGGTATGCTTGTGATGTGATATGGCCAACGATGTGATGTGATATATTGGATGTATGAGATGATCATGTTGTAATAGTAAATATCGACTTGCACGTCGATGGTACGGCAACCGGCAGGAGCCATAGGGTTGTCTTTATACTAACATTTGTGCTTGCAGATGCGTTTACTATTTTGCTAGGATGAAGCTTTAGTAGTAGTAGCATGAGTAGCACGACAACCCCGATGGCAACACGTTGATGGAGATCATGGTGTGGCGCCGGTGACAAGAAGATCGTGCCGGTGCTTTGGTGATGGAGATCAAGAAGCACGTGATGATGGCCATATCATGTCACTTATGAATTGCATGTGATGTTAATCCTTTTATGCACCTTATTTTGCTTAGAACGACAGTAGCATTATGAGGTGATCTCTCACTAAAATTTCAAGACGAAATTGTGTTCTCCCCGACTGTGCACCGTTGCTACAGTTCGTCGTTTCGATACACCACGTGATGATCGGGTGTGATAGACTCAACGTTCACATACAACGGGTGCAAAACAGTTGCGCACGCGGAACACTCGGGTTAAGCTTGACGAGGCTAGCATGTGCAGACATGGCCTCGGAACACATGAGACCGAAAGGTCGATCATGAATCATATAGATGATATGATTAGCATAGGGATGCTTACCACTGAAACTATACTCAACTCACGTGATGATCGGACTTGAGCTAGTGTAAGTGGATCATGAACCACTCAAATGACTAGAGAGATGTACTTTTTGAGTGGGAGTTTAGCGAATAATTTGATTCAGTTAAACTCTAATTATCTTGAACATAGTCTAAGTCCACTTTCAATATATTTGTGTTGTAGATCATGGCTCACGCAACAGTCACCCTGAATTTTAATACGTTCCTAGAGAAAGCTAAATTGAAAGATGATGGAAGCAACTTTGTAGACTGGGCTCGTAATCTTAAAGCTAATCTTGCAAGCTGGGAAGAAGGATTGTGTCCTTAATGCTGCGCTAGGAGATGAACCACCCGCTACGGCTGATCAGGATGTCAAGAACGCTTGGTTAGCACGTAAGGAGGACTACTCAATAGTTCAATGTGCAGTCTTGTATGGCTTAGAACCGGGACTTCAACGTCGCTTTGAGCATCATGGAGCATTTGAGATGTTCCAGGAGTTGAAGTTTATCTTTCAGAAGAACGCCCGGATCGAGAGGTATGAGACCTCCGATAAATTCTATGCTTGCAAGATGGAGGAAAACTCGTCTGTCAGTGAACATGTGCTCAAAATGTCTGGGTACTCAAACCGTCTAGCTGAGCTGGGGATTGAACTCCCGTAAGAGGCTATCACTGACAGAATCCTTCAATCACTGCCGCCAAGCTATAAAGGCTTTGTGTTGAACTACAACATGCAAGGGATGAACAAGTCTCCCGGCGAGTTGTTTGCGATGCTGAAAGTCGCAGAGTCTGAACTCCGTAAAGAGCATCAAGTATTGATGGTGAATAAGACCACTAGTTTCAAGAGAAACGGCAAAGGCAAGAAGGGTAATTCGAAGAAGAGCGGCAAGCCTGTTGCCAATCCGACGAAGAAACCCAAAGCTGGACCTAAGCCTGAAACGGAGTGTTACTATTGCAAGGGTATGGGTCACTGGAAGCGCAATTGCCCCAAGTATCTGGCAGATAAGAAGGCGGCCAAAGAAAAATCAGGTATATTTGATATACATGTTATTGATGTGTACTTAACCAGCTCTCGTAGTAGTGCCTGGGTATTCGATACCGGTTCTGTTGCTCATATTTGCAACTCGAAACAGGAACTGCGGAATAGACGAAGGCTGGCGAAAGATGAAGTGACGATGCGCGTAGGAAATGGTTCCAAGGTTGATGCAATCGCCGTCGACACAGTTTCACTTCAGTTACCATCGGGATTAGTGATGAACTTAAAACATTTTTATTTAGTGCCTGCGTTAAGCATGAACATTATATCTGGATCTTGTTTATTGCGAGACGGTTACTCTTTTAAGTCAGAGAATAATGGTTGTTCTATTTCTATGAGTAACATCTTTTATGGTCATGCACCCAATGTGAGAGGATTGTTCATATTGAATCTTGATAGCGATACGCATATACATAACATTGAGACCAAAAGAATTAGAGTTAACAATGATAGCGCCATATTTTTGTGGCACTGCCGCTTAGGTCATATTGGTGTAAAGCGCATGAAGAAACTCCATGCTGATGGACTTTTGGAGTCACTTGACTTTGATTCACTTGACACGTGCGAACCATGCCTCATGGGCAAGATGACTAAGACTCCGTTCTCCGAAACAACGGAGCGTGCAAGTGACTTGTTGGAAACCATACATACCGATGTGTGTGGTCCGATGAGCGTGGAGGCATGCGGCGGATATCGTTATTTTCTCACCTTCACTGACGATTTGAGTAGATATGGTTACGTCTACTTGATGAAGCACAAGTCTGAAACATTTGAAAAGTTCAAGCAATTTCAGAGTGAAGTGGAAAATCATCGTAACAAGAAGATCAAGTTCCTACGGTCTGATCGTGGGGGTGAATATTTGAGTTTCGAGTTTGGTACTCACTTAAGACAATGTGGAATTGTTTCACAGTTAACACCGCCTGGAACACCACAGCGTAATGGTGTGTCCGAATGTCGTAATCGTACTTTATTAGAGATGGTGCGATCTATGATGTCTCTTACCGATTTGCCGTTATCGTTTTGGGGTTATGCATTGGAAACAGCTGCATTCACTTTAAATAGGGCACCATCAAAATCCGTTGAGACGACACCATACGAACTGTGGTATGGCAAAAGACCAAAGTTGTCGTTTCTTAAAGTTTGGGGATGTGATGCTTATGTCAAAAAGCTTCAGCCTGAAAAGCTGGAACCCAAAGCGGAAAAGTGCGTCTTCATAGGTTACCCAAAAGAGACAGTTGGGTACACCTTCTATCTCAAATCCGAGGGCAAAGTGTTTGTTGCTAAAAACGGAGCTTTTCTCGAGAAGGAGTTTCTCTCGAGAGAATTGAGTGGGAGGAAGATAGAACTTGACGAGGTTGTCGAACCTCTCATCCCTCTGGATGGTGGCGCAGGGCAAGGGGAAACCTCTGTCGTTGCGACGCCGGTTGAGGAGGAATTTAATGATGATGATGATGATCATGAAATTCCGGTTCAAGTTTCTGTCGAACCACGCAGGTCGACGAGACCACGTGCTGCTCCAGAGTGGTACGGTAATCCCGTCTTGTCAATCATGTTGTTAGACAACAATGAACCTGCAACTTATGAAGAAGCAATGGTGGGCCCAGATTCCAACAAATGTCTAGAAGCCATGAAGTCCGAGATAGGATCCATGTATGAGAACAAAGTGTGGACTTTGGAGGTACTACCTGAGGGCCGCAAGGCTATTCAGAACAAATGGATCTTTAAGAGGAAGACGGACGCTGACGGCAATGTGACCGTTTATAAAGCTCGACTTGTGACAAAGGGTTTTTCACAAGTTCAAGGAGTTGACTACGATGAGACATTCTCACCCGTAGCGATGCTTAAGTCCCTCAGAATCATGTTAGCAATAGCTGCATTTTTCGATTATGAAATCTGGCAGATGGATGTCAAAACGGCGTTCCTTAACGGTTTCCTTAAGGAAGAGTTGTATATGATACAACCGGAAGGTTTTGTCGATCCTAAGAATGCTGACAAGGTGTGCAAGCTCCAGCGATCCATTTATGGACTGGTGCAAGCATCTCGGAGTTGGAACAAGCGCTTTGATGAGGTGATTAAAGCATTTGGGTTTATACAAGTGGTTGGAGAATCTTGTATTTACAAGAAAGTGAGTGGGAGCTCTGTGGCGTTTCTAATATTATATGTGGATGACATATTGCTGATTGGAAACAACGTGGAGTTTTTAGAGAGCATAAAGGATTACTTGAATAAAAGTTTCTCTATGAAGGACCTAGGAGAAGCTCCTTACATTCTAGGCATTAAGATCTATAGGGATAGATCAAAACGCCTGATAGGACTTTCACAAAGCACATACCTTGATAAAGTTTTGAAGAGGTTCAAAATGGAACATTCCAAGAAAGGGTTCTTGCCAGTTTTACAAGGTACAAGATTGAGTAAGACTCAGTGCCCAGCAACTGATGAAGATAGAGAGCATATGCGCTCCGTCCCCTATGCTTCAGCCATAGGTTCTATCATGTATGCAATGCTGTGCACTAGACCGGATGTTAGCCTGGCCATAAGTATGGCAGGTAGGTTCCAGAGTAATCCAGGAGTGGATCACTGGACAGCGGTCAAGAATATCCTGAAGTACCTGAAAAGGACTAAGGAGATGTTTCTCGTGTATGGAGGTGACGAAGAGCTCGCTGTAAAAGGTTACGTCGATGCAAGCTTTGACACAGATCCGGACGACTCTAAGTCACAAACCAGATACGTATTTATTCTTAATAGGGGTGCGGTAAGCTGGTGCAGTTCCAAGCAAAGCGTCGTAGCAGATTCTACATGTGAAGCGGAGTACATGGCTGCCTCGGAGGCGGCTAAGGAGGGTGTCTGGATGAAGCAGTTCATGATGGATCTTGGAGTGGTGCCAAGCGCACTGAATCCAATAACCTTGTTCTGTGACAACACGGGTGCCATTGCCTTAGCAAAGGAACCACGGTTTCACAAGAAGACCAGACACATTAAACGACGCTTCAACCTCATCCGCGACTACGTCGAGGGAGAGGACGTAAATATATGCAAAGTGCACACGGATCTGAATGTAGCAGACCCGCTGACTAAACCTCTTCCACGGCCAAAGCATGATCAACACCAGAACTGTATGGGTGTTAGATTTATTACAATGTAATTCACATGATGATGTGAGGGCTAGATTATTGACTCTAGTGCAAGTGGGAGACTGTTGGAATTATGCCCTAGAGGCAATAATAAATATAGTTATTATTATAATTCCTGTATCAAGATAATCGTTTATTATCCATGCTATAATTGTATTGAATGAAGACTCATTTACATGTGTGGATACATAGACAAAACACCGTCCCTAGCAAGCCTCTAGTTGGCTAGCCAGTTGATCAAAGATAGTCAGTGTCTTATGATTATGAACAAAGTGTTGTTGCTTGATAACTGGATCACGTCACTAGGAGAATCACGTGATGGACTAGACCCAAACTAATAGACGTAGCATGTTGATCGTGTCATTTTGTTGCTACTGTTTTCTGCGTGTCAAGTATTTATTCCTATGACAATGAGATCATATAACTCACTGACACCGGAGGAATGCTTTGTGTGTATCAAACGTTGCAACGTAACTGGGTGACTATAAAGATGCTCTACAGGTATCTCCGAAGGTGTTAGTTCAGTTAGTATGGATCAAGACTGGGATTTGTCACTCCGTGTGACGGAGAGGTATCTCGGGGCCCACTCGGTAATACAACATCACACACAAGCCTTGCAAGCAATGTAACTTAGTGTAAGTTGCGGGATCTTGTATTACGGAACGAGTAAAGAGACTTGCCAGTAAACGAGATTGAAATAGGTATGCGGATACTGACGATCGAATCTCGGGCAAGTAACATACCGAAGGACAAAGGGAATGACATACGGGATTATATGAATCCTTGGCACTGAGGTTCAAACGATAAGATCTTCGTAGAATATGTAGGATCCAATATGGGCATCCAGGTCCCGCTATTGGATATTGACCGAGGAGTCTCTCGGGTCATGTCTACATAGTTCTCGAACCCGCAGGGTCTGCACACTTAAGGTTCGACGTTGTTTTATGCGTATTTGAGTTATATGGTTGGTTACCGAATGTTGTTCGGAGTCCCGGATGAGATCACGGACATCACGAGGGTTTCCGGAATGGTCCAGAAACGAAGATTGATATATAGGATGACCTCATTTGATTACCGGAAGGTTTTCGGAGTTACCGGGAATGTACCGGGAATGACGAATGGGTTCCGGGAGTTCACCGGGGGGGGCAACCCACCCTGGGGAAGCCCATAGGCCTTGAGGGTGGCACACCAGCCCTTAGTGGGCTGGTGGGACAGCCCAAGAGGGCCCTATGCGCCTAGAGAAGAAAATCAAGGAGAAAAGAAAAAAAAAGAGGAGGTGGGAAGGGAAGGAAGGACTCCCTCCCACCAAACCAAGTCTAACTCGGTTTGGGGGGGGAACCTTCCCCCTTGGACTCGGCCGACCCCCTTGGGGCTCCTTGAGCCCCAAGGCAAGGTCCCCTCCCTCCCACCTATATATACGGAGGTTTTAGGGCTGATTTGAGACGACTTTTCCACGGCAGCCAGACCACATACCTCCACGGTTTTTCCTCTAGATCGCGTTTCTGCGGAGCTCGGGTGGAGCCCTGCTGAGACAAGGTCATCACCAACCTCCGGAGCGCCGTCACGCTGCCGAAGAAATCTTCTACCTCTCCGTCTCTCTTGCTGGATCAAGAAGGCCGAGATCATCGTCGAGCTGTACGTGTGCTGAACGCGGAGGTGCCGTCCGTTCGGTACTAGATCGTGGGACTGATCGTGGGATTGTTCGCGGGGTGGATCGAGGGACGTGAGGACGTTCCATTACATCAACCGCGTTCACTAACGCTTCTGTTGTATGGTCTACAAGGGTACGTAGATCACTCATCCCCTCTCATAGATGGACATCACCATGATAGGTCTTCATTGTGTCTCCGTGAAGTCGCCACACCAACTATTACTTCTATTACTATAGCTAACTGTTAGCGATAAGTAAAGTAATCAACATGGCGTTGCATCTCATACAATAAATTAAGACAACTCCTATGGCTCATGTCGGTTGTCATACTCATCGACATGCAAGTCATGAATCCTATTACAAGAACATGATCAATCTCATACATCACATTTGTAACATCACATCCTTTTGGCCATATCACATCACATAGCATACCCTGCAAAAACAAGTTAGACGTCCTCTAATTGTTGTTGTAAGTTTTACGTGGCTGGTTAGGGTTTCTAGCAAGAATGCTTCTTACCTACATGACAGCCACAACATTGATATGCCAATGCTATTTACCCTTCATAAGGACCCTCTTCATCGAATCCGATCCGATTAAAGTGGGAGAGACAGACACCCACTAGCCACCTTATGCAACTAGTGCATGTCGGTCAGTGGAACCAGTCTCACGTAAGAGTACGTGTAAAGTTGGTTCGGGCCACTTCATCCCATGATGCCGCCGAATCAAGATAAGACTAGTAACGGCAAGCAATTGAAAAAATCAGCGCCCAAAACTTTTGTGTTCTACTCGTGCATAGAATCTACGCATAGAACCTTGGCTCGGATGCCACTGTTGGGGATCGTAGTAATTTCAAAAAAAATCCTACGCCATACAAGGATCTATCTATGGAGAAACCAACAACGATAGAGGTTGTAGAGCATCTTCATACCTTTGAAGATCACTAAGCGGAAGCGTTGCTAGAACGTGGTTGATGCAGTCGTACTTGCAACGATTCAGATCGCGGTGGATTCCGATCTATGCACCGAATGACGGTGCCTCCACATTCAACACACGTGCAGCCCGGTGACGTATCCAACGCCTTGATCCAGCAAGGAGGGAGGAGAGGTTGAGGAAGAGCTCCGGCAACACGACATCGTTGTGATAGTGGAGCTACGTGGCGACTCCGACAAAGCTTCGCTAAGCTATGCAAAGGGTGATACGTCTCCATCGTATCTACTTTTCCAAACTCTTTTGCCCTTGTTTTGGACTCTAATTTGCATGATTTGAATGGAACTAACCCGGACTGATGATGTTTTCAACACAATTGCCATGGTGTTGTTTTTGCGCAGAAATAGAAGTTCTCGGAATGACCTGGAAATTTACGAGGATTTTTTGTGGAATATATAAAAAATACTAGCGCAAGAATTACATGGAGACGCAGAGCCAGGAGCCCACAAGCCGAGGAGGCGCCCCCCCTGGCCGCGCCTGGCATGCTTGTGAGGCCCTCGTGGCTCCGCAGCCTCCAACTCCAGCTCTATATATTCTCTCTCGCCCAGAAAAAATTAAGAGAGAAGAGTTCATCGCGTTTCACGATACGAAGCCGCCGCCACCACCTGTTCTTCCTCTCGAGGGTAGATCTGGAGTCCGTTCTGGGCTCCGGAGAGGGAAATCGACGTCGTCGTCATCACCAACCATCCTTCATCGCCAACTCCATGATGCTCTTCACCGTTCGTGAGTAATCTCATCGTAGGCTTTCTGGACGGTGATGGGTTGGATGAGATCTATCATGTAATCGAGTTAGTTTTTATGGGGTTTGATCCCTAGTATCCACTATGTTCTAAGATTGATGTTGCTACTACTTTGCTATGCTTAATGCTTGTCACTAGGGCCCGGGTGCCATGATTTCAGATCTGAACCTATTATGTTTTCATCAATATATGTGTGTTCTTGATCCTATCTTGCAAGTTGTAGTCACCTACTATGTGTTATGACCCGGCAACCCCGGAGTGACAATAGCCGGAACCACTGTCGGAGATGACTATAGTATGAGGAGTACATGTATTCACTATGTGCTAATGCTTTGTTCCAGTTCTCTATTAAAAGGAGACCTTAATATCCCTTAGTTTCCATTAGGACCCCGCTGCCACGGGAGGGATGGACAATAGATGTCATGCAAGTTCTTTTCCATGAGCACGTATAACTAAATACGGAATACATGCCTACATTATACTGACGAACTGGAGCTAGTTACATATCACCCTATGTTATAACTGTTACATGATGAATGTCATCCGGCATATTTATCCATCACCGATCCAATGCCTACGAGTCTTTTCCTACTCGTCCTTGCTAAGTTACTTTACCGCTACTGTTGTCACTGCTGCTGCTCTCACTACTGCTACCGTTACTATCACACTACTTTGCTACTGAAACTTTGTTGCACATACTAAGTCTTTCAGGTGTGGTTGAATTGACAACTCAACTGCTAATACTCGAGAATATTCTTTGGCTTCCCCTTGTGTCGAATCAACAAATTTGGGTTGAATACTGTACCCTCGAAAACTGTTGCAATCCTCTACACTTGTGGGTTATCCAGACCTTTTTTTGGCGCCGTTGCCGGGGAAGCATAGCTCTATTCTCTGAATCACTTGAGATTTATGTCTGTTGATCACTATGAGGAATCCGAGAGATCCAAAAACTAAATCTTGCCCTCAACTACGAGGACAGGTAAGGAACTGCCATCTAGCCCTGCACTTGATTCACCTTCAGTTATGAGTAAATTTGCGACAACACCACGTGTTGGTAATTCTGATATGTCGCATGTGCCTGATGATGCTACTTCTGATATCCATGATGCTTATGATGATGCTTTGCTAGATAATGATTTGCCACTAGGTGCATTTCTTGATGCATAAATTACTAGAGTTACTGCTGAATGTGATGATACTTCTGAAACTGGTGAAATTATCGAAGTAGAACATGTTGTTACACTTGTTAGACCTAGCTCTCCTAGATATGAATTGCCTGATATACCTAAGGGTTATGTTATGGAGGGAGAGGTAGCTGAAGACTTCCTTGCTTGTAAAGATAGCTATGACCTTGAGAATTTATTGCGCAAGTGGAAAGAAAAATCTCTGAATGCTAGAATGAAATACGATCCTAAGTTTGCTACTTCGCCTATCTATGTTACTGATAAGGATTATGAATTCTCTGTCGATCCTGAGTTAATCACTTTGGTTGAATCTAATCATTTTCATGGTTATGAGTCTGAAACGGTTGTAGCACATCTTACCAAACTGCATGATATAGCCACCCTATTCACGAATGAGGAAAAGATTCGCCATTACTATATCCTTAAGTTGTTTCATTTCTCACTACAGGGTGATGATAAGACTTGGTTCACTTCTCTTGCTCCTGGTTGTGTGTGTAGTCCCCAGGATATGATTTACTACTTCTGTGAGAAATATTTTCCTGCCCATAAGAAACAAGTTGCCTTGCAGGATATATATAACTTTGTGCAAGTTGAAGAAGAAAGTCTCCCACAAGCTTGGGGGAGGCTTGCCCAGCTACTTAATGCTTTGCCTGATCACCCTCTTGAGAAAAATGAAATACTTGATATCTTTTATAATGGACTAACCGATGCTTCTAGGGACCAGCTAGATAGTTGTGTTGGTTGTGTTTTCAGGGAACGAACTGTGGAACGAGCTGAAATTCTATTGAATAATATCTTGAGCAATGATAATGCTTGGACTATTCCCGAACCACCTCTGAAGCCAACTCCGAAGAAAAGAGGTATTCTATTCCTCAGTCCAGAAGATATGCAAGAAGCCAAGAAATCTATGCAAGAAAAAGGCATTAAATCTAAAGATGTTAAGAATCTACCACCTATCGAAGAAATACATGGTCTTGATAACCCGACACAGGTAGTAGAGGTAAATTCTCTTCGTAGATTCAATGAGAGTGATATTCCTTATGATAAACTTGCTAGCTTATGCTTAGATGAATTTGCTAACTTTGTTGCCAAACAACAAAGTTTCAATGATTGTGTTAGCAGACAATTGAGACAAAATGCTCGTATGATAAATCATATAAGTGCTTGTGTGGATAGAAATGTCAATGATCTTACGCTTTTGAGTAAACATGACTCTATGGTCACTACTCAAGTAGAACAAGTACTTAAGGCTCAAAATGACTTTCTCAATGAGTTGAATGACAAGTCTGTTAGAGTTGTCACTAGAGGTGGTAGAATGACCTAGGAACCTTTGTATCTTGAGGGTCATCCTAAGAGAATTGAACAAGATTCTCAAGGAGTTAACACTGATGCACCTAGTCATCCTCGTATTAGGAAGAAAAAGAAAGATGATAGGAACTTGCATGCTAGCAAACCTGTTGCTGTTACACCCGAGAATCCAAATGATGTCTCTGCTTCTGATGCCGAAACACAATCTGGTGATGAACATGAGCCTAGTGATAATATTAATAGTGGTGTTCATGTTGATGCTCAACCTAGTAATGATAAGGATGTGGAGATTGAACGTGTTGTTGATCTTGATAACCCACAACCTAAGAACAAGAGATACGATAAGAACGACTTTATTACTAGGAAGCATGGTAAAGAAAGAGAACCATGGGTTCAGAAACCCATGCCCTTTCCTCCCAAACCATCCAAGAAAAAGGATGATGAGGATTTTGAGCGCTTTGTTGAAATGATTAGACCTGTCTTTTTGCAAATGCGTTTGACAGATATGCTCAAAATGTCTCCTTATGCTAAGTACATGAAAGATATTGTGACTAATAAAAGGAAGATACATGAGGTTGAGATTTCCACCATGCTCGCTAATTACACCTTCAAGGGTGGAACTCCTAAGAAACTAGGTGATCCCGGAGTGCCCACTATACCTTGCTCTATTAAAGGAAATTATGTTAGAACTGCTTTATGCGATCTTGGAGCCGGTGTTAGTGTTATGCCTCTCTCTCTCTCTCTTTATATCGTAGACTTGAATTGGATAATTGACACCTACTGAAATGTCTTTGCAAATGGTCGACAAATCAACTGCTTTTCCTATCGGCATTTGCGCGGATGTGTCTGTTGTGGTTGCTAATGTTACTATCTTAACAGACTTTGTTATTCTGGATATTCCCGAGGACGATTCCATGGCGGTCATCCTTGGAAGACCCTTTTTAAACACTGCAGGGGCTGTTATCGATTGCAACAAAGGCAATGTCACTTTCCATGTTAATGGTAATGATCATACAGTGCACTTTCCAAAGAAACAATATCGAGTTCATTGTATCAATGCTATTGAAAAATCTTCATCAATTCTTATTGGAACCTTTGAATGCCCTATACCTACTGTCAAGATGAAGTATGATTTACTTGTTGGGGATATGCACATCCCCATTGAGGTAACCTAGTGATTATTTGAAAATTCTCCGGTTTTATGTGATTCGAAAAAAGTTTGTCAAGCAGACTTGATCGACCTCATTGACGGATTTCTTTTGATGAGCATGAGATGGATGAATCTAGGAGTCACAACCTTCTGCTCCCAACTTTTACTTTCTGTTGTTTAGGAGAAAAATGATAAATTTAGCTTTATTTTTCCTGTTTTCTGCTTTTTTCGTCCCTTAGAAAAGTGACCCGAAAATAAAAGTTCTCCAATTGCCCTAAAATTCAAGTATGATTTTTCTGGAATATTAGAAAATTTCTGAGATAGAGAGCTAGTTAGGGGGATGCACCAGTGGGCCACAAGCCCAGGAGGCGCGGGCACCCCCCCTAGCCGCGCCTGGCAGGCTTGTGGGTCCCACGTGGCCCCCCTCCACTTATTCCAGCTCCCATCTCCTTCTCCTACCTCCAGAAAAAATCATTCCACAGCTCAAACCCATGCTCTTGCTCTTCTTGCTGCATTTTTGGATCTCCTTGTGCAAAGCCCCATTCACCAAACTATTTTGGGGAATTGTTCCTTGGTATGTGACTCCTCCATTGGTCCAATTAGTTTTTGTTCTAGTGCTTTATTCGTTACGTATTTTTGCTGTCTTGGTGACCCTGTTCTTGAGCTTTGCATGTTAATTTTAGTTGGTATCAAGTAGTTTTGATGCATGATATTGCCTCTAGGCACTTGTAGGAGTAGTTGCTATGAGTTTTGTTGAGCCTTGTTCACTTTTCTTTTGAGTCACTAAAAATTTCAGAAATTTTCAGAGAAAGAAAAAGGAAAAGATGAGGAGGTTCCTTAGAGGCTCTTCAAGCCATGACCCTAAGGAAGAGGAAAATGAGAAGAAGAAACCCAAGTATCCGGTCCCCCGAGTTGCAGAAGTTCGAGCGTGCGAGTGGCCAAGCGATGTGTTCTTACGTGTCACCGGTCTTTATGAGGATTTTTATTACTTGGTGGAGAACGCAGGCCTTACCGCATTTGTCGAAGATAAGTGTCCACAATACCTCCTCCTCACTAATATTTTCGTGCAAAGCTTTAATTTTTATCCAAGGAAGAGTCCTCCTATGGTTGAGTTCAAGTTATATGATATCCCCCAGCGCATGTCACTTCAGGATTTCTGCAATGTTTGCAATTTACCTTATGTTGGGGATATTCATGAACCTCGTCCACGGGACTTGGAGGCTTTCATTGATACTATTGTTGTAGGAGAGGAGAGAGGATTATCTTGAGCTAGAGTTGCTAGCGTACATTTTCCCGTGCTTCGGTATCTCTCATTATTCATGGGAAAATGTTTGATTGGCCATGGGAAAGCTGGGGCTCTTAGCTCCCAGATCTTGCGGTTTTGCGTGAAGCTCTTTATAATGATAAAACTTATAGCTTGGGCTCTATAGTGGCTCAACGGTTGAACACGAACCGTACTAAAGGCATTGTTTATGGAGGTATCTATGCTACCCGTCTTGCTAAACATTTTGAGATACCTATTAGACTGTACGAGGAAGAAGAGATGCTTCTTCCTGAGAGATATTTAGATTATGATAGCATGGTTCACCATGACTTTCTTGATAAAGATATAAATAAGAGGATGATTTATAACCTGGTATTTAGCCAGGGTACTCGTGAGACTATTACTTTGCCTGCTCCTTCTTTGTTCAATCTTCATCTAGGCAGGTACATTATTATACCCTCGGACATCTATGCATATTGGGGCATAGCGCCACCACAGGCGCCCGTGCCCGAGCTACCAGTCGAGTACCAAACGCCAGTTTATCAGTGGCAGCCAGAGGAGCTCACCCAGTAGTGGCACCCTGAGTACACTCCGGAGTACCCCGGAGACGGTTACTTCCCACCTTGGGAGTAGACCAACTTAGGCCAAAAGCCTAAGCTTGGGGGAGTACGTGTTTCTCACTGACTTTATATCCATGCTCACACTTTCACTTTGATAGTCAGTGTTCACACTTTGCCATTGTATCATCCATGCTAGTTTATTGCTTCTTCTCGCTTTCTTCTTGTGTGTTTGTTTAAATTTGAGAAAAACAAAAAAAATAGTTGTAAGTTTACTTTCCAGCTTGCTTAGTGGTGTTTAAAAGGAAAACCCAAAAAGATTTCCCGTTCTTCTTTTGCTTGTTGGGAGCTTTCACGTGTAAATAGTTTTCTTTGTCTTTGTGTCAAGGTAGAAGACCATGGTTAAAATGTTTAGTGGCTCTCGTATGCATTATTGTTTATCCGTCAAAGAGCCATATTACTTTGTCTTCTCCTCTGAATTTGCTTGCACATTCCAGCTTAGTCCAATGCATGAACACTCTCATTATTATCCACATCATTCGGTCGTGCAAGTGAAAGGCAATAATGACAATATATGATGAAGTGACTGAGCCTGTAAAAGCTGGTATGAACTCGACTTATTTTGTTTTTGTAAATATGACTAGCTCATCGTTCCTAATTCAGCATTGTTATGAGAGAAACATGTTTGCAATGACAACTTAGAGATCATAGTTGATGATGCCATGCTTAATTAGCTAGGAGCTTATAATGGTTTGTCTTGGATGCCAACATGAATTTCAAGATGATTATGATGTAGTATGATAGGATGGTATCTCCCTTTGAATGATTCAAGTGGCTTGACTTGGCACATGTTCACGCATGTAGTTGAAACAAAATCAACATAGCCTCTATGATATTCATGTTTATGGTGATTTATATCCTACTCATGCTTGCACTCAATGTTGGTTAATTTCAATGCATATTGATGACTGTTGTCGCTCTCTAGTTGGTCGCCTCCCAGTCTTTTGCTAGCCTTCACTTGTACTAAGCGGGAATACTGCTTGTGCATCCACTTCCATAAACCCAAAGTTGTTCCATCTGAGTCCACCATACCTACCTATATGCGGTATCTACCTGTCGTTCCAAGTAAATTTGCATGTGCCACTCTCTAAATCTTCAAGAAATAATCTGTTTTGTATGCCCGAACCGCTCATGTGGTGACAAGGGGCAGTCAGTATCTTCCATGCTAGGCGTGTTATCCTCGATATGTGTTTATTCACTATCACTCATGAGAAAGGGGCCGGTAATCGGAATGCCCAGTTCCATGCTCAAATCGAATATATAATTGCAAACAAAACTCCCCCTGGAATGTTGTTGGTACGGACGGCACCCGAGGATTCGGCTAGTTGTGGAATGTGACTGATCGGTGGTGGGGGAGTCAAAACTTTACTTTTCTGTTTGGGAACCGCCTTGTGTAGCATGGAAGATGGTGAAAACTCTTGGTCATCGCGTTGACAATGAAAGCATACCACCCAAAATTATTTATCTCTGTTTTAAAAGCTTGAGTTGTGGCACCTCTGCAAATCGATGCTTCCCTCTACGAAGGGCCTATCTATTTACGTTCCTGTTGATTCATCCTCTTCTTATAAAAGGCACCAGTTAGAGAGCACCTCCATCATTTTTATGCTTTGCTACTAATTGATATTGAGTATGACTGTGACTGGACATTCTTTGCCATGAATTACAATGTTCAGTTAGCCCTTGGTCTTTGAAGGTTCTTTGCATTTATGTTTTGCGGTCTCAGAAAGGGCTAGCGAGATACCATCTGTTCATATTGTTTTCATGTTTTTTTTGATTGAAGTGTTGACATTTGAAACCTATCATTATTGCTCGCTAGTTGATTATGCCATTGATATGAGTACACCATGAGACCTAAATGTTATTGCTTATGTGGTTAGCTTATGATCTTGCTGAAAATTTGAATATGAGTTAGACATAATTACAACAACAAGATCAAACATAGTTCGTAAAAGTTTTTCTTTTGTCTCTTTCAGTTTGTCAACTGAATTGCTTGAGGACAAGCAAGGATTTAAGCTTGGGGGAGTTGATACGTCTCCATCGTATCTACTTTTCCAAACTCTTTTGCCCTTGTTTTGGACTCTAATTTGCATGACCTGAATGGAACTAACCCGGACTGACGTTGTTTTCAGCAGAATTGCCATGGTGTTGCTTTTGCGCAGAAATAAAAGTTCTCGGAATGACCTGGAAATTTACGAGGATTATTTGTGGAATATATAAAAAATACTGGTGCAAGAATTACCTGGAGACACGGAGCAAGGAGCCCACAAGCCCAGGCGACGCGGGCCCCCCTGGCTGCGCCTGGCAGGCTTGTGAGGCCCTCGTGGCTCCGCAGCCTCCAACTCCAGCTCTATATATTCTCTCTCGCCCAGAAAAAATTAAGAGAGAAGAGTTCATCGCGTTTCATGATATGGAGCCGCCGCCACCACCTGTTCTTCCTCTGGAGGGCAGATCTGGAGTCCTCTGGGCTCCTGAGAGGGGAAATCGACGCCGTCATCATCACCAACCATCCTTCATGCCAATTCCATGATGCTCTTCACCGTTCGTGAGTAATCTAATCGTAGGTTTGCTGGACGGTGATGGGTTGGATGAGATCTATCATGTAATCGAGTTAGTTTTGATGGGGTTTGATCCCTAGTATCCACTATGTTCTAAGATTGATGTTGCCACTACTTTGCTATGCTTAATGCTTGTCACTAGGGCCCGAGTGCCATGATTTCAGATCTGAACCTATTATGTTTTCATCAATATATGTGTGTTCTTGATCCTATCTTGCAAGTTGTAGTCACCTACTATGTGTTATGACCCGGCAACCCCGGAGTGACAATAGCCGGAACCACTCCGAGAGATGACCATAGTATGAGGAGTTCATGTATTCACTATGTGCTAATTTTTTTTCCGGTTCTCTATTAAAAGTAGACCTTTGTTGGAAATATGCCCTAGAGGCAATAATAAAATGGTTATTATCATATTTCCTTGTTCATGATAATCGTCTATTGTTCATGCTATAGTTGTATTAACAGGAAACAGTAATACATGTGTGAATAAATAAATCACAATGTGTCCCTAGCAAGCCTATAGTTGGCTAGCTCATTAATCAATAGATGATCATGGTTTCCTGATCATGGGCATTAGATGTCATTGATAACGGGATCACATCATTGGGAGAATGATGTGACGGACAAGACCCAATCCTAAGCATAGCAGTAGATCGTATTGTTTGTATGCTAAAGCTTTTCTAATGTCAAGTGTCTTTTACTTCGACCGTGAGATTGTGCAACTCCCGGATACCGTAGGAGTGCTTTGGGTGTATCAAACGTCACAACGTAACTGGGTGACTACAAACGTGCACTACGGGTACCTCCGAAAGTGTCTGTTGGGTTGGTACGAATCGAGATCGGGATTTGTCACTCCTTGTGACGGATAGGTATCTCTGGGCCCACTCGGTAGAACATCATCATGAGCTCAATGTGACTAAGGAGTCAGTCACAGGATGGCGTGCTACGGAATGAGTAAAGAGACTTACCGGTAACGAGATTGAACAAGGTATAGGTATACTAACGATCGAATCTCGGGCAAGTTCTATACCGACAGACAAAGGGAATTGTATACGGGATAAATTGAATCCTTGACATCGTGGTTCATTCGATGAGATCATCATGGAACATGTGGGAGCCACCATGGGTATCCAGATCCCGCTGATGGTTATTGGCCGGAGAGTGTCTCGGTCATGTCTGCATGATTCCCGAACCCGTAGGGTCTACGCACTTAAGGTTCGATGACGCTAGGTGTTGGAAATATGCCCTAGAGGCAATAATAAATTAGTTATTATTATATTTCTTTGTTCATGATAATCGTTTATTATCCATGCTATAATTGTATTGACTGGAAACACAATACTTGTGTGGATACATAGACAAAACACTGTCCCTAGTAAGCCTCTAGTTGACTAGCTCGTTGATCAAAGATGGTCAAGGTTTCCTGACCATAGGCAAGTGTTGTTACTTGATAACGGGATCAAATCATTAGGAGAATCATGTGATGGACAAGACCCAAACTATGGACGTAGCATATTGATCGTGTCGTTTTATTGCTATAGTTTTCTGTGTGTCAAGTATTTGTTCCTATGACCATGAGGTCATATAACTCACTGGCACCGGAGGAATACCTTGTGTGTATCAAACGTCACAACGTAACTGGGTGACTATAAAGATGCTCTACATGTATCTCCGAAGGTGTCCGTTGAGTTAGTATGGATCAAGACTAGGATTTGTCACTCCGTGTGACGGAGAGGTATCTCGGGGCCCACTCGGTAATACAACATCACGCACAAGCCTTGCAAGCAATGTGACTTAGTGTATGTCACGGGATCTTGTATTACAGAACGAGTAAAGAGACTTGCCGGTAAACGAGATTGAAATAGGTATGCGGATACCGACAATCGAATCTCGGGCAAGTAACATACCGAAGGACAAAGGGAATGACATACGGGATTATATGAATCCTTGACACTGAGGTTCAACCGATAAGATCTTCGGAGAATATGTAGGATCCAATATGGGCATTCAGGTCCCGCTATTGGATATTTACCGAGGAGTCTCTCGGGTCATGTCTACATAGTTCTCGAACCCGAAGTGTCTGCACACTTAAGGTTCGACAATGTTTTATTCATATTTGAGTTATATGGTTGGTTAACGAATGTTGTTCGGAGTCCCGGATGAGATCACGAACATCACGAGGGTTCCGGGAATGGTCCGGAGACGAAGATTGATATATAGGATGACCTCATTTGATTACCGGAAAGTTTTCGGCATTACCTGGAATGTACCGGGAGTGACGAATGGGTTCCGGATGTTCACCGGGGGGGCAACCCACCCGGGGGAAGCCCGTAGGCCTTAGGGCTGCTGCACCAGCCCTTAGTGGGCTGGTGGGCAAGCCCAAGAGGGACCTTGCGCAGGAGAGAAGAAAAATCAAAGAGAAAGGGAAAAAAAAGTGGGAAGTGGGAAAATAAAGGACTCCACCTTTCAATCCTAGTTGGACTAGGATTGGAGGAGGACTCCTCCTCCCCCCCTTCGGCCGACCCCTTGGGGCTCTCTTGAGCCTCAAGGCAGGTCCCTCCCCCTCCCTCCTATATATACTGAGGTATTAGGGCTGATTTGAGACAACTTTGCCACGGCAGCCCGACCACATACCTCTACGGTTTTTCCTCTATATCGTATTTCTGTGGAGCTCGGGCGGAGCCCTGCTGAGATAGATCACCACCAACCTCCGGAGCGCTGTCACGCTGCCGAAGAACTCGTCTACCTCTCCGTCTCTCTTGCTGGATCAAGAAGGTCGAGATCATCCTCGAGATGTACATGTGCTGAACGCGGAGGTGCCGTCCGTTCGGCACTAGATCGGAGCAGATCGTGGGACGGTTCGCGGGGCGGATCGAGGGACGTGAGGACGTTCCACTACATCAACTGCGTTTCTTAACGCTTCCTGCTATGCGATCTACAAGGGTACGTAGTTTTGAAATCCGCTCTCGTAGATGGACATCACCATGATAGGACTTCGTGCGCGTAGGAAAATTTTTGTTTCCCATGCGACGTTCACCAACAGTGGCATCATGAGCTAGGTTCATGCGTAGATGTTATCTCGAGTAGAACACAAAAGTTTTTGTGGGTGGTGATGTGCGATTTGCTGCCCTCCTTAGTCTTTTCTTGATTCCGCGGTATTGTTGGATCGAAGTGGCTCGGACCGACATTACTCGTACGCTTACGAGAGACTGGTTTCATCACTATGAGCAACATCGTTGCTCAAAGATGACTGGCGAGTGTCGGTTTCTCCAACTTTAGTTGAATCGGATTTGACCGAGGAGGTCCTTGGAGAGAGGTTAAATAGCAATTCATACATCTCCGTTGTGGTGTTTGCGTAAGTAAGATGCGATCCTACTAGATACACATGGCAACCACGTAAAACATGCAACAACAATTAGAGGACATCTAACTTGTTTTTGCAGGGTATGCTTGTGATGTGATATGGCCAACGACGTGATGTGATATATTGGATGTATGAGATGATCATATTGTAATAGTTAATATTGACTTGCACGTCGACGGTACGGCAACCGGCAGGAGCCATAGGGTTGTCTTTAAACTAACGTTTGTGTTTGCAGATGCGTTTACTATATTGCTAGGAAGTAGCTTTAGTAGTAATAGCATAAGTAGCACAACAACCCCGATGGCGACATGTTGATGGAGATCATGATGATGGAGATCATGGTGTGGCGCCGGTGACAAGAAGATCGTGCCGGTGCTTTGGTGATAGAGCTCAAGAAGCACATGATGATGGCCATATCATGTCACTTATGAATTGCATGTGATGTTAATCCTTTTATGCACCTTATTTTGCTTAGAACGACGGTAGCATTATGAGGTGATCTCTCACTAAAATTTCAAGACGAAATTGTGTTCTCCCCGACTGTGCACCGTTGCTACAGTTCATCGTTTCGAGACACCACGTGATGATCGAGTGTGATAGACTCAACGTTCACATACAACGGGTGCAAAACAGTTGCACACGCGGAACACTCGGGTTAAACTTGACGAGCCTAGCATGTGCAGACATGGCCTCTGAACACAAGAGACCGAAAGGTCGAGCATGAATCATATAGTTGATATGATTAGCATAGAGATGCTTAGCACTGAAACTGTTCTCGACTCACGTGATGATCGGACTTGAGATAGTGGATTTGGATCATGTACCACTCAAATGACTAGAGAGATGTACTTTTTGAGTGGGTGTTCTTAAGTAATATGATTAATTGAACTAATTATCATGAACATAGTCTAATGGTCTTTGAAAATTAAGATGTAGCTTGCGCTATAGCTCGACTGTTTTTATATGTTCCTAGAGAAAATTTAGTTGAAAGTTCATAGTAGGAACTTTGCGGACTTAGTCCGTAAAACTGAGGATTGTCCTCATTGCTGCGCAGAAGGCTTATGTCCTTAATGCACCACTCAGTGTGTTGCACCTCGAGCGTCGTCTGTGGATGTTGCGAACGTCTGACATACACGTTTTTTATGACTACGTGATAGTTCAGTGCGCAATACTTAATGGCTTAGAAGCAAGGCGCCGAAGACATTTTGAAAATGTCGCAGAACATAAGAGATGTTCAAGGAGATGAAATTGAGATTTCATGCTCATGCCCTTGTTGAGAGATATAAGACCTCCGACAAGATTCTTTGCCTACAAAGTAAAGGAGAACAGCTCAAATCATTGAGCATGTTCTCAGATATTCTGAGTACAACAATTGCTTGAATCAAGTGGGAGTTAATCTTCCAAATGAGATAGTGATGGTTCTCCAAAATCACTGCCACTAAGCTACTAGACCTCCGTGATGAACTTTAACATATTAAGGATAGATACAATGATCCTTGAGCGATTCGCGATGTTTGACACTGTGAAAGTAGAAATCAAGAAGGAGCATCAATAGTTGATGGTTAGTAAAAACCACTAAGTTTCAAGAAAGGCAAGGGCTAGAAGGGATACTTCGTAAAATGGCAAAATAGTTGTTGCACTAATGAAGAGACCCAAGATTAAACCCAAACCCGAGACTAAGTGCTTCTGTTATGAGGGGAACGGTCACTGAGGCGGAGCTACCCTAGATGCTTGGTAGATAAGAAGGCTAGCAAAGTCAACAGAAGTATATTTGATATACATGATGTTGATGTGTACTTTACTAGTACTCCTAGTAGCACGAGGGAATTGGATACTGGTTCGGTTACTAAGTGATTAGTAACACGAAATGAAAGCTACGGAATAAACGGAGACTAGCTAAAGGCGAGGTGACGATACGTGTTGGAAGTGTTTCCAAGGTTGATATGATCAAACGTCGCACGCTCCCTCTACCATCGGGATTGGTGTTAAACCTAAATAATTGTTATTTGGTGCTTGCGTTAAGCATGAACATGATTGGATCGTGTTTATTGCAATACGATTATTCATTTAAAAAGAATAATGGTTACTCTATTTGCTTGAATAATCACCTTCAATGGTTTATTGAATCTCGATCGTAGTGTTACACATGTTCATGATATTGGTACCAAAAGATACAAGGTAATGATGATAGTACCACTTACTTGTGGCACTGCCGCTAGAGTCGTGTTGGTATAAATTGCATGAAGAGGCTCTATACTGATGGATCTTTATACTCACTTGATTTTGAATCACTTGTGACATAAAAATCATACCATATGAGCAAGGCCTTGTTTTCATTGAGATGAGACAAGATAGTAACTTGTTGGAAGTAATACATTTTAATGTATGCAGTCCAATGGGTGCTGAGGCACACAGTGGATATCATTATGTTCTTACTTCAATGACGATTTGAGTAGATACAGAAGTATTTACTTAATGAATCACAAGTCTGAAATACTAAAAAAGTTCAACTCTGTTTCAGAGTGAAGTTCGTCGTAACAAGAGGATAAACTGTCTACGATATGATCATAGAGATGAATATTTGAGTTGCGAGTTTTGGTACACAATTAAGACAATGTGGAAGTTGTTTCGCAAGTCATGCCACCAAGAACACCATGGTGTGATGGTGTCATAGCCGCGACCTATTTGATATGGTGCATGCTATGATGTCTCTTATCGAATTACCACTATCATTTATGGGTTATGCATTAGAGACAACCGCATTCACTTTAAATAGGAAAGTTTGGGTTATGCATTAGAGACACAGTATAGACTGAGGTTTAGAGAAATCTAAGCTGTCGTTTCTTGAAAGTTTGGGGCTGTGACACTTATGTGAAAAAGTTTCAGTCTGATAAGCTCGAACCCAAAGCGGATAAATGCATCTTCATAGGATATCCAAAACAGTTGGGTACATCTCCTATCTCAGATCCGGAAGCAAAGTGTTTGTTTCTAGAAACGGGTCCTTTCTCGAGGAAAGGTTTCTCTCGAAAGAATTGAGTGAGAGGGTGGTGGAACTTGATGAGCTTAGTGAACCGTCACTTCAACCAGTGTGTAGCAGGACACAGGAAAATGTTCCTGTGGTGCCTACACCAATTGAAGTGGAAGCTGTCGATGGTGATCATTAGAGCTTCAGATCAAGTTACTACAAACCTCGTAGGTCCACAAAGGTCGCGTACTACTACAGAGTGGTACGGTAACCCTGTCTTGGAGGTCATGTTGTTGAACAACAATGAACCTACGAGTGATGGAGAAGCAATGGTGGGCCCGAATTCCGACAAATGGCTGGAGGCCATGAAATCCGAGAGAGAATCCATGTATAAAACAAAGTGTAGACTTTGGAAGAACTGCTTGATGGTAGTAAGACTATTAAGTAAAGATGGATCTTTAAAAGGAAGACAGACAATGATGGTGATAAGTCACTATTTAGAAAAGCTCGACTTGTCGCAAAGATGTTTTTGACAAGATCAAAGAGTTGACTATGATGTGACTTTCTCACTTGTAGCGATGCTAAAAGTTTGTTGGAATTATGTTAGTAGTTGCTGCATTATTTGTGAAATATTGCACATAAGAAGTCAAAACATTGTTTCCTCGACGGTTTCCTTGAGGAAAGATTGTATGTGATACAATCAGAATGTTTTGTCGATCCTAAGGATACTAACAAGTATGCAAGCTCCAGCGATCCTTCAATGGACTGGTGCAAGCATCTCGGAGTTGGAATATACACTTTGATGAGATGATCAAAGATTTTGGGTTTGTACAAGGTTTATGAGAAACTTGTATTTCCAAAGAAGTGAGTGGGAGCACTATAGAATTTCTGATAAGTATATGTGGTTGACATATTGTTGATCAGAAGTAATGTAGAATTCCTTTGAAGCATAAAAGGTTGTTTGAAAGGAGTTTTTCAAAGGAATACCTGGATTGAGCTACTTGAACGTTGAGCATCAAGATCTATGGAGATAGATCGAACACTTAATAGAAGTTTCAACAAGATGCATGCCTTGACAAGTTTTTGAAGGAGTTCAAAATAGATCAACAAAGAAGGAGTTCTTGACTGTGTTGTAAGGTGTGAATTTGAGTAAGACTCAAAACCCGACCACGGCAGAATAAAGAGAATAGACGAAGGTCGTCTTCTATGCCTTGGCAGTAGACTCTAAAGTATGCCATGCTGAGTACCGCACCTGATGTGTGCCTTGCAACAAGTTTGTTACGAGGTACAGAGAGTGATCCAGGATTGAATCACTGATCAGCGGTCAAAGTTATCCTTAGTAACTAAATGGACTAAGGAATTTTTCTCGATTATGGAGGTGGTTAAAGAGTTCGTCGTAAAGGGTTACGTCGATGCAAGCTTTGACACTAATCCGAATAACTATGAGTAGTGAAACGGATTCGTATAGTAGAGTAGATATTTGGAGTATTTCCGAATAGCACGTAGTAGCAGCATCTATAAGATGACATAAAGATTTGTAAAGCTCACTCGGATTTGAAAGGGTTCAGTACCATCGACTAAAACCTCTCTCACAAGCAATACGTGATCAAACCCCAGAACTGTAAGGGTGTTGGATTCGTTAGAATCACATAGTGATGTGGACTAGATTATTGACTCTAGTGCAAGTGGGAGACTGTTGGAAATATGCCCTAGAGGCAATAATAAATTAGTTATTATTATATTTCTTTGTTCATGAGAATCGTTTATTATCCATGCTATAATTGTATTGATTCGAAACACAATACTTGTGTGGATACATACACAAAACACTGTCCCTAGTAAGCCTCTAGTTGACTAGCTCGTTGATCAAAGATGGTCAAGGTTTCCTGACCATAGGAAAGTGTTGTTACTTAATAACGGGATCACATCATTACGAGAGTCATGTGATGGACAAGACCCAAACTATGAACGTAGCATATCGATCGTGTCGTTTTATTGCTATAGTTTTCTGCGTGTCAAGTATTTGTTCCTATGACCATAAGATCATATAACTTACTTGCATCGGAGGAATACCTTGTGTGTATCAAACGTCAAAACGTAACTGGGTGACTATAAAGATGTTGTACAGGTATCTCCGAAGGTGTCCGTTGAGTTAGTATGGATCAAGACTGGGATTTGTCACTCCGTGTGACGGAGAGGTATCTCGGGGCCCACTCGGTAATACAACATCACACACAAGCCTTGCAAGCAATGTGACTTAGTGTATGTCATGGGATCTTGTATTACGAAACGAGTAAAGAGACTTGCCGGTAAACGAGATTGAAATAGGTATGCGGATACCGACGATCGAATCTCGGGCAAGTAACATACCGAAGGACAAAGGGAATGGCATACGAGATTATATGAATCCTTGACACTGAGGTTCAACCGATAAGATCTTCAGAGAATATGTAGGATCCAATATGGGCATCCAGGTCTCGCTATTGGAAATTGACCAAGGAGTCTCTCGGGTCATGTCTACATAGTTCTCGAACCCGCAGGGTCTGCATACTTAAGGTTCGACGATGTTTTATGTGTATTTGAGTTATATGGTTGGTTACCGAATGTTGTTCGGAGTCCCGGAGGAGATCAGAGACGTCAAGAGGGTTTCCGAAATGGTCCGGAGAAGAATATTGATATATAGGATGACCTCATTTCATTACCGGAAAGTTTTCGGCATTACCGGGAATGTACCGGGAGTGACGAATGTGTTCCAGATGTTCACCGGGGGGGCAGCCCACCCGGGGAAGCCCATAGGCCTTAGGGGTGCCACACCAGCCCTTAGTGGGCTGGTGGGCAAGCTCAAAGGGGTCCTTGCGCAGGAGAGAAGAAAAAACAAAGAGAAAAGGAAAAAGGGGGAAGTGGGAAAATAGAGAAGGACTCCACCTTCCAATCCTAGTTGGACTAGGATTGGAGGAGGACTCCTCCTGCCCCCTTCGGCCGACCCCTTGGGGCTCTCTTGAGCCTCAAGGAAGGTCCCTCCCCCTCCCTCCTATATATACTGAGGTATCAGGGCTGATTTGAGACAACTTTGCCACGGCAGCCCGACCACATACCTCCACGGTTTTTCCTCTAGATAGTATTTCTGCGGAGCTCGGGCAGAGCACTGCTGAGATAGATCACCACCAACCTCTGGAGCGCCGTCACACTGCCGGAGAACCCATCTACCTCTCCGTCTCTCTTGTTGGATCAAGAAGGCCGAGATCATCGTCGAGCTGTACGTGTGCTGAACGCGGAGGTGCCGTCCGTTTGGCACTAGATCGGAGCGGATCGTGGGACGGATCGCGGGACGGTTCGTCGGACGGTTCGCGGGGCGGATCGAGGGACATGAGGACGTTCCACTACATCAACCGCTTTTCTTAACGCTTCCTGCTATGCGATCTACAAGGGTACGTAGATCGAAAATCCCCTCTCGTAGATGGACATCACCACCATAGGTCTTCGTGCGCGTAGGAAAATTTTTGTTTCCCATGTGACGTTCACCAACACTAGGGTTATAGGGAATTGTTATACGAGGTTACCGAAGGTTGTTCGGAGTCCTGGATGAGATCCCAGACGTCACGAGGAGCTCCGGAATGGTCCGGAGGTAAAGATTGATATATAGGATGGATGGGTTTGGACGCCAGAAATGTTTCGGGCACCACCGGCAAAGTGTCAGGACCGCCGGAAGGGTTCCAGAGGCCCACCAGGAGGGGCCAGAAGCCCCGGAGGGCTACGTGGGCCAAGTGCGAGAGGGAACCAGCCCCTAGGTGGGCTGGTGTGCCCCCCACACCCAGCCCATGCGCACCAAAGAGGGAGGGAGGGGAAACCCTAGGCGCCGGTGGGCCTAAGGCCTAGCTAGGGGTGCGCCCCCGCTCTCCCTGCCCTGGCCGCCGACCCCTCTCCCATCTGGGCTCCAGCACCACCTAGGGTGGGAACCCTAGGGGTGGCGCATCCCCTCCCCTTCTCCTATATATAGAGGGTTTTGGGGCTGTTTTACACACAATTTTCCATCTCCCTCGGCGCAACCCTGCTTCCCTCCTTCCTCCTCTCCCACGGTGCTTGGCGAAGCCCTGCCGGGAGACCTCGTCTCTCCATCGACACCACGCCGTCGTGCTGCCGGAGATCTTCCCCAACCTCTCTCTCCTCCTTGCTAGATCAAGGTGTGGGAGACATCATCGGGTTGCACGTGTGTTGAATGCGGAGGTGTCGTGGTTCGGCACTAGAACGGAATCACACCGCGATCTGAATCGCCGCGAGTACGACTCCATCAACCGTGTTCTTGCAATGCTTCTGCTTAGAGATCTTCAAAGGTATGAAGATGCATTCACCCCTCTCTCGTTGCTGGTCTCTCCATAGGAAGATCTGAATATGGCGTAGGAAAATTTTGAATTTATGCTACGTTACCCAACAGTGGCATCCGAGCCAGGTTTTCTATGCGTAGATTCTATGCACGAGTAGAACACAAAAGGTTGTGGGCGATGATTTGTCAATTTCTTGCTGCTACTAGTCTTATTCTTTTCCGGCGTTATTGTGGGATGAAGTGGCCCGGACCAACCTTACACGTACGCTTACGTGAGACAAGTTCCACCGACAGACATGCACACCGTGTATAAAGGTGGCTAGCGGGTGTCTGTTTCTCCCACTCTAGTCGGATTGGATTTGATGAAAAGGGTCCTTATGAAGGGTAAATAGCTTTGGCATATCATCGTTGTGGCTGTCACGTAGGTAAGAAGGCGTTCTTGCTAGAAACCCAAATTAGCCACGTAAAACTTGCAGCAACAATTAGAGGACGTCTATCTTGTTTTTGCAGGGTTTGACATGTGATGTGATATGGCCAAAGTTGTGATGTTGCATGTGTGATGTATGAGATGATCATGTTATTGTAATAGGATTCACGACTTGCATGTCAATGAGTATGACAACCGGCAGGAGCCATAGGAGGTGTCTTAATTTATTGTATGAGATGCAACACCATGTGTTTACTACTTTTACTTCAGTGCTAACGGTTAGCTATAGTAGTAGTGGTAGTAGTAGTTGGAGTGACGACTTCACAGAGACACGATGATGGAGATCATGGTGTCATGCCGGTGACAATGATGATCATGCGATGCCTGAAGATGGAGATCGAAAGAGCAAAGATGATAATGGCCATATCATGTCACTATATGATTGCATGTGATGTTTATCGTGTTTTTGATCTTATTGCTTAGAACGACAGTAGCATGATAAGATGATCCCTCTTAAAAATTTCGAGAACGTATTCCCCTAAGTGTGCACCGTTGCGAAGGATCGTTGTCTCGAAGCACCACGTGATGATCGGGTGTGATAGATTCTAACCTTCGCATACAACGGGTGTAAGCCAAATTTACACACGCGAAACACTTAGGTTGACTCGACGAGCTTAGCATGTACATACATGACCTCGAATACAAGAGACCGAAAGGTCGAACATGAGTCGTATGGTTGAATACGATCAGCATGAAGTTGCTCACCATGACGACTAGTCCGTCTCACGTGACGATCGGACACGGGTTAGTCAACATGGATCATGTATCACTTAGATGACTAGAGGGATGTCGATTTAAGTGGGAGTTCATACTTAATTTTATTAAATGAACTTAATTGTCATGAAATTAGTCTAAAAGTTGTCTTTATAAATATTGTACACGGCCAACGTCAACCTCAACTTCAACGCATTCCTAGAGTAAAACAAGCTGAAAGATGATGGTAGAAACTATGCGGACTCGGTCCGCAACTTGAAGCTCATCCTTGAAGCAGCTAAAAAGGCATATGTCCTTGATGCGCCGCTAGGTGACCCTCGTGCTCCTGCAGCAGCCTAGGACATTCTGAACGTCTGGCAAACGCGGAGTGA
This sequence comes from Hordeum vulgare subsp. vulgare, assembly GCF_904849725.1. Lineage (NCBI taxonomy): Eukaryota > Viridiplantae > Streptophyta > Magnoliopsida > Poales > Poaceae > Hordeum > Hordeum vulgare. The sequence goes on from NC_058522.1 coordinate 457,598,067, forward strand.
CGACTACTCTCTGGTTAGGTGTGGCATGTTATACAGTTTGGAAACGGGGCTCCAAAGGCGTTTTGAGAAACATGATGCATATGAGATGTTCCAAGAGCTGAAACTAGTTTTTCAAGCTCATGCCCGTGTTGAGAGATATGAAGTATCCAACAAGTTCTTTAGCTAAAAGATGGAGGAGAACAGTTCTGTCAGTGAGCACATACTCAAAATGTCTGGGTTACACGGTCGTCTGACTTCACTTGGAGTCGAACTTCCGGATGACGCTATAATTGACAGAATCCTCCAGTCTCTCCCACCAAGTTACAAAGGTTGTGTGCTGAACTACAACATGCAAGGGATGGAAAAGACCATTCCTGAGTTGTACTCGATGCTCAAGTCTGCAGAAGTAGAAATGAAGAAAGAGCATCAAGTGTTGATGGTCAATAAGACCACCAGTTTCAAGAAAGGCAAAGGTAAGAAGAACTTCAAGAAAGACGGCAAAGCCGTTGCCGCGCCCGGTAAGCAAGATGCCAGGAAGAAGAAAAAGAATGGACCCAAGCCTGAGACTGAGTACTTCTATTGCAAGGGAAAAAGGTCACTGGAAGCGGAACTGCCCCAAGTACTTAGCGGACAAGAAGGCCGGCAACGTTAAAGGTATATATGATATACATGTTATTGATGTGTACCTTACCAGCGCTCGTAGTAGCCCCTGGGTATTTGGTATCGGTGTTGTTGCTCACATTTGCAACTCAAAGCGAGAACTGTGGGATAAGCGGAGACTGGCCAAGGACGAGGTGACGATGCGCGTCGGGAATGGCTCCAAGGTCGATGTGATCGCCGTCGGCACGCTACCTCTACATCTACCGTAGGGATTAGTTTTAAACCTTAATAATTGTTATTTAGTACCATATTTGAGCATGAATATTGTATCAGGGTCTTGCTTAATGCGAGACGGCTACTCATTTAAGTCAGAGAATAATGGTTGTTCCATTTATATGAGTGATATGTTTTATGGTCATGCTCCGCTGGTGAATGGTTTATTCTTGATGAATCTCGATCGTGATGTTACACATATTCATAGTGTGAGTACCAAAAGATGTAAAGTTGATAATGATAGTCCCACATACTTGTGGCACTGCCGCCTTGGTCATATTGGTGTTAAGCGCATGAAGAAGCTCCATACTGATGGACTATTGGAGTCTCTTGCTTTGAATCATTTGACACATGCGAACCGTGCCTCATGGGCAAGATGACTAAGACTCCATTCTCAGGAATAATGGAGAGAGCGACCGACTTATTGGAAATAATACATACTGATGTGTGTGGTCCAATGAACGTTGAAGCTCGCGGTGGCTACCGTTATGTTCTCACTCTCACCAATGATTTGAGTAGGTGTGGGTATATCTACTTGATGAATCACAAATCTGAGACATTTGAAAAGTTCAAGGAATTTCAGAGTGAGGTTGAGAATCAACATGACAGGAAAATTAAGTGTCTACGATCTGATCATGGAGGAGAATATTTGAGTCACGAGTTTGGCACACACCTAAGGAAGTGTGGAATCGTTTCACAACTGACGCCGCCTGGCACACCGCAACGCAACGGAGTGTCTGAACGTCGTAATCGCACTTTATTAGATATGGTATGATCTATGATGTCTCTTACCGACTTACCGCTATCATTTTGGGGATACGCATTAGAAAATGCAGCATTCACTTTAAATAGGGCACTGTCTAAATCCGTTGAGACAACACCGTATGAACTATGGTTTGGCAAGAAACCTAAGCTGTCGTTTCTTAAAGTTTGGGGCTGCGATGCTTATGTGCAGAAACTTCAACCAGAGAAGCTCGAACCCAAAGCGGAGAAATGTGTATTCATAGGATACCCTAAGGAAACTATTGGGTATACCTTCTATCTTAGATCCAAAGGTAAAACCTTTGTTGCCAAGAACGGATCCTTTCTAGAGAAAGAGTTTCTCTCGAAAGAAGTAAGTGGGAGGAAAGTAGAACTTGATGAGGTAATTACACCCCCTCTCGAACCGGAGAGTAGCACAACGCGGGAAATTGTTCCTATGGCACCTACGCCAACTGAAGAGGAAGTTAATGATGATGATCATGAAGCTTCGGATCAAGTTGCCACTGAACCGCGAAGGTCCACAAGGGTACGCTCCGCACCAGAGTGGTACGGCAACCCTGTGATGGAAATCATGTTGTTAGACAACGGTGAACCTTCGAACTATGAAGAAGCAATGGCGGGCCCGGATTCCAACAAATGGCTTGAGGCTATGAAATCCGAGATAGGATCCATGTATGAGAAAAAAGTATGGACTTTGGTGGACTTGCCTGATGATCGGCGAGCCATAGAAAACAAATGGATCTTCAAGAAGAAGACTGATGCAAACAGCAATGTGACCGTTTATAAAGCTTGACTTGTCGCAAAGGGTTTTCGACAAATTCAAGGAGTTGACTACGAAGCGACTTTCTCTCCTGTAGCGAAGCTGAAGTCAGTCCGAATCATGTTAGCAATTGCCGCTTTTCATGATTATGAAATTTGGCAAATGGACGTCAAAACAGTGTTCCTTAACGGGAATCTTAAGGAAGAGTTGTATATGATGCAACCAGAAGGTTTTGTCAACCCTAAGGGTGCTAACAAAGTGTGCAAGCTCCAACGCTCCATCTATGGGCTGGTGCAAGCATACCGGAGTTGGAACATTCGCTTTAATGAGGTGATTAGAGTGTTTGGGTTCATACAGGTTTATGGAGAAGCCTGTCTGTACAAGAAAGTGAGTGGGAGCTCTGTATCTTTCCTCATACTGTATGTGGATGACATATTATTGATGGGGAATAATATAGAGATGTTGGAGAGCATAAAGGCCTATTTGAACAACAGTTTTTCGATGAAGGACCTTGGAGAAGCTGCATACATATTAGGCATCAAGATCTATAGAGATAGATCGAGACGCCTCATAGGTCTTTCGCAAAGTACATACCTTGACAAGATATTGAAGAAGTTCAATATGGAAAACTCAAAGAAGGGGTTCTTGCCAGTTTTGCAAGGTATGAGATTGAGTAAAACTTTGTCACCGACCACGGCAGCAGATAGAGAGAAGATGAGTATTGTCCCCTACGCTTCAGCTGTAGGCTCTCTAATGTATGCCATGCTGTGTACCAGACCTGATATAAACCTTGCAATAAGTTTGGTAGGGAGGTACCAAAGTGATCCCGGTATGGAACACTGGACAGCGGTCAAGAATATCCTTAAGTACCAGAAGAGGACTAAGGAGATGTTTCTCGTTTATGGAGGTGACGAAGAGCTCGTCGTAAAGGGTTACATCGATGCTAGCTTTGACACAGATCCGGATGACTCTAAGTCACAGACCAGATATGTGTATGTTTTGAATGGTGGGGCAGTGAGCTGGTGCAGCAGCAAGCAAGAAGTCGTGGCAGCATCTACATGTGAAGCGGAGTACATAGCTGCTTCATAAGCGTCTCATGAAGGAATTTGGATGAAGGAGCTCATCACCGACCTTGGAGTGGTTCCAAGCGCGTCGGGTCCAATGACACTCTTCTGTGATAACACTGGGGCCATTGCCATAGCCAAGGAGCCCAGGTTTCACCGGAAGACCAAGCACATCAAACGCCGCTACAACTCCATCCAGGACCATGTCTAGAGTGGAGTAATAGATATTTGTAAAGTACACACGGATCTGAATGTTGCAGACCCTTTGACTAAACCTCTTCCTCGAACAAAACATGATCAACACCATAATGCTATGGGTGTTCGATACATCACAATGTAACTAGATTATTGACTCTATTGCAAGTGGGAGACTGTTGGAAATATTCCCTAGAGGCAATAATAAAATGGTTATTATCATATTTCCTTGTTCATGATAATCGTCTATTGTTCATGCTATAATTGTATTAACAGGAAACAGTAATACATGTGTGAATAAATAGATCACAATGTGTCCCTAGCAAGCCTCTAGTTGGCTAGCTCGTTAATTAATAGATGATCATGGTTTCCTGATCATGGGAATTATATGTCATTGATAACGGGATCACATCATTGGGAGAATGATTTGATGGACAAGACCCAATCCTAAGCATAGCACTAGATCGTATTGTTTGTATGCTAAAGCTTTTCTAATGTCAAGTGTCTTTTCCTTCGACCGTGAGATTGTGCAACTCCCGGATACCGTAGGAGTGCTTTGGATGTATCAAACAATACAACGTAACTGGGTGACTATAAAGGTGCACTACGGGTACCTCCGAAAGTGTTTGTTGGGTTGGTACGAATCGAGATCGGGATTTGTCACTCCCTGTGACGGAGAGGTATCTCTGGGCCCACTCGGTAGAACATCATCATGAGCTCAATGTGACTAAGGAGTCAGTCACAGGATGGCGTGCTACGGAACGAGTAAAGAGACTTACCGGTAACGAGATTGAACAAGGTATAGGTATACCGACGATCGAATCTCGGACAAGTTCTATACCGACAGACAAAGGGAATTGTATACGGGATTAATTGAATCCTTGACATCGTGGTTCATTTCATGAGATCATCGTGGAACATGTGGGATCCACCATGGGTATCCAGATCCCGCTGATGGTTATTGGCCGGAGAGTGTCTCGGTCATGTCTGCATGATTCCTGAACCCGTAGGGTCTACACACTTAAGGTTCGATGACGCTAGGTTTATAGGGAATTATTATACGAGGTTACCAAAGGTTGTTCGGAGTCCCGGATGAGATCCCGGACATCACGAGGAGCTCCGGAATGGTCCGGAGGTAAAGATTGATATATAGGATGGATGGGTTTGGACGCCGAAAATGTTTCGGGCACCACCGGCAAAGTGCCGAGACCACCGAAATGGTTCCGGAGGCCCACCGGGAGGGGCCACAAGCCCCGGAGGGCTACGTGGCCAAGTGCGGGAGGGAACCAGCCCCTAGGTGGGCTGGTGTGCCCCCCACACCCAGCCCATGCACACCAAAGAGGGAGGGAGGGGAAACCCTAGGCGCTAGTGGGCCTAAGGCCCACCTAGGGGCCACCGTTACTATCACACTACTTTGCTACTGAAACTTTGCTGCAGATACTAAGTCTTTCAAGTGTGGTTGAATTGACAACTCAACTGCTAATACTCGAGAATATTCTTTGGCTTCCCCTTGTGTCGAATCAACAAATTTGGGTAGAATACTCTACCCTCGAAAACTGTTACGATCCCCTACACTTGTGGGTTATCAGAGGGCGAGGAGGAGGAAGGATAGGGTTGCACCGTCTAGGGAGGAGATGTTGTGTGCAGCCCTCCCAAAAATCTTGGTATATATAGGAGGGAGGGAGAGGGGCCGGTCATCCTAGGGTTTCCCCTAGGTGGTGAGGCAGCCCCTCAGATGGGAGGCAAGGGGCGCCAGCCAGGGCAAGGGTGCAGCAGCCCTAGGGGTGGCTTGCCACCCAAGGAAAGCCCCCAAGCCCAAGGGTTTTGGCCCACCTTGCCTCCTTGCGCCTTGGGCTGGGTGGTGGTGGCGCACCAGCCCACTTTGGGTTGGTTCCCATCCACCTTCAGGCCTAAATACCCTTTCGTGGCTGTAGGCCCTGATGTAGCACTTTATAGAGGCTAGTGTCCCGATCTTTCGGTCAGAGGATAACTATCGATTTTTTGTGGTACGACTTTGATGATCCAACTACAAACGTGCATGATGTTGCGCCTTAGCAATCGCTAAACCAACTCCAAGAGGTTATTAACCATGTCGGAGCACGATTAACCTTACCACGAAGGTCTCTTCTTGCAAGCAATCAAAGAACAAGCAAGAATATGATATTGCAATCTGAATATTGTGAATATATATGAAGTATTGATAAGGGTGGGGATCTGGAAGCGGTCTTCGCCTGGTCGTTAGACACAAACAAATTACACGAAGTTGCAATAGCTAACTTTTAACTAAACAAATCCCAAGCAAAAAGCTACTAGCTTGATCTAATTATATAGGAGCAAGGGGTAGAGGCCAAGGAGATGGGAGGACATCCCAAGGCAGCCTAAAACTAACCCTAGGTCGTACAAGGCCTATGGGCCCAAATAGAGATGGTGCAACACCTTTGGACTTGTTGTTTGACTCGGATTCTGGTGCAACGTTATATTGTTTGGTCGATATCTCCATGCTCCGGGCGAATTTAAAAGTGATTCCAATTGGGAATGAAAGCACATAAAATCTACTTTGCATCCCAAAAAGAATCACGCAATTTGGAGTCTTGATGAAAATTTTGAAGGCGGTTTGGTAAAGGTATGTCTGTGCAGTCCGAGTCTGAGTCCAGAACGTGAAAGACTTGGACTCTATCTTCTCTTGGGCTAAAAGTGACGTGAGAGAACTTCTTGAACAAAAACTAATTATTTTCTTTGACATGAGAGGACCTCTTGAATAGCATCCAACCATTTCCTCTTCCCTTGTCATCACACGTGATTCATACAAGTGTTCGGCCATTCTGCATTTAGGTGTAAAATAAAAATAGGTGAAGTAATTTTGTTCCGGATAACATAAATAAATTATTGAATGAGTTTTATTAGAAATCATATAAAATAAATACGCATATGCAATGATTGTGATAATATCAAAGGTAGTCATGTCCTCCTCATCCTCCCCTTTTTGAAAATAAAGTCGTCCTCGGCGCTGCTTAATCTGAAATTTGGCTAACAAAAGATTCAAGGTGTAAATGTTGTATATGTATATTTCATCCATTTTTACTTCCCTTGGTTTTTGCACATATGACACATGTATACATGAGTAACTTTCATATGTTATGAAATAAAAAGCCAAAATATTATCACAAGAAGTAGAAAGCATGAAAATTTTTGCAACTCAGCTTGCACATATGAGTGAAGTCCTTATTCATATCAAAAGATTGACAATGTTCATCATTAAACCATCCGAACATTGGTGAATACACTTTCATTGTTTCAAATTTACATGCTACAACATGCTTAAATAAACAAACATGCAACAAGTCATTTGACATAGAATCATCACCAAGATTAGAGGTCATATCAAAATGATTAAACACTGCCACAATTATTTTGAAAAATATTTGATGCAAATTTGATTTATTCTCTGATTCACATGGTTCTTTTTTATAAACAGTTAATTCAATCGGTTCACTCAACATTGTTGATATTGTACTTAGTTGATCACATGGCAAAGTCAAATCATGAAGATAGTCCTCCAAAATAGGTTGTGTGACCAAAGTAATGGGTAGCTCGTCACATGTTACATTGCAATTGACAAGGCAATCATCGTATTCATGTGGAGGTGGAAGATAAGTACCTTTATCATTACCTCTTATGATCAACTCAGATGATGTAGCCACTCTCGATGGTAACGTGTCACATGGTGAAGGTGATATAGCCCTCACAACAATTGATGTGGTTGTCATCGTACGCCCACTAGTTGAAGGAACAACCATATCAACTCTTGGAATAAGCACCTTGCACTCGTTCTACTTGTGGGCAACATGCCGTTTTATTTCCTGTTCAGCTTTGCAAGCAAGACGAAACAAATGATCCATAGGATAACACTTTTCATGAATTAGTATCTCCCTAATATGATGGCTTAATCCTCCCCAAAATCTATCCATAAAATCTTCTTCACTTTCTACTAATGAGGAATGCAACAAGGTTGTTTGTAAACCATCATAATATTTTGTTACGGTGTCACTACCTTGTTTTAAATGTTGTAACTTTTTAATCATGTCACGAGTATAATAAGCAGGAACGAATGTATGTCTCATGGCAAGTTTCAAATCATCCCAAGTATTAGGCATATAATCAGGGTGTAACCGATAATATCCACTCCACCAAACTGAATCATAGCCGGTGAAAGAACCAATCGCGGTCGTAACTTTCTTATGTTCAGCAAAATTATGGGAAGCAAATATATCATTTATTTCAAATTCCCATTCAATATATAAAGCAGGTCTAAAACGACCGTTAAATGATGGTATAGAAACATTAACCTAATCATGCGCATTTGGATCTCTATGCACCTCTCGTAACGGTTGTTTTGGTGGCACGTCTCCCACAATCGAAGAAGCCCATGGATTGACAACTCTGGATCCTGTCATGACTAGTAGAAAAAAACAAAATCCAAAAATATTGTTCCTATGAACTACTGGGAAGTGGTGGTGGTGGCGGTGGTGGTGGTGTGTCGCAAATCTGTCAAGTCAATCTCAAATTCTTACCAGTTCTTACCCAGCAGCAGGTGGTGATCGGCAACCTGTGTAGTCAAAACTCTCAAAGCTTGGATATAGAGATTGCCAGGTAGAGTCAAACACACGATATAGATGTATGTGGAGCTGGGAAGGCTTATATAATATATGGTAGCAAAAGATTAGTAATAATCAATTCACAGATGCAATGTTGAATAAACGCTCAACTACGGTACTGTGCAATGTTGAATAAACGCTCAACGACGGTACTGTGCTGGTCCTAGGCTAGACCGTACTAGAGACGCGAGCCTAGAACACTAACGGAGTCACATAAAAGTCCAAATAGCAGAAATAGATGATATCAAGTAGCTCTAAATAGGAAGATATAAGTGAAGATCACAATGACAGTAAACATAGTGATGATAAATGACCCCCAAGCAGGATAAACCAAAACTATCTCTAGAACTTCCCTCTTGAAAATATGATGTCAAATTTCTGATATTTTTTCTTAATAATGCTACTGACTCAAGCTTTCGAATACAAAAAGAATCACTCAATTGCGAGATCGTATGAGGACTCAAAAAATCAGAAACGGACCTGAAAAATATTGACAAACTGTGTTTTTGACGTTCGGAGGGCAAAAAGTCATATTTAGAAGCCGATTTGGAGGTGACAATAATGAACTATCTTGATGAACTATTCAGATGCGTCTCGTCGATAGCTCGAATTTGAGTACTCGCGGAGCCAAAATGGACGTCGTATGAGGAAGATACACCTGTTTTACTGAACAGTGCACAAAAGAGTTTCGATGCGAATTCACATATGGGATTGACTCTAGATAGATCCGAAAATTGTAATTTTTTTCTCTTCTCTTTTTCTTTCTCACTTTTTTACTTTTTTCTCTCTATTTTTCTCTCACTTTTTTTCTTTTTTTTTGCTCTCACTTTTTTTCTCTTCTCTCGAACAACCAATTAAAATGCAGATTGGATCAAACACAGCTGTGAATGACCTCAAGTATGATAATGACAATGAACAATTGAAGTACATGGTGAATATTGATGGATGGTGGTTGGCAACAACGGAAGGGATGACGGCGGCATGGTGGTGGTATATGGCAGCAGCGATGAGGATGGTACGGCTGCGGCATGACAACTTGTGAACAGAACTCGAAACTCTAAAAGACTAGAAGCTAAGACCAGCAACTTGACACGACGATGCAACCAATAATTCAACTATGCAAGCACTAAAAAGAAAATTGCAAAGGCTCAGACTGGCTTGGACAAAGGATGACTAGATCTAACTCTTTTTTCTGGGTTTTTCTGGGGAAATAGGTAATAAAAATAAATTTAATCTAGGGATAAATGAAAATTCTCATCGAGCAACCTGAAAATTGATACACTTTATAGACGCGAGTGTCCTGATCTTTCGGTGAGAGGATAACTATTGATTTTTGTTAGAGACGACTTTGACGACCCGACTACAAACATGCACGATGTTGCGCCTTAGCAATCGCTAAACCAACTTCAAAAGGTTATTGACCACGCCGGAGCACGATCAACCTGACCACGAAGGTCTCTTCCTGCAAGTAATCGAAGAACAAGCAAGAATATGATATTGCAATCTGAATATTGCGAATATAGATGAAGTATTGATAAGGGTGGGGATCCGAAAGCGGTCTTATTCTTGTCGTCGAACACAAATGAAGTACACGAAGTTGCAATGGCTAACTTTTAACTAAACAAATCACAAGCAAAAAAGCTACTAGCTTGATCTACTTATATAGGAGCAAGGGATGACGGCCAACGAGGTGGGAGGACATCCCAAGGCAGCCTAAAACTAATCCTAGGTCGTACAAGGCCTATGGGCCCAAATAGAGATGGTGCAACACCTTTGGACTTGTTGTTTGACTCGGATTCTGGTGCAACGTCATATTGTTTGGTCTAAATCTCCACGCTCCGGACGAATTTGGAGGTGATTCTAGTTGGGCCTGAAAGAACATAAAATCTAGTTTGCATCCCAAGAAGAATCACACAATTCGGAGTCCGGATGAAAAAGTTGAAGGCGTTTTGGTACAGGTATGTCTCTGCAGTCCGAATCTGAGTCCAGAACGTGAAAGACTTAGACTATATCTTTTCTTGGGCTAAAAGTGACATGAGGGAACTTCTTGAACAGCAACTAATTATTTCTTTTGACATGAGAGGACCTCTTGAATAGCATCCAACCATTTCCTCTTCCCTTGTCATCACACGTGATTCATACAAGTGTTCGGCCATTCTGCATTTAGGCGTAAAATAAAAACAGGTGAAGTATTTTTGTTCCGTATAACATAAATAAATTATTGAATGAGTTTTATCAAAAATCACCTCAAATAAATATGCATATGCAATAATTGTGATAATATCAAAGGTAGTCATGTCCTCATCACGCCCTTCCCGGTGGATCCCGGAACCCTTTCGGTGGTCCCGGTACATTACTGGTGTCGCCCGAAATAATTCCGTTGACCAAATCCTCACTTCCTATATATAATTCTTTACCTCCGGACCATTCCGGAACTCCTCGTGACGTCCGAGATCTCATCCGGGACTCCGATCAACCTTCGGTAACCACGTACACTATTTCCCTATAACCCTAACATCATCGAACCTTAAGTGTGTAGACCCTACGGGTTCGGGAGACATGCAGACATGACCGAGACATCTCTCCGGCCAATAACCAACAGCGGGGTCTGGATATCCATGTTGGTTCCCAAATGTTGCACGATGATCTCATCGGATGAACCACGATGCCAAGGATTCAATCAATCCCGTATGAATTCCCTTTTTCTACCAGTATGATACTTGTCCGAGATTCGATCGTCGGTATCCCTATACCTTGTTCAATCTCATTACCTACAAGTCTCTTTTACTCGTTCCTTAACACATCATCCCGTGGCTAACTCCTTAGTCACACTGAGCTCAATATGATGATGATTTACCGAGTGGGCCCAGAGATAGCTCTCCGTCACACGGAGTGACAAATCCCGGTCTCGATTCGTGAAACCCAACAGACACTTTCGGAGATACTCGTAGTGCACCTGTATAATCACCCAGTTACGTTGTGACGTTTGGTACACCCAAAGCACTCCTACGGTATCCGGGAGTTGCACAATCTCACGGTCTAAGAAAATGATATTTGACATTAGAAAAGCTTTAGCAGACGAACAACACGATCTAGTGTTATGCTTAGGATTGGGTCTTGTCCATCACATCATTCCCCAATGATGTGATCCCGTTATCAATGACATCCAATGTCCATGATCAAGAAACCATGATCATCTATTGATCAACGAGCTAGCCAACTAGAGGCTCACTGGGGACACATTGTAATCTATATATTCACACATGTATTGCGGTTTTCGGTTAATACAATTATAGCATGAACAATAGACAATTATCTTGAACTAGGAAATATAATAATAACCACTTTATTGTCGCCTCTGGGGCATATTTCCAATAATACATCCATAGGGCAGTGTGCCCCGAGCTATATGGAAACACGATCTCTGTCGGGAGATACCACAAGTAGGCCCTCGCGTGTTGTTCCACGGTCCACGCGCCGGCACCTTGCGGGCATCCGGACGGTTGTTAGCGTGCCAAATTAGTGCTATACCGGATGTTTGATTATCCATCATGCCATCGGCCTCGTTACGGATAGAGACAGGACAATCACCGATGAGGGCGACAACCCTCCCCGCCAGTTGCTCCTCTCCACTCGTCCAAGGAGACCTCGACCCTGGAGCACTAGGGCCATGATCATGCTGAAGTCCTCAAGGCTCACCGTCATCTCACCACATGGGATATCAAAACTGTGCATCTCGACCCGACAACGATAGAACAATGTTGTGAGAGCTGAGTGGCTGGGCGTCGACGGCGCACGCTTGAGTTGAAGCACAAATAACAACAGCCCGGCTCTCCTGAAGTACGGCTCAAAGCGGCAGTCGTATCGCATCTGGCAGGGTGACCCCTCATACGCAATGGTGGTAGTACCTGCGAATATTTAGATGAAAATAGTCAGTAACTTACTTTTTCAAAAGCCAAAATTGTGTTGCAAGAACTTGATCATGGTTATAACCATTCCATTCTTCATAAAACGTGCGCAATGACTCTTATCGAATGCAAGGTCAAACACGATGCACTTAGTGTCGATGTTCGGATCAAGAGTCCTCCTAAAACAATTGTCAATGCAAGTTAAATTTTTAACAAACAAATAAGTAACATATAGGATCCAAAATGAATGAAACATGTAATCCACACATCTATATGTATGCATCACATTTGTTCATCAACATTCATAAATAATCAAATTACAAGATGTGCTAGGATTAACCTATATTAAATTATTAACACATCAAACATATATCCACACATCCATTGTAACTGTATTTAGTTAAAAATGAATTGATATATGCATATCAAACTAAACAAATTCATCTTTCTAAATATATACATCCACACATATATGCACATGAATTCCTTTTAAATACAGTAATGCCACAATATGAATTACAGTTCATCCACACATTCATATATCCATCACATCCATACACACATCAATTCTAATTAAATTTAGTTACAAAAAAATAAAAATAATAAAAGATGACTAGGGTGCACCTATATCCCACACATCCAACAAATATCCATCCAATCATCAACACATCCATATATCAAAATTTCAAAAGTTCAAGATGAACTAGGGTTCACCTAGTGCCAAAAAACCCATCAAAACTAGAGCTATTTGACTAAAACTAATTGAAGGGATCGAAAGAGCTTACTTCTCTCTTCTTGGAGGCATTCCGATCCACAAGAATGCCGAAGAAACGGAGAAGATTGAAGGTGGGAGGTGAGGGGAGTGCGGAGAGGGGAGAGCCGTTGCCCCTCTCCGTTTCTCGGGCTGTAGGAGGAAGAAGGGGGCTGGCTTGGTGGGTGGGACCCACCAACCGGCCCCCTGCGGCCTTTAACTGTTCAACCCTACCGCCGATGATTGATGGTGATAGGGTATAATAGTCTACCGTCAAAGACCTCTACGGTACTTCCGCAAAAAAAAAAAGACCTCTACGGTAGGACTAAAGGCAGGGACAGTGGGCCGTCAAGGATACTGACATGGATAAATTCCCTACCCGTCAGGGGCCTCGACGGTAGGTTGTTTTACCATACCGCCATCGACCCCGGCGGTAGAAAAATGATCAGACCACGGATTGTTTTCATACCGGGGTCGTATCTTGCTTAAGTTTTTCAAAAAGATCAAAACACTGATTTTGACCCAAAAAGGCAGTCGTGATCTCATCTCCCGTGGAAGGAGGTTACGAAGATGCCAGCTTCCTTAACTCTGCCACACGCAGTACACAAAAGACAAAAGACAAAGGACGGCGCAGACGATGATCTGTTCGTTAGATACAAGGCCGGGCTTTGTTCAACTTCCAACTTCCTCAAGGATGATCACGTACTGGTACTCTGGTAGCAGACGAAATGAATCAATTAATTGAAAACAGTTATGTTTATGTACGGAGAAGATCAACATGTATACCCCCAAACAAGCCCCTGCATCCGTATATGACTATCACATCTATCTCTACAAGATACAAAAGAGAAAGAAAAAGAAAAGAATGAGGTGTGTCCGTCCGGTATTCTCCTCCTGTTTGTTCCTTCATACATTCATCACCAGATAATATGCGAAGTCATCCCTTCTCTTGTCATCATCTCCCACCCAACTGCGTTGCGGTCCGATTTCACGCTCGGGGAGCCTTCAGGCAGCTATGATCTGTACTGTTTACATCTATACCCGGACAGAACCTCTTGACTCTGAATACTTGTTAGGATCTCTCGTCAGAATGAGGCGCTCCAGATCGCGTCGTCTCCTTCGCCGCACCTCGCGTGCACGTCCTTGAGCCGCTCCACCGGGTTGCAGACCCCGCTGCACCTCCAGTCGAACGACGCGACGCAGGCATTCCCTGCCTGCGCCTTCCACTCGCAGTCTGAGATCAAAGCCGTTTCAGCAAGGAAAAATGTTAGTGCCAATCTTCAGAGATGGTGCATGGTGTGAAGAACAGCTGAAGGAACTGACCTGGTGGCGTTCCACAGCACATGTCCCTATCGTCGATGTGCTCCACGTCTAGCCCGATGAACCATGCTCCCAGCGATACGTCTTCGTTCGCAAATTTGTGCAGCAGAGGCCTGGGTGATACGCCGAAAGCAGGTATCAGCAGCAACTCATCATACGCAAATATATTGCCTGAATGAGCATCGTCTGTTTTCTAGACTTACTTGTTGACTGAGATGTAGGTGGCGAGGTCCTTTGAGATGGCGTATATTTGCCCGGTCGCATGGCGGAAGTACTTGTTCCCGTCTTCTCCGAACTTCCAGAACTCGGGCTCGTGGTATTTCGAACTTCTGAACAAGTTCGGTGATATTCAGAACTTGTAAAATAGGATGCATTGATACGTCGACTGTACTACTAGCTAGATGGTGTTTTCAGAAGGTTTACTTGTCGGAAAGAACCGGTCCAGACTTCATACAGCCAATGTAGACACGGGGTTTCAATTTCTGCCGCCCGAGGGTTGTGAGGAGCATTCCTGTACCACATACATCAGTTAGTTCTCTCCAGTATGATTGGGATTAAATTCAAAAACAAAATGATTGGGATTTCATAAGTATATTTATATGTATGTATAACATTATACCTAGGTTGACATGGACATCATCATCCACCTTGACATAAAAATCAGCATCCCATGAGGCCACAGCAGTGGAGAAGAATGTCTTCGTCTTTGCAGATAGCTTGTGGTAACCTTCAACATGGTCCTACACGCACGTATGGATGTCAGAATAAATAAATAAACCATCTAGAATTGTATCAGAATTAGCTTCAGTGTTGAACCGTTGACACCTCAAATCAATGATGTCAAAGAAGATTTGGTAGATGGTGGTTTTAACAGAAAGGGGGGAGAAACGATGCAATTCATTGTTTGGAGAGTAACACCATACCAGCCTAAGAAAGTCATGATGAATAGCATCTTCCACGTCTATAGCCTGATCAAGGGCACTGTTCGATGCCGGACTGTAAAGCATAAACAGATGTTACTGCATTTAAATCCATGCCACTAAGTGGTAAGACTTATGGAAATATATATAACACCCTCAGCCAAGGATTCCTAAAACTAAAAAAAAGGCTGTCCAGTATGGGCTCTTGTATGTGTGCACCTTATATTTCCTGTAAGAAATATACGTTTTACCAAGTTAAATAGTTGTGGGTGAGTATACTGCTTCTTTACCAAGTTATGACATACTCCCTCCGTAAAGAAACGCTCTTATATTTCTTTATGGAGGGGGTACATCATTGTGGATGAGCATACTGCTTCTTTACCAAGTTAAATGGTTCTGAAAAGATAGTAATACAATGTACTGAAGGTTGAGTGAAATCTGTTTTTTTGGAATTTGAGCAAGTGAGTAACTACAGAAATCTCTGAAAATCAAAACAGAACAAGAAACTGAGGCTTTATGGAATCCTTTTCTTGGCTAAAATATGTAAGCTTTCCATGGAGATGTTTACAATATATCTGTTGTATGTTACGGTTTTTCTTTCACGGAAGCTCATCTTATGATTTGTTCAACAAACAAGTTATAAAATACTTAAGCTTAGTGTCAGTAATAACCCTACCTATGCCCAATCATGAATCGGATGACGACTCCCTTTTCCTCTTCCAACTTCTTGAGTTTCTCGCCTGATAAATAACAACGAGACATATGTGGTGAAATAACTGTCAGCCAACTAAATGATCCACCCCACCCCAATCTAAATAGATCAACTCTTAGCAGAAAGTACACAGGCAACAAACAAAATGTATGACCTGAGGCAGCTATGATGATAAATAAACTATATGATTATTCAAGTTGCTATAATGATAAATAATCATATTTAATTGATTCTATTTGCTATGATGATGGATGATCCTATTTGATCCCTTGATTCTGTACTTGCACATTTGTCTGTAATTTCCTTGCTAGCTGCACACCATCACCCTAGTTGATTAAATACAGATCCCCCTGCATCGGTCCTGACTAAGAACAAGAAATCAAGCAGGCAACAGCTAGGCCAAAACAAGGGAAGCAATCAGGTAGCATTGCAAAGTATGAACCTTGAGGCATCCAGGTCTCCCTGACAGAATCCCGTCGCTTCTTGCTACTGAAGGCGGTGTTGATCCCGATCACCACAAAAGCCTTCTTCCTGTCCTGCATCACGCCATCCGCACTCTCAAGCAGCTCATGCTTGCTGCGCCGCGCTGCCAGCTCCATCTGTAGCGTGGCGATCGACTTGTCTAAATATCTAGACACAAAGTGATATAATCCCTATTAGTCCCCTAATAAAATATAAAAATGCAGAGAGTTTCAGAACAATTTTCAGGACTGATGTCAACTTACTGTATGGCCTCATGAGTCTTCGCGACTTCCCCCATCACGTCCCTGTCGTCAGATGGTTTCTGAAATAAATAAATAAAGGTGTCCACAGAATTACATATCAAAGGGGAAACTGAAGAAGATCAGGGTTTTCCTATCTAAATGTCCATTTTAATTCTGCAACTATTTCCTGTAAAAAAACTGATTTATTCATCTTATGCTGATAAACCTTTTTGTTCTTTTTTCCTGAAATAAATCAGGTGCCAAAAACAGACGGTCCCTATCAAAGTACCAACGGGTGTTTACAGTCGTTTCTGCATTGATAAAATAAATGATGCCAAAGTTTACAAACATGTAGTAGTATTAATACTTTTTTAAATGCAACCAAGCATAAGTTTCATCAACATAACAAGAGTAAGTAAATAGAAGAGCAGCAGGGGTAGTAATAAGGTTCATTGGTTAGTCAGCCGCCCTCGCGTACCGTCTTGGCAACAAAGTCTTCAGAAACGACCTGCAGCTCCTCTTCCTGCCGCCGCCGCTGCGCCACCACCGGGCTCTTCAGGTCCGGCATCGCTCCGAACCTGCGCCAGACCGTCGGGACAGAACAGAGCGGCGCCGTCAGCTACAGGCCTACAGAGCAACCGGCGAGCGGACGCATGCATCCAAGAAAGCGGCGAGCGCAAGGAGGACTCCGCCAGGAATCCGATCAAGTAAAAAGAAAAAACAATCTAGGGGGAGAGGGGCTGACCGGTCGGTGAAGAGCATGCCGAGGCCGAAGCTGCAGGCGCAGAGGAGCAGTATCGTCCTCGACAGCACCGGCCTCCTCTCCCCGGCGGCGGCGCCGCCGCTCTTGGCCTTCATCTTCTGTGCGTGGTACGTGATGTTATCGGCTGGAGCTGGCTGGTCCGGGGAACGCGTGGTGCGCTGCCTGTGCTTGTGCTGTGGCAGGAGCGAGGAGCCGAGGCCGGGCTTTATGAAGGTCCGAAGTAACCGAAGCCGCGGGGAGGGAAACACAAAGACGGAGAAGAAGACTAGTTTATTAACGGGTTCAGAAAGGAAAATGCTGCGTTCACAATGCTGGGCTGTGAACGGGGAGGGGTCAGAGGGCGGCGGCTGTTTTCCTTTTTTCTCAGAGACAGTGACAACGGGGAGGCGATTCTTACGTTCGTTTTTTTTTGCGGGGTTATTCTTACGTTCGTTTTGTTGGGGGGTAATCGGCGCCATCAACACCTGCAGCGCCGCAACCATCGAGTCAATTAATTCCGTGGACCGATAGGCATCTTTGGTTGCACCTGAAGTAAAAAATAACATGGATTTCCAGTACTTTCTTCATCACGGTTTTACAAGGCATGTTTGTAAAATCTCTAGGACCAAGGTAGACACCGATTAGTTGTGAGATGTGGCAGATATAAATGCTAATGCGCCTAACCAACTGAGAAAATACTAGTACTCCCTTTTTTTTTAGTCTGCATATAAGATTTGGTCAAAGTCAAGATATACAAAGTTTGACCAAATATATATATCAAAAGATATCAATATCTATAATACTAAATCTATATGCTATGAAAATTAATATTTATGGTGCATCTACTAATATTGATTCAATATTATAAATATTGATATTTTATTCTATAAATTTAGTCAAAGTTTATAAAGTTTGACTTTGACCAAATCTTATATGCGGACTAAAAAGAAACGGAGGGAGTACTAATGTTATCCGTAATGGAAGTATCATAACTAGTATCATGCATGCCAACTAATCAACTTTGATGAGGTGACATAGAATTAAATAAAGAAAGAGAGGGTTGAGTATCATATTATGATAATGTATCATATGAAATGATGTACTACTATGTGTCTTGCATGACAATGAACTACCCTATGATAGTAATATATGATACCATGCATTATGGATGTGGTATCATACACTAGTATCATATGCATGATACTAGTATATGATACTACCTATTACAACCATCCTAATGCGTGAGCAGCAAATTGGGAAGACGCATGCATGAGCAGTACTAGTATATGGTACTACCCATTACAACCATCCTAATGCGTGAGCAGCAAATTGGGAAGACGCATGCATGAGCAGTACTAGTACTAATTAATAAAAGTAATTTTTTTCGTGCCTTAAACCTTGTCTATTTTAAAAACCCATGTAAGTTTAATTGCTTTCGTGCCTTAAACCTTGTCTATTTTGAAAACGCAGTAATAGTACTAATTAATAATAGTAATTGATTTCGTGCCTTAAACCTTGTCTTCTAAACCGTGACGAAGGGAGTAGAAACTGAGTACGTCATTATTGTCATGGACAAAGGAAATGTTTTCAAGAGGTTAATTAGATCTCTTAGTGCAACTCCAGCTGAATTATACGAGTGTAGGAAAAATTTAGAAGGACTCGTTCATACGTGTTTTTTTATTGCGAATTATAAGTATTTATTCCATTGAAGTAAGTACATTTTAAATAAATAAATAAAATGAATGGATTAGAATTCTTTTAAATAAAGCAATTTAAAATGAATGAGGGCCTTCGAAAACGAGTCAAAATCGCCAACTTCAATACAGTATTTTGCAATTGCCCCGTGCCAGCCAGCCACCATAGCAAAAGATAGGCGTAAAACTAAACGCACGAATCGCCGGCGCGGTCGACCGGTCGTGTCGTGCGGCCATCCGTCCGTCCAGGAGGGGGCACGCCGCGTTGGCACCGAGGGCGTCACGTCGATGGCGGCCGCCCGCCGGACTTGCAGGGCGGTCCGTATCACGTTCGAGTTTGTGGGGTTGGGTGGGGTGGGGTGGGGTGGGGGGCACGCGACCACGCGAGGCCGTGTGGCGCCCGGCCGGTGCTCGTCCCCCGAGTCAACGCGGCATCCAGTTGCCAGTGCGTCCCCGCACATCACCACCACGGCCAGTCGCCGGCGACGGCGACGGCAAAGCGCCGTGCGTTTACTCGTCAAGCTAAAGCCTACACTTTCTTCTCTTTTTTTTCTCTCACCGCCTGGACTGCTCGTCATTGGCGTACGTTGTGCCAGGAAAAAGGATAGGACAGTTTGAGTTTGGGATCGCTGCTGACAGAGCCTTTCCACGTCGTTTTCGGGCGCTCTTTGCCGGAGACGCAAGTCGTGAAGCACAGACGGATGATCGGCGCTTCCAAGAGGCGACGTCGACGTGTACCGTCACGGTTCGGTTACTAACTTATTACTATATGCTCTGCGCTTTGGGGAAAGCGGTGAAGCTGGTCCGGTCCCACCGGCGGCTGCATGCCAGCAAAAGCAACGAGATGCCACGGCGCCGGTCCGATCGGTCTGATGGAGACGACGTCAACGGTGCCCTCGCCTCTCTTCTCGGCATATTTTAGGGCTTCACGTCGGACGTCGGAGAGGAGTGCACCGGGCGTCACGTCGCGGGCGCAGGGGCGGGGGTTGTGCAGGCGTTACGAGTTCGTGGAGGGGGGAGGAGGATGCGGCAGTCGCGCGATTGCGTATACGCGAGGGAGCACGTCGGCCGTGTGGCGCCCGTCACGCCGTCTGTCTATCTGGTCCCTGTCAGCGCGCCCCACAGGGCCGGTCGCCGGCGACGCCCACGCGACGGCGCGTTTGCTAGGCCATTCAGTCAAAGCATGCACGATCTCCGTTGTTAACGGGGAAAAAAAAAAGAGGGCCGAAAAATCCACAGCTACATACGGCGGATTGCTCGTGATGGCACTTACTCGTGGTGGCTTTTGCCCGGTAGTTTCGACTCCTCTTTCCTGGAGACGGGGAGTTGGTTAAGGAAGAAACAAATGCGGTTGGCAGTACCAAAGCGAACGCCATGTCCCGGTCCCAGAATCATGAGCTTTGGGGAAAGCGACCAAGCTGGATCCGATCACCAGGGCTGCAGCCTGCAGCACACGAGACGCCACGGACGGAACGGATCACCGAGCGAGGATGGAGCGGTCGATGCAGACGACACGTGGGTCCTCTCGCCTTCTCATTCTCCGCTATCCTCGGCATATTTTAGGCGGGGCCAGGGGTCAGCCGGCCGCGCGATCCCCAAGAGCTGCACGCGCAGCGCCGAGCCGTGGTCTGGTCTCCCTCGTCCGGCAGGCAGGGTGGGCGGCAGACAGGCCCCACGCAATCTAAGCAAATCTAATCTAAGCAAGGTGCCAGGCTAACTGGTCCGCAAGATCTACGGCTGTCCAAGGAGTCCGAAATGCAAATTTGTGAGAGAGTAGATTCATGAGAGACTCAGGCCTCTTTGGTTAGTAGAGTACGGTCTTTGTAGGAATTGTATAGGATATAGGATTTTCAAAGATTTTTTTCTTCCTGTGGAGCCTTCGGTTTATAGGAATTTATAGACCCTCTTTGTTCTAGACTCGATGAAAAGAAATTACTGCATACCCTTTGCATGAAATGACATATCTTCCCTTATAGAAACAAAGATGCATGTCAATGTCATCTCATTCATATGATTTTTCTATTCCTGTGATATCCCTATCCTATGAACCAAAGAAGGTTTAGAAGCCAACAGAGAAGAAAAAAAAACTTGATGAACTCACCCCAATCGACTGACAAATTTTGTTTACTGCTGTCCAATGAGTCCGAAATGCAAATCCACGAAAGAGTAGCACACACCACCTCACACTGACGTCACACGATCTTAAGTCCGTCTTCTACTCTATGAGCGAGAAGCCCATAGTAGAAAGAAAAGGGGAAAACTGGTGCACTCATCCCAATCGACTGACAAAATTTGTTTACGGGCACCAAAAGAATCAGCGTGCAACCGCATCTGGATTTAAGGGGCGACGCGATGCAATCCCCAACAAAGAACCCAGTGCGACATTAAGCTGGTCTACTGGCTTGCGATCACCAAGATAGAATCTGCTGGCAACCGCCCATCAGTCAGCTGCTTTAATGGAGTCAACTCATTTTTCATACTATGGAGGTTTGACAATAATAACGATTTGCTGCAGGCAGCTCGTGATCCAATCTCCAATCCTAGCCTCTCGAACCACGAAGCACCACAGGCTCACAACAAATTAGGATAAAAACATACGTAGTACTGATGCTACGGATCCATTTCAGGGAAGCAGTCAGCTATGCACACACAGACACCCAGTAATCCCGCCCTGGAATGAACATATTTTTTACACAGGACCACACACGGGCAGCAGAGTAGACATCTTCGCGAGAATTTTTACCAGCCATCCTAGTCCGCTCACAGCATTTTGACCCTTCCTAGTCCTCGGTGTGGCACGTCCAGTATGTCAACCCACTGCAGAGACGATGCGACGTCAGGACATGCATACCGGCCAAGTGAATCAAGGAGGGAGATAGAAACCAAGTTGCTGATGTACCTTATCAACACAAAAACGCATTGCAGAACGCCAGCAACACCAGTCCACACAGAAGGGCCCTTGTCTGTCAAGGCATCTTGCACCAGCAAACCCACTGATCCAGCTAGGCAGACGAAAGAGACAACATAGGCGACGAAAAGCCAAAGCTTCACCCTGCATATTAACAAACCCATGTCAGAATAATACAATGTACTCCCTCCTTCCTGTACAGTTTACTACTCCCTCCGTCCCATAATGTAAGACGTCCCATAATGTAGTAACAGCACTCAATGGGCTAGGGTGGCGCTGATTTCGCTTTACAAACCCCAGGGGAACCCCGACTACAGGCCTTCATCCTCGGTACATGCATACTGATTGGTTGCTAAGATCTAAAGTCGAGCGGGAAACAGCCCAGATCATACATTGAAGTCCCTAAGCAATCACTTGGTGGAAAAGTGGTGGAGCACCATTGGTCTACTATACTATTACGGAAGTCACAAAGAGGGAGAATGAATGTGACAATGCAGCTACATAGTACAATGGTAGCAACTATAATGTTCTTTTGGTCAAAAGCTTGAGATAGCATCTCTACAACGAGTTTGAGATTCTGCACAACATAAACCAATAGATGATCCATAAAATGAAAACCCTTAACCCTGCACTTGAACCTAAATAAGTAAATCTTCAACATTCCAGGTTTACCGAGACTGCCTACATTTTAGGACTCATCTTGTTGCAAGATAACCGTGTGGCTTCATCTGCTAAAGCCTAGGATCCCACTTAGTGATTGTATTTCCACTTTGGTTGACAGTGTAATGTTCCTACTTGCTTTGGTCCTCTAGAGGATCAACTCCATGTCGTAAATATCTGTACTTATATATCATACCACAGTAGGAGCTTCTACTACTGCTTTTGAGTTTTTCTGCTTAAAAAAGCGTGTGGCTTCTTTCAAATTTCTTGAAGCAGTTTTAGCTAATCCTGGCATTGGCTTTATTATGGCTTGAATGAACCTTAAAATATTTGCAGAATGTGCAGCACATCAGTTGAGGCAAATTAAACACATTCCTTTGTCCCCAATATATAATAAAATACTCCCTCTGTTCACAAATATAAGATGTTCAAACTTTTTTCTAAATCGGATATAATAGACACATTTGAGTGTGTTTGCTCATTCATTTCAGTCCATATTAAAATATCCAGAACTTCTTATACTGTTTGTGAACGGAGTGAGTATTATACAAAGAGATTGGTTTTAACATATCGAAAACCAAGAGCCATACAAATAACTCTGATCTTGGTCAGGTTGCTACTATATGTTTGGAATAAATTATTCTGATCTTTCCCTATGAAAATTTACAAACATAACTACATAGAAACTAACCACAATAAAATCAAAATGTGACACACGAGTCTAAAATTTCAGAAAAACGGGCTTCACAACAATTGGCATGCAGATTTAATAAGCCAAATCTGGCAGAGCTATAGTCAAAGAGTGAAGTAGACACTTGACGTCCGAACTTTCCACATCTACCAACAAATTTTTTGTATCCACGTACTCGTATGATATATAGAAGAAAATAGGTGAAACTGCTCTTTTTTTCGGTCACGCAGTCACTCAGCAGAAAGTTGAACAGCAGAAATTAATATATACAACTATAATTCAGAAATAAATCCAAATAGCATATAAGTTATAGCTAGTTATTTTTAACCAACAAGAGTTTCATTTTGAACCCCACTGCGATGATATCACATTGGCACATGGATTCTCATGGAAAAATTTCGTCTTGAAAGGCAAGCCACAGTAACAGAAACCCGTAACGGAATATGTAGGTGTTTGACACATGTTAAACTAAATGTCAAGGAAAACAGGAATATGATAGAAACAGAGTAACATACAATGAAGATTGAGGAGCAGTGCTAATAGGCAAATAATGAGGACCGTTAGCAATAGAGAAACCGACGCTACCCTCATGAGATATATTAACTGTTTTAGCGGTTAGAACTATCAATCAAAAGAGTGGTCACACTGTTGACTTACAGACTTAGTTGTACAAGCACATAATGACCACCCAAAGAAGCCTTAATATGACTTGTCCAAACCATTTAAACTCATTATCAGATTATAGTCAGCCCTTAACAATACGTTCAGGCCTCAGATGACTTAGGAACCTAATCCAATACATCATATTTTTTCTCTTTTGGCACAAGAATAGCCGAGGTATGTAATCAGTTTGGTTTCATCCAGAATCAATTGGTCAACTAAAATAAACGCATCATAAGTTCAGCACGTGAAATTATAATTGCAAACATAACTACTTCTTCAGCCGTGCGGTTGACGTGTATATATTCAGGGTTCAATCCAATCATCTAGAATTCAACAACCTATTCGTTGGTTAATACGCAGTAGTAACTTGAATTCGCTGATCAATTCGATAAACTGTTGCCAAATAAAGCAACAACAATCTGACCTCCACTCGGAATCATCCCCATAGGACGAGTAGTAGTCGTTCCCGATGGCATCCTTGTCGACGCAATTGAACATGAGCGCGGCCAGCGACGCGAAGATCCCTGCAAATCCCCCCACGGAAACCCATCAATTCCCGGCCTCGGAGCCGCAGCACGAACCACCAAAGCATGGGGAAGCGGTAGGGAGGGATCTGGTTACCGGGCAGGTAGTGGATGAAGGAGACCTGGACGGCGCTGCAGACGACGGCGTCGACCCAGAACCACCATCCGGCGCCGAAGAGCGCGCCGGCGACGCCCGGCCCGATGATCGCCCACAGCATCGCCAGGTTCTCCATGGCCGCGGTGCAGCAAACCCTCGCCTCCACCAACTCCGCGGAATCCCCTCGCTTCGTTGCTCGCCTTTTCTTTTCGGACGATTTCCTCTCCTCTTTTCGCACCGAGAGAAGGGGTTGGATAGGATGTTGGGCTTTGACCCGGAGTCTGTTGTGTTCTTCAGGACGATTAATTAGGCTGGCCCTGATGGGGCCTCACTTGTTAATGGGCCTAATGGGCCGACCAGGGACGGAGCCACTTGGTGGTGCGATCTCTCTGGTGGGAGAGGAGGAAGGACGTTGGGAGGGGAGTGTGACCGGCACGAAGAGGCGACAATGGCGCGAGGTGGTGCGTGGGCAACGACGGCGGCGGCGGTGCTGTGGTGGATGGCGGCGGGGGCCGGGGCGGTGTGGCTGGAGATCGCGCCGTCGGGGACCAAGTGCGTGGCGGAGGAGATCCGGTCCAACGTCGTCGTCATCGGCGACTACTCCGTCCTCTACGAGCACCAGCAGGTCCATCCCACCGTCTCCGTCAAGGTAATCCCCATTTATGTATGTACATTTACATACTCCGCCCGAACGATCGGCGCATAAATGGAACGTGAGAGGTTATAAAACGGAAGGATTTAAGGTTCAACACCGTGAAATAAATGATGAGGGTTTGTCGCGTAAGGATGAACGAAGCATCCATCGCATTTATTTGGAAACATGGCAGGGCTGCTGCCACTTTCGTTGATACCTTCAATTTACAGCTGCTGGATTGGGTTCACATTCTAGTAGTAGTACATTCGATGGGAAAAGGGAAAAGGCAATGCATTTACAGAGATTGGGTTTGATGTGTTACCGGTGAGGATCCTTTGCAAAGTTGCAGAATGCATATGTCATGGAGAATTGTTAATTAAGTCGCGGGAAAGTAGAAACGGTTGGTCAAGTCCTCAGAAAACTGTGCCAAGTCTTTGGTGGACATTACCATTTGGAAAGTCATTGATTCATTCGGATATCTCTACATTGATCTGAGGTTCAAGCGCTGGTTGTGCTGAAAACATCGGTTCTTTTATTCATTTTCAAAGATACTTCATGTGACTATTCCACATTGTGCGTGTACCCATAAAAGGCGCACGCTAGAAAACGTTTTGCTAGTGAAAATATGTAAGGAATTTTTTTAACGTTCTGTATGATCTACAGTTTACCAAACGTGCGTTTTTTGCTCTCAACCAGGGCTCATTATCATCCCTCAACATAGAATTCACTGACATAAATACATGATGGGGCACAACGATGATTCAATTTGTCCTGGTACTTTGTCCATTTTTCTGCACATAGACCTTGAATTATATTTTCTGTTTCAAAATTATCTTTGTTTGATTTTAGTTTTCACCTTGTATCCATGAAAGTTGGACTTGATAGTTCAAAATTTTCCTTTTCTTGCCTGTTCCATATCAAAAAGTGGTTGGGTTCAGCACTTTGAATTCCCACCACTAAGCTAGAGCTCAGTTCCCAAGCATGTGGCATATCATACCTTACAATCACACGCTTTTGACGTTTTAGTGCTTTACCGAAGGAAACAGAAGATCATAAACAGAGAGAAGAACTAGTAAGGACTTATGAATTGGGAGGCATTGGAATTATGATCCACCTTCTACTGTTCTATTAGCTGCAACTTTAGTTCGATAGTTGCATCACATTGTATTATTGCATACCTTATATTCCTATAGTTATGCAACGTGTGTGTGCGTGTGCGTGCCCGCGTGTGAGGGCAGTAGAGTTCCAGAAATTTTCCTGTTACTAGGCTTCCTTCCACGTTTTAAAATTTCCATTCAGCTTTAACGGTATATTTATTTCTCCTTGTAATTTCTTGGAACTGACTACATTTTCTGTTTTCTTAACTCGTTTGTATCCTTTTTTATGTACATTATTCTTGCAGATCACATCCCCTTTTGGGGATACCATACACAAGAAAGATAAGGTTACGGTGGACCAGTTTGCATTTACCACATCAGAAGCAGGAAATTACTTAGCTTGCTTTACGGTTGACGGTGATAACAAGGGTTTGGTGGTGAAACTAAATCTTGACTGGAGAATCGGTATCGCAGCAAAAGATTGGGATGCTGTTGCTAAAAAGGAAAAGATTGAGGTGAAGTACATGAAATTATGATGGTATGCCCATCATTTTGCAATTTCGTTGTTTTGGTCGTTTGGATGACACTGACTTTCCTGAATAGGGAGTTGCACTAGAGTTGTTTAAGCTTGATGAATCTGTCCAAACAATCTATGATAATCTGCTCATGCTGAGGAACAAGTAAGTCAATGCACTTCTAGGATCGATACCTTAAGGAAAATTTGTTCTATTTGGTGAAATTGTTTCGTCAATTTTGTTGATACCACAAGGTGTAAATATTCATTTTTCTTAATGCAGAGAAGCCGACATGAGAGATGTCAGTGAGCAGACGAATACTAGGATCTTATGGCTGAGCATGATGTCGCTCGGTGTTTGCATTTGTGCTTCAATTTTGCAGCTGGTGCATCTAAAACAGTACTTCCGAAAGAAGAAGCTCATCTGAGATTATATACTCCTCTGCAGCATAAGTACATTACATGTTCTATTTATAGTAGATGAAATATAATAAATTAGCCACAATGGATTTAAGCAATTATGTATTAGAAGAATGATAGCATGTTGTCACCTAATCCCAAGTTCAGATAAGATGGTACTGCTACTCTTCATGTTCAACACGCTACTGTTACAAAACAAAATTCAAGTACCAATTTTATGATGCCACTGGGCACTGCCCCCCTTGCCATATCCAAAGAAAGTCTCTGTAATCACTCTGTGGTAAGCTTTCATGGATGAAATCTTCTAAGTTCTTTCCGAAGTTACTCTTGAACGCTAACTTGATCTCGTTCACACCGACGTCATCGCTGCCCAAGATAGCCCTCGCAACCAACCTTTTATTGGTTTCTGGGCGTTGCATACTTCTCTGCAGTAACTGACAGGGCCAAGAACAGAAGAATGAGTCAGGGACTAGCGGTGTACTAGTACAAATTCAGGTACAGAAGTACTCCCTCCGTCTCAAAATAAGTGTCTTGAGCTTAGTACAATTTTGTACTAGAGCTAGTACAAAGTTAAGACGGTTATTTTGGGACGGAGGGAGTACTTGCTTTCTATTTTTCACCTTGCAGTAATAATTGGAAGGACTGTGGATGCACTTGACAACAACTTTCAGAGACTCTACAAAATCACCAGCCGAATTCTTCTTCAGTGCCTGCATACACACACATTCATGATTGGCCAAGATTCACATTCAGAGACTGCCATTGCGTTTGCTTACTTTGGTGAAGTCATGCCCATATATGTGCTTGTAACTGCAGAGCGCCAGCCTGAGCTGTGGGATGCTCCTCTTGCTGAACATCTCGAGAATAGCGGCCTCGTCGACCGACCCCGTGGCGCCGTTCTTGGCGTCGTACAATCGCCTGGCGTCGCATTTCGCGATGTGCCTGCTGGGTTCATCGTGGTGCGACTTGTGGGAGGTTGCCAGAGCTACCAACAGCTGCTCGAACCACGAAACGAAAACCCTGACTTTGCTAAGTACTCGTAGAAACAGAGGGGAAAATGACTGAAACTAGAACGAGAAGCAGGAGGTGGACAGACATACTCTCTGATAAGGGTGCGAGGGGTCGGTGACCATGTCCTGCTCCAGGTTCTTCTTGAACCTAGCCAGGTACGCCTGCTTGGTGAAGAAGAGCTGGTCCTGCTTCCGCCGCGTGAAGATCTCGACAAGGGCGCGGTAATCGGCCGCCGCGCCGCTCTCGATGGCGTCCCTCGCCATGATCGCGTCTCGCTCCGCCAGATCAAGCATCCACAGGTAGAGCAGATTGCAGAGCTGGAGAGGGAGGTTCATGCTGAGACTGAAAGAGTACGTTGAGACACTCTGCCTACCTATCATGTCCTTTGTTTATCTTATCATTACCTCATTGTCCTGATTGGCCGTGAGGGTTTTATGAAGCCTGCCGACGGGGTCCTCGCCGAACATTGTGCGGTAAGTTGCCTTGATCTGCTGCCTCTCCGGCGCGCTCCGGTGAGCCAGGTAGCGGATCAGACGGCGGGGCTCATCGCACGCGCCATGGATCTCTCTGCACTCGCTTTCGAACCCTGCGGTGGCAGGAGAACGGGAGGCCATGTTCAGCACTTCAGCGCCGTGCCGAGGCTTTCGGTGTGTGAACTACGGCCTGTGCAGAGATGCATAAGAGAGGGAGGGAGGGAGGGAGAGAGAGAGAGAGAGAGCCATGTTGTTCTTGGTTTCCTTTTAATGAAGGAAGGGAGGAAGGAGAAAGGAAGAAAGTTATCTCGAATTGGCCAGAAAACGAAGCAATGGAAAGGAAAGAGGAGGGAAGTATGTGTCCTAGTCAGCACTGGTTTTGAGTGCAGGGGCAGGATTTTCAGTGATCATGGGGATATTGACTTTAAGGCCTTTTTAGCTTCTACTATATGGAATGTGAATTATTATTAGATCAGTGACCTTGAGGTCATATCCTATGATGGCCGAGTGGTAAGCATTCCTGAAGGAAGGAAGAAGAAAGGAAGAAAGTTATCTGAATTTGGTGAAAAAAATATAAGCAATGAAAAGGAAACAGCAGGCAAATGTGTTGCCCTACTCATCAGCATCGTGGTTTTGAGTGCTGTGAGAGTTTTCAGCGCTTACGGGGACCTTGACTTTTTATGTTCCTTTCAGGGAGTGTTTGTTTTCTGGGACTTTTTGATGTAAGGACTAAAAAAAGTCTCTTTTAATTCCATGTGAAACAAACACGAGGGACTTTCAGGGATTAAAAAGGAGTATTTGGGACTAAAGAAAGAAGTCCCTATGAGATGGTCTTTTTAAGATTTTTTTGACACTTTTTTCAACAATGCCCCTACTTTTAGCATGTCATTTAATAACTTCTACTAGGGGTAACATGGTCTTTTTGCATGTCATTTAATGATCTCTAGTCCTTGTTTAGTCCATGGAAACAAACGGATAGAGACTAGGGACTTTTTAGTTATGACTAAAATAAGTCCTGGGACTTCTGAAACAAACAGGGCCTTAGCTTCTACTTCTAGTGAATGCAGATAATTAAAAGAACTCAGTCTGGGGAAAAGACCATGTTACATTCTACAAATTCAAATAAAAGGAAAATCGCAGAAATACATTGCAGGATGAAGTATGGATGCACAAATTTTCGTTGCAACATTTCCGTGGCGGTGGTGAAGAAATATCCCAAGTGTACGTACATTTTCCCATATTTACAACACATAGACAGACCTCTTTTTCTCCTTGGACAATTGCAGCTTCATTCCTCTTTACTTTAGTGGGTTCATACTTCATCCAACAATCTGCATTTGCGAAACGGAAGCCGACATTTTACACATGACATCGTGCCACCGGTTGCACATATATTGACCTCAAACGTCTCATATTCGTTCACAGAGGGATTATGTTGTTATTCTTGGGCCGAGTTGAAAGGAAACTGAGTTGATGACCAAGTACGCAGCAAGTTCAGAAAGTAAAGGGATCGTGATAGGGATAGCCAAGTGCGCAGCAGTGCAGCCTCTACTACAGGATGTGGTCATGTGGAGTGGAGGGAGCAAAGGGGCAAGCCAGTTAAGTGGTTGACAGCAGAAAAGATCCTACGTGCCAAACGGAGCAAGACGTAGCAGACGCCGTAAAGTTGGCTTGGCGCACAAAGGTTTCTCGGAGAAAGAAAGAAAGGCGCTCTTCATTTCGGTTTCTGAAAGGAAGAAAGGACTGCTTTTGCGGCCGAGCCGACTGCCCATTTGGTTCGTGGGAACCCGGACCCGGTGGACGCTGACTCGGAACCCCTCAGCTGCCTTTCGCTCTTGGTCGAATTTCCATGTCCTCATCACGGAACTGGGACGTGCAACCTCTTTCCAGCTCCAAGTCGGTGCGCCACGTTTGGCTTTTTGTTTCTTCGGAAAGCATGACTTTTCATTTTATTTATTTTAAAACCATCAGATCTATTATAAAAAGTTCATAGAAAATATAAAATATCTCAAACACAATAATAAATATTACAACGTGATTCCGAGACCATTGAACGACCATTACTGCCGCCGACGCGCCGCTATGGCCCTCCAGTATCGGAGTTGGCTTGACCTTGTCGATGACCGAAAAGTCTCCATGCACGTGCCCCTAAGCACCTTCCTAAGCCGCAGACCTTGCATAGATTAAAAAATATCTAAAATCAAATCTCGTCATATTACGAGGAAACTTAACCTCATCGTCCCAATGAAACGACATGAATCTACGTCATTGGTGCTACGTCCATACAAAACAAACCTGAGAAGGATCATGCAACATCAGTTCTTGGACAAGTTTATACCTGCAAATATCGAGCACTACGACAGGACCACGGATCGTACGGTAATGGATCAAGAGCTTCCTTCTCGCAGTCCACATAGCAGGAGGAGACAACATCCACGCTATCAAATACATGTCGTTAAAACTGAAAGGCTCGGCCCGACATTGGCTAAATAGACTTGATCGACATATGGGATGGCGTTGAGGACGAGTTTAGGGCCAACTTCGAGGGCACTTACTGAGGCCCCCGGACACTGATGACTTGGCTCGTGATACATCTTCAACGTATCTATATTTTTTAATTTTTTCATGTTATTATATTATCATTCTTAAATGTTTTAGGATCATTTTATAGCAATTTTATGTTATTTTTTGGGACTAACCTATTGACATAGTGTCTAGTGACAGTTGTTGTTTTTTTCCTTTATAGAAAATTAATATCAGATGAAGTCCAAATGTCACGAAATTTACGGAGATTTTTTGGACCAAAAGAAAACTTGGGATCCAAGGATGAGCAGCAGACGAGGCCCAGACGGCCCACTAGACATCAGGGCGCGCCCTGGGCCCCCTCGCGCGGCCTGGTGTCTAGTGGGGCCCTCATGCGCCTCCTCCACCGCCTCTGAACTCTGTAAATACCCCAATATTCAGAAAACCCTAGGGGAGTTGACGAAAAATTGTTTCGGCCGCCGCAAGTTTCAGAAGCCATGAAATCCAATCTACGGTCCGTTCCCGAGAGGAACACGATCACGGAGGGGTTCACCATCCTCATTGGTGCTCCTCCTATGATGCATGAGTAGTTCATATCATACCTACGGGTCCGTAGGTAGTAGCTAGATGGCTTTCTCTCTCGTTATGTTTCTCAATACAATGGTCTCTTGAAGATCCATATGATGTAACTCTTTCTTTTGTGGTGTTTGTTGAAATCCGATGAATTGTGAGTTTATGATTAGATATATGAAAACATTTTTTCCGGAAAGGAGGCAAAGCCCCGGCCTCTGCATCAAGCAATGCATGCAGCCATATATTAAAATCAAAAGCAAGTATCAGCAAAGTACATGAAAGGTCTAGCAAAAAGTGAATAAAAAGATACAAGGCGTCTGTCGCGCCCAAATCGGAGATGACAATAGACCTAGATGACTAAACACCTATCCTATTAATATGTCGCCATCCAAACCGGTTGAAGATACCCCGTGCTACCATCTCCCAATGGACACACACAGTAACCATAGGCTCCCTAGCTTCCACAAGAGTGAGTAATGACCACGTGCGGATCAGTGTGGTAGCCCTGAAGATAACCTGCAAATAGTGAATATCGCGTTGTCTGTTAAACACTAAGTCATTTCAGCAATTCCATACAGCCCACAATAGTGCACATGATCCCACACGAATAAGTTTAGTAGTTTGAACATCAACCCCCTGTAACCACATCCCAAATAACATGTCGATACTATTAGGAGGACTGATGTTGAAAGCAATGTGAAGCGAGCGCCATACCAGTTTAGCCATAGGACAATCTAGAAAGAGGTGCTTAATATTTTTTTTATTTGGACAGAAGCTGCATCTAGGATTACCATTCCAATTTCGCTTGGCTAGATTACCTTCGTTAGGATAACCCCTTTGTGAACAAACCACATGAAGACCTTAATTCTAAGGGGAACTTTGATCTTCCATATATGCACTGATTTTGGAATAGGTGTTGAATCTATGAGATGCATGTACATAGATTTGACCGTAAAGACTCCATTCATGGTCAGATTCCATTAAACACGACCGGGTCTGTCAGAAAGGTTAACGTCCATCAATCTTTTGACAAGATGCAGCCAGCTAATCCATCTGTCGCCAATTAAGGATCTACAAAATTGAATATTTAGAGGTGCCTGGCATAATATTGACGCAACGAACGCTTGTCGATGTTGTGCAATATGGTACAGCTGCAGATATTGAATAGCTAAAGGCATCTCCCCTAGCCAAGTATCTTTCCAGAATCGAGTCGATTCACCATCTCCTATGATGAACCTAGTTCTGTTGAAGAAAGCATTTTTAATCCGCATCAAACCCTTCCAGAAAGGAGAGTCAGTTGGTCGTGCTGTAACCTGAGATAAGGTTTTATTTTGTAAGTACTTGTTCGTCAGAATCTGTATCCACATACCTTCTATTTCCATAGATAGTCTAAACAGCCATTTACTGAGTAGACATCTATTTTTGGTCTCTAAATTTTCGATTCCTAAACCCCCTTGTTCTTTAGGTCTACAAATAACGTCCCATCTAGTAAGCCTATACTTAGTCCTGACCTCATCGCTTTGCGAGAAATATCGAGATCTATAGAAATCCAACCTTTTTCGCACCCCGACAGGTACTTCGAAAGAGGATAAGAGAAACATAGGCATGCTTGTTAATGCGGAATTAACAAGTACCAACCGTCCTCCACAGGATAGAAGCTTGCCTTTCCAGCAACTTAATTTCTTTTCAAATCGATCCTCGATGCATTTCCATTCCTTATTTGATAGTTTACGGTAATGAATAGGAATCCCTAAATACGTGAAAGGTAAATCCCCACTTTCGCAACCGAACAATTGATTATAAGTGTGATGTTCGTTTTTGGCCTTACCAAAACAAAACAATTCATTTTTATTGAAATTAATCTTCAGCCCAGATAGCTGCTCCAATAAGCAAACGATGAGTTTCAAATTTCTAGCTTTTTTCACATCATGCTCCATAAAAATAATCGTGTCATCTGCATATTGTAGAATAGAGACACCCCCGTCGACAATATGCGGGATTAGTCCCCCTACCAGGTCCTTCTCGTTGGCTCGGTTAATCATAAGAGCCAACATATCAGCAACAATGTTGAATAAAATAGGAGACATTGGGTCCCCTTGTCTGAGACCCTTCAGTGTCTGGAAGAAATGACCCACGTCATCATTTACTTTAATAACGACACTTCCTTTTTTTATAAAACAGTCGGCATGCTTTCGCCAAAGCTCGTCAAACCCCTTCATGCATAGGGTTTGCTGCATAAAGGACCATTTAACTTTATCGTACGCCTTCTCAAAATCCACTTTGAAGATAACACCGTCAAGTTTCTTCGGATGAATTTCATGTAAGTTTCATGCAAGACAACGACCCCTTCTAGGATATTCCGTCCGGGCATAAAAGTTGTTTGCGTAGATTGCACCACCGAATGAGCCATCTTAGTTAGCCTGTCCATTCCCACCTTTGTGAAAATTTTGAAACTAACATTTAGCAAACAAATTGGACGAAATTGTTCAATACGTGTCGCCCCCTCTTTCTTTGGTTGCAGCGTTATGGTACCAAAACTCAAATGAAAGAGTTGTAGGTGACCATCATACACATCATGAAACATTGCCATGAGATCATTCTTGATAATATGCCAACATTTCTTGTAAAACTCAGCCGGAAACCCATCTCGCCCGGGAGCTTTACCGTTCTTCATTCCCCAATCGCATCCAACACCACTTTCTCCGTAAAAGGAGCGGATAAAAACTCATTGTCAGCCTCTCCAACTTGAGGAATATCCGCTACTTGATGCTCATCCATAGTCACAAAGCTATGATCAGGAGCACCCAATAACTGTTTATAATAGATAGAGATATACAATTTGAGATTCTCATGACCTCCTATTGTACCCTCATCTTGCTTGAGCTGCAGGATTCTCTTTTTCCTATGTTTTCCATTTGCAATCAAGTGGAAATAATTAGTGTTATTATCCCCATGAACGATTGCCGTACTTTTGCTCTAATGGCCCATTTCATTTCCTCCTCTCTAAGGAGTACTCGAAGTCGTTGTTTAGCCTCATCCTTCAAAGACCGCTCGTTCACTGATACGTCTCCATCGTATCTACTTTTCCAAACTCTTTTGCCCTTGTTTTGGACTCTAATTTGCATGATTTGAATGGAACTAACCTGGACTGACGTTGTTTTCAACAGAATTGTCTTGGTGTTATTTTTGTGCAGAAATCAAAGTTCTCCAAACGTCCTGAAAATTTACGGGGAGCAGTTTTGGAAAATAAGAAAAATATCTATGCCAAGTTCCACCTCAGGGGGTGGGCCAGTGGGCCACAAGCCCTGGCTCCGCCACCACCCCCCTGGTGGCGGTGGGCAGGCTTGTGGGGCCTACACGGCTCTACCGCCCCCAATTCCAGCTCTATAAGATCCCTTTCGTCCCAGAAAAAATAAAAAGAGAAGTTTTCGTCGCGTTTTCGATACGGAGGCCCCGCCACCACCTGTTCTTCATCTGGAGGGCAGATCTGGAGTCCGTCTTGGGCTCCGGAGAGGGGAAATCGCCGCCATCGTCATCATCAACCTTCTTCCCTCTCCAATTCCATGAAGCTCTTCGTCGTTCGTGAGTAATCTATTCGTAGGCTCGCTGGACGGTGACGAGTAGGATGAGATCTATCATGTAATCGAGTTAGTTTTGATGGGGATTGATCCCTAGTATCCACTATGTTCTGAGATTGATGTTGCTACTACTTTGCCATGCTTAATGATTTTCGCTAGGGCCCGAGTGCCATGATTTCAGATCTGAAATTATTATGTTGTCACCAATATATGTGTGTTTTAGATCCGATCTTGCAAGTTGTAGTTACCTACTATGTGTTATGATCCGGCAACCCCGGAGTGACAATAACCGGAACCACTCCCGGTGATGACCATAGTTTGAGGAGTTCATGTGTTCACCAAGTGCTAATGCGTTGGTCCGGTTCTTTATTAAAAGGAGAACCTTAATATCCCGTAGTTTCCTTTTGGACCCCGCTGCCACGGGAGGGATGGACAATAGATGGCATGCAAGTTCTTTTCCCTAAGCACGTATGACGACACACGGAATGCATGCCTACATCACATTGACGAACGGGAGCTAGCCACATATCTCTCCGTGTTATAGCTGTTGCATGATGAAGATCATCCAAACAAATCACCGACCCATTGCCTACGAGTTTGTCCTACTTCTGTTACTTGTCTTGCTCTGCCGCTGCTACTACTGTTGTTACTGCTGTTACTTGTTTTGCTCTGCTGCTGCTGCTACTGTTGCTATTACTGTCGCTTGCTACTGTTGCTACTTGCTACTGCTGTCACTACTGATGTTCCTTGCCGCTGCTATTGCTCGTTACACTGGTGCTACGTGCTATAATCTTGATTCGCTGATTGTTGACGGGAACTGACAATTTCCGTCAACGAGGCAACTTGGCACCATTGATACAATCGTTAGGAATGGTCTGCCGTCAAGAGATCGTTTCTGACACCGTTGTTATCATACTACTTTGCTACTAATACTTGAGAGTATCCTCTCATCTCCTATAGGCGAATCAAGAAATTTGGGTCGAATACTCTACCCTCGAAAACTGCTGCGAACCCACGCGCTGGTGGACCATCAACAACATTCTTCTAGTTTCGTTGCCGGGGAGTGCTAGCAGCATTCTTCTGGTGCTGTTGCAGGGGAAGGTTTGTTGTCATCAGCATTCGTCTAGCCATCGCCAGAGATTGCAATCAACAATTTTCTGGGCCCGTTGCCGGGGAGGTATTGCTATATTCTCTGAGTTACTTGGGATTTATATCTGCTGATCACTATGAAGAATCTGAAGGATCCGAAGACCAAAGTCTTGCCCTCAACTACGAGGGGAGGTAAGGAATTGCCATCTAGCTCTGCACTTGATTCACCTTCAGTTATGAGTAAGTTTGCGACATCACCTCCTGCTAGAAATCTTGATATGTCGCATGTGCTTGATGATGCTTGTGATACTACTGCTAGAGATGCTATGCTTGATACTATGCCTGATACTGCTAGAGATGCTATGCTTGATACTGCTTTGCCTGATGATGCTAGAGATGCTATTTTGCCTGATGATGATATGCTTGATACTGCTAGAGATGCTACTTTGCATGATGTTCCACTAGGGGTATTCCTTGATGCTCATATTGCTAGAGTTACTGCCAATGCTCGTGATGCTTCTGAAACTGCCGATACTATTGAGATAGAACCTGCTTTTGCTCCTGCTAGATCTAGCTCTCCTAGATATGAATTGCCTGATATACCTGAGGGTTACGTTATTGAGGGAGAGATAGCTGGGGATTTTCTTGCGTGTAAGGATGCCTATGACGCTGAGAAATTACTTCTCAAGTGGAAGGAAAAATCTCGGGAAGCCAGGATGAAAAATGACCCGAAGTTTGCCACTTCGCCTATCTTTGTCATCGATAAGGATTATGAATTCTCTGTCGACCCTGAGATAATCTCTCTAGTCGAATATGATCCTTTTCACGGTTATGAGTCTGAGACGGTCATAGCCCATCTTGCCAAACTATCAGAAATAGCCAACCTTTTCACTAATGAGGAGAAGATCCGCCACTACCATATTCTCTCTAAAGGATGACGCTAAAGTCTGGTTCATCTCTCTTGCTCCTGGATATGTGCGTAGTCCCTAGGAGATGGTCTATTACTTTTGTGAGAAATATTTCCCTGCCCATAAGAAGCAAGCTGCCTTACAGGAAATATACAACTTTGCTCAACTCCAAGAAGAGAGTCTTCCACAAGCTTGGGGGAGGCTCGTCCAGCTACAAAATGCTTTGCCTGATCACCCTCTTAAGAAGAACGAGATACTTGATATCCTCTATAACGGACTTACCGATGCCTCTAGAGACCACCTAGATAGTTGTGCCGGTTGTGTTTTTAGGGAATGAACTGTAGAACAAGCTGAGACCCTACTAAATAACCTCTTGGTCAAGGATAATGCTTGGACTATTCCTGAACCACCTCCTAAGCCAACTCCTATGAAAAGAGGTATTCTATTCCTCAGTCTCGAAGATATGCAAGAAGCCAAGAAATCTATGCAAGAGGAAGGCATTAGATCTGAAGATGTGAAAAATCT
This sequence comes from Hordeum vulgare subsp. vulgare, assembly GCF_904849725.1. Taxonomy (NCBI): domain Eukaryota; kingdom Viridiplantae; phylum Streptophyta; class Magnoliopsida; order Poales; family Poaceae; genus Hordeum; species Hordeum vulgare. The sequence goes on from NC_058522.1 coordinate 457,635,994, forward strand.
ACCACCTATCGAAGAGATCCATGGTCTCGATAACCTGATACAGGTAGTGCAAGTGAATTCTTTGCGTAGGTTTGATGAGAGTGATATTCCTTTTGATAAACCTGCTAGCTTATGCTTTGATGAATTTGACAACTTTGTTGCCAAACAACAGAGTTTCAATGATTATGTTAGCAGACATTTGGAACAAAGTACTCGTATGCTTAGCCATTTAAGTGCTTGTGTAGACAGAAATGTCAATGATCTGAAGCTTCTGAGTAAACATGCCTCTATGATTACTACTCAGGTAGAACAAGTACTTAAAGCTTAGAATGACATGCTCAATGAATTAAATGACAACTCTGTCAGAGTCATTACTACAGGAGGCAAAATGACTCAGGAACCTTTGTATCCTGAAGGTCATCCTAAGAGAATTGATCAAGATTCTCAAGGAATCAATGCTGATATACCTAGTCATCCTAAGGAGAAGAAGAAGGATGATAGAAACCTGCACGCCAGTTCACCAAATACTGTCACACCTGAAGAACCTAATGATATTTCTGCGTCTGATGCAGAAACACAATCTGGTGATGAACATGAACCTGGTGATATGGACAGTGATGTTCATAATAATGCTCAATCTAGCAATGATGAGGATGTGGAGATTGAACCTACGGTTAATCCTGATAATCCACAACCTAAGAGATACGGAAAGAATGACTTCACTGCTAGGAAGCATGGTAAAGAAAGAGAGCCATGGGTTCAGAGACCTATGCGCTTTCCTCCTAAGCCATCCAAGAAAAAGGATGATGAGGATTTTGAGTGCTTCGTTGAGATGATAAGACCCATCTTTCTGCAGATGCGGTTAACTGATATGCTCAAGATGTCTCCGTATGCCAAGTACATGAAAGATATCGTGACTAATAAACGGAAGATACCAGATCTTGAGATCTCCACCATGCTTGCCAATTATACTTTCAAAGGTGGAACTCCTAAGAAACTTGATGATCCCGGAGTGCCCACTATACCTTGCTCCATTAAAGGAAACTACGTAAGAACTGCCTTATGTGACCTTGGAGCCGGTGTTAGTGTTATGCCGCTCTCTCTTTATCATAGACTTGAATTGGATAAGTTGACACCCACTGAAATTTCTCTGCAAATGGCTGACAAATCAACTGCTTTCCCTATAGGCATTTGCGAGGATGTGCCTGTTGTGGTTGCTAACACCACTATCTTAACAGACTTTGTTATCTTAGATATTCCTGAGGACGATGCCATGGCTGTCATCCTCGGAAGACCCCTTTTAAACACTGCAGGGGCTGTTATAGATTGCAACAAAGGCAATGCCACTTTCCATGTCAACGGTAATGAGCACACAGTGCACTTTCCGAAGAAACGATATCCAGTACATTGCATCAATGCTATCGAAAAGACTTCATCGATTCTCATTGGGAGCTTTGAATGCCCTATTCCTCGTGTCAAGATGAAGTATGATTTGCTTGTTGGGGAGATACATATCCCCATTGAGGTGACTTAGTGGCTATTCGAAAATTCTCCGTTCTCTCTTGCGATTCGAGAAAGTTTTGTCATAAGGACTTGATCAATACCATTGAGGGATTTCTTTCGATGACCATGAAATGGATGAATCAAAGAGTCACATACCTCTGTTTTGAGTTTTCCTTTTATGTTGCTTAGAAGAAAAATGATAGAATTAGTTTAGTTTTTCCCTGTTTTCTGTTTTAGTGTCCCGGAGAAAAATACCTCAAAAATAAAAGTTCTCCGATGGTCCTGAAAATTTAGTATGATTTTTCTGGAATTTTTGAAAATTTCTAGGCCTAAGAGCTGGTCAGGGGGCCTGACCAGTGGGCCACAAGCCCCCCCCACCACCACCTACCCCCCTGGTGGCGGGGTGCAAGCTTGTGGGGCCCACAGGCACCCCTCCACTCATTCCATATCCTAGCCTCTTCTTCCACCTCTAGAAAAAATTGTTTCACAGCTCAAACCCGTGTTCTTGCTCATTTGGCTGTGATTTTCAATCTCCTTGCTCAAAGCACCATTCTCCGAACTGTTTTGGGGAAATTACTCCTTGGTAAGTGACTCCTCCATTGGTCCAATTAATTTTTGCTCTAGTGCTTTATTCTTCGCGTATTCTTGCTACCTTGGTGACCCTGTTCTTGAGCTATAAATGTTGATTTTAGTTGGTCCCAAGTAGTTTTAGCGCGGGATACGGTAGGCACTAGTAGGAGTAGTTGCTACAAGGTGTGGTGGGTCTCTATTCACTTTTTCTCTTGAACTTCAAAAATTTCAGCAAAAGGAAATTATGTTCAGGAGGAAGTTTCATGGTGGTTCCTCAAGTAAGAAGGGTCCTCGTCTCTCCTTTCGGGAGCCCGGGCCTTTTCAACTAAGGGACGCACCGGTACAACCATGTGAATGGCCTTCCGATGAGTTCATGATCGAAGTAGGTTTCAAAGATGAGTTTGATGCACTTGTCCGCAATGCCGGGTTAGAAGAATTCCTCTCAGATAAATGTGAACAGTATGCTATGCTCACTGCCTCTTTCGTGCATAGATTTAAATTCTCAGTTGGCCGTGACTCATCCATACTGTTTGATCTGAACGATAAATCATATACTGTGGATCTGGAGGATTTCAATAGGATTTGCAAGATACCCGATGGGGGTAGTGTTAATGATCCTCCTAAGTCCCCGGTCAGAGACTTTGTCTCCAGTATAACTGTTGGAGAAACCAGAGATATCACGCAAGCCACCATAGGAAGCATCCATTTCCCTGCCTTGCACTACCTTGCCCTCTTCATAGGTAGGTGCATTAACGGCAAGGGTGCACATTGTCACCTATGCGCTTTCGACCTTAGTATCCTTAAGAGCGCAGTAATAGGTGACAGGAGCTTCAATATGGGAGCTATAATAGCAAGGAGGCTGAATAAAAATGTCAGTGAGGGGGATTTCTTTGGTGGAGTTTATGCTACACGCTTAGCAAATTTTCTTGGGGTATCCATCCATCCAGAAGACCCTCCTCTCCGTACAGCCTACCTTGATCGTGTCGCTCTAACACGCTACCAGTTCCTTGAGAGAGATCATGGATCCCTCCTATACCGCTTGATATTTAACCGACAACGTGTTTTCCATATTACCCTTCCTGCTCCTGCTTTCTTTGACTTTCAGGTAAAACGAAGATACTACATAACCATAGGAGAGGCAGAGGAGTATGAGAGGGAGGCGACGGCTGCTCGACTTCGTGAGGCAGCTATTCAGGCAGTGGCTGCAGCACTCCCGTATAACACCCATTATGACTTTGAGTTTCGCCAGGATCATCCATGGGAGTAGACCAAGCTAGGCCAAAAGCCTAAGCTTGGGGGAGTACGTGTTCTCACCGACTTTACATTCATGCTTATGCTTTCACTTTGTTAGTCGGTGTTTACACTTTGCCACTGTATTATCCATGCTAGTTTCTTTTCATTTTCTTGTTTTCTTGTTTTGTGTCCTTTTGAGAAAACCCAAAAAGATTTTTCTTTCTTCTTTTGCTTGTTGGGAGCTTTCCCGTGTAAATAGTTTTCTTTTTCTTTGTGTCAAGGTAGAAGATATTGGTTACAATGTTTATTGGTTCTTGAATGCTTACCTGTTTAACTTTCAAAGAGCCATATTATTTTGTCTTCTCCTTTGTGTTTGCCTGCAGATTCAGCTTAGTCCAATGCGCTTATTATCGTTTTCATCGTTCGATCGTGCAAATGAAAGGCAACAATGATGATATATGATGAAGTGACTAAGACTCAAAAGCTGGTATGAACTCTATCTATTTTGTTTTTGTAAATATGACTAGCTTGTCGACCCAGATTTAGCTTTGTTGTGAGAGAACCATGTTTGCAATGACAACTTAGAGATCATAGTTTCTGATGCCATGCTTATTTAGCTGAGAGCTTATAATGGTTTGTCTTGAATGCCAACATAGATTTTGAGATGACTATGATGTAGTATGATAGGATGGTATTCTCCTTTGAATGTTTCAAGTGGCTTGACTTCGCGCATGTTCATGCATGCAGTTGAAACAAAATCAACATAGCCTCTATGATGTTCGTGTTCATGGTGATTTATATCCTGTTCATGCTTGCATTTAATGTTAGTCAAACTCATTGCATCTTGATGACTGTTGTCGCTCTCTAGTTGGTCGCTTCCCAGTCTTTTGCTAGCCTTCACTTGTACTAAGCGGAATACTGCTTGTGCATCCACTTCCATAAACCCAAAAGTTTTTCCATGAGAGTCCACCATACCTACCTATTTACGGTATCTACCTGCCGTTCCAAGTAAATTTGCATGTGCCATTCTCTAAACCTTCAAGAAATAATCTGTTTTGCATGCCCGAACCGCTCATGTGGTGACAGAGGGCTATTGGTATCTTCCATGCTAGGAGTGTTATCCTCGACATGTGTTTATTCACAGTCATTCACGAGAAAGGGGCCGGTAATTGGAATGCACAGTTCCACGCTTAAATCGAAAACATAACTGTAAAACAAGACTCCCCCCGGATTGATGTTAGTATGGACGGTACCCGAGGATGCGGCTAGCCGTGGAGTGTGATTGATTAGTGGTGGGGGAGTTAAAACTTTACTTTTCTGTTTGGGAACCGCCTATAGCATGAGTAGCATGGAAGATATTGAGAACTCTTGGTCATTGCGTTGACAATGAAAGCATGCCAACCAAAATTATTACCTCTGTTTTCAAAGCTTGAGCTCTGGCACCTCTGCAAATCAATGCTTCCCTCTGCGAAGGGCCTGTCTATTTATTTTCCTGTCGAGTCATCCTCCTCTTATATAAGCACCAATTAGAGAGCACCTCTGTCATTTTTATGCTTTGCTTTTGATTGATATTGAGTATGACTATGACTAGATCTTCGTTGCTATGAATTATAATGTTTAGTCAGCCCTTGATCTTTGAAAGTGTTGTGCATTTATGTTTTGCGGTCTCAGAAAGAGCTAGCGAGATACCACCTATTCATATTACTTCATGCTTGTTTCGATTGAAGTGTTGGTATTTGAAACTCATTATTATTTGCTCGTTAGCTGATTATGCCATTGATATTAGTTTACCGTGAGACCTTTGTGTCATTTGCTTATGTGGTTAACTTGTGATCTTGCTGAAATTCTGGTTAAGAGTTAGACATAGTTGCAACAACAAGATCAAACTGAGTTTGTCAAAGTTTTTCTTTCTCTCTCAGTTTGTCAACTGAGTTGCTTGAGGACAAGCAAGGTTTTAAGCTTGGGGGAGTTGATACGTCTCCATCGTATCTACTTTTCCAAATTCTTTTGCCCTTGTTTTGGACTCTAATTTGCATGATTTGAATGGAACTAACCTAGGCTGACGCTGTTTTCAGCAGAATTGCCTTGGTGTTATTTTTGTGCAGAAATCAAAGTTCTCCAAACGTCCTGAAAATTTACGGGGAGCAGTTTTGGAAAATAAGAAAAAAATCTGCGCCAAGTTCCACCTGAGGGGGTGGGCCAGTGGGCCACTAGCCCTGGCTCCGCCACCACCCCCCTGGTGGTGGTGAGTAGGCTTGTGGGGCCCACACGGCTCTGCCGCCCGAAATTCCAGCTCTATAAGATCCTTTCGTCCCAGAAAAAATAAAAAGAGAAGTTTTCATCGCGTTTTCGATATGGAGGCGCCGCCACCACCTGTTCTTCATCTGGAGGGCAGATCTGGAGTCCGTCTTGGGCTCCGGAGAGGGGAAATCGCCGCCATCGTCATCATCAACCTTCTTCCCTCTCCAACTCCATGAAGCTCTTCGTCGTTCGTGAGTAATCTATTCGTAGGCTCGCTGGGCGGTGACGAGTAGGATGAGATCTATCATGTAATCGAGTTAGTTTTGATGGGGATTGATCCCTAGTATCCACTATGTTCTGAGATTGATGTTGCTACTACTTTGCCATGCTTAATGCTTGTCACTAGGGCCCGAGTGCCATTATTTCAGATCTGAAATTATTATGTTGTCACCAATATATGTGTGTTTTAGATCCGATCTTGCAAGTTGTAGTTACCTACTATGTGTTATGATCCGGCAATCCCAGAGTGACAATAACCGGAACCACTCCCGGTGATGACCATACTTTGAGGAGTTCATGTGTTCACCAAGTGCTAATGCGTTGGTCCGGTTCTTTATTAAAAGGAGAACCTTAATATCCCGTAGTTTCCTTTTGGACCCCGCTGCCATGGGAGGATGGACAATAGATGTCATGCAAGTTCTTTTCCCTAAGCACGTATGATGACACACGGGATGCATGCCTACATCACATTGACGAACGGGAGCTAGCCACATATCTCTCCGTGTTATAGCTGTTGCATGATGAATATCATCCAAACAAATCACCAACCCATTGCCTACGAGTTTGTCCTACTGCTGTTACTTGTCTTGCCCTGCTGCTGCTGCTACTACTGTTGCTACTGTTGTTACTTGTGTTTGCTCTCCTGCTGCTGCTACTGTTGCTTTTACTATCGCTTGCTACTGTTGCTTTTACTGTCGCTTGCTACTGTTGCTACTTGCTATTGTTGTCACTACTGTTGTTCCTTGCCGCTGCTATTTCTCGTTACACTGCTGCTACCTGCTACAATCTTGATTCGCTGATCATTGACGGGAACTGCCAATTTCCGTCAACGAGGCAACTTGGCGCCATTGATAGAATCGTTAGGAATAGTCTGCTGTCAACAGATCGTTTCTGACACTGTTGTTATCATACTACTTTGCTACTGATACTTTTGTTGCAGATACTAATCTTTCAGGTGTGGTTGAATCTGACATATTCAGCTACTAATACTTGAGAGTATCCTCTCACCTCCTATAGGTGAATCAACAAATTTGGGTCGAATACTCTACCCTCGAAAACTGCTGCGAACCCACACGCTGGTGGGCCATCAACAACATTCTTCTAGTTTTGTTGCCGGGGAGTGCTAGCAGCATTCTTCTGGTGCCGTTGCAGGGGAAGGTTTGTTGTCATCAGCATTCGTCTAGCCATCGCCAGAGATTGCAATCATTCACATCCAAAATATTGGTCTCAGCCTTACGGTTGAGATCATCTATAAGTTTGACAAGCCTATCCTGCTCATCCTTATAAATCCGAGATACGTTCTTAGCCCAACCACGAAGGTATTGTCTAAGATGACGAATTTTATTTTGCCATCGATCAACGTTGGATGTCCCACCCAACTCCTTGTTCCACTCCCTAGCAATCATATCTAGGAATCCCTCCCATGAGAACCAGCTTGACTCAAAGGAGAATCCATTTTTGTTACCCATATGGTTTGCATTGCCAGAGTCCAACAAAAGTGGCGTGTGGTTAGAGATCGCTCTTTGAAGCGCACGCACTGTTACTAGTGGGAACTTTTGTTCCCATTCAATACTAGTCAGAACCCGGTCCAACTTTTCAAAAGTTTGGTTATGTAGGGAATTAGCCCATGTGAATTTCCTACCAGAGAGTTCTATCTCCCTTAGGTCCAGGCTCTCCATAATAGTATTAAACATAAATGGCCATCTGCCATCAAAATTATCGTTGCTCTTTTCGTTGGCCCGCCTAATAATATTGAAATCATCCCCTACCAAAAGTGGCAATTTCTCATCGCAAATCCGAACCAGATCAGCGAGAAATTCAGGTTTAAGCTCCGGCTGAGCAGCACCATACACAGCTATGAGAGCCCATTGAAATCCATCCCCTTTGGATGTAATCCTGAATTTAACCGCATAATCTCCCAATACCACTTCTCTAACTTGAAGGGTGTCACATTGGACTCCAAGTAAAATCGCACCGGATCTTTGTCTTGGAGGGAGACAGTGCCAGTCAAAATCAACACCCGCTGATAAAGAACTTAAAAATGTGAAGTAAAATTATCCCGCCCTGTCTCCATAAGTGCGATAAAATCAAGTTGATGCTCTAAAGTCGCCTCCGCTAGAAATCTTGTTTTAGCCAAGTCACGAAGACCTATGCTATTCCAAAAAATGCCTCTCATCTTTCATCATAAAAAAATTTAACAGTCTTAAATCTAGCACTCCTACGAACCGCCGAAACCGGGTATACTTTCCGTTTCCAAGGCCGTTTTGGTTTCTCACCCATTCCCTGGTCCAAATAACTAGGTACTCATGAGTCAACAGCAAGAGATTGCTCATCATCAATACTCTGATCTAGACTATTATCCTCTCCTTCCTCCAGATCAGCCATCGGGGACAAATTCTCACATAGAGAATTCAGGCCCCCAAGATCATTAATTTCAGATTCTTCCATTGGTTTCATGGCGGCTAAATTCCGAATAATATCAAGAGCCCTATCTACCTCTAAGTCTAGAAGGTCATTAATAGATTTTGAAATTTCTCTACCCGCGTTACCCAAAGATACCCCAACAGAAGCATCATTATCTATAATTTCATGCGAAGAAAAATGAAGAATGGAATTGTCTTTGTTAAAAGACATCCCTGTCGTATTTTTCGCATCCCTCATTTTTGCAGCACGCATTGCACACCCCAACTGCAAGTCATCCGCATCTGGTTGGTCCTGAATACGCTGACTGCACCTCCTCTCCTGTGTCATCGGATTTGGTATTCCGCCAAAAGCTATGACTTCATCAGCCGAGAATTGTGCAATATCGTGCTCGCTACTCCCATCAATAAGTATCTCTATCACCGGCGTCACTACCGGGACTGAATCCTCCGCTATAGCTAGCGGAAGTGTCTGGGAGATACACAATCTCTATCGATCATGCGTCGCCCGTGAGCCTTCGTTCCTTGCCTCTGTAAGGTGGAGCCGGCTCGAGCACCGCGCAGATGGGCTGCTGATAACCCACAAGTATAGGGGATCACAACAGTTTTCGAGGGTAGAGTATTCAACCCAAATTTATTGATTCGACACAAGGGGAAGCCAAATAATATTCTCAAGTATTAGCAGTTGAGTTGTCAATTCAACCACACCTGAAAGATTTAGTATGTGCAGCAAAGTATCAGTAGCAAGGTAGTGTGATAGCAACAGTAGCAACAGTGACCAATAGCAGCAAAGTGATAACAGTAGCAGCAAAGTAACAACAGTAGCAACAGAGTAACAGTAGCAGCACTGACAGCAATAGCAGCAAAATAACGTAGCAATGACCAGTAGGGAAAACTCGTAGGCATTGGATCGGTGATGGATGATTATGTCGTATGGTATTCATCATGCAACAGTTATAACACGAAGAGATATGTAACTAGCTCTAGTTCGTCAATGTAATGTAGGCATGTATTCCGTATGTAGTCATACGTGCTTAGGGAAAATAATTTGCATGACATATATTGTCCATCCCTCCCATGGCAGCGGGGTCCTAATGGAAACTACGGGATATTAAGGTTCTCCTTTTAATAAAGAACCGGACCAACGCATAGTAGGTGACTACAACTTGCAAGATAGGATCAAGAACACACATATATTGGCAACAACATAATAGGTTCAGATCTGAAATCATGGCACTCGGTCCCTAGTGACAAGCAATAAGCATGGCAAAGTAGTAGCAACATCAATCTCATAACATAGTGGATACTAGGGATCAATCCCCGTCAAAACTAACTCGATTACATGATAGATCTCATCCAAACCATCACCGTCCAGCAAGCCTACGATGAGATTACTCACGAACGGTGAAGAGCATCATGGAATTGGCGATGAAGGAAGGTTGGTGATGACGATGGAGACGATCTCCCCTCTCCGAAGCCTAGAACGGACTCCAGATCTGCCCTCCAGAGGAAGAACAGGAGGTGGCGGCGCCTCCGTATTGTAAAACGCGATGAACTCTTCTCCTTGATTTTTTTTCCGGGCGAAAGGGACTAAATAGAGCTCAGATTGGAGGCGGTGGAGCAACGTGGGCCCCACAAGCCTGCCAGGCGCGACCAGGGGGCGCGCCTGGTGGACTTGTGGGCTCTCAGCTCCACCCCTCCGGTTGATTCTTGCACCAGTATTTTTTTTATACTCCACAAAAAATCCCCGTAAATTTCCAGGTCATTCCGAGAACTTTTATTTCTGCGCAAAAACAACACCATGGCAATTCTGCTGAAAACAACGTTAGTGTGGGTTAGTTCCATTCAAATCATGCAAATTAGAGTCCAAAACAAGGGCAAAAGAGTTTGGAAAGGTAGTCCAAAACACTTCAATCAAAACAATCATGAAGCAGTATGAACAGATGGTATCTCGCTAGCTCTCTCTGAGACCGCAAAACTGTTGGAAATATTCCCTAGAGGCAATAATAAATTAGTTATTATTATATTCTTTGTTCATGATAATCGTTTATTATCCATGCTATAATTGTATTGATTGGAAACACAATACTTGTGTGGATACATAGACAAAACACTGTCCCTAGTAAGCCTCTAGTTGACTAGCTCGTTGATCAAAGATGGCCAAGGTTTCCTGGCCATAGGCAAGTGTTGTTACTTGATAACGGGATCACATCATTAGGAGAATCATGTGATGGACTAGACCCAAACTAATAGACGTAGCATGTTGATCGTGTCATTTTGTTGCTACTGTTTTCTGCGTGTCAAGTATTTGTTCCTATGACCATGAGATCATATAACTCACTAACACCGGAGGAATGCTTTGTGTGTATCAAACGTCGCAACGTAACTGGGTGACTATAAAGATGCTCTACAGGTATCTCCGAAGGTGTTAGTTGAGTTAGTATGGATCGAGACTGGGATTTGTCACTCCGTGTGACGGAGAGGTATCTCGGGGCCCACTCGGTAATACAACATCACACACAAGCCTTGCACGCAATGTGACTTAGTGTTAGTTGCGGGATCTTGTATTACGGAACGAGTAAAGAGACTTGCCGGTAAACGAGATTGAAATAGGTATGCGGATACTGACGATCGAATCTCGGGCAAGTAACATACCGAAGGACAAAGGGAATGACATACGGGATTATATGAATCCTTGGCACTGAGGTTCAAACGATAAGATCTTCGTAGAATATGTAGGATCCAATATGGGCATCCAGGTCCCGCTATTGGATATTGACCGAGGAGTCACTCGGGTCATGTCTACATAGTTCTCGAACCCGCAGGGTCTGCACACTTAAGGTTCGACGATGTTTTATGTGTATTTGAGTTATATGGTTGGTTACCGAATGTTGTTCGGAGTCCCGGATGGGATCACGAACGTCACGAGGGTTTCCGGAATGGTCCGGAGACGAAGATTGATATATAGGATGACCTCATTTGGTTACCGGAAAGTTTCCGGGCATTACCGGAAAAGTTTTGGACTCATCGGTAGTGTACCGGGAGTACCGGGAGGAGTGACGGGGACCATCAAGAGGGGTGTCACGCCCCAAGGGGTCTCATGGGCTATGGTAAGAGATAAACCAGCCCCTAGTGGGCTGGAATAAGTTCCCACTAAGGCCCATAAGGTTTGAGAAGGGAAAAACACAAGGTGGAAAGAGTTTCCAAGTGGGAAGGTGGAATCCTACTCCAAGTAGGATTGGAGTAGGACTCCTCCACCTCAAATTTCGGCCAAACCTTGAGGGTTTGAGGCTGCCTCCTCCCCTCCATCCCTCCTATATATACTGAGGTATTAGGGCTGATTTGAGACAACTTTTGCCACGGCAGCCCGACCACATACCTCCACAGTTTTACCTCTAGATCGCGTTTCTGCGGAGCTCGGGCGGAGCCCTGCTGAGACAAGATCATCACCAACCTCCGGAGCGCCGTCACGCTGCCGGAGAACTCTTCTACCTCTCCGTCTCTCTTGCTGGATCAAGAAGGCCGAGATCATCGTCGAGCTGTACGTGTGCTGAACGCGGAGGTGCCGTCCGTTCGGCACTAGATCGTGGGACTGATCGCGGGACGGTTCGTGGGACGGATCGAGGGACGTGAGGACGTTCCACTACATCAACCGCGTTCACTAACGCTTCTGCTGTACGGTCTACAAGGGTACGTAGATCACACATCCCCTCTCGTAGATGGACATCACCATGATAGGTGTTCGTGCGCGTAGGAAAATTTTCGTTTCTCATGCGACGTTCCCCAACAGTGGCATCATGAGCTAGGTTCATGCGTAGATGTCTTCTCGAGTAGAACACAAAAGTTTTTTGTGGGCGGTGATGTGCGTTTTGCTGCCCTCCTTAGTCTTTTCTTGATTCCGCGGTATTGTTGGATTGAAGCGGCTTGGACCGACATTACTCGTACGCTTACGAGAGACTGGTTTCATCGTTACAAGTAACCCCGTTGCTCAAAGATGACTGGCAAGTGTCGGTTTCTCCAACTTTAGTTGAATCGGATTTGACTGAGGAGGTCCTTGGATGAGGTTAAATAGCAACTCATATATCTCCGTTGTGGTGTTTGCGTAAGTAAGATGCGATCCTACTAGATACCCATGGTCACCACGTAAAACATGCAACAACAAAATTAGAGCATGTCTAACTTGTTTTTGCAGGGTATGCTTGTGATGTGATATGGCCAATGATGTGATGTGATATATTGGGTGTATGAGATGATCATGTTGTAATAGAAATATCGACTTGCACGTCGATGGTACGGCAACCGGCAGGAGCCATAGGGTTGTCTTTATACTAACGTGTGTGCTTGCAGATGTGTTTACTTTTTTGCTAGGATGTAGCTTTAGTAGTAATAGCATGAGTAGCACGACAACCCCGATGGCAACACGTTGATGGAGATCATGGTGTGGCGCCGGTGACAAGAAGATCGTGCCGGTGCTTTGGCGATGGAGATCAAGAAGCACGTGATGATGGCCATATCATGTCACTTATGAATTGCATGTGATGTTAATCCTTTTATGCACCTTATTTTGCTTAGAACGACGGTAGAGTTATGAGGTGATCTCTCACTAAAAATTTCAAGACGAAATTGTGTTCTCCCCGACTGTGCACCATTGCTACAGTTCGTCGTTTCGAGACACCACGTGATGATCGGGTGTGATAGACTCAACGTTCACATACAACGGGTGCAAAACAGTTGCGCACGCGGAACACTCGGGTTAAGCTTGACGAGCCTAGCATGTGCAGACATGGCCTCGGAACACATGAGACCGAAAGGTCGAGCATGAATCGTATAGTTGATATGATTAGCATAGAGATGCTTACCACTGAAACTATTCTCGACTCACGTGATGATCGGACTTGAGATAGTGGATTTGGATCATGTACCACTCAAATGACTAGAGATATGTACTTTTTGAGTGGGAGTTCTTAAGTAATATGATTAATTGAACTAATTGTCATGAACATAGTCTAATGGTCTTTGCGAATTACGATGTAGCTTGCGCTATAGCTCTACTGTTTTTATATGTTCCTAGAGAAAATTTAGTTGAAAATTGATAGTAGCAAACTTTGCAGACTGAGTCTGTAAAACCGAGGATTGTCCTCGTTGCTACGCAGAAGGCTTATGTCCTTAATGCACCACTCGGTGTGCTGCACCTCGAGCGTCGTCTGTGGATGCTATGAACATCCGATATACACGTTTCTGATGACTACACAATAGTTCAGTGCAAAATACTTATTGGCTTAGAAGCAAGGCGCCGAAAACGTTGTAAAACATCACGGAACATAAGTGATGTTCTAAAGAGATGAAATTGTGATTTCATGCTTGTGCCCTTGTTAAGAGGTACGAGACCTCCAACAAGATTCTTTGTCCACAAAGTAAAGGAGAAAAGCTCAATCGTTGAGCGTGTGCTCAGATTGTCTAAGTACGACAATCACTTGAATCAAGTGGGAGTTAATCTTCCAGATGAGATAGTGATGGTTCTCCAAAGTCACTGCCACCAAGCTGTGAGAGCTTCGTGATGAACTATAACATATCAAGGATAGATACAATGATCCTTGAGCGATTCGCGATGTTTGACACTCCGAAAGTAGAAATCAAGAAGGAGCGTCAATAGTTGATGGTTTGTAAAACCACTAAGTTTCAAGAAAGGCAAGGGCTAGAAGGGATACTTCGTGAAACGGCAAAACAGTTGCTGCACTAATGAAGAGACCCAAGATTAAACCCAAACCCGATACTAAGTGCTTATGTAATGAGGGGAACAATCACTGAGGCGGAGCAACTCTAGATACTTGGTAGATAAGAAGGCTGGCGAAAGTCGAAAGACGTGTATTTGATATACATGATGTTGATGTGTACTTTACTAGTACTCCAAGTAGCACGAGGGTATTGGATACCGGTTCGGTTGCTAAGTGATTAGTAACACAAAATGAAAGCTGCGGCATAAACGGAGACTAGCTAAAGGCGAGGTGACGATACGTGTTGGAAGTGTTTCCAAGGTTGATATGATCAAACGTCGCACGCTCCCTCTACCATCGGGATTGGTGTCAAACCTAAATAATTGTTATTGGTGCTTGCGTTAAGCATGAACATGATTGGATCGTGTTTATTGCAATACGATTATTCATTTAAAGAGAATAATGGTTACTCTATTTTCTTGAATAATCACCTTCAATGAATCTCGATCGTAGTGTTACACATGTTCATGATATTGGTGCCAAAAAACACGAGGTAATGATGATAGTACCACTTACTTGTGGCACTGCCGCTTGAGTCATGTTGGTGTAAATTGCATGAAGAGGCTCCATGTTGATGGATCTTTGTACTCACTTGTTTTTCGAATCACTAGTGACATGCAAATCATACCACATGAGCAATGCCTTGTTTTCATTGAGATGAAACAAGATAGTAACTTGTTGGAAGTGATACATTCTGATGTATGCAGGCCAATGGGTGCTGAGGCACGCAGTGGATATCATTATGTTCTTACTTCACTGACGATTTGAGTAGATACAAGAGTATTTACTTAATGAATCACAAGTCTGAAATATTGAAAAGTTCAATTCTGTTTCGGAGTGAAGTTCGTCGTAACAAGAGGATAAACTGTCTACGATATGATCATAGAAATGAATATCTGAGTTACGAGTTTTGGTACGCAGTTAAGACAATGTGGAAATTGTTTCACAGTTCATGCCACCTGGAACATCATAGTGTGATGATGTGTCTGAACGTCATAGCCACGCACTATTTGGAATGGTGCATACTATGATGTCTCTTATCGAATTACCACTATCGTTTATGGGTTATGCATTAGAGACAACCGCACTCACTTTAAATAGGGCACCGCGTATTTCCGTTGAGATGACACAATATAGACTGAGGTTTAGAGAAATCTAAACTGTCGTTTCTTGAAAGTTTGGGGCTTCGACACTTATGTGAAAAAGTTTCAGTCTGATAAGCTCGAACCCAAAGCGGATAAATGCATCTTCATAGGATATCCAAAACAGTTGGGTACATCTCCTATCTCAGATCCGAAAGCAAAGTGTTTGTTTCTAGAAATGGATCCTTTCTAGAGGAAAGGTTTCTCTCGAAAGAATTGAGTGGGAGGGTAGTAGAACTTGATGAGGTTATTGAACCATCACTTCAACCAGTGTGTAGCAGGGCGCAGGAAGTTGTTCCTGTGGCGCCTACACCAATTGAAGTGGAAGCTGATGATGGTGATCATCAAGCATCGGATCAAGTTACTACAAGCCTCGTAGGTTGACAAGGTCGCATACTACTACAGAGTGGTACGGTAACCCTGTCTTGGAGGTCATGTTGTTGAGCAACAGTGAACCTACGAGTTATGGAGAAAGCGATGGTGGGCCCAGATTCCGACAAATGGCTGGAAGCCATGAAATCCGAGAGAGGATCCATGTATGAAAACAAAGTGTAGACTTTGAAAGAACTACTTGATGGTCATAAGACTATTGAGTAAAGATGGATCTTTAAAAGAAGGCAGACGATGATGGTGATAAGTCACTATTAAGAAAAGCTCGACTTGTCGCAAAGATGTTTTCGACAAGATCAAACAGTTGACTATGATGAGACTTTCTCACTCGTAGCGATGCTAAAGGTCTGTTAGAATTATGTTAGTTGTTGATGCATTATTTATGAAATATTGCACGTAGGATGTCAAAACATTGTTTTCTTGACGGTTTCCTTGAGCAAACATTGTATGTGATACAACCAGAAGGTTTTGTCGATCCTAAAGATACTAGCAAGTATGCAAGCTCCAGTGATCCTTCAATGGACTGGTGCAAGCATCTCGGAGTTGGAATATACACTTTGATGAGATGATAAAGATTTTGGGTTTGTACAAGGTTTATGAGAAACTTGTATTTCCAAAGAAGTGAGTGGGAGCACTATAGAATTTCTGATAAGTATATGTGGTTGACATATTGTGGATCAGAAGTAATGTAGAATTTCTGTAAAACATACAAGGTTGTTTGAAAGGAGTTTTCAAAGGAATACCTGGATTGAGCTACTTGAACGTTGAGCATCAAAGATCTATGTAGATAGACCGAAAGCGCTTAATGGAAGTTTCAACAAGATGCATGCCTTGACAAGTTTTTGAAGGAGTTCAAAATAGATCAGCAAAGAAGGAGTTCTTGGTTGCGTTGTGAGGTGTGAATTTGAGTAAGACTCAAAACCCGACCCCGGCAGAATAAAGAGAATAGACGAAGGTCGTCTTCTATGCCTTAGCAGTAGAATCTAAAGTATGCCATGCTGTGTACCGCACCTGATGTGTAACTTGACTCAAAGTATGTTGAGAGGTACAGAGAGTGATCCATGATTGAATCACTAGCAGCGGTCAAAATTTATCCTTAGTAACTAATGGACTAAGGAATTTTTCTCGATTATGGAGGTGGTTAAAGAGTTCGTCGTAAAGGGTTACGTCGATGCAAGCTTTGACACTAATCCGAATAACTATGAGTAGTGAAACGGATTCGTATAGTAGAGTAGATATTTGGAGCATTTCCGAATAGCACGTAGTAGCAGCATCTATAAGATGACATAAATATTTGTAAAGAACGCACGGATCTGAAAGTTTCAGAATCGTTGACTAAAACCTCTCTCACGAGCAAGACGTGATCAGACCCCATAACTATATGGGTGTTGGATTCGTTGGAATCACATGGTGATGTGAACTAGATTATTGACTCTAGTGCAAGTGGGAGACTGTTGGAAATATGCCCTAGAGGCAATAATAAATTAGTTATTATTATATTTCTTTGTTCATGATAATCGTTTATTATCCATGCTATAATTGTATTGATTGGAAACACAATACTTGTGTGGATACATAGACAAAACACTGTCCCTAGTAAGCCTCTAGTTGACTAGCTCGTTGATCAAAGATGGCCAAGGTTTCCTGGCCATAGGCAAGTGTTGTTACTTGATAACGGGATCACATCATTAGGAGAATCATGTGATGGACTAGACCCAAACTAATAGACGTAGCATGTTGATCGTGTCATTTTGTTGCTACTGTTTTCTGCGTGTCAAGTATTTGTTCCTATGACCATGAGATCATATAACTCACTAACACCGGAGGAATGCTTTGTGTGTATCAAACGTCGCAACGTAACTGGGTGACTATAAAGATGCTCTACAGGTATCTCCGAAGGTGTTAGTTGAGTTAGTATGGATCGAGACTGGGATTTGTCACTCCGTGTGACGGAGAGGTATCTCAGGGCCCACTCGGTAATACAACATCACACACAAGCCTTGCACGCAATGTGACTTAGTGTAAGTTGGGGGATCTTGTATTACGGAACGAGTAAAGAGACTTGCCGGTAAACGAGATTGAAATAGGTATGCGGATACTGACGATCGAATCTCGGGCAAGTAACATACCGAAGGACAAAGGGAATGACATACGGGATTATATGAATCCTTGGCACTAAGGTTCAAACGATAAGATCTTCGTAGAATATGTAGGATCCAATATGGGCATCCAGGTCCCGCTATTGGATATTGACCGAGGAGTCACTCGGGTCATGTCTACATAGTTCTCGAACCCGCAGGGTCTGCACACTTAAGGTTCGACGATGTTTTATGCGTATTTGAGTTATATGGTTGGTTACCGAATGTTGTTCGGAGTCCCGGATGGGATCACGGACGTCACGAGGGTTTCCGGAATGGTCCGTAGACGAAGATTGATATATAGGATGACCTCATTTGGTTACCGGAAAGTTTCCGGGCATTACCGGAAAAGTTTCGGACTCATCGGTAGTGTACCGGGAGTGCCGGGAGGGGTGACGGGGACCATCAAGAGGGGTGTCACGCCCCAAGGGGTCTCATGGGCTATGGGAAGAGATAAACCAGCCCCTAGTGGGCTGGAATAAGTTCCCACTAAGGCCCATAAGGTTTGAGAAGGGAAAAACACAAGGTGGAAAGAGTTTCCAAGTGGGAAGGTGGAATCCTACTCCAAGTAGGATTGGAGTAGGACTCCTCCACCTCAAATTTCGGCCAAACCTTGAGGGTTTGAGGCTGCCTCCTCCCCTCCCTCCCTCCTATATATACTGAGGTATTAGGGCTGATTTGAGACAACTTTTGCCACGGCAGCCCGACCACATACCTCCACAATTTTACCTCTAGATCGCGTTTCTGCGGAGCTCGGGCGGAGCCCTGCTGAGACAAGATCATCACCAACCTCCGGAGCGCCGTCACGCTGCCGGAGAACTCTTCTACCTCTCCGTCTCTCTTGCTGGATCAAGAAGGCCTAGATCATCGTCGAGCTGTACGTGTGCTGAACGCGGAGGTGCCGTCCGTTCGGCACTAGATCGTGGGACTGATCGCGGGACGGTTCGTGGGGCGGATCGAGGGACGTGAGGATGTTCCACTACATCAACCGCGTTCACTAACGCTTCTGCTGTACGGTCTACAAGGGTACGTAGATCACACATCCCCTCTCGTAGATGGACATCACCATGATAGGTCTTTGTGCGCGTAGGAAAATTTTCGTTTCCCATGCGACGTTCCCCAACAAAAACATAAATGCACAACACCTTCAAAGACCAAGGGCTGACTAAACATTGTAATTCATGGCAAAGAAGATCCAGTCACAGTCATACTCAATCACACTTAAAAGCAAAGCATAAAAATGACATAGGTGCTCTGTAATTGGTGCTTTATAAGAAGAGGATGACTCAATAGGAACATAAATAGATAGGCCCTTCGCAGCGGGAAGCATTGATTTGCACAGGTCGAGAGCTCAAGCTTTGAAAACAGAGATAATAATTTTGGGTGTCATGCTTTCATTGTCAACGCAATGACCAAGAGTTTTCACCATCTTCCACGCTACACATGCTATAGGCGGTTCCCAAACAGAAAAGTAAAGTTTTGACTCCCCCACCACCGATCAATCACACTCCACGACTAGCCGAATACTCGGGTGCCGTCCATACCAACATCAATCCAGGGGGAGTTTTGTTTGCAATTATCTTTTCGATTTGAGCATGGAACTGGGCATTCCAATTACCGGCCCCTTTCTCGTGAATGATAGTGAATAAACACATATCGAGGATAACACGCCTAGCATGGAAGATACTGATAGCCCCCTGATACGTCCATTTTGCATCATGCTTTCATGTTGATATTTATTGCTTTTTGGGCTGTTATATTACTTGTGGTACCATATTTATGCCTTTTCTCTCTTATTTTGCAAGGTTTATTTGAAGAGGGAGAATTCAGGCAGCTCGAATTCTAGACTTGAAAAGGAGCAAATCCTAGTCCACTATTCAGCACATCTCCAAATGCCTTGAAAATTAACGTGGATTTTTTCTGGATTATATAAAAAATACTGGGCGAAAGAACTCCCGGAGGGGGGCCACCAGGGCTCCACAAGACCCCACTCCGCCACAACCCCCCTAGTGGCGCACGGCAAGCTTGTGGGCTGCCTGGCGGCCCACTAGCTCCCCCCTTTTGCTATATGAAGGGTTTTGGTCTGGAAAAAATCAATCGGGAGCTTTTTCGTGGTTTCGACGCCGCCACGAGGCGGAACTTGAGCAGATCCAATCTAGAGCTCCGGCAGGACGATCCTGCCGGGGAAACTTCCCTCCCGCAGGGGGAAATCATCGCCATCGTCATCACCAACACTCCTCTCGTTGGAGGGTAGGCATCTTCATCAACATCTTCATCAGCACCATCTCCTATCCAATCCCTACTTCATCTCTTGTAACCAATCTTCGTCTCGCAACTCTGATTGGTACTTGTAAGGTTGCTAGTAGTGTTGATTAGTCTTTGTAGTTGATGCTAGTTGGATTACTTGGTGAAGAGTTTATGTTCAGATCCTTGATGCTATTCATTACACCTCTGATCATGATTATGAGTATGTTTTGTGAGTAGTTACTTTTGTTCCTGAGGACATGGGATAAGTCATGTTAATAATAGTCATGTGAATTTGATATTCGTTCAGTATTTTGATATGTTGTATGTTGTTTTCCCTCTAGTGGTGTTATGTGAACGTCGACTACATAACACTTCACCATATTTGGGCCTAGAGGAAGGCATTGGGAAGTAGTAAGTAGATGATGGGTTGCTGGAGTGACAGAAGCTTAAACCCCAGCCTATGTGTTGCTTCGTGAGGGGCTCATTTGGATCCACTAGTTTAATGCTATGGTTAGACTTTGTCTTAATTCTTATTTTGTAGTTGCGGATGCTTGCGAGAGAGGTTAATCATAAGTGGGATGCTTTTCCAAGTAAGGCAGTACCCAGCGCCGGTCCACCCACATATCAAACTATCAAAGTAACGAACGCGAATCATATCAACATGATGAAACTAGCATGACAGAAATTCTCGTGTGTCCTCGGGAGCGTTTTTCCTCCGATAAGACTTTGTTTAGGCTTGTCCCTTGCTACAAAAGGGATTGGGCCACTTGCTGCACCCTTGCTACTACTTGTTACTCTTTGCTTGCTACGTTTCACCTCGCTACACAATCACTTGTTACCGCTACTTTTAGTGCTTGCAATTATTACCTTGCTGAAATCCGTTTATCACAGCCTTCTGCTCCTCGTTGGGTTCGACACTCTTACTTATCGAAAGGACTGCAATTGATCCCCTATACTTGTGGGTCATCAAGACTCTTTTCTGGCGCCGTTGCCGGGGAGTGAAGCGCCTTTGGTAAGTGGAAATTGGTAAGGAAACATTTATATATTGTGCTGAAATTTATTGTCACTTGTCACTATGGAAACTGTTCCTTTGAGGAATTTGTTCGGGGTATCTTCACCACGAATAGAAGCACGAGGAGTTGTTGTTGGAAATATTCCCTAGAGGCAATAATAAAATGGTTATTATCATATTTCCTTGTTCATGCTATAATTGTATTAACAGGAAACAGTAATATATGTGTGAATAAATAGATCACAAAGTGTCCCTAGCAAGCCTCTAGTTGGCTAGCTCGTTAGTCAATAGATGATCATGGTTTCCTGATCATGGGCATTTGATGTCATTGATAACGGGATCACATCATTAGGAGAATGATGTGATGGACAAGACCCAATCCTAAGCATAGCACTAGATCCTATTGTTCGTATGCTGAAGCTTTTCTAATGTCAAGTATCTTTTCCTTCGACCGTGAGATTGTGCAACTCCCGGATACCTTAGGAGTGCTTTGGGTGTATCAAACGTCACAACGTAACTGGGTGACTATAAAGGTGCACTACGGGTACCTCCGAAAGTGTCTGTTGGGTTGGTACGAATCGAGATCGGGATTTGTCACTCCGTGTGACGGAGAGGTATCTCTGGGCCCACTCGGTAGAACATCATCATCAGCTCAATGTGACTAAGGAGTTAGTCACACGATGATGTGCTACGGAACGAGTAAAGAGACTTACCGGTAACGAGATTGAACAAGGTATTGGTATACCGACGATCGAATCTCGGGCAAGTTCTATACCGACAGACAAAGGGAATTGTATACGGGATTGATTAAATCTTTGACATCGTGGTTCATGAGATGAGATCATCGTGGAGCAAGTGGGAGCCACCATGGGTATCCAGACCCCGCTGATGGTTATTGGCCAGAGAGGTGTCTCGGTCATGTCTGCCTGTCTCCCGAACCCGTAGGGTCTACACACTTAAGGTTTGATGACGCTAGGGTTATAGGGAATTGTTATACGAGGTTATCGAAAGTTGTTCAGAGTCCCGGATGAGATCCCGGACATCATGAGGAGCTCCGGAATGGTCCGGAGGTGAAGATTGATATATTGGACGGATGGTTTCAGACACTGGAAGTGTTTCGGGCATCACCGATAACGTACCGGGACCACCAGAGGTGGCCCCGGGGGTCCACCGAAGGGGGAAACGACCCCGGGAGGTAAGGTGGGCCAAGTGGGCAAGGGAACCAGCCCCTAGGTGGGCTGGTGCGCCTACCCACTCAGCCCAATGCGCAGGGGAGAGAAAAGGGGGGCAAACCCTAAGCCAGGTGGGCTTAAGGCCCACCAGGGGTGCGCCACACCCCTCCTCCCCCCTTGGCCGCCGCACCAGCCCCATCTAGGGTTCCCGCCCCCCAGGAGGGGGAAACCCTCGAGGGGGCACAATGTTGGGGAATGTCGCATGGGAAACAAAAAATTTCCTACGCGCACGAAGACCTATCATGGTGATGTCCATCTACGAGAGGGGATTTCCGATCTACGTACCCTTGTAGATCGCACAGCAGAAGCGTTAAGAAACGCGGTTGATGTAGTGGAACGTCCTCACGTCCCTCGATCCGCCCCGCGAACCGTGCCACAAACCGTCCCGCGATCCGTCCCACGATCCGATCCGATCTAGTGCCGAACTGACGGCACCTCCCCGTTCAACACACGTACAGCTCGACGATGATCTTGGCCTTCTTGATCCAGCAAGAGAGATGGAGAGGTAGATGAGTTCTCCGGCAGCGTAACGGTGCTCCGGAGGTTGGTGGTGATCTAATCTCAGCAAGGCTCCGCCCGAGCTCCGCAGAAACGCGATCTAGAGGAAAAATCATGGAGGTATGTGGTCGGGCTGCCGTGGCAAAAGTTGTGTCAAATCAGCCCTAAAACCTCTGTATATATAGGTGGGAGGGGAGGGGCCTTTCCTTGAGGCTCAAGGAGCCCCAAGGGGGTCGGCCGAGCCAAGGGGGGAAGTCCTCCCCTTCCAAACCGAATCCAACTAGGTTTGGAAGGTGGAGTCCTTCTCTCCTTTCCCACCTCCCTTTTTTTCTCGTTGATTTTTTATCCTTTGGCGCATAGGGCCTTCTTGGGATGTCCCACCAGCCCATCAAGGGCTGGTGCGCCACCCCCAAGGCCTATGGGCTTCCCCGGGGTGGGTTGCCCCCCCCCCCCCGGTGAACACCCGGAACCCATTCGTCATTCCCGATAACTTTGAAAACCTTCCGGTAATCAAATGAGGTCATCCTATATATCAATCTTCGTTTCCGGACCATTCCGTAAACCCTCGTGACGTCTGTGATCTCATCCGGGACTCCGAAAAACATTCGGTAACCAACCATATAACTCAAATACGCATAAAACAACGTCGAACCTTAAGTGTGCAGACCCTGTGGGTTCGAGAACTATGTAGACATGACCCGAGTGACTCCTCGGTCAATATCCAATAGCGGGACCTGGATGCCCATATTGGATCCACATATTCTACGAAGATCTTATCGTTTGAACCTCAGTGCCAAGGATTCACATAATCCCGTATGTCATTCCCTTTGTCCTTCGGTATGTTACTTGCCCGAGATTCGATCGTCGGTATCCGCATACCTATTTCAATGTCGTTTACCGGCAAGTCTCTTTACTCATTCCGTAATACAAGATCCCGCAACTTACACTAAGTCACATTGCTTGCAAGGCTTGTGTGTGATGTTGTATTACCGAGTGGGCCCCGAGATACCTCTCCGTCACGCGGAGTGACAAATCCCAGTCTCGATCCATACTAACTCAACGAACACCTTCGGAGATACCTATAGAGCATCTTTATAGTCACCCAGTTACGTTGCGACGTTTGATACACACAAAGCATTCCTCCGGTGTCAGTGAGTTATATGATCTCATGGTCATAGGAACAAATACTTGACACGCAGAAAACAGTAGCAACAAAATGACACGATCAACATGCTACGTCTATTAGTTTGGGTCTAGTCCATCACATGATTCTCCTAATGATGTGATCCCGTTATCAAGTAACAACACTTGCCTATGGCCAGGAAACCTTGGCCATCTTTGATCAACGAGCTAGTCAACTAGAGGCTTACTAGGGACAGTGTTTTGTCTATGTATCCACACAAGTATTGTGTTTCCAATCAATACAATTATAGCATGGATAATAAACGATTATCATGAACAAAGAAATATAATAATAACTAATTATTATTGGCTGTAGGGCATATTTCCAACACGCAGCCGCTCCCTTCCCCTATATATACCGGGCACTTTTGGCCATTGGGAGATAGACTTTTCCCTCTCTCTCGGCACAGCCGTGCCCTTCTTCCTCCTCCTCTCTGTCGGTGCTTGGCGAAGCCCTGCCGGGAGACCTCGTCTCTCCATCTACACCACGCCGTCGTGCTGCTAGAGTTCTTCCCCAACCTCTCCCTCCTCCTTGATGGATCAAGGTGCGGGAGACGTCACCGGGCTGCATGTGTGTTGAACGCGGAGGTGCTGTAGTTCGACACTAGATCGGAATCCCTGCGAGTACGACTCCATCAACCGCGTTCTAGCAACGCTTCCGCTTAGCGATCTTCAAAGGTATGAAGATGCTCTTACCCCTCTATTGTTGCTGGTCTCTCCATAGGAAGATCTGAATATGCGTAGGAAAATTTTGAATTTATGCTACGTAACCCAACAGTGGCATCCGAGCCAGGTTTTCTATGCGTAGATTCTATGCACGAGTAGAACACAAAACTTGTGGGCGATGATTTGTCAATTTGCTTGCCGCTACTAGTCTTATTCTTTTCCGGCGGTATTGTGGGATGAAGCGGCCCGGACCGACTTTACACGTACGCTTACGTGAGACTGGTTCCACCGACACACATGCACACCGTGCATAAAGGTGGCTAGCAGGTGTCTGTCTCTCCTACTCTAGTCGGATTGGATTTGATGAAAAGGGTCCTTATGAAGGGTAAATAGATTTGGCATATCATCATTGTGGCTGTCATGTAGGTAAGAAGGCGTTCTTGCTAGAAACCCAAATCAGCCACGTAAAACTTGCAACAACAATTAGAGGACGTCTAACTTGTTTTTGCAGGGTTTGACATGTGATGTGATATGGCCAAAGTTGTGATGTTGCATGTATGATGTATGAGATGATCATGTTATTGTTATAGGTTTCGCGACTTGCATGTCGATGAATATGACAACCGGCAGGAGCCACAGGAGTTGTCTTAATTTATTGTATGAGATGCAACGCCATGTGCTTACTACTTTTACTTCATTGCTAACTGTTAGCTATAGTAGTAGTTGGCGTGAGGACTTCACGGAGATACGATGATGGAGATCATGGTGTCACGCCGGTGACGATGATGATCATGCGATGCCTGAAGATGGAGATCGAAAGAGCAAAGATGATAATGGCCATATCATGTCACTATATGATTGAATTGTGATGTTTATCATGTTTTACATCTTATTGCTTAGAACGACGGTAGCATAATAAGATGATCCCTCTTAAAATTTCGAGAACGTATTCCCCTAAGTGTGCACTGTTGCGAAGGTTTTTTGTCTCGAAGCACCACGTGATGATCGGGTGTGATAGATTCTAACGTTCGCATACAACGGGTGTAAGCCAGATTTACACACGCGAAACACCTAGGTTGACTCGACGAGCTTAGCATGTACAGACATGACCTCGAATACAAGAGACAGAAAGGTCGAACATGAGTCGTATGGTTGAATACGATCAGCATGAAGTTGCTCACCATGGTGACTAGTCTGTCTCACGTGATGATCGGACACGGGTTAGTCAACATGGATCATGTATCACTTAGATGACTAGAGGGATGTCGATTTAAGCGGGAGTTCATACTTAATTTGATTAAATGAACTTAATTGTCATGAACTTAGTCTAAAAGTTGTCTTTATAAATATTGTAGATGGCCAACGTCAACCTCAATTTCTACGCATTCCTAGAGAAAAACAAGCTGAAAGATGATGGTAGCAACTATGCGGACTGGGTTCGCAACTTGAAGCTCATCCTTGAAGCAGCTAAAAAGGCTTATGTCCTTGATGCGCCGCTAGGTGACCCTCCCGCTCCCGCAGCAGCCCACGACATTCTGAACGTCTGGCAAACGCGGAGTGATGACTACTCTCTGGTTAGGTGTGGCATGTTATACAGTTTAGAAACGGGGCTCCAAAGGCGTTTTAAGCAACACGGAGCATATGAGATGTTCCAGGAGCTGAAGCTAGTTTTTCAAGCTCATGCCCCTGTCGAGAGATATGAAGTCTCCGACAAGTTCTTTAGCTGTAAGATGGAGGAGAACAGTTCTGTCAGTGAGCACATACTCAAAATGTCTGGGTTACACGGTCGTCTCACTTCACTTGGAGTCGAACTTCCGGATGATACTATAATTGACAGAATCGTCCAGTCTCTCCCACCAAGCTACAAAGGCTTTGTGCTTAACTACAACATGCAAGGGATGGAGAAGACCATTCCCGAGTTGTACTCGATGCTCAAGTCTGCAGAAGTAGAAATCAAGAAAGAGCATCAAGTGTTGATGGTCAACAAGACCACTAGTTTCAAGAAAGGCAAGGGTAAGAAGAACTTCAAGAAAGACGGCAAAGCTGTTGCCGCGCCCGGTAAGCCAGATGCCGGGAAGAAGAAAAGAATGGACCCAAGCCTGAGACTGAGTGCTTCTATTGCAAGGGAAAAGGTCACTGGAAGCGGAACTGCCCCAAATACTTAGAGGACAAGAAGGCCGGCAACGTTAAAGGTATATGTGATATACATGTTATTGATGTGTACCTTACCAGTGCTCGTAGTAGCTCCCGGGTATTTGATACCGGTGTTGTTGCTCACATTTGCAACTCAAAGCGGGAACTGCGGAATAAGCGGAGACTGGCCAAGGACGAGGTGACGATGCGCGTGGGGAATGGTTCCAAAGTCGATGTGATCGCCGTCGGCACGCTACCTCTACATCTACCGACGGGATTAGTTTTAAACCTTATTAATTGTTATTTAGTACCAGCTTTGAGCATGAATATTGTATCAGGATCTTGCTTAATGCGAGACAGCTACTCATTTAAGTCAGAGAATAATGGTTGTTCTATTTATATGAGTGATATGTTTTATGGTCATGCTCCGCTGGTGAATGGTTTATTCTTAATGAATCTCGATCGTGATGTTACACATATTCATAGTGTGAGTACCAAAAGATGTAAAGTTGATAATGATAGTCCCACATACTTGTGGCACTACCGCCTTGGTCATATCGGCGTTAAGCGCATGAAGAAGCTCCATACTGATGGACTATTAGAGTCTCTTGATTTTGAATCATTTGACACATGCGAACCGTGCCTCATGGGCAAGATGACTAAGACTCCATTCTCAGTATAATGGAGAGAGCAACCGACTTATTGGAAATAATACATACTGATGTGTGTGGTCCAATGAACGTTGAAGCTCGCGGTGGCTATCGTTATGTTCTCACTCTCACCGATGATTTGAGTAGGTATGGGTATATCTACTTGATGAAGCACAAATCTGAGACCTTTGAAAAGTTCAAGGAATTTCAGAGTGAGGTCGAGAATCAACGTGACAGAAAAATCAAGTGTCTATGATCTGATCGTGGAGGAGAATATTTGAGTCACGAGTTTGGAACACACCTAAGGAAGTGTGGAATCGTTTCACAACTGACGCCGCCTGGCACACCGCAACGCAACGGAGTGTCTGAACGTCGTAATCGCACTTTATTAGATATGGTATAATCTATGATGTCTCTTACTGACTTACCGCTATCATTTTGGGGATACGCATTAGAAACTGCAGCATTCACTTTAAATAGGGCACCGTCTAAATCCGTTGAGATGACACCGTATGAACTATGGTTTAGCAAGAAACCTAAGTTGTCGTTTCTTAAAGTTTGGGGCTGCGATGCTTATGTGAAGAAACTTCAACCATCAAAGCTCGAACCCAAAGCGGAGAAATGCGTATTCATAGGATACCCTAAGGAAACTATTGGGTATACCTTCTATCTTAGATCCGAAGGTAAAACCTTTGTTGCCAAGAATGGATCCTTTCTAGAGAAAGAGTTTCTCTCGAAAGAAGTAAGTGGGAGGAAGGTAGAACTTGATGAGGTAATTACACCCCCTCTCGAACAGGATAGTAGCGCAGCGCGGGAAGTTGTTCCTGTGGCGCCTACACCAACTGAAGAGACAGTTAATGATGATGATCATGAAGCTTCAGATCAAGTTACTACTGAACCGCGAAGGTCCACAAGGGCACGCTCCGCACCAGAGTGGTACGGCAACCCTGTGGTGGAAATCATGTTGTTAGACAATGGTGAACCTTCAAACTATGAAGAAGCGATGGCGGGCCTGGATTCCAACAAATGGCTTGAGGCTATGAAATCTGAGATAGGATCCATGTATGAGAACAAAGTATGGACTTTGGTGGACTTGCCCGATGACCGGCGAGCCATAGAAAATAAATGGATCTTCAAGAAGAAGACTGATGCAAACGGTAATGTAACCGTTTACAAAGCTCGACTTGTCGCAAAGGGTTTTCGACAAATTCAAGGAGTTGACTACGAAGAGACTTTCTCTCCCGTAGCAAAGCTGAAATCAGTACGAATCATGTTAGCAATTGCCGCATTTTATGATTATGAAATTTGGCAAATGGACGTCAAAACAGCGTTCCTTAACGGGAACCTTAAGGAAGAGTTGTATATGATGCAACCAGAAGGTTTTGTTGACCCTAAGGGTGCTAACAAAGTGTGCAAGCTCCAGCGCTCCATCTATGGGCTGGTGCAAGCATCTCGGAGTTGGAACATTCGCTTTAATGAGGTGATTAAATCATTTGGGTTCATACTGGTTTACGGAGAAGCCTGTCTGTACAAGAAAGTGAGTGGGAGCTCTGTAGCTTTCCTCATACTGTATGTGGATGACATATTATTGATGGGGAATAATATAGAGATGTTGGAGAGCATAAAGGCCTATTTGAACAAAGTTTTTCAATGAAGGACCTTGGAGAAGCTGCATACATATTAGGCATCAAGATCTATAGAGATAGATCTAGACGCCTCATAGGTCTTTCGCAAAATACATACCTTGACAAGATATTGAAGAAGTTCAATATGGAAAACTCTTGCCAGTTTTGCAAGGTATGAGATTGAGTAAGACTCAGTCGCCGACCACGGCAGCAGAAAGAGAGAAGATGAGTTCTGTCCCCTACGCTTCAGCCGTGGGCTCTCTAATGTATGACATGCTGTGTACCAGACCTGATATAAACCTTGCCATAAGTTTGGTAGGGAGGTACCAAAGTAATCCCGGCATGGAACACTGGACAGCGGTCAAGAATATCCTTAAGTGCCTGAAAAGGACTAAGGAAATGTTTCTCGTTTATGGAGGTGACGAAGAGCTCGTCGTAAAGGGTTACGTCGACGCTAGCTTCGACACAGATACGGATGACTCTAAGTCACAGACCGGATACATATATGTGTTGAATGGTGGGGTAGTGAGCTGGTGCAGCAGCAAGCAAGAAGTCGTGGCAGCATCTACATGTGAAGCGGAGTACATAGCTGCTTCAGAAGCAGCTCATGAAGGAATTTGGATGAAGGAGCTCATCACCGACCTTGGAGTGGTTCCAAGCGCGCCGGGTCCAATGACACTCTTCTGTGATAACACTGGGGCCATTGCCATAGCCAAGGAGCCCAGGTTTCACCGAAAGACAAAGCACATCAAACGCCACTACAACTCCATCCAGGACCATGTCCAGAGTGGAGTGATAGATATTTGTAAAGTACACACGGATCTGAATATTGCAGACCCGTTGACTAAACCTCTTCCACGAGCAAAACATGATCAACACCATAATGCTATGGGTGTTCGATACATCACAATGTAACTAGATTATTGACTCCAGTGCAAGTGGGAGACTGTTGGAAATATGCCCTAGAGGCAATAATAAAATGGTTATTACCATATTTCCTTGTTCATGATAATCGTCTATTGTTCATGCTATAATTGTATTAACAGGAAACAGTAATACATGTGTGAATAAATAGATCACAAAGTGTCCCTAGCAAGCCTCTAGTTGGCTAGCTCGTTAGTCAATAGATGATCATGGTTTCCTGATCATGGGCATTAGATGTCATTGATAACGGTATCACATCATTAGGAGAATGATGTGATGGACAAGACCCAATCCTAAGCATAGCACTAGATCGTATTGTTCGTGTGCTGAAGCTTTTCTAATGTCAAGTATCTTTTCCTTCGACCGTGAGATTGTGCAACTCCCGGATACCTAGGAGTGCTTTGGGTGTATCAAACATCACAACGTAACTGGGTGACTATAAAGGTGCACTATGGGTACCTCCGAAAGTGTCTGTTGGGTTGGTACGAATCGAGATCGGGATTTGTCACTCCGTGTGATGGAGAGGTATCTCTGGGCCCACTTAGTAGAACATCATCATGAGCTCAATGTGACTAAGGAGTTAGTCACACGATGACGTGCTACGGAACGAGTAAAGAGACTTACCGGTAACGAGATTGAACAAGGTATTGGTATACCGACGATCGAATCTCGCGCAAGTTCTATACCGACACACAAAGGGAATTATATACGGGATTGATTGAATCTTTGACATCGTGGTTCATCCAATGAGATCATCGTGGAGCAAGTGGGAGCCACCATGGGTATCGAGACCCTGCTGATGGTTACTGGCCAGAGAGGTGTCTCGGTCATGTCTGACTGTCTCCCGAACCCGTAGGGTCTACACACTTAAGGTTCGGTGACGCTAGGGTTATAGGGAGTTGTTATACGAGGTTACCGAAAGTTGTTCGGTGTCCCGGATGAGATCTCGGACGTCACGAGGAGCTCTGGAATGGTCCGGAGGTGAAGATTGATATATAGGACGGATGGTTTCGGACACCGGAAGTGTTTCGGGCATCACCGGTAACGTACCGGGACCACCGGGACCACCAGAGGTGGCCCCAGGGGTCCACCGAAGGGGGCAACGACCCCGGGAGGTAAGATGGGCCAAGTGGGGAAGGGAACCAGCCCCTAGGTGGGCTGGTGCGCGTCCCCACTCATCCCAATGCGCAGGGGAGAGAAAAGGGGGGGGCAAACCCTAAGCCAGGTGGGCTTAAGGCCCACCAGGGGTGCTCCACACCCCTCCTCCCACCCTTGGCCGCCGCACCAGCCTCATCTAGGGCTGCCCCCCCCCCAGGAGGGGGAAACCCTCAAGGGGGCGCAGCCCCTCCCTTCCCCTATATATACCGGGCACTTTTGGCCATTGGGAGATAGACTTTTCCCTCTCTCTCGGCGCAGCCCTGCCCTTCTTCCTCCTCCTCTCTGCCGGTGCTTGGCGAAGCCCTGCCGGGAGACCTCGTCTCTCCATCGACACCACGCCGTCATGCTACTGGAGTTCTTCCCCAACCTCTCCCTCCTCCTTGCTGGATCAAGGTGCGGGAGACGTCACCGGGCTGCACGTGTGTTGAACGCGGAGGTGCCGTAGTTCGACACTAGATCGGAATCGCAGCGAGTACGACTCCATCAACCGCGTTCTAGCAACGCTTCCGCTTAGCGATCTTCAAAGGTATGAAGATGCTCTTACCCCTCTCTCATTGTTGGTATCTCCATAGGAAGATCTGAATATGCGTAGGAAAATTTTGAATTTATGCTACGTAACCCAACAGTTGCTCCTCAACCTGAGGTACCTACTGAAAATATCTTTTATGAAATTCCTTTGGGTATGCTTGAGAAACTTTTGGCTAATCCTTTCACAGGAGATGGATCTTCACATCCAGACTTGCATCTAATCTATGTAGATGAAGTTTGTGGTTTATTTAAGCTAGCAGGTTTGCCCGAGGATGAGGTAAATAATAAAGTCTTTCCTTTATCTTTGAAGGATAAGGCGTTGACATGGTATAGGCTATGTGATGATACTGGATCATGGGACTACAATCGGTTGAAATTGGAATTTCATCAAAAGTTCTATCCTATGCATTTAGTACATCGTGATCGGAACTTTATTTATAACTTTTGGCCTCGTGACAGGGAAAGCATAGCTCAAGCTTGGGGAGGCTTAAATCAATGCTATATTCATGCCCCAATCATGAGCTCTCGAGAGAAATCATGACTCAAAACTTTTATGCTTGGCTTTCTCATGAAGATCGTACCATGCTTGACACTTCTTGTGTTGGTTCTTTTATGAATAAGGATATTGATCACAAGTGGAATTTATTGGAGAGAATCAAACGCAACTCTAAAGATTGGGAGCTGGAGGAAGGTAAGGAGTCAGGTATGAATTTCCAGTTTGATTGCGTTAAATCTTTCGTTGAGACAAACACTTCTAGAGATTTTAGCGCTAAGTATGGACTTGACTCTGAGATAGTAGCTTCTCTATGTGAATCTTTTGCTGCTCATGTTGATCTTCCCAAAGATAAGTGGTTTAAATATCATCCTCCTTTAGAAAGCAACATAGCCAAAACCAATCTAGTTGAGGAGAAATTCATTGCTTTTAGTGATCCTGTTGTTCCTTGTGCTTACACTGAGAAACCACCATACCCTGCTAGGATAAAGGATTATTCTAAAGCTCCAACTGTGATACGTAGGGGTTACATTAGATCACTAGCACCCCCTGAGGAGATTAGAGTTGAACCTAGTGTTGCTATTATCAAAGATCTCTTATCCGAAGACATAGATGGGCATGTTATCAAATTCTGTGAGTGTAATGCCCCAAGTGTAGGACTTTCCGTTTTTGTAACCTTCCATGTGGGGCCACCTTGTCAGAGATTGTGATGATATCATTTTGTGCCATGATTTCATGTGTGTTCCTTAGTACTTACTTCCCTTGCATGCATGCATAACATATCATTCCTTGCCATACCTTATGATTGCATGTCATGATCATGTTGCATATGTTCTTACTAGGAGTAGTGTTGTGGTGTTGTGAGTGCATGTGATCTTGCTAGGGTTATCTGGTGGTATTGCACTATCTTGTGATGCATGTGATAATGGTGTGTGTAATGTAGGAGTGAGTGCTAGTCATTTTAAGCTCTTGCTATTTAAACTCATTTTCCCTCCTATTTTTCCATGTCAAAATTCCTTCTTCCCAAAAATGATTCTAAAATGTCTGGTGGTTAGATAAAATGTGTTTATGAGGAGGTGCAATTTTTCTGGCTTGTTCTTTAATTTTTTAGAGGTGCAAATAAACTCAAAACAGTAAATTAATTACTGTTTTGCATTTATTTCAAACAGCTCCAAATATTGCTTTCCTATTTTTCCCTATTGGGCCATAATTCCTTATGTCCAGCAGGTATTTCCTTTTTGAATTTTGTCACAGTAGCTTATATTGTGGGTTATTTTTTTCTCGGTGTGATTTTAAAACTAAATAGGAATTCCCTCCCCAGCATTTTTCTTTTTCCCTGGACAGCATGGGCCTCCTTCCTTCCTTCTGGCCCAGCTGCTCCCCCTCCAGCGCGAGCCCACGTGAGAGGCCCCTCCTTTCTTCTTTTTCCCTGACGGCGTTATTTCTCCTCCCCCGCTTTCTTCTTTCCGTCAGCGCGTGAGAGAGCGGGAGAACTGACGGCGCCGTGGGCACGGACGTTGAGGGCCCCTATATATCTGGGCGTCCGAGCCTCCCCTCGAATAGGGTTTCCTCCTGCCGCCGCCATCTCCTTCCTCCCCCTCCATCTCTTCCTTTCCTCCTCAGGTAAGCTTCCTGTAGGTAGCAGAGAGTTCAGAGAGGGAGAGTCCCCGGCGTCTACCCCGCGTGCGTCGTCGGGCGGCACGGCCGCCATGTCCGGGGGCTCGGGGTGGTTCCCCGCGTCCCATTCCCGGCGCTAGGAGCCCCGGGGAGCGACCCTCCCGTCGAGCTCGTCCTCGTCAATGGGGCGAACCGGGCGAACCGCGTCCTCTTCTTCGGTCTATGGAGGAACTTCTTCGGCGTCTTCTTCCCCGGTCCGGCACTCCTCCTCCCCGTTCGGCGCCCCCCTCTTCTCCCCAAGGTGAGGCCGCGCTTCCCCCCTTCCTTCCTCCTCCGCGGTTCGGCTCGGATCCGACGTGGTGCATGCTTTCTCTGTTCTCTAGCAGCGGCATAGGAGGATGCAGTAGCAGCGGCTTGTTCTGCAGTGCAGAGTGCGTGCGTGTGCTGCGCAGAGGGGCTCCCTCCCCTCGTGGTAGCCGCGTCAGGGCTAGGCTGGCCTCGCTGTTGGAGAGCCGCCGTAGGCTACCCCGACAGCAGCTGCGCGGCGTGGTTTTTGCCGGGCGAGTTGGAGTGCATGTGTGTTTGTAGCAGGGGCTCCTCCCCGCGTAGATGGGTGTCCAGCAGGGCGGGCTCTTCCCCTCGTCGGTTCTCAGCGTCGTGTGCAAGAGCTCGTCGCCGGCAGCGCAGCGTAGCAACGTCGGCTAGGATATCCCGTCAGTTCTCTGTCGTTGTCGTTCCCAGTAGACAGACAGAGGGTGATTTCAGATAGCTTTTTCTGTATGAGATTCCCCCTCTGTCAGATATCTCTTCGTAGCCCAGTGGTCAATCTCATGCGTGCCTGATGAGAGGTTCAGGGTTCGATCCCCCTCTCGGCCTATTTTGTTTTGCTAATTCGGTGGTGCACAGTGACCGGGAGCAGTTCACCTTGTTCCCCTCCTCCATCCTGTCGAATAGATGGCAGTGGCGTGGTGGTGTGTTGTTGTTGCTAGAACCAGAGGTTCTGGGTTCGAATCCCAGCAGCCTCTGTGTCTCATTTCTGTTTTTCTCTTTTGTGCCTATTTATTTTCTGTTCTTTTCTGTTATCCTTTTTGTGCCTTTTCATTTTCTGTTTTTCCTAACTCTGTTACAGAGGGGCTTTGTCTTGCTGTTAATGCTGCTGGTTAACACTCTCTTAGGATTAGTGGGGTTTAAATCTCTGTGTTGCTACTATAGTGAGGTTAGATTTAAATGTGTGTGTGTTTGCACCCTAGTGTTGTTAGATGATGCTAACCTTGTGGTGCTCATGATGAGTGAACCTAGTGGTGTGAAGTACACTTGGTAGGAGTTGTGCATGATAATGTGTTTTCATGTGAGTGTTGATTTTAAGGTATGTAAGTAGCACTAGTGTATCATGTGTAGCCCATCTTTGGAGTTTTAGTGTGGACTTAGTTGATCTTGTTGTCTCTTTTGCTAGCATGGATTTAGTGGGGTGGGTGCCTCCCTCTCACCACATGGACTTGAGGTGATGAGTTGCGCTAGGTAGCTACCTTGTTAACATGTGTAGGTGTGGATTCCTAGTTAAGCTAGGGTAGATTGTTGTGGGGGTTGCATTTTGAGGATGACATGGTTCCTAGGAAGATCCTAGTAATGCATGTGAGAGTGTGTTCCATCACATGCCCATATGTGGGGGGTGCATACTCTCTTGTTAACTTAGAGTTATCTTGTGTTGAGCTTGATGCTAGTGCTTGTGAGGTATTGTGTGTGTTGGTGTTGTTGATGTGCATGAGACAAACATGGGGTTCAAACCCCCATGTCACTTTGTCATTGTGCACATAAAACTCACCTATGGAATTGTCATCTTAGAAGCATACCTTATGGTATTGCATTTGCACTTTGTGGAAAGTTTGGGCTTTGTTTCCATGGTATAGATGGAGCCCAAGGGCATGGATTTTGTGTGTTAGTAGTAGGGGTTTGTGCTCAACACCATAGTGGTGTCAATCACCTCTTGGTGACATGTGTGTGCAAACTATGCCTAGACAAAGTGGGCATGTGGCTGGAAAATTCCAGATTTTTGAACTCTCAAAATTTCTCTAAGTCTGGAATGCTGGAAACATTTTCTTCCCCTGTAGATGAGGATGTGCTGGTCATTCTGTTGAGAACTGGACTTAGTTCAGTGCTAGTGTTTTGAACCTGATATGTTTGTGAAGCTTCCTGTAAATGTTCAAGTCATTTGGAGTCCAGTAGCTGGTGTTTTGATTGCTGTCAAAAAGCTTCAGAACAGAAACAGAAACTCAGGTGCAGGAATTTTCACCAAGTCCTTGAGAACTGATGGTTTTGGGAAAGTTTGTGACCTTGTATCTTCTAGAGTTTAATTCCTTTTGCTGTGATTCTTGCTGGAGCTTGAAGTGTTCTTGGTTGGCAACAGCCACATATATTACTTGCCATATTTGAAGACCTGTAGCTATGTTGCATGTTGCTCACAAACAGCTAAGATGCAGAAACTGGCAGATTATGTAGTTTTGCCATTTTGTTCAAAGTTTGTGCTTAATTGTTGTTGGGGTGTTCTAACTTGCTCCATTTCATTCATGTTGGGTTAATATATGTCTTGGAAACCTGGGAACACCAGATTTGTGCCAATTGTGTGTGTGGTGTTGAATCTTTCACGTAGAGCTTCATATCGTGTTTCGTTGATTCCCGTTGATCCGTAGCTCCGTTTGCAAAGTTCTTTATATGGTTTTGCACCGTTTTTACGAGCTGCATCTGATAATATCATTCCCATGCATGTACAAAGAGTTAGTGCAAAGTTCTGTCCAGAAACTTGTTGTAGTTTATTTTGCTTGTGCTAGTGATAGAAATAGTGGTGCATGCTCAACTTTCATCTCATGCATCATGTGATTGTTGCATTTTGTGGTGTTGCTGTTCATTGGCTGTTATTCTTATGTTGGGTAGCACTGGGAGCGGAGAACGAATACGTGGAGTCAGGAGAGTACGTGCAGGACGATCCAGAACCATTCCAAGCTGAGGATATCACAGGCAAGATGATATGACCTTGATCCCATCTCTAGACTTGTTATGTTAGTGTCGATTCCATGTCAAATTGCTCGCTGCCTAACACTGAAAATATATTGCCTCTTCATATGCCATGAGCCTAAACACCTTACTCTTTCCTAGCAAACTTGCATGGCTAGGTAGGCTTGCTCAGCTACTAATGTTAGCATTGTTAGTTGCAGGTGATTTAAACTCATGTGATGACATGAGCTTGATATCATTATTTTATTATCTGTTATTTAATTAATGTAACTATATACTTGGTAAATGACGTGAGGCCCAGCCTTTTGCCGGGTGTCTTGTTACGTTATTGCCGCCTTAGTTACCGGTTACCGGTGTTTGATTCCACAATGATCACTCCTAACATGTTCGGGGTTGTTATGGGGACCCCCTTGATAAATCGCGTAGTGTTAAGGCTTGTCCGGCAGGACCCAACTTTGGTGTTAATTTGCTAATCACTTAATAATAAACTGCATAGGAAATAGCTACCCCGAGGATTCTAATCAACAACCCGGGCCAGTGCTCCTCATGAGCGTTGGTCCAAACTTGAGTCGTGTGCGGGGCCAACCCGGGGCAACTCGGGAGATGTCTATCAGGCCACCGTACGCTGTGCTCATCCGGCGTGTCCTGAGACTGAGATACGCGGCTCTTATCAGGGTCGTCGACATGTCGGGAGGTCCTGCTAGTCTTGTCTTGCCTTAGCGGTATATCTTGCGTATAGGAATCCCAGTGAAGCTTTGGTTTTCCCCAGAGATGAGGTTTTCCTCTAAGGAATCCGACGAGATCACGAGATTCGTGATAGAGGATGCCTTTGCTGTTGGAATTATGCCCTAGAGGCAATAAGAAATGTATAGTTATTATTATAATTCCTGTATCAAGATAATAGTTTATTATCCATGCTATAATTGTATTGAATGAAGACTCATTTACATGTGTGGATACATAGACAAAACACCGTCCCTAGCATGCCTCTAGTTGGCTAGCCAGTTGATCGATGATAGTCAGTGTCTTCTGATTATGAACAAGGTGTTGTTGCTTGATAACTGGATCACGTCATTGGGAGAATCACGTGATGGACTAGACCCAAACTAATAGACGTAGCATGTTGATCGTGTCATTTTGTTGCTACTGTTTTCTGCGTGTCAAGTACTTATTCCTATGACCATGAGATCATATACCTCACTGACACCGGAGGAATGCCTTGTGTGTATCAAACGTCGCAACGTAACTGGGTGACTATAAAGATGCTCTACAGGTATCTCCGAAGGTGTTAGTTGAGTTAGTATGGATCAAGACTGGGATTTGTCACTCCGTATGACGGAGAGGTATCTCGGGGCCCACTCGGTAATACAACATCACACACAAGCCTTGCAAGCAATGTGACTTAGTGTAAGTTGCGGGATCTTGTATTACGGAACGAGTAAAGAGACTTGCCGGTAAACGAGATTGAAATAGGTATGCGGATACCGATGATCGAATCTCGGGAAGTAACATACCGAAGGACAAAGGGAATGACATACGGGATTATACGAATCCTTGGCACTGAGGTTCAAACGATAAGATCTTCGTAGAATATGTAGGATCCAATATGGGCATCCAGGTCCCGCTATTGGATATTGACCGAGGAGTCTCTCGGGTCATGTCTACATAGTTCTCGAACCCGCAGGGTCTGCACACTTAAGGTTCGACGTTGTTTTATGCGTATTTGAGTTATATGGTTGGTTACCGAATGTTGTTCGGAGTCCCGGATGAGATCACGGACGTCACGAGGGTTTCCGGAATGGTCCGGAAACGAAGATTGATATATAGGATGACCTCATTTGATTACCGGAAGGTTTTCGGAGTTACCGGGAATGTACCGGGAATGACGAATGGGTTCCGGGAGTTCACCGGGGGGGGCAACCCACCCCGGGGAAGCCCATAGGCTTTGGGGAGACACACCAGCCCTTAGTGGGCTGGTGGGACAGCCCCAAAGGGGCCTATGCACCAAGAGAAGAAAATCAAAGGAAAGAAAAAAAAAGAGGGAAGAAGTGGGAAGGGAGGGGGACTCCTCCCACCAAACCAAGTCCAACTCGGTTTGGGGGGAGTCCTCCCCCCCTTGGCTCGGCCGACCCCTTGGGAGTCCCTTGGACCCCAAGGCAAGGGCCCCCTCCCTCCTCCTATATATATGGGGCTTTTAGGGCAGATTTGAGACGACTTTCTCACGGCTGCCCGACCACATACCTCCATAGTTTTTCCTCTAGATCGCGTTTCTGCGGAGCTCGGGCGGAGCCCTGCTGAGACGAGATCATCACCAACCTCCGGAGCGCCGTCATGCTGCCGGAGAACTCTTCTACCTCTCCGTCTCTCTCTTGCTGGATCAAGAAGGCCGAGATCATCGTCGAGCTGTACGTGTGCTGAACACGGAGGTGCCGTCCGTTCGGTACTAGATCGTGGGACTGATCGCGGGATTGTTCGCGGGGCGGATCGAGGGACGTGAGGACGTTCCACTACATCAACCGCGTTCTCTAACGCTTCTGCTGTACGATCTACAAGGGTACGTAGATCACTCATCCCCTCTCGTAGATGGACATCACCATGATAGGTCTTCGTGCGCGTAGGAAAATTTTTGTTTCCCATGCGACGTTCCCCAACAGTGGCATCATGAGCTAGGTTCATGCGTAGATGTCTTCTCGAGTAGAACACAAAAGGTTTTGTGGGCGGTGATGTGCGTTTTGCTGCCCTCCTTAGTCTTTTCTTGATTCCGCGGTATTGTTGGATTGAAGCGGCTTGGACCGACATTACTCGTACGCTTACGAGAGACTGGTTTCATCGTTACGAGTAACCCCCTTTGCTCAAAGATGACTGGCAAGTGTCGGTTTCTCCAACTTTAGTTGAATCGGATTTGACCGAGGAGGTCCTTGGATGAGGTTAAATAGCAACTCATATATC
Source organism: Hordeum vulgare subsp. vulgare (assembly GCF_904849725.1). Taxonomy (NCBI): domain Eukaryota; kingdom Viridiplantae; phylum Streptophyta; class Magnoliopsida; order Poales; family Poaceae; genus Hordeum; species Hordeum vulgare. Next base: position 457,675,586 of record NC_058522.1, read on the forward strand.
TCCGTTGTGGTGTTTGCGTAAGTAAGATGCGATCCTACTAGATACCCTCGGTCACCACGTAAAACATGCAACAACAAAATTAGAGGACGTCTAACTTGTTTTTGCAGGGTATGATTGTGATGTGATGTGGCCAACGATGTGATGTGATATATTGGATGTATGAGATGATCATGTTGTAATAGAAATATCGACTTGCACGTCGATGGTACGGCAACCGGCAGGAGCCATAGGGTTGTCTTTATACTAACATATGTGCTTGCAGATGCGTTTACTATTTTGCTAGGATGTAGATTTAGTAGTGATAGCATAAGTAGCACGACAACCACGATGGCAACACGTTGATGGATGATCATGGTGTGGCGCCGGTGACAAGAAGATCGTGCCGGTGCTTTGGTGATGGAGATCAAGAAGCACGTGATGATGGCCATATCATGTCACTTATGAATTGCATGTGATGTTAATCCTTTTTGCACCTTATTTTGCTTAGAACGACGGTATTATTATGAGGTGATCTCTCACTAAAATTTCAAGACGAAATTGTGTTCTCCCCGACTGTGCACCGTTGCTACAGTTCGTCGTTTCGAGACACCACGTGATGATCGGGTGTGATAGACTCAACGTTCACATACAACGGGTGCAAAACAGTTGCGCACGCGGAACACTCGGGTTAAGCTTGACGAGCCTAGCATGTGCAGACATGGCCTCGGAACACATGAGACCGAAAGGTCGATCATGAATCATATAGTTGATATGATTAGCATAGGGATGCTTACCACCGAAACTATTCTCAACTCACGTGATGATCGGACTTGGGATAGTGTAAGTGGATCATGAACCACTCAAATGACTAGAGAGATGTACTTTTTGAGTGGGAGTTTAGCATATAATTTGATTAAGTTGAACTCTAATTATCTTGAACATAGTCTAAGTCCACTTTGAATATATTTGTGTTGTAGATCATGGCTCACGCTAGTGTCATCCTGAATTTTAATACGTTCCTAGAGAAAGCTAAGTTGAAAGATGATGGAAGCAACTTTGTAGACTGGGCTCGTAATCTTAAGCTAATCTTACAAGCTGGAAAGAAGGATTATGTCCTTAATGCTGCGCTAGGAGATGAACCACCCGCTACGGCTGATCAGGATGTTAAGAACGCTTGGTTAGCGTGTAAGGAGGACTACTCAATAGTTCAATGTGCAGTCTTGTATGGCTTAGAACCGGGACTTCAACGTCGCTTTGAGCGTCATGGAGCATTTGAGATGTTCCAGGAGTTGAAGTTTATCTTTCAGAAGAACGCCCGGATCGAGAGGTATGAGACCTCCGATAAATTCTATGCTTGCAAGATGGAGGAAAACTCGTCTGTCAGTGAACATGTGCTCAAAATGTCTGGGTACTCAAACCGTCTAGCTGAACTGGGGATTGAACTCCCGCAAGAAGCTATCACTGACAGAATCCTTCAATCACTGCCGCCAGGCTACAAAGGTTTTGTGTTGAACTACAACATGCAAGGGATGAACAAGTCTCCCGGCGAGTTGTTTGCGATGCTGAAAGTCGCAGAGTCTGAACTCCGTAAAGAGCATCAAGTGTTGATGGTGAGCAAGACCACTAGTTTCAAGAGAAACGGCAAAGGCAAGAAGGGAAATTCGAAGAAGAGCGGCAAGCCTGTTGCCAATCCGCCGAAGAAACCCAAGGCTGGACCTAAGCCTGAAACAGAGTGCTTCTATTGCAAGGGTATGGGTCACTGGAAGCGCAATTGCCCCAAGTATCTGGCAGATAAGAAGGCGGGCAAAGAAAAATCAGGTATATTTGATATACATGTTATTGATGTGTACTTAACCGGCTCTCGTAGTAGTGCCTGGGTATTTGATACCGGTTCTGTTGCTCACATTTGCAACTCGAAGCAGGAACTGCGGAATAGACGAAGGCTGGCGAAAGACGAAGTGACGATGCGCGTAGGAAACGGTTCCAAGGTTGATGCAATCGCCGTCGGCACAGTGTCACTTCAACTACCATCGGGATTAGTGATGAACTTAAATCATTGTTATTTAGTGCCTGCGTTGAGCATGAACATTATATCTGGATCTTGTTTATTGCGAGACGGTTACTCTTTTAAGTCTGAGAATAATGGTTGTTCTATTTCTATGAGTAACATCTTTTATGGTCATGCACCGAATGTGAGAGGATTGTTCATATTGAATCTCGATAGCAATACGCATATACATAACATTGAGACCAAAAGAGTTAAAGTAAACAATGATAGCGCCATATTTTTGTGGCACTGCCGCTTGGGTCATATTGGTGTAAAGCGCATGAAGAAACTCCATGTTGATGGACTTTTGGAGTCACTTGACTTTGATTCACTTGACACGTGCGAACCATGCCTCATGGGCAAGATGACTAAGACTCCGTTCTCCGGAACAATGGAGCGTGCAAGTGACTTGTTGGAAATCATACATACGGATGTGTGTGGTCCAATGAGCGTGGAGGCACGCGGCGGATATCGTTATTTTCTCACCTTCACTGACGATTTAAGTAGATATGGTTATGTCTACTTAATGAAGCACAAGTCTGAAACATTTGAAAAGTTCAAGCAATTTCAGAGTGAAGTGGAAAATCATCGCAACAAGAAGATCAAGTTCCTACGGTCTGATCGTGGGGGTGAATATCTGAGTTTCGAGTTTGGTACTCACTTAAGACAATGTGGAATTGTTTCACAGTTAACACCGCCTGGAACACCACAGCGTAATGGTGTGTTCGAACGTCGTAATCGTACTTTGTTAGAGATGGTGCGATCTATGATGTCTCTTACTGATTTGCCGTTATCCTTTTGGGGTTATGCATTAGAAACAGCTGCATTCACTTTAAATAGGGCACCATCGAAATCCGTTGAGACGACACCATACGAACTGTGGTATGGCAAAAGGCCAAAGTTGTCGTTTCTTAAAGTTTGGGGATGTGATGCTTATGTCAAAAAGCTTCAGCCTGAAAAGCTGGAACCCAAAGCGGAAAAGTGCGTCTTCATAGGTTACCCAAAAGAGACGGTTGGGTACACCTTCTATCTCAAATCCGAGGGCAAAGTGTTTGTTGCTAAGAACGGAACTTTTCTCGAGAAGGAGTTTCTCTCGAGAGAATTGAGTGGGAGGCAGATAGAACTTGACGAGGTTGTCGAACCTATCATCCCTCTGGATGGTGGCGCAGGGCAAGGGGAGACCTTTGTCGTTGCGACGCCGGTTGAGGAGGAAGTTAATGATGATGATCATGAAACTCCAGTTCAAGTTGTTGTTGAACCACGCAGGTCGACGAGATCACGTGCTGCTCCAGAGTGGTACGGTAATCCCGTCTTATCGATCATGTTGTTAGACAACAATGAACCTGCGAATTATGAAGAGGCAATGGTGGGCCCAGATTCCAACAAATGGCTAGAAGCCATGAAATCCGAGATAGGATCCATGTATGAGAACAAAGTGTGGACTTTGGAGATACTACCTGAGGGCCGCAAGGCTATTCAGAACAAATGGATCTTTAAGAAGAAGACAGACGCTGACGGTAATGTGACCGTTTATAAAGCTCGACTTGTGGCAAAGGGTTTTTCACAAGTTCCAGGAGTTGACTACGATGAGACCTTCTCACCCGTAGCGATGCTTAAGTCCGTCAGAATCATGTTAGCAATAGCTGCATTTTTCGATTATGAAATCTGGCAGATGGATGTCAAAACGGCGTTCCTTAATGGTTTCCTTAAGGAAGAGTTGTATATGATGCAACCCGAAGGTTTTGTCGATCCTAAGAATGCTGACAAGGTGTGCAAGCTCCAGCGATCCATTTATGGACTGGTGCAAGCATCTCGGAGTTGGAACAAACGCTTTGATGAGGTGATCAAAGCATTTGGGTTTATACAAGTGGTTGGAGAATCTTGTATTTACAAGAAAGTGAGTGGGAGCTCTGTGGCATTTCTAATATTATATGTGGATGACATATTACTGATTGGAAACAACGTAGAGCTTTTGGAGAGCATAAAAGGTTACTTGAATAAAAGTTTCTCTATGAAGGACCTAGGAGAAGCTGCTTACATACTAGGCATTAAGATCTATAGGGATAGATCAAAACGCCTGATAGGACTTTCACAAAGCACATACCTTGATAAAGTTTTGAAGAGGTTCAAAATGGAACAGTCCAAGAAAGGGTTCTTGCCAGTGTTACAAGGTACGAGATTTAGTAAGACTCAGTGCCCAGCAACTGATGAAGATAGAGAGCATATGCGCTCCGTCCCCTATGCTTCAGCCATAGGCTCTATCATGTATGCAATGCTGTGCACTAGACCGGATGTTAGCCTGGCCATAAGTATGGCAGGTAGGTTCCAGAGTAATCCAGGAGTGGATCACTGGACGGCGGTCAAGAATATCCTGAAGTACCTGAAAAGGACTAAGGAAATGTTTCTCGTGTATGGAGGTGACGAAGAGCTCGCCGTAAAAGGTTACGTCGATGCAAGCTTTGACACAGATCCGGACGACTCTAAGTCGCAAACCGGATACGTATTTATTCTTAATGGGGGTGCAGTAAGCTGGTGCAGTTCCAAGCAAAGCGTCGTAGCAGATTCTACATGTGAAGCAGAGTACATGGCTGCCTCGGAGGCGGCTAAGGAGGGTGTCTGGATGAAGCAGTTCATGACGGATCTTGGAGTGGTGCCAAGTGCACTGGATCCAATAACCTTGTTCTGTGACAACACTGGTGCCATTGCTTTAGCAAAGGAACCAAGGTTTCACAAGAAGACCAGACACATCAAACGACGCTTCAACCTCATCCGCGACTACGTCGAGGAGGAGGACGTAAATATATGCAAAGTGCACAGGATCTGAATGTAGCAGACCCGCTGACTAAACCTCTTCCACGGCCAAAACATGATCGACACCAGAACTGTATGGGTGTTAGATTTATTACAATGTAAGTCACATAGTGATGTGAGGGCTAGATTATTCACTCTAGTGCAAGTGGGAGACTGTTGGAATTATGCCCTAGAGGCAATAATAAATGTATAGTTATTATTATAATTCCTGTATCAAGATAATAGTTTATTATCCATGCTATAATTGTATTGAATGAAGACTCATTTACATGTGTGGATACATAGACAAAACACTGTCCCTAGCAAGCCTCTAGTTGGCTAGCCAGTTGATCGATGATAGTCAGTGTCTTCTGATTATGAACAAGGTGTTGTTGCTTGATAACTGGATCACGTCATTGGGAGAATCACGTGATGGACTAGACCCAAACTAATAGACGTAGCATGTTGATCGTGTCATTTTGTTGCTACTGTTTTCTGCGTGTCAAGTATTTACTCCTATGACCAAGAGATCATATAACTCACTGACACCGGAGGAATGCCTTCTGTGTATCAAACGTCGCAACGTAACTGGGTGACTATAAAGATGCTCTACAGGTATCTCCGAAGGTGTTAGTTGAGTTAGTATGGATCAAGACTGGGATTTGTCACTCCGTATGACGGAGAGGTATCTCGGGGCCCACTCGGTAATACAACATCACACACAAGCCTTGCAAGCAATGTGACTTAGTGTAAGTTGCGGGATCTTGTATTACGGAACGAGTAAAGAGACTTGCCGGTAAACGAGATTGAAATAGGTATGCGGATACCGATGATCGAATCTCGGGAAGTAACATACCGAAGGACAAAGGGAATGACATACGGGATTATACGAATCCTTGGCACTGAGGTTCAAACGATAAGATCTTCGTAGAATATGTAGGATCCAATATGGGCATCCAGGTCCCGCTATTGGATATTGACCGTGGAGTCTCTCGGGTCATGTCTACATAGTTCTCGAACCCGCAGGGTCTGCACACTTAAGGTTCGACGTTGTTTTATGCGTATTTGAGTTATATGGTTGGTTACCGAATGTTGTTCGGAGTCCCGGATGAGATCACGGACGTCACGAGGGTTTCCGGAGTGGTCCGGAAACGAAGATTGATATATAGGATGACCTCATTTGATTACCGGAAGGTTTTCGGAGTTACCGGGAATGTACCGGGAATGACGAATGGGTTCCAGGAGTTCACCGGGGGGGCAACCCACCCCGGGGAAGCCCATAGGCTTTGGGGAGACACACCAGCCCTTAGTGGGCTGGTGGGACAGCCCCAAAGGGGCCTATGCGCCAAGAGAAGAAAATCAAAGGAAAGAAAAAAAAGAGGGAAGAAGTGGGAAGGGAGGGGGACTCCTCCCACCAAACCAAGTCCAACTCGGTTTGGGGGGGGAGTCCTCCCCCCCTTGGCTCGGCCGACCCCTTGGGAGTCCCTTGGACCCCAAGGCAAGGTCCCCCTCCCTCCTCCTATATATATGGGGCTTTTAGGGCAGATTTGAGACGACTTTCTCAAGGCTGCCCGACCACATACCTCCATAGTTTTTCCTCTAGATCGCGTTTCTGCGGAGCTCGGGCGGAGCCCTGCTGAGACGAGATCATCACCAACCTCCGAAGCGCCGTCACGCTGCCGGAGAACTCTTCTACCTCTCCGTCTCTCTCTTGCTGGATCAAGAAGGCCGAGATCATCGTCGAGCTGTACGTGTGCTGAACGCGGAGGTGCCGTCCGTTCGGTACTAGATCATGGGACTGATCGCGGGATTGTTCGCGGGGCGGATCGAGGGACGTGAGGACGTTCCACTACATCAACCGCGTTCTCTAACGCTTCTGCTGTACGATCTACAAGGGTACGTAGATCACTCATCCCCTCTCGTAGATGGACATCACCATGATAGGTCTTCGTGCGCGTAGGAAAATTTTTGTTTCCCATGCGACGTTTCCCAACATTTGCGGCCTGTGTTCGTTTGTGATGGACTAGTTGGAGCACCCCTGCAGGGTTTAATCTTTCGGAAAGCCGTGCCCGCGGTTATGTGGCAACTTGGAATATTTTGTTAACATCCGGTATTAGATAACTTAAACATAAACTAATAAAATATGCCAACTGTGTGCGTAACCGTGACTGTCCCTTCGAAGACCTCTCTTTGATCGGGAACACGGTTGGGTTATGAATGCCGTAGGTAGGTGTTCAGGATCACTTTCTGATCAAGTATTCACGATTGTTAGCGTAGACCACTGTCACTTCTCCTTGGCGTAAGCTAGCCACTTATTCAATCTTAGGATGCAGCAGCCTGAAACACTTCACCCCTTCCTTACCCAATAACATGACTAGTTCTGGCACCAAGGTCTTAGGTTGCTGAGTCCCCGTGGCTCACGGATTCCTCCGAAACTTCCAGCAGGTACAGGTACCCCAGAGTCATATGATCCCGACGGCACCCAGCTGGCGTGGCAGTACGACGAGGAGACAGATCGCCTTTACGTGAACTATCCAGAGGACTGAGCCGTGGTCGTGATCGTGGGCCTGCAGCGGGTAGCATAGCATTTTCCTTGTTTTGTAGTCCGTACCGGAACTACCTTGTTTGTATCTGCGTTGTGCTTTGTATTATTAATAAGAAGACAGTTGAATCCCAGATTGTCTACTGTAATTATTATTATGTGCTATGTTTACTTGCTTGCGAAACACTTAGATGCGCTTCTTTCCTATTCGGGGGCCTCGACCCCAGATCGGAAAGGACCGCATCTTGGTCGTTACAAGTTGGTAATCAGAGCCTTACGACCATAGGAGCCTTTGTGTGATCGTATCTGGCCGAGTCGAGTCTAGTAAATGTTTTGTGTCTTAGTTATATCGGAGAGTAGGTTTCATTTTTCTCCTCTTCTTTGCTCTGGTGAGGCTTCCGTCTTAGGAAATCTTTAACTCTACTCCTTTTCTCGCTCAAAATTTTTTTAGGATCACGCGGGTGTTTGCGAAATCTATATGATTTCGATGTGACGGAATCATGTCCTCGTGCCTCCTATCTGCTCTAAGTATCAGGGGAGTTGAGCTCCAGGTATTATCGCGCACATCGCCATCATTCAGATTTCCGAGTACCTAAGAACGGAGGGTGTTCATTGTTGCTTCAATACGGGTAGTGGTGAGATAACCCCGACGTCCCCAGTACTGGTGTAGATTGTTCGGGGGTACTACCACACTTTGTATCATTGTGATCACGAGGATCTGTTGTAGACGAAGGTCCGAGATGCTGGTTGTGTGTTGAAGGATGTGATACAGGTGACGGCTTAGTTTAGGAGTTGTGTGAAATACTCCTTGTATCCGGGTGCCTGATTGCATGACCAGTTATTTCGGGAATTCATAGGTGGGATATCTGGTAGTATCTTATAGGACTATCTTCCTACAGACGCTTGATTGAGGTTTGGGAAATCTCGATCATATGTTTGTTCCGAGCAGTTCTAGCTCACACTTGTTTGCTGTGGCCTTATCGGAATTTTGTCGTCTGTTACTTTGAGAATGCACCCTTGCTATGTTGTTCGAGTGCAATGCTAATTCTATTCAGATATTCTGTCTTTTGATTCAGCTTATCTTCAATTATTCTGTGGACTAATGTGTTGTCCGTCTTCAGGATGGCTCCACCAACTCGTCAGACCCCAGCGCGTGAGGATATGCCGCCTCCACCTCCTCCTCCGCCACCGCCGCCGCCTCCTCCTGCAGAGGCCTGGCAGGCGATGATGGAAGCTACCAATGCAAATACTCAGATGCTGTTGCAGTTGATCCAGGAGAGAGCCAATCATCAGCAAGGCAATTTCCAGCAGGGTGGCAATCACTTCGCCAGTCTGAGTCAGTTCCTGTCAAACCAGCCTAAGACGTTCACTTCTTGTGACCAGCCGTTTGATGCGGAAGATTGGGTCCGTGATATGAACAAGAATTTTGAGTGTAGCAATGTGCGTCCAGAGGATTATGTCAAGTTTGCAACATTCCAGTTGAAGGGGCAGGCTTCTATTTGGTGGCAGCAGCTTAAGGACTCCAGAGGTGGCAGGGTGATGACTTGGGACGAGTTTTGTCGTGACTTCAGGTCCCACTACATCCCTTCCAGTTCTGTTGAGGAGATGCGCGAGAAGTTCACACGCTTGAAGCAGGGCAGCAATTCTGTGTACAAGTACAATGTTGAGTTCCACGAGCTGGCCCGTTACGCGTTGCAGGATGTTCCGGATCAGAAGAGCAAGATATACCAGTTCAGGGGTGGCTTGAAGGAGGATTTGCAGTTAGTACTCGCTTTGCACGATCCTGAGGAGTTTGACAAATTCTATAACTTAGCTCTCAGAGCAGAGGCAGCCTTGCTCAGGGTGGAGAACTCCAAGAAACGTTTCAGAGATTCCAGCTCTTCCTCGACTCAGGTGGTTCAGAAGCAACAGAGGTTTTGGGTTTCTCCTCCTCCTCCTCGGCACTCTCAGCAGCCGAAGCACTCAGGTGGACGTGGTTCTTCCCGCCCACCCAACCCTGGATTCCAGCAGAGATATCAACATCAGAAGCAAGGGCCTCCTCAGATTCAGTTCCGGCAGCCAGCAGAGGTCACTTGTCACAAATGTGGGCAGAAGGGTCACTATGCCAACAAATGCACTTCTCAGCTCCGTCTGCCGGCTCCTCCTCCAGGCAAACCTCCTAGCAACGCTCTTGTGAAGTTCAACCCCAGATCAGCTCGAGTCAACATGGTGAATGCAGCTGAGGTAGAAAATTCATCGGATGTGATCATGGGTAATCTTCTAGTCAATGATTTTCCTGCTAAAGTCTTGTTTGATTCTGGTGCATCACACTGCTTCATGTCCCGTCCTTTCTTTGCTAAGCATGAGTTTGTTTTTCAAGATTTAGTTAAGCCTATGTCTATAGTGTCTCCTGGTAGATTGATGAATTCCAATTGTCGGGTTCCGGATGTTTCTATCAAGATGGACAATTATGCTTTTCTGGCGTCTCCTATTGTCTTGGGCAAGTCCGACATTGATTTGATCCTTGGTATGGACTGGTTGGCCATGAACAAAGCATCAATTGATTGTGCAGCTAAAGAAGTGAAGCTGACCCACTCTTCGGAGGATGTGATTATATTCGCGGCGCGCGATGACACAGTCCGCTTGTTCTCCTTGAATGAAAAGGGTGAGATCAATCCCATTGAGCAAGTTCCAGTAGTCTGCGAATATCAGGACGTGTTTCCTGAAGAGTTGCCCGGGATGCCTCCGCACCGTGAAGTGGAGTTCATCATTGAGCTTGAGCCAGGCACAGAGCCAGTGTGCAAGCGGCCGTACAAGCTCGGTCCAGAGGAGTTGAAGGAACTCAAGAGGCAACTCGATGAGCAGGAGCGTTTGGGTTTGATCAGACCAAGCTCGTCTCCGTGGGGATGTGGTGTTCTGTTTGTCAAGAAGAAGGATGGTACGGAACGACTGTGTGTCGATTACCGCCCATTGAACAAGAAGACAATCAAGAACAAATACCCACTTCCGAACATAAATGAGTTGTTCGAGCAGCTGAAAGGTGCTAAAGTATTCTACAAGCTTGATCTCGGAATGGGCTATCATCAGATTCGCATTCGTGAGGAAGACATTCCAAAGACGGCATTCAGGACCAGTTTTGGCTCATATGAGTATACGGTCATGTCTTTTGGTCTGGCTAATGCTCCTCCGACTTTTTGCCGATTGATGAACTATATTTTCTCGCCATTCAAGAATGAGTTCGTCTTGCTCTATCTCGATGACATTCTGGTCTTTTCTGAGGATGAGGAAGAACATGAGAAACATCTCAGGTTGGTGCTTGATAAACTGAGAGAATACAAGCTGTATGCCAAGTTTTCCAAGTGCGAGTTCTGGCTAAAAGAAGTGGTGTATCTTGGGCATATTATCTCTGCCGAGGGCATTAAGGTTGACCCGTCCAAGGTTCAGGCCATCGTTGAATGGGAACCTCCGCAGAATGTGAAGCAGCTTCGAAGCTTTCTCGGTCTTGCCGGATATTGCAGAAGATTCGTTGAGAACTTCTCCAAAATCGCCAAGCCGCTCTCTAGTCTTCTTCAGAAGGGTGTCAAGTATGTGTGGTCTCCAGAGTGTCAACTGGCTTTTGATACGCTCAAAGAGAAGCTTACCTCCACTCCGGTATTGGCTCCTCCGGATGATTCCAAGCCGTACCAGGTCTTTTGCGATGCTTCTCTCCAGGGTTTTGGTGCAGTCTTGATGCAAGATAGGAAGGTGGTTGCTTATACCTCCAAGCAGTTGAAGCCTGCGGAGAAGAACTATCCTGTGCACGATCTCGAGCTAGCAGCTATTGTGCACGCCTTGATGACTTGGAGACATCTCTTGTTGGAACGTAAGGTTGAAGTTTTCACCGATCACAAGAGCCTCAAGTATATCTTCTCTCAGCCTAACTTGAATCTTCGGCAAACACGTTGGGTGGAAATGCTCCAGGATTTTAATCCGAGTGTTGAGTACACGCCAGGCAAGACAAATGTTGTGGCAGATGCATTGAGCAGGAAAGCATATTGCAACAGTCTGATTCTGCAACCTCTCCAGCCGGGTCTTTCTGAGTCTTTCACGAAGCTCAATCTTCAGCTGGTTCCTCAGGGTTTTCTTGCGAACCTTCAGATCTCTCCTACCTTGGAAGATCAGGTCAGAGCAGCTCAGCTACTTGATACTATGGTGAAGAAGGTCAAGATTGGTGTGGGAAAGAGTCTTCCCAAGTATAAGTGTTTCACTGTTGATGCCAGGGACACTTTGTTTTTCGAGGACCGCCTTGTCGTCCCGAAAGGTGATCTCAGGAAGGTGATCATGGAAGAAGCTCATAATTCTCTGCTTTCTATTCATCCGGGAAGCTCCAATATGTACCATGACTTGAAGCAGTCGTTCTGGTGGACCCGTATGAAGCGTGAAATTGCACAATTCGTTAGTGAGTGTGATGTATGTCGAAGGGTGAAAGCAGAACATCAAAGACCAGCGGGCCTCTTGCAGCCTTTGCCGATTCCCGAGTGGAAGTTCGATCACATTGAGATGGACTTCGTCACAGGGTTTCCGAAGTCCAAGAAGGGTAATGACGCTATCTTCGTCGTCATCGACAAATTGAGTAAAGTGGCGCATTTCCTTCCAGTCAAGGAGTCCATTTCAGCAGCTCAGCCGGCAGAGTTGTACACCTCGAGGATTGTCTCGTTGCACGGTGTACCTATGATGATCTCATCAGATCGCGGGAGTATCTTCACTTCCAAGTTCTGGGACTCTTTTTAGTCTGCTATGGGCACGAAGATCCGCTTCAGCACAGCGTTCCATCCTCAGACTAGTGGTCAAGTGGAGAGAGTGAATCAAGTTCTTGAGGACATGCTGAGAGCCTGTGTTATCTCATTTGGCATGAAGTGGGAGGATTGTCTGCCTTTCGCGGAGTTCTCGTATAACAACAGTTATTAAGCTAGCTCTGGTAAGGTTCCGTTTGAAATTCTCTATGGCAGGAAGTGTCGTACTCCGCTCAACTGGTCCCAGACAGGCGAGCGTCAGATCCTTGGCAATGATATGATAGAAGAAGCTGAGGAGATGTGTCGGATCATTCGCGACAACCTCAGAGCAGCTCAGTCCCGCCAGAAGAGCTATTACGACAGCAAGCACCATGACATGTCGTATGAGCTTGATGATTTTGTCTATCTCAAGGTGTCGCCTATGAAGGGTATGCAGCGTTTTGGCATCAAAGGCAAGCTTGCGCCTCGTTTGGTTGGTCCGTTCAGAGTGGTTGGCAAGAGGGGCGACCTAGCATACCAGCTCGAGCTTCCGTCAACCTTTGCAAATGTCCATGATGTGTTCCATGTTTCTCAGCTCCGGAGGTGTTTTAAGACCCCCGAGCGCACTGTGCATCTTCAGGATATCAATCTTCAGCGTGACCTCTCTTATCGCGAGCATCCAGTTGCGGTTCTCGAGACGACTGAGCGCAAGACCCGTAACAAGTCTGTCAAGTTTCTCAAAGTGCAGTGGTCACACCATTCCGATAAAGAGGCTACGTGGGAACGCGAGGATCACCTCCGTTCCGAATTTCTCGATTTCTTTCAGTCTTAGATCTCTAGGTCAAGATATTCTTTGTAGTGTGGGAGAGTTTGTAATGCCCCAAGTGTAGGACTTTCCGTTTTTGTAACCTTCCATGTGGGGCCACCTTGTCAGAGATTGTGATGATATCATTTTGTGCCATGATTTCATGTGTGTTCCTTAGTACTTACTTCCCTTGCATGCATGCATAACATATCATTCCTTGACATACCTTATGATTGCATGTCATGATCATGTTGCATATGTTCTTACTAGGAGTAGTGTTGTGGTGTTGTGAGTGCATGTGATCTTGCTAGGGTTATCTGGTGGTATTGCACTATCTTGTGATGCATGTGATAATGGTGTGTGTAATGTAGGAGTGAGTGCTAGTCATTTTAAGCTCTTGCTATTTAAACTCCTTTTCCCTCCTATTTTTCCATGTCAAAATTCCTTCTTCCCAAAAATGATTCTAAAATGTCTGGTGGTTAAATAAAATGTGTTTATGAGGAGGTGCAATTTTTCTAGCTTGTTCTTTGATTTTTTAGAGGTGCAAATAAACTCAAAACAGTAAATTAATTACTGTTTTGCATTTATTTCAAACAGCTCCAAATATTGCTTTCCTATTTTTCCCTATTGGGCCATAATTCCTTATGTCCAGCAGGTATTTCCTTTTTGAATTTTGTCACAGTAGCTTATATTGTGGGTTATTTTTTTCTCGGTGTGATTTTAAAACTAAACAGGAATTCCCTCCCCAACATTTTTCTTTTTCCCTGGACAGCATGGGCCTCCTTCCTTCCTTCTAGCCCAGCTGCTCCCCCTCCAGCGCGAGCCCACGTGAGAGGCCCCTCCTTTCTTCTTTTTCCCTAACGGCGTTATTTCTCCTCCCCCGCTTTCTTCTTTCCGTCAGCGCGTGAGAGAGCGGGAGAACTGACGGCGCCGTGGGCACGGACGTCGAGGGCCCCTATATATCTGGGCGTCCGAGCCTCCCCTCGAATAGGGTTTCCTCCTGCCGCCGCCATCTCCTTCCTCCCCCTCCATCTCTTCCTTTCCTCCTCAGGTAAGCTTCCTGTAGGTAGCAGAGAGTTCAGAGAGGGAGAGTCGCCGGCGTCTACCCCGCGTGCGTCGTCGGGCGGCACGGCCGCCATGTCCGGGGGCTCGGGGTGGTTCCTCGCGTCCCATTCCCGGCGCTAGGAGCCCCGGGGAGCGACCCTCCCGTCGAGCTCGTCCTCGTCAACGGGGCGAACCGGGCGAACTGCATCCTCTTCTTCGGTCTACGGAGGAACTTCTTTGGCGTCTTCTTCCCCGGTCCGGCGCTCCTCCTCCCCGTTCGGCGCCCCCCTCTTCTCCCCAAGGTGAGGCCGCGCTTCCCCCCTTCCTTCCTCCTCCGTGGTTCGGCTCGGATCCGACGTGATGCATGCTTTCTCTGTTCTCTAGCAGCGGCATAGGAGGATGCAGTAGCAGCGGCTTGTTCTGTAGTGCAGAGTGCGTGCGTGTGCTGCGCAGAGGGGCTCCCTCCCCTCGTGGTAGCCGCGCCAGGGCTAGGCTAGCCTCGCTGTTGGAGAGCCGCGGTAGGCTACCCCGGCAGCAGCTGCGCGGCGTGGTTTTTGCCGGGCGAGTTGGAGTGCATGTGTGTTTGTAGCAGGGGCTCCTCCCCGCGTAGATGGGTGTCCAGCAGGGCGGGCTCTTCCCCTCGTCGGTTCTCAGCGTCGTGTGCAAGAGCTCGTCGCCGGCAGCGCAGCGTAGCAACGTCGGCTAGGATATCCCGTCAGTTCTCTGTCGCTGTCGTTCCCAGTAGACAGACAGAGGGTGATTTCAGATAGCTTTTTCTGTATGAGATTCCCCCTCTGTCAGATATCTCTTCGTAGCCCAGTGGTCGATCTCATGCGTGCCTGATGAGAGGTTCAGGGTTCGATCCCCCTCTCGGCCTATTTTGTTTTGCTAATTCGGTGGTGCACAGTGACCGGGAGCAGTTCACCTTGTTCCCCTCCTCCATCCTGTCGAATAGATGGCAGTGGCGTGGTGGTGTGTTGTTGTTGCTAGAACCGGAGGTTCTGGGTTCGAATCCCAGCAGCCTCTGTGTCTCTTTTCTGTTTTTCTCTTTTGTGCCTATTTATTTTCTGTTCTCTTCTGTTATCCTTTTTGTGCCTTTTCATTTTCTGTTTTTCCTAACTCTGTTACAGAGGGGCTTTGTCTTGCTGTTAATGCTGCTGGTTAACACTCTCTTAGGATTAGTGGGGTTTAAATCTCTGTGTTGCTACTATAGTGAGGTTAGATTTAAATGTGTGTGTGTTTGCACCCTAGTGTTGTTAGATGATGCTAACCTTGTGGTGCTCATGATGAGTGAACCTAGTGGTGTGAAGTACACTTGGTAGGAGTTGTGCATGATAATGTGTTTTCATGTGAGTGTTGATTTTAAGTATGTAAGTAGCACTAGTGTATCATGTGTAGCCCATCTTTGGAGTTTTAGTGTGGACTTAGTTGATCTTGTTGTCTCTTTTGCTAGCATGGATTTAGTGGGGTGGGTGCCTCCCTCTCACCACATGGACTTGAGGTGATGAGTTGCGCTAGGTAGCTACCTTGTTAACATGTGTAGGTGTGGATTCCTAGTTAAGCTAGGGTAGATTGTTGTGGGGGTTGCATTTTGAGGATGACATGGTTCCTAGGAAGATCCTAGTAATGCATGTGAGAGTGTGTTCCATCACATGCCCATATGTGGGGGGTGCATACTCTCTTGTTAACTTAGAGTTATCTTGTGTTGAGCTTGATGCTAGTGCTTGTGAGGTATTGTGTGTGTTGGTGTTGTTGATGTGCATGAGACAAACATGGGGTTCAAACCCCCATGTCACTTTGTCATTGTGCACATAAAACTCACCTATGGAATTGTCATCTTAGAAGCATACCTTATGGTATTGCATTTGCACTTTGTGGAAAGTTTGGGCTTTGTTTCCATGGTATAGATGGAGCCCAAGGGCATGGATTTTGTGTGTTAGTAGTAGGGGTTTGTGCTCAACACCATAGTGGTGTCAATCACCTCTTGGTGACATGTGTGTGCAAACTATGCCTAGACAAAGTGGGCATGTGGCTGGAAAATTCCAGATTTTTGAACTCTCAAAATTTCTCTAAGTCTGGAATGCTGGAAACATTTTCTTCCCCTGTAGATGAGGATGTGCTGGTCATTCTGTTGAGAACTGGACTTAGTTCAGTGCTAGTGTTTTGAACCTGATATGTTTGTGAAGCTTCCTGTAAATGTTCAAGTCATTTGGAGTCCAGTAGCTGGTGTTTTGATTGCTGTCAAAAAGCTTCAGAACAGAAACAGAAACTCAGGTGCAGGAATTTTCACCAAGTCCCTGAGAACTGATGGTTTTGGGAAAGTTTGTGACCTTGTATCTTCTAGAGTTTAATTCCTTTTTCTGTGATTCTTGCTGGAGCTTGAAGTGTTCTTGGTTGGCAACAGCCACATATATTACTTGCCATATTTGAAGACCTGTAGCTATGTTGCATGTTGCTCACAAACAGCTAAGATGCAGAAACTGGCAGATTATGTAGTTTTGCCATTTTGTTCAAAGTTTGTGCTTAATTGTTGTTGGGGTGTTCTACCTTGATCCATTTCATTCATGTTGGGTTAATATATGTATTGGCAACCTGGGAACACCAGATTTGTGCCAATTGTGTGTGTGGTGTTGAATCTTTCACGTAGAGCTTCATATCGTGTTTCGTTGATTCCCGTTGATCCGTAGCTCCGTTTGCAAAGTTCTTTATATGGTTTTGCACCGTTTTTACGAGCTGCATCTGCTCATATCATTCCCATGAATGTCCAAAGAGTTAGTGAAAAGTTCTGTCCAGAAACTTGTTGTAGTTTATTTTGCTTGTGCTAGTGATAGAAATAGTGGTGCATGCTCAACTTTCATCTCATGCATCATGTGATTGTTGCATTTTGTGGTGTTGCTGTTCATTGGCTGTTATTCTTATGTTGGGTAGAAACGGGAGCGGAGAACGAATACGTGGAGTCAGGAGAGTACGTGCAGGACGATCCAGAACCATTCCAAGCTGAGGATATCACAGGCAAGATGATATGACCTTGATCCCATCTCTAGACTTGTTATGTTAGTGTCGATTCCATGTCAAATTGCTCGCTTCCTACCACTGAAAATATATTGCCTCTTCATATGCCATGAGCCTAAACACCTTACTCTTTCCTAGCAAACTTGCATGGCTAGGTAGGCTTGCTCAGCTACTAATGTTAGCATTGTTAGTTGCAGGTGATTTAAACTCATGTGATGACATGAGCTTGATATCATTATTTTATTATCTGTTATTTAATTAATGTAACTATATACTTGGTAAATGATGGGAGGCCCAGCCTTTTGCCGTGTGTCTTGTTCCGTTATTGCCGCCTTAGTTACCGGTTACCGGTGTTTGATTCCACAATGATCGCTCCTAACACGTTTGGGGTTGTTATGGAGACCCCCTTGATAAATCGCGTAGTGTTAAGGCTTGTCCGGCAGGACCCAACTTTGGTGTTAATTTGCTAATCACTTAATAATAAACTGCATAGGGAATAGCTACCCCGAGGATTCTAATCAACAACCCGGGCCAGTGCTCCTCATGAGCGTTGGTCCAAACTTGAGTCGTGTCCGGGGCCAACCCGGGGCAACTCGGGAGATGTCTATCAGGCCACCGTACGCTGTGCTCATCCGGCGTGTCCTGAGACTGAGGTACGCGGCTCTTATCAGGGTCGTCGACACGTCGGGAGGTCCTGCTAGTCTTGTCTTGCCTTAGCGGTATATCTTGCGTATAGGAATCCCAGTGAAGCTTTGGTTTTCCCTAGAGATGAGGTTTTCCTCTAAGGAATCCGACGAGATCACGAGATTCGTGATAGAGGGTGCCTTTGCGGCCTGTGTTCGTTTGTGATGGACTAGTTGGAGCACCCCTGCAGGGTTTAATCTTTCGGAAAGCCGTGCCCGCGGTTATGTGGCAACTTGGAATATTTTGTTAACATCCGGTATTAGATAACTTAAACATAAACTAATAAAATATGCCAACTGTGTGCGTAACTGTGACTGTCCCTTCGAAGACCTCTCTTCGATCGGGAACACGGTGGGGTTATGAATGCCGTAGGTAGGTGTTCAGGATCACTTTCTGATCAAGTATTCACGATCGTTAGCGTAGACCACTGTCACTTCTCCTTTGCGTAAGGTAGCCACTTATTCAATCTTAGGATGCAGCAGCCTGAAACACTTCACCCCTTCCTTACCCAATAACATGACTAGTTCTGGCACCAAGGTCTTAGATTGCCGAGTCCCCGTGGCTCACGGATTCCTCCGAAACTTCCAGCTGGTACAGGTACCCCAGAGTCAGATGATCCCGACGGCACCCAGCTGGCGTGGCAGTACGACGAGGAGACAGATCGCCTTTACGTGAACTATCCAGAGGACTGAGCCGTGGTCGTGATCGTGGGCCTGCAGCGGGTAGCATAGCATTTTCCTTGTTTTGTAGTCCGTACCGGAACTACCTTGTTTGTATCTGCGTTGTGCTCTGTATTATTAATAAGAAGACAGTTGAATCCCAGATTGTCTACTGTAATTATTACTATGTGCTATGTTTACTTGCTTGCGAAACACTTAGATGCGCTTCTTTCCTATTCGGGGGCCTCGACCCCAGATCAGAAAGGACCGCATCTTGGCCGTTACAGTGAGGACTCCGCTAGAATTGCTAAACCTCACGTGAAAGACAAACACGGACCTATAGTTGGCCTGCCCGTTGTTTCTGTTAAGATAGGAGATCACTGTTACCATGGTTTATGTGATATGGGAGCTGGTGTTAGTGCAATACCCCGTTCTCTATATGATGAAATCAAAGATGAGATTGCACCTGCTGAGTTAGAACCCATTGATGTCACTATTACGCTAGCTAATAGAGACACTATCTGCCCTCTGGGAATTGTGAGAGACGTAGAAGTCATGTGTGGTAAGACGAAGTATCCTACTGATTTCCTCGTCCTTGGTACTGCACAAGATAGCTTTTGTCCCATCATATTTGGTAGACCCTTTCTCAACACTGTCAATGCTCACATTGATTGCATTAAGCAGACTGTCACAGTAAGTTCCGAGGGTGTGTCTCATGAATTTAACTTCTCCAAGTTTGGAAGACAACGCCATGAAAGAGAGTCGTCTGGTAGAGATGAAATCATTGCTCTTGCCTCTATTGCCATACCTCCTACGAATCCTTTAGAGCAATATCTGCTTGAGCATGAAAATGATATGCATATGGAGGAGAGAGATGAGATAGATAAAATTGTCTTAGAACAATATCCTATTCTCAAGAATAATCTGCCTGTTGAATTGCCTGGGGATCCTCCCCCACCAAAGGGTGATCCTGTGTTCGAGCTTAAACAGTTGCCTCATACTCTTAAGTATGCCTATCTTGATGAGAAGGAGATATATCCTGTCATTATTAGTGCTCTCCTCTCAGAGCGCGAAGAGAAGAAGTTACTAAAAACTCTAAGGAAGCACCGCGCTGCTATTGGATATACTCTTGATGATCTTAAGGGTATTAGTCCTACTCTATGTCAGCACAAGATTAAAACCGATCCTGACTTTAAACCAGTTGCTGATCATCAAAGGAGATTAAATCCTAAGATGAAAGAGGTCGTTATAAAAGAAATATTAAAGCTTCTGGAAGCAGGAATCATTTATCATGTTGCTCATAGTGATTGGGTAAGTCCAGTACATTGCGTACCTAAGAAGGGAGGTATCACCGTCGTTCCTAATGATAAGGATGAACTAATCCCACAAAGGAACATTCCGAAGCCTACGGAGGACACCATGCTGGAGATAGAACTACCCATAAGGTATTGCAATCAGGTTTCTATTGGCCCACTCTCTTCAAGGATGCTCGTAAGTTTGTCTTGTCTTGTGACGAATGCCAAAGGATAGGGAACATCAGTAAGCGTCAAGAGATGCATATGAACTATTCACTTGTCATTGAACCATTTGATGTCTGGGGCTTTGGTTATATGGGACCCTTCCCAAGTTCCAATGGGTACACTCACATCTTAGTTGATGTGGATTACGTTACTAAGTGGGTAGAAGCTATCCCCACTAAAAATGTTGATCACCACACCTCTATTAAGATGCTTAAAGAAGTCATATTCCCAAGATTTGGAGTCCCTAGATACTTGATGACTGATGGCGGTTCACACTTCATTCATGGCGTTTTCCGCAAGATGCTAGCTAAGTATGATGTCAACCATAGAGTTGCATCTCCTTATCATCCTCAGTCTAGTGGTCAAGTTGAGTTGAGTAATAGGGAGATCAAGTTGATCTTACAAAAGACCGTCAATAGATCTTGAAAGAACTGGTCTAGCAAACCTGACGATGCACTATGGGCTTATAGGACTGCTTATAAGAATCCCATGGGCATGTCATGTTATAAAATGGTTTACCGTAAGGCATGTCATTTACCTCTTGAGCTGGAACACAAAGCTTACTGGGCAATCAAAGAGCTCAACTTTGATTTCAAACTTGCCGGTGAGAAGCAGTTGTTTGATATTAGCTCGTTAGATGAATGGAGAGCCCATGCATACGAGAATGCCAGGTTGTTCAAGGAAAAGGTTAAGAGATGGCACGACAAACGAATACAGAAACAAGAGTTCAATGTAGGTGATTATGTCTTGCTATACAATTCTCGTTTGAGATTCTTTGCAGGCAAGCTTCTCTCTAAATGGGAAGGTCCCTATGTTGTCGAGGAAGTATATCGTTCCGGTGCCATCAAAATCAATAACACGGAAGAAATTTTCCTAGAGTGGTAAATGGGCAAAGAATCAAGCATTACATCTGTGGTACTCCCATAAATGTTGAGACCAATATCATCAATGTCATAACTCCAGAGGAGTACATAAGGGATGTTTATCAGCCTGTTTCAGACTTTGAAAACGAAGATGTATCTGTTTCGGCAAGAAATTGGACTCCGATACTTTTCCAATAGGAAATTTCTTCCGTTTTGGAATTTTTGGAAAATTAGAAAAATAAAAAGCAGTTCGGAGAGAGAATGAGGCGGCCACAAGCCCTGCCACTGCCCCCTATCCCCCTGGTGGCGGAGAGCAAGCTTGTGGGCACCTCGTGTGCCTCCCGGACTCCGTTTTCTTGCGGAGGACTCCTTCTGGCCCAGAAAAAAAACTATATATAGTCGCCCGAAGGTTTTGATCTCTGTATCGCGTAGTTTTCCTGTGTTTTCGTTTCGAGCCTGTTTTTGTGACAGATCTAGATCATCATGACTTCCCCAAACGCTCCTAAGGACAAGATCTTCGAGAAGGTCATCAATCCCTACCTCACGGAAGTGCTGAAACACCCTCAATCTATCAAGATGAGCGAGGGGATGTTGCACATCCGTGATGTTGAGGGGCCTAAGAAGACCGGAAGCGTGGAGATGAGGCTCGAAGCAATGGAGCAACAAGTCTTCAAGTGACAAGGGATGGTGGAGCATGGACTCAACGCCAACCACACGACGATCACGGAGTTCACTAGAAATCACAAGATGGATGCCTTTGATATTGGGAAACACCTCTCCAGGCTCTACGATAGGGTTGATCAACTTCAGGGCCAGATCTATGACCTGCAGAATCAAAACTGTGAGTATGAGTACAGATTTAAATCAATAAGGTTGGCTGCAGATTTGAGGATTCCGGCGACTCGTTCATCCTGCCATGATGGAGCACCTATGCCTTGGAAGACGGAGGATCAGACTACCCCGACAACAACAACACCATCACCACCAAAGGAAGACAACTAAGCATTGGTATGGGCAATCCCCTTGGCTTCTGCCAAGCTTGGGGGAGTTGCCCTGGTATCGTATCACCTTTATATATTTTGCTTTTACCTTTGTTTTAGTTCTTTCCTTTTTAGTTTTTATTTCTTCTCTTAGAGGAATAAGTCTTTAGTTTTTAGTTTGAGTCTTTTGCTTTTGTCTCTCCCCTGATGTATTCGAGCTTACGAGCTATATAATAAAGAGTGTCTTAGTCAAGGGCTTTGCTTTGTGCCATGATCAAAAGTATGAAAAGAACGATAGCATGAAAGATCATGAGACAATTTTATGGAAAGTGATAACTTCACTTATGACACGTATGATGATTTAAACTTGTTGAGAATAAATCAACATAGACCTCAGTCATTGTTGCAATTAATAAGAAGTAATAAGGAAAGAGAGGTTCACATATAAATTTATCATCTTAGACACTTTTTACAATTGTGAGCACTCACCAAACTATTACATGCTTAGGAGTAGATGTTGGACAAGGAAGACAACATAATGAATTGTGTTTGCTTGGTTCCAAACAATGTTATATGATTAGAGATCCTTTAGCATGTGATGATTGCTTCCACCTCATATTAGCCAAAACTCCCGCACCAAGTAGAGATACTACTTGTGCATCCATAAACCTCCAACCCAGTTTTGCCATGAGAGTCCACCATACCTACCTATGGATTGAATAAGATCCTTCTAGTAAGTTTTCACGGTGCAAGCAATAAAAAATTACTCTCTAATATGTATGATCTATTAGTGTGTCGAAAATAAGCTTTGTACGAACCTGTGATGAGGAAGACATAAAAGCGACAGACTGCATAATAAAGTTCTTTATCACAGGAGGCAATATAAAGTGATGTTCCTCCGCACTAAGAGGACACGCATTCAAACCTCAAAAGTGCATGACAACCTCTGCTTCCCTCTGCGAAGGCCCTATCTTGTACCTTTACTTTTTACCCTTGTAAGAGTCATGGTGATCATCACCAATTCCCTATTTTTTCCTTTGTCTTGGCTACCGTCACATGCTTGGGAAAGATCTATATTCATATATCAACTTGGAGTTGAGTACTTATGCTTTATTGTTGTTGACTTTACCCTTGAGGTAAATGGTTGGGAGGCAAACTATAAGCCCCTATCTTCCTCTGTGTCCAGCTGAAACTTTGACACCATGAGTACCACGTGAGTTGTAACAATTGTGGAAAACAAAAGAGATGATTGAGTATGTGGGTTTGCCTTACAAGCTCTTATTTGACTCTTTCTCATGTTGTGATAAATTGCAATTGCTTCAATGACTATGGACTATTGTTGGTTACTTCTCGGTAAGGTTTTTGCTTCATGCTTTGCTTTGTGAAGGAATTGTTAGTTTCCCATAAGAATCTTTATGATATATTGTTGTCCTATGTGTGATCATGATGCCCTCATGTCCGTATTATGTTTTATCGACACCTTCGTCCCTCAACATGTGGACATGTTTATGGAACTTGGTTTTCGCTTCAGGACAAGCGAGGTCTAAGCTTGGGGGAGTTGATACGTCCATTTTCCATCATGCTTTCATGTTGATATTTATTGCTTTTTGGGCTGTTATATTACTTGTGGTACCATGTTTATGCCTTTTCTCTCTTATTTTGCAAGGTTTATTTGAAGAGGGAGAATTCAGGCAGCTGGAATTCTGGACTGGAAAAGGAGCAAATCCTAGTCCACTATTCTGCACGTCTCCAAATGCCCTGAAAATTTACATAGATTTTTTCTGGATTATATAAAAAATATTGGGCGAAAGAACTCCCGGAGGGGGGCCACCAGGGCTCCACAAGCCCCCACTCCGCCACCACCCCCCTGGTGGCGCAAGGCAAGCTTGTGGGCTGCCTGACGGCCCACTAGCTCCCCCCTTTTGCTATATGAAGGGTTTTGGTCTGGAAAAAATCAATCGGGAGCTTTTTCGTGGTTTCGCCACCGCCACGAGGCGGAACTTGAGCAGATCCAATCTAGAGCTCCGGCAGGACGATCCTGCCGGGGAAACTTCCCTCCCGGAGAGGGAAATCATCGCCATCGTCATCACCAACACTCCTCTCGTCGGAGGGGAGGCGTCTTCATCAACATCTTCATCATCAGCATCTCCTCTCCAATCCCTAGTTCATCTCTTGTAACCAATCTTCGTCTCGCAACTCCGATTGGTACTTGTAAGGTTGCTAGTAGTGTTGATTACTCTTTGTAGTTCATGCTAGTCGGATTACTTGGTGGAAGAGTTTATGTTCAGATCCTTGATGCTATTCATTACACCTCTGATCATGATTATGATTATGTTTTGTGAGTAGTTACTTTTGTTCCTGAGGACATGGGATAAGTCATGTTAATAATGGTCATGTGAATTTGATATTCGTTCGGTATTTTGATATGATGTATGTTGTTTTTCCTCTAGTGGTGTTATGTGAACGTCGACTACATAACACTTCACCATATTTGGGCCTAGAGGAAGGCATTGGGAAGTAGTAAGTACATGATGGGTTGCTGGAGTGACAGAAGCTTAAACCCGAGTCTATGCGTTGCTTCGTGAGGGCCTGATTTGGATCCACTAGTTTAATGCTATGGTTAGACTTTGTCTTAATTCTTCTTTTGTAGTTGCGAATGCTTGCGAGAGTGGTTAATCATAAGTGGGATGCTTGTCCAAGTAAGGGCAGTACCCAAGCGCTGGTCCACCCACATATGAAACTATCAATGTAACGAACGCGAATCATATGAACATGATGAAACTAGCATGACAGAAATTCCCGTGTGTCCTCGGGAGCGTTTTTCCTCCTATAAGACTTTGTTCAGGCTTGTCCCTTGATACAAAAGGGATTGGGACACTTGCTGCACCGTTGCTACTACTTGTTACTTGTTACTCTTTGCTTGCTACGTTTCACCTCGCTACACAATCACTTGTTATCGCTACTTTCAGTGCTTGCAGTTATTACCTTGCTGAAATCCGTTTATCAGAGCCTTCTGCTCCTCGTTGGGTTCGACACTCTTACTTATCGAAAGGACTATGATTGATCCCCTATACTTGTGGGTCATCACCCCCTGTCACCACATGAGCGGTTCGGGCATGCAAAACAGATTATTTCTTGAAGATTTAGAGAGTGGCACATGCAAATTTACTTGGAACGGCAGGTAGATACCGCATATAGGTAGGTATGGTGGACTCATATGGAAAAACTTTGGGTTTATGGAAGTGGATGCACAAGCAGTATTCCCGCCTAGTACAAGTGAAGGCTAGCAAAAGACTGGGAAGCGACCAACTAGAGAGCAACAACAGTCATCAAAATGCATTGAGATTAACCAACATTGAGTGCAAGCATGAGTAGGACATAAATCACCATGAACATGAATATCATAGAGGCTATGTTGATTTTGTTTCAACTACATGCATGAACATGCGCCAAGTCAAGCCACTTAAATCATTCAAAGGAGGATACCATCCTATCATACTACATCATAGTAACCTCAAAATTCATGTTGGCATCCAAGACAAACCATTATAAGCTCCTAGATAATTAAGCATGGCATCAGAAACTATGATCTCTAAGTTGTCATTGCAAACATGTTTCTCTCACAACAAATCTAAATCTGGAACGATGAGCTAGTCATATTTACAAAAACAAAATAGATCGAGTTCATACCAGCTTTTCCAGGCTCAGTCACTTCATCATATATCATCATTATTGCCTTTCACTTGCACAACCGAACGATGTGAACAATAATAAGAGTGCTCGTGCATTGGACTAAGCTGGAATCTGCAAGCAAACACAAAGGAGAAGACAAAGTAATATGGCTCTTTGACAGATAAACAGATATGCATGCGAGAGCCACTAAACATTGTAACCATGGTCTTCTACCTTGACCCAAAGAAAAAGAAAACTATTTACACGAGAAAGCTGCCAACAAGCAAAAAGAAGAAAAGAAATTCTTTTGGGGTTTTTCTCAAACTAGACAAACACACGAAAAGAAAACGAGAAAAAAGAAAATAAACTAGCATGGATGATACAGTGGCAAAGTGTAAACACCGACTAAAAAAGTGAAAGCGTTAGCAAAAATATAAAGTCGGTGAGAAACACGTACTCCCCCAAGCTTAGGCTTTTGGCCTAAGTTGGTCTACTCCCAAGGAGGGAAATAACCAGCTCCGGGGTACTCCGGAGTGTACTCAGGGTGCCACTACTGTGTGAGCTCCACTGACTCCCACTGATAAACTGGCGTCTGGTACTCGATTGGTAGCTCGGGCACGGGCACCTGTGGTTGGGCTATAATAATGTACCTGCGTGTATGAAGATTGAACAAAGAAGGAGCAGGCAAAGTAATAGTCTCACGAGTACCCTGACTAAATACCAGGTTATAAATCATCCTTCTATTTATATCTCTATCAAGAAAGTCATGGCGAACCATGCTATCATAATCTAGATATCTCTCAGGAAGAAGAATCTCTTCTTCCTCGTCCAGTCTAATAGGTATCTCAAAATGTCTGGCAAGACGAGTAGCATAGATACCTCCATAGACAACGTCTTTAGAACGGTTCGTGTTCAACCGTTGAGCTACTATAGCGCCCAAGCTATAAGTTTTATCATTATAGAGGGCTTCGCGCAAGACTGCAAGATCTGGGGAGCTAAGGGCTCCAGCTTTCCCACGGCCAATCAAACATTTTCCCACAAATAATGAGAAGTACCGAAGCATGGGAAAATGTATGCTAGCAGCTCTAGCGCAAGACACTCCTCTCTCCTCTCCTACAGCAATAGTATCTATGAAAGCCTCCAAGTCCCGTGGACGAGGTTCATGAATATCCCCAACATAAGGTAATTTGTAAACATTGCAAAAATCCTGGAGTGACATACGCTGGGGGATATCATATAACTTGAACTCAACCATAGGAGGGTTCTTCCTTGGATAGAAGTTAAAGCTTTGCACGAAAATATTAGTGAGGAGGAGGTATTGCAGACACTTATCTTCAACGAAGGCGGTAAGGCCTGCGTTCTCCACCAAGTAGTAAAAGTTCTCATAAAGTCTGGCGGCGCGTAAAAACACATCGCTTGGCCACTCGCACGCTCGAACTTCTTCAACTCGGGGGACCGGATACTTGGGTTTCTTCTTCTCACTTCCATCATCCTTGGGGTCACGGCTTGAAGAGCCTCTTAAGAACCTCCTCATCTTTTCCCTTTTCTACCTCTGAAAAATTCTGAATTTTTTAGTGATTCCAAGGAAAAGTGAACAAGGCCCAACAAAACTCGTAGCAACTACTCCGACAAGTGCCTAGAGGCCATATCACGCACCAAAACTACTTGGGACCAGCTAAAATTAGCATGCAAAGCTCAAGAACAGGGTCACCAAGGCAGCAAAAATTCTCGACGTATAAGGCACTAGAGCAAAAACTAATTGGACCAATGGAGGAGTCACATACCAAGGAGCAATTTCCCCCAAAACAGCTTGGTGAATGGTGCTTTGCACAAGGAGATCGAAAATCCCAGCAAGAAGAGCAAGAACACGGGTTTGAGCTGCGAAACGATTTTTTCTGGAGGTAGGATAAGCAGATGGGAGCTAGAATGAGTGGAGGGGGTGCACGTGGGCCCCACAAGCCTGGTAGGCGCGGCCAGGGGGGTGCCCGCGCCTCCAGGGCTTGTGGCCCACTGGTGGAGCCCCCTGACTAGCTCTCTGTCTCAGTATTTTTCAAAAATTCCAGAAAAAATCATACTTGATTTTCACGGCATTCAGAGAACTTTTATTTTCGGGGTACTTTTCTATGGCACGCAGAAAGCAGAAAACAGGAGAAACTAAAGCTAAATCTATCATTTTTCTTCTAAGCAACCGAAGGTGAAAGCTTGGAACAGAGGTTTGTGACTCCTCGATTCATCCATTCCATGGTCATCAAAACAAATCCGTCAATGAGGTTGATCAAGTCTCCTTGACAAACTTTTTCAAATCGCAAAAGAAAACAGAGAATTTTCGAATAGTCACTAGGTTACCTCAATGGGGATGTGAATATCCCCAACAAGGAAATCATACTTCATCTTGACAGTAGGTATAGGGCATTCAAAGCTCCCAATAAGAATCGATGAAGTTTTTTCAATAGCATTGATGCAATGTACTTGATATTGTTTCTTCGGAAAGTGCACCGCATGCTCATTACCGTTGACATGGAAAGTGACATTGCCTTTGTTGCAATCAATAACAGCCCCTGCAGTGTTTAGAAAGGGTCTTCCAAGGATGACCGCCATGGCATCATCCTCGGGAATATCCAGGATAACAAAGTTCGTCAAGATAGTAACGTTAGCAACCACAACAGGCACATCCTCGCAAATGCCGATAGGGAAAGCAGTTGATTTGTCAGCCATTTGCACAGAGATTTCAATGGGTGTCAACTTATCCAGTTCAAGTCTACGATAAAGAGAGAGAGGCATAACACTAACACCGGCTCCAAGGTCGCATAATGCAGTTCTAACGTAGTTTCCTTTAATGGAGCAAGGTATAGTGGTCACTCCGAGATCACCTAGTTTCTTAGGAGTTCCACCCTTGAAGGTATAATTAGCAAGCATGGTGGAAATCTCAACCTCGGGTATCCTCCTCTTATTAGTCACAATATCCTTCATGTACTTAGCATACGGAGACATTTTTAGCATATCTGTCCAACGCATTTGCAGAAAGACAGGTCTAATCATTTAAACAAAGCGCTCAAAATCCTCATCATCCTTTTTCTTGGATGGTTTGGGAGGAAAGGTCATGGGTTTCTGAACCCATGGTTCCCTTTCTTTACCATGCTTCCTAGCAGCGAAATCGTTCTTATCGTATCTCCTATTCTTAGGCTGTGGGTTATCGAGATCAACAGGTTCAATCTCCACATCATTATCATTGCTAGGTTGAGCATCATCATGAACATCACTATTGATATTATCATTAGGCTCATGTTCATCACCAGATTGTGTTTCGGCATCAGAGACAGAGACATCGTTTGGACTCTCAGGTGTAACAGCAACAGGGTCTCTAGCGTGCAAGTTCCTATCATCTTTCTTCTTATTTCTATGATAACTAGGTGCATGAGTGCTAACTCCTTGAGAATCTTGTTCAATTCTCTTAGGATGACCCTCAGGATACAAAGGTTCCTGGGTCATTCTACCGCCTCTAGTGACGACTCTGACAGAATTGTCATTCAACTCATTGAGCAAGTCATTTTGAGCCTTAAGTACTTGTTCTACTTAAGTAGTAATCATAGAGGCATGTTTACTCAAGAGCTTACGATCATTGACGTTTCTGTCCACACAAGCACTTAAATGACTAAGCATACGAGCATTCTGTTCCAATTGTCTGCTAACATAATCATTGAAGCTCTGTTGTTTGACAACAAAGTTATCAAATTCATCCAGGCATAAGCTAGCAGGTTTATCAAAAGGAATGTCACTCTCATCGAATATACGAAGAGAATTCACCTCTACTACCTATATCGGGTTATCAAGACCATAGATCTCTTCGATAGGTGGTAGATTTTTGACATCTTCAGATTTAATGCATTTCTCTTTCATAGATTTCTTAGCTTCTTGTATATCTTCAGGACTGAGGAATAGAATACCTCTTTTCTTCGGAGTTGGCTTAGGAGGTGGTTCGGGAATAGTCCAAGCATTCTCATTGCACAAGATATTATTCAATAGGATCTCAGCTTCTTCTACGGTTCATTCCCTAAAAACACAACCAACACAACTATCTAGGTGGTCTCTAGAGGCATCGGTAAGTCCATTATAGAAGATATCAAGTATTTCATTCTTCTCAAGAGGGTGATCAGACAAAGCATTCAGTAGCTAGACGAGCCTCCCCCAAGCTTGTGGGAGACTCTCTTCTTCAACTTGCGCAAAGTTGTATATTTCCTGCAAGACAGCTTGCTTCTTATGGGCAGGGAAATATTTCTCAGAGAAGTGGTAGATCATATCCTGGGGGCTACACACACAACCAAGAGCAAGAGAAGTGAACCAAGTCTTAGCATCATCCTTTAGTGAGAAAGGAAACAGCTTAAGGATATAGTAGTGGCGGATCTTTTCCTCGCTCGTGAATAGGGTGGCTATATCGTGCAGTTTGCTAAGATGGGCTACAACCGTTTCAGACTCATAACCGTGAAAGGATCAGATTCAACTAGAGTGATTAACTCAGGGTCGACAGAGAATTCATAATCCTTATCGGTCACAAAGATAGGCAAAGTAGAAAACTTCGGGTTGTATTTCATCCTAGCGTTCAAAGATTTTTCTTTCCACTTGAGCAGTAATTTCTCAACATCATAGCTATCCTTACAAGCAAGAAAGTCCTCAGCTATCTCTCCCTCCATAACATAACCCTCAGGCATATCAGGCAATTCATATCTAGGAGAGCTAGTTCTATCAGGCAAAATAGCAGGTTCTACTTCAATAGTATCAGCAGTTTCAGAAGTATCATCACATCTAGCAGCAACTCTAGCAATTTGTGCATCAAGGAATGCACCTAGTGGGAAAGCAGTATCAAGCATAGCATCATCATAAGCATCATGGGCAGTAGAAGTAGCATCATCAAGCACAGGCGACATATCAAGATTTCTAGCAGGAGGTGGTGTCGCAAACTTACTCATAACTGAAGGTGAATCAAGTGCAGAGCTAGATGGCAGTTCCTTACCTGTCCTCGTAGTTGAGGCAAGACTTTAGTTCTTGGATCTTTCGGATTCCTCATAGTGATCAGCAGACGTAAATCCCAAGTGACCCATAGAATATAGTTGTGCTTCCCCGGCAACGGCGCGAGAAAATGGTCTTGATAACCCACAAGTATAGGGGATCGCAACAGTTTTTGAGGGTAGAGTATTCAACCCAAATTTATTGATTCAACACAAGGGGAAGCCAAAGAATATTCTCAAGTATTAGCAGTTGAGTTGTCAATTCAACCACACCTGGAAGATTTAGTATCTACAAGAAAGTATCAGTAGCAAGGTAGTGTGATAGCAACAGTAGCAACAGTAACCAATAGCAGCAAAGTGACAGCAGTAGCAGCAAAGTAACAGCAGTAGCAACAGAGTAACAGTAGCAGCAGTGACACCAGTAGCATCAAAGTAACGTAGCAAGGACTAGTAGGAAAAACTCGTAGGCATTGGATCGGTGATGGATGATTATGTCGTATGGTATTCATCATGCAACAGTTATAACACGGAGAGATATGTAACTAGCTCCAGTTCGTCAATGTAATGTAGGCATGTATTCCGTATGTAGTCATACGTGCTTAGGGAAAAGAACTTGCATGACATCTATTGTCCATCCCTCCCGTGGCAGCGGGGTCCTAATGGAAACTACGGGATATTAAGGTTCTCCTTTTAATAAAGAACCGGACCAACGCATTAACACTTAGTGAATACATGAACTCCTCATACTATGGTCATCTCCGGGAGTGGTTCCGGCTATTGTCACTCCGGGGTTGCCGGGTCATAACACATAGTAGGTGACTACAACTTGCAAGATAGGATCAAGA
The DNA here is from genome assembly GCF_904849725.1 of Hordeum vulgare subsp. vulgare. Classification (NCBI taxonomy): domain Eukaryota; kingdom Viridiplantae; phylum Streptophyta; class Magnoliopsida; order Poales; family Poaceae; genus Hordeum; species Hordeum vulgare. The sequence continues at coordinate 457,706,761 of NC_058522.1, forward strand.
ACACGCATATATTGACGACAACATAATAGGTTCAGATCTGAAATCATGGCACTCGGGCCCTAGTGACAAGCATTAAGCATGACAAAGTAGTAGCAACATCAATCTCAGAACATAGTGGATACTAGGGATCAATCCCCGGCAAAACTAACTCGATTACATGATAGGTCTCATCCAACCCATCACCGTCCAGCAAGCCTACGATGAGATTACTCATGAACGGTGAAGAGCATCATGGAATTGGCGATGAAGGAAGGTTGGTGATGACGATGGCGACGATATCCCCTCTTCGGAGTCTAGAACGGACTCCAGATCTGCCCTCCAGAGGAAGAACAGGAGGTGGCGGTGCCTCCGTATCGTAAAACGCGATGAACTCTTCTCCTTGATTTTTTTTCCGGACGAAAGGGACTATATAGAGCTGAGATTGGAGGCGGTGGAGCAACGTGGGGCCCACAAGCCTGCCAGGCGGGGCGCGCCTAGTGGGCTTGTGGGCTCTCAGCTCCAGCCATCCGGTTGATTCTTGCGCCAGTATTTTTTATATATTCCACAAAAAATCCCCGTAAATTTCCAGGTCATTCCGAGAACTTTTATTTCTGCGCAAAAACAACGCCATGGCAATTCTGCTGAAAACAGCGTTAGTCCGGGTTAGTTCCATTCAAATCATGCAAATTATAGTCCAAAACAAGGGCAAAAGAGTTTGGAAAGGTAGATACGACGGAGACGTATCAGCTGCTTCCCAGGGATACTAACCTGGACCGACCGCACCTACCCCTCCAAGCCTGCTGCTATGCGGCCACCTTCGATCCTGGCAGGAGCCGAAGCCGGTTCAAAAGAACCAAAGCAAAGCTGCGCCAAAGGTGCTGATACTGTAGTAGCACCTCCACCTGACGATGCTGCCTGTGGTAGCTTCGACTCCTTTGCGGTTTTGGGCGCTTGGTCCCTCTTGTCGGACTCCCTAGACCCCGACTCATCATCCCCATCCGTCATCTGCACATCTTTGCCCACCACTCCGTCATCAAACAGAGGTGGGCTCTCGATCACAAGCTGAAGGGTATATCTCATACCCGCATGTGTCCATACCACTTCATCCGGCACGAGCTCGATATCAATGACACTAACAAGCAAACGTGCAACTCCTTTAGCTCGGGTAAACACCATATCTACCTTTTCTGTCTTGCCTATCAAAGACCCCAAACTCCACGTGACCATAAAGTCATTAACCGCCTTTCACGGGCCCCCCCGTAAAGCGAACCCAAATCTGAGGAAGAGGCACACCTTGAGGCTCCTCACTCTTCCACGCATCAAACTCTAACACACAACTAGTACTTGGCACTCTGCACATGTCAAACTTGAGCAACCGTGCTAAGTCCTCCTTGGTAGGAAAGACAACTTTGAACACATTCTCTGCAATCAAAACTGTCTCCCACCGAAAAGTCGAAGAAACCAGCTCCCGAAGCTGCTGCACCACCTGCTCAGCAGACATAGTCCCACGAGCCACGGTTACCGTTCCAGTAAAGGCCACATCTGGCGCATGGATCGCAGTCGTAACCGTTGGGGACTCAAAAAACATCAACTCCTGGCAACATACGCCATATATAGTTACCACCGGCATCGGTCCAACCGTAAGAGGGCACTGAACTGAGCCATGTTTGGGCTTAAGACAAAACTCACAAAGATCCGCCTTGCATTCAGAAACAAAGTGACCAGTCTCTCCGCATCGATAACAGGTCATCTTTTCCTTCTTGCGGCCCACTTGAAAGGTCGATCACCCCCCCCCCCTCAAGCTTCGCGTGAGAGTTGCTCTTATCCACCGTGGCAACTTTCCCAGCATCATGACCCTGAGGTTGAGATTGAGCGTTGGAGCCTTCCATCGGCTGCCCCGTCTTAGGCTCAAGGGAGGCTTCGGTTGCAGTAGGAGCATCCGAAGGCGGAAGAGGTGGCTTGGGCTTCCTGCCCCCTCCTCTGCCACCCCAATTCTGTCGGAAACCTCCCATCTTTGGATGCGGCGGGCCCGCAACCCCCGGTGCAAACTTCCCAGGAGGACCAGAGAAGCCAGCACCATTACCGCCATTGCTCTGCCACGCATAGCCGCGCCCACCTCCCGAAGAAGAAGAGCCATGGTGTTGCCCTTCCCCGTAAGCATTGAATCCATCATCGCCCCATCGACCGCGTGGTTGTTGCCTGTTGGCATCAGCCACCGCTGGCGCGCCAGTTGCAGCAGTTGGCGCCGCCGCCTTCGTAGGCTGGGAAGCAGGGCGCTGCCCCTAGCCAGACGGTCGACCAGGATGCTGCATCGTCCCCTGGTTCGTAGGAGCACCCCTCCCTGCCATCGTCTCCGCCGAGGGTCTCAGAGGAGGGATGCGAGCAGCTCGCCCCGGCCCCAACCTTGGAAACCCTTTAGACGTTCGAGTATGAACCCTAGCTAGCGACGGCTGTAAGCCCTCCAATATCACATCGTGACTGCATGGAGGCACCAAATCGGTAGCCTGGGTCTCTTCCTGGGCCATATACCCAGGACTTAGAGAGCCCGTTATGTTTGCACGTACCTCGGGCCCAACATCCGCTAACACAGATTTCAAAAATACGTTCCTGGAATCACGCACGGATGGCCCCATCTCCGCCGGCGGCGACGGCCGACCACCGCGTCCGACCTTCTTCTTGTTCTTCGAGACCAACGTCCAACATTCCGGCTTAAAGAAATCAGACAAAGAGAGAGGGAGGTGGTTTACCTTCGTTATCGGTCCGATCCAGGGCTTCCCTCCTTTAGACACCATCGTCTACTTTGCTAGTTTGAAATCCGGCTGTATCTTGCGTTCTTGCGACTCCGCCGCCGGCAGCACCCAGCAAGGAAGAGGTGTTGGCTCGTCAATTTGAATCACACCCGAATGACCGGCATCTTCTTCATCGTCCTGATATGCAAGAACCCAAAAACGTCTGCCAAAACGAGTAGGAGGTGAGGTTAGATCAACACATACCGCAGCCTTCTCCTGAATCTCTGGTGATGACGGATTCCGCACAATCAGCCGAAAACCGTCAATCTCAAGAACATGTCCAACCCTGGGACATTCGCGCTTTTGCAGGTATCTACCTGCTAGTATATCGTCCTCTGCATCTCTAACGGTGATCCAAAGAGAAGGAAGATGGAGGGAGATGAAACCATGGAGAACCCTCGGAGATTCAATGGTAGAATCTTCGTACGTAACCTCCCACCGGCGATGGGAGGGAACGACAGCTTCCTCACCGTCACCGTCACGGATCTCATCGTAGCCACCGGCAGCCAGGCCGCCTGTCTCCTCGCCGATCGCATCTCCAGCCGCCACCCGCTTCCTAGCGATCGACCCGCACAGCGCTTGGATCTCATTGTCGGTCACCGTGCCGGTCGCCTCTTCTGTCGCCTCACCTATCGCCTCGGGAGACATCTCAGTCAGAAGATCATCTGACCCTCGATCCTATCTACCGTACAACCCAGAAGGATGGTGGCCGGATGGGGGCCGGATGGTGGCCGGATGGTAGTCGTATGGTGGTCGGATGGTGGTCGGATGGTGGCCAGAAGGTGGCCAGGGGAGGCAGAGCGGAAGCGCCCAAGATCGCAGTCGCGCACGGGCGTAAATGGGAAACATGTTCATGCTTGATTATTATAGCCTCGTATTTCTTCTTCGATATTTGATTTTTGTCTGACCAACTTGATCTTTTATCTTGCAATGGAAAGAGGTGCTTTGTGATGAGTTTGATCTTGCGATGCTCAATCTCAGTGAGAGAAAGAGACACGAGAGGCATGTACCGTTGCTATCAAGAATAAAACGATGGGGTCTATTCTTACATGAATAGATCTTGCCTACATCATGTCATCGTTCTTAAGGCATTACTGTTTCTTCATGAACTCAATACATTGATGTCTTCAGGGTTACGGAGGAGGCCGATGACTCACCATGCGGTGCCCGAACGGCCGACGAGCATGTGCTCGCCGCGGTCATTGCGATAGCGGAGAGAATGGTCGACGACGGTCGGTAATACCAAGGCATCATGAGGGTGTTCGCCGTAGATGCCTTTGCGGAGCTCGTCGTTCCTCTCGACATCGTATTTGCACTGAATGGCTTTCTTCTTGCTCCGACCTTGGTGGAGTACTCGTCCGCGGCCTTCCTATATTTCGCGGCGCTCCGCCATTCCCTCCGCTTGGTTGATTCACGGTCGAGGTGCGCCAGCTCCTCCGGCGTGAGCTTCGACCACAGCTTCTTCGAGGGCACGGCGGAGGAAGGAGTGGGGGGCGTGCGAGGGTTTTGGGGGAGGAGAGAAAATATGGACACCTATGTTCCCGACGGACGGGCCAGGGGACAAGGGTGTGAATCCCGTCCAGCCGCGCGCGGTCCGTTTTGACGCAAACTTGGCCTAAATTTAAATCGAAAATGAGACAAAAACGGACAGAGAACAGACAAATGTCCACTTACTTCCGTGTGTTGGACCGGGCTTTGTGTTTGTTTATCCGCAAACGTACACGGCCGCGCCGCACCATTTGTGGTCGTGTTGGCCTAAAAACAGTTATCTGGTGTCGTTTTGGTTACCTTTCCTAGGATGTTGTTATGGCTGTTTCCGATCGAACATGGCGCGACAGAAACGGTAAACGGCACGGGATGCTGCACAACTCACGTGATACGAAAAGAGTGCAATGACTGTCATGCTAAAAGAATGCAGTAATTCACCCATGATTCAGGTGAAATTTCAGACTACACCACTTCACTAAATCACAATGCCAGCTCAGTTCAGACAGTGAGCAAAAAAGAAAACTGTTTCAGTAAACAAACAACAAATTCACAAAGCAGCCATTGCATGCATTTGTCCTTTTTCTTTAATATTAATATACATATACCGTACCTTACATTTTTTTTTCTCTTTTTAAATATACTACTGTACCTTACATCTCCCAGCCAGCTTGCTGGAAGCAGAACAAAATCGTCCAGCCCTGAAGCAAAATAAATGAATGTTCCCTACCTCAGCGGCCGCTCTCTACAACACATAACCAGGGACCGTTTTTCAGCCTCTGAAGACTCTTAAGCTTTTCGTGGTTTTAACAAGCGAAAAAACAAATGGAAAGGGAATTCACACTTCTAAATACAAACGCCCGAAGAACAGCAACGACGTCGTATGAAACGAGAGGATCGAAGCTCAGCCCATCGGCGTAGCGCATTGGTTGCCACGGCGTCGCCGGAGGCACTGCTCGTCAAGACATCCCCACCGCGTAGAGCGCTGCTTCAGGTTGGTAGTATCTTGTATCCGTTATCTTCGACGGTGGCCAGTACCGGAACACGGATCTCCCGAGTATGTTCCTCACGGGAAGAGGGCCCCTGAAACATCACAGGTCACAAAAGAAATCAGACCTGAATTTTATGTATCTGAAGCTTATATAGGATGATAACAGATCTTGGTTCGGAAGCATACCAGTTGTGGGAGTCCAAGCTGTTGTTACGGTTGTCTCCCAGCACAAACACATACCCTTCCGGTACAAGCTGCAAGAATAACAGCAGTGATTAGTTGGACGAAATCAGAAAGGCTGACATCTCTATAGGCATTGTCATGTCTGAACATACAAGGAGATACGCAACGCTCGGTGAGATATTCTATGCTACTAGCGGGGCGGGTACGTAACATAAGTGATAACTTTTATGCCAAATTCATTCTAAAATTTCAGGCTCTGTTTGCTTTGAGCACAAATCCAACATTTCCATGGAATCTGCTCAACCAAGGCTCCTTCTGTCATTGCATTGGCTTTTCATTTGGTATAACAGTTGGCTAGAAAGATCTCTTCTTTAGACATTAAGAGGAAAATATTATTTGCATTAGTAAACTAATTTTTTTACTAACTACAGATCCCACAATTCAACCGAGTTCAGCACAGCGATCGCAAACAAAGCCTGGATATTCAAAGATCATGTGATGTACAGCTACAACATACTTACAAAATATGTCGTGGTAGACACTAGAGACTAGAGACAGAAGATAACAATAACATACCAATGGTTCCATCTCATAGTTGTGTGCCTCCAGCACAAATTCTTCATCTTGAAGTACCCCGTTTACCAGTAACTTGCCATCACGCACCTATTGAAGAATCAAGGGAACAACTGTTAGTATAGCTCAAGGCCTCAAGCAAAAGAATCAAACTTTTTGTAGGACAACAATTAGTAACAAACGCAAAGAAACAAACACAAGGCACGACCATTGGTATAAAAGCTTACTTCGACGTAGTCCCCTCCCTTGGCCACAACCCTCTTGATGAACACATCACCTGAGTTGTAGCCCATATCCTGCCATAACATTGCATTCAAGTTAGCATCAATTTCACTATGAATCGTGTGAAAACTAAATTAGAGAGACCGGAAAACATCACACCTGAAGAGCTGGGGGAGCACGGAAGATCACAATGTCCAAGATTTCCGGTTCCCGGAACACATATGACACCTGTGGATAAAATTATCACAGCAAAGATCAGAAACCAGTAAGCAAAATACCAAATTAATCATCAGATCACAATTCTCCCTAAAATGTTTTACCTTCTCGGCGAGAATCCGATCACCGACATCGAAGGTGGGGTACATGGACTTGGAGGGAATAGACCTCGGCTCAGCGAGGGAGGAGCTGTAGAGCAGCGGCACGGTCACGGCGGCGAAGGCCGTCTTGGCGTCGTCGGAGCATGAGCTCACCCACTTGGACAGCCAGTTGCTCCTGCTCATCGCGGCACTGGCACCGATGTTTCGGGCAATTGCGCCGGAAGCAGAAGCAGAAGCTCCGGCGGCTGGAACAGCACCCAACGTCTTGTTGAAGGGACGGATCGAAGGCAGCGGCGGCGAGGGAGGAAGGGACGACGGCGCGGAAGACGAGGAGGGGGCAAGGTCGCTGCAGGGGAGCCACCTCGCGGTCTGCAAGAACGGGAGGAGGTGCGCCGGGTTGAACAGCCCGATCGAAATCGACGACGAGCCTGCCAGAGACGCGGCGCCGGAGATTCCAGCCGTCGACGACCCCGCCGTCGAACCCTGGGCGAGCAGCGACAGCAATCCCACGACGAGAGGCGGCGGCGGCGGCGGCTTGGACGAAGAGTAGGGCCTCGAAGGGAACAGGGAGTGGCTTCCGGCGGCGGCGGCGGCGAGGGCCTGGGGCTTGGGGTGGTTGTGGTCGTCGGCGGTGTCATGGCGGTCACCGGCGCTGGTCCGGAGGCGGTCGGGCTGGTGGCGAGAGGAGGTGAAGATGCAGAAGGGGCGCCACGACCCCTCCTGGAGGAAGCGGCACCCGGCGGAGGCGGAGGACCCGCAGCGGAGGCCGAGCGACGCGGCGAGGTTCTGCGCCACGTAGCCGGAGTAGGAGACGGTGATGCGAATCGCCATGGCGAGCAAGCAGAGGAGCCGTAGTGTTACCGAGAGGAGCTGGATGGGGCGGTCGGGGGAGAAGGAGCTACGGGAGGCGCAGTCGGCTACTGATTGCAGACCATGCCGTCGGTGTTCGACAGGCGGGGCGGCTGCGCGGGGGATGGCGAGGCGGCGTCGAGCCGGGGGAGAGCGCGGTGGGTCGGTAGGTGGCGGCTCGGGGGAGGTGAGGTGGGGTCAGTCGGAGGAGGCGGGGCTGGTTGCCGGCGAGTCGGCCTCGCCGGAGGGCGAGGTCAACGGCGGCGGTCAATGGGGTAGGCGGCGGTGTGGGTGTTGTGGGGGAGGGAAAGCGCGGGGCGGAGTGGCGGGTGCTGTTTATAGACGCGTGCGCGCTCACTGTTTGTTTGACAGTGAGGTGGCGATCCCAAGTGTTTTTGAGGTAATACTGGAAATGGCTTCAGCGTCCAAGTAAAAGTGTATTTGAAATGAGTTCAACGAACAGCAGAAAACAGTGAGAAATGAGCAAACTTATTACTACTTGAATCTCGTACCGAGCTTTGGGTTCTAAGTTGCAAGTAAGCAGTACATTTGCACCATGCAAAACCGGTAGAAGAAAATATTTGAATGTCTTTTTTTTTTTAAAGCAAAATATTTGAATGTCTTTGTGAAACAGGGAAATTGTAGAAGTCGTCGGTTATAAATGACACCGTAAAAAATGCCTCGATCGGCGCGTATTTTTGCGTGGTGGGACCGGCCCATCCAGTTTCAAGTTCTAGACTTGCATGGTTGCTCGTATTATCCTTGATCCATTCCAAGCATTCTGACGAAACTCATTCGGTGGGAGGTAACCCATATTTCCTTTGCCGAAAGCGCCATGACATTTCATTCTAGTTTAGCTTTGCATGTTCCTGCCGTCCTGCGTTTGAGGATTTGTTTTTTATTATTATTTTGAAACGTTTTAGGAATCTTGCAAACCATGGGGAAAAACGACGAAGCTCAACCGCCCGTCCGTCGCCGCTGCCATGGAAATGCGAAAACGAGTCGAAAAGTTTAACGAGGCCAAATTAGACCAGGCAGAGGCAGAGGCAGAGGCAGGTCGCGACTACTAAACGCCGCTGCAGCTTGTCTGTAGTGGCTCCGTTGGTGGTAACGTGAAGCAATGTTTTTTTTTTAAATGTGCATAGTGGCTCCGTCGCTTTATTACAGCACGTGATCGGTATAGCTCGGCTGCTTCTCGGCAACTTCCAGTGTCCCAGTGAGTGAGGCCAGGCGGCCAGTGATTGGTTGGACACGGTGGCAACCAGAATTGCTTTTGCTTCGACCGGATAACTGGATCGGGAAAACGGGGGGCAGCGCGTTCCCATGCATTCTCGAGGAGGCTGAAGAAGTAGTATGGCTTATGATGGTGGCACAAAAGTAGAACAAAAGCCGCGAGGAGTAGCGTTTGTTTGTTTGTTTGACATGCAACGAGGATTGATTCTCTCTACCTTAAAGACGCGAGGGTCAAACAAGCGCAACATGCGTCGGTTCAGCGGGCAGAGATTGGCGGTCATGGCAGTAAAGCAAAGCCGGTCAAATTCCACTAGTATGTCAACCATCATCAACGAATTAAGATGAGATGAGAGTAGGAAAACCGTGATCCACCAGCGAAAAGATTCCTTAATAACAAGGACATATATATATATATCCTGAGCCGCGGATGTCGGGGCAGTCGTAAGCGCTGACGATTGGCTTCCGCGCAGCGCAGGAGCAAGGGCGACCAGCCGTCGCGATCGCGATCAGATGACGAGCGCCGGTGCGGTGCCACAGCGATGCAACAACAAATTCAGCCGATCCTGCCTAACTAGGAGTAGAAAACAGTAGCTACTACTACTGCTGCTGCTAGACATGTTCGGCTGCAGTGAAATGTTCGACGCTCCAAAGGTGGATGAATCTTCCTTGCATTGGATGTAAAAAGAAAAATGGCTAGAACTTGCAGGGAAGGACACAGGAACGGACGCTTTCCGGTCACCGAGGGCTTCCTAGATTTGGCCAGCTCTGCGTGGCTGCAACGTGGCGAAGACAACCGTGCCCGTGTGTGATCTGCGGGGGAGGTGAGACGTGGACAGCGCCTGAAAACCACCCAGTTCGTATAAATGAAAAGAGGAGATGGATATACACATGCATCTGCTTGGGTTGAAAACTAGCTTGTCAACGTCAACCCTCCTCTCATTGTGTGCACAGAAGCGGGAACTTCACTCATCAGCACGCCCCAGTCAAAACGAGAAACAGAGCAAAAAATTAAAAAGGCAAGTCAGCGTGCAATCCCTTTCTTCCACCAGAAGCAGCCTTCGGACTAAGTTTTGGTGCCGTGCATTCATGCTTGACACCACACTCCGAGTGCCATATACTCCCTCCATACCTAAATATAAGTCTTTTAAGATATTTCACTAGGTGTCTACATACGAAGCAAAATGAATGAATCTATACCTAAAATATGTCTATATACATCCGTATGTAGTCCATTAGTGAAACTATTAAAGACTTATATTTAGGAACGGAGGGAGCATATGAGAGTAGTAATTAATGAGGGAGTATATGAGAGTAGTAATTAATCTCGACCTGGCATGCCCGTTCCCCAAAATGGGACAAGTCGCAACAACTTCATCCTAATAATACTCCCTCAGTCCCAAAATAAGTTTCGTGGTTTTGCTTCAAATTTGACTGGGACATATTGATCAAGTTGATCAATTTTCTCCTAACCCAACAGCCAATAGCCCAGCTAGAAAAGAAACCCCTCAAAGTTATGCTCTAATTATAAATAAGGTTCTGCAACGGCTTGAGATTACTCGAGGGCAATCACAAACTAGTTGTACTGTTAATACAAGTTTACAACCGTTGCCCCTAAAAATAGGAATGCTGAGCTCTGTTATCACTGAGGAGGTCCACAGCCGGAACGAAGCTAACAACAAGCCTTAGATAAATGAATCTGGTACCAAGCACTTGACAAGATATATAGCTCTCCTAGAATTGCCTGGAAAATTAATTACAAGTTTTTTGTTCTCAGTAGACAGGAGATACAAGAGGCGGCCCCGCCCGCATTTCACGGCCGATCAAGTTACGTCTAGCGCCGGCCTCGGGCCTTTGACCTCCCCTTCTGCACCACATGAAAATAACAAGGTGTGATGAGATTGACAATTTGACAACGTAAATTGCGTGTGAAAGGAGAGAAAAAAAAGGCCTGTGCTTGGCATTGTCCTGTTATTGTGAAATACTGCCAATGAAGAAAGGGTGCTGTCATAAGATGATGGGAATTTTACTCACAGATGTGCCGCCAAAGCTGGACCCTGAAGCTGTAGCCCCGCCTGTAGGTAGGTACACAAATGGAGTGTCATACAAGTCACAGAGATGAATCAAGGGAAAACATTGTTTAGTTCAAACTGAAAGTACGAATCTCAATATGGGCAGTAATGATACTAACAAATCAAATCAGAAAACATCGTAAAGTAAATAAAGCAGTGTATGTGCAGACATGCTAGCTTTGTCACTAGCTGAAATACTAATGCACAGACCATGTACACTGGCGCTGTCATCAACAAATTGCGCTAAGGTAACATTTAAATGACACGGTTAATTCCATCACAGCTACAATATGACATAAAGAAAGTAAAAGACTAAAAGGGACACACCAACACTGCTGGGAATCGTCATAGGGATTCAGCATTCAACTGAGAACATGTCACCTCAAATAACAAGATGGGATTAGCGGTTTTCCAGCATGTAACTGCGCACGACTTCTTAAGATCCCAACGGGTGCTGATACTAGTACAGTACAGCAAGATAGGATACATTCAGATGGAACCACATCTAAAAAATGGGAATCATCAAAGTAATGCAAATTTCTACACACTTAAACCATTCGGATCTGGGAGTCATCAAAGAAATACAGTACAGCAAAGCAATACAGTAAATTTCTAAACACTTAAAACCATTCGGCTCGGGGGGTCATCAAAGCAATACAGTACACCACAAGAATATCAGTTTTACTGTGTGCAACTGACATTTCTCATAAAACATTTTGCCCTTCATGACCAGAGATCAGTTAAAATGAACATCGATTAACATACATCACAAGGAAGTTTGAGTACCTCCAAATGGTGTAGAGAATAGTGAAGTTCCAGTTAAAGCAGGCGTTGAAGGAAAAGATGGGCTAATACCCCCACCAAATCCAGACGGAGTTGGTGTTGATCCAAGTGTAGGAGTGGAGGATGTCCCAAATGGTGTGGACAGCTGGGCTGATCCAGTTGTACCGAAAAGGTTAGTTGTGAGACTTGAAGTTGTTGGTGTTGAAAAGAGACTCGAAGTGGATGGAGCAGAAGCCGGCATGCTAAAAGCTGCAAGGGCACTCGAGGAAGTTCCTCCAGAAGGGAGCAAAGATTGCTGTGGTTGGCTTGTTGCTGGTGCAGCAGTTTGTGTTGTGGGCTGTGCAGGAGCAGGCAGATGCAATGTTGGATGGACTCTTTTGGCAGCTGCTTCTTCTTTGGCTGCTTCTCTTCTATTTGCCTCTAGAAATGGATCATTTGCATTGCCCAAACGGCGCTGACCATGTAGATATTCAGTTTTCATCGACACAACATACTGATGAAGATTTTCCACCTGTACAAAAAGTAACATCAGAAATTCATTGGCCTCAGGGAACTACTGCAACAAAAACTTTCCCCCCTCTTATATTGTCCATAATACTATTTGATTTTACTAGGAAATTCATCAGTTAACAGCTTTATATATAGGCACTAATAGTCAACAATAAATGACAGATACCATGATTGCAACTTCAAAAATATTAACTTGAACAGTTCGTGTTAGATTTCTCATTTCCATATAAACAACGTGCCACCATAGAAGTAACATATATGAATAGTAACGTGTTACCTTTGAAGCAACATAGATGAAATAGTCATGCACATTCGACATAACTTTTGGCAGAGATTCCACAGAAGATGATGATCTTTTATTATTCTCGATTTGAACCAGCTGCTCTAGTTCAGTAATCCACTTGCAGCATTCATCAAGATACTTCTCAAACTTGTTGACAGTTTGCAGCATAAAAAGGGAAGGCCTCTTTGGGACGCCACTATAGAAATCATTGGTTGGTCCAGGCTGATTGGGCAGAACTCCAGCAGGCCCAGAAGGATTTGAAGAACCAGTGGCTGATTTGAGGAACCTTGGTCTCAACATCATATATGAGCGAATAGCAAATTCTGTGTTCCACATCATTTCATTAACAACAGTCATCAACTCTTGAACAGATGCCTTCTCTCTCTCAATTACGGTTGCAGTCCCTGCAAGTTCCTGTTAAAGCAAATGAATAATTATCTGTCCAAGGAGGGATGTTCTAGGAATAGGTAGCATGTGCTTTATGAATGTCCCTCCGTTCCTAAATACTCCCTCCGTAAACAAATATAAGAGCGTTTAGATCACTAAAGTAGTGATCTAAACACTCTTATATTTCTTTACAGAGGGAGTATAAGTCTTTTTAGAGGTTCCACTAAGGAACTACATACGGATGTATATAGGCATACTTTAGAGTATAGATTCACTCATTTTGCTCCGTATGTAGCCTTCTAGTGAAATCTCTAAAGAAGACTTATATTTAGGTACGGAGGGAGTATGTATTAGCCTATTAGGAACAGATATCATGTGGTCATAAAATCTTCCTAGTACTCAACCCCCCCCCCCCTAATTGCCACAAATATCCTTACAGTTACGGACTACTAAAAAAGATGTCATTCTGGACAGAGGCCAGTCAGAACTTCCAACAATTTGACTTCCAATATCTTCTAAAATATTCAGATTAAATAGTTGATGAAATCGTATGCATTTATTTGTCACGAAAAGGTACTTCCATAATATGTAATTCTATAGGGTATTACAACCATATTACGATAAAAAAATAGTGGCAAAAGTTGCATCTGGAGACCATGCCAGTGTCCAAGAGGACTGCTTTCATAGAACTGAAGGAATACAAGAACATTACTTCGAAATAAAATAGTCAGTGCTGCGTGAGATATCAACTTCAAGTTTTCCTCTCTTTATTTTTTTTTATTTTTTTTGCAGAACTCCAAAAATATAATGGCTTGGCCCCATCTTAAGGTATAACCCTTAGCCTGCACTGTTTCACAAACTTACTAACATTTCTGTGCTCATATATTAATTTAGCTGTATAAACGTTTTTTTTCTTTCACAAGAGACTCTTTAGTCACTATTCCTGACAGAGGAATTCGTGAAGGTACAAGGCAACATTTTGATTGTGAACTAAGCTTTACCATCTGCTCCCTCCGTAAAGAAATATAAGAGCGTTTAGATCACTTTTTTAGTGATCTAAACGCTCTTATATTTCTTTACAGGAGTAATGATTAAATTGCACATCTTACAGTCTAGCAAAAATTTTGTGTTGAGAAAATTCAATTACAGAATACTCTGTGCTAAGATGATACATGTCGTCATTCAGGGAACTACAAAATAATACAACATTCAGACTAATGTATTTCAGTGGGGAAAAAAGGAATGCCTAGGTGCTAGGTGACAGTATACTACCTAGCGCTTAATCATGCTATGCGTGCTTAGGCGACATAGGTGCTAGGCAGTGACAAAACACACAATTATCTTCTCGGTTCATGTTTATGATATCAAAGATGCAGAGGCATATCTTTTCATTGAATGCTGAAGGTGAATGAGCACAATCCTATTTGCCTCCAATGCACTTCACTAGCTCATTGATCTTCCAGTGGTCAAATGGATATGTGCGAAATTTCATTATTTGAACAATGGAACAAAAGAAAAACAAAGATAAATACACTAGATGCAACGAGAAACTTGAGCAAGAGAAATAGTCGAACCTGAGCAATGTGACTTGCATCGAGCTCAAAATTGACATTTGAGATTGAGGAGTCATGAAGGCGGCTGCACTGATCCAACCTTTCACTCTCGTCCTTGTACTCCCGTATTTTATCCCTACAAGATTGGTTGTTAGCAAACCACATCTAGGTATTTTCAGCACAAAATATTGCAAGTAATTCAGAGTGTAAATTACTGTAGTATTATGCCAGTTGCTAAACAGGTAATGGAAGGATATTTCAGCACAAAACTATTGCAAGTAATTCAGCGTGGAAATTACGGTAGTATTACGCCAGTTGCTAAACAGGTAATGGAAGGATATTTTCAGCACAAAAATATTCCAAGTAATTCAGAGTGTAAATTACGGTAGTATTACGCCAGTTGCTAAACAGGTAATGGAAGGACATTTTCAGCACAAAAATATTCCAAGTAATTCAGGGTGTAAATTACGCTAGTATTATGCTAGTTGCTAAGCAGGTAATGGAAGGATACAAACTACACTCATGTGACTCTAAACTCGTAAAATTAACACCTCCATGGCAACAGAAGCAGCATCTTAACAACCCAGCCTCACTGGCAAATAAGGTCATAGAACACCAAAAGCACTTGTCTTTCGCCCGATACCCCCTAAGTAAAAAATAATGGACACTACTAAACCACCTCAAACAGAAACCCTCAACACTCGTACAACTTTTTGGCAAATTAAGAAAATTGATGTCTGGAAGACTTAAAAATGCAATCTTATTGCCAGTTGCTAAACAGGTAATGGGAAGGACACAAACTCCTGTAACCCTAAACTCATAAAAATTGACACTTCCATGCCAATAGAAGCAGCTTAACAACCCAGCTTAACTGGCAAATAAGATCACAGAACACCAAAAGCACTTATCTTTCACCCAATACCCCAAATGAACAATAATAGACACCACTAAATCACCTCAAACAAAAACCCTCAGCACTAGTACAATAACTCAGCAAATTAAGAAAATTGATGCCTGGGAAACTTGAAAAAAGTAATCTTGTCGCACAATGTCTTGATTTGAATCGCGCACGCACATAAAAACTACTCCATTCACCGAACCGAACGGCAGCGCATTTTCACTAAGCCGACCTAGTATACAAGTATGGCATAATAGGGCAAACAAGAAGGAGTGAGTTTAGCCAATCAACTGGAGCAACCCAGCAGATTAACCAAAAAATTGTAACCAATGACGCCCCAACTCATCACACAGAAAAGAAGCATGCTTTTTTTTAATCGGAAAATAGAAAGAAAAATTAGGGAAACCATACTCGATCTGAAGCAGCGCCTTCTGCGAGTCGGCGTGGAGCTCGTCCCACTTCGTGTTGTACCCTGCGGGCTTCCCCTCCTTTGTATACAGCATCAGCTGCTGCTGCTGCTGCTGCTGCTGCTGAGGCTGCGCCGTCGCCGCGGCCTGTTGCTGCTGCTGCTGCTGTTGTTGTTGCTGCTGCTGCTGCTGCTGCTGCTGCTGTTGTTGCTGCTGCTGCTGGGGTTGCTGGAAGTTAAACTGGAACGGCGAAGGCGACTGCGCCGGCGCCTGAGTCTGCGCCGGCGCCGGAGTCTGAAACGGGTTCTGCGGGGCTGGGGTTTGGAACGGATTCTGCTGCGTTGGCGTCTGGAAAGGGTTCTGCTGCGCCGGCGAGGAGAAGGAGAACGCCATTGCCGCGGATGGCCGAGGGGCTCCTCTCCGGCGAGGGCGGCGCGGGGAGCCGGGGATACAGGGACGAGGAGATCGAGACGGAGTTAGTGGGCTCTGGGCCGCGAGCGGTGGGCTCGGCGAGTTCTTTAAACCCTAGGCGACCGGAAAGAATCGGGAGCGGAGTGGAGAACTTGACGGTTTTACCCCCCGGTAGAAGATACAAAAGCGAGTCGTTTACGTTAAAGTTGGGTACTTACCGAGTGCGTTTCGGAGCTCGGCCTTCATAGAAGCCGAAACTTTTTGAAAGAAAAATTTGAATTTCTTATTTTAAAAAAGGATCTATCATTTATGTTATTGATTATGCCTCACTACTTAATTTTGTCATTAGAAATTTTAACTGCCCTGGATTGCCATGACTTCGTTATCGTTACAAGCATGCTTAAGAATGTTATTGAACACCATTGTTATCAGCTCAAATCATGTTTGTCATGTTATAATAACTAAAATACCTACGGACTAACATATCAACTATTCTTTTATCTCACTATAATAAAGTATGGATCTCACTTGATTCTAAGAACGTTTTTACTTTGCTCTAAAACTATTCTTTTTCTTACTCGTGATAAGCGGGGCCTACACTTGTCATTGGGAGGTAGAGAAAGCTGACATGTTGGTCTAGGGGTATTTTTGTCATATAACATGGTTAACAGATTTGGTCGGACAATAACGATGTCTAATGGTATTTTTAAGCAAACATCTATGAAACAATGCCATTTTTTAGATATCTAATGACAATTTTGAGTAACCATCTCACGAGACGATGGCATTTTTTAGCAATTGTAAGTTTTAATGGCAAAACTGAATAGTGAATTTTGAGGATGAATGTGCATCTACTGAATATGATGTGTATGTGTGTACAATTTTAGGATAAAATACCTAGAAATGCAATCTGTGTAAAAAAAATAAATTCATGAATTTTGAGGATGAATAGTGCATCTACTAACAAGCCTCATACTTGTTTTCTTTGTGTAACACTCATTTTGAACGTATTTTATTATGAAAAATGACACACTTGTTCATTATGTCTAAGTGTATGTGTATATTTTCAAAGCAAATTGAAACGTGCAAGTTTATTTCTTTTTCATTTCAAATTCGGCCTTCATGAAGGCCGAGCTCCATTGAGCATTTTCGGTACTTACCGCACTTGACATATTATTAGAAACCGGGGTGCCTTCAATACTTAATAAATGAGACTCCTTGGAAATACTCGAATTAGGCTCAAAATAGAATATTTCTTCTTCGCAAATTTGCTACTTATACATTGGAGAGACACAGGAACCGTTCACCATAATAAAACTTTCCACACAAGATCCACGAAGGGGCTAGTGACACGAGTAGCGACGAACTCGGGGCTCAAGCCCCGAGCATACATGACACGTCTCATGATGACAGGCTGCCTTTTGCGGCGCACTTCGCAAACCGAGCATTTAATGTTTGGTCACGCTAAGAGGAATAACTCGGGGCAGGCCTGCGAAGAAGGCCATCATCACGATGACCAGGTGGACGAGCAACATGACCATACTCTGTCACGGCCCAAGACGGAAGATGGGCAGTGTGGTGCCTCACATCAAGCACGAGCACTCAAGCACCAAACAGTGTGCGATGTCAGGTCGTCTACTAGGCATTCAAAGGACAAGTTGTATGCCATGTGTGGTGGTTTTGTCACGGCAGATGTCCTCGTGAAAGACTTAGTCATGAGGACATCGCAACTAAGTCGTGGCTTGAACAGGGTTGATCGGAATAGAGAGATGCAAGTTTACATGGGTTCGGCCCCTTAGATGGAGGTAAAAGCATACGTCCTACTTTTGGTGTTTATTGATGATGATCTTGATTACAAGGGTGCACAATTGCTACCTAGCTCTCGAAGGTTTATAACTTGTCCTTGCTTCCTCAGTGGATCCCCTTTATATATAGGTTGAGACCCTGAGATTACAACAGAGTCTGGGTCGTACTACAACCTGTGATGTATTCAACTTCTATCTTAGGTACAGGAAAGTTTCCTATGTCTTCCTTCTCGAGTCGGCCTACCGGGTGATGGGGTGTGAGCCGACCTCCTCATCTCTGAGCCGCCTCCTGGGCTTTTGTGTTCATGGGCCTCCAACTCAAGTGATAGCCCAGCCGGGCTATCCCCTGGGCGGGTCAACCCGTGGGGTATATCCCCAACATTAGCCCCCAGTTTAATTTGGATTCATCCATGTTAAACTTCATCCTGAAAAATAAAGGACGCATCTCAAATGTGAAGGTTAAATCCAACTTTTGCCTTTGAGTCGGCATTTCTCTTCTTTAAAAGAGCTTCGCGAGGCCGGGTCAATATTTTAGCGGGTTATCTTCCTTATTCAACACTTGAAGTTTTATCAACCACCTTTGTCATGACATCACCTCACCTCATTGATCACTACCGTCCTCGAATCATCATTGTGAATCTTTTTAAAGAGTGGCTGGATCCAGTCAGGCATAAAAATCGAGGCGGCCCGGCCGCCGCTAATCATGGTAGTCCCATTTTTTTCGTTGTGCCGGTTTGGGTTTGCCCCATGCCTTATAAAATAGGCCACCGAGGGTCATTTTTTAACTTCCTCCGTCTTCTTCTCTCGTTGCCTCACCCGTTCGAGCATCGTCGGAGTCCAAGCATCGAAAGCTTTCCAACCACACCACCATTGACGGTTGCGTTCATCTTCATCACTTGCGGCTTCCTCTCGCGTCCATCTCATTCCAAGCTTCTTCTTCTTCATATATGGTAAGTGCATGTTCTTCCCATTAGATTTTCTTTCGGACATTCATCGTAGTTGTTCGTTGTTCTTAGTATTGCTCGCCAATCCGGGTAGTGTAGATCTGAAAATATATAGAACTTCTATCATATTGTTTTTTTGTCATAAGGCAGATCTAAAATATTATATAGAATCTCGAGTTTGCATTTCCTTAGAAACCTCCGCTGTCGTAAAAATATTTCCATTTATTTTCCTATGATTTATTAGATCCATTTGTTTTGTTACTTCCATAGAAAGTCGTTGTTGCTCAAAAATAATGTAAGTCCCCTCGAGCTCATGCTTTCTCCTATTAACCGACTTTCACTACTAGGAAAAACCTTATAGGCAGGACCGTAGTAGTAGTGCTGGAAGAAAGCAAATGTTGCTGGTAATTAGCAGTAGCGCTGATCCAACCAAGTGCTACTGCTAACACCTTAGCAGTAGCGCTGCTTACCAAAAACGCGCTACTATTATGTGGGACCAGACGATGCCGCCGACCATAGCTATAGTAGCAGCGTTTCCCAAAATCCAGCGCTATTTGCTAAGTGTTTAGCGGTAGCACTTTGTTTTGGAGCACCGCTGCTGCTAGTGCCCCACTTAGTAGTAGCGCTTTAGGGAATCCATCGCTACTGCTAGTTGCGGCTGCTGCCACACACACACCCCACCCACCCCCGTGTGGACTGCCTTTTTCAGTTTTGCAGAAAATAAAAAAATGATAAAATCTTCAAAAAATAAAATCCTTTGAGATGTAGTTAGGTTTTAGTGCCTAGTTGGTATACAAATTTTGAAATATGAATTTTGACCATTTTTTCAAATATGATTAAAAAATGTAAAACAGTCATAATTTTTGCATACGACGTCGAAACAAAAAAAAATATATAAAAAATAGAGAAAATTTGGGACTCGATTTCACCCGGGTTTTGCCCGGTGAACTTTTGTGAGATGCTCAAAATTCCAAATGTAAAAAAAGTTATGGTAAAAATAAGTTTTTTTCAGAAAAATCAAAAAAATAATTCTAAAAATAAATTTTATTACTTATTTTATTTTCAATTGAAATTCATTATTATTATTACTTAGTTTGTTTATTTTAATAACTATTTGGATTTCAAACAATTAAATCATGTGACGTCAAGACCTAAGGGTTAATAGGATTGATAGCTTACTATTGTGAGGAAAACAACAAGTGCAGACTTGGAAACTAGGGGCGAAAGAACCAGGAAGTTAAGCATGCTCGGGATGAAGCAGTCACAGGATGGGTGACCGGTCGGGAAGTTAGACGATTTGGAATGAGTGATCCAGGGTGGAGCAGTGATGATGGATGATTAGAGATTAAATTGTCAAATAATTCAAAGATTTGAAAAATAGAATAAAGCATAAAAACAAATCAAAAAATATTCAAAATTTTGAAAAAGCACTACTGCTAGTTATCAGTAGCGCTGGACAGGGAAGCGTTACTGCTAACATTACTTACCAATAGCGTTGCCCATACCAACGCTACTACTAAAGTTTAGTTGTAGCACGATAGCAGTAGCGCTTGGCCCAGCGCTACTGCTATGTATATTTCAAGCGTTACTACTAGGGTTTTCCCTAGTAGTGTTTAGCTAACATCTTGTATTTTGACCGCCTCAACTCATGTTTGCCCCTTTTGACCGGGTTGACTTTGAGTGTTTCTACCGGTTTATCCAGTCATAAACCTCTATTATATGTTGGCTCAACTTACTTTACCAACTCATTTTGCCCTTTTTCGGCTTTTTTTCCTATTCCGTGTAATACTGTTGTAATAGTTGCAATGGCTCCAAAAACTATCAAAATTGTCGGTTGGGTCAGATCTAGGGTATCAACTCTTACTCTAGAGGAGCTCGTGGCCCAAGGGCTTCTGTCGGCTCAGAACAGATTGAGTGGCGGGTTCGTGAAGAAGAAGCTTCTCCTCAACCCGGACAAGGAGAAATAGTCATCCTTGGTGATCATCTTCTTAGGGGTTTTCGGCCGACCAGGTCGAAATTCTTCATGGATTTACTCAACTTTTTCCAGCTCAGGCCCCAAGACATTGGTCCAAACTCCATGACCAATATTTGTGAGTTCCAAGTGCATTGTGAGGTTTACCTTCAGATTGAGCCAACCATCACCCTATTGAGGCAGTTTTTCTACATCAACCACCATAGGGAGGTGAAGAATAGCCCAAGTGTGGAGCTTGGTGGAATCACAATCCAAAAAAGTAAAAATAATCCTTTTCCTGGATCAAAGTTGGCGAGTCATCCTAAAGGTTGGAACGCCACTTGGTTCTACTACAAGGACACTTCTCTAGCTGATCAGCATCCTCTGTTGTGTTATAGAGCTAACCGGCTTAACCCCACAAGTGAATTCCTTGGTTGGCCAAGCGATGAAGAGCAAAAACTGCTTTCTCCCATAATCTTATGATTGAAAGCTTTGACAGCTCACAGGAAACGATCAGATCCGGTGTTGGTTGATTTGGAGGATTCAACCCCTTAGTCTAAGGGATGACTTAATGTGCAACTACATTAGCGATCCAAGGGATGCCCAACGCTTAAGTGAGATGGATTTGCCTGCGAGTGAAGTCAATAAGGCTACCAGAAAGATGTTTGGCGAGTCAAAGGAAAAGTGCAGTGTCACCAGTTTAGCTCCCTTCTGCTAGACCAACCCGGTTCCTTGTATAAGTGTCTTTTGTAGGCTTGTCTACTCTCTTGACTTCAATTTTCTTCAAAAAATTTACTTATTTAACCGGCTTATTCTTTATTGCAGTCAAAAGTAATGGGCAGTACACCAAGACAAGTAGACCGTTTATTCATCAACATCTACTTACTAATCATCCACCTTGAGATATTTATCCAGAACATCTCGCTCGTATTAAGTTGCGAGCCCCACCCAAAGTGTAAACTCAAAGCAACTGACAACTGCATTAATGAACTTTGCGTAAGGTAAACAATACTTGCAACCGCGATCACAAGCACCGTTGTTTTCTCCCTGGTGGCAACATCACATCCCCTAGTCTCATGTTTCTGTCACTCAAGCTAGACATCAGGGGGCATGAACCCACAATCATGCATTACGTGTTGGAAATATGCCCTAGAGGCAATGATAAAATAGTTATTATCATATTTCCTATTCCAAGATAATCGTTTATTATCCATGCTATAATTGTATTGAATGAAAGCATATATATACATGTGTGGATATATAGACAAAATAATGTCCCTAGCAAGCCTCTAGTTGGCTAGCTAGTTGATCAAGGATGGTTATGGTTTTCTGACCATACGCAAGTGTTGTCACTTGATAACTGAATCGCATCATTAGGAGAATCATGTGATGGACTAGACCCAAACTATGAACGTAGCATGTGATTGTGTCATTTTATTGCTATTGTTTTCTGCGTGTCAAGTATTCATTCCTATGACCATGAGATCATATAACTCACTAACACCGGAGGAATACCCTGTGTGTATCAAATGTCACAACGTAACTGGATGACTATAAAGATGCTCTACAGGTATCTCCAAAGGTGTCCGTTGAGTTAGTATGGATAAAGACTAGGATTTGTCACTCCGTGTGACGGAGAGGTATCTCGGGGCCCACTCGGTAATGCAACATCACAAACAAGCCTTGCAAGCAATGTGACTCAAGTGTAAGTCACGAGATCTTGTATTATGGAACGAGTAAAGAGACTTGCCGGTAACGAGATCGAAATAGGTATACGGATACCGACGATCGAATCTCGGGCAAGTAACATACCGAAGGACAACGGGAATGACATACGGGATTATATGAATCCTTGAAACAGAGGTTAGTAGTAGATGCAGACATTATCGGTCTACTTGTTTTGGACGTGATGCCTATAGATATAATCATTGCCATAGATGACGTCATGACTTTGCGCGGTTCTATCAATTGCTCGACAGTAATTTGTTCACCCACCGTCTACTTGCTTTCATGAGAGAAGCCACTAGTAAACACTATGGCCCCCGGGTCTATTCACATCTATCGTTTCCACTTTCGCTTTTACTTTGCTTTGTTACTTTGTTGCTTTCAGTTCTCACTTGGCAAACAATCTATAAGGGATTGACAACCCCTTCATAGCGTTGGGAGCAAGCTTTTTGTGTTTGTGCGGGATCTTGTGATACTCCTCCACTGGATTGAGACCTTGGTTCTCATACAGAGGGAAATACTTACCACCGCTGTGCTACATCACCCTTTCCGCTTCGAGGGAACACCAACGCAAGGCTCCAAGGCCACGGGGGAAATCCTTTGCATATTTGCCTAGGAAGTCCCTTAAGGCGTAGCCATAGCAGAAGGATTCCTAGTGTCGTCGACACGACTATTCCTGGTGCCGTTGCCAGGGAAGCACAGCT
Organism: Hordeum vulgare subsp. vulgare; assembly: GCF_904849725.1. Taxonomy (NCBI): domain Eukaryota; kingdom Viridiplantae; phylum Streptophyta; class Magnoliopsida; order Poales; family Poaceae; genus Hordeum; species Hordeum vulgare. The sequence goes on from NC_058522.1 coordinate 457,729,812, forward strand.
GACATCAAGGTCCATACTACGATGGCACTAATTTTGCTAGTTGGAAGCATAAGATGAAAATGCATATTCTTGGTTTTAATCCTCATGTATGGACCGTTATTCGTGTTGGTGTGCAAGGTGATTTCTTTGGAGAAGGGTGTGAACCGGATCGTGATGCAACAGCTGATGAATTAAAGATGTTGCAACTCAATGCACAAGCGTGTGACATCATCTTCAACTGTCTATGCCCCGAAGAATTCAACAAAATCAGCCGCCTTGAGAATGCAATGGAGATTTGGGATACTTTGATTGACATGCACGAAGGTACTCATTATGTCACAAAATCTAAGTTGGATGTGCTCCAAAGTCAACTTGACAAGTTCAAGATGAAGGATGGTGAAGGTGTCGCTGAAATGTACTCTAGGCTAGCTCTCATCACCAATGAGATTGTCGGCTTAGGAAGTGAAGAGATGACCTACAAATTCATCATCAAGAAGATACTTAGAGCTCTTGATGGAAAGTATGACACCATGTGCACATTGATCCAAATGATGCCAAACTACAAAGATCTCAAGCCAACTGAAGTCATTGGTAGGATTGTTGCTCATGAGATGTCACTCAAGGACAAAGATGAGCTGCACAACAAGTCAAGCGGTGCTTACAAACCTTCATGTGATGCTCCCGCTACTTCAAAGGACAATCTTGTCATTGATGAAGAGATAAGCCTCATGGTCAGAAAATTCAACAAGTTCTTTACTCCACACGTCGACCGCTATCCAGCATGCTGTTGGAATTATGCCCTAGAGGCAATAATAAATATAGTTATTATTATAATTCATGTATCAAGATAATCGTTTATTATCCATGCTATAATTGTATTGAATAAAGACTTGTATACATGTGTGGATACATAGACAAAACACTGTCCCTAGCAAGCCTCTAGTTGGCTAGCCAGTTGATCAAAGATAGTCAGGGTCTTCTGATTATGAACAAGGTGTTGTTGCTTGATAACTGGATCACGTCGTTAGGAGAATCACGTGATGGACTAGACAAAAACTAATAGACGTAGCATGTTGATCGTGTCATTTTGTTGCTACTGTTTTGTGCGTGTCAAGTATTTGTTCCTATGACCATGAGATCATATAACTCACTGACACCGGAGGAATGCTTTGTGTGTATCAAACGTCCCAACGTAACTGGGTGACTATAAAGATGCTCTACAGGTATCTCCGAAGGTGTTCGTTGAGTTAGTATGGATCGAGACTGGGATTTGTCACTCCGTGTGACGGAGAGGTATCTCGGGACCCACTCGGTAATACAACATCACACACAAGCCTTGCAAGCAATGTGACTTAGTGTAAGTTGCAGTATCTTGTATTACAGAACGAGTAAAGAGACTTGCCAGTAAACGAGATTGAAATAGGTATGCGGATACTGACGATCGAATCTCGGGCAAGTAACATACCGAAGGACAAAGGGAATGACATACGGGATTATATGAATCCTTGGCACTGAGATCACGGACGTCACGAGGGTTTCCGGAATGGTCCGGAAACGAAGATTGATATATAGGATGACCTCATTTGATTACCGGAAGGTTTTCGGAGTTACCGGGAATGACGAATGGGTTCTGGGTGTTCACCGGGGGGGGGGGGGCAACCCACCCCGGGGAAGCCCATAGGCCTTGGGGGTGGCGCACCAGCCCTTAGTGGGCTGGTGGGACAGCCCAAAAAGGCCCTATGCGCCATAGGAAGAAAATCAAAGAGAAAAGAAAAAAAAGAGGAGGTGGGAAAAGGGGAAGGACTCCTCCTTCCAAACCTAGTTGGACTCGGTTTGGAAGGGGAGGGTTGCCCCCCTTGGCTCGGCCGAACCCCTTGGGGGTCCTTGGACCCAAGGCAAGGCTCCCCCTCTTCCCCCTATATATACGGAGGTTTTAGGGCTGATTTGAGACAACTTTGCCATGGCAGCCCGACCACATATCTCCACGGTTTTTACCTCTAGATCGCGTTTCTGCGGAGCTCGGGCGGTGCCTTGCTGAGATTAGATAACCACCAACCTCCGGAGCACCGTCACGCTGCCAGAGAACTCATCTACCTCTCTGTCTCTCTTGTTGGATCAAGAAGGCCGAGATCATCATCGAGCTGTACGTGTGCTGAACGCGGAGGTGCCGTCCGTTCGGCACTAGATCGTGGGACTGATCGCGGGGCGGATCGAGGGACGTGAGGACGTTCCACTACATCAACCGCGTTCACTAACGCTTCTGCTGTGCGATCTACAAGGGTACATAGATCGAATATCCCCTCTCGTAGATGGACATCACCATGATAGGTCTTCGTGCGCGTAGGAAATTTTTTGTTTCCATTGCGACGTGCCCCAACAGTGGCATCATGAGCTAGGTTCGTGCGTAGATGTCTTCTCGAGTAGAACACAAAAGTTTTTGTGGGCGGTGATGTGCGTTTTGCTTCCCTCCGTAGTCTTTTCTTGATTCCGCGGTATTGTTGGATTGAAGCGGCTTGGACCGACATTACTCGTACGCTTACGAGAGACTGGTTTCATCGCTACGAGTAACCCCGTTGCTCAAAGATGACTGGCAAGTGTCAGTTTCTCCAACTTTAGTTGAATCGGATTTGACCGAGGAGGTCCTTGGATGAGGTTAAATAGCAACTCATATATCTCCGTTGTGGTGTTTGCGTAAGTAAGATGCGATCCTACTAGATACCCATGGTCACCACGTAAAACATGCAACAACAAAATTAGAGGACGTCTAACTTGTTTTTGCAGGGTATGCTTGTGATATGATATGGCCAACGATGTGATGTGATATATTGGATGTATGAGAGGATCACGTTGTAATAGATAATATCGACTTGCACGTCGATGGTACGGCAACCGGCATGAGCCATAGGGTTGTCTTTATACTAACGTTTGTGCTTGCAGATGTGTTTACTATTTTGCTAGGATGTAGCTTTAGTAGTAATAGCATGAGTAGCACGACAACCCCGATGGCGACACGTTGATGGAGATCATGGTGTGGTGCCGGTGACAAGAAGATCGTGCCGGTGCTTTGGTGATGGAGATCAAGAAGCACGTGATGATGGCCATATCATGTCACTTATGAATTGCATGTGATGTTAATCCTTTTATGCACCTTATTTTGCTTAGAACGACGGTAGCATTATGAGGTGATCTCTCACTAAAATTTCAAGACAAAATTGTGTTCTCCCCGACTGTGCATCGTTGCTACAGTTCGTCGTTTCGAGACACCACGTGATGATCGGGCGTGATAGACTCAACGTTCACATACAACGGGTGCAAAACAGTTGCGCACGCGGAACACTCGGGTTAAGCTTGACGAGCCTAGCATGTGCAGACATGGCCTCGGAACACATGAGACCGAAAGGTCGATCATGAATCATATAGTTGATATGATTAGCATAGAGATGCTTACCACTGAAACTATTCTCGACTCACGTGATGATCGGACTTGAGATAGTGGATTTGGATCATGTACCACTCAAATGACTAGAGAGATGTACTTTTTGAGTGGGAGTTTAGCGAGTAATTTGATTAAGTTAAACTCTAATTATCTTGAACATAGTCTAAGTCCACTTTGAATATATTTGTGTTGTAGATCATGGCTCACGCGACAGTCACCCTGAATTTTAATACGTTCCTAGAGAAAGCTAAGTTGAAAGATGATGGAACCAACTTTGTAGACTGGGCTCGTAGTCTTAAGCTAATCTTACAAGCTAGGAAAAAGGATTATGTCCTTAATGCTGCGCTAGGAGATGAACCACCCGCTACGGCTGACCAGGATGTTAAGAACGCTTGGTTAACACGTAAGGAGGACTACTCAGTAGTTCAATGTGCAGTCTTGTATGGCTTAGAACCGGGACTTCAACGTCGCTTTGCGCGTCATGGAGCATTTGAGATGTTCCAGGAGTTGAAGTTCATCTTTCAGAAGAACGCCCGGATCGAGAGGTATGAGACCTCCGATGAATTATATGCTTGCAAGATGGAGGAGAACTCGTCTGTCAGTGAACATGTGCTCAAAATGTCTGGGTACTCAAACCGTCTAGGTGAGCTGGGGATTGAACTCCCGCAAGAGGCTATCACTGACAGAATCCTTCAATCACTGCCGCCAAGCTATAAAGGCTTTGTGTTGAACTACAACATGCAAGGGATGAACAAGTCACCCGGCGAGTTGTTTGCGATGCTGAAAGTCGTAGAGTCTGAAATCCGTAAAGAGCATCAAGTGTTGATGGTGAATAAGACCACTAGTTTCAAGAGAAACGACAAAGGCAAGAAGGGTAATTCAAAGAAGAGCGGCAAGCCTGTTGCCAATCCGACGAAGAAACCCAAAGCTGGACCAAAGCCTAAAACAGAGTGTTACTATTGCAAGGGTATGGGTCACTGGAAGCGGGGTATGGGTCACTGGAAGCGCAACTGCCCCAAGTATCTGGCTGATAAGAAGGCGGCCAAAGAAAAATCAGGTATATTTGATATACATGTTATTGATGTGTACTTAACCGACTCTCGTAGTAGTGCCTGGGTATTCGATACCGGTTCTGTTGCTCATATTTGCAACTCGAAACAGGAACTGCGGAATAGACGAAGGCTGGCGAAAGATGAAGTGATGATGCGCGTAGGAAATGGTTCCAAGGTTGATGCAATCGCCGTCGGCACAGTTTCACTTCAGTTACCATCAGGATTAGTTATGAACTTGAATCATTGTTATTTAGTGCCTGCGTTGAGCATGAACATTATATCTGGATCTTGTTTATTGCGAGACGGTTACTCTTTTAAGTCAGAGAATAATGGTTGTTCTATTTCTATGAGTAACATCTTTTATGGTCATGCACCCAATGTGAGAGGATTGTTCATATTGAATCTTGATAGTGATACACACATACATAACATTGAGACCAAAAGAGTTAGAGTTAACAATGATAGCGCCATATTTTTATGGCACTGCCGCTTAGGTCATATTGGTGTAAAGCGCATGAAGAAACTCCATGCCGATGGACTTTTGGAGTCACTTGACTTTGATTCACTTGACACGTGTGAACCATGCCTCATGGGCAAGATGACTAAAACTCCGTTCTTCGGAACAATGGAGCGTGCAAGTGACTTGTTGGAAATCATACATACCGATGTGTGCGGTCCGATGAGCGTAGAGGCACGCGGCGGATATCGTTATTTTCTCACCTTCACTAACGATTTGAGTAGATATGGTTATGTCTACTTAATGAAGCACAAGTCTGAAACATTTGAAAAGTTCAAGCAATTTCAGAGTGAAGTTGAAAATCATCGTAACAAGAAGATCAAGTTCCTACTGTCTGATCGTGGGGGTGAATATCTGAGTTTCGAGTTTGGTGCTCACTTAAGACAATGTGGAATTGTTTCACAGTTGACACCGCCTGGAACACCACAGCGTAATGGTGTGTCCGAACGTCGTAATCGTACTTTATTAGAGATGGTGCGATCTATGATGTCTCTTACCGATTTGCCGTTATCATTTTGGGGTTATGCATTAGAAACAGCTGCATTCACTTTAAATAGGGCACCATCAAAATCCGTTGAGACGACACCATACGAACTGTGGTATGACAAAAGGCCAAAGTTGTCGTTTCTTAAAGTTTGGGGATGTGATGCTTATGTCAAAAAGCTTCAGCCTGAAAAGCTAGAACCCAAAGCGGAAAAGTGCATCTTCATAGGTTACCCAAAAGAGACAGTTGGGTACACCTTCTACCTCAAATCCGACGGCAAAGTGTTTGTTGCTAAAAATGGAGCTTTTCTCGACAAGGAGTTTCTCTCGAGAGAATTGTGTGGGAGGAAGATAGAACTTGATGAGGTTGTCGAACCTTTCATCCCTCTAGATGGTGGCGCAGGGCAAGGGGAAACCTCTGTCATTGCAACGCCGGTTGAGGAGGAAGTTAATGGTGATGATCATGAAACTCCGGTTCAAGTTCCTGTCAAACCACGCAGGTCGACGAGACCACGTGCTGCTCCAGAGTGGTACGGTAATCCCGTTTTGTCAATCATGTTGTTAGACAACAATGCACCTGCAAGTTATGAAGAAGCAATGGTGGGCCCAGTGTCACGCCCAAGATGCGACCCTATCCTCAATTTGGCACGAAGGCCTCGTCAGGGATAGAAGCGCATCTCGTCGTGTCGCAAGAATGGATATCGTTACAAGTACATGTACTGAAAAGGAGAGTTACATAAAGAGTTGGCTTACACTCGCCACAAGCTACATCAGAGTCACATCAGTACATTACATAATCATCAAGAGTAAGAGCAGGGTCCGACTACGGACGAAAACAAACGAGAAAAAGAAGAACGACGTCCATCCTTGCTATTCCAGGCTGCCGGCTTGGAACCCATCCTAGATCGATGAAGAAGAAGAAGAAGAAGAGGCAACTCCAAATGAACAATCAACGCCCTCGCGTCATGTAACCTTTACCTGAACCTGCAACTGGTGTTGTAGTAATCTGTGAGCCACAGGGGACTCAGCAATCTCATTTCCAAAGGTATCAAGACTAGCAAAGCTTAATGGGTGAGGTATGGTTAAGTGGTGAGGTTGCAGCAGCGGCTAAGCATGTATATGGTGGCTAACTTACGAGTACCAGAAATAAGAGGGGGAAGATCTACGCATAGCGGACGTGAACTACTGATGATCAAATGAATGATCCTGAACACCTACCTACGTCAGGCATAACCCCACCGTGTCCCCGATCGGAGAAGGAACTCACGAAAGAGTCAGTCACGGTTACGCACACAGTTGGCCAATTTTAATTAAGTTAACTTCAAGTTATCTAGAACCAGTGTTAAACAAAGCTTCCACGTTGCCACATAACTGCGGGCACGGCTTTCCGAAAGATTTAACCCTGCAGGGGTGCTCCAACTAGTCCATCACAAATTACCACAAGCCGCATAGAAATCCTCAATCACGAAGCTCGCGATCTCGTCGGATTCCCTAGTGGAAAACCTCAACTCTGAGATTACCCAAAGCATCACCGGAATCCCGATGCACAAGATATTTCGTCAAAGGTAAAACTAATCCAGCAAGGCCCCCCGACGTGTCGACGATCCCGATAGGAGTCGCGTACCTCGTTCTCAGGACACGACGGATGGGTCACACTAGGAGTACCAAACCTTGGGTTGCCCCGCGGTGGCCCCGTAGTCTGCCAATTTGGACCAACACTCATGAGGAGCACTGGCCCGGGGGTTGATTAAATTATCCTCGGGGTCCGGAAAGTCCCTATGCAATTTTATTAGGTGTTTAGGCAAATGTAGTACCAAAGTTGGGCCTTGCCAGACCAGTCTTAATGAAAAAAAGAATTATCAAGGGGGTCCCCATAACAACCCCGATCGTGTTAGGAGCGCTCAAATATGGAACATAACACCGGTAGCCGGAAACTAAGGGGACAAAGGTGGAACAAAACACCAGGCTAGAAAGGCCGAGCCTTCCACCTTTTACCAAGTATATAGGTGCATTAAATTAGATAGCATTTAATATGGTGATATATCAAGGAACCCATGCTTTCACATGGAAGCATCTGCACCTGCAACTAGCAACGCTATCAACAGGGTTAAGCAAGCAGTAACATAGCCAATCAGTGGTTTGCTAGGTTGAACAGGTTGAATGTTTTCATGGCATTGTTGAGAGGCTGAATTTAACAGGTGGTAGGCAACGAGACATAAATGATAGAAGCGATAAACTAGCATTGCAATGATAGTAATGGTATCTGGGGAAATGATCATCTTGCCTGAGATCCCGCTTGGAAGAAGAACAACTCCGTGAAGCAGACGAACCGACGTAGTCGAACGGGTCCTCACATCCGACACGCTTGCGGACTCTATCGAGACGGAGAAAACCGGAAACAAGAATCAACACACGATATTCACCACACGATGCACGACACAAATGATGCATGAGAAGCTGAAAACATGCAAGGCACGGCATGACAATTCACGCAATCAAACACTACACATTAAGTGAAGTTCAATATGCAAAGAGTTGCATATTGACGATACTCCACGTCTATTTATTTAGTGCTATCCCGATTAGGTACACGGCAATATTAAATGTGATTAAGCATGGCAAGAGGTGAAGCGTAATTAAACTACTTATCTAGGCATTTTAAGTGAGGTCAGAAATGACATATAGCACCTCCGAAATGACCCCACGTGTTAATTTACAATTCTGTCCAGATCTGAACTAATGCATTTAATTGATTGTTAAACAGCAAAACAAATAGGTTCACGTGATTCTACGCGTCATGGCAAGCAATCTACACATAAGGAACATCTCCAACGGAACTACGGATCAAAAGATACGGACACCGCAAGATATGATGGCATGAATGCAAAATGTGTGCAACGGCGGCTACGAGCACTTCATCACATGCAACCAGCAAGAGAAAATGAAACTTCACGAGATTCTAAGCAAGTTTCATGTAGGACACGATCAAAACGGAGCTACGGTTCGAAAACTACGAGCAAAACAAGAAAACGCTACAATCTGCCAAAATCAGCCACATAGCACTTTCTACTCCCCACAACTACGGCTACGCAACTCCGATATGCCCAAGCAAAGCATGGCACGGAAGAGGGCAAGAAGAAATACTACAAACAACTAACAACATCTAGCTTGGCAGCACGGATCACTAGAGAAAGAAGTCACAAAATGGCATCTCACACACTATTTCAGACTTAGTGAAAATAACACCTCCTGAAAGTGCAGTTTTCAGCCTGAAGCTATATTGAAAGCAGCAAACCTATAGTTACAGGACTCCAAATGGCATGAAACTTAACAGCATGCTAGAGAAACATAAGGGGTACAACTAACTCCATTGGACCAACTTCAAAAGATCTACAGATCACAAGATGCAAGCAAGACAAGACAGCAACAAAATAATAACAGATTCCAGACTTAGAAATATTTCAGCTCCTCTAAAATAGCACTATTTCTAGCAACTTTAGAGCAAGCAAACAACACCTAAACATGCATTTCTATTGCAACCAAAAATACTAGGAGCTAGACAAAACATCCAAGAACAACTTCCTAGTTGACAACTAATTCCAACGGGGCACGGAATAAATCCTACGAATTAATCAAAAGGGTAACACGGCAAAATATCTCGCGAACTAACTTGCTCAAAAGCTAAAACTAATTGCACAGAAAAATCCATGGGATTTTTCTACCCCGGAAACATATATAATATGTGGGGTTTGCAACACAAAATTAAGCCACACATTAATGCGGAAAAATACCCTATGTACGGGAAAACAAACTAGAGGCAATTCCCTACACGCAAAAATACAAATGTCTGCTATAAAATGCATGGAAAAATGGCCCCTAAAACATGGGCATTTCTATCATGGCATTCGATCGATCCGGACTTGCGCGACAAATAAACTACGGGTAAAACAAATTAGGACAGCAAGTAAAACTATGCATTCGGCACGCTAAACGGTGTCAAACAATTATGCATGTTTCAAATACGTGTTCTACGCGCGAAACTACCACAAAACTATATATTACACGACTCGATCCGGCTAACGGATTAAAAGATACGCGCGTCTAAATATACGTATAAAATCTGGAATTTAAATAAATCCAGAAAAAATCCCTAAAAGAAAAGATACTACCGGGCCTAATCTAAATGCTAATGGGCCACAGGACATGGGCGTGATTTAGCAAAATGCGCCAGGAGCGGGAAATTAGCTGGCAGGGGGCTGCTCACCTTGTGGGCCTCGACCCATGATGGCGAGGTGGCAGAACTCGGCTCACCTTGGGCCGCCGAGGAGGAAGTGGCCGCGGGGGCGAGGCAGCCTCGTTGCTGGGCGCTAGGCAGGCCGAGCCTAGCTGGGCCTGAGGCACGGAGGGCTAGCTGGCTGGGCCTGGCTCGGGCGCTGGGCCTCGGGGCACCCGCTGGCGCGGCCCAGGGTGGTCACCGCGGGGGCGAGCTCTCGTCCTCCCGTGCTCTCAAGGAGCACGAGGAAAAGACCATGGCGGCGGCTACAGGAGGGCTCGGCAAGGCCGGCGACCTCCAGCGAGCAGAGGGATGCGAGGGGCGTCGCGGATGGCCGGATCTGGCCGGATCCGGGGCGGCGGCGGGGCTACAGCCGGCCGGTGACGAGAGGCGGCGGTGCTGGGGCGAAGAAGACCATGGCGCCCGGTCCCTTGGCGGCAGGAGACAAGGGACAGGGGGGCTCGGGCTGCCGGCGGCGCCACGAGGAGGAGCGGGGCGGCGGCCGGCTCGGGTCCTGCGCGAGCTCAGAAGGGGAGGCGACCGGGGACGGCGGCGCGCAGGCGAGGTCGCGAGGGGGCGTGGCCATGAGCAGGGAGCTCGGGGAAGCTCGCGGGGGCGGCGGATCTGGGCAGGGACGGGCCTCGGATGGGCTTGCGGGCCCGCGGCGGCTGGTGGAGGAGAGAGGCTGCGGCTAGGGTTTCGGGCGCGGAAAACGAGGCAGGTTTAGGGGGAGGCTGTCCGAAAATTAGAAGGGGTCTATATATAGGCAAACGGGGGGGCTCTGTTAACCGGAATCGCGCTCCGGATCCAACCGCGGGGTCGGATTCGGACGATTCCGAACGCGGGTATAGGTACGCGGCCGTGGAGGGGATAACAGGAGACGAGAGGGAGAACGGGCGGCGCGGCGACACAGCTTTAAACACCGGGACACGTCCGACGGTAAACCGAATACGGTGCCGCTACGGTCGACCGTTCGGGTACCAGACGGTCTCCGATCGCGACGAAATTCGACAGGTGGCCTAGCTATATCAAATCTCGACCGCGTGCCAAGTTTCACCTCGATCAGAGGAAGTTTAAAACGCACATTAAAAACAGGGTTTTGACGGTGCCGCGGGCGCGTGCGTGTGCGGTTGGACTCAGACCGGACAACGACGAGGACCGGCAACTACTAACGGATGCAAGTTTTGAAAAACGGGCGGCAACGGAGACGCCGATGCAATGCAGATGATACGCATGATGCGATGATGATGCGGCAATTGAAAATACCCACACGACGGAAACGGAAAGAAAAGGGGAAGCTTCTGGAACGTCGGCATCGGGCTGTCACACCCAGATTCCAACAAATGGCTAGAAGCCATGAAGTCCGAGATAGGATCCATGTATGAGAACAAAGTGTGGACTTTGGAAGTACTACCTGAGGGCCGCAAGGCTATTCAGAACAAATGGATCTTTAAGAGGAAGACGGACGCTGACGGCAATGTGACCGTTTATAAAGCTCGACTTGTGGCAAAGGGTTTTTCACAAGTTCAAGGAGTTGACTACGATGAGACATTCTCACCCGTAGCGATGCTTAAGTCCATCAGAATCATGTTAGCAATAGCTGCATTTTTCGATTATGAAATCTGGCAGATGGATGTCAAAACGGCGTTCCTTAACGGTTTCCTTAAGGAAGAGTTGTATATGATGCAACCCGAAGGTTTTGTCGATCCTAAGAATGCTAACAAGGCGTGCAAGCTCCAGCGATCCATTTATGGACTGGTGCAAGCATCTCGGAGTTGGAACAAACGCTTTGATGAGGTGATCAAAGCATTTGGGTTTATACAAGTGGTTGGAGAATCTTGTATTTACAAGAAAGTGAGTGGGAGCTCTGTGGCATTTCTAATATTATATGTGGATGACATATTGCTGATTGGAAACAATGTAGAGTTTTTGGAGAGCATAAAGGATTACTTGAATAAAAGTTTCTCTACGAAGGACCTAGGAGAAGCTGCTTACATTCTAGGCATTAAGATCTACAGGGATAGATCAAAACGCCTGATAGGACTTTCACAAAGCACATACCTTGATAAAGTTTTGAACAGGTTCAAAATGGAAGAGTCCAAGAAAGGGTTCTTGCCAGTTTTACAAGGTACGATATTGAGTAAGACTCAGTGCCCAGCAATTGATGAGGATAGAGAGCATATGAGCACCGTCCCCTATGCTTCAGCCATAGGTTCTATCATGTATGCAATGTTGTGCACTAGACCGGACGTTACCGGGTGTTCATCGGGGGGGGGGGGGGGGAACCCACCCCGGGGAAGCCCATAGGCCTTGGGGGTGGTGCACCAACCCTTAGTGGGCTGGTGGGACAGCCCAAGAAGGCCCTATGCGCCATAGGAAGAAAATCAAAGAGAAAAGAAAAAAAAGAGGAGGTGGGAAAAGGGGAAGGACTCCTCCTTCCAAACCTAGTTGGACTCGGTTTGGAAGGGGAGGGTTGCCCCCCTTGGCTCGGCCGAACCCCTTGGGGGTCCTTGGACCCCAAGGCAAGGCCCCCCCTCTTCCCCCTATATATACGGAGGTTTTAGGGCTGATTTGAGACAACTTTGCCACGGCAGCTCGACCACATATCTCCACGGTTTTACCTCTAGATCGCGTTTCTGCGGAGCTCGGGCGGAGCCCTGCTGAGGTTAGATCACCACCAACCTCCGGAGCGCCGTCACGCTGCCGGAGAACTCATCTACCTCTCCGTCTCTCTTGCTGGATCAAGAAGGCCGAGATCATCGTCGAGCTGTACTTGTGCTGAACGCGGAGGTGTCGTCCGTTCGGCACTAGATCGTGGGACTGATCGCGGGACGGTTCGCGGGGCGGATCGAGGGACGTGAGGACGTTCCACTACATCAACCGCGTTCACTAACGCTTCTGCTGTGTGATCTACAAGGGTACTTAGATCGAATATCCCCTCTTGTAGATGGACATCACCATGATAGGTCTTCGTGCACGTAGGAAAATTTTTGTTTCCCATGCGACGTTCCCCAACACATGCATCTAGTGTATTAAGTCCAAAAGAACAGAGTAACGCCTTAAGCAAGATGACATGATGTAGATGGACAATCTCATATCAACGACAGAGCCCATCTTGTTACCCTTGATGGCAACTACTTAATGTGTGCCTTGCTGCCCCTACTGTCACTTGGAAAGGTCACCACATGGTAAGAACCCAAAACCAAGCACTTCTCCCATTGCAAGAATCATCGATCTAGTTGGCCAAACAAAACCCAAGACTCGGAGAGACTTACAAGGATATCAGATCATGCAAATAAGAAATCAGCAAAGACTCAAATATATATCATAGATAATCTGATCAGAAATCCACAATTCATTGGATCTCGACAAACACACAACCAAAGAAGGTTACATCGGATAGATCTCCATGAAGATCATGGAGAACTTTGTATTGAAGATCCAAGAGAGAGAAGAAGCCATCTAGCTACTAACTACGGACCCGTAGGTCTGAAGTGAACTACTCACGAGTCATTGGAGGGGTGATGATGATGATGAAGAAACCCTCCAACTCCAAAGTCCCCTCCGGCAGGGCGCCGGGAAGGGTCTCCAGATGATATCTCGCGGAAACGGAAGCTTGCGGCGGCGGAAAAGTATTTTCGTGGATCCCCTGATTTTTTGCTGTATTTTAGGGAATATATAGGCCAAAGATCTAGGTCAGGGGGCGCTCAGGGAGGCCACAAGCCCTGCCACCGCCGCCTCCCCCTGGTGGCGGAGTGGGGGCTTGTGGGCTCCCTGGAGCCCTCCTGGCTTGGCCCACAGGCCTCCTGATCTTCTTCCGTTCGGGAAAAAATCATTTCGGGGATTTATTCCGTTTGGACTCCGTTCCAAAATCAGATCTGAAAAGAGCCAAAAACACAGAAAAAACAGGAACTGGCACTTGGCATTGAATTAATAAGTTAGTCCCAAAAAAGATATAAAAGGTACATAAATCATCCAAAGATGACAAGATAACAACGTGAAACCATCAAAAATTATAGATACGTTTGAGACGTATCAAGCATCCCCAAGCTTAACTCTTGGTCGTCCTCGAGTAGGGAAGTGATAAAGAATGAATTTTTGATGCTTTCATGCTACCTAGCATAGATGTCCTTTGTAACTCCTCTTATGTGACGTGAATGTTCAGATCCATTAGATTCAAAACAATAGTTTGCTATTGACGTGGAAACAATAATAATTCAAGCAAACTAGCAAGGTAATACATGAGCGTGAGCCGTGGTTATAGCACTATAGATGGTGTGGAATGTGGTGGAGGTTGCAAGACAAAAAAGGAGAAGATAGTCACATTAACTAGGCATATCAATGAGCCGTGGAGATGCTCATCAATAGATATCAATGTGAATGAGTGGGGATTGCCATACAAATGATGCACTAGAGCTACGAGTATGTGAAAAGCTCTTAAAGAAAACCAGTGGGTGTGCATCCAACTTGCTTGCTCACAAAGACCTAAGGCAATTTTGAGGAAGCCTATCATTGGAATATACAAGCCAAGTTATATAATCAAAATTTCCCACTAGCTACATGGTGGTGACAAAACGAGAGACTCTCAATCATGAAGATCATGGTGTTCAATATGCACAAGTGTGGAAAAAGTGGTAGCATTGTCCCTTCTCTCTTTTTCTCTCATTTTTTTATTTGGTGGGCTCTTTGGCCTCTCTTTTTTTGTGCGGGCTTCTTTGGCCTCTTTTATTTCCTCACATGGGACAATGCTCCATTAATGATGATCATCACACTTTCAACTCAAAACTTAGAGTAACGACGACTCTATATGGAATGCCTTCGGTAGTTACCGTGGCAATGATCTAGCATGGCATAGACATCAATGGAAACATCATGCTAGCTATCTTATGATCATGCAATGGCAATGTAGACGTGGTGCCACATATCATGGTGGTAGTTGCCTGGCAATATATCTCGGAATGACTTTGAAAAAGCCATAATAGGTAGATATGGTGGCTGTTTTGAGGGAGGCTAATGGTGGGTTTTGTGCACCGGCGAAAGTTGCACGACACTAAGAAGATAGTGATGGTGGAAGGTGAAAGTGCATATAAACCATGGACTCAACATTAGTCATGAAGAACTCATATACTTGTTGCAAAAGTTGTATTAGTAATCGAAACAAAGCATTCAACGCATACTCCTAGGGGAAGGGTTGGTAGGTATAAACCATCGCGCGATCCCGAACGCCACGCAAAGGATGACAATCAATAGACTAATCATGCTCAGATTTCATCACATAGCGGTTCACCATACGTGCATGCTACGGGAATCACTAACTTCAACACAAGTATTTCTAGATCCACAACACCTTACTAGCATGACCTCAATATTACCATAACCACAACTCAAAACTAATTGAGATGAATCAAACTTCTCTAACTATTCAATGCACATGAAGGTGGAAGTTTTCGTATCCCTTTGGATAACTATCCCTTTCGAGACTACTTTCAAAGCATAAATCAACTACCAAGCCACGCACCGCTGTGCTCTAAAAGATATAAGTGAAGCACATAGAGCAAAAGTATCTAGCTCAAAAATATAAGTGAAGCACATGTGAGCTAAATTGTCTACCAAAAGATATAAGTGAAGCTCGACAAAATCACGGTGAGTGCATGTCTCTCTCTCTAGGTGTGCAGAAAGGATGATTGTGACACAACAAAAATAAAAGACTCCTACGATACAAGACGCTCCAAGCAAAAACACATAACATGTGGTGAATAAAAATATAGCCCCAAGTAACGTTACCGATGGATTCAAGACGAGAGAGGGGATGCCTTCCCGGGGCATCCCCAAGCTTAGGCTTTTACGACATCCTTGAATCTCTTGGGGTGCCTTGGGCATCCCCAAGCTTGAGATCTTGCCACTCTTTATCTCTTTGTCCATAAGAACTTCACCCAAAACTTGAAAACTTCACAACACGAAACTTAAACAGAAACTCGTGATAACATTAGTATGAGAAAGCAAACCACCACTTCCTTAGGTACTGTAGCAAACTTAAATTCTACTTGCGCTGATGTTGGGTTACTGTATCTTCAATCTTCCATGGCTAATACCCCCCGATACTATCCATAGTTTCATCAAAATAAGCAACAAACACAACAAAAACAGAATATGTTAACAGCAGACCAGTCTGTAGCAATCTGTATATTTCGTATACCTATGGTACTTCAAAAATTCTGAAAAACTACGAAAGTCTGAAGAATTTGCGTAGAAATGAGCAGCGAAAAGAATCAACTCAAAATCTCTTACAGAAAGAAAATGAAAATTCTTTTCGTGAGCAGAAAGTTTCTATCCTTTTCAGCATGACCAAACGATCATCCCCAAGACTAATCATAACGGTTTTGCTTGGCACAAACGCAAAAAGAAACACGAAAGATGCAGTCATAACAGAATCATGAAAGTGTGGAAAACACAAAACATAAAGAAAAAGGATAGATTCGTTGGGTTGCCTCCCAACAAGCGCTTTTGTTTAACGCCCTTAGCTAGGCGAAAGGTGATGGAATCTCGTATAGTCATCTTTGGTGCTCAAACCATAAGTAGTGTGATCATTTATCATCTTAAGATCTTCATCTTTATTGGATGACTCACCACTAGCTTTAGGAACAAAAACAGGCTTGACGGTCTTTTTGAGAGTGAGATTTGGAGTATTTTGCACAGCTGCAAAAGCGGAACCCAAGTTAGTTATGACATCTTCCAATTTGCCAATTCTAGAAGAATCATTAACTATAAGTTCCTTCTCCCTTAAATTTTTCAAAAAATTTCCCACTTTGGATCCGTACTGAGTAATTTGATTGTGGACCTTTCTATCCAAACCCTCAATAAGTTCAACTGTGGCAATTTTGCTTTCAATAGCGTTAAGCCTTTGCATCACGTGTTCCAAGGTCAAGGTAGTTCCATTAACCATGAGCGGGGGTGAGCCTACCAAATTCATGATAGCTCTATAGGAGTCAACATTATGGCTCCCCAAAAAGTTACCGCCTACAATGGTATCAAGGATGTACCTATTCCAAGGAGAAATCCCAACATAGAAACTGTGAAGGAGGACGGTAGTGGATTGCTTAGGAGTAGATCTACTTTGAGCACTACAAATCCTGTACCAAGCGTCCTTTAAATTTTCTTCCTCATTCTGCCTGAAATTGAGAACTTCATTCTCAGGAGTATCGTTTGGAGTGGTGGGTCTAGCCATTGATGGACTATCTCACACACAAACGAGCAGGAAGAGAGAGCGAAATGGGTGAAAGAAAACGGCAAAGGAGAAAGGCAAATGAAAACAGCAAAAGTGAAGTGGGGGAGAGGAAAACGAGAGGCAACTGGCAACAAAAGTAAATGCAAGAGATGAGTTTGTGAGACCTACTTGGATAGATCTTGATCTCTCCTCCCCAGCAACGGCGCCAGAAATACTTCTGATGTCAGTTGTGCTTCCCTGGCAACGGCGCCACGAATAGTCGTGTCGACGGCACCAGGAATCCTTCTGCTACGGCTACGCCTTAAGGGACTTCCTAGGCAAATATGCAAAGGATTTCCCTCGTGGACTTGGAGCCTTGCATTGGTGTTCCCTTGAAGTGGAAAGGTTGATGTAGCACAGCGGTGGTAAGTATTTCCCTTAGATTGAGAACCAAGGTATCAATCCAGTGGAGGAGTATCACAAGATCCTGCACAAACACAAAAGGCTTGCTCCCAACGCTATGAAGGGGTTGTAAATCCCTTATAGATTGTTCGCCAAGTGAGAACTGAAAGCAACAAAGTAACAAAGCAAAGTAAAAGCAAATGTGGAAATGATAGATGTGAATAGACCCGGGGGCCGTAGTGTTTACTAGTGGCTTCTCTCATGAAAGCAAGTAGACGATGGGTGAACAAATTACTGTCGAGCAATTGATAGAACCGCGCAAAGTCGTGACGTCATCTATGGCAATGATTATATCTATAGGCATCACGTCCAAAACAAGTAGACCGATACTGTCTGCATCTACTACTATTACTCCACACGTCGACCGCTATCCAGCATGCATCTAGTGTATTAAGTCCAAAAGAATAGAGTAACGCCTTAAGCAAGATGACATGATGTAGATGGACAATCTCATATCAACGACAGATTCCATCTTGTTACCCTTGATGGCAACTACTTAATGTGTGCCTTGCTGCCCCTACTGTTACGGGGAAATGTCACCACATGGTAAGAACCCAAAACCAAGCACTTCTCCCATTGCAAGAATCATAGATCTAGTTGGCCAAACAAAACCCAAGACTCGGAGAGACTTACAAGGATATAAAATCATGCAAATAAGAAATCAGCAAAGACTCAAATATATATCATAGATAATCTGATCACAAATCCACAATTCATCGGATCTCCACAAACACACCGCCAAAGAAGATTACATCGAATAGATCTCCATGAAGATCATGGAGAACTTTGTATTGAAGATCCAAGAGAGAGAAGAAGCCATCTAGCTACTAACTACGGACCCGTAGGTCTGAAGTGAACTACTCACGAGTCATTGGAGGGGTGATGATGATGATGATGAAGCCCTCCAACTCCAAAGTCCCCTCCGGCAGGGCGCCGGGAAGGGTCTCCAGATGAGATCTCGCGGAAACGGAAGCTTGTGGCAGCGGAAAAGTATTTTCATGGATCCCCTGATTTTTTGCTGTATTTTAGGGAATATATAGGCCAAAGATCTAGGTCAGGGGGCGCTCAGGGAGGCCACAAGCCCTGCCACCACCGCCTCCCCCTGGTGGCGGAGTGGGGGCTTGTGGGCTCCCTGGAGCCCTCCTGGTTTGGCCCACAAGCCCCCTGATCTTCTTCCGTTCGGGAAAAAATCATTCGGGGATTTTATTCCGTTTGGACTCCGTTCCAAAATCAGATCTGAAAAGAGCCAAAAACACAGAAAAAACAGGAACTGGCACTTGGCACTGAATTAATAAGTTAGTCCCAAAAAAGATATAAAAGGTACATAAAACATCCAAAGATGACAAGATAACAGCGTGAAACCATCAAAAATTATAGATACGTTTGAGACGTATTAGACCTGTACGGTGATAATTTCCCTCACTAGACGCCATACTCTCCTAGGTTGTGAAACCAATGCAATGGAGACCAAAGTTGTGATACCACATGTAGGATCGAAAATATGTCTTGTGAGGGGGTGATTAGACTACTTGACAAGATAAAAACTTAGCCTTTTCCCAATTTTAGTTGTTGGCCAGTTTTAGTAATTATGGCAAGTCAAGTACACCCTACACATGTAGTTTTAAGAGTATATCAATGGAATGTAAAACATGCAAGTGTAAAGTAAAGGAGTAAGGTAGGGAGATCAAATGCATGAGGTTGACATTGTGATTTTTGGCATGGTTCTGATAGGTGGAGCTATCGTACGTCCATGTTAGTGGAGACTTCAAACCACGGAGGGTAATGGCTGCGAGAGTCCACGGAGGGATCCACCCACAAGGGGTCCACGAAGAAGCGACCTTGTCTATTCCACCACGGCTTCCGTCCACACACGACTAGCCTCACCCATGGTAGATCTTCACAAATTAGGCCATCTCCTTGCGCTTACAAACATCTTGGTTCAACTCCACAACACGAAGTAGGAGGCTCCCAAGCGACACCTAACCAATCTAGGAGGCACCACCCTCCAAAAGGTAATATATGTGGCAGAATAATGAACTCCTTGATCTTGTGCTTCTAAAGATAGTCTCCTCAACACAAAATCACCCTCCCACAGAATAGGCATGGGTAGGAGAGATTGATTTGGTGGAAAGCTACTTGCGGAGGCTAGAGATCAAGTTTCAAATGATTGTATTGGAATATGTTGGTCTCAACACATGAGTAGGTGGCTCTCTCTTAGAAAAATGGATCTGGCAATAAAGTGTATGTTCTGAGTGCTTCCTCTACGAATGAGAGGTAGGTGGAGGGGTATATATAGGTTGTCCCCAAAATCCAACCGTTACACCTAAAATGGCCAACTCGGTGACACTGTAGTCATCAACTCGGTGGTACCGACTTTCACTAAAGGCAGTGATACGTCTCCAACGTATCTATAATTTTTGATGGTTTCATGCTATTATCTTGTCCCACTTTGGATGTTTTGTATGCCTTTTATATCTTTTTTGGGACTAACTTATTAACTCAGTGCCAAGTGTCAGTTCCTGTTTTTTCCGTGTTTTTGACCCTTTTCAAAGGAGGATTTTGAACGGAGTCCAAACAGAACGAAACTTCCAAAAAGATTTTTTCCGAAACAGAAGACGATCGGGGAACTTGAGAACCAAGGCAGGGGGCACCAGGGACCCCACAAACCCCCTAGCCGCGGCCAGGGGGGCCGCGCCTCCCAGGCTTGTGGGCTCCCTCGGCCTCCTCTACCCTAGGTCTTTCGCCTATATATTCCCAAAAATTCCAGAAAAAATCAGGAGATCATCGAAAGTACTTTTCTGCCGCCGCAAACTTCTATCTCCGCAAGATCCCATATGGGGCACGTTCTGGTGCCCTGCCGGAGGGGGGATTCGGATACGGAGTGCTTCTTCATCAGCACCACGACCTCTCCAATGATGCGTGAGTAGTTCACCATAGACCTACGGGTCCATAGCTAGTAGCTAGATGGCTTCTTCTCTCTCTTGGATCTTCAATACAAAGTTCTCCATGATCTTCATGGAGATCTATCCAATGTAATCTTGTTTTGCGGTGTGTTTGTCGAGATTCGATGAATTGTGGATTTATGATCAGATTATCTATGAATCTTATTTGAGTTTCTTCTGATCTCTTATATGCATGATTTCATATCCTTGTAATTCTCTTCGAGTTGTGGGGTTTGTTTGGCCAACTTGATCTATGATTCTTGCAATGGGAGAAGTGCTTGGTTCTAGGTTCATACCGTGCGGTGACCTCACCCAGTGACAGAAGGGGTAGCAAGGCACACATCGTGTTGTTGCTATCAAGGGTAAAAAGATGGGGTTTTCATCATTGGTTTGAGTTTATCCCTCTACATCATGTCATCTTGCTTAAGGCGTTACTCTGTTCATCATGAACTCAATACACTAGATGCATGCTGGATAGCGGTCGATGTGTGGAGTAATAGTAGTAGATGCAAAAAGTATCGGTCTACTTGTCTCAGACGTGATGCCTATATGTATGATCATTGCCTTAGATATCGTCATGACTTTGCGCGGTTCTATCAATTGCTCGACAGTAATTTGTTCACCCACCGTAATATTTGCTATTTTGAGAGAAGCCTCTAGTGAACACTATGGCCCCCGGGTCTACTTCACACCATATTTTTAGTGTTACTCTTTTACTTTGTTGCACTTTTCGCCTTCAGATCTCACTTGGCAATCAATCTTGAAGGGATTTACAACACCTTTATAGCGTTGGGTGCAAGCTCTTTTGTGTTTGCGCAGGCACTCTGGACTTGACAAGATTCTCCTACTGGATTGATACCTTGGTTCTCAAACTGAGGGAAATACTTACTGCTCCTGTGCTGCATCACCCTTTCCTCTTCAAGGGAAAAACCAACGCAAGCAAGTCTCCGTCAACGTGTCAATTTCTGGCGCTGTTGTTTGAGAAGTAGCAGAAGGATTTCTTGCGCCGTTGCCGGGGAGGATCAAGTCAATAGCTCATCCGAGTAAGTGTCGCAAACTCATCTCTTGCATTTACTTTTTTGCCTCTCGTTTTCCTCTCCCCCACTTCTGAAAAACAAAAATTTACAAAAATACTTGCCCTTTTCTTCGTTTGCCTTTTTCGTTCGCCCTTTTCTCTCGCTTGCTCTTTGTTCGCTTGTGTGCTTGCTTGCCTGGTGAAGTCACCATGACTGAACTTTGTGACTTCTCGAATACTAATAATAATGATTTTATTAGTACTCCGATTGCTCCCGCCACTAGTGCGGAGTCATACGAAATCAATGGTGCTTTGCTGAATCTTGTTATGAAAGAGCAATTCTCCGACCTTCCTAGTGAAGATGCCGCATCCCATCTTAATACCTTCATTGAGCGTTGCGATATGCAAAATAAGAAAGATGTGGATAATGATGTGATTAAATTGAAGCTTTTTCCTTTCTCGTTGCGAGATCGAGCAAAAACTTGGTTTTCGTCTTTGCCCAAATATAGTATTGATTCTTGGAATAAGTGCAAAGATGCTTACATATCCAAGTATTTTCCGCCGGCTAAGATTATCTCTCTCCGTAATGATATCATGAATTTTAAGCAACTTGAGCATGAACATGTTGCACAATCTTGGGAGATAATGAAATTGATGATTAGAAATTGTCCCGCTCATGGTTTGAGTCTTTGGATGATTATACAAATCTTCTACGCTCGCTTGAATTTCGCTTCTAGAAATATCTTGGACTCCGCCTCAGGTGGAACGTTCATGGAAATCACATTAGGAGAAGCCACAAAACTCCTAGACAATATCATGACGAACTACTCTTAGTGGCACACAGAAAGGTCACCTACTAGTAAGAAGGTACACGCTATAGAAGAAATTAACTCGTTAAGTGCTAAGATGGATGAGTTAATGAATTTTGTTGCTAGTAGAAGTGCTCCTTTAGATCCTAATGATATGCCCTTGTCTTCCTTGATTTAGAGTAGCAACGCTAGCTTGGACGTTAATTTTGTTGGCAGGAATAATTTTGGCAACAACAATGCTTTTAGAGGAAACTATGTTCCTAGGCCTTTTCCTAGTAACCCCTCTAATATCTTTGGCAACTCCTACAACAATACTCATGGAAATTACAATAGATTACCCTCTGATCTAGAGAGTAATATCAAAGAGTTTATCAACTCACAAAAGATTTTCAATGCATCCATAGAGGAAAAACTACTCAAAATTGACGATTTGGCTAGGAGCGTTGATAGAATGTCTAGTGATATTGATGCTTTGAAAGTTAGATGTGCTCCTCCCAAGATCAATATGGATGAAACTTTGAAAGCTATGCATGTTTCCATGAGTGAGAGCAAAGAAAGAACCGCCCAAATTCGTGCTAGACATGAATGGCTTAAAAAGGCGTGTTCTCATGATAAGAATCACGAGATCTTAAAGTGCTTGGTGTGACTCCCATTGAATCTTTGTTTTCTTGTGTCAAACCTAATGATGATGGGGCTGGATATGAATCCACTTTGGTTGAAAAATGCCCCAATGATTCGGAGTCCATCTATCTTGATGCTAAAAGCATTGAAAGTGGAGTAGAAGATATTAAAACTTTGAGTAGTAATGAAATTACTACTTCGGATCTCAAGGAATTCAATTATGATAGTTGCTCCTTGATTGAATGCATTTCCTTGATGCAATCCATGCTAAACTCTCCACATGCTAAACTCTCCACACGCTTGAAGAGAAACTTGAATTGGAAGTCTCTACCCCTAGAAAGCTTCATGATGAGTGGGAACCTACTATCAAAATCAAAATCAAAAACTATGAATGCAATGCTTTGTGTGATTTGGGTGCTAGTGTTTCCGCGATTCCAAAGTCTTTATGTGATGTTCTGGGTTTTAATGAGATTGAGGAATGTTCTCTTAATTTGCATCTTGTGGATTCTACTGTCAAGAAACCCATGTGAAGGATCAATGATGTTCTTATTATTGCAAATAGGAACTATGTACCCGTGGATTTCACTATGCTTGACATTGATTGCAATCCTACATGTCCTATTATTCTTGGTAGACCTTTCCTAAGGACTGTCGGTGTTATCATCGATATGAAGGAAGGGAATATTAGATTTCAATTTCCTTTAAAGAAGGGCATGGAACATTTTCCTAGAAAGAAAATAAGATTGCCTTATGAATCCATGATGAGGGCTACTTATGGTTTGAGCACCAAAGACGACGATACGTTATTCTATCGCTTTATGCCTAGCTAAGGGCGTTAAACAATAGCGCTTGTTGGGAGGCAACCCAATGAATTTATCTTTTTCTTTCTGTTTTGTTGCGTCCACACCATCATAATTCTGTTATGATAGTGTCTTTTGTGTTTCTTTTTGTGTTTGAGCCAAGTAAAACCTTTATGACTAGTCTTGGTGATGGTTGTTTGATCCTGCTGGAAAAAGACAGAAACTTTTTGCTCACGAGATTATTTTTAATTTTATTCATAAAGAGCCTTTTAGTTGATTATTTTTGCTGCTGGTGGATATGCCTTTTTCCCAGGCAGTCGTAATTTTTCAGAATTTTTGAGGTACCAGAAGTATACGAAGTATACAGATTGCTACAGACAAGTATGTTTTTGACAGATTCTGTTTTTTGTTGAGTTGGTTGCTTGTTTTGATGAAATATGGATAGTATCGGGGGGTACTAGCCATGGAAAAGTGAGAATACAGTAATCTAACACCAATATAAATAGAAATCAAGATTGCTACAGTACCTAAAGAGGTGGTAGTTTGTTTTCTTGTGCTAATGATATCACGAGTTTCTGTTTAAGTTTTGTGTTCTGAAGTTTTCAAGTTTTGAGTGATGTTCTCATGGACAAAGAGATAAGGAGTGGAAAGAGCTCAAGCTTGGGTATGCCCAAGGCATCCCAAGCCAAATTCAAGGACACCAGAAAGCCTAAGCTTGGGGATGCCCCGGGAAGGCATCCCCTCTGTCGTCTTCAATCCATCGGTAACATTACTTGGAGCTATATTTTTATTCACCACATGGTATGTGTTTTGCTTGGAGCGTCTTGTATCGTATGAGTCTTTTCTTTTTGTTGTGTCATAATCATCCTTTCTGCACACCTTTTGAGAGAGACACACACTCATCATGGTTTTGCTAGAATGCTCATCGTGCTTCACTTATATATTTTGAGCTAGATAACTTTGCTCTATGTGCTTCACTTAGATCTTTTAGAGCACGGCGGTGCGTGACTTGGTAGTTGGCTTGTGCTATGAAAGTAGTCCCAAAGGTGATAGGTACCCAAAGAGGATACAAAAACCTCCATCTTCATGTGCATTGAGTAGAAAGAGAAGTTTCGATTCCTCTCAATTAGTTTTGAGACGTGGATTTGGTAATATTAAGAGTTATGTTAGTAGGGTGTTATGAACCTAGAAATACTTGTGTTGAAGTTAGTGATTCCCGTAGCATGCACGTATGGTGAACCGCTATGTTAGGAAGTCAGAGCATAATTGATCTATTGATTGTCATCCTTTGTGTTGAGGTCGGGATCGCGCGATGGTTAACACCTACCAACCCTTCCCCAAGGAGTATGCGTTCAGCACTTTGTTTCGATTACTAATAAAAACTTTCGCAACAAGTATGTGAATTCTTCATGACTAATGTGAGTCCATGGTATAGATGAACTTTCACCTTCCACCATTGCTAGCCTCTTGAGTACCGCGCAACTTTCGCCGGTACACAAACCCACCATATGCCTTCCTCAAAACAACCACCATACCTACCTACTATGGCATTTTCATAGACATTCCGAGATATATTGCCATGCAACTCCCACCGTTCCGTCTCCTGACTTGTGCCATCACTCTCATATTGCCATTGCATAATCGTAAGATTGCTAGCGAGATGTTTCAACGTCATACGCCAAGCTAGATCGTTGCACATCCCGGTACATGATAACCCACAAGTATAGGGGATCACAACAGTTTTCGAGGGTAGAGTATTCAACCCAAATTTATTGATTCGACTCAAGGGGAAGCCAAAGAATATTCTCAAGTGTTAGCAGTTGAGTTGTCAATTCAACCACACCTGAAAGATTTAGTATCTGCAGCAAAGTAGCAGTAGCAAAGTAGTATGATAGCAGCAGTAGCAACAATAACCAGTAGCAGCAGTGACAGCAGTAGCGGCAAAGTAACAGTTGCAGCAGTGACACCAGTAGCGGCAAAGTAATGTAGCAAGAACCAGTAGGAAAAACTCGTAGGCATTGGATCAGTGATGGATGATTATGCCGGATGCTATTCATCATGCAACAGTTATAACACAAAGATATATGTAACTAGCTCTAGTTCGTCAATCTAATGTAGGCATGTATTTCGTATGTAGTCATACGTGCTTAGGGAAAAGAACTTGCATGGCATCTATTGTCCATCCCTCCCGTGGCAGCGGGGCCCTAATGGAAATTACGGGATATTAAGGTTCTCCTTTTAATAAAGAACCGGACCAACGCATTAACACTTGGTGAATACATGAACTCCTCATACTATGGTCATCTCCGGGAGTGGTTCCGACTATTGTCACTCCGGGGTTGCCGGGTCATAACACATAGTAGGTGACTACAACTTGCAAGATAGGATCTAAGCACACACATATATTGGCGACAACATAATAGGTTCAGATCTGAAATCATGGCACTCGGGCCCTAGTGACAAGCATTAAGCATGGCAAAGTAGTAGCAACATCAATCTCAGAACATAGTGGATACTAGGGACCAATCCCCGTCAAAACTAACTCGATTACATGATAGATCTCATCCAACCCATCACCGTCCAGCAAGCCTACGATGAGATTACTCACGAACGGTGAAGAGCATCATGGAATTGGCGATGAAGGAAGGTTGGTGATGACGATGGCGATGATCTCCCCTCTCCGGAGCCCAAAACGGACTCCAGATCTGCCCTCCAAAGGAAGAACGGGAGGTGGCGGCACCTCCGTATCGTAAAATGCGATGAACTCTTCTCCTTGATTTTTTTCCGGACGAAAGAGGATATATAGAGGTGCAATTGGGGCGGGGGAGCCCCGAGGGGCTCACAAGCCTGCCAGGCCCGGCTAGGGGGGCGGGCCTGGTGGGCTTGTGAGCTCCTGGCTCCGCCCCTCCAGTTGATTCTTGCACCAGTATTTTTTATATATTCCACAAAAAATCCTCGTAGATTTCCAGGTCATTCCGAGAACTTTTATTTCTGCGCAAAAACAACACCATGGCAATTCTGCTGAAAACAGCGTCATTCCGGGTTAGTTCCATTCAAATCATGCAAATTAGAGACCAAAACAAGGGCAAAAGAGTTTGGAAAAGTAGATACGACGGAGACGTATGAACTCCCCCAAGCTTAAAGCCTTGCTTGTCCTCAAGCAATTAAGTTGACAAACTGAAAGAGACAAAAGAAAAACTTTTACGAACTCTGTTTGATCTTGTTGTTGCAATTATGCCTAACTCATATCCAGAATTTCAGCAAGATCATAAGCAAACCACAAAAGCAAATGACATCTAGGTCTCACGGTAAACTCATATCAATGGCATAATCAACTAGCGAGCAAATAATAATAAGTTTCAAACGTCAACACTTCAATCAAAACAATCATGAAGTAGTGTGAACAGATGGTATCTTGCTAGCTCTTTTTGAGACCGCAAAACATAAATGGAGAGCACCTTCAAAGACCAAGGGCTGACTAAACATTGTAATTCATGGCAAAGAAGATCCAGTCACAATCATACTCAACAGAGTTAAAAGCAAAGCATAAAAATAACAGAGGTGCTCTCTAATTGGTGCTTTTATAAGAGGAGGATGACTCAACAGGAACATAAATAGACAGGCCCTTCATAGTGGGAAGCATTGATTTGCAGAGGTGCCAGAGCTCAAGCTTTGAAAACATAGATAATAATTTTGGGGGGCATGCTTTCATTGTCAACGCAATGACTAAGAGTTCTCACCATCTTCCATGCTACACATGCTATAGGCGGTTCCCAAACAGAAAAGTAAAGTTTTGACTCCCCCACCACCAATCAATCACACTCCACAACTAGTCGAATACTCGGGTGCCGTCCATACCAACATCAATCCAGGGGGAGTTTTGTTCGCAATTATATTTTCGATTTGAGCATGGAACTGGGCATTCCAATTACCGGTCCCTTTCTTGTGAATGATAGTGAATAAACACATATCGAGGATAACACGCCTAGCATGGAAGATACTGATAGCCCCCTGTCACCACATGAGCGGTTCGGGCATGCAAAACAGATTATTTCTTGAAGATTTTGTTGGGTAACGTAGCATAAATTCAAAAAAATTCCTACGCATATTCAGATCTTCCTATGGAGAGACCAGCAACAAGAGAGGGGTGAGTGCATCTTCATACCTTTGAAGATCGCTAAGCCGAAGCATTGCTATAACGCGGTTGATGGAGTCGTACTCGCGGCGATTCAGATCGTGGTGTGATTCCGATCTAGTGCCGAACTACGACACCTCCGCGTTCAACACACGTGCAGCCTCGTGACGTCTCCCGCACCTTGATCCAGCAAGGAGGAGGGAGAGGTTGGGGAAGATCTTCGGCAGCACGACGGCGTGGTGTCGATGGAGAGACGAGGTCTCCCGGCAGGGATTCGCCAAGCACCGGCAGAGAGGAGGAGAAAGAAGAGAAGGGCTGCGCCGAGGGAGAAGGAAAACTGTGTGTCTCACACGCCAAAACCCCCACTATTTATAGGAGGAGGGGAGGGGGGTGCGCCACCCCTAGGGTTCCCACCCTAGGTGGTGCGGCATCCCAGATGGGAGAGGGGGGCGGCGGCCAGGGCAGGGAAGGGGGGGGGGCGCCCTAGGTGGGCCTTGGGCCTCCCCTGCGCCTAGGGTTTCCCCTCCCTCCCTCTCTGGTGCGCATGGGATGGGTGTGGGGGGCGCACCAGCCCACCTAGGGGCTGGTTCCCTCCTGCACTTGGCCCATGTAGCCCTCCGAGGCTTGTGGCCTCTCCCGGTGGGCCTCCAGAACCCTTCCGGTGGTCCCGACACTTTGCCGGTGGTGCCCGAAACATTTCCAGCGTCCAAACCCATCCATCCTATATATCAATCTTTACCTCCGGACCATTCGGGAGCTCCTCGTGACGTCCGAGATCTCATCCGGGACTCCGAACATCCTTCGGTAACCTTGTATAACAATTCCCTATAACCCTAACGTCATCGAACCTTAAGTGTGTAGACCCTACGGGTTCGGGAGACAGGCAGACATGACAGAGACACCTCTCCGGCCAATAACCATCAGCGGGGTCTGGATACCCATGGTGGCTCCCACTTGCTCCACGATGATCTCATCGGATGAACCACGATGTCAAGGCTTCAATCAATCACATATACAATTCCCTTTGTTTGTCGGTATAGAACTTGCCCGAGATTCGATCGTCGGTATACCTATACCTTGTTCAATATCGTTACCGGTAAGTCTCTTTACTCGTTCATAGCATGTCATCATGTGACTAAGTCCTTAGTCACATTGAGCTCATGATGAAGTTCTACCGAGTGGGCCCAGAGATACCTCTCCGTCACGCGGAGTGACAAATCCCGATCTTGATTCGTACCAACCCAACAGACACTTTCAGAGGTACCCGTAGTGCACCTTTATAGTCACCTAGTTATGTTGTAATGTTTGATACACCCAAAGCACTCCTACGGTATCCGGGAGTTGCACAATCTTACGGTCGAAGGAAAAGACACTTGACATTAGAAAAACTTTAGCATACGAACAATACGATCTAGTGCTACGCTTAGGATTGGGTCTTGTCCATCACATCATTCTCCCAGTGATGTGATCCCGTTATCAATGACATCTAATGCCCATGACCAGGAAACCATGATCATCTATTGACTAACGAGCTAGCCAACTAGAGGCTTGATAGGGACACATTGTGATCTATTTATTCACACATGTATTACTGTTTCCTGTTAATACAATTATAGCATGAACAATAGACGATTATCATGAACAGGGAAATATGATAATAACCATTTTATTATTGCCTCTAGGGCATATTTCCAACAGTCTCCCACTTGCACTAGAGTCAATAATCTAGTTACATTGTGATGTATCGAACACCCATAGCATTATGGTGTTGATCATGTTTTGCTCGTGGAAGAGGTTTAGTCAACGGGTCTGCAACATTCAGATCCGTGTGTACTTTACAAATCTCTATTACTCCACTCTATATATGGTCCTAGATGGAGTTGTAGCGGCGTTTGATGTGCTTTGTCTTCCGGTGAAACCTAGGCTCCTTGGCTATGGCAATGGCCCCAGTGTTATCACAGAAGAGTGTGATTGGACCCGACGCGCTTGGAACCACTCCAAGGTCGGTGATGAGCTCCTTCATCCAAATTCCTTCATGAGCTGCTTCTGAAGCAGCTATGTACTCCGCTTCACATGTAGATGCTGCCACGACTTCTTGCTTGATGCTGCACCAGCTCACTGCCCCACAATTCAAAACATATACGTATCCGGTCTGTGACATAGAGTCATCAGGATCTGTGTCGAAGCTAGCATCGACGTAACCCTTTACGACGAGCTCTTCGTCACCTCCATAAACGAGAAAAATTTCCTTAGTCATTTTAAGGTACTTAAGGATATTCTTGACCGCTGTCGAGTGTTCCATACCGGGATCACTTTGGTACCTCCCTACCAAACTTATGGCAAGGTTTATATCAGGTCTGGTACACAGCATGTCATACATTAGAGAGCCTACGGCTGAAGCGTAGGGGACAGTACTCATCTTCTCTCTATCTCGTGCCGTGGTCAGTAACTGAGTCTTACTCAATTTCATACCTTGCAAAACTGACAAAAACCCTTTCTTTGAGTTTTCCATATTAAACTTCTTCAATATCTTGTCAAGGTACGTACTTTGCGAAAGACCTATGAGGCGTCTCGATCTATCTCTATAGATCTTGATGCCTAATATGTATGCAGCTTCTCCAAGGTCCTTCATTGAAAAACTCTTGTTCAAATAGGCCTTTATGCTCTCCAACATCTCTATATTATTCCCCATCAATAATATGTCATCCACATACAGTATGAGGAAAGCTACAGAGCTCCCACTCACTTTCTTGTATAGACAGGCTTCTCCGTAAACCTGTATGAACCCAAACGCTTTAATCACCTCATTAAAGCGAATGTTCCAACTCCGAGATGCTTGCACCAGCCCATAGATGGAGCGCTGGAGCTTGCACACTTTGTTAGCACCCTTATGGTCGACAAAACCTTCTGGTTGCATCATATACAACTCTTCGTTAAGGTTCCCGTTAAGGAATGCTGTTTTGACGTCCATTTGCCAAATTACATAATCATAAAGGCGGCAATTGCTAACATGATTCAGACTGATTTCAGCTTCGCTATGGGAGAGAAAGTCTCTTCGTAGTCAATTCCTTGAATTTGTCGAAAACCCTTTGCGACAAGTCGAGCTTTATAAACGGTTACATTACCATTTGCATCAGTCTTCTTCTTGAAGATCCATTTATTTTCTATGGCTAGCCGGTCATCGGGCAAGTCCACCAAAGTCCATACTTTGTTCTCATACATGGATCCTATCTCGGATTTCATAGCTTCAAGCCATTTGTTGGAATCCGGGCCCGCCATCGCTTCTTCATAGTTCGAAGGTTCACCGTTGTCTAACAACATAATTTCCATTACAGGGTTGCCGTACTACTCTGGTGCGGAGCGTACCCTTGTGGACCTTCGAGGTTCAGTAGTAACTTGATCCGAAGCTTCATGATCATTGTCATTAACTTCCTCTTCAGTTGGTGTAGGCGCCACAGGAACAACTTCCCGCGCTGCGCTACTATCCTGTTCGAGAGGGGGTGTAATTACCTCATCAAGTTCTACCTTCCTCCCACTTACTTCTTTCGAGAGAAACTCTTTCTCTAGAAAGGATCCGTTCTTGGCAAGATAGAAGGTATACCCAATAGTTTCCTTAGGGTATCCTATGAATACGCATTTCTCCGCTTTGGGTTCGAGCTTTTCTGGTTGAAGTTTCTTCACATAAGCATCGCAGCCCCAAACTTTAAGAAACGACAACTTAGGTTTCTTGCCAAACCATGGTTCATACGGTGTCGTCTCAACGGATTTAGACGGTGCCCTATTTAAAGTGAATGCTGCAGTTTCTAATGCGTATCCCCAAAATGATAGAGGTAAGTTGGTAAGAGACATCATAGATCGTACCATATCTAATAAAGTGCGATTACGACGTTCAGACACTCCGTTGCGTTGTGGTGTGCCAGGCGGCGTTAGTTGTGAGACGATTCCACACTTCCTTAGGTGTGTGCCAAATTCGTGACTCAAATATTCTCCTCCACGATCAGATCGTGGACACTTAATTTTTCTGTCACGTTGATTCTCGACCTCACTCTAGAATTCCTTGAACTTTTCAAATGTTTCAGATTTGTGCTTCATCAAGTAGATATACCCATACCTACTCAAATCATCGGTGAGAGTGAGAACATAATGATAGCCACTGCGAGCTTCAACGTTCATTGGACCACACACATCAGCATGCATTATTTCCAATAGGTCGGTTGCTCTCTCCATTATTCCTGAGAATGGAGTCTTAGTCATCTTGCCCATGAGGCACGGTTCGCATGTGTCAAATGATTCAAAGTCAAGAGACTCTAGTAGTCCATCAATATGGAGCTTCTTCATGCGCTTAACGCCAATATGACCAAGGCGGCAGTGCCACAAGTATGTGGGACTATCATTGTCAACTTTACATCTTTTGGTACTCACACTATGAATGTGCGTAACATCACGATCGAGATTCATCAAGAATAAACCATTCACCAGCGGAGCATGACCATAAAACATATCACTCATATAAATAGAACAACCATTATTCTCTGACTTAAATGAGTAGCCGTCTCGCATTAAGCAAGACCCTGATACAATATTCATGTTCAAAGCTGGTACTAAATAACAATTATTAAGGTTTAAAACTAATCTCGACGGTATATGTAGAGGTAGCGTGCCGACGGCGATCACATCGACCTTGGAGCCATTCCCGACGCGCATCATCACCTCGTCCTTTGCTAGTCTCCGCTTATTCCGTAGTTCATGCTTTGAGTTGCAAATGTGAGCAATAGCACC
Organism: Hordeum vulgare subsp. vulgare; assembly: GCF_904849725.1. Taxonomy (NCBI): domain Eukaryota; kingdom Viridiplantae; phylum Streptophyta; class Magnoliopsida; order Poales; family Poaceae; genus Hordeum; species Hordeum vulgare. Next base: position 457,762,319 of record NC_058522.1, read on the forward strand.
GGTATCAAATACCCAGGAGCTACTACGAGCGCTGGTAAGGTACACATCAATAACATGTATATCACATATACCTTTAACGTTGCCGGCCTTCTTGTCCGCTAAGTATTTGGGGCAGTTCCGCTTCCAGTGACCCTTTCCCTTGCAATAGAAGTACTCAGTCTCAGGCTTGGGTCCATTCTTTTTCTTCTTCCCTGCATCTGGCTTACCGGGCGCGGCAACGACTTTGCCGTCTTTCTTGAAGTTCTTCTTACCCTTGCCCTTCTTGAAACTAGTGGTCTTGTTGACCATAAACACTTGATGCTCTTTCTTGATTTCTACTTCTGCGGACTTGAGCATCGAGTACAACTCGGGAATGGTCTTCTCCATCCCTTTCATGTTGTAGTTCAGCACAAAACCTTTGTAGCTTGGTTGGAGAGACTGGAGGATTCTGTCAATTATAGCATCATCCGGAAGTTCGACTCCAAGTGAAGTCAGACGACCGTGTAACCCAGACATTTTGAGTATGTGCTCACTGACAGAACTGTTCTCCTCCATCTTACAGCTAGAGAACTTGTCGGAGACTTCATATCTCTCGACACGGGCATGAGCTTGAAAAACTAGCTTTAGCTCTTGGAACATCTCATACGCACTGTGTTGCTCAAAACGCCTTTGGAGCCCCGTTTCTAAACTGTATAACATGCCACACCTAACCAGAGAGTAGTCATCACTCCGCGTTTACCAGACGTTCAGAATGTCCTGGGCTGCTGCGGGACCGGGAGGGTCACCTAGCGGCGCATCAAGTACATAAGCCTTTTTGGCTGCTTCAAGGATGAGCTTCAAGTTGCGAACCCAGTCCGCATAGTTGCAACCATCATCTTTCAGCTTGTTTTTCTCTAGGAACGCGTTGAAATTGAGGTTGACGTTGGCCATCTACAATATTTATAAAGACAACTTTTAGACTAAGTTCATGACAATTAAGTTCATTTAATCAAATTAAGTATGAACTCCCACTTAAATAGACATCCCTCTAGTCATCTAAGTGATACATGATCCATGTTGACTAACTCGTGTCCGATCATCACGTGAGACGGACTAGTCACCATGGTGAGCAACTTCATGCTGATCGTATTCAACCATACGACTCATGTTCGACCTTTCGGTCTCTTGTATTCGAGGTCATGTCTGTACATGCTAAGCTCGTCGAGTCAACCTAGGTGTTTCGCGTGTGTAAATCTGGCTTACACCCGTTGTATGCGAACGTTAGAATCTATCACACCCGATCATCACGTGGTGCTTCGAGACAACGATCCTTCGCAACGGTGCACACTTAGGGGAATACGTTCTCGAAATTTTAAGAGGGATCATCTTATTATGCTACCGTCGTTCTAAGCAATAAGATGAAAAACATGATAAACATCACAATGCAATCATATAGTGACATGATATGGCCATTATCATCTTTGCTCTTTCGATCTCCATCTTCAGGCATCGCATGATCATCATCATCACCGGCATGACACCATGATCTCCATCATCGTGTCTCCGTGAAGTCTTCATGCCAACTACTACTATCACTACTACTATAGCTAACCGTTAACAATGAAGTAAAAGTAGTAAGCACATGGCGTTGCATCTCATACAATAAATTAAGACAACTGCTATGGCTCCTGCCGGTTGTCATACTCATCGACATGCAAGTCGTGAAACCTATTACAATAACATGATCATCTCATACATCATACATGCAACATCACAACTTTGGCCATATCACATCACATGTCAAACCCTGCAAAAACAAGTTAGACGTCCTCTAATTTTTGTTGCAAGTTTTACGTGGCTGATTTGGGTTTCTAGCAAGAACGCTTTCTTACCTACGTGACAGCCACAACGATGATATGCCAAAGCTATTTACCCTTCATAAGGACCCTTTTCATTAAATCCAATCCGACTAGAGTAGGAGAGACAGACACCCGCTAGCCACCTTTATGCATGGTGTGCATGTCTGTCGGTGGAACCAGTCTCACGTAAGCGTACGTGTAATGTCGGTCCGGGCCGCTTCATCCCTCAATACCGCCGGAAAAGAATAAGAATAGTAGCATCAAGCAATTGACAAATCATCGCCCACAACCTTTTGTGTTCTACTCGTGCATAGAATCTACGCATAGACAACCTGGCTCTGATACCACTATTGGGTAACGTAGCATAAATTCAAAAAAATTCCTACGCATATTCAGATCTTCCTATGGAGAGACCAGCAACGAGAGAGGGGTGAGTGCATCTTCATACCCTTGAAGATTGCTAAGCGGAAGCGTTACTAGAACGCGGTTGATGGAGTCGTACTCGCGGCGATTCAGATCGCGGTGTGATTCCGATCTAGTGCCGAACTACGGCACCTCTGCGTTCAACACACGTGCAGCCCGGTGACGTCTCCCGCACCTTGATCCAGCAAGGAGGAGGGAGAGGTTGGGGAAGATCTCCGGCAGCACGACGACGTGGTGTCGATGGAGAGACGAGGTCTCACGGCAGGGCTTCGCCAAGCACGGGCAAAGAGGAGGAGAAAGAAGAGCAGGGCTGCGCCGAGGGAGAGGGAAAACTGTGTGCCTCACAGCCCCAAAACCCCCACTATTTACAGGAGGAGGGGAGGGGGGTGCGCCACCCCTATGGTTCCCACCCTAGGTGGTGCGGCAGCCTATATGGGAGAGGGAGGCGGCGGCCAGGGCAGGGGAAGGGGGGGCGGCGCCCTTGGTGGGCCTTGGGCCTCCCCTGCGCCTAGGGTTTCCCCTCCCTCCCTCTCTGGTGCACATGGGCTGGGTGTGGGGGCGCACCAGCCCACCTAGGGGCTGGTTCCCTCCCGCACTTGGCCCATGTAGCCCTCCGGGGCTTGTGGCCCCTCCCGGTGGGCCTCCGGAACCCTTCCGGTGGTCCCGGCACTTTGCCGGTGGTGCCCGAAACATTTTCGGCGTCCAAACCCATCCATCCTATATATCAATCTTTACCTCCGGACCATTCCGGAGCTCCTTGTGACATCTGAGATCTCATCTGGGACTCCAAACATCCTTCGGTAACCTCGTATAACAATTCCCTATAACCCTAGCGTCATCGAACCTTAAGTGTGTAGACCCTACGGGTTCGGGAGACAGGCAGACATGACCGAGACACCTCTCTGGCCAATAACCATCAGCAGGGTCTGGATACCCATGGTGGCTCCCACTTGCTCCACGATGATCTCATCGGATGAACCATGATGTCAAGGATTCAATCAATCCCGTATACAATTCCCTTTGTCTGTCGGTATAGAACTTGCCCGAGATTCGATCGTCGATATACCTATACCTTGTTCAATCTCGTTACCGGTAAGTCTCTTTACTCGTTTCGTAGCACGTCATCCTGTGACTAACTCCTTAGTCACATTGAGCTCATGATGAAGTTCTACCGAGTGGGCCCAGAGATACCTCTCCGTCACGCGGAGTGACAAATCCCGATCTCGATTCGTACCAACCCAACAGACACTTTCAGAGGTACCCGTAGTGCACCTTTATAGTCACCCAGTTACGATGTGACGTTTGATACACCCAAAGCACTCCTACGGTATCCGGGAGTTGCGCAATCTCACGGTCGAAGGAAAAGACACTTGACATTAGAAAAGCTTTAGCATACGAACAATACGATCTAGTGCTACGCTTAGGATTGGGTCTTGTCCATCACATCATTCTCCCAATGATGTGATCCCGTTATCAATGACATCTAATGCCCATGACCAGGAAACCATGATCATCTATTGACTAACGAGCTAGCCAACTAGAGGCTTGCTAGGGACACATTGTGATCTATTTATTCACACATGTATTACGGTTTCCTGTTAATACAATTATAGCATGAACAATAGACGATTATCATAAACAGGGAAATATGATAATAACCATTTTATTATTGCCTCTAGGGCATATTTCCAACAGATTTAGAGAGTGGCACATGCAAATTTACTTGGAACGGGAGGTAGATACCGCATATAGGTAGGTATGGTGGACTCATATGGAACAACTTTGGTTTTAGGGAAGTGGATGCACATGCAGTATTCCCGCTTAGTACAAGTGAACACTAGCAAAAGACTGGGAAGCGACCAACTAGAGAGCGACAACAACCATCAAAATGCATTGAGATTAGCTAACATTGAGTGCAAGCATGAGTAGAACATAAATCACCATGAACATTAATATCATAGAGGCTATGTTGATTTTGTTTCAACTACATGCGTAAACATGCGCCAAGTCAAGCCACTTGAATCAATGAAAGGAGGATACCATCCTATCATACTACATCATAGTCATCTCAACATTCATGTGGGCATCCAAGACAAACCATTATAAGCTCCTAGCTAATTAAGCATGGCATCAGCAACTATGATTTCTAAGTTTTCATTACAAACATGTTTTTCTCACAACAAAGCTGAATCAGGAATGATGAGCTAGTCATATTTACAAAAACAAAATAGATCCAGTTCATACCAGCTTTTCTAGGCTCGGTCACTTCATCATATATCATCATTAGTGCCTTTCACTTGCACGATCGAACGATGTGAACAATAATGAGAGTGCTCGTGCATTGGACTAAGCTGGAATCTGCAGGCAAACACAAAGGAGAAGACAAAGTAATATCGTTGTTTAACAGATAAGCAGATATGCATGCGAGAGCCACTAAACATTGTAACCATGGTCTTCTACCTAGATCCAAAGAAAAAGAAAACTATTTACACGGGAAAGCTCCCAACAAGCAAAAGAAGAAGAACAAAATCTTTTTTGGGGTTTTCTCAGACTAGACAGACACACGAAAAGAAAACGAGAAAAAGAAATAAACTAGCATGGATGAAACAGTGGCAAAGTGTGAACACCGACAAACAAAGTGAAAGCATAAGCAAGAATATAAGGTCGGTGAGAAACACGTACTCCCCCAAGCTTAGGCTTTTGGCCTAAGTTGGTCTACTCGCAAGGATGGTCCACGCGACACCCAAAATCATAATGGGGGTTGTACGGGAGCGCTGCAGCCACTGCCTGATTGGTTGCCTCACGGAGACGAGCAACCTTTGCCTCCCTCTCATGCTCCTCTGCCTCTCCTCTGGTTATGTAATATCTCCGTTTTACCTGAAAGTCAAAGAAGGCAGGAGCAGGAAGGATAATATGGAAAACACGTTGTCGGTTAAATATTAAATGGTATAGGAGGGATTCATCATCCCTCTCAAGGAACTGGTAGCGTGTCAAAGCGACGCGGTGAAGGAAAGTTGTATGGAGCGGGGGATCTCCTTCGCGGATGGGCACTCCAAGGAAATTTGCTATGCGAGTGGCATAGATCCCACCAAAGAAATCCCCTTCATTAGCATTATTATTCAGCCTCCTTGCTATTATAGCTCCCATGTTGAAACTTCTATCACCCGTTACTGCGCTCTTAAGAATACTAAGGTCTGGTGCGCAGAGGTAACAATGATCAATCTTGCCATTAATGCATCTGCCTATGAAGAGGGCAAAGTAATGCAAGGTAGGAAAATGAATACTCCCCATGGTAGCTTGCGTAATATCTCTAGTTTCTCCAACATTTATACTAGAGAAAAAGTCTCTAACCGAAGATTTAGGAGGATCATTGAGACTACCCCAAATAGGTATCTTGCAAATTCTATTGAAATCCTCTAAATCCATGGTATACGATTTGTCATAAGATCAAACAGTATAGATGTATCACGGCCAGCTGAAAATCTGAATCTACGAACAAAAGAGGCAGTGAGAGTAACATACTGTTCACATTTATCGGAGATGAATTCTTCGAGTCCGACATTGTGAACAAGTGTATCAAACTCGTCTTTGAAACCTGCCTCAATCATGAATTCATCAGAAGGCCATTCCCATGGTTGTACCAGTGTGTTCCTCGGCTGGTAAGGATGAGGCTCCCGAATCGCAAGACGGGGACCTCTCTTGCTTGGGGAACTACCGTGATAGTTTCTCCTGAACATCTTCCTTTTCTGAAATTTTCAGTGACCCAAAGGAAAAGTGAATAAGGCTCAACTAAACTCGTAGGAATTACTCCCACAAGTGCCTAGAGGCCATATTACGCATGAAAACTACTTGGGACCAGCTAAAATTAGCATGCAAAGCTCAAGAATAGGGTCACCAAGGCAGCAAAAATACGCGAAGTATAAGGCATTAGAGCAAAAACTAATTGGACCAATGGAGGAGTCACTTACCAAGGAGTAATTTCCCCAAACAGTTCGGAGAATGGTGCTTTAAGCAAGGAGATCGAAAATCCCACCAAGAGGAGCAAGAACACGGGTGTTGCGAAACAATTTTTTCTGGAGGTAGGAGAAGTGGATGAGAGCTAGAATGAGTGGATGGGGTGCATGTGGGCCCCACAAGCCTGCCAGGCCCGGTCAGGGGGGTGGTCGGGCCTCCTGGGCTTGTGGCCCACTAGCGCATCCCCCAGACTAGCTCTTCGTCTCAGTATTTTTCAAAAATTCCGGAAAAAACCATACTTGATATTCAGGACGTTCGGAGAACTTTTATTTTTGGGGTACTTTTCTACGGGATGCTAAAACAGAAAACTGGGAAAATGAAACTAAACCTATCATTTTTCTTCTAAGCAACCAAAGGTGAAAGCTTGGAACAGAGGTTTGTGACTCCTCGATTCATCCATCTCATGGTCATCGAAAGAAATCCATCAATGAAGTTGATCAAGTCTCCTTGACAAACTTTTTTGAATCGCAAAAGAGAACGGAGAATTTTCTAATAGTCACTAGGTTACCTCAATGGAGATGTGTATCTCCCCAACAAGCAAATCATACTTCATCTTGACAGGAGGTATAGGGCATTCAAAGCTCCCAATAAGAATCGATGAAGTTTTTTCGATAGCATTGATGCAATGTACTCGATATTGTTTCTTCGGAAGTGCACCGTATGCTCATTACCGTTGACATGGAAAGTGACATTGCCTTTGTTGCAATCTATAACAGCCCCTGCAGCGTTTAAAAGGGGTCTTCCAAGGATGACCGCCATGTCATCGTCCTCGGGAATATCCAGGATAACAAAGTCCGTTAAAATAGTAACATTAGCAACCACAACAGGCACATCCTCGCAAATGCTGATAGGGAAAGCAGTTGATTTGTCGGCCATTTGCAGAGAGATTTCAGTGGGTGTCAACTTATCCAGTTCAAGTCTACGATAAAGAGAGAGAGGCATAACACTAACACCGGCTCCAAGGTCGCATAAAGCAGTTCTAACGTAGTTACCTTTAATGGAGCAAGGTATAGTGGGCACTCCGGGATCACCTAGTTTCTTAGGAGTTCCACCCTTGAAGGTATAGTTAGCAAGCATGGTGGAAATCTCAACCTCAGGTATCCTCCTCTTATTAGTAACCATATCCTTCATGTACTTAGCATATGGAGACATTTTGAGCATATCTGTCAAACGCATTTGCAGGAAGACAGGTCTAATCATTTCAACAAAGCGCTCAAAATCCTCATCATCCTTTTTCTTGGATGGTTTGGGAGGAAAGGGCATGGGTTTCTGAACCCATGGTTCCCTTTCTTTACCAAGTTTCCTAGCAGCAAAGTCATTCTTATCGTATCTCCTAGCCTTATGCTGTGGGTTATCAAGATCAACAGGTTCAATCTCCACATCCTTATCATTGCTAGGTTGAGCATCAACATGAACATCACTATTGATATTATCATTAGGCTCATGTTCATCACCAGATTGTGCTTCATCATCAAAGACAGAGACATTGTTTGGATTCACAGGTGTATCAGCATCTGGGTTACTAGCGTGCAAGTTCCTATCATCTCTCTTCTTTCTAGGATGACTAGGTGCATCAGTGCTAACTCCTTGAGAATCTTGTTCAATTCTCTTTGGATGACCCTCAGGATACAAAGGTTCCCGAGTCATTCTACCGCCTCTAGTGAAGACTCTGATAGAATTGTCATTCAACTCATTGAGCAAGTCATTCTGAGCTTTAAGTACTTGTTCTACCTGACATTTCTGTCCACACAAGCACTTAAATGACTAAGCATACGAGCATTATGTTCCAATTGTCTGCTAACATAATCGTTGAAACTCTGTTGTTTGGCAACAAAGTTATCTAATTCATCCACGCATAGGCTAGCAGGTTTATCAAAAGGAATATCACTCTCATCAAACCTACGCGGAGAATTTACTTCTACTACCTGTATCGGGTTATCGAGACCATGGGTCTCTTCGATAGGTGGTAGATTTTTGACATCTTCAGATTTAATGCATTTATCTTTCATAGATTTCTTAGCTTCTTGCATATCTTCACGACTAAGGAATAGAATACCTCTTTTCTTCGGAGTTGGCTTAGGAGGTGGTTCGGGAATAGTCCAAGCATTCTCATTTCACAAGATATTATTCAATAGGATCTCAGCTTGTTCTACAGTTCGTTCCCTAAAAACACAACCCGCATAACTATCTAGGTGGTCTCTAGAAGCATCGGTAAGTCCATTATAGAAGATATCAAGTATTTCATTCTTCTCAAGAGGGTGATCAGGCAAAGCATTCAGTAGCTGGACAAGCCTCCCCCAAGCTTGTGGGAGACTCTCTTCTCCAGCTTGAGCAAAGTTGTATATTTCCTGCAAGGCAGCTTGCTTCTTATGGGCAGAGAAATATTTTTCAGAGAAGTAGTAGACCATATCCTGGGGGCTACGCACACAACTAGGAGCAAGAGAAGTGAACCAAGTCTTAGCATCATCCTTTATGAGAAAGGAAACAGCTTGAGGATATCGTAGTGGCGGATCTTTTCCTCACTAGTGAATAGGGTGGCTATATCGTGCAGTTTGGTAAGATGGGCTACAACCGTTTCAGACTCATAACCGTGAAAAGGATCAGATTCGACCAGAGTGATTAACTCAAGGTCGACAAAGAATTCATAATCCTTATCGGTCACAAAGATAGGCGAAGTAGCAAACTTCGGGTCGTATTTCATCCTAGCGTTCACAGATTTTTTCTTTCCACTTGAGCAGTAGTTTCTCAACATCATAGCTATCCTTACACGCAAGAAAATCCTCAGCTATCTCTCCCTCCATAACATAACACTCACGCGTATCAGGCAATTCATGTCTAGGAGAGCTAGGTCTAGCAGGCAAAATAGCAGGTTCTACTTCAATAGTATCAGCAGTTTCAGAAGTATCATCACATCTAGCAGCAACTCTAGCAATTTGTGCATCGAGGAATGCACCTAGTGGCAAAGCAGTATCAAGCATAGCATCATCAGGCAAAGCAGTATCAAGCATAGCATCATCATAAGCATCATGGGCAGCAGAAGTAGCATCATCAAGCACAGGCGACATATCAAGATTTCTAGCAGGAGGTGGTGTCGCAAACTTACTCATAACTGAAGGTGAATCAAGTGCAGAGCTAGATGGCAGTTCCTTACGTGTCCTCGTAGTGGAGGGCAAGACTTTAGTTCTTGGATCTATTGGATTCCTCATAGTGACCAGCAGACGTAAATCCCAAGTGACTCAGAGAATATAACCGTGCCTCCCCGGCAACGGCGCCAGAAAAAGGTCTTGATAACCCACAAGTATAGGGGATCGCAACAGTTTTCGAGGGTAGAGTATTCAACCCAAATTTATTGATTCGACTCAAGGGGAAGCCAAAGAATATTCTCAAGTATTAGCAGTTGAGTTGTCAATTCAACCACACCTGAAAGATTTAGTATCTGCAACAAAGTATCAGTAGCAAAGTAGTATGATAGCAGCAGTAGCAACAGTAACCAGTAGCAGCAGTGACAGCAGTAGCGGCAAAGTAACAGTAGCAGTAGTGACAGCAGTAGAGGCAAAGTAACGTATCAAGGACCAGTAGGAAAAACTCGTAGGCATTGGATCGGTGATGGATGATTATGCCGGATGCTATTCATCGTGCAATAGTTATAACACGGAGAGATATGTAACTAGCTCCAGTTCGTCAATCTAATGTAGGCATGTATTTCGTATGTAGTCATACGTGCTTAGGGAAAAGAACTTGCATGGCAACTATTGTCCATCCCTCCTGTGGCAGCGGGGTCCTATGGTGACTACAACTTGCAAGATAGGATCTAAAACACACATATATTGGTGACAACATAATAGGTTCAGATCTGAAATCATGGCACTCGGGCCCTAGTGACAAGCATTAAGCATGGCAAAGTAGTAGCAACATCAATCTCAGAACATAGTGGACACTAGGGATCAATCCCCGTCAAAACTAACTCGATTACATGATAGATCTCATCCAACCCATCACCGTCAAGCAAGCCTACGATGAGATTACTCACGAACGGTGAGGAGCATCATGGAATTGGTGATGAAGGAAGGTTGGTGATGACGATGGTGATGATCTCCCCTCTCCGGAGCCCAAAACGGACTCCAGATCTGCCCTCCAAAGGAAGAACAGGAGGTGGAGGCGCCTCCGTATCATAAAACGCAATGAACTCTTCTCCTTGATTTTTTTACGGACGAAAGAGGATATATAGAGCTGGAATTGGGGGCGGGGAGCCCCGAGGGGCTCACAAGCCTGTCAGGCCCGGCCTGGGGGGGGGCAGTCCTGGTGGGCTTGTGAGCTCCTTGCTCCGTCCCTCCAGTTGATTCTTGCACCAGTATTTTTTATATATTCCACAAAAAATCCTCGTAGATTTCCAGGTCATTCCGAGAACTTTTATTTCTGCGCAAAAGCAACACCATGGCAATTCTGCTAAAAACAGCGTCAGTCCGGGTTAGTTCCATTCAAATCATGCAAATTAGAGACCAAAACAAGGGCAAAAAGAGTTTGGAAAATTAGATACAACGGAGACGTATCAGTACACTACCAGAGGCATTTCCTATAGAGTCATCATCGTTCTGAGCTTTGAGCTGTGAGTAAATAAAAGTGTGATGATCATCATTATTAGAGCATTGTCCCATGTTAGGAAAAAAAAGAGGCCAAAGAGCCAAATAAAAAAAGGGAGCGAAAAAAAGAGGCCCAAGAGCCCAAATAAAAAAATGAGAGAGAAAAAGAGAGAAGGGACAATGCTACTATCTATTTCCACACTTGTGCTTCATAATAGCACCATGTTCTTCATGATTGAGAGCCTCTCGTTTCGTCACCACCATATGCTAGTGGGAATCTTTATTATATAACTTTGCTTGTATATTCCAATGATGGGCTTCCTAAAATTGCCCTAGGTCTTCGTGAGCAAGCAAGTTGGATGCACACCCACTAGTTCTCCTTTTGAGCTTTCACATACTTATAGCTCTAGTGCATCCTTTGTATGGCAATACCTACTCATTCACATTGATATCTATTAATGGGCATCTCCATAGCCCTTTGATACGCCGAGTCAATGTGACCATCTCCTCCTTTTTTTTGTCTCACAGCCACCACTACACTCTATTCCACCTACATTGCTATATCCATGGCTCACGCTCATGTATTGCGTGATAGTTATAAAAAGTTTGAGAAAGTAAGAGTGCGAAAACAATTAGTTGGCCAATACCGGGGTTGTGCATGATTTACATTAGTTGTGTGAGGATGATGGAGCATAGCCAGACTATATGATTTTGTAGGGATAACTTTCCTTGGCCTTGTTATTTTGAAAGTTCATGATTACCTTGCTAGTTTGCTTGAAGTATTTTTTTTTCATGTCAATAGCAAACTATTGTTTTGAATCTTACGGATCTGAACATTCATGTCACATGAAATAAGTTACAAAGGACAACTATGCTGGGAAGCATTCCACATCAAAAATTCAGTCTTTATCACTTCCCTACTCGAGGACGAGCAGGAGTTAAGCTTGGGGATGCTTGATACATCTCCAACGTATCTATAATTTTTTATGGTTTCATGCTTTTATCTTGTCAAACTTTGGATGTTTTGTATGCCTTCTATATCTTTTGTGGGACTAACTTATTAACTCAGTGCTAAGTGCCAGTTCCTATTTTTCCGTGTTTTTGACCCTTTTCAGATGAGGATTTGAAACGGAGTCCAAACGGAACAAAACTTCCAAAAAGGTTTTCGCCTATATATTCCCAAAAATTCCAGAAAAATCAGGAGATCATCGAAAGTACTTTTCGGCCAACGCAAGCTTCTGTCTCTGCAAGATCCCATCTGGGGCATGCTCTGGTGCCCTGCCGGAGGGGGGTTCGGATACAGAGTGCTTCTTCATCAACACCATGACCTCTCCGATGATGCGTGAGTAGTTCACCATAGACCTACGGGTCCATAGCTAGTAGCTAGATGGCTTCTTCTCTCTCTTGGATCTTCAATACAAAGTTCTCCATGATTTTCATGGAGATCTATCCGATGTAATCTTATTTTGCGGTGTGTTTGTCAAGATCCGATGAATTGTGGATTTATGATAAGATTATCTATGAATCTTATTTGAGTTTCTTCTGATCTCTTATATGCATGATTTCATATCCTTGCAATTCTCTTCGAGTTGTGGGTTTTGTCTCGCCAACTTGATCTATGATTCTTGCAATGGGAGAAGTGCTTGGTTTTGGGTTCATACCGTGCGGTGACCTCACCCAGTGACAGAAGGGGTAGCGAGGCACGCATCGTGTGTTGGGGAACGTCGCATGGGAAACAAAAAATTTCCTACGCGCACGAAGACCTATCATGGTGATGTCCATCTACGAGAGGGGATGAGTGATCTACGCTTGTAGACCGTACAGCAGAAGCGTTTAGTGAACGCGGTTGATGTAGTGGAACGTCCTCACGTCCCTCGATCCGCCCCGCGAACAATCCCGCGATCAGTCCCACGATCTAGTACCGAACGGACGGCACCTCCGCGTTCAGCACACGTACAGCTCGACGATGATCTCGGCCTTCTGGATCCAGCAAGAGAGACGGAGAGGTAGAAGAGTTCTCCGGAAGCGTGACGGCACTCCAGAGGTTGGTGATGACCTTGTCTCAGCAGGCTCCGCCCGAGCTCCGCAGAAATGCGATCTAGAGGAAAAACCGTGGAGGTATGTGGTTGGGCTGCCGTGGAAAAGTCGTCTCAAATCAGCCCTAAAACCTCCGTATATATAGGTGGGAGGGAGGGGACCTTGCCTTGGGCCCCAAGGGGGTCGGCCGAGTCCAAGGGGGAAGGCTCCCCCCCCAAACCGAGTTGGACTTGGTTTGGTGGGTGGGAGTCCTTCCTTCCCTTCCCACATCCTTTTTTTTCTCTTTGATTTTCTTTCCTAGGCGCATATGGCCCTTTTGGGCTGCCCCACCAGCCCACTAAGGGCTGGTGCGCCACCCTCAAGGCCTATGGGCTTCCCCGGGGTGGGTTCCCCCCCCCCCCCCCCCCCGGTGAACTCCCGGAACCCATTCGTCATTCCCGGTACATTCCCGGTAACTCCGAAAACCTTCCGGTAATCAAATGAGGTCATCCTATATATCAATCTTCGTTTCCGTACCATTACGGAAACCCTCGTGACGTCCGTGATCTCATCCGGGACTCCGAACAACATTCGGTAACCAACCATATAACTCAAATACGCATAAAAAACGTCGAACCTTAAGTGTGCAGACCCTGCGGGTTCGAGAACTATGTAGACATGACCCGAGAGACTCCTCGGTCAATATCCAATAGCGGGACCTGGATGCCCATATTAGATCCTACATATTCTACGAAGATCTTATCGTTTGAACCTCAGTGCCAAGGATTCATATAATCCCGTATGTCATTCCCTTTGTCCTTCGGTATGTTCCTTGCCCGAGATTCGATCGTCAGTATCCGCATACCTATTTCAATCTCGTTTACCGGCAAGTCTCTTTACTCGTTCCGTAATACAAGATCCCGCAACTTACAATAAGTTACATTGCTTGCAAGGCTTGTGTGTGATGTTGTATTACCGAGTGGGCCCCGAGATACCTCTCCGTCACACGGAGTGACAAATCCCAGTCTTGATCCATACTAACTCAACTAACACCTTCGGAGATACCTGTAGAGCATCTTTATAGTCACCCAGTTATGTTGCGACGTTTGATACACACAAAGCATTCCTCCGGTGTCAGTGAGTTATATGATCTCATGGTCATAGGAATAAATACTTGACACGCAGAAAACAGTAGCAACAAAATGACACGATCAACATGCTACGTCTATTAGTTTGGGTCTAGTCCATCACGTGATTCTCCTAATGACGTGATCCAGTTATCAAGCAACAACACCTTGTTCATAATCAGAAGACACTGACTATCTTTGATCAACTGGCTAGCCAACTAGAGGCTTGCTAGGGACGGTGTTTTGTCTATGTATCCACACATGTAAATGAGTCTTCATTCAATACAAGTATTGCATGGATAATAAACGATTATCTTGATACAGGAATTATAATAATAACTATATGTATTATTGCCTCTAGGGCATAATTCCAACAGTCTCCCACTTGCACTAGAGTCAATAATCTAGCCCTCACATCATCATGCGAATTACATTGTAATAAATCTAACACCCATACAGTTCTGGTGTTGATCATGCTTTGGCCGTGGAAGAGGTTTAGTCAGCGGGTCTGCTACATTCATATCCGTGTGCACTTTGCATATATTTACGTCCTCTCCCTTGACGTAGTCGCAGATGAGGTTGAAGCGTCGTTTGATGTGTCTGGTCTTCTTGTGAAACCGTGGTTCCTTTGCTAAGGCAATGGCACCCGTGTTGTCACAGAACAAGGTTATTGGATTCAGTGCGCTTGGCACCACTCCAAGATCCGTCATGAACTGCTTCATCCAGACACCCTCCTTAGGCGCCTCCGAGGCAGCCATGTATTCCGCTTCACATGTAGAATCTGCTACGACGCTTTGCTTGGAACTGCACCAGCTTACCGCACCCCCATTAAGAATAAATACGTATCCGGTTTGCGACTTAGAGTCGTCCGGATCTGTGTCAAAGCTTGCATCGACGTAACCTTTTACGGCGAGATCTTCGTCACCTCCATACACGAGAAACATCTCCTTAGTCCTTTTCAGGTACTTCAGGATATTCTTGACCGCTGTCCAGTGATCCACTCCTGGATTACTCTGGAACCTACCCGCCATACTTATGGCCAGGCTAACATCCGGTCTAGTGCACAGCATTGCATACATGATAGAACCTATGGCTGAAGCATAGGGGACAGAGCGCATATGCTCTCTATCTTCATCAGTTGCTGGGCACTGAGTCTTACTCAATTTCGTACCTTGTAAAACTGGCAAGAACCCTTTCTTGCACTGTTCCATTTTGAACCTCTTCAAAACTTTATCAAGGTATGTGCTTTGTGAAAGTCCTATCAGGCGTTTTGATCTATCCCTATAGATCTTAATGCCTAGAATGTAAGCAGCTTCTCCTAGGTCCTTCATAGAGAAACTTTTATTCAAGTAATCCTTTATGCTCTCCAAAAACTCCACGTTGTTTCCAATCAGCAATATGTCATCCACATATAATATTAGAAACGCCACAGAGCTCCCACTCACTTTCTTGTAAATACAAGATTCTCCAACCACTTGTATAAACCCAAATGCTTTGATCACCTCATCAAAGCGTTTGTTCCAACTCCGAGATGCTTGCACCAGTCCCTAAATGGATCGCTGGAGCTTGCACACCTTGTTAGCATTCTTAGGATCGACAAAACCTTCGGGTTGTATCATATACAACTCTTCCTTAAGGAAACCGTTAAGGAACGCCGTTTTGACATCCATCTGCGAGATTTCATAATCGAAAAATGCAGCTATTGCTAACATGATTCTGATGGACTTAAGCATCGGTACGGGCGAGAATGTCTCATCGTAGTCAACTCCTTGAACTTGTGAAAAACCCTTTGCCACAAGTCGAGCTTTATAAACGGTCACATTGCCGTCAGCGTCCGTCTTCCTCTTAAAGATCCATTTGTCCTGAATAGCCTTGCGGCCCTCAGGTAGTACTTCCAAAGTCCACACTTTGTTCTCATACATGGATCCTATCTCAGACTTCATGGCTTCTAGCCATTTGTTGGAATCTGGGCCCACCATTGCTTCTTCATAATTTGCAGGTTCATTGTTGTCTAACAACATGATTGATAAGACGGGATTACCGTACCACTCTGGAGCAGCACGTGGTCTCGTCGACCTGCGTGGTTCGACAGAAACTTGAACCGGAGTTTCATAATCATCATCATTAACTTCCTCCTCAACCGGCGTCGCAATGACAAAGGTTTCCCCTTGCCCTGCGCCACCATCCAGAGGGATGAGAGGTTCGACAACCTCCTCAAGTTCTATCTTCCTCCCACTCAATTCTCTCGAGAGAAACTCCTTCTCCAGAAAAGCTCCGTTTTTAGCAACAAACACTTTGCCCTCGGATTTGAGATAGAAGGTGTACCCAACTGTCTCTTTTGGGTAACCTATGAAGACGCACTTTTCCGCTTTGGGTTCCAGCTTTTCAGGCTGAAGCTTTTTGACATAAGCATCACATCCCCAAACTTTAAGAAACGACAACTTTGGCCTTTTGCCATACCACAGTTCGTATGGTGTCGTCTCAACGGATTTTGATGGTGCCCTATTTAAAGTGAATGCAGCTGTTTCTAATGCATAACCCCAAAAAGATAACGGCAAATCGGTAAGACATCATAGATCGCACCATCTCTAATAAAGTATGATTAGTACGTTTGGACACACCATTACGCTGTGGTGTTCCAGACGGTGTCAACTGTGAAACAATTCCACATTGTCTTAAGTGAGCACCAAACTCGTAACTCAGATATTCACCCCCACGATCAGACCGTAGGAACTTGATCTTCTTGTTATGATGATTTTCCACTTCACTCTGAAATTGCTTGAACTTTTCAAATGTTTCGGACTTGTGCTTCATCAAGTAGACATAACCATATCTACTCAAATCGTCAGTGAAGGTGAGAAAATAACGATATCTGCCGAGCGCCTCTACTCTCATCGGACCACACACATCGGTATGTATGATTTCCAACAAGTCACTTGCACGCTCCATAGTTCCGGAGAATGGAGTCTTAGTCATCTTGCCCATGAGGCATGGTTCGCACGTGTCAAGTGACTCCAAAAGTCCATCAGCATGGAGTTTCTTCATGCACTTTACACCAATATGACCTAAGCGGCAGTGCCACAAAAATATGGCGCTATCATTGTTAACTCTAACTCTTTTGGTCTCAATGTTATGTATATGTGTATCGCTATCAAGATTCAATATGAACAATCCTCTCACATTAGGTGCATGACCATAAAAGATGTTACTCATAGAAATAGAACAACCATTATTCTGTGACTTAAAAGAGTAACCGTCTTGCATTAAACAAGATCCAGATATAATGTTCATGCTCAACATAGGCACTAAATAACAATGATTTAAGTTCATCACTAATCCTGATGGTAACTGAAGTGAAACTGTGCCGACGGCGATTGCCTCAACCTTGGAACCATTTCCTACGCGCATCGTCACTTCATCTTTCGCCAGCCTTCGTCTATTCCGCAGTTCCTGTTTCGAGTTGCAAATATGAGCAACAGAACCGGTATCGAATACCCAGGCACTACTACGAGAGCCGGTTAAGTACACATCAATAACATGTATATCAAATATACCTGATTTTTCTTTGGCCGCCTTCTTATCAGCCAGATACTTGGGGCAGTTGCGCTTCCAGTGACCCATACCCTTGCAATAGTAGCACTCTGTTTCAGGCTTAGGTCCAGCTTTGGGTTTCTTCGTCGGATTGGCAACAGGCTTGCCTCTCTTCTTTGAATTACCCTTCTTGCCTTTGCCGTTTCTCTTGAAACTAGTGGTCTTATTCACCATCAACACTTGATGTTCTTTACGGAGTTCAGACTCTGCGACTTTCAGCATCGCAAACAACTCGTCGGGTGACTTGTTCATCCCTTGCATGTTGTAGTTCAACACAAAGCCTTTATTGCTTGGCGGCAGTGATTGAAGAATTCTGTCAGTGATAGCCTCTTGCGGGAGTTCAATCCCCAGCTCAGCTAGACAGTTTGAGTACCCAGACATTTTGAGCACATGTTCACTCACAGACGAGTTCTCCTCCATTTTCAAGCATAGAATTTATCGGAGGTCTCATACCTCTCGATCCGGGCGTTCTTCTGAAAGATGAACATCAACTCCTGGAACATCTCAAATGCTCCATGACGCTCAAAGCGACGTTGAAGTCCCGGTTCTAAGCCATACAAAACTGCACATTGAACTACTGAGTAGTCCTCCTTACGTGCTAACCAAGCGTTCTTAACATCCTGATCAGCCGTAGCGGGTGGTTCATCTCCTAGCGCAGCATTAAGGACATAATCCTTCTTCCCAGCTTGTAAGATTAGCTTAAGATTACGAGCCCAGTCTACAAAGTTGCTTCCATCATCTTTCAACTTAGCTTTCTCTAGGAACGTATTAAAATTCAGGGTGACAGTCGCGTGAGCCATGATCTACAACACAAATATATTCAAAGTGGACTTAGACTATGTTCAAGATAATTAGAGTTTAACTTAATCAAATTATTTGCTAAACTCCCACTCAAAAAGTACATCTCTCTAGTCATTTGAGTGGTTCATGATCCACCTACACTAGCTCAAGTCCGATCATCACGTGTGTTGAGTATAGTTTCAGTGGTAAGCATCAGTATGCTAATCATATCATCTATATGATTCATGATCGACCTGTCGGTCTCATGTGTTCCGAGGCCATGTCTGCACATGCTAGGCTCGTCAAGCTTAACCCGAGTGTTCCGCATGCGCAACTGTTTTGCACCCGTTGTATGTGAACGTTGAGTCTATCACACCCGATCATCACGTGGTGTCTCGAAACGACGAACTGTAGCAACGGTGCACAGTTGGGGAGAACACAATTTCGTCTTGAAATTTTAGTGAGAGATCACCTCATAATGCTACCGTCTTTCTAAGCAAAATAAGGTTCATAAAAGGATTAACATCACATGCAATTCATAAGTGACATGATATGGCCATCATCACGTGCTTCTTGATCTCCATCACCAAAGCACCGACACGATCTTCTTGTCACCGGCGCCACACCATGATCTCCATCAACGTGTTGCCATCGGGGTTGTCGTGCTACTCATGCTATTACTACTAAAGCTACATCCTAGCAAAATAGTAAACGCATCTGCAAGCACAAACGTTAGTATAAATACAACCCTATGGCTCCTGCCGGTTGCCGTACCATCGACGTGCAAGTCGATATTTTCTATTACAACATGATCATCTCATACATCCAATATATCACATCACATCGTTGGCCATATCACATCACAAGCATACCCTCCAAAAACAAGTTAGACGTCCTCTAATTTTGTTGTTGCATGTTTTACGTGGTGACCATGGGTATCTAGTAGGATCGCATCTTACTTACGCAAACACCACAACGAAGATATATGAGTTGCTATTTAACCTCATCCAAGGACCTCCTTGGTCAAATCTGATTCAACCAAAGTTGGAGAAACCGACACTTGCCAGTCATCTTTGAGCAACGGGGTTACTCGTAGCGATGAAACCAGTCTCTCGTAGCAAGAGAGACGGAGAGGTAGAAGAGTTCTCCAGCAGCGTGACGGCGCTCCGGAGGTTGGTGATGACCTTGTCTCAGCAGGGCTCCGCCCGAGCTCCGCAGAAACGCGATCTAGAGGAAAAACCGTGGAGGTATGTGGTCGGGCTGCCGTGGAAAAGTCGTCTCAAATCAGCCCTAAAACCTCCGTATATATAGGTGGGAGGGAGGGGACCTTGCCTTGGGGCTCAAGGAGCCCCAAGGGGGTCGGCCGAGTCCAAGGGGGAAGGCTCCCCCCCCCCAAACCGTGTTGGACTTGGTTTGGTGGGTGGGAGTCCTTCCTTCCCTTCCCACCTCCCTTTTTTTTTCTTTTCTCTTTGATTTTCTTTCCTAGGCGTATAGGGCCCTTTTGGGCTGCCCCACCAGCCCACTATGGGCTGGTGCGCCACCCTCAAGGCCTATGGGCTTCCCCGGGGTGGGTTCCCCCCCCCCCCCCCCGGTGAACTCCCGGAACCCATTCGTCATTCCCGGTACATTCCCGGTAACTCCGAAAACCTTCCGGTAATCAAATGAGGTCATCCTATATATCAATCTTTGTTTCCGGACCATTCCGGAAACCCTCGTGACGTCTATGATCTCATCCGGGACTCCGAACAACATTCGGTAACCAACCATATAACTCAAATACGCATAAAACAACGTCGAACCTTAAGTGTGCAGACCTTGCGGGTTCGAGAACTATGTGGACATGACCCGAGAGACTCCTCGGTCAATATCCAATAGCGGGACCTGGATGCCCATATTAGATCCTACATATTCTACGAAGATCTTATCGTTTGAACCTCAGTGCCAAGGATTCATATAATCCCGTATGTTATTCCCTTTGTCCTTCAGTATGTTACTTGCCCGAGATTCGATCGTCAGTATCCGCATACCTATTTCAATCTCGTTTACCGGCAAGTCTCTTTACTCGTTCCGTAATACAAGATCCCGCAACTTACAATAAGTTACATTGCTTGCAAGGCTTGTGTGTGATGTTGTATTACCGAGTGGGCCCCGAGATACCTCTCCGTCACACGGAGTGACAAATCCCAGTCTTGATCCATACTAACTCAACTAACACCTTCGGAGATACCTGTAGAGCATCTTTATAGTCACCCAGTTATGTTGCGACGTTTGATACACACAAAGCATTCCTCCGGTGTCAGTGAGTTATATGATCTCATGGTCATAGGAATAAATACTTGACACGTAGAAAACAGTAGCAACAAAATGACACGATCAACATGCTACGTCTATTAGTTTGGGTCTAGTCCATCACGTGATTCTCCTAATGACGTGATCCAGTTATCAAGCAACAACACCTTGTTCATAATCAGAAGACACTGACTATCTTTGATCAACTGGCTAGCCAACTAGAGGCTTGCTAGGGACGGTGTTTTGTCTATGTATCCACACATGTAAATGAGTCTTCATTCAATACAATTATAGCATGGATAATAAACGATTATCTTGATAGAGGAATTATAATAATAACTATATGTATTATTGCCTCTAGGGCATAATTCCAACATCGTGTTGTTGCCATCAAGGGTAAAAAGATGGGGTTTTCATCATTGGTTTGAGTTTATCCCTCTATATCATGTCATCTTGCTTAAGGCGTTACTTTGTTCGTCATGAACTCAATACACTAGATGCATGTTGGATAGCGGTCGATGTGTGGAGTAATAGTAGTAGATGCAGAAAGTATCGGTCTACTTGTCTCGGATGTGATGCCTATATGTATGATCATTGCCTTAGATATCGTCATTACTTTGCACGGTTCTATCAATTGCTCGACAGTAATTTGTTCACCCACCGTAATATTTTCTATTTTGAGAGAAGCCTCTAGCGAACACTATGCCCCCCGGGTCTACTTCACATCATATTTTTCAGTCTTACTCTTTTACTTTGTTGCACTTTTCGCCTTCAGATCTTACTTTGCAATCAATCTTGAAGGGATTGACAACCCCTTTATAGCGTTGGGTGCAAGCTCTTTTGTGTTTGCGCATGTACTTTGGACTTGACAAGATTCTCCTACTAGATTGATACCTTGGTTCTCAAACTAAGGGAAATACTTACTGCTCCTGTGCTGCATCACCCTTTCCTCTTCAAGGGAAAAACCAACGCAAGCAAGTCTCCGTCAATGTGTCAATTTCTGGCGCTGTTGTTTGAGAAGTAGCAGACAACAACTTTTGAATCTCGGTGGAACCGATATACACAACTCGGCGGCACTGAAAAGGTGGCTAACGGTCAGATGGCACAACTCGGTGACACCGACACTCAAACTCGGAAATTTCGATTTTGTGTACCGAGGCAACAGAAAGTTGGTCACCCAAACTCGGTTGCACCGACATGGTCTCGGTCGCACCGATTTGGTAGGTTTAGCTAGGGTTTTGTGTGAGATGAAACTCGTTAGTGCCGAATCTGAAAAATTGGTAGCACCGAATTTGAGTGTATGGTTTTGGATAGAATGGTTTTGTGGAAAAAATGACTAAGTATTTTTGGTGGCTATCTATGAGCATTTGAGCAGCCAGTTCATTTTAATACCTCACCCCCTTTTAATAGTATTGGCTTTCCTATGGACTCAAAAGTGATTTCTCATAAATATAAAATGAAGGTTCTTCTAGCTTGAAGCTTGGGCCAATCTTATTCCTTTCTTGCATCAAGGGGCATCTCCACATAATCCTTTAGCCAAGGCATCTTTTGAACTTTTCTGAAATATACTTGGGTAAACATATTAGTCCAATGATGCATATGTTGTGATCAATTATCAAAACCACCCTAGGGAGCAATTGTGCTTTCACCACTGTAGCCCCCCAAGAGCCAGTTTAGTACAATAGGTAGTGAACCGGGCCTTGTAAATTTCTGAAGAACCATCTGTAGCCCTCGAGGACTGGGTCATTGTATTAACAACGAGGTGGTACTTTTGTAAGCTCTTGATGATGAAAATGCCATTCCTACCCCTCAAGGACCGGGTCATTATGAGAATGATGAGACGGTACTTCTTTGATTCCTTAAGGTGTAGAAATTGTTGACCATAGCCCCCAAGGGCCGGCTTTTCTCAATTCTAAACTAAATCCAGAAGGAAGTTGGAGCTGCATCATGCTGACCTCCAACGCAGCAACTTTTGCTTTGTTATCGACCGTGATGTCAAACTCCCCTTGTGCCACATGCCTAGTTCTTACCAGCCCCTGCATCGAGTTGCAAATATGAACAACTTATCTGGTATCAAATACCCAAGAGCTACTAGGTATGTAGGCAAGGTAAACTTATCTGGTATCAAATACCCAAGAGCTACTAGGTATGTAGGCAAGGTAAATGTCTATAACATATGTAACAAGTGTACTTTTGCCTGAAAAAGCATCTCCGACCTTCTTTCCATGCTCAGCAAGCCACTTGCTACAATTCCTCTTCCAGTGACCACCTTCCTTGCAATGGAATCAAATGGTCTTTGAGTTCGGTTCGGACTTCGACTCAACGGCGTAGACAACCTTGTTCGTGCCATTTGCCTTACCATTTTTCTTGGACCAACTCTTCTTGAACTTTTGCCGAGTTCTGCACCATCAACACTTGATGCATGCCTTTCTTAATATCCTGCTCTGCCACCTTGAGCATCCCATGCAATTCAGTGAGATTCTTATCCATGGCGTGCATATGATAGTTCGAGATGAACGTCCCATAGCTAGCTGGAAGAGAACCGAGAACTGCATGAGTAGCCAGCTCATCCAAGAGTGTTAAGCCCAATCGATCCAAAGTTTGCACGTATCCGATCATCTTGATCACATGCGGGATCAGTGGATCACCTTCCTTCAGCTTACAGTCCATGAAGGATCGCCAGATGTTGAACCTTTCGGTCCTAACCTGCACCTGAAACATGCTCTTGAGACTCTTGATCATATCGAAAGCCGCAATATCTTCGAAATGTTGTTGCAAAATCGGGCTCCATACAAGCCAGCATGAGGAAGTTGGTCTCGTTCGATTCATCAACGAGTTTCAGGTAGGCATTCCTGGTTGTGGCATTAGCATCATCGACATGTACCTCTGGAAGTGGATCCTCTAGAACATGTCCCTTTTTATCGTGCTTGAGAACAATTCTCAAATTTCTATACCAGGTGGTAAAGTTTGATCCATTCAGTTTATCCTTTTCAAGACTGGATTTCAACGCAAATTTTTGAGCAGGTGGTGCCATTGATATACAACAGAAAATATGCAATCACTAAGCAATGTGTTTATGTAGAGTAATTCAAGCCTTAAACAGAACTACTCCCACTAAAGTCGGCATCCCTCCGCGAACTCTCAGTGATTCAGGGTCCGTCTAGCACGAGGTACTAGTGAGCTTTACCATCACTTCTAGCCTACTTTCCTATTCGACAACAACTCCTTGCTAATCGTATCTCTATACGACTCGTGTCGGTCGGGTAGGTATCTCATACCCCAGCTCCCAACCTTCTTTGCCACAAGGCCCAAAACCGTTTTGATAGCCTTCTCAAGTTAACCTGATGTAGCGCATGTCCGTGTCTCACACGAACCCTCCAGTTCAAGGACACATAGTAGCACCTCAATTTTGTGAGCCCACTACCACGCGTACTTGACGTGCAAAGGTGCAACATTCGAAATGGCAATATGCTTGATATTAATGAGGGATCTTTCTACCATAATAACATGCATGGAAACAAGAAGCAATATCAATCACATATAAACATAAATATGTGAAATAGTATGGATCCTTCATGAACGTCCTTTCATGGCCGGCTCCAACTCCGATGACTAGGGAGGAACTCCATCTTGTCAGTCAGTCGGAACGCCAAAACGTCGAACTTGACCTTTGTTCTCCAACTACTACAACTAGTAATGAATTTACACAGAATCACAAGTTGATGCGCAGGTCGTTATACAATATAATAACAATACTTTGGCTCCTGCCAGCTGACTATCATGATACGCGGGTGATGTTAAATTACACACATGCATCACATACACATGAGCCATACTATTCACATCAAACCTACAAAACAAACGTATGCATAGAATCACATTCTACCAGTTTGTGTGATCGTGTATGAAATATAAGGCGCTACGCACACGACGGTCCCGCAACCCGGTTAGAGGGCAAGGTTCGAAGGGGTAGCACCCGGCGTTTTCAGAAATCATAAATCGAATTTGTACTTCGATCACGCCTAATTTTCTGATCTGGCCAATCTCATCGACCATCGCGAACCCAATTTGGATTTATGTTTCACTGTTAATTACAATGGCGGAAACCGACCGGAAGAGGTAGGTTGTGTCACAATCTCATCGATTCTGTTTGACAGAAAACATAGCCTCAACAATCCTGATGTGCACTTGATCTCATCAAACATGCACATAGCCGATCTCAAGAACGACAACAGATCTCATCTACCGCCTCCACATATCAAATATGCATCCGATCTAAAACCAAAGCCTATAGCCGAGACTCTGGTACCATTGTTGGGTTCTACCGTACGTGCATCGCATGCAAATTAAAATTTTCCTACACGGAGAACAACCAAGAACATGCTACGGAGATGGATCACAGATCGTTACCACTTGATGCATAGTGTCGTGCAACGGAAGTAGATTTGGGGCAGCATGCCCGTGTGGTCCTTCTCCTCCTTGTTCGATCTTCCTCGAATAGCCAGTCGTCAGATCCTCTCACTCGAACAACCAGTTGCTGGATCCAACATACAGGTTCACCGAAGCGGCGCAAGTGCACCGCCTCTAACGGTATCTACGCGTGTAGGAGGAACACCGTGCGGCGGACTGCTAGGTCCGATCACATAGTCAGCGATGGGCGGAGGTGGCTAGTTGCAACACATGCAAAACCTTGATGATGGTGTCAGAGCGGTCAACCAAATGAGTGTGCCACACCTCCACTATATATAGGCATCTGACACGGGCTCAACTCTTGGCCTTGCATGGATCCTAAAGCCCATGTGTTCCTCCCCCTAAGCGCGCGACCCCTTAGGTTCTCATTCTCTTGGTAGCGAGTCAGATCACACCTGACTCAGCTAGTCGATAGCGGCCTCTAGCAAACCGTGTCAACTCCAATTATCTAATGAAGCTAGTTAGGCAAACATGTACTTCATACTTCCGTTCCCTTTGCCACACGATATATGCTGTCGTGCTCAAGGCGACATGGTCATCCTTGTTGCAGCACGGCCTCTTTCTCGTTCCGGTGAATCCGACCAACAATTCGGATTATCTCATAATTCTCATCGCATGGCCATGTGTATCTAGGTCGGATCACCTGAAGGGCCAAGAGTATATATCTCCTGATCGGAGGGGGCAAATCCCATCATGCTCGACCATGTCTCGCAACATGGGTCTTGACAAGCCCGAAACCTACCTTTGTAACTACCCAGTCATGAAGTAGCGTTTGGTCGGCCCAAAGCAGGTGTGTCACCATCTCGAGTACATGCACCAGCTCAGGTCTTAGCACATAGAACATATGTTGTACTAGAGACTCATAGATGACCTATCGTTGCGTCTCATAGTTGGGTCTGTCCAACTCAGACCTTATCTCGACTCGGATTTGACTACGTCGAATCCGACCAGATCTTTCCGAGTCCATATTATCCGGCTAGCATCCAATGCTACATGGTGAGTGAGACCGAACCATCCACCGTATCATATGCTAGTCTAATTGGTTGCGCGTCCATACTATCCTTTTGACCAGGAACCATTTAGGATAATCATCATACAATTTATAGTCTCACAAACAAGTCACGTACTTGTTAATATACATCATTGATAATGTTCAAGGACTATCTTTATTCATAAACACATAGGATTTTTTTTGAGAAAACGCAAAGAGCCTTGTGTTTCTTTGTATTGAAAAGAAGGGGAATTACAACCTCCTAAGAGGCGATTACAGCAAGGTTACAAGGGGTTTAGTGGACATCCCAGGATGGGGGCAAGACTATCCTAAGCCCTTTGTCCCCGGCTCTAGCCCAACACCTCATCTCATCTTTGATCCTATCCGAGAGCTCGGCGAGCGACAGAGTAATATGATCGAATACACACCCATTCCTATGTTTCCAGATCATCCAGGGCAACAGTAGCGTGGCGGACCTCAGCGCCTTGCGGAGCGACGGCGGTGTGGCATCCCTCTCCCTCATCCACCAGTCCTGGATGGAGGCATCATGCTCCGGCGTAGGGGCCGGAAGGCGCAGCCAGGAAAGGGCCTCGTGCCAGGCTTGCCGCGCGAAGGGGAAGGTGAGTAGCAGGTGTCGGATGGTCTCCGGCTCCTGGTCGCAAAGCAGGCAGCGAGTGTGATGGGGGAGGCCTCGACGAGCGAGTCTGTCCGCGGTCCAGCATCGGTCCAGGTTCGCAAGCCAGTGAAAGAACTTGACCTTCGGCGGAGCCCATCCCTTCCAGATGAGCTACCAAGAATGGCATGTCAAAGATCCATGGAAGGTTGCCTGATAGCAGGACGTCGCCGAGTAGACACCGTTGGCCGTCCATTTCCAAACGAGCTTGTCCGGCTCAGCGGACGGTATAGTGTGCGTCACAAGCTGCCATGTCGTCAGGTATTGGCCGATCTCTTCCAGCCCCACTATGTCGTGAATGTCTCGTGCCCACGCATTGCCGGCGATGCCTTCCGCCACCGTCCGCGCTCTTCTCCTGTTCTTTGGAATGCAAAGGTAAAGCAGGGGGTGCTATCTCACGAATAGACTGCCCGTGCAGCCAGCGGTCTTCCCAGAATAGCGTCGTGTGACCATCGCCTACCACCATGAAGGTGGAGGCGTAGAAAAGGCCGAGCTCCTCATGGGAGAACTGTAGGTCGAGGCCTTGCCAAGCTCGGTCGGCGTTCTTCCTCGATAGCCAGAGCCACCGCAGTCTGAGCGCGAGCCCCGTGCTCTCAAGATCTCGGATGCCCAGCCCGCCATATGCGAGTGGCCGGCTGACCGCGCGCCAGTTCATGTGGCAGTGTCCTCTGAGCGCCCCCGCGCGACCAGCCCCAGAGGAAGGCACGCTGGATCTTCTCTAGTTGCTTCAGAGTCTTCTTCAGGGGCGCTAAGGCAAGCATATGGTGGGTTGGAATCGCGCTGAGGACCGATTTAACCAGTGCCAGCCGCCCGGCCTTGTTCATGAGCCATGCTTTCCATGTCGGGAGGCGGCCTGCCACAGCATCGACCAGCGGCTGCAACTGTGCCGCACAGGGTCGGCGGGTGGTGAGTGGTATGCCTAGGTAGGTGATGGGCAGATCCGCCGACTGGCAGCCCAGCGCTTCCAGCAAGGCGGCGATATCCTCGTCGCCATGCAGGGTCGTGGCCGAGCTCTTGCCGTAGTTGACCTGCAGGCCCGATGAGGTCTCGAAGATGCTTAGAATGCTCTTCACAACGAGAACCTCATCCATCTCAACATGGAAAAACAACATCACGTCGTCGGCATATAGGGAAATGGCCGGGAAGTTGCGGCGGGGGTGCAGGCATTGAAGGATGCCGGTCTGGAGTGCCCAGTGCATGAGGCGGGCAAGCGCGTCGACAGCCAGGACAAATAACTATGGCGATGTGGAGTCCCCTTGGCGCAGCCCGCGACGGTGCCAGATCGGGGGGCCAGGCACTCAATTGAGCATGACTCGAGTGCTGGCCGAAGATAAGAGAATGGCCAGCCATTCTCTGAACCTGTCCCCGAACCCATATTGGTGCGGAACCTTGGAGAGGAACGGCTAGGATATGGAGTCGAAAGCCTGCGTGAGATCAAGCTTGAGCATAATGCACGACGCGCCCAGGTGATGTTGCATCCGGAGAGACTGTCGGACGAGCATGAAGTTGTCGTGGAGCGAGCGTCCGACAATGAAGGTGTTCTGGTTGCGGCTGACCAGGCTATCCAGCTTAGGAGCGATGCATAGCGACAGAACCTTCGCGAATATTTTGGCCACAATGTGAATCAGGCAAATCGGCCGGCAGTTGCCCACCTTGTGGGCATCCGCACGCTTCGGCAGCAGGGCGAGCAGGGCTTGGTTGAGCTTACCAAACCCTCTCCCACGTAGCATGTATAGCCGCTCAAAGACGTCCAGGATGTCTTGCCTGATTATGCCCCAGCACGCACGCAGGAATTCGGCGGTCAACCCGTCTGGCCCTGGTGCCTTGTGCACCCGCATGCGTCGCACCGCAGCCCAGATCTCCTTAGGGGTGAAAAGCGCCTCCAGGCTGCCAAGGTCACCGGGCGCGATGAGCTGCTCAAGGTCAAGCGTGTGCGCCCGGTCCACGGTAGTGCCCAGCAGCCCGTCCAAGTGTGCGAATGCCGCGTGGGCCATCTCCTCGTGATCACAGAGCACATGCCCGTCGACTAAGAGGCTGTGCACGCGATTCTTCTGACACCGGAACGTGCACTGTCTGTGGAAGAAGCTCGTATTCGCATCGCCCTCGGCGAGAATGGAGATGAGGGCGCGCTGCCGCGCAATAGTGCGCTCAAGGGAGGCCAGCCCAAGGTAAGCCAACTTGAGCTGCTTGCGCAGCCATTCTTCCGACGGAGTGAGCGGGCGGCTCTCCATCGCGTGGTCGAAGCGCGCGATCAGCTCACAAGAAATGGTCAGCTTGTCCCGGACATTGCCCGAGGACCTAGCACTCTAGCTCGTAAGGGCGCGGGCAGTGGCCTGTAGGCGTCGGACCAGCCGCTGGAAGGGGTCGGGGTCATGCACGGAGCTCCAGACCGTGGCGACAGTGTCGTGGAATCCGTCGAGGCGAAGCCAGAAATCCTCGAAGCGGAAGCGCCTGTGGGCCACAGGCAAGGGGGAGCAATCCAGCAACAGCGGGCACTGATCGGACACGACGGACGCAAGGCAGCGGAGGTGGCATTCCCTGTGGTAGTCCTCCCACTCCGCGGTGCATAGAACTCGATCGAGGTGCACGAGCGTCGGCAGCGACTACTCATTAGACCAGGTGAAGCGGCGCCCATTTAGGTATACCTCATTCAGGGCAAGATCATTGATGGCGCGCTGGAATCTTCCCATCATGCGGTGATTCAAGGTACCAGAGCTCT
Source organism: Hordeum vulgare subsp. vulgare (assembly GCF_904849725.1). Lineage (NCBI taxonomy): Eukaryota > Viridiplantae > Streptophyta > Magnoliopsida > Poales > Poaceae > Hordeum > Hordeum vulgare. The sequence continues at coordinate 457,791,809 of NC_058522.1, forward strand.
TGTCAGCATCACGGTAGATGAGGTTAGAGTCACTGCAGAGCAACCAAGGACCCGGGCAGGCAGCGCGAATGTCCCGCAACTCTTGCAAGAACATCAGCTTATCGGGGTCACTTTGGGGGCCATACACCGTGGTTAGCCACCACGGGGCGCCGCTGGGCACGCACACCTTTACCGTGATCGCGTTTTGGGTGAATAGGGAGTCGGGGATGGTGACTGATACGTCCATTTTGCATCATGCTTTCATGTTGATATTTATTGCTTTTTGGGCTGTTATATTACTTGTGGTACCATATTTATGCCTTTTCTCTCTTATTTTGCAAGGATTATTTGAAGAGGGAGAATTCAGGCAGCTGGAATTCTGGACTGGAAAAGGAGCAAATCCTAGTCCACAATTCTACACATCTCCAAATGCCCTGAAAATTTACGTGGATTTTTTCTGGAATATATTAAAAATATTGGGCGAAAGAACTACCGGAGGGGGGCCACCAGGGCCCCACAAGCCCCCACTCCGCCACCACCCACCCTGGTGGCGGTGGGCAATCTTGTGGGCTGCCTGAAGGCCCACTAGCCCCCCTCTTTTGCTATATGATGCGTCCTGACCTGGAAAAAATCATACGGGAGCTTTTTCGTGGTTTCGCCGCCGCCACGGGGCGGGACTTGAGCAGATCCAATCTAGAGCTCCGGCAGGACAATCCTGTCGGGGAAATTTCCCTCCCGGAGGGGGGAATCTTCGCCATCGTCATCACCAACACTCCTCTCGTCGGAGGGGAGGCATCTTCATCAACATCATCTCCTCTCCAATCCCTAGTTCATCTCTTGTAACCAATCTCCATCTCGCAACTCCGATTGGTACTTGTAAGGTTGCTAGTAGTGTTGATTACTCTTTGTAGTTGATGCTTGTTGGATTATTTGGTGGAAGAGTTTATGTTCAGATCCTTGATGCTATTCATTACACCTCTGGTCATGATTATGATTATGTCTTGTGAGTAGTTACTTTTGTTCCTGAGGACATGGGATAAGTCATGCTGATAATAGTCATGTGAATTTGATATTCGTTCGGTATTTTGATATGATGTATGTTGTTTTTCCTCTAGTGGTGTTATGTGAACGTCGACTACATAAAACTTCACCATATTTGGGCCTAGAGGAATGCATTGGGAAGTAGTAAGTAGATGATGGGTTGCTGGAGTGACAAAAGCTTAAACCCCAGTTTATGCGCTGCTTCGTGAGGGGCTGATTTGGATCCACTAGTTTAATGCTATGGTTAGAATTTGTCTTAATTCTTCTTTTGTAGTTGCGGATGCTTGCGATAGAGGTTTATCATAAGTGGGATGTTTGTCCAAGTAAGGGCAGTACCCAAGCGCCGGTCCACCCACATATCAAACTATCAAAGTAACGAACGTGAATCATATGAACATGATGAAACTAGCATGACAAAAATTCACATGTGTCCTCGGGAGCGTTTTTCCTCCTATAAGACTTTGTTCACGCTTGTCCCTTGCTATAAAAGGGATTGGGCCACTTGATGCACCGTTGCTACTACTTGTTACTTGTTACTCTTTGCTTGCTACGTTTCACCTCGCTACACAATCACTTGTTACCGCTACTTTTAGTGCTTGCAGTTATTACCTTGCTGAAATCCATCTATCAGAGCCTTCTGCTCCTCGTTGGGTTCGACACTCTTACTTATCGAAAGGACTACGATTGATCCCCTATACTTGTGGGTCATCAAGACTCTTTTCTGGCGCCGTTGCCGGGGAGTGAAGCGCCTTTGGTAAGTGGAAATTGGTAAGGAAACATTTATATACTGTGCTGAAATTTATTGTCACTTCTCACTATGGAAACTCTTCCTTTGAGGAGTTTGTTCGGGGTATCTTCACCACGAACGGAAGCACGAGGAGTTTCTCCTCAACCTGAGGTACCTACTAAAAATATCTTTTATGAAATTCCTTTGGGTATGCTTGAGAAACTGTTGGCTAATCCTTTTACAAGAGATGGATCTTCACATCCAGACTTTCATCTAATCTATGTAGATGAAGTTTGTGGTTTATTTAAGCTTGCAGGTTTGTCCGAGGATGAGGTAAAGAAGAAAGTCTTTCATTTATCTTTGAAGGATAAGGCGTTGACATGGTATAGGTTATGTGATGATGCTGGATCATGGGGCTACAATCGGTTGAAATTGGAATTTCATCAAAAGTTCTATCCTATGCATTTAGTACATCGTGATCAGAACTTTATTTATAACTTTTGGCCTCGTGACACGGAAAGCATAGCTCAAGCTTGGGGGAGGCTTAAATCAATGCTATATTCATGCCCCAATCATGAGCTCTCGAGAGAAATCATCACTCAAAACTTTTATGCTCGGCTTTCTCATGAAGATCGTACCATGCTTGACACTTCTTGTGTTGGTTCTTTTATGAATAAGGATATTGATCACAAGTGGAATTTATTGGAGAGAATCAAACACAACTCTAAAGATTGGGAGCTGGAGGAAGGTAAGGAGTCAGGTATGATTTTCCAGTTTGATTGCGTTAAATCTTTCGTTGAGACAAACACTTCTAGAGATTTTAGCGCTAAGTATGGACTTGACTCTGAGATAGTAGCTTCTCTATGTGAATCTTTTGCTGCTCATGTTGATCTTCCCAAAGAGAAGTGGTTTAAATATCATCCTCCTTTAGAAAGCAACATAGCCAAAACCAATCTAGTTGAGGAGAAAGTCATTGCTTTTAGTGATCCTGTTGTTCCTTGTTCTTACACTGAGAAACCACCATACCCTGCTAGGATAAAGGATTATTCTAAAGCTCCAACTGTGATACGTAGGGGTTACATTAGATCACTAGCACCCCCTGAGGAGATTAGAGTTGAACCTAGTGTTGCTATTATCAAAGATCTCTTAGCCGAAGACATAGATGGGCATGTTATCAAATTCTGTGAGGACTCCGCTAGAATTGCTAAACCTCACGTGAAAGACAAACACGGACCTGTAGTTGGCCTTCCCGTTGTTTCTGTTAAGATAGGAGATCACTGTTACCATGGTTTATGTGATATGGGAGCTGGTGTTAGTGCAATACCCCGTTCTCTATATGATGAAATCAAAGATGAGATTGCACCTGCTAAGTTAGAACCCATTGATGTCACTATTACGCTAGCTAATAGAGACACTATCTGCCCTCTGGGAATTGTGAGAGACGTAGAAGTCCTGTGTGGTAAGACGAAGTATCCTACTGATTTCCTCGTCCTTGGTACTGCACAAGATAGCTTTTGTCCCATCATATTTGGTAGACCCTTTCTCAACACTGTCAATGCTCACATTGATTGCATTAAGCAGACTGTCACAGTAAGTTCCGAGGGTGTGTCTCATGAATTTAACTTCTCCAAGTTTGGAAGACAACGCCATGAAAGAGAGTCGTCTGGTAGAGATGAAATCATTGCTCTTGCCTCTATTGCCATACCTCCTACGAATCCTTTAGAGCAATATCTGCTTGAGCATGAAAATGATATGCATATGGAGGAGAGAGATGAGATAGATAAAATTGTCTTAGAACAATTTCCTATTCTCAAGAATAATCTGCCTGTTGAACTGCTTGGGGATCCTCCCCCACCAAAGGGTGATCCTGTGTTCGAGCTTAAACAGTTGCCTGATACTCTTAAGTATGCCTATCTTGATGAGAAGGAGATATATCCTGTCATTATTAGTGCTCTCCTCTCAGAGCGCGAAGAGAAGAAGTTACTAAAAACTCTAAGGAAGCACCGCGCTGCTATTGGATATACTCTTGATGATCTTAAGGGTATTAGTCCTACTCTATGTCAGCACAAGATTAAAACCGATCATGACTTTAAACCAGTTGCTGATCATCAAAGGACATTAAATCCTAAGATGAAAGAGGTCGTTAGAAAAGAAATATTAAAGCTTCTGGAAGCAGGAATCATTTATCATGTTGCTCATAGTGATTGGGTAAGTCGAGTACATTGCGTACCTAAGAAGGGAGGTATCACCGCCATTCCTAATGATAAGGATGAACTAATCCCACAAAGGATTATTACCGGCTATAGAATGGTGATAGACTTCCGAAAACTGAACAAGGCAACCAGGAAAGATCATTATCCTTTGTCGTTCATCGACCAAATGCTAGAAAGGCTATCAAAGCACACTCACTTCTGCTTTCTAGACGGTTATTCAGGTTTCTCGCAAATACCTGTTGCACAATCTGATCAAGAGAAAACCACTTTCACCTGCCCTTTCGGTACCTTTGCCTATAGACGTATGCCTTTTGGCTTATGTAATGCACCTACCACCTTCCAAAGATGTATGATGGTTATATTCCTGACTTTTGTGAAAAGATTTTCGAGGTTTTCATGGATGACTTCTCCGTTTACGGGTCTTCCTTTCATGATTGCCTCAGCAACCTTGATCGAGTCTTACAGAGATGCGAAGAAACCAACCTCGTCTTGAATTGGTAGAAGTGCCACTTTATGGTTAATGAAGGTATTGTCTTAGGACACAAAATCTCTGAGAGAGGCATCGAAGTTGATAAGGCTAAGGTTGATGCAATTGAGAAAATGCCTTGCCCCACAGATATCAGAGGTATACGAAGTTTCCTAGGTCATGCTGGTTTCTATAGAAGGTTCATTAAAGACTTCTCTAAGATTTCTAGGCCTCTTACCAACCTCTTGCAGAAGGATGTTTCTTTTGTTTTTGATGAGGATTGTGAGGAAGCTTTCGAAATACTTAAGAAGGCTTTGATAACCGCACCTATTGTTCAACCACCTGACTGGAACTTGCCCTTTGAAATCATTTGTGACGCTAGTGATTATGTTGTTGTTGTTGTTCTAGGACAAAGAGTTGACAAGAAGTTGAATGTCATTCACTACGCTAGTGAAACTCTAGACAGTGCCCAAAGAAACTATGCCACTACGGAGAAGGAATTTTTAGCAGTCGTGTTTGCATGTGAAAAGTTCAGATCTTACATAGTTGACTCCAAAGTCACTATTCACTCTGATCATGCTGCTATTAAGTACCTTATGCAGAATAAGGACGCTAAGCCTGGGCTGATCAGATGGGTTCTCCTGCTACAGGAATTTGATTTGCACATCGTTGACCAAAAGGGTGCTGATAACCCTGTAGCAGATAACTTGTCTAGACTAGAGAATGTCCTTAATGACCCACTGCCAATTGATGACAGCTTTCCTGATGAGCAATTAAATGTCATCCGCACTTCACTTAGTGCACCGTGGTATGCCGATTATGCAAACTATATCGTAGCTAAATACATACCATCCAGTTTCACCTATCAACAAAAGAGGAAATTCTTCGTTGATTTGAGACACTACTTTTGGGATGATCCTCACCTTTATAAGGAAGGAGTAGATGGTGTTATTAGACGTTGTGTGCCTGAACATGAACAGGGAGAGATCCTGCAGAAGTGTAATTCCGAAGCCTACGGAGGACACCATGCTGGAGATAGAACTGCCCATAAGGTATTGCAATCAGGTTTCTATTGGCCCACTCTCTTCAAGGATGCTCGCAAGTTTGTCTTGTCTTGTGACGAATGCCAAAGGATAGGGAACATCAGTAAGCGTCAAGAGATGCCTATGAACTATTCACTTGTCATTGAACCATTTGATGTCTAGGGCTTTCATTAAATGGGACCCTTCCCGAGTTCCAATGGGTGCACTCACATCTTAGTTGTTGTGGATTACATTACTAAGTGGGTAGAAGCTATCCCCACTAAAAATGTTGATCACCACACCTCTATTAAGATGCTTAAAGAAGTCATATTCCAAAGATTTGGAGTCCCTAGATACTTGATGACTGATGGCGGTTCACACTTCATTCATGGTGTTTTTCGCAAGATGCTAGCTAAGTATGATGTCAACCATAGAGTTGCATCTCCTTATCATCCTCAGTCTAGTGGTCAAGTGGAGTTGAGTAATAGGGAGATCAAGTTGGTCCTACAAAAGACCGTCAATAGATCTCGAAAGAACTGGTCTAGCAAACTTGACGATGCACTATGGGCTTATAGGACTACTTATAAGAATCCCATGGGCATGTCACCGTATAAAATGGTTTATGGTAAGGCCTGTCACTTACCTCTTGAGCTGGAACACAAAGCTTATTGGGCAATCAAAGAGCTCAACTTTGATTTCAAACTTGCCGGTGAGAAGCGGTTGTTTGATATCAGCTCGTTAGATGAATGGAGAGCCCAGGCATATGAGAATGCCAAGTTGTTCAAGGAAAAGGTTAAGAGATGGCACGACAAACGGATACAGAAACGAGAGTTCAATGTAGGTGATTATGTCTTGCTATACAATTCTCGTTTGAGATTCTTTGCAGGCAAGCTTCTCTCTAAATGGGAAGGTCCCTATGTTGTCGAGGAAGTATATCGTTCCGGTGCCATCAAAATCAATAACACGGAAGGAAATTTTCCTAGAGTGGTAAATGGGCAAAGAATCAAGCATTACATCTCTGGTACTCCCATAAATGTTGAGACCAATATCATCAATGTCATAACTCGAGAGGAGTACATAAGGGATGTTTATCAGCCTGTTTCAGACCTTGAAAACGAAGATGTTTCTGTTTCGGCAAGAAATTGGACTCCGATGCTTTTACAATAGGAAATTTCCTCAGTTTTGGAATTTTTGGAAAATTAGAAAAATAAAAAGCAGTCCGGAGAGCAAACGAGGAAGCCACAAGGGCCCACATCGCCACCACCACCCCTGGTGGCGGTGGGCAAGCTTGTGGGCACCTCGTGTGCCTCCCGAACTCCGTTTTCTTGCGGAGGACTCCTTCTGGCCCAGAAAAATCAATATATAGTCGCCCGAAGGTTTTGATCTCCGTATCGCATAGTTTTCCTCTGTTTTCGTTTAGAGCTTGTTGTCTGCGCAGATTTAGAGCAAAGATGTCTCAGGAATTTGTTGGGGAGAATGATCTTCACCAAGTTCATGAGGAAGTAGATGCTGATCTGAAAAGAGTAGAAGTTACGGAAGCCAGGGACCAAGCTATGGAGAAAACCCAAGCTAAGGGAGAAGTTCAACCTATGTTCAACGTTGAAGACGTTGAAGGAATATACTTTCTCCAACCCTTCCTCCACATGTTGTCTCCATCCTTGATTGAAGTCTTGAGGTTTTGTGAGACAACACGTGCTCGCAATATTTCTCTTTCTCGTGAAGTTGTTTTGCTGGAAAACCATGTCACAGATCTCAGAGGTATAAATCAAAGGTTGATAGCTCTCTTGGAATCAAAGGCGACAACAACACCATCACCACCAAAGGAAGACAACTAAGCATTGGTATGGGCAATCCCTTTGGCTTCTGCCAAACTTGGAGGAGTTGCCCTGGTATCGTATCACCTTTATATCTTTTGCTTTTACCTTTGTTTTAGTTCTTTCCTTTTCAGTTTTTATTTCTTCTTTTAGAGGAATAAGTCTTTAGTTTTTAGTTTGAGTCTTTTGCTTTTGTCTCTCCCCCGATGTATTCGAGCTTACGAGTTATATAATAAAGAGTGTCTTAGTCAAGGGCTTTGCTTTGTGCCATGATCAATAGTATGAAAATAACGATAGCATGAAAGATCATGAGACGATCTTATGGAAAGTGATAACTTCACTTGGGACACGTATGATGATTGAAACTTGTTGAGAATAAATCAACATAGACATTAGTCATTGTTGCAATTAATAAGAAGTAATAAGGAAAGAGAGGTTCACATATAAATATATCATCTTAGACACTTTTTACAATTGTGAGCACTCACCAAACTATTACATGCCTAGGAGTAGATGTTGGACAAGGAAGACAACATAATGAATTGTGTTTGCTTAATTCCAAACAATGTTATATGATTAGAGATCCCTTAGCATGTGACGATTGCTTCCACCTCATACTAGCCAAAACTCCCGCACCAAGTAGAGATACTACTTGTGCATCCACAAACCTCCAACCAGTTTTGCCATGAGAGTCCACCATACCTACCTATGGATTGAATAAGATCCTTCAAGTAAGTTGTCATCGGTGCAAGCAATAAAAATTTCTCTCTAATATGTATGATCTATTAGTGTGTGGAAAATAAGCTTTGTACGAACGTGTGGTGAGGAAGACATAAAAGCGACAGACTGCATAATAAAGTTCTTTATCACATGAGGCAATATAAAGTGACGTTCCTCCGCACTAATAGGACACGCATTCAAACCTCAAAAGTGCATGACAACCTCTGCTTCCCTCTGCGAAGGTCCTATCTTGTACCTTTACTTTTTACCCTTGTAAGAGTCATGGTGATCATCACCAATTCCCTTTTTGCCTTTGTCTTGGCTACCGTCACATGTTTAGGAAAGATCTATATTCATATATCAACTTGGGGTTGAGTACTCATGCTTTATTGTTGTTGACTTTACCCTTGAGGTAAACCGTTGGGAGGCAAAACTATAAGCCCCTATCTTCCTTTGTGTCGAGCTGAAACTTTGACACCATGAGTACCACGTGAGTTATAACAAATGTGGAAAACAAAAGAGATGATTGAGTATGTGGGTTTGCCTTACAAGCTCTTATTTGACTCTTTCTGATGTTGTGATAAATTGCAATTGCTTCAATGACTATGGGCTATTGTTGGTTACTTCTCGGTAAGGTTTTTGCATCATGCTTTGCTTTGTGAAGGAATTGTTACTTTCCCATAAGAATCTTTACGATATATTGTTGTTCTATGTGTGATCATGATGCCCTCATGTCCGTATTATGTTTTATCGACACCTTCGTCCCCAAACATGTGGACATGTTTATGGAACTTGGTTTTCGCTTGAGGACAAGCGAGGTCTAAGCTTGGGGGAGTTGATACGTCCATTTTGCATCATGCTTTCATGTTGATATTTATTGCTTTTTGGGCTGTTATATTACTTGTGGTACCATATTTATGCCTTTTCTCTCTTATTTTGCAAGGATTATTTGAAGAGGGAGAATTCAGGCAGCTGGAATTCTGGACTGGAAAAGGAGCAAATCCTAGTCCACTATTCTACACATCTCCAAATGCCCTGAAAATTTACGTGGATTTTTTATGGAATATATTAAAAATACTGGGTGAAAGAACTACCGGAGGGGGGCCACCAGGGCCCCACAAGCCCCCACTCTGCCACCACCCCCCTGGTGGGAGTGGGCAAGCTTGTGGGTTGCCTGAAGGCCCACTAGCCCCCCTCTTTTGCTATATGATGCGTCCTGACCTGGAAAAAATCATACGGGAGCTTTTTCGTGGTTTCGCCGCCGCCACGGGGCGGGACTTGAGCAGATCCAATCTAGAGCTCCGGCAGGACAATCCTGTCGGGGAAATTTCCCTCCCGGAGGGGGGAATCTTCGCCATCGTCATCACCAACACTCCTCTCGTCGGAGGGGAGGCATCTTCATCAACATCATCTCCTCTCCAATTTCTAGTTCATCTCTTGTAACCAATCTCCGTCTCGCAACTCCGATTGGTACTTGTAAGGTTGCTAGTAGTGTTGATTACTCTTTGTAGTTGATGCTTGTTGGATTATTTGGTGGAAGAGTTTATGTTCAGATCCTTGATGCTATTCATTACACCTCTGGTCATGATTATGATTATGTCTTGTGAGTAGTTACTTTTGTTCCTGAGGACATGGGATAAGTCATGCTGATAATAGTCATGTGAATTTGATATTCGTTCGGTATTTTGATATGATGTATGTTGTTTTTCCTCTAGTGGTGTTATGTGAACGTCGACTACATAAAACTTCACCATATTTGGGCCTAGAGGAATGCATTGGGAAGTAGTAAGTAGATGATGGGTTGCTGGAGTGACAGAAGCTTAAACCCCAGTTTATGCGCTGCTTCGTGAGGGGCTGATTTGGATCCACTAGTTTAATGATATGGTTAGACTTTGTCTTAATTCTTCTTTTGTAGTTGTGGATGCTTGCGATAGAGGTTTATCATAAGTGGTATGCTTATCCAAGTAAGGGCAGTACCCAAGCGCCGGTCCACCCACATATCAAACTATCAAAGTAACGAACGTGAATCATATGAACATGATGAAACTAGCATGACAGAAATTCCTGTGTGTCCTCGGGAGCGTTTTTCCTCCTATAAGACTTTGTTCAGGCTTGTCCCTTGCTACAAAAGGGATTGGGCCACTTGCTGCACCGTTGCTACTACTTGTTACTTGTTATTCTTTGCTTGCTACGTTTCACCTGCTACACAATCACTTGTTACCGCTACTTTTAGTGCTTGCAGTTATTACCTTGCTGAAATCCATCTATCAGAGCCTTCTGCTCGTCGTTGGGTTCGACACTCTTACTTATCGAAAGGACTACGATTGATCCCCTATACTTGTGGGTCATCAGTGACGGCCCTACTCTTCCAAGCGATGAGAATGTCGCCGCGGGTGCCGTCGACCGGGAGGTAGGTGGAGCCATCAAACTCGGACCCAAGAGTGTCTAACACAATCGACGAGCAAATCAACGCCATTTTAGTTTCCTAGAGGCATACAATGGATGCACGGGTGGTACATATCAGCGAGCGAATTGCGCAGCGCCTAGCACGCGAGTTCAAGCCCCTGACATTCCAAACATCAATCTGAGGACCTGGATACATGGGTAAGAGATCGACTACGGTCACCACCAGGCTAGCGCGCACAGACCATGGCATCACCAGCCGGGAGGGTCAGGCCTGCAGGGACCGTTCGGTCGACCAGAGCGGCGATGGCCTGCGGCACTGGAGCCTAATCGGCGTGGCGAACATGTCATCGTATGCCTTCATCTCGACGGGGGTGATATGCTGGTTCATGCCTACGATCCCGAGAGTGCGGAGTATCTGAACAACAACCCTCCTGTCCGATGTGCGAGGCGCAGAGGCCGGAGCGTCGGTGGGAGCAGAGCGTTCCCTCCTGGGACTGAAGTTGAGGGGGGGGGGCGCTCGCGCTTCCCAGGGGAGGGAAAGACCGCATCGATTTGCTTGGTGGCCGCGGACAAGAAGGCACCTAGCGTCCATGTCTGACCAGCGGTGCTGCAGCTTCGTCGTCGCTGCAGGGTGATCGGTGGTGAGCCGAAGCACCCTGGGATCAGAATTTGCGCGCGGGGGCTCGCGACACAGGGTTCAGCATCCGTATGGCGCACGGGCCTCTGTAGGATCGAGATATGACCGCGGCAGTGGGACGGGACAACCCCTGGCCCGGGCTAGGGCGGCTCATCCATGGACGGCACTGACCCGTCAGCCCCATCGGCGGGCGAGCCATCGAGCGTGGGCGCGTCTTCGGGCGTGTCCCCAGCAGCCAGAGCGTTCTCGACCACGGGCCTGTTGGGGAACGTCGCATGGGAAACAAAAATTTTCCTACGCGCACGAAGACCTATCATGGTGATGTCCATCTACGAGAGGGGATGAGTGATCTACGTACCCTTGTAGATCGTACAGCAGAAGCGTTAGTGAACGCGGTTGATGTAGTGGAACGTACTCACGTCCCTCGATCCGCCCCGCGAACAATCCCGCGATCAGTCCCACGATCTAGTACCGAACGGACGGCACCTCCACGTTCAGCACACGTACAACTCGACGATGATCTCGGCCTTCTTGATCCAGCAAGAGAGACGGAGAGGTAGAAAAGTTCTCCGGCAGCGTGACGGCACTCCGGAGGTTGGTGATGACCTTGTCTCAGTAGGGCTCCGCCCGAGCTCCGCAGAAACGCGATCTAGAGGAAAAACCGTGGAGGTATGTGGTCGGGCTGCCGTGGAAAAGTCGTCTCAAATCAGCCCTAAAACCTCCGTATATATAGGTGGGAGGGAGGGGACCTTGCCTCTAGCCCCAAGGGGGTCGGCCGAGTCCAAGGGGGGAAGGCTCCCCCCCCAAACCGAGTTGGACTTGGTTTGGTGGGTGGGAGTCCTTCCCTTCCTTCCCACCTCCCTTTTTTTTTCTTTCTCTTTGATTTTCCTTTGTATGGCGCATAGGGCCCTCTTGGGCTGTCCCACTAGCCCACTAAGGGCTGGTGCGCCACCCTTATGGCCTATGGGCTTCCCCGGGGTGGGTTGCCCCCCCCGGTGAACTCCCGGAACCCATTCGTCATTCCCGGTACATTCCCGGTAACTCCGAAAACCTTCCGGTAATCAAATGAGGTCATCCTATATATCAATCTTCGTTTCCGGACCATTCCGGAAACCCTCGTGACGTCCGTGATCTCATCCGGGACTCCGAACAACATTCGGTAACCAACCATATAACTCAAATACACATAAAACAACGTCGAACCTTAAGTGTGCAGATCCTGCGGGTTCGAGAACTATGTAGACATGACCCAAGAGACTCCTCGGTCAATATCCAATAGCGGGACCTGGATGCCCATATTGGATCCTACATATTCTACGAAGATCTTATCGTTTGAACCTCAGTGCCAAGGATTCATATAATCCCGTATATCATTCCCTTTGTCCTTCGGTATGTTACTTGCCCGAGATTCGATCGTCAGTATCCGCATACCTATTTCAATCTCGTTTACCGGCAAGTCTCTTTACTCGTTCCGTAATACAAGATCCCGCAACTTACACTAAGTCACATTGCTTGCAAGGCTTGTGTGTGATGTTGTATTACCGAGTGGGCCCCGAGATACCTCTCCGTCACACGGAGTGACAAATCCCAGTCTTGATCCATACTAATTCAACTAACACCTTCAGAGATACCTGTAGAGCATCTTTATAGTCACCCAGTTACGTTGCGACGTTTGATACACACAAAGTATTCCTCCGGTGTCAGTGAGTTATATGATCTCATGGTCATAGGAATAAATACTTGACACGCAGAAAACAGTAGCAATAAAATGACACGATCAACATGCTACGTCTATAAGTTTGGGTCTAGTCCATCACATGATTCTCCTAATGATGTGATCCCGTTATCAAGTGACAACACTTGCCTATGGCCAGGAAACCTTGACCATCTTTGATCAACGAGCTAGTCAACTAGAGGCTTACTAGGGACAGTGTTTTGTCTATGTATCCACACAAGTATTGTGTTTCCAATCAATACAATTATAGCATGGATAATAAACGATTATCATGAACTAAGAAATATAATAATAACTAATTTATTATTTCCTCTAGGGCATATTTCCAACAGGGCCCAGTAATAGCAGCTACTGCAACTTCGGCTACGGGCCCGGTCGTATCGACGTCCACGGGAGCTGGTGCGGGAACAGCGACATCAGCAGCCGCGAGCCCCGCAGCAACAATGCTGGTCGATGGGGACGTAACGAGCACACCGATCTTGGCGGGAAGGGACGAAACGCTTCCCGCCCTCTCCTCGTGGGCGCGCGCGTGGGGCCGCGGCGGTTGGTCAAGGAGGGCCTGAGGCGGAGTGGGAGCGACAAAGGTGGGCTGCGACTCCTTTTGTCCCGACCGGGATGCAGGGGGGACAGGGGCGACCGTCCTCTCGTGCTGCTTTGTAGGCCCCAGACGCAACTGGCATCAGCCGCTGTTGTGGCGGGCCCGACCGGATCTTCCTCGGTCGTGGGCAAGTTCGAATCCTCGGCCGCTTCGTGTCCACGGACAACGAACAGGAGCCTGCCACCTGGCCCGATGCCAACGGCCTCACCGTCCTCGACGATGGGGTTGGTGACTTTGTGCATTGGGGCCACCGGCAAAGCCGCTTTGGGCGTCACAAAGGGCCCCTGTGGCCTTCCTTTTCTGACGCCGTGACGAGGGCGCGTTGGGCCGTGCTGACCAGGCAAGGTCAGCATCCCGTGTCGCTTGGGACGCAGCCCCTGCCGCGGCGCGGCCATGGACGGCCAGGGGTGCCACCGCACTGGCATCGTCTGAGCGGCCGGAGAGGCATGGGCATGCAACGCCAGCGCATCCACTGCCATGCCATCGGCCCGGCCATTCTGCGTATCACCCGTACGACGGCGTTTGCGACCACGCCGGCGAGCGCGCCCAGGACCAGGGCCATGGCCCTTGCCGGGACCGTGCCGACTGTCTGCGCCACCAGCCTCGCCGCATCCGGCACTACCATCAGCGTCCTGGGCGACGGCCGGGGCGGCCCGGATTAGCTCCGCCTTGGTAAGAGCAATTGACACAGGGAATGTTAGCGTCCTGATGGACGTTGCCTCCGAGGGCACGCGGCCGGGTAGCTGCTCGATAATCTCTAGGATTGCGGCGCGCCTAATGTCAGCCGGGTCGTGCGCTTGCCCGGAGACGCGGAAGACCGCCATGTCGCCGCAGGAGCGTGTGCGGGGGTGCAGGCGTTCGATCCAGCAGCTACCTCCTAGCACGTGCTCCGCGGTGGAGAGCAGCCAGGCGTGGGCGGGGATGCCGCGGAGTTCCAGCTCAACGCGGTATTCGAGTTCGCCAACGCAGGCGTGGGCAAGCTTGCACGAGGGCCGGAGAGAGAGTGCAAAACGCGTCGAGCTGATGAAGTGCTCGCCGCGAAACTACCGCATGGTCGCCAGGGAGGAGAAGATGATCAAGAAGTCCTCCGGATGGTGCTGATGGACACAGAAGTCACCCTCCTCAAGCTCCACGGAAGAGAGAAGGAGCTCGGCCACCTCGTCGGCGAACACGGAGGGACGATTGCCCGTAACGGAAGCCACCATCGCGCGGGCGAGCACCTGCTCGGCCTCGTCCATCTCATCGGTCTGTGCCAAGAACACGCGAGCAGGGGCGTCCTCGATCGGTCGGGCCCGAGGCAGAGGGAGAGCCGGAGCAGGAAGGGCTGGGGCAGGAGGGCGCGTCGCCGGGGAGAAGCCCTGGCAGGGGCACCGCGGAGGGGCCGGGGCTGCGGGTCCACGACGGCACGCGGGGAGCGCGGAGGCACGGCCGCGGGCCGCTGACCGTCGCATTAGCGGGATGCGTGGCCGGAAGCAAGGCAGCGCCGGCAGCGGATGTCATTCTGGCAGTCCCGGACGCAGTGGCGGTGGTCGAGGCACCGGAAGCAGAGGCCCGCGAGCTCCTCGGGGGAGGGACTGCGGCGGCGCGCGAGCGAGGGAGTGGCTGGCGCAACCCGACACGGGCGACGGCGCCGTTCCCTGCGACGAGCCTGCTGGAAGCCGTCAGCGTCGAGCACCGGCTCGCCCGGGACACGGAGGACCTCCGAGCGGGGGCCGAGGCGATCCTTGGCGGGAGGACGAACCACAGGTGCGACGCGGCCAGGAGCGATTGCGGACGGCAGCGCGGCAGCGGCCGGCGGGGTGCAGGTGACGTCTCTGTACGAGCGCGCCGAGGACTCACTCTCCGAGCTGGACCAGCGGTCCCCGTAGGAGACGCGCTCGCCGGAGAGGGTCGCTCGGCGGTCGACAGGGTCAGCCACCACCGGAGCCATGGATCGGGGGAGCGGAGGAGCGCAGGGGAGGTCCAGCCGGCGGGGACGGCGTCAGCAGCGCGGCGCGGCAGCTTGGCTAGCGGGGCGCGGAGGCAGAGGGGAGAGCCATCAACATTTGTCCCAAAAGTCCTCACGTAGGAAAAATATCATCATACATGATTGCATCTAGGGCATATCTCCAACATTTACCAAGTCTCTATCAAATTCAACATTCCAGAAATATGTTCACGGAATTGGTATGTGACGACTTAGGGACTTGCGCGCGTCGGGGGGAGTCTCTTCTTGAGATATCCTTGTTTAAAGACATCACATTATGCTATCTCTTTGTGAGTTTATATTTCAGGTTCTCATCAAAGATTTCATGAAAAACTTATAAAAAAATTCTTTTAAGATAATAGCACTACTCGAACAATCATGAGATGATTCTACATGATCAAGTATAGATTAGGGAGAGTGTTAAGTTTAATTACAACATGTAATTAGAGGGGAATCTCCCCTTGCCCAACCCTTATGCGATTCCTCCCGCGCAGACGTCTCTTCTCTTCTGTCTCCTGGAATCGACGCATCTCTTCTCTCTTCGCGTCTCTTCTATGGGTATAAATTGTACTCCCGATGGATCAAATGAACATAGTTTCCTGATTCACTCAAAACAAGAACATAGGTGATACTATCCAACTTATGAGCAGCTTAAGAATAATCTAATCAAGCATATATGAGTGTTTAAAAAGGACAACTAGAAAAGTTGAATCCAAGTTTGCTATTTTATTTGAAAACTGAATTGTAATATTTAAATTTGAACTAGTGTTGCATTTGAATATTTTCACTGCCCAAAGAATTATCCCCATGTATAATTATTTCGAGTGTTTCAGACTTTAAAAATAAAGCAAGGCAGATAGGAGTGGACGTTTGATGGATAGGGTTAAATGACGGCTTCTGTATTCGTGTAGGCGTCCATCGATGAATAGTGAGTCCGATTTGAGGGGCGACGTTGGAGATGCCCTTACATACAAAAAGAATGGAAGTGACAATGATGAAAGAAATACTTCTTGCACCCTCAAGCTCTCGACCCAGATTAAACAGTCACTTCCACACATTACCCATGTTAAGAAAGGATAGGACAGCAAGTTGGTTTATACAGCCATTTCAATTTTACCAAATTTGAAATAAATAAAAGGGGAACCACAACATCTCCCGTTGCCACTGGTAACTCTCCCAATGTAATAGTGACAATGATGCTACACGGTGACTGCACGCCGTGCTGGGCGTTGACCTTATCAGAAGGCAACGTACCGATTGCCAGAAAACAGAAATCGAAGACGCATCGTTCACATCACAACTCCTGAACTGCAGCTGTCTTGTCCTGTTCTGAATGGTACTGTGCGAACAAATGTACATTTGCCATCCAGCCTGCAGGGTGTCGACCAGAGTAATGTGCAAGACCATGATGCTAACCGCGGCTAATCCGAATTGCACGGGATGGAAGTTCTGTTTGTGCAGTGAAACAAGATCACCAGTGCAAATAAGCTACTCCAACTGAATCCCCATGTGCAGTACTTCATGCCTGTGACATCTTTCCAGCTTCGCATCGGTAGAAGCTCCCACATCGACAAAAACTTTAAGGTATTCATGTCCATCCAACTGTTCCACCCTCCTTGATTATCAAGCCAAGTTCACTTTGTTCATTCCTTACTTTGCTACACGCGTTCATAAGCTGCGAGAATTTGAATTTCAGTGTAAGGATGAAAGAATGATTTGGCGCTTCCGCTGCTAAGACATGTATGTTCTGGTCTCACCGTCCTAGGGCATGTCTACTATACAGCAGCAGTACATCTCCAAGGCCATGAATAATCGAGCTTGCAGTACCTAGCACCAGGTTTAGTATAGCATCAGCTTTCCATGTACAATATAAGTACCTTGGTCAAATTTTACTTGATGTGCCAATGAGTAGATGACGGCGTATTCCACCTCTAATTCATGACATATGATGTCAATTCCATGATTGAGAAGGGGAAAGATAACAAACTTGTTTCGCTGATATAGTTCAGTTGAGATGATCCAACTGTAACATCATACAGTTGGTAGAACCATGCGAGACCAGGTCGGTGGTGGCAAAGAGATCAGGCCATTTAAGATAGCTTCAGTGGGCAGCTATCTCATACTCCCTCTGTTTCAAAATAACTGTCTCAACTTTATACTAACTCTAGTATAAATTTGTACTAAGCTTAAGACGCTTATTTTGGGACGGATGGAGTATAATGTAGGAATATGTGCATATGATTTTCCTAGGACATCTGGAAAGAATCGATGAGAGAATCAATACATCATGTGTGTTACAATCAATGTGGTTGGAATCTGTAAGAGAAATTATTTCTACTTTGTAAGAAAGTAGAATAGGAGTATGTTACCTCGTATAAGCTCCAACAAATGGACTAATCCTCAGATCCCGTTGAACATGGAGGATTAGCACATGTCCCACATGGGCCTCATCATTGAGTTTGAGAAACAATTTCGGAAGCCGAAAGGCAAACCATGTTGTTCAGGTATTGTTCACCATTTTAATTAGGAAAGCAGTCTCCGTTGCTAATTCCTTGGTTTCCAAATACTTACTTTCTTCCACAACATCTGTTGTCAAGTTGAGAATTACAGGCCGCTCTGGATCATATTGAGTAAGTTCACGGACTTTTGCAACCCATTTAGCTGCTTCCCATACACCAAACCTATCATTATCAAATGCAATAATTGGTTTAGTCAAACACAGTAACTGAAGGTTCCGAGCAGAATAATCCATACGCAGACAATTTGCAATAAGCTCTAGATGGTAAAATACTCCAGATGCAGATATAACTTAACCTCTGTAATTTAGACTACTGCAGATGCAGGTAACTTACAATGTAACCTCTGGAGTGTACTATACTACAGATGCAGATAACTTGAGCAAAATGGAAAGTGCAGTGCATCAAAAGGTTTTGACCTAGGAGTTGGGTGAGGAGTGCAGACTATAATTCTGGAAGGTACCGAATAATGAGGAATAGCAAGTTTGGCCAAGTATACTGCATATCCTAATGGTCCAGGCATAACTCTGTACCCTGGTAATGCATACCTTGTATTAAATGATGATGTCACAAACACAGCTGGATAAGGAACATCCTTCTGGATGTTATCATAGGGAGAATACTTCTTGATTGCAAGGCATTCTTCATGGTCCACAGGAAATCCAAACTCTTCATAATCAATGGCTGTAAGAGGTAGAATAGGATGGAGCAGAGTGTTGCAAACATCCAAGAAAGGGACCTGGAGGATAAAATGTAAGTTGTGGTAATGAACTATCAATAATAGGAACAACAATAGATGTGGTAATAACACATCTTGGAGATCACCAAGAATGGATGACTAATATTGCCATTCCAAGCTCAGCAAATAATTCAAGAACATTAATTTGCCTGCAGGCAATCCATTACTGAAAATGGTCATTAGTTGCTTTTACTTGTCAGTTGACAGAAAAAACAGCACTAAAAGGGCTTAAAAAGAAATCCACTAGGTTATTCTGCACATAAGTTTGAAATGTGTGGGCCGCTTGGTATGTGATTGCAGATATTTAGGCTGCTTTGGCATTGCACTGGATTACCATTATCCCATTTGCCCCACCCGCTTTTGCCTACTTTAGCGTTTGTTTGACCAGCTTTTGCCTACTTTTGTGGTTATTTCAACAGCAGATTATAAAAATAAGCACAGCCCAGAACAGTTTAGCAAACCAAACTGAGTCTAGCTTCGTTTGAAACTTTAGCATGGACACCTAATTCTGGGGAACATGGAGTGGCATACTGATTGCTACTCATAAATCATGCATACCTTTAAAACAGCGGCACGGAACAAATCTGGACGAGTATTAATTGCCGAAGCCACCAGAAGTCCTCCAGCACTGTATCCCCATCCAGCAAGCTTATTTTCTTGTATGATACCTTTTTCAAGAAGAAATTCACCACAAGACACAAAATCATATATAGAATTCATCTTTTTGGTACGTGCACCATCCCGGTGCCACTCCTTGCCATAACCTCCACCACCCCTGAAACCATATATTTTTAAGTCAATACAAAATGTGTCCTGTATTGAAACTCTAAAGGCAAAAGCGGTCATGTTTTTGAAGATGGCATAAGCTCCCATGAACCAAAATCAGTCAAACTCATTTGATATCCATTTCTCACTGAAAATATTATCAATGGGACAACATAAATCAATATGGACCTGGGAAATTGTCTCCATGGTATCTTTTCAGAAAGAATTCATCTGTTGTTTCAGGAGGTAAAGACGTTTTTTTTCAGAAAGTAGGCTATACATACCTAACATCAGCATATGCAATCACCCAACCACGATCGAGTAGGCTCTTTAACTCGCTACGCCAACGCTTATCCAGAATCTCACCATAGGCACCATGCCCATGAAGCAATCCTGGATTCCCCTCTTGCTTGTGCTTTCGTGAATATACCAAGGTGAGTGGAATCAAAATTCCGTCTTTCGATGGAACATCATAGTACTCACATGCATAGTATTCAGAGAGTTCATTCCAGTCACGATCTCCCAAATCTTCACTTGACAAATCAACTCCATCTGAAGACAGCTTGCCCGCACTAGAAGCAAAAGCATTCCCATACAGTACCTTTGTTCTCTCATGAAGCATGTTTTGCTGTTGCACTATTTGCCACTTTGCATTTAGTAAGTTGTAATCAACAACTGCATCTGGCATCTAAGTTGAAAGATTAGGTTACTGATGAGAAATAAAATGCACTGACAAATACGAATTTCAACTAATCCATTTTAGTTCCCTAGATTACATGATGGCAAAATAAGAAGATCCACAAAGATAGTTGACAGCGATGTAATGCTAAGGTACCACAACTCACAAGCAATGCCTTCCAAGATGTGGAGTGGTATTGTGGATTTGTGGTGACAGTTTAGTTGGTTGCACGAAACTTAAGGACAATAGAGCAAAAAGTTTTAAACTAGTAAAGTAGATATATAATAGATTTCTTGTTAATTACCATGAAATATATTACGAAAAAAAAGTCCGGCTAATGAATAATGATGAACTTTTTGTTCCATTTGGTTTTATTATATGGATAACGGCAACATCGTGTATGGATGCATCTTTCCATATAGGCGGCCAGACAACAATTACATAAGTCAATTAAATCAAGATACAGCCATAGTCAGCCCTTTAGATATCAGAAAAGAACGATAAGAAATAATAACAAAATGTACTAATGAACAACTGTGCAAGCAGATTATCACAAGAGATACACTAAGTTGCTAGCATTTAACCACCATATAAAGGAAATAAGGCATAGCACTGAATTCACAAAAGAAAAAGGAAATATAACATTGAAAACATGGTAGAAGATGATTCAAATGCAAAGTAGATAAAATACTGTGTACTGCTGGGAAGGTGGATATATCAGAGTGAAAGGTGGCTTCCAAGGATATATTTTCTTCTATAGTACGTTTGTAACATCATTCATCTGTTGTTCTACTTTATAAATGATGAAGACCTTCAGTAACACTCAGAACCAAAGGATGTCTAGGGCTAAGACATCTTAATAGCCAATTTGGATAGTATTTACATAAACTAATGAAGGCCAGTTATCTCAACCAAATAATATCCACATTTCCATATATAAGAAGGGTGGTGTTACTGCATAAAAATAGAAAAAACAGTACATGTAACTAATTCAGCCCTGTTGTGCAAAGCAAAACGAAAAACAACTGTCCCAGTGTCGATGGTGTACAAGGATGAAACAATGATCTAAGATAAACAGCAGACAGATATGCATACCACAGGTGATGATATTGTGAAACGCATTGTTGAGGAATAGTAGTCATAATTTGGGCCAGATAAAATCTGACACACGTGATCGGGAAGAGGCAAGTCAAGTGGTTGAAAATCTGATAGATGAGCAGGTACCTAAGAAGTAAATTGAATACAAATATGTAAGTTATATTTCTATAATATACAATTATTATTGCAGCATATGAATAGCCAATAACAGGAAAAAATGATAAAAATGATGAGAATCATAGCTCAGCTTCAGATATCCAATTAGGCTATATGATCGCGGACTGAGTAAATTTAGTAAACAACAAAGATTTGCAATGTTGTCACTCCCGAACAGAGTAACAGACTGTGTGGGAGGCCAATAGGCCATCACTAGAAAAAGAAATAAACAGTATAACTATTCATTTCTCGACTTAGTTTCTTGTATATAACATTATATGAAAAGAAAATTCACTTACTTGGATATTTTCAGGTAGAGGCAGATTAACTGAACAAAGTCTGAGTTTTCTGCCTTGTCTCAGCATAAGCACCATATGAGTATTGCAAAAGTCAACATCTTCCAGAATAATACCTGGTTCCTCAAGGAAAACATTCTGAATTCAAACATCAAAAGAGTGTCAAATAGATCGCACAAAGTCACTTATCTGAATTAACTCAGAGCAGAACATTTTTCATAACAGCTGGGCTTATGGTGCATTTGCTGAAAATATATTAAAAAGTACAACTGCTATTTTTGAAGGATTCATTGCATATTTTGTGAAGATAATGCGTGCATATCTAGAGAACAGGTGCACTGGGACAACTTTGACATGACATAATAGATGCATAGCACAAACCTTCCAACTCTTTGGCCCAGGAGATTCCACATCACACTGCATTAGGTAATGTGAATTAACATGGACACCTTCTCTTGCAACATCTGTGAATAAATACAGGCGTCCATGATGGTGCTCCACAATGCAATGAACTTGGGATTCACCTTCCCATACCAGTGTCATTCTGGACAAGGGGTCAGAAGCCCTTATCAAATATACCTGCAGAAGGATAATCTTGCATGAGTAACAAACAAGGGACTAACTATGGAAATACAGATACGGTGTACGAGAAGCAGAACCTTTGAGTGCGTGTCTGAAAAGACATTTAACGTTATAAACCGAAAATCCTTGGTATGTCTGATGTTCAAATAAATATTCTCATCAGGTTCTTCCAATATAAGAATATCATCCTTATTTGATCCAATAATGCTGCAAAACAGCCTAACCAAAGAAAACCATTAAGTTACAGTGCAATACAGCACAGCATAGAGAACCGACGCAACAACAAGAAATCCACCAACCTATATGGCCTTCTGTCCTCATTCGTAACAATATAAACCAGTGCTTTCCCATCCATGGCCCATGAAATATTTGAGACCCGATCAGCACGAGGTTTATCGCATAGTGTGCCCGTCACCAGATCCCTGACCAGTAAAGTGAAGGAATCCTTATCTTTGTCATACATGGTGTACGCAATGAAGCGGTGATCTGGAGAAACTTCAGATAGCTCCTCGTATGAGTATCCTGCATAATAGGGATAGGCTTTAGCTTTTGTAATCTGAATAATCAAACTAAAAAAGGAATAACTACCTTCGAGCACCCACATCAGGAACAAAATGATTTAGCAAGTGTATTCCTCCAAAGATGTAGTATTGTATGTCTGTACTCTCTAGTGCAGAGTTGGCAAAGTGCATGAAACATAAAAATGGCAGGGTCGGGATGCACCAAAGTACTCCCTCCGTCCCATCATGATTGCAAAACAATCTTAGTAGCCTTTGATTTGATATTTGTCAGGTGTAGAATATCTGTACTAATTCAAGACCACAAACGGATACAAGAACAACACAACAAGATCATAGACTTAAAACAGCAAAAATGAAATAAAAAACAAGTAGTATCATGACTGGGGAGAATAATTTATGGCACATCAATGATCAAGTGCAGTAGCAGCCAAGCAAACTTATTTGGCACCAACTAACAAATGCCCAAACTTCTGGTACTTCTAAGGTAACATACGGTAGATGCCTAGATGGTAAAAAGGTAGGTAACAAGGGTAAGCAGTGTTCGTCCTGTTAACAAATGTATTTACCAATGGTAAAATCAAATATAAACAACAGCTACAGCAATTAAACACCAAACCTCGCATTTGCTTCCCCAAGATATCAAACATCTCAATCTACCCAGTCCATGAAACAGAATGTACACAATAATAGCAATGAATTATTGAGAAATAAATAGCATCGATCCATTGACACGGCACTTTGAAAAGTAAAAATAACAATAACTGTGTAACAGAAGCCCTCATGCTGAGACGACTGGAATAGTAGGAATGCAAAATTAATTTTGGTGTTACCTCCGAATCGCTCAGCCTCCTTGTTGTAATCCACCAATTTCTGTTCGATGCGCTTCCCGGCGGTGAAGTCGAACCCCGCGGAGGGGTCGCTGTACGAGACGAACTCCCCATGGAGAGCCGCGGAGCGGCGGCAGAGCACGGGGTACTGCTTGCCCTCGTCCGCGCGGCGGTAGTAGAGCCAGGGGCCCCAGCGGGCGGGCGGCGTGCAGGCGTCGGAGGCAAGGCGGGAGGCCATCTCGAGCTGGAGCTTGCGGGCGAGCCGGTCAGCGCCGGCGGCGGCGAGGCAGGCCTCGGCGTACTTCTCCTCGGCCTCCATGTGGACGTCCATGTGGCGCATGGCGGCGGCGTCGGAGAGCGAGCCCATCCAGGCGTAGCTGTCGTGCCACGTCTCCCCGTGGATGGTGACGGGCTCGGGCTTCTGCGGCGGGCGCGGCGGGTTCGGCGGCGGGGGCGGGGGCGGCGAGGCCCCGGTCCTGGCGCGGCGGTGGACGTGGCGACGGAGGAGGAGGCGGGGGAGCAGGTCGAGATGACGGCGCATGGTCGCCGTCGGCGGTGGCGGCTGGCGAGGTTTTAGGTGGGGTTTTGCCGTTTCGGTTCGCCGGATTTAGATTTTGCTGGAGGCGAATGATTTGGGAATGGGGATGATCGAAATGGGCTTCTGCGGTTCGGGCCTTTGGGCCGGTAATGGAACATGAAGCTGCCCGACAGGCCGTACGGGTGTTGGCCCACCACGACGGTAAGGTATCGAGGACGGACGTGTTTGGTTACATAATTTTTTTTTCGTGCCTCCTACAATCTAAGAGTGAGTGGACTTCAAGTGGCATCTTCGACTCGAGTGGTAGGTCATTTATTATTTACAGATGATAGACTATTGTTTTTAGGCTGACCATAGTGGGGGTATCATAGTGTAATGCCCCAAGTGTAGAACTTTTCCTTCTTGTAACCTTCCATGTGGGGTCACCTTGTCAGAGATCTTGAGGATATCTTTTGTGCCTTGAATTCATGTGTGTTCCCTAGTGCTTACTTCCCTTGCATGCATGAATTACATATGATCCCTTGCCATATTTATGTTTGCATGCCATGATCATGTTGCATTTGAGTCTAATGGGAGTAGTGTTGGGGTGTGTGAATGCATGTGATCTTGCTAGCATTAAATGGTGGTGTTGCACTACCTTGTGATGCATGTGTATATGGTGTGTGTGATGCAAGAGGGTGTGCTAGCCTTTGTAAGCTCTTGCCTTTTAACTTCTTTTCCCTCCTATTTTTTATTCTTGTCAAAATTCCTTCTTCCCAAAGATGATTCTAAAATGTCTAGTGGTTTGATAAAATGTGCTTGTGAGGGGGTGCAATTTTTCTGATTTGATTCCTTGACTTTAGTGGTGCAAATAATTCAAAACAGTAGCTTAATTACGGTTTGGCATTTATTTCAAACTTCACCAAATATTGCTTGTCTATTTTTTTCCCTATTGGGCCATTATTTCTTAGGTCTAGCAGGATTTTCCTTTTATTTTTTTAAACCCAGTAGTTATTCTGGGCAGTATAATTTCTTTTCCCTTCCCTGGGTGCATTTGTTTTTCAATCAATCTTGTTGGTCAAGCCTCCTGTGTGTTGTTTTTCTTTCCCTGGCCCATCATGCCCTCCCTCGTGCGGCCCAGTTGGACTCCACCCCTGGCGACAGAGCCCACTAGCGAGCGCTCCTTCTTCCTCCCGACGTCACTCTCGTACGACCAAGCCTCCACCTCCCGATTGCCTCCCTCTCAATCCAGCGGCTCGGGCTCGCCTCCCGAGACCATATAAGGAGCCCAGGTCCTCCTCCTCCACCCTAGGGTTCCCTCTCCTTCTCCCCAGCGCCGCCACCTTCCCCCTTCTCTCTTTTCTTCCCCTGGTAAGTTTCTGTAGAAGTAGCAGAGAAGAGAGAGTCGCCGGCGCCTACCCCCGCGTGCATCGTCGGGCAGCACGGCCGCCATGTCCGGGGGCTCGGGGCGGCTCCCCGCGTCCCATTCCCGGCGTTAGGACCCCGAGGAGCGACCCCCCCCCCCCCCCGTCGAGCTCGTCCTCGTCAACGGGGCGAACCGGGCGTCTCCTTCCCTGCTTCGGTCTACGACGGAGGAACTTCTTCAGCGTCTCCTTCCCCGGTCCGGCTTCCTCTCCGTCGGTTCGGCGCCCCCTCTTCGCCCCAAGGTGAGGCTGCACGTCGCCCCTGTGCTTCTTCCTCCTTGGGTCGGCCGGAGTCGCCGTGATGCTTCGGTTTTCTTCCCTATCAGTAGGTCGGCAACAGTGCGTGCGGTGCAGTAGCTGGGCGAGTTATGTGCGTGCGTGTTCGTAGTAGCAGCCGGCAGCAGACGTGTAGCCTAGCAGCGCAGCAGTTCCCGCAGGGTGGTGCGCCCGGAGCTCTCTGTCCCGTGCTCCCAGGCGGACGGTGCAGCGTAGCAGGAACACCGCTGCAGTTCAAGGCAGCCAAGGAGGCACCTTCTCCCGTGCTCGGGGCGAAAATGGATCCCCCGGGAGTCCCGCGGGCCCCGCCGACGGTTTCCCCTACCGGTGGTGGCCGGGAGTGGCGCCGCCAGCGTCCTCGGCTCCGGCCGCCGGCGGGATACTTCTCGTGAGAGGAGTGTTTTTCTATTTTTACCTTCTTGTCTAACCAGTTCCCGATCCGTAGCCCGATGGTAGTGTTGTGCTGGCTTATTCTAGCGCCTGTAGGAGGGCGTGGGTTCGAGTCCCCCCCTCGGCGCCTTTTTATTCTTTGTTTTGAACATTCGTGTAGGTAGGTTACCTTGCCTTTTCCTTTCTCTTATCCAAATCTGGTGCAGCAGCGCAGTGGTGAGACAGTGGTGCTGGACACCAGGGGGCCTGAGTTCGAATCCCAGCAGCCCCTGGCCTATTTTTTTTTGCTTTCTGTTTCTTTTCCTGCCTTTTAATTTCTGTTTCCCTAACTCCATACAAAGTGGTTTGTTAGTCTTTGTGATTTCTTGTGAATTCTAACCCTCTTACACAGTGGGGATGATTTAGTTCCTGCTAAAATAGATAGGGTAGATTTAGTATTGTGTGTGTCTTGCACACTAAGAGGTGATGTGTGATCTTGCTATACTTGTGATGGTTTTGGTGGGTGCACCTTGGAAAAGTGGAGCTAACCTTGTTAAGTGGATGATGTTAGATGCCTTGGCCTTGGTGTGAGTTGTGCTTTGAGGTGATAAGAGTCACTAGCTACTCTTGTATAGCCCCAAGCTTGTGAACTTTAGTGTGGGCTAAGGGATCTTGTAGTTTATTAGCTTGCCTTGATATAGTGGGGTGTGGATGCCTCCCCCTCATCACATGTCTTGAGATGAGGAGTAGCACTAGATAGCTATTTATGTTAGCATGTGAGGGTGTGGTTTGTTGTGGTAGTTTGCATAATTATGGTGACATGAATACTAGGAAGATTCTAGTGATGCTTGTGAGAGTGTGCACCATCACATACCCATATGTGGGGGGGTGTGCCTACTCTCTTGTTAGATAAAGATTTCTTATGTGTGAGCTTGATGCTAGTGCTTGAGAGGAATTGTGGTGTTGGAGTTGTTGATGTGCATGACACAAACATGGGGTTCAAACCCCCATGTCACTTTGTCATTGTGCACATGAAACTCTCCTAGGTAATTGTCATCTTAAAAGCATACCTTGTGGATTTGCATTTTCGTTATTGTTGAAAGTTTGGGCTTTGTTTCCATGATATAGATGGAGCCCAAAGGCATGGGTCTTGGTGTGCTAGTTGTAGGGGTTTGTGCTCAATACCATAGTGGTGTCAAACACCTCTTGGGAACTTGTGTGTGCAAACTATGCCTAGACAAAGTGGGCATGTGGCTGGAAAATTCCAGATTTTTGAACTCTGAAAATTTCACTAAGTCTGGAATGCTGAGAACATTTTCTTCCCCTGTAGATAAGGTTGTGCTGGTCATTCTGTTAAGAACTGGACTTAGTTCAGTGCTAGTGTTTTGAACCTGGTATGGTTTTGAAGCTTCCTGTCAATTTTCAAGTCATTTGGAGTCCAGTAGCTTGTGTTTTGATTGCTGTCAAAAAGCTTCAGAACAGAAACAGAAACTCAGGTGCAGGAATTTTCACTAAGTCCCTGAGAACTGATGGTTTTGGGAAAGTTTGTGGCCTTGTATCTTCTAGAGTTTAATTCCTTTTGCTGTGATTCTTGCTGGAGATTGTATAGTCCTTGGTTGGAAACAGCCACATATATTATTTGTCATGTTTGAAGACCTGTAGCTATGTTGCATGTTGCTCACAAACAGCTAAGATGCAGAAACTGGCAGATTGCGTAGTTTTGACTTTTTGTTCAAAGTTTGTGTTCAATTGTTGTTGGGGTGTTCTACCTTGCTCCATTTCATTCATGTTGGGTTAATATATGTCTTGGCAACCTGGGAACACCAGATTTGTGCCAATTGTGTGTGTGGTGATGAATCTTTCACGTAGGGCTTCATATCCTGTTTCGTTGATTCCCGTTGTTCCGTAGCTCCGTTTGCAAAGTTCCTTATATGGTTTTGCACCGTTTTTACGAGATGCATCTGTTCATATCATTCCCATGCATGTCCAAATAGTTTAGTGCAAAGTTCTGTCCAGGAACTTGTTGTAGTTTATCTTGCTTGCGCTAGGGTTAGAAATAGTGGTGCATGCTCAACTTTCATCTCATGCTTCTTGTGATTGTTGCATGTTGTGGTTCTGCTGTTCATTGGCTGTTATTCTTGTGTTGGGTAGCACCGGGAGCGGAGACCGAATACGTGGAGTCAGGAGAGTACGTGCAGGACGATCCAGAACCTTTCCAAGCTGAGGATATCACAGGTAAGATGACATGACCTTGATCCCATATCTAGACTCGTTATGGTAGTTTCGATTCCACGTCATATTGCTCGTTGCCTACCACTGAAAATATATTGCCTCTTCTTATGCCATGAGCCTAAACACCTTACTCTTTCCTAGCAAATTTGCATGGCTAGGTAGGCTTGCTCAGCTACTAATGTTAGCATTGCTAGTTGCAGGTGTTTATAACTCATGAGTTGTCATGAGCTTGATATCATTATATTAATTTCTGTTATTTAATTATTGTACCTATATATTTGGTAAATGACGGGAGGCCTAGCCTTTTGCCGGGTGTCTTGTTCCGTTATTGCCGCCTTAGTTACCGGTTACCGGTGTTTGATTCCATAATGATCGCTCCTAACACGTTCGGGGTTGTTATGGGGACCCCCTTGATAAATCGCGTAGTGTTAAGGCTTGTCCGGCAGGACCCAACTTTGGTACTATCTGCTAATCACCTAATAATAATCTGCATAGGGAATAGCTACCCCGAGGATCCTAATCAACAACCCGGGCCAGTGCTCCTCATGAGTGTTGGTCCAACCACCTAGCAGTCGGCAAGACCACCCCGGGGTAACTTGAGGTTTGGTCCTTGTCCACTTTGCATAGACGGTGTTGTCCTGAGACGGAGATACGCGGCTCTTATCGGGTCGTCGACACACCGGGAGGTCCTGCTAGCCTTGTCTTACCTTAGCGGTATATCTTGCGTATAGGAATTCCGGTGAAGCTTTGGTTTTCCCCAGAGTTGAGGTTTTCCTCTAAGGAATCCGACGAGATCATGAGATTCGTGATAGAGGGTGCCTTGGCGGCCTGTGTTCGTTTGTGATGGACTAGTTGGAGCACCCCTGCAGGGTTTAATCTTTCGGAAAGCCGTGCCCGCGGTTATGTGGCAACTTGGAATATTTTGTTAACATCCGGTATTAGAAAACTTAAACTTAAACTAATAAAATATGCCAACTGTGTGTGTAACCGTGACTGTCCCTTCGAAGATCTCTCTTCGATCGGGAACACGGCGGGGTTATGAATGCCGTAGGTAGGTGTTCAGGATCACTTTCTGATCAAGGATTCACGACCGGTAGTATAGAATACTGTCACTTCTTCTCTTGCGTAAGCTAGCCACTTATTCAACCTTAGGATGCAGCAGCCTGACACACTTCATCCCTTCCTTACCGAGTAACATGACTAGATCTGGCACCAAGGTCTTAGATTGCTGAGTCCCCGTGGCTCACGGATTCCTCCGAAACTCCCAGCAGGTACAGGTACCCCAGAGGCAGATGATCCCGATGGCACCCAGCTGGCGTGGCAGTACGACGAGGAGACAGATCGCCTTTACGTGAACTATCCAGAGGACTGAGCCGTGGTCGTGATCGTGGGCCTGCAGCGGGTAGCATAGCATTTTCCTTGTTTTGTAGTCCGTACCAGAACTACCTTGTTTGTATCTGTGTTGTACTCTGTTTATTTTTTTAATAAGAAGACAGTTGAATCCCAGATTGTCTACTTTATTTATTATTATGCGCTATGTTTACTTGCTTGCAAAACACTTAGATGCGCTTCTTTCCTATTCGGGGGCCTCGACCCCCAGATCGGAAAGGACCGCATCTTGGTCGTTACACATAGCTAGTAACATAGTCTTGGGACTAGCAAACATGATGATGTTGCAACTAATTAAAGAAGAGAGAGAGGATTAGAGTAACATAGGTAGATACCGTAACATGTTAAATGCTATGCTATTATGTGTCATGCATGTCAATAAATGAGATCATATATGATACTAGTTTATGTTACTATGCACTGTCATACAATAATAATATATGCATGATACTACTATATGTTACTTTCCACTATGAGCAGCCTTAACGCAAATGGTATGGGTGCTACTGAGGTGTTGAATATTTAGTGTTACACCACACGAGAGTGTATCAATTATGACAAGTCTTCTATATTCTCTATCAAAGATGTTCCTGAGGTGGTCTAAAATGAAATGAAAGACTTTCTATATGTAACAAATGAGACTCTCAATTAAAAGTATTTGGGAATGACTTTTGACATGGGATCATTTATAAATTGTGTCTTTGTGTCTTTAAGAGTATGATACAAGGGTGGATAGAAAAGATCCTCACTTCGGCACGTAAAGAAGTCTTGGTTAAAGTTATGGCTCAAGTCATTCCAGTATATTCTATGTCACGTCTCAAAGTCCCAATGGGACTTTATAAACACCTTAATGTGCTTATCAAGAAGTTTTCGTGGGGCAATGAGAAAGGCCACCATAAACCACAATGGGTCTCATGGGAAGTGATGGCACAACCAAAAGGTATGGGTGGACATGGCTTAAAGATTTTGAGTTTTTAACGTGTCCCTGCTTGCCACACACGCCTGTCGCCTTTTACAACAACTAGAGTCTTTGGGTGCCCGACTATTGAGGAGCATTTGTTATCCAAACTCATCAAATATTGCATGCAAGCCTAGACAATCATCAAACCAAATTTGGATATCACTAGTGTAGGGAAGAGATCTTTTGAAGCAGGGATTGATCAGAAGAACTAGAAGTTGTACAAGCACAAATATTTGGGTTGATAAACGGATACCTCGCGGCGATATGTTGAGGCCATACGAGAGCTTGCTTGCGAACCGCCGGATCTTGTATCGGAGCTTATGGATAACACATCGGCTGCATGGAATAGAGAGCGGGTGGAGCATCTCTTCATGC
This sequence comes from Hordeum vulgare subsp. vulgare, assembly GCF_904849725.1. NCBI lineage: Eukaryota > Viridiplantae > Streptophyta > Magnoliopsida > Poales > Poaceae > Hordeum > Hordeum vulgare. The sequence goes on from NC_058522.1 coordinate 457,822,855, forward strand.
CAATGGATGTTCTAGTTATTTTGGGAATTATGTTTTGTACACGAAATATGGAGGATTATTGGCCTAGAATTTTGAGAGAAACGGACAGTTCTCGGTGAGGCCGACATACATGATGCTTGTGGATACAAAGAGAAGACTGAAACCTCGCCAGCCGCCACCACCGACGGCGACATACAAAGAGAAGACTGAATCTTCCATGATTTACCTTTAATGTTTGTACTAGACGATCCAACCTTCCATCTAGCCATCCATACAAAGATTCAAGTTTCCTCGAAGATCAGTATGTTTCTTTGTCGATTGGCCAAACACTCCATACCAACTAAAGATGTTAGATCCCACTTCCACATCACAATTTTCAATGCATGTGGTTTATGTGGTAATCGGGACTCCTGGAGGCATTCGCTTGTCCAATGTACTGTCGCAAGGTGCACTTATTGAGAATGAGCTTGCACAACAGCTTATCTCGGTCTTGGAACCGCACGCAAAACAATGGTTGTTTTCATTAATTGACATCCTCTCTCACACTCAGTTCATACGAGTGGCTGTCACCTTGTGGCCAATATGGTATTCAAGGAGAAAGGCAATACATGAAGGTATTATTTAAAGTCCACAAGCCACCCATGGTTTCATAGAGAATTATATTTCAGAGATGCAGGTTTTGAAGGAGTCGAGGCCAGCAAAAAATTCAAATCTAGTGAATGCACCAGGAACGGAAAGAAGGCAGAAGGCACCACGTGTAGGGTATGCCAAGATTCATATGGACGCACGTGTGTCAACTCCTTCTAGGGGAGGTATAGAGACAACGGTTTGTAGGCATGACCAAGGCAATTACTTGGGGAGCTCATCGCTAGTGATATATGATATGTCTCCAATGTACCGATAATTTATGAAGTATTCATGCCATATTTACCTATGTTTACAATATTTTAATATGGTTTTATGCACTTTATATGATTTAATTAGAACTAACCCGAATGACGTTGTTTTCAGCAGAATTACCGTGGCGTTGTTTTTGTGCAGAGCCCGAAACTTTTTGATGATTTTTTCAAGAACAAATAAGTAATACTGGAGCGAAGAACCACAATAGGGGGGTCACTGATGACCCACAAGTATAGGGGATCAATCGTAGTCCTTTCGATAAGTAAGAGTGTCGAACCCAACGAGGAGCAGAAGGATCTCACAAGTGGTTTTCAGCAAGGTAAAATCTGCAAGCACTGAAATTATCGGTAACAAGTGATTGTGTGGTGAGATGATTCATAGCAAGCAATGAGTAACAAAAGTAGCAACGATGCAGAAAAGTGGCCCAATCCCTTTTGTAGCAAGGGACAAGCCTGGACAAAGTCTTATAGGAGGAAAAACGCTCCCGGGGACACACGGGAATTTCTGTCATGCTAGTTTTCATCATGTTCATATGATTCGCGTTCGTTACTTTGATAGTTTGATATGTGGGTGGACCGGCGCTTGGGTACTACCCTTACTTGGACAAGCATCCCACTTATGATTAACCTCTCTCGCAAGCATCCGCAACTACGAAAGAAGAATTAAGACAAAGTCTAACCATAGCATTAAACTAGTGGATCCAAATCAGCCCCTTACGAAGCAACGCATAAACTAGGGTTTAAGCTTCTGTCACTCTAGCAACCCATCATCTACTTACTACTTCCCAATGCCTTCCTCTAGGCCCAAATAATGGTGAAGTGTTATGTAGTCGACGTTCACATAACACCACTAGAGGAAAAGCAACATACAACACATCAAAATATCGAACGAATACCAAATTCACATGACTACTATTAGCATGACTTATCCCATGTCCTCAGGAACAAAAGTAACTACTCACAAAGCATAATCATAATCATGTTCATGACCAGAGAGGTAATGAGTAGCATGAAGGATCTGAACATAAACTCTTCCACCAAATAATCCAACTAGCATCAACTACAAGGAGTAATTAACACTACTAGCAACCTTACAAGTACCAATCGGAGTCGCGAGACGGAGATTGGTTACAAGTGATGAACTAGGGTTTGGAGATGAGATGGTGCTGATGAAGATGTTGATGGTGACGAGTCCCCTCCAATGAGAGGAGTGTTGGTGATGACGATGGCGATGATTTCCCCCTTCGAGAGGGAAGTTTCCCCGGCACGATCGTCCTGTTGGAGCTCTAGATTGGTTATGCTCAAGTTCCGCCTTGTGGCGGCGGTGAAACCTCCGAAAAGCTCCTTTTCTATTTTTTTCCAGACGAAACCCTTCATATGCAAAAGATGAGCACCGGAGGGGCAACACGGGGCCCACAATCCCCCCAGGCACGGCCATGGGGGTAAGCCGGACCTGGCAGGCTTGTGGCCTCCAGGTGCCCCCCCTCTAGTACTTCTTTCGCCCAGTATTTTTTATATATTCCCAAAAAAATCCACGTTGATTTTCACGGCTTTTGGAGTTGCGCAGAATAGGCATCTCAAACTTGCTCCTTTTTCAGGCCAGAATTCTAGCTGCTGACATTCTCCCTCTTCATGTAAACCTTGCAAAATAAGAGAGAAAAGGCATAAGTATTGTACCGTGAAGTGAAATAACAGCCCAAAAAGCGATAAATATCAACGTGAAAGCATGATGCAAAATGGACGTATCAACTCCCCCAAGCTTAGACCTCGGTTGTCCTCAAGCGAAAGCCTAGATCAATAAACATGACCACATGTTTAGGGAGAGAGGTGTCGACAAAACAAGATACGAACATGCAGGCATCATGATCATGATTAGAACAACAATACCAACATATAATCTCTCATGCTAAAGTGACAATACCTTCACCAAGTAAAGTATGGATCAGGAACCTTACGGAAGTAACAACCGATAGCCTTTAGTCATTAAAGCAATTGCAATTTATCACAACATCAGAAAGAGTCAAATAAGAGCTTGTAAAGCAAATCCACGTACTCAATCATCTTTTCATTCTCTACAATTGCTACAACTCACGTGGTACTCATGAGATCAAAGTTTCAGCTGGACACAGAGAAAGATAGGGGCTTATAGTTTTGCCTCCCAACTGCTTACCTCAAGGGTAATGTCAACAATAATAATTCATGAATACTTACCTCCAAGTTGACATATGAATATAGATCTTTCCCTAGCATGTGACGTTAGCCAAGATAAAGGCGAAACAAGGAATTGGTGAAGATCACCATGACTCTTTCAAGGGCAAAAAGTAAAGGTACAAGATAGGCCCTTCGTAGAGGGTAGCACAGGTTGTCATGTGCTTTTGAGGTTGGGATACGTGTCCTCTTAGTGCGGAGGAACGTCACTTTATATTGCCTCCTGTGATAAAGAACTTTATTATGCAGTCTGTCGCTTTTGTGTCTTCCTCATCACAGGTTCGTACAAAGATTGTTTTCCACACACTAATATATCATACATATTAGGGAGCAATTTTTATTGCTTGCACCGATGACAACTTACTTGAGGGATCTTATTCAATCCATAGGTAGGTATGGTGGACACTCATGGCAAAACTGGGTTGAAGGTTTATGGATGCACAAGTAGCATCTCTACTTGGTGCGGGAGTTTTGGCTAATATGAGGTGGAAGCAGTCGTCACATGCTACGGGATCTCTAATCATATAACGTTGTTCGGAACCAAGCAAACACAATTCATTATGTTGTCTTCCTTGTCCAACATCTACTTCTAGGCATGTAATAGTTTAGTGAGTGTTCACAATCATAGATGGTGTCAAGGATGATATATTTATATGTGAACCTCTCCTTCCTTATTACTTCCTATTAATTGCAATAATCACCAAGGTCCACATTTGTCTACCCTCAACAAGTTTCAATCATCATACTTTTTATATGTGAAGCCATCACTTCCCATAAGATCACTACATGATCTTTCATGCTTTTGTTCTTTCTCAATCTTTTGATCATGGAAAGAGGCAAAGCCCTTCAACTAAGACACTCTTTATTATAGGGTTCACGAGCTCGAATACATCGGGGGTGACACAAAGCAAAACTCAAGCCTAAAACACTAAGACTTTTATTCTACTAGAGAAAGAGAAAACTGAAAAGAAACAAACTAAAACAAAGGTAAAGGCAAAAGATAAGATGGTGATACGATACCGGGGCAACTCCCCCAAGCTTGGCACAAGCCAAGGCGATTGCCCATACCCATGCTCAGTTGTCTTCCTTTGGAGGTGATGGTGGTGGAGTTGTTGCAATATGGGTTTGATCCTCCGTCTTCCAAGGCATAGGTGCTCCATCATGGAAAGATGAACGAGTCTCCGAAATCCTCAAATCTGCAACCAACCGTATTGATTTAAATCTATACTCATACTCATAGTTTTGGTTCTGCAGATCATAGATGTGGGCTTGGAGGTGATCAATCCTGTCATAGAGCCTGGAGAGGTGCTTCCCAATGTCATTGGCATCAATCTTGTGCTTGTTGGTGAACTCCGTGATCATCATGTGGTTGGCGTTGAGTCCACGCTCCACCATCCCTTGGCACTTGAAGACCTCTTGTTCCATTGCTTCGAGCCTCGCCTCCATGCTTCCGGTCTTCTTGGGCCCCTCAACATCACGGATGTGCAACATCCCCTCACGCATCTCGATAGATTGAGGGTGTTGCAGCACTCTCGCTAGGTAAAGATTGATGACCTTCTCGAAGATCTTGTCCTTCGGAGCTTTTGGGGACATCATAGCGATCTAGGTCTGCAGCAGAAACAAGCTCGAAACGAAAACACAGGGAATCTGCGTGATACAGAGGTCAGACCTTTCGGGAGAATAAATAATGATTTTTTCCAGACCAGAAGGAGTACTCCGCACGAAAACGGAGTCCGGGAGGCGCACGAGGTGGCCACAAGCCCTCCAGCCCCGGCCAGGGGGGTAGGCCGGGCCTAGGAGGCTTGTCGCCTCCTTGGGCACTTTCCGGACTGCTTTAAATTTTTGTAATTTTTCAAATATTCCAAAACGGAGGAAAATTGCTACGGGAAAAGTTTTGGAGTCGGTTTACTTACCGAATCACATACCTCCTCGTTTCCGGAGTCTGAAACAGGCTGATAAAAATTCCTTATGTACTCCTCCGGAGTTATGGTATTGATAATGTTGCTCTCAACATTTATGGGAGTACGTGAGATATAATGCTTGATTCTCTGCCCGTTTACCACTCTGAGACAATTACCTTCCGTGTTGTTGATCTTGATAGCACCGGAACGATATACTTCCTCAACAATATAGGGACCTTCCCATTTAGAGGGAAGCTTGCCTGCAAAAAATCTTAAATGAGAATTGTATAGCAAGACATAATCACCTACATTGAACACACGCTTTTGTATCCTCTTATCATGCCACCTCTTAACCTTTTCTTTGAATAACTTGGCATTTTCATATGCGTGAGTTCTCCATTCATCAAGCGAGCTAATGTCAAATAACCTCTTCTCACCAGCAAGTTTGAAATCAAAGTTGAGCTCTTTGATTGCTGATAACCCACAAGTGTAGGGGATCGCAACAGTTTTCGAGGGTAGAGTATTCAACCAAAATTTGTTGATTCGCCTCATGGGTAAGCGAAAGAATATTCTCAAGTATTAGCAGCTGAGTTTGTGAGATTCAACCGCACCTGAAAGATTAGTGTCTGCAAGCAAAGTATCAGTAGCAAAGTAGTATGATAGCAACGGTGTCAGAAACAAATCTGTTGACGGTAGACTATTCCTAACTGTTGTATCAATGGCGCGAGTAAGTTGCACGTGGACGAGTAACAGTTCTTTCCCGGCAACGGTGTCGGAAAAGGGTCTTGCAACAAGTAACAACAAAGTAGCAAGGAACAGCAGTGGCAGCATCAGCAGAGTAACAGTAGTAGCAACAATAGTAGCAAAGTGGCCCAATCCCTTTTGTAGCAAGGGACAAGCCTGGACAAAGTAACGTAGCAAGGACCACTAGTAAAAGACTCGTAGACAGTGGATCGGTGATGGATGAGTATGACGGATGTGATTCATCATGTAACAGCTATAACACGGAGAGATAAGTAACTAGCTCCCGTTCGTCAATCTAATGTAGGCATGTATTCCGTATGTAGTCATACGTGCTTAGGGAAAAGAACTTGCATGACATCTATTGTCCATCCCTCCCGTGGCAGCAGGGTCCTAATGGAAACTACAGGATATTAAGGTTCTCCTTTTAATAAAGAACCGGACCAATGCATTAACACTTGGTGAATACATGAACTCCTCATACTATGGTTATCTCCGGGAGTGGTTCCGGCTATTGTCACTCCGGGGTTGCCGGGTCATAACACATAGTAGGTGACTACAACTTGCAAGATAGGATCTAAAACACAGATATATTGGCGACAACATAATAGGTTCAGATCTAAAATCATGGCACTCGGGCCCTAGTGACAAGCATTAAGCATAGCCAAGTAGTAGCAACATCAATCTAGAACATAGTGGATACTAGGGATCAATCCCCGTCAAAACTAACTCGATTACATGATAGATCTCATCCAACTCATCACCGTCCAGCAAGCCTACGATGAGATTACTCACGAACGGTGAAGAGCATCATGGAATTGTTGATGGAGGAAGGTTGATGATGACGATGGCGACGATTTCTCCTCTCCGAAGCCCAGAACGAACTCCAGATCTTCTCTCCAGATGAAGAACAGGAGGTGGCGGCGCCTCCGTATCGTAAAACGCGATGAAACCTTCTCTCTGATTTTTTTCCAGGCGAGACGGAAGATATAGAGCTGAGTTTGGGGGCGGTGGTGCCACGTGGGCCCCACAAGCCCTCATGGCGCGGCCAGGGGGGTGGCCACGGCCCAGGGGCTTGTGGCCCACTAGCACATCCTCCGGTGGATCTTTGCGCAGGTATTTTTCATTTATTCCAGAAAAATTCTCCATAAATTTTCAGGACATTCCGAGAACTTTTATTTCTGCACAAAAACAACACCATGACAATTCTGCTGAAAACAGCGTTAGTCCGGGTTAGTTCCATTCAAATCATGCAAATTAGAGTCCAAAACAAGGGCAAAAGAGTTCGGAAAAGTAGATACGACGGAGACGTATCAATTGCCCAATAAGATTTATGCTATAGCTCAAGAGGTAGATGACATGCTTTACCGTACAACATTTTGTACGGAGACATGCCCATGGGATTCTTATAGGTAGTTCTATAAGCCCACAGTGCATCATCGAGCTTCTTAGACCAATTCTTTCTAGACCCGTTGACAGTCTTTTGCAGAATCAATTTAATCTCTCTATTGCTTAGCTCTACTTGACCACTGGAATGAGGGTGATAGGGAGACACAATTCTATGGTTGACATCGTACTTAGCAAGCGTTTTACGGAAAGCACCATGAATGAAATGTGAACCACCGTCGGTCATTAGATATCTAGGGACTCCAAACCTAGGGAAGATAACTTCCTTAAGCATCCTGATAGAGGTGTTGTGATCAACACTACTAGTGGGGATAGCTTCTACCCACTTAGTGACATAATCAACAGCAACTAGGATATGAGTACACCCGTTGGATTTTGGAAAAGGTCCCATATAATCAAAGCCCCAAACATGAAATGGTTCAATGACAAGTGAATAGTTCATAGGCATTTCCTGACGTTTACTAATATTAACTATTCGTTGGCATTCGTCACAAGACAAGGCATCCTTGAAGAGAGTGGGCCAATAGAAGCCTGATTGCAATACCTTGTGTGCAGTTCTATCTCCCGCATGGTGTCCTCCGCAGGCCTCGGAGTGACACTTCTGTAGGATCTGTTCTTGTTCATGTTCAGGTACACAACATCTAATAACACCATCTACTCCTTCCTTATAAAGGTGAGGATCATCCCAAAAGTAATGTCTCAAGTCAAAGAAGAATCTCCTCTTTTGCTGGTACGTGAAACTAGGTGGTATATATTTGGCAACGATATAGTTTGCATAATCAGCATACCACGATGCACTACGTGAAGCATTGATGACATTCAATTGCTCATCGGGAAAGCTATCATCAATAGATTGTGGGTTATCAAGAACATTCTCCAACCTAGACAAGTTATCTGCTACGGGGTTATCAGCACCCTTCCTGTCGACAACGTGCAAATCAAACTCTTGTAGCAAGAGAACCCATCTGATAAGTCTAGGTTTAGCGTCCTTCTTCTCCATGAGGTACTTAATAACAGCGTGATCAGTGTGAATAGTGACTTTGGAATCTACTATGTAATACCTGAACTTTTCACATGCAACACGACTGCTAAAAACTCCCTTTTCGTAGTAGCATAGTTTCTTTGGGCACTGTCTAGAGTTTACTAGCGTAGTGAATAACACTCAACTTCTTATCAACTCTTTGCCCTAGGACAACACCAACAACATAATCACTAGAATCACACATGATTTCAAAAGGTAAGTTCTAATCAGGTGGTTGAACAATAGGTGCAGTTATCAAAGCCCTCTTAAGTATTTCGAAGGCTTCCTCACAATCATCGTCAAAAACAAAAGGAATATCCTTTTGCAAGAGATTGGTAAGAGGCCTAGAAATCTTAGAGAAGTCTTTAATGAACTTTCTATAGAAACCAACATGACCAAGGAAACTTCTTATACCTTTGATATCTGTGGGGTATGGCATTTTCTGGATTGCATCAACCTTAGCCTTATCGACTTCAATACCTCTTTCAGAAATTTTATGTCCTAAGATGATGCCTTCATTAACCATAAAGTGGCACTTCTCCCAATTCAAGAAAAGATTGGTGTCTTTACATCTCTGCAAGACTCGATCAAGGTTGCTGAGGCAATCATCAAAAGAAGACCCGTAAACGGAGAAGTCATCCATGAAAACCTCAACAATCTTTTCACAAAAGTCAGAGAATATAGCCATCATACATCTTTGAAAGGTGGCAGGTGCATTGCATAAGCCAAAAGGCATACATCTATAAGCAAAGGTACCAAAAGGGCAGGTGAAAGTGGTTTTCTCCAGATCAGATTGTGCAACTGGTATTTGGGAGAAACTAGAATAACCGTCTCGAAAGCAGAAGTGTGTGTGTTTAGACAGTCTTTCTAACATTTGGTCGATAAAAGGCAAAGGGTAATGATCTTTCCTAGTGGTTTTATTCAGTTTCCTAAAATCGATCACCATCCTATAGCTAGTAATAATCCTCTGTGGGATCAATTCATCCTTATAATTAGGGACAACGGTAATGCTTCCCTTCTTAGGGACGCAATGCGCCGGACTCACCCAATCGCTATGAGCAACAGGATAAATAATACCTGCCTCCAGGAGCTTTAGTATTTCTTTTCTTACTACTTCTTTCATCTTAGGATTTAATCTCCTTTGATGATCAACCACTGGATTGGAATCAGGATCAGTTTTAATCTTGTGCTGGCATAGAGTGGGACTAATGCCCTTAAGATCATCAAGAGTATATCCAATAGCAGCACGATGCTTCCTCAGAGTTTTAAGTAACTTCTTTTCTTCATGCTCTAAGAGGCTAGCACTAATAATAACATGATATATCTCTTTTTCATCAAGATAAGCATACTTAAGAGTATCAGGCAACTGTTTAAGCTCGAACACAGGATCACCCTTTGGTGGGGGTGGATCCCCAAGCAGTTCAACAGGCAGATTATTCTTAAGGATAGGATAATGTTCTAAGACAACTCTATCCATCTCATTCCTTTCATCCATATGCATATCATTTTCATGCTCAAGCAAGTACTACTCTAAGGGATGAGTAGGAGGCACGACAATAGAAGCTAAGGCAATAGTTTCATCCTTACTAGGCAACTCCTTTTCATGATGTTGTCTACCAAACTTGGAGAAATTGAACTCATGTGACACACCTTCAAAACCAACAGTGACAGTTTGCTTCTCACAATCAATATGAGCATTGACAGTATTGAGAAAAGGTCTGCCAAATATGATGGGAAAAAAGCTATCTTGGGTGGTAGCAAGAACGAGGAAATCACCAAGATACTTCGTATTACCACACAAGACTTCAACATCCCTAACAATTCCCACAGGGCAGATAGTATCTCTATTGGCAAGCTGAATAGTGACATCAATAGGCTCTATCTCAATAGGCGCAATCTCATCTTTGATTTCATCATATAAGGATTGAGGTATTGCACTAACACTAGCACCCACGTCACATAAACCATGATAGCAATGATCTCCTATCTTAACAGGAACAACAGGCGTGCCAACAACAGGCCTATGTTTGTCTCTAGCGTGAGGTTTAGCAATTCTAGCAGCATCTTCACAGAAGTGAATATTATGTCCCTCAACATCGTCGGACAAAATATCTTTGACAATAGCAATGCTAGGTTCAACTCTAATTTTCTCAGGGGGTGTAGGTGTTCTAATGTAGCCTCTACGTATCACAGTTGAAGCTTTAGAATTATCCTTTATCCTAACAGGGAAAGGTGGTTTCTCAACGTAAGCACTGGGAACAACAGGATCTTTATAGGCAATGACTCTCTCTTCAACTAGATTGGGTTTAACTACATTGACTTCTAAAGGAGGATGATATTTAAACCACTTATTTTTGGGGAGATCAACATGAGCAGCAAATGATTCACACAATGAAGCTACTATCTCAGAGTCAAGTCCGTACTTAGCGCTAAAGTCAGAAAAAGTATTTGTTTCAACAAAGGATTTAACGCAATCAAACTGGAAATTCATACCTGACTACTTACCTTCTTCAAGCTTCTAATCTTCAGAGTTGCGTTTAATTCTCTCCAATAAATTCCATTTGAAGTCAATATCTCTCTTCATAAAAGAACCGGTACAAGAAGTATCAATCATGGTGCGATCATCATGAGAAAGCCGAGCATAAAAGTTCTGAATGATAATTTCTCTCGAGAGCTCATGCTTGGGGCATGAATATAACATTGATTTAAGCCTACCCCAAGCTTGAGCGATTCTTTCTCTGTCACGAGGCCAAAAATTATAAATATAATTCCGATCACGATGTACTAAATGCATAGGATAAAACTTTTGATGAAATTCCAATTTCAACCGATTGTAGTCCCATGGTCGAGTATCATCACACAGCCTATACCATGTCAACGCCTTATCATTCAAAGATAAAGGAAATACCTTCTTCTTGACCTCATCCTCGGGCAAACCTGCAAGCTGAAATAAACCATAGACCTCATCTGCATAGATTAGATGCAAGTCTGGATGTCATGTTCCATCTCCTGTAAAAGGATTAGCCAGCAGTTTCTCAAGCATACCCGAAGGAAATTCAAAGCAAATATTTCAGTAGGTGCAGCAGGTTGAGGAGCAACTCTTTGTGCTTACGTTCGAGGTGAAGATACCCTGAACAAGCCCCTCAAAGGATTAATATCCATAGTGACAAGTGACAATGAATTTCAGCACACCGTGGGGCCTACGCACGGTGGAGTTGAGTTCTCAAAGGGAGCCCTACCAGGGTTTGGGAGTTATGCGACGGCGCTCATGACTCGGAGCCGCCGCGGGATAACCTACATCGACAACCAACGATGGGGACCTGAAGCGAATTCTCTCGAATCGGGCTACAGGGTCCCCTTCGGCAAAATCAACATCTTCATCGGCATGATCGGATCATCCGTTCCTGAGCCGGACATCTCCACCGACATCGTCGAGCCGGCCAGGTACGTCCGCCCAGTCATAACACAGAATCTAACTCGCCCGGTCTTTGTGGGGTTCACGCAGGGATCGGAGGAGCCAGAACGCGTGGCGACTCAGGAGGTTACCCCGGTCAACTCCGACGATGAGTCATCCATGGGCGATTCAGATTCCATCCGGTCTCTCCATGGAGACGGTCTCGGAGGCTGGTCACTGGCCATGGACCCGGAAATCTTTGATCAAACCCGCCGCCAGATCGCCATCTACATGGCTGGGGACTCAACCCGCACAAAACCCCACCGGAGGTGATGGGACCGGCGGGACATCCAGAAGTGCGTCCGCAGTCCTGGTGGATTTAGCGGCGGAAATCACGAGGCTAATGTCAACTCCCCTCACGCCAGAGAACCAAGAGGAGATTAATGCAGAACTAGCAAAGTTGAGAGAGGCGGTGGCAAAGGCCCATCAGGATGCCGAGATGGAGTCCGCCAGGATCGAGACTCGACAAGCCCAAATCACTGCTGAAAGGATGCGGTTGAACACTGACAACTGGCGCCTCGAAAGACAGCAGCGCGCGTCCGACGCCGTCCATCAGCGGAGACAACAGGGTCGCCTACCCCATGACCTCAACCCGACCCGCCTGTTCGACACTCCTCGAACCCCCGGGATGGGAGCCGCCCCAGCAGGAGGGCCGGGCCGCCCACCTAACCCGCCGGTTCAGCCGACTGAGTGTCAAATTCCTCGTTTCCGGACCCCTCAAGGCCACTTCTCCAACCCGGTGGATAACGTGCTTGCCGCAACTCGCCATTTGGAGTCTCTTCCGATTCACGGCAACACCCCAGCTGAGATTGAAGCGAGGAACGCCATCGAGATGTTGAAAACAACGGTGGTTCAAAACGCACAGTTCTCTCACAGCCTCGAGAGATTGCACTCCACCCCTCAGGCGAGCTATACCAGGAGTAGGCCGGAGGATCAGCCAGCCGTAAACAGTGGCCCGCGACACTTTCCGCAGGACAACCCGCCCGAGCGGAACCCCCCGGGCAAAGATCTCCCCAACATTCAAGACGCCCAGGCCCCCCTCGCAGGGACCGGAGGGCGAGTTGGGGTACCGTGCTTGTCCCTAGCCCTTCGGAACGAAAGAATACCCAAGGATTTCAAAGGACCAAGAAAGGTGCCTAATTACACACGAGATCTCGAACCAACATCATGGATCGAGGGCTATGAGATTGCCATGGACATGCTCGACGTAAATGAGGCGGTTTGCGCCAGATATTTCACTATGATGCTCGAGGGATCGGCGCGCACTTGGCTGAAAAACTTACCTCCCAATTCTATCCAGTCCTGGGCCGAGCTGAAAGAGCGTTTCATCAAAAACTTCCGGGGAACCTGTAAACGACCGATGACAATCGTCGACTTACAACACTGCGTACAACGCCCGGATGAGTCGGCACACCATTGGTCACGGCGGGTCGCAGAAATTATTCATTCATCAGATGGTATCACAGCAGCGCAAGCCGTGCTTATCCTCGAGCACAACTGCCACTATGAACCGTTGGTCCAGAAATTGGGGCGACTCAAACGGAAAGTTCAGGACATGGGCGAACTGATGGACACCCTCACTAGGTATGCCGAGGCCGATGATACCAAGGATCCCGGCGAGGATGGTAAGGGTAACTCGCCCAAAAAGGGCGATTCGAAAAAAAATCACACCCGTTTCCAGGGCCGCAACCGTCACAATCAGGGGACCAACGGAAGCGTAGGCCACAGGAGGAGCCCTCGGATTTGGTTGCCAACACCAATGCCAATGACGGCAAAAAGAAGAATCGGGGTTTCAGTGGGAAAAGGCCGCGTAATTATGAAGAGCTACTCAAAGGCCCTTGCCCGCACCACGCCACGGCCGACGGCCCGGCGGGCCACTCTTGGGAGAACTGTTTCGTGATGCGAGAATTTCGGGCGGAGGCAATCAAGAAGAGCCAAAACGAAGATCCGAACCGGCGCGAGGACCAACTCGCCGCGCCCAACCAAAGGCAGAACCCCTTCGGTGGCTTTCCCGAACAGGGAGCTCAGGGAGGCCCACAACCAGGCGGCGGCCAGTACCCGGTGCACCACCAGCGGCGGTACAAGCCGCCCCCACAGGGGGCTCCACAGGACCAGGATGACAACGGGGGCTTCCGCAACAATCCCAAACAGCTAAATAATGGGCAGTACCACGTTTTCACCACTAATGCTTGCAGGCGTGATAAAAAGGTAAATCACCGGGAGTACAGCGTAACTGAGCCAGCGATTCCCAGATATCTCCACTGGTCCGAGCAGACCATAACATGGAGTAGAGAGGATCACCCGCCAAGAATAGATAACCCGGGCGACCTGGCATTAGTCGTGGCTCCCCAAGTGGGGGGTTACACCCTGTCAAAGGTATTAATGGATGGTGGCAGCAGCATTAATATCCTATATTTCGATACCTTCCGGAGGATGAATCTATTGGAGAAAGACTTGATGCCTTCAACCAGGTTTTCCACGGCATTGTCCCGGGCAAGTCGGCTTATCCCATAGGCTGGGTCAGGCTCTCAGTAGCGTTTGGAAGCGCACAGAATTACAGGTCGTAGTCTCTAATCTTCGAGGTGGTCAAGCTGAAAAGCCCGTACCATGCGCTGTTCGGCCGACCGGCTTACGCCCGCTTCATGGCCCGCCCGTGCTACGTCTACCTCAAGCTCAAAATGCCTGGTCCTAAAGGACCCATCACGATTGATGGACATAGAAGAATCGCCAAGGAGTGTGAGGAAGGGGACGCGGCTTATGCGGAAGTCGCCTGTGCGGCGGAAGAGCTCAAACATCATCGGGCCAATGTTGACCCGGCAGACATGTCACCACTCAAAAAGCCGACTACAGATTCTGAGTCGCCCCTCAAGTTCAAACCGACGGATGATACTAAGACAATCGATTTCGTTCCTGGCGATTCATCCAAGCAGTTCACCATTGGGACGGGTCTGGACCCGAAATAGGAAAGCGCGCTCATCGAATTCATCCGTTAGAATCGGGACATCTTCGCATGGAAGCCCTCTGACATGCCGGGTGTACCGAGAGAATTTGCTGAGCACCATCTTAATATTGACCCAAAATGCAAACCTGTCCAATAGTACCTTCGCAGATTTAACGAGGAGCGATGCAAGGCGATTGGAGAAGAAGTCGCCCGTCTTTTAGCCGCCGGGTTTATCGTGGAAGTCTTTCACCCCAAATGGCTGGCTAACCCGGTGTTAGTACTCAAGAAGAATGGCACTTTCCGTATGTGTATTGACTATACGGATCTCAATAGAGCTTGCCCCAAAGATCCTTTCGCTCTTCCCCGCATCGACCAAATCATTGACTCGGTGGCGGGATGCGAACGATTGTGCTTTTTGGACGCCTATTCAGGTTATCACCAGATCAAGATGGCCGTGGAAGATCAGGAGAAGACGGCCTTCATAACCCCCTTCGGGGCCTTTTGCTATGTGTCCATGCCGTTTGGACTCAAGAGCGCAGGGGCGACTTATCAACGTTGCATACAGAATTGTCTTCATAACCAAATTGGCCGCAACGTCCACGCTTACGTTGACGACATTGTCATCAAGACCCGTCGGGGGGAGACACTTTTGGAAGACCTTAAGGAAACCTTTGATAATTTACGAGTATATCAGATGAAGCTAAATCCTACCAAGTGCGTTTTTGGTGTACCTGCAGGAAAATTACTGGGTTTCTTGGTATTGGAGCGCGACATTGAGGCTAACCCGGACAAAATTGAAGCGGTTACCTCTCTCGGGAAGCCGACGAATGTTAATCAAGTTCAGCGACTGGCGGGCCGCATTGCGGCTCTAAGTCGTTTCGTGAGCCGCCTTGGGGAAAAGGTGATTCCTCTTTACGAATTGTTGAGGAAATCCGACCGATTCGTATGGACAGATGAGGCAGACGAGGCGCTTCAGGCCTTGAAACATCAATTGGTTAACCCGCCGGTCCTGGCAGCCCCAACTGAAAAGGAACCCATGCTCCTGTATATCACGGCAAATTCCAAAGTGGTCAGCGTGGCTGTGGTCATCGAAAGGAAGGAGGAAGGAAAGGAATACCCGGTGCAACGTCCGGTATACTTTATTAGTGAGGTGTTAACTCTTTCCAAACAGCGATACCCGCATTGGCAGAAACTGGTCTATGGGGTGTTCATGGCGAGTCGAAAGCTTAAACATTATTTCCAGGAGCACCCGATCACTGTGGTCAGTTCCGCCCCCCTCGGTGACGTCATCCAAAATCGGGAGGCAACAGGGCGAATCGCCAAATGGGCAATAGAGCTTGGGTCTCATCACATACAATATACCCCCCGCACAGCCATCAAATCCCAGGCACTAGTTGATTTCGTTAACGATTGGACGGAACTTCAGGCTCCGGAAGATTGGCCTGACCTTACCTATTGGACTATTTACTTTGATGGATCCAGGCAGTTGGAGGGCTACGGGGCTGGTGTGGTGTTGATATCCCCTCAAGGAGATAAGTTCTGCTATGTTCTCCGGCTCATGTTTCCCTGCACAAATAATGCGGCAGAATATGAAGCTCTGCTTCACGGTTTGCGACTGGCAAAAGAGATGAACCTAACCCGAGTCAGATGCTTTGGGGATTCAGATTTGGTGGCGCAACAGGTTTCGGGTACCTGGGACTCTCGGGATCCTATGATGGCGGCTTACAGGCGAGCTGTATCTGATGTGGCGGGCTATTTTCATGGATATCAGGTGGATCATGTTGATCGGCGGCTCAACGAAGCAGCTGATGCCCTCTCGCAACTCGGCTCACAGAGAAAACCGGTCCCCCCTAATGTTTTTTTGGATATCTTGCATAAACCGTCTGTGACTATACCCACGGAGGAGGAGTTGGCGATACCGGATCCCGAGTCTCAGCTTGTGGCGGCTCTCCATGTCACTCCGGACTGGGCTCTTCCTTATCTGGCTTATCTCACTCGCGGCGAGTTACCCACCGACGAAGTTTTGGCTCGCCAGATCGTTCGACGTAGCAAATCCATGGTCATCATTAATGGCGAGTTATATAAACGAAGTGCTTCTGGGGTCTTTCAGCGGTGTGTTTCCTCCGAGGAAGGATGCGTAATCCTAAATGACATTCATTCTGGAGACTGCAGACATCACGCCGGGTCACGTTCTTTGGTATCAAAGGCTTTTCGACATGGTTTCTTTTGGTTGACGGCTCATGCAGATGCAGAAGACATAGTACGACGGTGTGAGGGGTGCCAACGATATGGGAGACAGGCTCATGTGCCGGCTCAAGAATTGAGGATGATTCCCATTACTTGGCCTTTTGCGGTCTGGGGGCTGGACATGGTCGGTCCCTTTAAAATGTCCTCTAACAAGAAAACTCACTTATTGGTGGCAGTTGATAAGTTCACTAAATGGGTTGAGGCGGAACCTGTTGGAGCTTGCGATGCGGAGACCGCGGTCAAATTTATGAAAAAACTGATTTTCCGTTTTGGATATCCACACAGTATTATCACGGACAATGGTACTAACTTGTCCCAAGGAGCGATGCTGGATTTTTGTCGTCGAGAATATATCCGGCTTGATGTTTCTGCAGTTGCTCACCCGCAGTCCAACGGGCAAGCAGAGCGGGCGAATCAAGAAGTCTTGCGAGGGATTAAACCTCGGCTCATGGTTCCCCTGGAAAGGACTCCAGGGTGTTGGGTTGAAGAATTACCTTCGGTATTGTGGAGCATTCGGACCACCCCGAATCGATCCACGGGGTTCACTCCTTTCTTTTTGGTCTATGGAGCAGAAGTTGTCCTCCCTACTGACATAAGACATGATTCTCTTAGAGTCGCCGCATATGTGGAGCAAGATAATGAGCTGGCGCGTCAGGATTCCTTGGATGCCTTGGAAGAGGCGCGTGACCTGGCTGCAGCTTGTTCGGCTATCTATCAGCGAGATCTGCGGCGTTATCATAGTCGCCGGGTTAAGAGTCGGATTTTTCAGGAGGGCGACTTGGTACTTCGTCTGATACAAGATCGGGCAGGCATGCACAAGCTATCACCCCCTTGGGAAGGGCCGTTCGTCATCAGCAAGAACCTCCGCAATGGCTCTTACTATTTGATGGATCTTCGGCCTAACCGACCGACTACAGAGGCTGAGTCAACTCGCCCCTGGAATATTGCTCATTTGCGGCCTTACTACACTTGAGCTCTTAAAGCTCCACGCTTTGTAAGTTTTTCAGTTTCATTATGAAGTAATAAAACACTCTCCGACTTGGGGGCTTCTTCATTAAAAAGTGCAATTTGTGTCATCCTGTTGCGACCTTATGAGCCGACAGAACATGCATTCAGGGTGGGTGCACGAGCTTTCTGACTCGCCTCCCCCTGTCGCGACCGTATGAGCCGACGAAACCTGCATTTAGGGTGGGTGCACGAGCTTTCTGACTCGCCTCCCCCTGTCGCGACCGTATGAGCCGACGAAACCTGCATTTAGGGTGGGTGCACGAGCTTTCTGACTCGCCTCCCCCTGTCGCGACCTTATGAGCCGACGAAACCTGCATTTAGGGTGGGTGCACGAGCTTTCTGACTTGCCTCCCCCTGTCGCGACCTTATGAGCCGACGAAGCCTGCATTTAGGGTGGGTGCACGAGCTTTTTGACTCGCCTCCCCTTGTCGCGACCGTATGAGCCGACGAACCCTGCATTTAGGGTGGGTGCACGAGCCTTCTGACTCGCCTCCCCCTGTCGCGACCGTATGAGCCGACGAAACCTGCATTTAGGGTGGGTGCACGAGCTTTCTGACTCGCCTCCCCCTGTCGCGACCGTATGAGCCGACGAAACCTGCATTTAGGGTGGGTGCACGAGCTTTCTGACCCGCCTCCCCCTGTCACGACCGTATGAGCCAACGAAACCTGCATTTAGGGTGGGTGCACGAGCTTTCTGACTCGCCTCCCCCTGTCGCGACCGTATGAGCCGACGAAACCTGCATTTAGGGTGGGTGCACGAGCTTTCTAACTCGCCTCCCCCTGTCGCGAACTTATGAGCCGACGAAACCTGCATTTAGGGTGGGTGCACGAGCCTTCTGACTCGCCTCCCCCTGTCGCGACCGTATGAGCCGAAGAAACCTGCATTTAGGGTGGGTGCACGAGCTTTCTGACTCGTCTCCCCCTGTCGCGACCATATGAGCCGACGAAATTACTCTTATTATGATTTAATCTTGAAGGTTTTTACCCTTTCTGCATACTTGTTGAAACTACTTGTAGTTCATTTGTTTTCACAGATGATGTGTTTAAAGTTTAAGACAGGAGGGTGCTAAGATTTGTTTCATCCTTGGCGGATTAAGCATTATAGAATATTCTGATAAAGGCGGATCAAATATTTCAAATCGCCTTAAAAAGCGATATAAGGGTTTTTCTCGCAGAAGATATCATCAAAAAATAGTATTGACTATTACATGGCTCGTGGGCCAAATTCAGGAAAGTCTACTTCGCTAAATCCTGGCGTGAGCTCTGACCAACTTCGATTTGTAAATCGCCCAATACCCAATTGCACCTGGCCAAAGCAGCAAAGTCGTCTTCGTCGGTCAAAATTGATGCCAAGTCTGCTTCCCAGTCGAAAGGGTTCTTGGGTCGCCGAGGAATTAGGTTGGTCACCACGAAGGTTGGCGGGCTGACTTTCTTATTCTTACTGTCATAAGCCGCCTGATACTTCGGCGAGTCGAGTTGCAGCCAGCCGAGAATCCTTGACAACTTTCTGGTAATCCTCTTCAACAAACTCCGATCCATCGTCTTTAAGCTGAGGGAAGCCAGCGGCTACTTCTTCTAAATTGATCTCCGGGGCATACGCTAAGCAGCGACTCAGGGCAGTCAGGACACCTTTCCGGGCGGCTGACCGAGTTAACTCGCCAATCTGGGGAGGAAGTGTGGACAGACATCCAAGTACCTTCTTGATGGAAGTAATAGGCTCTTTGGCACCCATTACAACTTTGACGGTCAACACACTGCCTGTGTACAGTTGCTCTGTCAGCGTATAAATCGCCTTCAGCATCAACACACAGTCTTCTTGCAGGTTGGCGACTCTTGGACCTGGAATTTGATAATTAGCAACTTAACATCAGAAATATGAGTACAAAAAAGGAGCGGATAAGGTTGAAGATTTAGGTAAGGCTTACCAAAGATGGCTTGCGTCATGTTAGAGATATGACGTTTTAAGCCGGATAACTCCTGTTGAACAGTCGCCAGCTTCGCTTCAGCTTTCTCTGCTCTCTTCAAAGCGGCGTTTTGGTCAGCTTGAGTTTTTTCTAACTCGGCTTTGAGTTTTTCCAGTTCGGCCAGAGCCAATTTATACTTCTCTTCCGACTGAGTTCGGGCGTCTTGTTGTTCAGCTAAGTTTTTCCTTAAATCGCCCAGCGCCAATTCGGCCTGAGCAAGGTTTTCCTATTGAAAGTTTAAAGTAAAGACAAGTCTCAGAATTACTGCAAAGCAATATCCCTGACACTTGGGGGCTAATGTATAATTTTGTCAGGAGAAATTATACAGAATTTAAGACCCGACTCATCTTTTTTATTGATGACCCGGCCCTTGGGGGTTACTGGTCGCGAAGCTTTTTCTAAATTTTCAAGACTCGGCTCATCTTTTTACTGATGACCCGGCCCTTGGGGGTTACTGGTCACGAAGCTTTTTCTAAATTTTCAAGACCCGGCTCATCTTTTTTATTGATGACCCGGCCCTTGGGGGTTACTGGTCGCGAAGCTTTTTCTAAATTTTCAAGACCCGGCTCATCTTTTTACTGATGACCCGGCCCTTGGGGGTTACTGGGAATAGTATAAGTATAACAAAGTTTACCTCATGCTTGTTGTTTAACATCTTTATCAGATTTCTCTCCATCTCATAGCTCGCCTCCAGGCGACTTGCAAAGCCAGAACAGAGTTCCTTAAATTCCAGATTTGCATAGTCGGAAAGTTTCGCCTTAGAGAGCCCAGACTCAGGAATGGCCTGAGAGAAGGATGCTACATGTTTGGACAAAACTGTCGCTGCCGGCTTGGAAAAGCCAGAGCCAGTAATGACTACAACATCTCGGTCTTCTGTTGTCATCAATGGGTTCGGCGATTTAGAGGCATCCATTGTTTATTTCGGCGACTCAGGAAGATCCACGTTAATCGCAGGCTCAGCATGCTCCGGATCGTCTTGAGTCGGAGTTGATTTCTTGGGAAGTTCTGAAGTTGTATCAGGAATTGATCCACTGGTTTTCCTTTTCTTGGCTTGTGCCCTAACCAAAGGGAATACGCACGTTAAGGAATTGAAAAGATCATTATTCTCAAAAGTCAAAGCAAGAGACTTACCCCGGAACTCGAATCATCGGTGGAAGTGTTGACATCACTGAGTCGCCGGAAGTGGGAGGAGAATTCTGCAAGAATTATATATTAATAATACAGGCGGGTTACAAATGTGATCCAAAGAAGCACGAATAGTGGTTACTCATAAAAGTACCTCGCTTGGCTTTCTTTTGTTCGTTGCTGGTAAACCGGATATCAGATCACTAGAGTGACTTCGTGTCTTCCGGTTTGAGGCGTGCTGTGTTTTCTTCAGTAAGAAATTTGGGTCCAAATGAGCATTTGGATGTGAGAAGGGGACTTTCCCACATATTCGCCGGGCTGGCTTAGGTGGAGAAGGAGATGAATCGGAGGAAACAGAAATTACCTCAACAGAGTCTTCTTGGCTTTCATTATCTTCATTCTATTACAAGGAGAAAGAAAGATATAAATATGAGGTCAAAAGTGATAGGTGGCGAGTGAAAAGAGGACGGATTTGTACCTCTGAAAGTGCATCGCCGACTTGAGATTCGTCGACTTCACATGGCTCGGCCGCAACAGATTTACCTTTGCCCTTGGCTTTCTTAGAGGGCGGCTTAGCAGTTTTCATGGCTTGCTTTTTAGGTCTCCTGGACCAGAACTTATCGCCTTTCTGGAAAGGTACATAATATGAAATCATGATAGCAATAAAACAGAAGGGATAAAAATCAAGGGCGGGTCAGTTTTGGTTACCTTGGGCGCCGGGTTAATCTTGCAAAAGGGCTTAAGGCCGATTTGGCCGCACTTTCCTGCAGGCTCGCCGGTCAGCTTTTTGATGATGGCAACAATGTCTTTTTCTGTTAATGCTGTGTGAAATTAGCATTGAGGGTGATCCAGAGTGCCGTCGAACTCACACATCAGACCATCTCGGCGGCTCAGAGGAAGAATCCGCCATTCGACCCAGCAGCGGATCAGGTCAACCCCGGTAAGACCATTGTTCGTCAGGGATCTCAGTTCAGATAATATTGGGATGAGCTCCGACTCTTCTTCCTCGGTAAGTTTGTCTGGGAGCTTGAAGTTGACCGGAAGGCGGGTTGGCCTGTAACCCAGAAGCTTATTCTCGCCAGCAGGGGACGTCTCTTGACAATAAAACCAAGATTCGCCCCAGCCCTTGGGATGGCTAGGCATGATGAGTGAAGGGAACGGACTATCCCTACGGCGCTGGACGTTGACGCCGCCGAGTTCCAGACTGGGGCCATTGTGGAATTCCGTCTGGCGATTCAGATGAAAAAAATGCCAGAATAGAGGGACAGAAGGCTCGGTTCGCAGATACGCTTCGCAAAGAACTTGGAACTGGCTCAAATTGCTTATGGAATTGGGTCCCAGATCCTGGAGTCGGACGTTCATGAAGGTCAAAGCGTCCCTAAGGAATTTCGATCCGGGCGGCTTAAAACCCCGTTCCAAATGTTCAACAAAAACTACTATTTCCCCTTCTTTGGGGTTAGGGAGATCTTCTCCCAACCCGGTGCGCCATCCAATGACATCTTGAGGATCCAAACAGCCCGCTTTCACGTAATTAGCTAAGACAGCGTCATCAACCTTGGTAGGAAGCCAATCGCTCTTGAAGACGGCACCCATGCTACAAGTAGGTAAAAGTATGATATTACATGTCTTGGACATATACTATATGAATCGGAATCGGTTCATGTTAACCCGCCAGACCAAGAGGCTGGGTTGGGTTGCTATGGCGACTTATGGAAGTAGGGTTATTCCCAAAAGCTATATTTCTGCGGATAGTAAAATCTATTCGTTCCAAAGCACTAAGGGGGGATGAAGGCTACAAACAGTTTTTTCGCAAACAGTAAATGAGGAATGGATCTGCCAAACAGATGTGAAAACCTACGAATATAACTGAGCACGAACAATTTATTATCAGGTGACGCCCCCCGTTTGGAGAAGACATTGTGTTCAAAAATTCGCGAGTACAGCGGATAATTAAAATTATTCAGGGCACTAGCTACCCTATCGGTGCTCGGACTAATCGATTCGAGGGAGATGAATAACTGTGAGCGAAAAGCTTCGAAGCTACGGCAATGGCGGAAACACAAGCAAGGAATGAACCTACTCCTAAGAAGGTGAACGAAGGCCTAACCTGATGCTCTCGATCAAAGAAGACCGGCGGTGACGGAGATCGTTGGAGAAGCGCGGGGGTCCCGACGAACGAAGAGATCTTCGGCGGCGGCGGAGCTCGAGGCGAGCAACGAGGTGGTCGGTGATGATGCGATGGACAATGGCGGCGGACGGATCGTCCGAGGTGCGAAGCTTGACGACGGCAACGGCTAGCGGGCGGCGCTGAAACTTCTCGGACGGGGGCGGAAGTTGCGACCGGCGGCGGAGCCCTCGGGAAGCGATGAGGCCTTTTTGCTGCGATAATGGGGGGACTGATGAGACTGGTAGGTGGCCAGCGCCAGCCCTGTCCCTTCCGTCTATTTATCAGGACGGGCGCTGGAATCGAGGCGCCGTGAGCGGGAACCGTTGGGGAATAAAAAGATTCGCCATGATGACGTCCGAAGATTTTGGGATAATGATGCACTAAAGATCCGTTGGGATTATGTTAATTTTCCCGAAGATCGAGGGATAAGAAGATGCCAACAGGAAATGGTTTGGCGACTCAAAGATTTTTTCGGTGCCAGATGGCGAGTTACAATTTCTGACGTATGGAGAAAGACGAAGGAGTGAATCACCTTCAACTAAAGAGGAAGCGTTGGCATGAAAGGTCAAGTCAATTTGGGGCCTAATGTTGGGGATATTGCTTATTAAGTGACCCGCCCAAGATGGGCCGGGTTACTAGTAAGGCGATTCATCCTTTGGGCTACTTGGGCTTCAGCCTGGGCGGTTCAAGGCCGCGGGACGGTTATGATTTCTGGAAGGTCTCCGGGTTTTGAAGGACGGCGACTTAGAGACTAAGATGGTCACGATTTGTAAAAAGGAAGGGACTCTTGTAAACCCTAAAGCCTTGACCTATATATAAAGGCGAGTCTTAAGGAGGAGAGGGGGTTAGAAAATCATCGAGTGCTAGGTTGGGCGAGTTACGCCTCCCTTGTAATCGAATCCACATCAATACACACAAAACAGGACGTAGGCTATTACCTCCTCACGAGGGGCCGAACCTGGGTAAATCGCCGTGTTCCTCCCGTTTAACCCCTTTGAGTCGCCACCAAGGTGCGATGGCTCCAATACTAAGTCCTTTCACGAGGACATCTGCCGTGACAAAACCACGACACTATATGAATGTTTCCTTACCAAGTTCCACTTACAAAAGGCGCTTCACTCCCCGGCAACAGTGCCAGAAAAGAGTCTTGATGACCCACAAGTATAGGAGATCAATCATAGTCCTTTTGATAAGTAAGAGTGTCAACCCCAATGAGGAGCAAAAGGATCTGACAAGTGGTTTTCAGCAAGGTAAAATCTGCGAGCACTGAAAATATTGGTAACAAGTGATTGTGTGGTGAGATGATTCGTAGCAAGCAACAAGTAACAAAAGTAGCAGCGGTGCAGCAAATTAGCCCAATCCCTTTTGTAGCAAGGGACAAGCCTGGACAAAGTCTTATAGGAGGAAAAACGTTCCCGAGGACACACGGGAATTTCTGTCATGCTAGTTTTCATCATGTTCATATGATTCGCGTTTGTTACTTTGATAGTTTGATATGTGGGTGGACCGACACTTGGGTACTGCCCTTACTTGGACAAGCATCCTGCTACTGCAACAAAAGACCTTCCAACGGCGCGAGAAACACATGCTGATGGGAGACTAATCTTGTCTTGATACTCCTCAGCAACGACACCAGGAATCCTTCTCCTACGGCTACGCCTTTAGGGACTTCCTAGGCAAATATGCAAAGGATTTCCCCCGTGGCCTTGGAGCCTTGCGTTGGTGTTCCCTCGAAGCGAAAAGGGTGATGTAGAACAGCAGCGGTAAGTATTTCCCTCAGTTTTGAGAATCAAGGTATCGATCGAGTGAAGGAATATCACAAGTACCTGCACAAACACAAAGAGCTTGCTCCCAACGCTATGAAGGGGTTGTCAATCCCTTATAGATTGTTTGCCAAGTGAGAACTGAAAGCAACAAAGTAACAAAGCAAAGTAAAAATGAATGTGGAAACGATAGGTGTGAATAGACCCGGGGGCCGTAGTGTTCACTAATGGCTTGTCTCATGAAAGCAAGTAGACGGTGGGTGAACAAATTACTGTCGAGCAATTGATAGAACCGCGCAAAGTCGTGACGTCATCTATGGCAATGATTATATCTATAGGCATCACGTCCAAAACAAGTAGACCGATACTTTCTGCATCTACTACTATTACTCCACACTTCGACCGCTATCCAGCATGCATCTAGTGTATTAAGTCCAAAAGAACAGAGTAACGCCTTAAGCAAGATGACATGATGTAGATGGACAATCTCATATGTACGATAAAAGCCCCTCTTGTTACCCTTGATGGCAACAACATGATGCGTGCCTTGCTGCCCCTTCTGTCACTGGGAAAGGTCACCACACGGTATGAACCCAAAACCAAGCACTTCTCCCATTGCAAGAATCATAGATCTAGTTGGCCAAACAAAACCCAAGACTCGGAGAGACTTACAAGGATATCAAATCATGCATATAAGAAATCAGCAAAGACTCAAATATATATCATAGATAATCTGATCACAAATCCACAATTCATCGAATCTCGACAAACACACCGCCAAAGAGGATTACATCGGATAGATCTCCATGAAGATCATGGAGAACTTTGTATTGAAGATCCAAGAAAGAGAAGAAGCCATCTAGCTACTAACTACGGAGCCGTAGGTCTGAAGTGAACTACTCACGAGTCATTGGAGGGGCGATGATGTTGATGTAGAAGCCCTCCAACTCCAAAGTCCCCTCCGACACGGCACCGAGAAGGGTCTCGAGATGAGATCTCGCGGAAACGGAAGCTTGCGGCGACGGAAAAGTGTTTTCGTGGATTCCCCTATTTTTTCTGTATTTTAGGGAATATATAGGCGAAGGAGCTAGGTCAGGGGGCGCCTGGGAGGCCACAAGTCTGATAGCTGCCGCCCCCTGGTGGCGGCTACAGGGCTTCGCCCCCCTGTAGCTCTCGTGCCTTGGCCCTCAAGCCCCGTGATCTTCTTCCGTTCTGGAAAAACTTATTTCGGGGATTTTATTCCGTTTGGACTCCGTTCCAAAATCATATCTGAGAAGAGCCAAAAACACAGAAAAATAGGAACTGCCACTTGGCACTAAATTAATAAGTTAGTCCCAAAAAAAGATATAAAAGGTACATAAAACATCCAAAGATGACAAGATAACAGCGTGAAACCATCAAAAATTATAGATACGTTTGAGAGGTATCACATCCCACTTATGATTAACCTCTCTCGCAAGCATTCGCAACTATGAAAGACGAATTAAGACAAAGTCTAACCATAGCATTAAACTAGTGGATCCAAATCAGCCCCTTACGAAGCAACACATAAACTAGGGTTTAAGGTTTTGTCACTCTAGCAACCCATTGATATGTCTCCATCGTATCTACTTTTCCAAACTCTTTTGCCCTTGTTTTGGACTCTAATTTGCATGATTTGAATGGAACTAACCTGGACTGACGTTGTTTTCAGCAGAATTGCCCTGGTGTTGTTTTTGTGCAGAAATGAAAGTTCTCAGAACGTCCTGAAAATTTACGGAGAATATTTCAGGAAAATATGAAAAATACCTGTGCAAAGATCCACCGGAGGGGGTGGGCCAGTGGGCCACAAGCCCTGTAGCCGCCACCCCCTGGTTGCGGCTAGCAAGCTTGTGGGCCCCACCTGGCTCTGCCGCCCCCAATCTCAGCTCTATAAGATCACTTTCATCCCTGAAAAAATCAAGAGAGAAGATGTCGTCGCGTTTGCGATACGGAGGCGCCGCCACATCATGTTCTTCATCTGGAGGGCAGATCTGGAGTTCGTTTTGGGCTCCGGAGAGGGAAAATCGTCGCCATCGTCATCATCAACCTTCTTCCCTCTCCAATTCCATGAAGCTCTTCGTCGTTCGTGAGTAATCTATTCGTAGGATCGCTGGGCGGTGATGAGTAGGATGAGATCTATCATGTAATCGAGTTAGTTTTGACGGGGATTGATCCCTAGTATCCACTATGTTTTGAGATTGATGTTGCTACTACTTTCCCATGCTTAATGCTTGTCACTAGGGCCCGAGTGCCATGATTTCAGATCTAAAATTATTATGTTGTCACCAATATATGTGTGTTTTAGATCCGATCTTGCAAGTTGTAGTTACCTACTATGTGTTATGATCCGGCAACCCCGGAGTGACAATAACCGGAACCACTCCCCGTGATGACTATAGTTTGAGGAGATCATGTGTTCACCAAGTGCTAATGCGTTGGTCCGGTTCTTTATTAAAAGGAGAACCTTAATATCCCGTAGTTTCCTTTTGGACCCCGCTGCCACGAGAGGGATGGACAATAGATGTCATGCAAGTTCTTTTCCCTAAGCACGTATGACGACACACGGAATGCATGCCTACATCACATTGACGAACGGGAGCTAGTCACATATCTCTCTGTGTTATAATTGTTGCATGATGAATATCATCCAAACAAATCACCGACCCATTGCCTACGAGTTTGTTCCACTGCTGTCGTTACTTGTTTTGCTCTGCTACCGTTACTACTGTTCCTACTACTGTCGCTTGCTACTGTTGCTACTTGCTACTGCTGTCACTATTGTTGTTCCTTGCCACTGATGTTACTCGTTACACTGCTGCTAGTTGCTACAATTTTGATTCGCTCGTCGTTGACGGGAAAAGACAATTTCTGTCAACGGGCAACTTCTGGCGCCATTGATACAATCGTTAGGAATACTCTGACGTCAACAGATAATTTCTGACACCGTTGTTATCATATTACTTTGCTGCTGATACTTTGCTTGCAGATACTAATCTTTCGGGTGTGATTGAATCTGACACATTCAGCTGCTAATACTTGAGAGTATCCTCTCACCTCCTACTGTCGTATCAACAAATTTGGGTCGAATACTCTACCCTCGAAAACTGCCTCGATCCCACGCGTTGGTGGGCCGTCAACAACATTCTTCTAGTTTCGATTGCCGGGGAGTGCTAGCAGCATTCTTCTGGTGCCGTTGCAGGGGAAGGTGTGTTGTCACAAAGTTAGCATTTTTCTGGCGCCGTTGCCGGGGAGGTGTTGCTATATTCTCGGAGTCACTTGGGATTTATATCTGCTGATCACTATGAAGAATCTGAAGGATCCAAAACCAAAGTCTTGCCCTCAACTACGAGGGGAGGTAAGGAACTGCCATCTAGCTCTACACTTGATTCACCTTCAGTTATGAGTAAGTTTGTGACATCACCTCCTGCTAGAAATCTTGATATGTCGCGTGTGCTTGATGATGCTTATGATGCTACTGCTAGAGATGCTATGCTTGATACTATGCCTGATGCTACTATGATTGATACTACGCCCGATGATGCTATGCTTGATACTGCTAGAGATGCTATGCCTGATACTGCTTTGCCTGATGATGCTAGAGATGCTATGCTTGATACTGCTAGAGATGCTATGCCTGATGATGTTAGAGATGCTATTTTGCCTGATGATGCTATGCTTGATACTGCTAGAGATACTACTTTGCCTGATGTGCCACTAGGGGTATTCCTTGATGCTCATATTGTAGAGTTACTGCCAATGCTCGTGATGCTTGTGAAACTGCCGATACTATTGAGATAGAACCTGCTTTTGCTCCTGCTAGATCTAGCTCTCCTAGATATGAATTGCCTGATATACCTAAGGGTTACGTTATGGAGGGAGAGATAGCTGAGGATTTTCTTGTGTGTAAGGATGCCTATGACGCTGAGAAATTACTTCTCAAGTGGAAGGAAAAATCTTTGAAAGCTAGGATGAAATACGACCCGAAGTTTGCCACTTCACCTATCTTTATCACCGATAAGGATTATGAATTCTCTGTCGACCCTGAGATAATCTCTCTAGTCGAATCTGATCCTTTTCACGGTTATGAGTCTGAGACGGTCGTAGCCCATCTTACCAAACTACACGATATAGCCACCCTTTTCACTAGTGAGGAGAAGATCCGCCACTACTATATTCTTAAGATGTTTCCTTTCTCTTTAAAGGATGACGCTAAAGCCTGGTTCACCTCTCATGCTCTTGGATGTGTGAGTAGTCCCCAGGATATGGTCTATTACTTATGTGAGAAATATTCCCTGCCCAAGAAGCAAGCTGCCTTGCATGAAATATACAACTTTGTTCAACTCCAAGGAGAGAGAGTCTCCCACAAGCTTGGGGGAGGCTTGTCCAGCTACAAAATGCTTTGCCTGATCACCCTCTTAAGAAGAACGAGGTACTTGATATCTTCTATAATGGACTTACCGATGCCTCTAGAGACTACCTAGATAGTTGTGCCGGTTGTGTTTTTAGGGAACGAACTGTAGAACAAGCTGAGACCCTTCTGAATAACATCTTGATCAATGATAATGCTTGGACTATTCACGAACCACCTCCTAAGACAATTCCGAAGAAAATAGGTATTCTATTCCTCAATCCGAAGATATGCAAGAAGCCAAGAAATCTATGCAAGAGAAAGGCATTAGATATGAAGATGTCAAAAATCTACCACCTATCGAAGAGATCCATGGTCTCGATAACCCGATACAAGTAGTAGAAGTGAATTCTCTGCGTAGGTTTGATGAGAGTGATATTCCTTTTGACAAACCTGCTAGCCTATGCTTTGATGAATTTGACAACTTTGTTGCCAAACAACAAAGTTTCAATGATTATGTTAGAAGACACTTGGAACAAAGTACTCGTATGCTTAGCCATTTAAGTGCTTGTGTAGACAGAAATGTCAATGACCCGAAGCTTCTGAGTAAATATGCCTATATGATTACTACTCAGGTAGAACAAGTACTTAGAGCTCAGAATGACTTGCTCAATGAATTAAATGACAACTCTGTCAGAGTCATTACTAGAGGAGGCAAAATGACTCAGGAACCTTTGTATCCTGAAGGCCATTCTAAGAGAATTGATCAAGATTCTCAAGGAATTAATGGTGATACACCCAGTCATCCTAAGGAGAAGAAGAAGGATGATAGAAACCTCCATGCTAGTTCACCAAATACTGTCACACCCGAAGAACCTAATGATATTTCTGCGTTTGATGCAGAAACACAATCTGGTGATGAACATGAACCTGGTGACAATATGGACAGTGATGTTCATAATAATGCTCAACCTAGCAATGATGAGGATGTGGAGATTGAACCTACGGCTAATCCTGATAACCCACAACCTAAGAGATACAATAAGAATGACTTCACTGCTAGGAAGCATGGTAAAGAAAGGGAGCCATGGGTTCAGAGATCTATGCCCTTTCCTCCTAAGCCATCCAAGAAAAAGGATGATGAGGATTTTGAGCGCTTCGTTGAGATGATAAGACCCATCTTTCTGCAGATGAGGTTAACTGATATGCTCAAAATGTCTACATATGCCAAGTACATGAAAGATATCGTGACTAATAAACGGAAGATACCAGATCTTGAGATCTCCACCATGCTTGCCAACTACACTTTCAAAGGTGGAACTCCTAAGAAACTTGGTGATCCCGGAGTGCCCACTATACCTTGCTCCATTAAAGGAAACTACGTAAGAACTGCCTTATGTGACCTTGGAGCCGGTGTTAGTGTTATGCCGCTCTCTCTTTATCATAGATTTGAATTGGATAAGTTGACACCCACTGAAATTTCTGTGCAATTGGCCGACAAATCAACTGCTTTCCCTATCGGCATTTGCGAGGATGTGCCTGTTGTGGTTGCTAACACGACTATCTTAACAGACTTAGTTATCTTGGATATTCCCGAGGACGATGCCATGGCTGTCATCCTCGGAAGACCCTTTTTAAACACGGCAGGGGCTGTTATAGATCGCAACAAAGGCAATGTCACTTTCCATGTCAACGGTAATGAGCACACAGTGCACTTTCCGAAGAAACGACATCAAGTACATTGCATCAATGCTATCGAAAAGACTTCATCGATTCTTATTGGGAGCTTTGAATGCTCTATTCCTCATGTCAAGATGAAGTATGATTTGCTTGTTGGGGAGATACATATCCCCATTGAGGTGACTTAGTGGCTATCCGAAAATTCTCCATTCTCTCTTGCGGTTCGAGAAGGTTTTGTCATGAGGACTTGATCAACCCCATTGACGGATTTCTTTCGATGACCATGAAATGGATGAATCAAAGAGTCACATACCTCTGTTATGAGCTTTCATTTTCTGTTGCTTAGAAGAAAAATGATAGAATTAGTTTAGTTTTTCCTATTTTCTGTGTTAGCGTCCCGGAGAAAAATACCCTGAAAATAAAAGTTCTCCGATGGTCATGAAAATTTAGTATGATTTTTTCTGGAATATTTGAAAAATATTGGGCCCGAGAGCTGGCCTGGGGGCCTGACCAGTGGGCCACAAGCCCTGTAGCCGCCGCCCCCCTGGTGGCGGCTAGCAAGCTTGTGGGGCCCACAGGGACCCCCTCCACTCATTCCAGCTCCCATCCTCTTCTTCCACCTCCAGAAAAAATTATTTCGCAGCTCAAACTCGTGTTCTTGCTCATTTGGCTGTGATTTTCGATCTCCTTGCTCAAAGCACCATTTTCCGAACCGTTTTGGGGGAAATTACTCCTTGGTAAGTGACTTCTCCATTGGTCCAATTAGTTTTTGCTCTAGTGCTTTATCCTTCGCGTATTCTTGCTACCTTGGTGACCCTGTTCTTGAGCTAGAAATGTTGATTTAGCTGGTCCCAAGTAGTTTTAGCGCGTGATACGGTCTCTAGGAACTAGTAGGAGTAGTTGCTATGAGGTGTGGTTGGTCTTCATTCACTTTTCTCTTGGACTTCAAAATTTTTAGCAAAAGGAAATTATGTTCAGGAGGAAGTTTCATGGTGGTTCCTCAAGTAAGAAGGGTCCCCGTCTTTCTTTTCGGGAGCCCGAACCTTATCAACTAAGGGACGCACCGGTACAACCATGTGAATGGCCTTCCGATGAGTTCATGATCGAAGCAGGTTTCAAGGATGAGTTTGATACACTTGTCCGCAATGCCGGGTTAGAAGAATTCCTCTCAGATAAATGTGAACAATATGCTATGCTCACTGCCTCTTTCGTGCGTAGATTTAAATTTTCAGTTGTCCGTGACTCATCCATACTGTTTGATATGTACGATAAATCCTACGCCATGGATTTGGAGGATTTCAATAGGATTTGCAAGATACCCGATGAGGGTAGTATTAATGATCCTTCTAAGTCTGCGGTCACAGACTTTGTCTCCAGTATAACTGTTGGAGAAACCAGAGATATCACGCAAGCCACCATAGGAAGCATCCATTTCCCTGCCTTGCACTACTTTGCCCTCTTCATAGGTAGGTGCATTAACGACAAGGGTGCACACTGTCACCTATGCGCTTCCGACCTTAGTATCCTTAAGAGCACAGTAACAGGTGACAGGAGCTTCAATATGGGAGCTATAATAGCAAGGAGGCTGAATAATAATGCCATTGAGGGGGATTTCTTTGGTGGAATTTATGCTACACGCTTAGCAAAATTTCTTGGAGTATCCATCCGTTCAGAAGATCCTCCTCTTCGTACAGCCTACCTTGATCGTGTCACTCTAACACGCTACCAGTTCCTTGAGAGGGATCATGGATCCCTCCTATACTGCTTGATATTTAACCGACAATGTGTTTTCCATATCACCCTTCCTGCTCCTGCTTTCTTTGACTTTCAGGTAAAACGAAGATACTACATAACCATAGGAGAGGCAAAGGAGTATGAGAGGGAGGCGACTACTGCTCGACTACGTGAGGCAGCTATTCAGGCAGTGGCTGCAGCACTCCCGTATAACACCCATTATGATTTTGGGTTTCGCCAGGACCATCCTTGGGAGTAGACCAAGCTAGGCCAAAATCCTAAGCTTGGGGGAGTACGTGTTCTCACCGACCTTACATTCATGCTTATGCTTTCACTTTGTTAGCCGGTGTTTACACTTTGCCACTGTATTATCCATGCTAGTTTATTTTCGCTTTCTTGTTTTCTTGTTTTGTGTCCTTTTGAGAAAACCCAAAAAGATTTTTCTTTCTTCTTTTGCTTGTTGGGAGCTTTCTCGTGTAAATAGTTTTCTTTTTCTTTGGGTCAAGGTAGAAGATATTGGTTACAATGTTTAGTGGTTCTTACATGCTTACCTGTTTAGCTTTCAAAGAGCCATATTACTTTGTCTTCTCCTTTGTGTTTGCCTGCAGATTCAGCTTAGTCCAATGCTCTTATTATTGTTCACATCGTTCGATCGTGCAAATGAAAGGCAATAATGATGATATATGATGAAGTGACTGAGACTGGAAAAGCTGGTATGAACTCTATCTATTTTGCTTTTGTAAATATGACTAGCTTGTCATCCCAGATTCAGCTTTGTTGTGAGAGAACCATGTTTGCAATGACAACTTAGAGATCATAGTTTTGATGCCATGCTTAACTAGGTGAGATCTTATAATGGTTTGTCTTGAATGCCAACATAGATTTTGAGATGACTATGATGTAGTATGATAGGATAGTATTCTCCTTTGAATGTTTCAAGTGGCTTGACTTGGCGCATGTTCATGCATGTAGTTGAAACAAAATCAACATAGCCTGTATGATGTTCGTGTTCATGGTGATTTATATCATGTTCATGCTCGCATTCAATGTTAGTCAAACTCATTGCATCTTGATGACTGTTGTCGCTCTCTAGTTGGTCGCTTCCCAGTCTTTTGCTAGCCTTCACTTGTACTAAGCGGAATACTGCTTGTGCATCCACTTCCATAAACCCAAAAGTTTTTCCATGAGAGTCCACCATACCTACCTATTTGCGGTATCTACCTGCCGTTCCAAGTAAATTTGCATGTGCCATTCTCTAAACCTTCAAGAAATAATCTGTTTTGCATGCCCGAACCGCTCATGTGGTGACAGGGGGCTATTGATATCTTCCATGCTAGGAGTGTTATCCTCGACATGTGTTTATTCACTGTCATTCACAAGAAAGGGGCCGGTAATTGGAATGCCCAGTTCCACGCTTAAATCGAAAACATAACTGTAAACAAGACTCCCCCCGGATTGATGTTAGTATGGACGGTACCCGATGATTCGGCTAGCCGTGGAGTGTGATTGATTGGTGGTGGGGGAGTTAAAACTTTACTTTTCTGTTTGGGAACCGCCTATAGCGTGAGTAGCATCGAAGATATTGAGAATTCTTGGTCATTGCGTTGACAATGAAAGCATGCCACCCAAAATTATTATCTCTGTTTTCAAAGCTTGAGCCGTGGCACCTCTACAAATCAATGCTTCCCTCTGCGAAGGGCCTGTCTATTTATTTTCCTGTTGAGTCATCCTCCTCTTTTATAAGCACCAATTAGAGAGCACCTCTGTCATTTTTATGCTTTGCTTTTGATTGATATTTAGTATGACTATGACTGGATCTTCGTTGCTATTTATTACAATGTTTAGTCAGCCCTTGATCTTTGAAAGTGCTCTGCATTTATGTTTTGCGGTCTCAGAAAGAGCTAGCGAGATACCACCTATTCATATTGCTTCATGCTTGTTTTGATTGAAGTGTTGGTATTTGAAACTCATTATTATTTGCTCGTTAGCTGATTATGCCATTGATATTAGTTTACCGTGAGACCTTTGTGTCACTTGCTTATGTGGTTAACTTGTGATCTTGCTGAAATTCTAGTTATGAGTTAGACATAGTTGCAACAACAAGATCAAACAAAGTTTGTCAAAGTTTTTTTTCTCTCTCAGTTTGTCAACTGAGTTGTTTGAGGACAAGCAAGGTTTTAAGCTTGGGGGAGTTGATACATCTCCATCGTATCCACTTTTCCAAACTCTTTTGCCCTTGTTTTGGACTCTAATTTGCATGATTTGAATGGAACTAACCTGGATTGACGTTGTTTTCAGCAGAATTGCCTTGGTGTTGTTTTTGTGCAGAAATGAAAGTTCTCAGAAGATCCTGAAAATTTACGGAGAATATTTCTGGAAAATATGAAAAATACCTGCGCAAAGATCCACCGGAGGGGATGGGCCAGTGGGCCACAAGCCGTGTAGCCGTCACCCCCTGGTGGCGGCTAGCAAGCTTGTGGGGCCCACGTGGCTCTGCCGCCCCCAATCTCAGCTCTATAAGTTCAATTTCATCCCTGAAAAAATCAAAAGAGAAGATTTCGTCGCGTTTGTGATATGGAGGCGCCGCCACATCCTATTCTTCATGTGGAGGGTAGATCTGGAGTCCGTTTTGGGCTCCGGAGAGGGGAAATCGTCGCCATCGTCATCATCAACCTTCTTCCCTCTCCAATTCCATGAAGCTCTTCGTTGTTCGTGAGTAATCTATTCGTAGGCTCGCTGGGCGGTGATGAGTAGGATGAGATCTATCATGTAATCGAGTTAGTTTTGATGGGGATTGATCCCTAGTATCCACTATGTTCTGAGATTGATGTTGCTACTACTTTGCCATGCTTAATGCTTGTCACTAGGGCCCGAGTGCCATGATTTCAGATCTGAAATTATTATGTTGTCACCAATATATGTGTGTTTTAGATACGATCTTGCAAGTTGTAGTTACCTACTATGTGTTATGATCCGGCAACCTCGGAGTGACAATAACCGGAACCACTCCCGATGATGACCATAGTTTGAGGAGTTCATGTGTTCACAAAGTGCTAATGCGTTGGTCCGGTTCTTTATTAAAAGGACACCTTAATATCCCGTAGTTTCCTTTTGGACCCCGCTGCCACGGGAGGGATGGACAATAGATGTCATGCAAGTTCTTTTCCCTAAGCACGTATGACGACACACGGAATGCATGCCTACATCACATTGACGAATGGGAGCTAGTCACATATCTCTCCGTGTTATAACTGTTGCATGATGAATATCACCCAAACAAATCACCGACTCATTGCCTACGAGTTTGTCCCACTGCTGCCGTTACTTGTTTTGCTCTGCTGCTGTTACTACTGTTGCTTCTACTATCGCTTGCTACTGTTGCTACTTGCTACTGCTGTCACTACTGTTGTTCCTTGCCACTGATGTTACTCGTTACACTGCTGCTACTTGCTACAATTTTTATTCGCTGGTCATTGACGGGAAAAGACAATTTCCGTCAACGGGCAACTTCTCGCGCCATTGATACAATCGTTAGGAATAGTCTGTCGTCAACAGATCGTTTGTGACACCCTTGTTATCATACTACTTTGCTGCTAATACTTTGCTTGTAGATACTAATCTTTTAGGTGTGGTTGAATCTGACACATTCAGTTGCTAATACTTGAGAGTATCCTCTCACCTCCTACTGGCGTATTGATACGTCTCTGTCGTATCTATAATTTTTGTTTTTTTATGCCAATATCCTACAACTTTCATATACTTTTGGCAACTTTTTATACTATTTTTGGGACTAACATATTGATCCAGTGCCCAGTGTCAGTTCCTGTTTGTTGCATGTTTTTTGTTTCACAGAATATCCATACCAAACGAATTCAAAGATAATAAAAACTTACAGGGAATTTTTTTGGAATATTTATGATTTTTGGGAAGAAGAATCAACGCGAGGCGATGCAGGGAATGCCCACAAGCCCTGTCGCCGCGGCCAGAGGGTGGGCCCGCGGCAGGGAGGCTTGTGGCCACTCCTTAAGGCGGTTGGATCCCTTCTTTCTCCGCAAGAAAGATAATATCCGGAAGAAAATCATGTTGAAATTTCAGCCCAATCGGAGTTACGGATCTCCGGGGATTCAAGAAACGGTGAAACGCAAAATCTGGGAGCGCAGAAACAGAAGGACACAGAGAGAGAGATGCAATCTCGGAGGGGCTCTCGCCCCTCCGCCGCCATGGAGACCATGGACCAGAGGGGAAATCCTTCTCCCATCTAGGGAGGAGGTTAAGGAAGAAGAAGGATGGGGGCTCTCTCCCCCTCTCTCCCGGCGGCGCCGGAACCCCGCGCGGGACATCATCGTGTGACGGCGATCTACACCAACACCTCCGTCATCTTCACCAACATATCCATCAACTTCCCCCATCTATATTCAGCGGTTCACTCACCCGCAACCCGCTGTACCTTCTACTTAAACATGGTGCTTTATGCTACATATTATTATCCAATGATGTGTTGCTATCCTATGATGTCTGAGTAGATTATCGTTGTCCTATCGGTGATTGATGAATTGCTATGATTGGTTTAATTTGCTTGTGGTTATGTTGCTGTCATTTGGTGCCCATCATATGATCGCGCGTGTGGATCACACCATAGGGTTAGTTGTATGTTGATAGGACTATGTATTGGCAGGCTAGAGTGACACAAGCTTCAAACCTAGCATAGAAATTGATGCATATGGGATTGAAG
Source organism: Hordeum vulgare subsp. vulgare (assembly GCF_904849725.1). NCBI lineage: Eukaryota > Viridiplantae > Streptophyta > Magnoliopsida > Poales > Poaceae > Hordeum > Hordeum vulgare. Next base: position 457,860,195 of record NC_058522.1, read on the forward strand.
GGGGACCAATATATCTTATTGCTATGGTTGGGTTTTACCTTAATGAACGTTAGTAGTTGCGGACGCTTGCTAATAGTTCCAACCAAAAGTGCATAGAATTCCAAGTAAGGTATGACATGCTAGTAGAGGCGTCTCCCACATGATACTTGCTATCGATCTAGTAACGTAGTCAATTGCTTAGGGACAATTCCGCAACTCCTACCACCACTTTTCCACACTCGTTAGACACTCGTAGTTGTTTATTTTTCTAACCAGCCCCTAGTTTTATTTACGTGTTCTTTACTTTCTTGCAAGCCTATCCTATCACTCCTACAAAGTACTTCTAGTTTCATACTTGTTCTAGGTAAAACGAACGTAAAGTGTGCGTAGAGTTGTATCGGTGGTCGATAGAACTTGAGGGAATATTTGTCCTACCTTTAACTCCTCGTTGGGTTCGACACTCTTACTTATCGAGAAAGGCTACAATTGATCCCCTATACTTGTGGGTTATCAGTATCAACAAATTTGGGTCGAATACTCTACCCTCGAAAACTGCCTCGATCCCACGCGCTGGTGGGCCGTCAACAACATTCTTCTAGTTTCGATTGCCGGGGAGTGCCAACAGCATTCTTCTAGTGCTGTTGCAGGGGAAGGTATGTTGGCACAGAGTCACCCATCATCTACTTACTACTTCCCAATGCCTTCCTCTAGGCCCAAATAATAGTGAAGTGTTATGTAGTCGACGTTCACATAACACCACTAGAGGAAAAGCAACATTCAACACATCAAAATATCAAACAAATACCAAATTCACATGACTACTATTAGCATGACTTATCCCATGTCCTCAGGAAAAAAATTAACTACTCACAAAGCATAAATATGTTCATGACCAGAGAGGTAATGAGTAGCATCAAGGATCTGAACATAAACTATTCCACCAAATAATCCAACTAGCATCAACTACAAGGAGTAATTAACACTACTAGCAACCTTACAAGTACCAATCGGTGTCGCGAGACAGAGATTGGTTACAAGTGATGAACTAGGGTTTGGAGATGAGATGGTGCTGTTGAATATGTTGATGGTGACGATTCCCCTCCGATGAGAGGAGTGTTGGTGATGACGATGGCGACGATTTCCCCCTCCGGGAGGGAAGTTTCCCCGACAGGATCGTCCTGTCGGAGCTCTAGATTGGTTCTGCTCAAGTTCCGCCTCATGGCAGCGGTGAAACCTCCGAAAAGCTCCTTTTCTATTTTTTTTCTAGACGAAACCCTTCATATAGCAAAAGATGAGCGTCGGAGGGGCAACAGGGGGCCCACAAGCCCCCCAGGCCCGGCCAGGGGGGTAGGCCGGGCCTGGCAGGCTTGTGGCCTCCAGGTGGCGCCCCTCTGGTACTTCTTTCGCCCAGTATTTTTTATATACTAGATGATACCCCGCGCGTTGCTGCGAAAATCTTAGTAAAACAGATGAATAAATGTGTGGTAAATAAGTATACGCGTTGCAAAAACAAATAGTATAAGGTTGATCTCAGTTTATATTTCAGAAACAATAAAGCATATGAAGCGTGTGATATAATATTGTATAAGTATGAAGTCAACGGACTGTCTACATAACAAAAATGTGTAACATAACCTACACATATCTGTAGTGTCACATCTATGCCCACACAAAAATTAGTTAAACAAATTGACATGCATAATTACTGAGGTGGCATGATTGCATGAATAGATTAGTGCATAAATTATAGCTAATGACCAGATGCATGACTTGATGATGTGGCATAGTTGCATGAAGAGGAAAATTACGTAGTGGGTTGCAACTATTTAAGAATAGAGGATTCCCAAAAAATTTCACGGCTTTTGGAGTTGCGCAGAATAGGCATCTCAAACTTGCTCCTTTTTCAGGCCAGAATTCCAGCTGTCGGCATTCTCCCTCTTCATGTAAACCTTGCAAAATAAGAGAGAAAAGTCATAAGTATTGTACCGTGAAGTGAAATAACAGCCCAAAAAGCGATAAATATCAACATGAAAGCATGATGCAAAATGGACGTATCAGCCACCAGGTGCCCCCAAGCCATCAGGGCGTGGCCACCCCCCTACGGCACGCCTTGATGGCTTGGGAGCACCTCGTGGCTCCATTTAGCGTGATTCAATGCTGAAAATTCTATAAATATACAAACCCTCATAAATAAACCAAGAACTTCCACTTCGCTGCCGCAAGCCTCTGTACTGAAGAAAACTCATCCGGATCCCTGTTCTGGTACCAGGGCAATCAACACCGGAGGCCATCTTCATCATCCCGACAGTCTCTCTCTCTCTCTCCCTCTCTCTCTCTCTCTCGTTCTTGAGATGTCATGATATTGATGTATCACATGCTTTGTTAATATAGTTGGATCATATGATGTTTGCCCCTTGCTATCACGATGTGCTGAATTGAATCTTTCCCTTTGGGATTTTGTTATGTCGGATTGAATATTGGATTTGAGATCACCTGATATATGTATTGCATGTGGATACCCTTGGTGACAACGGGGTGTTCTATTGATTCTCATGGTATATGTTTTGGTACTCAACTTGCGGATTCTCGTGGTGACAATGGGGTAATCTATGCATATGGGTTGATACATGTTCTTGTCTTAGTTTCTCTGATAGAAATCTTGGGATACTCATTGAAGTTCTTTGTGTTGGATTGAGTATGAAGAATCTGAAATTGTTTGATGCATGTCGAATAATTAACCCATGAATACTTGAGGTGACATTGGATTATCTAGGTGACATTAGGGTTGACTGATGTGTAGCATAGGTGTTATTCTAATACGAACTCTTGGGTTGTTTGTGAAACTTATAAAAATAGCTCAATAGATTGATCGAAAAGTATAGCTTTGAGGTGGTTCTACTACCTACAACAATTTTACCTTATGGTCTCCGCTAGATATGAACTTTGGAGTGATTATTTATCGCACGTTGAGGGTGTTGGGTAACGTAGCATAAATTCAAAATTTTCCTACGCATATTCAGATCTTCCTATGGAGAGACCAGCAACGAGAGAGGGGTAAGATCATCTTCATACCTTTGAAGATCGCTAAGCGGAAGCGTTGCTAGAACGCGGTTGATGGAGTCCTACTCACAGCGATTCTGATCTAGTGTCGAACTACGACACCTCCGCGTTCAACACATGTGCAGCCCGGTGACGTCTCCCACACCTTGATCCAGCAAGGAGGAGGGAGAGGTTGGGGAAGAAATCCAGCAGCACGACGGCGTGGTGTCGATGGAGAGACGAGGTCTCCCGGCAGGGCTTCGCCAAGCACCGGCAGAGAGGAGGAGGAAGAAGGGCAGGGCTGCGCCGAGGGAGAGGGAGAAGTCTATCTCCCAAGGGCCAAAACCCCTCTCTATTTATAGGAGGAGGGGGAGGGGGTGTGCAATCCCTAGGGTTCCCCCCTAGGTGGTGCGGCAGCCACCAGATGGGAAAGGGGGGCGGCGACTAGGGTGGGAGGGGGTGGCGCACCACCTGGTGGGCCTAAGGCCCACCTACGCCTAGGGTTGCCCCCTCTCCCCACCACTTGCGCGTTGGGCTGGGTGTGGGAGGCGCACCAGCCCACCTAGGGGCTGGTTCCCTCCCGCAGTAGGCCCATCTAGCCTTTTGGGGTCGTTGCCCCCCTTCGGTGGACCCCCGGGGCCACCTCCGGTGGTCCCGGTACGTTACCGGTGACGCCCGAAACACTTCCGGTGTCCAAACCCATCCATCCTATATATCCATCTTTACCTCCGGACCATTCCGGAGCTCCTCATGATGTCCGGGATCTCATCCGGGACTCCGAACAACTTTCGGTAACCACGTATAACAATTCCCTATAACCCTAGCGTCATCGAACCGTAAGTGTGTAGACCCTACGGGTTCAGAAGACAGGCAGACATGACCGAGACACCTCTCCGGCCAATAACCATCAACAGGGTCTGGATACCCATGGTGGCTCCCACTTGCTCCACGATGATCTCATCGGATGAATCACGATGTCAAGGATTCAATCAATCCCGTATACGATTCCCTTTGTCTGTCGGTATAGAACTTGCCCGAGATTCGATCGTCGGTATACCTATACCTTGTTCAATCTCGTTACCGGTAAGTCTCTTTACTCGTTCCGTAGCACGTCATCGTGTGACTAACTCCTTAGTCACATTGAGCTCATGATGATGTTCTACCGAGTGGGCCTAGAGATACCTCTCTGTCACACGGAGTGACAAATCCCGATCTCGATTCGTACCAACCCAACAGACACTTTCAGAGATACCCGTAGTGCACCTTTATAGTCACCCAGTTATGTTGTGACGTTTGATACACCCAAAGCACTCCTACGGTATCCGGGAGTTGCACAATCTCACGGTCAAAGGAAAAGACACTTGACATTAGAAAAGCTTTAGCATACGAACAATACGATCTAGTGCTATGCTTAGGATTGGGTCTTGTCCATCACATCATTCTCCAATGATGTGATCCCGTCATCAATGACATCTAATGCCCATGATCAGGAAACCATGATCATCTATTGACTAACGAGCTAGCTAACTAGAGGCTTGCTAGGGACACATTGTGATCTATTTGTTCACACATGTATTACTGTTTCCTGTTAATACAATTATAGCATGAACAATAGACGATTATCATGAACAAGGAAATATGATAATAACCATTTTATTATTGCCTCTAGGGCATATTTCCAACAGAGGGATGATAATATGATTCTATTATGTTGGCATTGTCGAGAGATTGCACTACTGAAAGTATGAACCATAGGCCTTATTCCCAAACATTAATATAATGTTTTTCTTGTTGTTTACTACTTGTTACCTTGCTGTTTTTATATTTTCAGATTACAAAAATGTATATCTACTATCCATATTGCACGCGCATCACCATCTCTTCGCCGAACTAATACACCTATATAATTTTCCATTGTATTGTATGTGTTGGGGACACAAGAGATTTCTTGTATTTGATTGCAGGGTTGTATGAGAGAGACCATCTTCATTGTACAACTCCCACATATTGATAAACATTAGGTCATCCACTTGAGAAAAAATTTATATTGTCCTACAAAACTCTGCGCTTGTAGGCCCGATAGAGCCTATAAGAATAAAGTTGTGTAGCATACATCAAGCTATTTTTGGTGACGTTGCCGAGGAGGTGAGTGATTTAAGGTGTATCTTTAGATCTTGCAATTGAATCATTTAGTTTATTGTTTGTCACTAGTTTGGTTTTAAAAACAAAACTACAAAAAATGGAATTGAGGTGGTCCCAAATGCTTCGTATTTATAATATCTTTCATGAAAATGATGGTTCGTAAAATTGTGCCAAAGTGTTAGAAGAAGAATTTAATAAAACTTTTGGCATTAAATCATTGAATATGAGCATGATACAATGTTGTTACTACGATTTCTATTAATATCCTTGGTGCTAATGATATGCAAAGCCACAAGCTTGGGGATGTTATGTTTGATGAAGATGATATTTTTAGTCTCTCAAGTTTTGATGAGAAACTTTACTATGATGATGGCATTGTTGGAAATATGCCCTAGAGGCAATACTAAAATGGTTATTATCATATTTCCTTGTTCAGGACAATCGTCTATTGTTCATGCTATAATTGTATTAACAGGAAACAGTAATACATGTGTGAATAAATAGATCACAATGTGTCCCTAGCAAGCCTCTAGTTGGCTAGCTCGTTGGTCAATAGATGATCATGGTTTCCTGGTCATGGGCATTAGATGTCATTGATAACGGGATCACATCATTGGGAGAATGATGTGATGGACAAGACCCAATCCTAAGCGTAGCACTAGATCGTATTGTTCGTATGCTAAAGCTTTTCTAATGTCAAGTGTCTTTTCCTTCGACCGTGAGATTGTGCAACTTCCGGATGCCGTATGAGTGCTTTGGGTGTATCAAACGTCACAACGTAACTGGGTGACTATAAAGGTGCACTTCGGGTACCTCTGAAAGTGTCTGTTGGGTTGGTACGAATCGAGATCGGGATTTGTCACTCTGCGTGACGGAGAGGTATCTCTGGGCCCACTCGGTAGAACATCATCATGAGCTTAATGTTACTAAGGAGTTAGTAACACGATGACGTGCTACGGAACGAGTATATAGACTTACCGGTAACAAGACTGAACAAGGTATAGGTATACCGACGATCGAATCTCGGGCAAGTTCTATACCGACAGACAAACGGAATTGTATACGGGATTGATTGAATCCTTGACATCGTGGTTCATCCGATGAGATCACCGTGGAGTAAGTGGGAGACACCATGGGTATCCAGACCCCGCTGATGGTTATTGGCCGGAGAGGTGTCTCGGTCATGTCTGCCCATCTCCCGAACCCGTAGGGTGTACACACTTAAGGTTCGATGATGCTAGGGTTATAGGGAATTGTTATACGAGGTTACCGAAAGTTGTTCGGAGTCCCGGATGAGATCCCTGACGTCACGAGGAGCTCCGAAATGGTCCGGAGGTAAAGATTGATATATAGGACGGATGGTTTCGGACACCCGAAGTGTTTCGGGCGTCACCGTTAACGTACCCGGACTACCGGGACCACCGGAGGTGGCCCCGAGGGTCCACCAGAAGGGGCAACGACCCCGGGAGGCTAGATGGGCTAAGTGCGGCACGGAACCAGCCCCTAGATGGGATGGTACGCCCCCACACTCAGCCCAAGGTGCAGGAGGTGGAGAGGGGGGGGGAACCCTAGGCGCTGGTGGGCCTAAGGCCCACCTAGGGGTGCGCCACCCCTCCCCCTGCCCTGGCCGCCGCACCTCCCATCTGGGGGGGGGGGCTGCCGCACCACCTAGGGTGGGAACCCTAGGGGTGGCACCCCCCCTCCCCTCCTCCTATATATAGTGGGCACTTTTGGGCTTTTGGAGACACTGTTTCCCATCTCCCTCGACGCAGCCCTGCTCTTCTTTCTCCTCCTCTTTGCCGGTGCTTGGCGAAGCCCTGCCGGGAGACCTCGTCTCTCCATCGACACCATGCCGTCATGCTGCCGGAGATCTTCCCCAACCTATCCCTCCTCCTTGCTGGATCAAGGTGCGGGAGACATCACCGGGCTGCACGTCTGTTGAACACGGAGGTGCCGTGGTTCGGCACTAGATCAGGATCACACCGCGATCTGAATCACCGCGAGTACGACTCTATCAACCGCATTCTAGTAATGCTTCCGCTTAGCGATCTTCAAAGGTATGAAGATGCACTCATCCCTCTCTCGTTACTGGTCTCTCCATAGGAAGATCTGAATATGCGTAGGATTTTTTTTGAATTTATGCTACGTTACCCAACAGTGGTATGAGAGCCAGGTTTTCTATGCGTAGATTCTATGCACAAGTAGAACACAAAAGGTTGTGGGCGATGATTTGTCAATTGCTTGCCGCTACTAGTCTTATTCTTTTCCAGCGGTATTGTGGGATGAAGCGGCCCGGACCGACCTTACATGTACGCTTACGTGAGACTGGTTCCACTCACAGACATGCACACCGTGCATAAAGGTGGCTGGCGGGTGTCTGTCTCTCCTACTCTAGTCGGATTGGATTTGATGAAAAGGGTCCTTATGAAGGGTAAATAGCTTGGGCATATCATCGTTGTGGCTGTCACGTAGGTAAGAAAGCGTTCTTGCTAGAAACCCAAATCAGCCACGTAAAACTTGCAACAACAATTAGAGGACGTCTAACTTGTTTTTGCAGGGTTTGACATGTGATGTGATATGGCCAAAGTTGTGATGTTGCATGTATGATGTATGAGATGATCATGTTATTGTAATAGGTTTCACGACTTGCATGTCGATGAGTATGACAACAGGCAGGAGCCATAGGAGTTGTCTTAATTTATTGTATGAGATGCAAAGCCATGTGCTTACTACTTTTACTTCATTGCTAACGGTTAGCTATAGTAGTAGTGATAGTAGTAGTTGGCGTGATGACTTCACGGAGATCATGATGATGGAGATCATGATGTCACGCCGGTGACGATGATGATCATGCGATGCCTAAGGATGGAGATCAAAAGAGCAAAGATGATAATGGCCATATCATGTCACTATATGATTGCACTGTGATCTTTATCATGTTTTTCATCTTATTACTTAGAACGATGGTAGCATAGTAAGATGATCCCTCTTAAAATTTCGAGAACGTATTCCCCTAAGTGTGCACCGTTGCGAAGGATCGTTGTCTCGAAGCACCACGTGATGATCGGGTGTGATAGATTCTAACGTTCGCATACAACGGGTGTAAGCCAGATTTACACACGCGAAACACCTAGGTTGACTCGACGAGCTTAGCATGTACAGACATGACCTCGAATAAAAGAGACCGAAAGGTCGAACATGAGTCGTATGGTTGAATACGATCAGCATGAAGTTGCTCACCATGATGACTAGTCCGTCTCACGTGATGATCGGACACGGGTTAGTCAACATGGATCATGTATCACTTAGATGACTAGAGGGATGTCGATTTAAGTGGGAGTTCATACTTAATTTGATTCAATGAACTTAATTGTCATGAACTTAGTCTAAAAGTTGTCTTTATAATTATTGTAGATGGCCAATTTCAACCTCAATTTCAACGCATTCCTAGAGAAAAACAAGCTGAAAGATGATGGTAGCAACTATGCAGACTGGGTTCGCAACTTGAAGCTCATCCTTGAAGCAGCTAAAAAGGCTTATGTCCTTGATGCGCCGCTAGGTGACCCTCCCACTCCCGCAGTTTAGAAACGGGGCTCCAAAGGCGTTTTGAGCAACACGGTGCATATGAGATGTTCCAAGAGCTGAATCTAGTTTTTCAAGCTCATGCCCGTGTCGAGAGATATGAAGTCTCCAACAAGTTCTTTAGATGTAAGATGGAGGAGAACAATTCTGTTAGTGAGCACATACTCAAAATGTCTGGGTTACACGGTCGTGTGACTTTACTTGGAGTCGAACTTCCGGATGATGCTATAATTGACAGAATCCTCCAATCTCTCCCACCAAGCTACAAAGGTTTTGTGCTGAACTACAACATGCAAGGGATGGAGAAGACCATTCCCGAGTTGTACTCGTTGCTCAAGTCTGCAGAAGTAGAAATCAAGAAAGAGCATCAAGTGTTGATGGTCAACAAGACCACTAGTTTCAAGAAGGGCAAGGGTAAGAAGAACTTCAAGAAAGACAGCTAAGCCGTTGCCGCGCCCAGTAAGCCAGATTTGATACCGGTGCTGTTGCTCACATTTGCAACTCAAAGCAGGAACTGCAGAATAAGCGGAGACTCGCCAAGGACGAGGTGACGATGCGCGTCGGGAATGGCTCCAAGGTCGATGTGATCGCTGTCGGCACGCTACCTCTACATCTACCGTCGGGATTAGTTTTAAACCTTAATAATTGTCATTTAGTACCAGCTTTGAGCATGTATATTGTATCAGGGTATTTCTTAATGCGAGACGGCTACTCATTTAAGTCAGAGAATAATGGTTGTTCCATTTATATGAGTGATATGTTTTATGGTCATGCTCCGCTGGTGAATGGTTTATTCTTGATGAATCTCGGTCGTGATGTTACACATATTCATAGTGTGAGTACAAAAGATGTAAAGTTGATAATGATAGTCCCACATACTTGTAGCACTGCCGCCTTAGTCATATCGGCGTTAAGCGCATGAAGAAGCTCCATACTGATGGACTATTATAGTCTCTTGACTTTGAATCATTTGACACATGCGAACCGTGCCTCATGGGCAAGATGACTAAGACTCCATTCTTAGGAATAATGGAGAGAGCAACCGACTTATTGGAAATAATACATACTGATGTGTGTGGTCCAATGAACGTTGAAGCTCGCGGTGGCTATCGTTATGTTCTCACTCTCACTGATGATTTGAGTAGGTATGGGTATATCTACTTGATGAAGCACAAATCTCAGACGTTTGAAAGGTTCAAGGAATTTCAGAGTGAGGTCGAGAATCAATGTGACAGAAAAATTAAGTGTCTACGATCTGATCGTGGAGGAGAATATTTGAGTCACGAGTTTGGCACACACCTAACAAAGTGTGGAATCATTTCACAACTGACGCCGCCTGGCACACCGCAACGCAACGGAGTGTCTGAACGTCGTAATCACACTTTATTAGATATGATACGATCTATGATGTCTCTTACCGACTTACCGCTATCATTTTGGGGATATGCATTAGAAACTGCAGCATTCACTTTAAATAGGGCACCGTCTAAATCCGTTGAGACGACACCGTATGAACTATGGTTTGGCAAGAAACCTAAGTTGTCGTTTCTTAAAGTTTGGGGCTGCGATGCTTATGTGAAGAAACTTCAATCAGAAAAGCTCGAACCCAAAGCGGAGAAATGCGCATTCATAGGATACCCTAAGGAAACTATTGGGTATACCTTCTATATTAGATCCGAAGGTAAGACCTTTGTTGCCAAGAACGGATCCTTTCTAGAGAAAGAGTTTCTCTCGAAAGAAGTAAGTGGGAGGAAGGTAGAACTTGATGAGGTAATTACACCCCCTCTCGAACAGGATAGTAGCGCAACACGGGAAGTTGTTCCTGTGGTGCCTACACCAACTGAAGAGGAAGTTAATGATATTGGTCATGAAGCTTCGGATCAAGTTACTACTGAACCGCGAAGGTCCACAAGGGCACGCTCCGCACCAGAGTGGTACGACAACCCTGTGATGGAAATCATGTTGTTAGACAACGGTGAACCTTCGAACTATGAAGAAGCGATGGCGGGCCCGAATTCCAACAAATGGCTTGAAGCTATGAAATCCGAGATAGGATGCATGCATGAGAACAAAGTATGGACTTTGGTGGACTTGCCCGATGACCGGCGAGCCATAGAAAATAAATGGATCTTCAAGAAGAAGACTGATGCAAACGGTAATGTAACCGTTTATAAAGCTCGACTTGTCGCAAAGGATTTTCGATAAACTCAAGGAATTGACTACGGAGGGACTTTCTCTCCCGTAGCGAAGTTGAAATCAGTCCGAATCATGTTAGCAATTTTCGCCTTTTATGATTATGAAATTTGGCAAATGGACATCAAAACAGCGTTCCTTAATGGGAACCTTAAGGAAGAGTAGTATATGATGCAACCAGAAGGTTTTGTCGACCCTAAGGGTGCTAACAAAGTGTGCAAGCTCCAGCGCTCCATCTATGGGCTGGTGCAAGCATCTCGGAGTTGGAACATTCGCTTTAATGAGGTGATTAAAGCGTTTGGGTTCATACAGGTTTACGGAGAAGCCTGTCTGTACAAGAAAGTGAGTGGGAGCTCTGTAGCTTTCCTCATACTGTATGTGGATGACATATTATTGATGGGGAATGACATAGAGATATTGGAGAGCATAAAGGCCTATTTGAACAAGAGTTTTTCAATGAAGGACCTTGGAGAAGCTGCATACATATTAGGCATCAAGATCTATAGAGATAGATCGAGACGCCTCATACGTCTTTCGCAAAGTACATACCTTGACAAGATATTGAAGAAGTTCAATATGGAAAACTCAAAGAAAGGGTTCTTGCCAGTTTTGCAAGGTATGAGATTGAGTAAGACTCAGTCGCCGACCACGATAGCAGATAGAGAGAAGATGAGTTCTGTCCCCTACGCTTCAGCCGTAGGCTCTCTTATGTATGCCATGCTGTGTACCAGACCTGATATAAACCTTGCCATAAGTTTGGTAGGGAGGTACCAAAGTGATCCCAGTATGGAACACTGGACAACGGTCAAGAATATCCTTAAGTACCTGAAAAGGACTAAGGAAATGTTTCTCATTTATGAGGTGACGAAGAGCTCGTCGTAAAGGGTTACGTTGACGCTAGCTTCGACACAGATCCGGATGACTCTAAGTCACAGACTGGATACGTATATGTTTTGAATGGTGGGGCAGTGAGGTGGTGCAATAGCAAGCAAGAAGTCGTGGCAGCATCTACATGTGAAGCGGAGTACATAGCTGCTTCAGAAGCAGCTCATGAAGGAATTTGGATGAAGGATCTCATCACCGACCTTGGAGTGGTTCCAAGCGCGTCAGGTCCAATGACACTCTTCTGTGATAACACCGGGGCCATTTCCATAGCCAAGGAGCCCAGGTTTCACCGGAAGACGAAGTACATCAAACGACACTACAACTCCATCGAGGACCATGTCCATAGTGGAGTAATAGAGATTTGTAAAGTACACACGAATCTGAATGTTGCAGACCCATTGACTAAACCTCTTCCACGAGCAAAACATGATCAACACCATAATGCTATGGGTGTTCGATACATCACAATGTAACTAGATTATTGACTCTAGTGCAAGTGGGAGACTGATGGAAATATGCCCTAGAGGCAATAATAAAATGGTTATTATCATATTTCCTTGTTCATGATAATCGTCTATTGTTCATGCTATAATTGTATTAACAAGAAACAGTAATACATGTGTGAATAAATAGATCACAATGTGTCCCTAGCAAGCCTCTAGTTGGCTAGCTCGTTAGTCAATAGATGATCATGGTTTCCTGGTCATGGGCATTAGATGTCATTGATAATGGGATCACATCATTGGGAGAATGATGTGATGGACAAGACCCAATCCTAAGCGTAGCACTAGATCGTATTGTTCGTATGCTAAAGCTTTTCTAATGTCAAGTGTATTTTCCTTCGACCGTGAGATTGTGCAACTCTCGGATGCCGTAGGAGTGATTTGGGTGTATCAAATGTCACAACGTAACTGGGTGACTATAAAGGTGCACTTCGGGTACCTCTGAAAGTGTCTGTTGGGTTGGTATGAATCGAGATCGGGATTTGTCACTCCGTGTGACGGAGAGGTATCTCTGGGCCCACTCGGTAGAACATCATCATGAGCTCAATGTGACTAAGGAGTTAGTCACACAATGACGTGCTACGAAACGACTAAAGAGACTTACCGGTAACGAGATTGAACAAGGTATAGGTATACCGACAATCGAATCTCGGGCAAGTTCTATACCGACAGACAAACGGAATTGTATACGGGATTGATTGAATCCTTGACAACGTGGTTCATCCGATGAGATCATCATGGAGCAAGTGGGAGCCACCATGGGTATCCAGACCCTGCTCATGGTTATTGGCCGGAGAGGTGTCTCGGTCATGTTTGCCTGTCTCCCGAACCCGTAGGGTCTACACACTTAAGGTTCGATGACGCTAGGGTTATAGGGAATTGTTATACGAGGTTATAGATAGTTCTTCGGAGTCCCGGATGAGATCCCGGACATCACGAGGAGCTCCAGAATGGTCCGGAGGTAAAGATTGATATATAGGACGGATGGTTTCGGACACCGGAAGTGTTTCGGGCGTCAGCCGTAACGTACCGGGACCACCGGAGGTGGCCCCGAGGGTCCACCGGAAGGGGCAACGACCCCGGGAGGCTAGATGGGCTAAGTGCGGGAGGGAACCAGCCCCTAGGTGGGCTGATGCGCCCCCACACTCAGTCCAAGGCGCGGGAGGTGGAGAGGGGGGGAAACCCTATGCGCTCGTGGGCCTAAGGCCCACCTAGGGGTGCGCCACCCCTCCCCCCTGCCCTGGTTGCCGCACCTCCCATGTGGGGGGCCGCTGCACCACCTAGGGTGGGAACCCTAGGGGTGGCACCCCCTCCCCTCCTCCTATATATAGTGGGCACTTTTGGGCTTTTGGAGACATTGTTTTCCATCTCCCTCGGCACAACCTTGCTCTTCTTTCTCCTCCTCTCTGCCGGTGCTTGGTGAAGCCGTGCCCGGAGACCTTGTCTCTCCATCGACACCATGCCATCGTGCTACCGTAGATCTTCCCCAACCTCTCCCTCCTCCTTGCTGGATCAAGGTGCGGGAGACGTCACCGTGCTGCACGTGTGTTGAACGCGGAGGTGTCGTGGTTCGGCACTAGATCGGAATCACACCGCGATCTGAATCGCCACGAGTACTACTCCATCAACCGCGTTCTAGTAACGCTTCCGCTTAGAGATCTTCAAAGGTATGAAGATGCACTCACCCCTCTCTCATTGCTGGTCTCTCCATAGGAAGATCTGAATATGCGTAGGAATTTTTTTGAATTTATGCTACGTTACCCAACATGCATGCCTCCTCTCTATGACGATTATGGTGATGACATGTATGCTATAAAGAGTAATGATAACCATGAAACTTGTCATCATGATTTATATATTCAATGTGGTTTTATCAATCGAGTGTCCCGCGTAGTTATTTTGTGGAGTTTGCTCCCACTACTATGGATGAGAAGAAAATTGCTTATGTGGAGAGTAATTAAATTTCTATGCTTGTGGATCATGAAAAGAATGCTTGATGTGATAGTGATATTGTGGAATTCCTTCATGATCCTACTGAAGATTATTGTTGGTTTGATTGTGTGCAAAAACAAAAACTTTTGTGTCCAGTATATGAATTATGTGATTTTACTGAAGATTCAAAATATTCTGAAATTCTTAAACAATTTTTATCTGCGAATTGTCTATGTTTTCCTATTTTTCAGAGATGGAGAAGTATAGTTGTAGTTCAAATCTTTACATAGTGTTCTGTTTTTACAGATTCAGTTTTGCATGCATGGTTTTCTTGTTTTAGCGTTTCCATAGCTTATATTTAGTGACATAAATTATGGGAATGATAGAATACAATAGGTACAATGGAAATGATAGAAGATGCGGGAGCTGTTGCTGCTACATCAGTGCTCCGGCGAGCGGCTGCAGCTCGGCAGGGCGGGGCGATCCACTAGAGGCGTGGAAGGAGTGAGCTCGAGGCGACGGCCGAACGTTGGAGGAAATCAAGGGCCGGGTGGGCCATGGCTCTCCTATTATCTGAAGAAAGACAAAGTGGGAGAGAGAGAATCAGAGGGGAAGTTGGGGAAGGGAGCAAGACGACGGGTAGATAGAGGAGAGGAGAGGCGCGGGTGCGAGGCACTAGCCTGGGGGTCCGACAATGTTGGAGCTCCAGCATTGGGCTTCTCGAAGCGGGCGGATTAGGCGAACCTGAGGCGAGGTGGTCCTGCAGCTAGAGCTCTGTCAGGGGAGGCTTGGGGTCGAGCACGGAGGCGCACAGGTGGAGCTAGCTGAACCACGGGCGACATGAGTGCTGCTGGAGGTTCGCTCATGCGTGCTGCTTGGAGACGAGGTGCACCGGCGCGCAGATCCAAGGGAGGTTGAGGCGTCCACTCGGGCAGGAGGGAGGATTCTGCGAGTTGGACGGCGGCAGAAAACAAGCAAGGTGTTCTGAGCGATCTGGTTGGATAGGGATGGATCCCAAGGGGAATTTTCCACTGGGCGGCGGCGGCGAGGGGATTGATGGATGGGACGGCTAGGGCTAGGGTTAGACTAGGTGGTATATATATATAGTAGGTAGGTTAGATTAGGGGTTATTTGGATCCTCCGATTCGAATCGGACAGTCGAAAATAACTAGGTTAGCTAGTCCAATTAACAAACGGAAGATGGTTTGCGGTATTACGGAATTGATTCGGATCCAACGGTCACGGCCGTCGGGTTTGGGTCCGGGGGAAGTTTCTGTTGGAAATATGCCCTCGAGGCAATAATAAAATAGTTATTATTATATTTCTTGTTTCAAGATAATCGTTTATTATCCATGCTATCATTGTATTGAATGGAAACACAAATGCATGTGTGGATATATAGACAAAACAATTTCCCTAGTGAGTCTCTAGTTGACTAGCCTGTTGGTCAAGGATGGTTAAGGTTTCTAGCCATGGACAAGTGTTGTCACTTGATGACGGGATCACATCATTAGGAGAATTATGTGATGGACAAGACCCAAACTATAAACGTAGCATGTGATCGTGTCATTTTGTTGCTATAGTTTTCTGCATGTCAAGTATTCATTCCTATGACCATGAGATCATGTAACTCACTGACACCGGAGGAATGCCTTGTGTGTATCAAATGTCGCAACGTTACTGGGTGACTATAAAGGTACTCCACATGCATATCCGAAGGTGTCCGTTGAGTTAGCATGGATCAAGATTGGGATTTGTCACTCCGTGTGACGGAGAGGTATCTCGGGGCCCACTCGGTAATACAACATCACAAACAAGCCTTGCAAGCAATGTGACTAAAGAGTTAATCACGTGATCTTGTATTACGGAACGAGTAAAGAGACTTGCCGGTAACGAGATTGAAATAGGTATGGAGATACAGACGATCGAATCTAGTCTTCCAGATGCCACCACAATGGACGACAAGTTTCAAGCATGATATCTTCTTGATGCTCCACTTGAACTTGCACACCGCAAACTTCCATGGGTTGAATGAGATCTTCCTCTTGATGCAATCCCATGGAGACACACCTAACCCCACATAAAACTCTCACGAAGACCATGGGTTAGTACACAAAGCGTAATGGACAATGCTTACCAGAACATGGGATCACTTGGTCCCTCTCGGTATATCTTGTACGCTTTGTGTGTTGATCTACTTGATTTAGTTTTTGACTTAGTCTTGATCAACCTAGTGTCTTTATGATCATTCTTTGGATAATACCTTGAATACCACATTGGTCATCATATAAAATCCTTGAAACCAACAGATGGACTTCAAGAAGTGCCTATGGACAAATCCTTCGAATATAACTTAAGGAAACCATTAGTCCATAGGGATTGTCATCAATTACCAAAACCACATCTAGAGAAATATGCTCTAACAGGCGTGCCAACTCCAAGTGTCCGATGAAGCTCGTTAGGCGAACCTGGACTTGGACTTCATCATTTTGTTCCCTTTGCCACACGACATACGTTGTCGTGCTCAAGGTTATATGGTCATCCTTGTTGCCGCACGAACTCTTTCTCATTTCGGTGAATCGGACCAACATTCAAATTATCTCATAATCCTCATCGCATGGCCATGCCTATCCAGGTCAAATCACCCAAGGGGCCCATAGTATATCTCTCCTGATGAGAGGGGCAAATCCCATCTTGCTCGACCACGTCTCACAACATGGGTCTAGACAAGCCCGAAATCTACCTCTGTAACTACCTAGTCACGGAGTAGCATTTGATCGGAACAAAGAAAGTCTGTCACCATCTCGAGTACATGCGCCAGCTCGAGTCGTAGGACATAGAACGTGTGTTGCACTAGAGACTTAATGATGACCTGTCGTTGCGTCTTATAGTTGGGTCTGTCCAACTCAGACCTTATCTCAACTCAGATTCGACTACGTCGAATCCAACCAGATCTTTCTGAGTCCATATTATCTGGCTAGCATCCAATGCTACATGGTAGTGAGACCAAACCATCCACCGTATCATATGCTAGTCTAGTTGGTTGCGCGTCCACACAACTCTTTCAACTAGGGACCATTTAGGACAGTCATCATATAATGTATAGTCTCACAAAAAAGTCACGTACTTGTTAATACACATCATTGATAATGTCCAAGGACTATCTTTATTCATAAACACATAGGAAATATAATCATACATGATTGCCTCTAGGGCATATCTCGAACAGTTTGCTCGGCCTTCGCGGTCGTGCTCCCTGTCATCTCACTCAACAGGATGATCGAGGCATGCGGTGGCTAAAGGCGGAGTGGTAGACCTCTCGAGCGGAGTGGCGGAGTTGGAGAGGGAGAAAGGAAAACCAGATGTGATAATACCTCTCTCTCTTCTTCCAAATCACCCTTTTATACACTTGACAGGGGATCTCCAGCCATCAATCATCATTCAAGGGGAGATCCACGAGATCCCTTGGACAACGCACCTCTTGCACGTGGTGAAATTCCAAGCACAAAAATCGAGGCATCGCACCACTTTCCCCACTTCCCATGATGATGTCCTTTCCGCTCTCGCACGCGCGCTCATGATTCTAAGACCACGGAAACTCCATCGCGTTTCGGCCCGAATGGATCGTGCGTCCGCTTACCAAAACAAAACGGGTCGGCCCGTCGGACACTTCGGCCCTCCGAAGGACTCTAGTCACTCGGGTATGTGCATAAGTGGTTAGGAAAACCCCACCGGGGTGCGAGTGGGATCCTCCCTAACTCTCACGTGATCATGCGGAGCTCCTGGTTCATGCACATCCAAGCGACCAATCCATCTCCCCAAGAAATGTAGTGACCCGACTCAATACGAGTCAAGCCTCTGGTGTTTCCATACCATCCCAAGATCATGCTGGTACACACTCAGTACATCAATGTATATATCAAGAGTTCAATCACACAACTTTATTAATCGAAATCTCATATCGAGTACTTTATTACAATAATGAATTACAATAAAGTGGCTGAAGGCCGTCTCATGAGATACCTAACGAAGACTAGCGGAAGCATCAGGTAGACGAGTCCATCTGACTCCAGGGCATGTCGTTGAGCGTAGATCGTAGCCTCACTCCTGGTCGGAAAAGTACTCTGCAACATGATACGTTGCAACCGTGTAGGTCAGCATATGGAATATGCCGGCAAGTCATCAAAGAGAGGGGAAAAATAATAACCAACTATCTCTACATGCATATTTGGCAGGTGGGGCTATAAGTTTTAGCATAAAGCCAATTTTCTCCTACAACAAGAGAGGGCTGAAAGCAAAATATTACTACATTGTTTGTTGTTAACGAGATGGTACCGCCAACCAATTCTCGTACCCAAGTTGTTGATAATTCCCACATCATTATTAAGTTGTGTCGAGAGTTCAGGGAAAATTCAATGCCTTCGGCTCAAGTTGTCCATGACCGTGGACACGGCTAATCGATTAGGTTTGGGCACTCTGCAGAGTTTTGCACACGTTCCCCACAAGATTTGATTGCCTCCGAGTATGTCCTCGCACTTCGCGGTGTTTGAAGACCGGATGATCAAAACATGGTCTTTGAATGGGTCCTCTGAATCCCTGTCGGTGCCCATCCATTCCTACCGTTCTTCTACATCTGCTAGCACCGCCTGTCCAGAGTCGTCGCGTTGTCCAACCAAGCCAGAGTCCATAATGACTTGTGGCTGTGCAAGTAAGCCTTGGGTCTTGAAGCCTCCGTCTGTCTCTTCGAGCCTGGGTGCAGCTTTCCGCAAGATGACATGGCACGTCTCCAAGCATCCCGGGGTCATCCACTGGTTTCTCCAGGGAGCCCGTCAAACCGTCCTTCACCCAGAGTTGCATTTGCTTCACGAGGTCTTGAAAATCTTGACTTAACCGGTGTTGGTTATTTAATTATCCTCGCATCACTCGTGTTATGCACTCAACCAAAATCCCGTCTACTCAAGCATAGCAATATGAAATTTGTCGTCCCGGGCCAAGTATCGGGGTTGTTGTGTGCCTACCACATGATACTACAACCTATAACTATAATTTCCAAGTACCTACTGAGCATGCAATTGGGCAAAGAAAGGTGAAACTACCATGCATAGAAAAACATAGGAGATAGTATGATCAAAATGACTTGCCTTGATGATAGTTATCTTGATCGAGCGCTTCTAAGTAACAAGCTTCGTACTCCGGGTGATCTACCGATACAAACAAGTACACACCATAAGCACTACAATCATCAACAAGTAAAATAACATCACAAGCATAAAGTAGCTATGGCATAAAGTGAAAGAATTCACTTCACCTAACTAAGGCATAAATTGTTTCTGTTAAAACCCCAAGTAAAAATATTTTAAAAAAAGAAACTTATACTACAGTAAGATATAATCACTAGGAAGCAGTAGCAAAAAGAATCAAATAAAAATCATTTTTTAAACTCCTGGAATAAGCAAAACAAGGTTTAAACTAAATATGATCTAAATCAAATTTGCAAGTTTCAAACAGAGACAAATTATATGTTTTTGAAAACTACAGAAAAATTTTGATCTACTGGAACAAGTTTCAACTCCATTGGAATTATGTCTCAAAAGCTATGACCAAAACAAGATTGGAACTTTCTCTGTTTTCTAATCTAAAACAGAAAAAGAAGAAAAACTGCTAGTGAACAGGGGGTTAGGTGGCAGCTTCTGGTTGGCCTAGATGGTGTGTGCTGCGGGGCTATCTAGCAAACAGCCGCAATCTAAGCAAAAGCGCCGGCTAACTAATAAGTGAAGAAGAAAACCATTTCGGTTTTATTTAAAAGACCGAAAGGGTACGCGGGTTCTAATCTCATGCGTTTATTCTAGATCGGACGGCTACGGGAGAGATGGGGGTAGCTCACCGTGGCTGCTTCTTCTCCGGAGAGCAGGGAAGGGGAGGTCGACGGGGACGGGGCTCCGACGGGTCTCCGGCGAGTCCGATGGCACCAGGGGACGGCGGCGAGGCTCCTCCGTCCGTTTGCTGTGTCGGGGAGTCGAGGGAGCGTCGGGGGCGAGCAGCACGAGCTCCTCAAGCTTCTGCGGCGGCCGAACTCCGGCGAGGGGAGGTGCGGCGGTGTGGGGCGGCGAAGGGGAGGTCTAGGGGGGAAAATGGAGTGCGGTGGAGGCGGCGAACTCTCTGGTGGGGCTGGTTGGTGCGGGGGCGGGGGGGGCGAGGGGTGGCGTAGGGTGGTGGCGATTTTTCTCTCTGGAGCTTGGCTCCAGCGAGGTTGTGGGGTGGGGCGAGGTGGCATGGTGGGGGGAGGAGGGGCCGAGGGGGTGCTTAGGGGCGGCGGCTTAAATAGGGCGGTAGCCGAGGTAAGGAAAGGGGGGAGGCCGAGATCGGGGTTGATCCCGTCGGATCAGGAGGTGGCGCCATCGAGGGGGCTAGTGCACTCGGAAGGAAAGGGGGGCACGGGAGAAGAAAGGAAGGAGGAAGAAGAAAGGAAGAAAAAAAAGAAAAAAAACGAAAAAAGAAAAGGGGGTGCGAGGGGTGTGCTTGTGGCGGTTGGCCACGGATCTGGATCCCGGTGATGGGGGGATCTGGCCCAAAAGAAAATCTCCCTATTTTTTTTTGTATTTCTTTTAAAACAGCAAGAGAAAAAAATAAAAGGAAACAAAATAAAAATAATTTATAGGGGGTATTATATACCAAATCGATGAGAAAAATATTTCCTAATTGTTTATCATTTTTCCAAAACCAAAATAAAAACTTTTTTAAAATGTTTTTTTTTCAGAAAAACCCCTCATGCTATAACTTTCTTTTTCTCAAATATTCTCTCCATAAATTTCTGGTTTTTCTTGGCTCAATTATATTCAAAAATGCCTCACATTGTGGAGGGTCATTTTCCTCCGCTCTTTCTTGCTTGCAAGAATTTTGTCGGGCATTTTCTCGGGGAGGAAAAATAGAAAAGCAAAAGCAAGTATTTGACGGAAATCAAATGCAAAACTTTATTGCAAACAAAATGCATAAATGCTTAGCTACATTTGTAGAACATTCCCAATTAGGAAAATTGGGATGTTACAAACCTACCCACCTTAAGATGAATCTCGCCCTCGAGATTCGGGTTGGCTAGAAAATAGGTGCGGGTGGTCTCGACGAAGATCTTCTTCTCGTTCCCAGGTGGCTTCTTCCTGAGTGTGGTGGCTCCACAACACATTGCAGAACTTGATGATCTTGCTGCAGGTAACTCTGTTGGCAGTCTCGAGAATCCTGACGGGTTTCTGCTCATACGTCAAATCACTGTCAAGCTGTATGGCCTCTAGGGGCACTGTATCTCTCAAAGGAACATCGGTCATCTCAGCGTGGCATTTCTTCGACTGGGAAACATAGAAGACATCATGAACTCCGGACAATCCTTCCGGCAGTTCTAGTTTATATGCAACTTCGCCTCTACGTTTAAGAATTTTGTAGGGGCCAATGAATCGGGGTGCTAACTTTCCTTTCACACCAAATCTCTTGATTCCTCGAAGTGGAGACACCCGAAGATAGGCTCGGTCTCCCACTTCATATGTTACTTCCTTCCGTTTGCTGTCAGCATAACTTTTCTGCCTGGACTGAGCTATCTTGAGTCGGTCATGAATCCGCTTGACCTTCTCTTTAGAATCTCGGATAAGGTCGGGACCAAAAACTTGTCGGTCTCCAACTCCATCCCACATCAACGGTGTTCTGCACCTCCTTCCGTATAGAGCTTCGAAAGGGGTCATCTTCAGACTGGTCTGATAGCTGTTGTTGTATGAGAACTCGGCATAAGGAAAATTGTCATCCCAACTAGACCCATAGTCTAGTGCGCAAGCTCTCAACATGTCCTCGAGAATCTGATTGACTCTCTCTGTCTGTCCATCTGTCTATGGGTGAAAAGTTGTACTGAACTCCAGTCTCGTTCCCAAGGTTTCATGCAGTTGGTGCCAAAATTTTGATGTGAACTGAGTCCCTCTATCTGACACAATACTCTTCGGTACTCCATGCATACATACGATCCTGGTCATATATATCTTGGCCAGCTTGGCACTCGTGTAAGTAGTCTTCACGGGAATGAAGTGAGCTACCTTGGTCAAATGATCAACCACAACCCAAATAGAATCATAGCCAGAACGGGTCCTGGGTAATCCTGTGATGAAGTCCATACCAAGCTTCTCCCATTTCCACTCGGGTATCGGCAGAGGTTGAAGCAAACCTGCTGGCTTCTGATGCTCGGCTTTTACTCGCTGACAAACATCGCATATTGTTACAAACTCGGCAATGTCTTTCTTCATTCCTGTCCACAAGAAACTTTCTTTCAGATCCAGATACATCTTGGTGTTGCCGGGGTGTATCGAGTACAGGGAATCATGGGCCTCCTGAAGTATCAACTTCCTGAGTTCGGGATCATTGGGCACATAAATGCGATCCTCAAACCATAAAGTTCCGTGTTCATCCTCATGAAAACCTTTAGCCTTCCCGTCTTTCATTTTCTGCTTAATCTCAGCTATCTCCTTGTCTGATTTCTGTGCTTCGCGGATCTTTTCTGTCAAAGTGGACTGAATTTCCAGTGTGGCTACAAATCCTCTTGGAACTATTTCCAATTTGAGCTCTCGGAGATCATCGGCTAACTCCTGGGGTAATCCTCGTGCTATGAGTGTGTTCACATAACTCTTGCGGCTCAACGCATCGGCTACAACATTTGCCTTGCCTGGGTGATAATGCAATCTCATGTCATAGTCCTTTATCAATTCTAGCCATCGCCTCTATCTGAGGTTCAACTCCTTTTGCGTGAAGATATATTTCAGGCTCTTGTGATCAGTGTAAACATCACAACTATTTCCGATCAGGAAATGTCTCCAAGTCTTGAGAGCGTGCACTACGGCTGCTAGCTCCAAGTCATGTGTGGCCTAATTCAGCACATGGGGTCTGAGCTGTCTGGATGCATAGGCTACAACTTTACCTTCTTGCATGAGCACTCCTCCGAGTCCTTGACGAGAAGCGTCACAGTAAACCTGGAAATCCTTCCGAATGTTCGGCAATATCAGCACTGGGGCTGTAACCAGATGTTTCTTCAACTCTTGAAAACTGGATTCACATTCCTCAATCCAACCATACTTGGACTCCTTCAACAACTCTGTCATGGGCTTGGCGATCTTTGAGAAATTCTCAATGAACCTCCGGTAATATCCGGCAAGTCCAAGGAAACTGCGGATCTCCTTAACTGAAGTGGGTGCTACCCATTCGGTGACTGCTGCGACCTTGGCAGGGTCCACTGCTATTCCTTCTCCTGAAATGACGTGTCCGAGGAATCCGACTTCCTTCAACCAAAATTCACATTTGCTGAACTTTGCATACAGCTGATGCTCTCGAAGTTTCTCCAGAACTAGACGCAGATGTTCCTTGTATTCCTCCTCGTTCTTGGAGAATATCAGTATGTCATCTATGAACACCACAACAAACTTGTCCAAGTATTCCATAAATACCTTGTTCATCAGATTCATAAAATATGCCGGAGCATTAGTCCGTCCAAATGACATGATCGTGTACTCATACAAGCCGTACCGAGTGGTGAAGGCTGTCTTGGGTATATCCTGTTCACGAACCTTCAGCTGATGATACCCGGATCGAAGATCGATCTTGGAGAACACTCGGGCTCCAACTAACTGGTCACACAGATCATTGATCATCGGCAAGGGATACTTGTTCTTGATGGTCACCTCGTTCAATGCACGATAATCCATAATGATAAACAATGCTGAGGGTTCTAGTTGGCAACCCTCAGCATTGAACGAGGTGGTGGCGCCATGGAGGGGGCTGGTGTGCTGGGAAGGAAAGGGGGGCACGGGAGAAGAAAGGAAGGAGGAAGAAGAAAGGAAGGAAAAAAAGGGGTGCGAGGGGTGTGCTTGTGGCGGTTAGTCACGGATCTGGATCCCGGTGATGGGGGTATTTCTTTTAAAACAGCAAGAGAAAAAAAATAAAAGAAACAAAATAAAAATAATTTATATGGGGTATTATATACCAAATCGATGAGAAAAATATTTCCTAATTGTTTATCATTTTTCCAAAACCAAAATAAAAACTTTTAAATTTTTTTTCTTCAGAAAAACCCCTCATGCTATAACTTTCTTTTTTCCAAATATTCTCTCCATAAATTTCTGGTTTTTCTTGGCTCAATTATTTTAAAAAATGCCTTACATTGTGGAGGGTCATTTTCCTCCCCTCTTTCTTGCTTGCAAGAATTTTGTCCGGGCATTTTTTCGGGGAGGAAAAATAGAAAAGCAAAAGCAAGTATTTGAAGGAAATCAAATGCAAAACTTTATTGCAAACAAAATGCATAAATGCTTAGCTACATTTGTAGAACATTCCCAATTAGGAAAATTGGAATGTTACAAGAAATGAGAAAATACCGCCGAATGAAGATATCTGGACCAGTCCGATCATTCGAAATATTCCAATCCTGAATCCGTAGTGGCTTACTTTGGATCCGAGTGGAACAGCCTTGAGTTGCTTTCCCAGCATCTTTGAGATATCGAGAACACTACAAAGTGTCTTTCACTCGACCAGTAAAACCTCCACCGGTTCGGGGGCTACTGATGGGGTTACTGCTACGGCAACAAAAGTTCTTCCCTGGCAGTGGTGCCAGAGATCCTTCTGTCGTCTCTTGGGCTTGCGTTGGTTCTTCCCTTGAAGATGAAAGGGTGATGCACCACAGGAGCACTAAGTATTTCCCTCAGTTTGAGAACCAAGGTATCAATCCAGTAGGAGAATCTCGTCAAGTCCAGAGTACCTGCGCAAACACAAAAGAGCTTGCACCCATCGCTATAAAGGGGTTGTCAATCCCTTCAAGATTGTTTGCAAAGTGAGATCTGAAGGTGGAAAGTGCAACGAAATAAAAAGTGTAAGGCTGAAAATATGGTGTGGAGTAGACCCTCGGGGCCATAGTGTTCACTAGAGGCTTCTCTCAAAATAGCAAGTATCACGGTGGGTGAACAAATTACTGTCGAGCAAATGATAGAACCGCGCAAAGTCATGACGATATCTAAGGTAATGATCATACATATAGGCATCACGTCCGAGACAAGTAGACCGATACTTTCTGCATCTACTACTATTACTCCACACATCGACCGCTATCCAGCATGCATCTAGTGTATTAAGTTCATGACGAACAGAGTAACGCCTGAAGCAAGATGACATGATGTAGAGGGATAATCTCAAACCAATGATGAAAACCCCATCTTTTTACCCTTGATGGCAACAACACGATGCGTGCCTCGCTACCCCTTCTGTCACTGGGTGAGGTCACCGCATGGTATGAACCCAAAACCAAGCACTTCTCCCATTGGAAGAATCATAGATCTAGTTGGCCAGACAAAACACACAACTCGAAGAGAATTACAAGGATATGAAATCATGCATAAGAGAGATCAGCAGAAACTCAAATAAGATTCATAGATAATCTGATCATAAATCCACAATTCATCGGATCTCGACAAACACACTGCAAAAGAAGATTACATCGGATAGATCTCCATGAAGATCATGGAGAACTTTCTATTGAAGATCCAAGAGAGAGAAGAAGCCATCTAGTTGTTGGGGAACGTCGCATGGGAAACAAAAAATTTCCTACGCGCACGAAGACCTATCATGGTGATGTCCATCTACGAGAGGGGATTTTCGATCTACGTACCCTTGTAGATCACACAGCAGAAGCGTTAAGAAACGCGGTTGATGTAGTGGAACGTCCTCACGTCCCATGATCCGCCCCGCGAACCGTCCCACGAACCGTCTCGCGATCCGTCCCACGATCCGCTCCGATCTAGTGCCGAACGGACGGCACCTCCGCGTTCATCACACGTACAGCTCGACGATGATCTCAGCCTTCTTGATCCAGCAAGAGAGACGGAGAGGTAGATGAGTTCTCCGGCAGCGTGACGGCGCTCCGGAGGTTGGTGGTGATCTAATCTCAGCAGGGCTCCGCCCGAGCTCCGCAGAAACGCGGTCTAGAGGTAAAACCGTGGAGGTATGTGGTCGGGCTGCCGTGGCAAAAGTTGTCTCAAATCAGCCCTAGTAGCTCCATATATATATATGAGGACGGGAGGGGAGGCTTGCCTTGAGGCTCAAGAACCCACAAGGGCTGCGCCACCAAGGGAGGAGTCCTCCTCCTCCAATCCTAGTCCATATATATCCACACATGCAATGTGTTTCCAATCAATACAATTATAGCATGGATAATAAACGATTATCATGAACAAAGAAATATAATAATAACTAATTTATTGTTGCCACTAGGGCATATTTCCAACAGTCTCCCACTTGCACTAGAGTCAATAATCTAGTTCACATCACCATGTGATTCCAACGAATCCAACACCCATATAGTTATGGGGTCAGATCACGTCTTGCTCGTGAGAGAGGTTTTAGTCAGCGGTTCTGAAACTTTCAGATCCGTGTGTTCTTTACAAATCTTTATCTCATCTTATAGATGCTGCTACTATGTGCTATTCGAAAATACTCCAAATATCTACTCTACTATACGAATCTGTTTCACTACTCATAGTTATTCGGATTCGTGTCAAAGCTTGCATCGACGTAACCCTTTACGACGAACTTTTTAACCACCTCCATAATCGAGAAAAATTCCTTAGTCCATCAGTTACTAAGGATAAATTTTGACCGATGCTAGTGATTCAATCATGGATCACTCTCTGTACCTCTCAATAGACTTTGAGTCAAGGCACACATCAGGTGCGGTACCCAGCATGACATACTTCAGATTCTACGGCCAAGGCATAGAAGACGACCTTCGTCTATTCTCTTTGTTCTGCCGGGGTCGGTTTTTGAGTCTTACTCAAATTCACACCTCACAACGCAACCAAGAACTCCTTCTTTGCTGATCTATTTTGAACTCCTTCCAAAACTTGTCAAGGCATGCATCTTGTTGAAACTTCTATTAAGCACTTTTGATCTATCTCCATAGATCTTTGATGCTCAACGTTCAAGTAGCGCAATCCAGGTATTCCTTTGAAAACTCCTTACAAACAACCTTGTATGCTTTACAGAAATTCCACATTACTTCTGATCCACAATATGTCAACCACATATACTTATCAGAAATACTATAGTGCTCCCACTCACTTCTTTGGAAACACAAGTTTCTCATAAACCTTGTACAAACCCAAAATCTTTGATCACCTCATCAAAGTGTATATTCCAACTCCGAGATGCTTCCACCAGTCCATTGAAGGATCGCTGGAGCTTGCATACTTGCTAGTATCTTTAGGATCGACAAAACCTCTTGGTTGTATCACATACAATGTTTGCTCAAGGAAACCGTCGAGGAAACAATGTTTTGACATCCTATGTGCAATATTTCATAAATAATGCAGCAACTACTAACATAATTCTAACAGACTTTTAGCATCGCTACGAGTGAGAATGTCTCATCATAGTCAACTGTTTGATCTTGTCGGAAACATCTTTGCGACAAGTCGAGCTTTTCTTAATAGTGACTTATCACCATCATCGTTTGTCTTCCTTTTAAAGATCCATCTTTACTCAATAGTCCTATGACCATCAAGTAGTTCTTCCAAAGTCTACACTTTGTTTTCATACATGGATCCTCTCTCAGATTTCATGGCCTCCAGCCATTTGTCGGAATCCGGGCCCACCATTGCTTTCTTCATAACTCGTAGGTTCACTGTTGCTCAACAACATGACCTCCAAGACAGGGTTACTGTACCACTCTGCAGTAGTACACGACCTTGTCAACCTACGAGGCTTGTAGTAACTTAATCCGATGCTCGATGATCACCATTATCAACTTTCACTTCAATTGGTGTAGGCACCACAGGAACAATTTCATGCGCCCTGCTACAGACTGGTTGAAGTGATGGTTCAATAACCTCATCAAGTTCTACCACCCTCCCACTCAATTCTTTCGAGAGAAACCTTTCCTCGAGAAAGGATCCGTTTCTAGAAACAAACACTTTGCTTTCGGATCTGAGATAGGAGATGTACCCAACTGTTTTGGATATCCTATGAAGATGCATTTATCCGGTTTGGGTTCGAGCTTATCAGACTGAAACTTTTTCACATAAGTGTCGAAGCCCCAAACTTTCAAGAAACGACAGTTTAGATTTCTCTAAACATCAGTCTATACTATGTCATCTCAACGGAAATACGCGGTGCCCTATTTTAAAGTGAATGCGGTTGTCTCTAATGCATAACCCATAAACAATAGTGGTAATTCGATAAGAGACATCATAGCATGCACCATACCAAATACTGCGTGGCTATGACGTTCACACACATCATCACACTATGATGTTCCAGGTGGCATGAACTGCGAAACAATTTCCACATTGTCTTAACTGCGTACCAAAACTCGTAACTCAGATATTTATTTCTATGATCATATCGTAGACAGTTTATCCTCTTGTTACGACGAACTTCACTCCGAAACAGAATTGTACTTTTCAATATTTCAGACTTGTGATTCATTAAGTAAATACTCTTGTATCCACTCAAATCGTCATTGAAGTAAGAACATAATGATATCCACTGCGTGCCTCAGCACCCATTGGACTGCATACATCAAAATGTATCACTTCCAACAAGTTACTATCTTGTTTCATCTCAATGAAAACAAGGCCTTGCTCATGTGGTATGATTTGCATGTCACTAGTGATTCAAAATCAGGTGAGTATAAAGATCCATCATCATGGAGCCTCTTCATGCAATTTATACCAACATGACTCAAGCGGCAGTGCCACAAGTAAGTGGTACTATCATCATTACCTCGTATCTTTTGGCACCAATATCATGGACATGTGTAACACTACGATCGAGATTCAATAAACCATTGAAGGTGATTATTCAAGCAAATAGAGTAACCATTATTCTCTTTAAATGAATAATTGTATTGCAATAAACACAATCAATCATGTTCATGCTTAACGCAAGCACCAAATAACAATTATTTAGGTTTAACACCAATCCCGATGGCAGAGGGAGCATGCGATGTTTGATCATATCAACCTTGGAAACACTTCCAACACATATCGTCACCTTGCTTTTAGCTAGTCTCCGTTTATGCCGTAGCTTTCATTTCGTGTTACCAATCACTTAGCAACTGAACCGGTATCCAATACCCTCGCGCTACTAGGAGTACTAGTAAAGCACACATCAACATCATGTATATCAAATATACTACTTTCGACTTTGCCAGCCTACTTATCTACCAAGCATCTAGGGTAGCTCCGCCTCAGTGACCGTTCCCCTCATAAAAGAAGCACTTAGTCTCGGGTTTGGGTTTAGACTTGGGTCTCTTCATTAGTGCAACAATTGTTTTGCTGTTTCACGAAGTATCGCTTCTAGCCCTTGCCTTTCATGAAACTTTAGTGGTTTTACTAACCATCAACTATTGATGCTCCTTCTTGATTTCTACTTTCACAGTGTCAATCATCGCGAATCGCTCAAGGATCATTGTATCTATCCTTGATATGTTATAGTTCATCACGAAGCTCTCACAGCTTGGTGGCAGTGACTTTGGAGAACCATCACTATCTTATCTGGAAGATCAACTCCCACTTGATTCAAGCGATTGTCGTACTCAGATAATCTGAGCACACGCTCAATGATTGAGCTTTTCTCCTCTACTTAGTGGAAAAAGAATCTTGTCGGAGGTCTCATACCTCTTAACAGGGGAACAAGCATGAAATCACAATTTCATCTCTTTAGAACATCTCTTATGTTCCGTGACGTTTCAAAACGTCTTCGGCGCCTTGCTTCTAAGCCATTAAGTATTTTGTACTGAACTATCGTGTAGTCATCAGAAACGTGTATGTCGGATGTTCACAACATCTACAGACGACGCTCGAGGTGCAGCACACTGAGTGGTGCATTAAGGACATAAGCCTTCTGCGCAGTAACGAGGACAATCCTCGGCTTTACAGACTCAGTCTACAAAGTTTGCTACTATCAACTTTCAACTAAATTTTCTCTAGGAACATATAAAAACAGTAGAGCGATAGCGCAAGCTACATCGTAATTCGCAAAGACCATTAGACTATATTCATGACAAATAGTTCAATTAATCATATTACTTAAGAACTCACACTCAAAAAGTACATCTCTCTAGTCATTTGAGTGGTACATGATCCAAATCCACTATCTCAAGTCCGATCATCACGTGAGTCGCGAATAGTTTCAGTGGTAAGCATCTCTATGCTAATCATATCAACTATACGATTCATGCTCGACCTTTCGATCTCATGTGTTTTGAGGCCATGTCTGCACATGCTAGGCTCGTCAAGTTTAACCCGAGTGTTCCGCGTGTGCAACTGGTTTGCACCCGTTGTATGTGAACGTTGAGTCTATCACACCCGATCATCACGTGATGTCTCGAAATGAAGAACTATCGCAACGGTGCACAGTCGGGGAGAACACAATTTTGTCTTGAAATTTTAGTGAGAGATCACCTCATAATGCTACCGTCGTTCTAAGCAAAATAAGGTGCATAAAAGGATTAACATCACATGCAATTCATAAGTGACATGATATGGCCATCATCATGTGCTTCTTGATCTCCATCACCAAAGCACCGGCACGATCTTCTTGTCACTGGCGTCACACCATGATTTCCATCAACGTGTCGCCATCGGGGTTGTCGTGCTACTCATGCTATTACTACTAAAGCTACGTCCTAGCAATATAGTAAACGCATCTGCAAGCACAAACGTTAGTTTAAAGACAACCCTATGGCTGCTGCCGGTTGCCGTACCATCCACGTGCAAGTCGATATTAACTATTACAACATGATCATCTCATACATCCAATATATCACATCACATCGTTGGCCATATCACATCACAAGCATACCCTGCAAAAAAAAGTTAGACGTCCTCTAATTGTTGTTGCATGTTTTACGTGGTGACCATGGGTATCTAGTAGGATTGCATCTTACTTACGCAAACACCACAACGGAGATATATGAATTGCTATTTAACCTCATCCAAGGACCTCCTCAGTCAAATCCGATTCAACTAAAGTTGGAGAAACCGACACTCGCCAGTCATCTTTGAGCAACGGAGTTACTCGTAGCGATGAAATCAGTCTTTCGTAAGCGTACGAGTAATGTCGGTCCGAGCCGCTTCGATCCAACAATACCGCGGAATCAAGAAAAGACGAAGGAGGGCAGAAAAACGCACATCACCGCCCACAAAAACTTTTGTGTTCTACTCGAGAAGACATCTACGCATGAACCTAGCTCATGATGCCACTGTTGGGGAACGTCGCATGGGAAACAAAAATGTTCCTACGCGCACGAAGACCTATCATGGTGATGTCCATCTATGAGATGGGATTTCCAATCTACGTACCCTTGTAGATCGCACATCAGAAGCGTTAAGAAACGCGGTTGATGTAGTGAAACGTCCTCACGTCCCTCGATCCGCCCCGCGAACCGTCCCACGAACCGTCCCGCGATCCGTCCCACGATCCGCTCCGATCTAGTGCCGAACGGACGGCACCTCCGCGTTCAGCACACGTACAGCTCGACGATGATCTCGGCCTTCTTGATCCAGCAAGAGAGACGGAGAGGTAGATGAGTTCTCCGGCAGCGTGACGGTGCTCCGGAGGTTGGTGGTTATCTAATCTCAGCAGGGCTCCGCCCGAGCTCCGCAGAAACGCGATCTAGAGGTAAAACCGTGGAGGTATGTGGTCAGGCTGCCATGGCAAAAGTTGTCTCAAATCAGCCCTAATAGCTCCATATATATAGGAGGAGGGGAGGGGAGGCTTGCCTTGAGGCTCAAGAACCCCCAAGGGCTGCGCCACCAAGGGAGGAGGAGTCCTCCTCCAATCCTAGTCCAACTAGGATTGGAAGGTGGAGTCCTTCTCTCCTTTCCCACCTCCTTTTTTTCCTTTTCTCTTTAATTTTCTATCTCTCGCGCATAGGGACTTCTTGGGCTGTCCCACCAGCCCACCAAGGGCTGGTGCACCACCCCCAAGGCCTATGGGCTTCCCTGGGGTGGGCTGCCCCCCCCCCCGGTGAACACCCGGAACCCATTCGTCATTCCCGGTACATTACCGGTAATGCCCGAAAACCTTCCGGTAACCAAATGAAGTCATCCTATATATCAATCTTCGTTTCCGGACCATTCCGGAAACCCTCGTGACGTCCGTGATCTCATCCGGGACTCCGAACAACATTCGGTAACCAACCATATAACTCAAATACGCATAAAACAACGTCGAACCTTAAGTGTGCAGACCCTGCGGGTTCGAGAACTAAGTAGACATGACCCGAGTGACTCCTCGGTCAATATCCAATAGCGGGACCTGGATGCCCATACTGGATCCTACATATTCTACGAAGATCTTATCGTTTGAACCTCAGTGCCAAGGATTCATATAATCCCGTATGTCATTCCCTTTGTCCTTCGGTATATTCCTTGCCCGAGATTCGATCGTCAGTATCCGCATACCTATTTCAATCTCGTTTACCGGCAAGTCTCTTTACTCGTTCCGTAATACAAGATCCCGTAACTTATACTAAGTCACTTTGCTTGCAAGGCTTGTGTGTGATGTTGTATTACCGAGTGGGCCCCGAGATACCTCTCCGTCACACGGAGTGACAAATCCCAGTCTCGATCCATACTAACTCAACGAACACCTTCGAAGATACCTGTAGAGCATCTTTATAGTCACCCAGTTACGTTGCGACGTTTGATACACATAAAGCATTCCTCCGGTGTCAGTGAGTTATATGATCTCATGGTCATAGGAACAAATACTTGACACGCAGAAAACAGTAGCAACAAAATGACACGATCAACATGCTACGTCTATTAGTTTGGGTCTAGTCCATCACATGATTCTCCTAATGATGTGATACCGTTATCAAGTGACAACACTTGCCTATGGTCAGGAAACCTTGACCATCTTTGATCAACGAGCTAGTAAACTAGAGGCTTACTAGGGACAGTGTTTTGTCTATGTATCCACACATGCACTATGTTTCCAATCAATACAATTATAGCATGGATAATAAACGATTATCATGAACAAAGAAATATAATAATAACTAATTTATTATTGCCTCTAGGGCATATTTCCAACAGTCTCCCACTTGCACTAGAGTCAATAATCTAGTTCACATCACCATGTGATTCCAACGAATCCAACACCCATATAGTTATGGGGTCTGATCACGTCTTGCTCGTGAGAGAGGTTTTAGTCAACGGTTCTGAAACTTTCAGATCCTCGTGTTCTTTACAAATCTTTATGTCATCTTATAGATGCTGCTACTATGTGCTATTCGAAAATACTCCAAATATCTACTCTACTATACGAATCCGTTTCACTACTCATAGTTATTCGGATTCGTGTCAAAGCTTGCATCGACGTAACCCTTTACGACAAACTTTTTAACCACCTCCATAATCGAGAAAAATTCCTTAGTCCATCAGTTACTAAGGATAAATTTTGACCGCTGCTAGTGATTCAATCATGGATCACTCTCTGTACCTCTCAACAGACATTGAGTCAAGGCACACATCAGGTGCGGTACCCAGCATGGCATACTTCAGATTCTACGGCCAAGACATAGAAGACGACCTTCGTCTATTCTCTTTATTATGCCGGGGTCGGGTTTTGAGTCTTACTCAAATTCACACCTCACAACGCAACCAAGAACTCCTTCTTTGCTGATCTATTTTGAACTCCTTCAAAAACTTGTCAAGGCATGCATCTTGTTGAAACTTCTATTAAGCGCTTTCGATCTATCTCCATAGATCTTTGATGCTCAATGTTCAAGTAGCGCAATCCAGGTATTCCTTTGAAAACTCCTTTCAAACAACCTTGTATGCTTTACAGAAATTCTACATTACTTCTGATCCACAATATGTCAACCACATAGAGCAAAAGTATCTAGCTCAAAAGATATAAGTGAAGCACTATGAGCATTCTAGCAAAAATCACGATGAGTGCATGTCTCTCTATCTCTAAAAAAAAGGTGTGCAGCAAGTATGATTGTGACACAACAAAAACAAAAGACTCCTAAGATACAAGACGCTCCAAGCAAAACACATATCATGTGGTGAATAAAAATATAGCTCCAAGTAATGTTATTGATGGATTAAAGACGAAAGAGGGGATGCCTTCCCGGGGCATCCCCAAGCTTAGGCTTTTTCGTGTCCTTGAATTTGGCTTGGTATGCCTTGGGCATCCCCAAGCTTGAGCTCTTTCCACTCCTTATCTCTTTGTCCATGAGAGCATCACCCAAAACTTGAAAACTTCGCAACACAAAACTTAAACAGAAACTCATGATAACATTAGCACAAGAAAACAAACTACCACTTCTTTTGGTACTATATCAAACTTGAATTATATCTATATAGGTGTTGGACTACTGTATTCTCACTTTTCCAAGGTTAGTACCCCCCGATACTAACCATAGTTTCATCAAAACAAGCAACCAACTCAACAAAAACAGAATTTGTCAAAAACAAACCAGTCTGTAGCAATCTGTATACTTCGTATACTTCTCGTACCTAAAAAATTCCGAACAATTAAGAATGCCTGGGAAAAAGGCATATCAATCAGCAGCAAAACGAATCAACTCAAAAGCTCTTTCTGAATAAAAATGAAAAATCATCTCGTGAACGAAAGGTTTCTATTTTTTTCCAACAGGATCAAACAACCATTACCAAGACTAATCATAAAGGTTTTGCTTGGCTCAAACACAAAAAGAAACACAAAAAACACAATCACAACAGAATTATGAAAGTATGGACACAACAAAACAGAAAGAAAAACATAAATTCATTGGGTTGCCTCCCAACAAGTGCTATTGTTTAACGCCCTTAGCTAGGCATAAAAGCGATAGAATCACGTATCGTCGTCTTTGGTGCTCAAACCATAAGTGGCCCTCATCATGGATTCATAAGGCAATCTTATTTTATTTCTAGGAAAATGTTCCATGCCCTTCCTTAAAGGAAATTGAAATCTAATATTCCCTTCCTTCATATCGATGATAGCACCGATACTCCTTAGGAACGGTCTACCAAGAATAATAGGGCATGTAGGATTGCAATCAATGTCAAGCACAATGAAATCCACGAGTACATAGTGTTGGAATTATGCCCTAGAAGCAATAAAAAATAAAGTTATTATTATAATTCCTGTATCAAGATAATCGTTTATTATCCATGCTATAATTGTATTGAATGAAGACTTATATACATGTGTGGATACATAGACAAAACACTGTCCCTAGCAAGCCTCTAGTTGGCTAGCCAGTTGATCAAAGATAGTCAGTGTCTTCTGATTATGAACAAGGTGTTGTTGCTTGATAACTGGATCACGTCATTAGGAGAATCACGTGATGGACTAGACCCAAACTAATAGACGTAGCATGTTGATCGTGTCATTTTGTTGCTACTGTTTTGTGCGTGTCAAGTATTTGTTCCTATGACCATGAGATCATATAACTCACTGGCACTGGAGGAATACTTTGTGTGTATCAAACGTCGCAACGTAACTGGGTGACTATAAAGATGCTCTACAGGTATCTCCGAAGGTGTTCGTTGAGTTAGTATGGATCGAGACTGGGATTTGTCACTCCGTGTGACGGAGAGGTATCTCGGGGCCCACTCGGTAATACAACATCACACACAAGCCTTGCAAGCAAAGTGACTTAGTGTAAGTTACGTGATCTTGTATTACGGAACGAGTAAAGAGACTTGCCGGTAAACGAGATTGAAATAGGTATGCGGATACTGACGATCGAATCTCGGGCAAGTAACATACCGAAGGACAAAGGGAATGACATACGGGATTATATGAATCCTTGGCACTGAGGTTCAAACGATAAGATCTTCGTAGAATATGTAGGATCCAATATGGGCATCCAGGTCCCGCTATTGGATATTGACCGAGGAGTCTCTCGGGTCATGTCTACATAGTTCTCGAACCGGCAGGGTCTGCACACTTAAGGTTCGACGTTGTTTTATGCGTATTTGAGTTATATGGTTGTTACCGAATGTTGTTCGGAGTCCCGGATGAGATCACAGACGTCACGAGGGTTTCCGGAATGGTCCGGAAACGAAGATTGATATATAGGATGACCTCATTTGGTAACCGGAAGGTTTTCGGAGTTACCGGGAATGTACCGGGAATTACGAATGGGTTCCGGGTGTTTACCGGGGGGCAACCCACCCCGGGGAAGCCCATAGGCCTTGGGGGTGGCGCACCAGCCCTTAGTGGGCTGGTGGGACAGCCCAAGAAGGCCCTATGCGCCATAGGAAGAAAATCAAAGAGAAAACAAGAAAAAAAGAGGAGGTGGCAAAAGGGGGAAGGACTCCTCCTTCCAAACCTAGTTGGACTCGGTTTGGAAGGGGAGGTTTGCCCTCCTTGGCTCGGCCGACCACATACCTCCATGGTTTTACCTCTAGATCGCATTTCTGCGGAGCTCGGGCGGAGCCCTGCTGAGATTAGATCACCACCAACCTCCGGAGCGCCGTCACGCTGTCGGAGAACTCATCTACCTCTCCGTCTCTCTTGCTGGATCAAGAAGGCCGAGATCATCGTCGAGCTGTACGTGTGCTGAACGTGGAGGTGCCGTCCGTTCGGCACTAGATCGTGGGACTGATCGCGGGATGGTTCGCGGGGCGGATCGAGCGACGTGAGGACGTTCCACTACATCAACCGCGTTCACTAACGCTTCTGCTGTGCGGTCTACAAGGGTACGTATATCGAACATCCCCTCTCGTAGATGGACATCACCATGATAGGTCTTCGTGCGCGTAGGAAATTTATTGTTTCCCATGCACGTTCCCCAACAGTGGCATCATGAGCTAGGTTCATGCGTAGATGTCTTCTCGAGTAGAACACAAAAGTTATTATGGGCAGTGATGTGCGTTTTGCTGCCCTCCTTAGTCTTTTCTTGATTCCGCGGTATTGTTGGATTGAAGCGGCTTG
Source organism: Hordeum vulgare subsp. vulgare (assembly GCF_904849725.1). Lineage (NCBI taxonomy): Eukaryota > Viridiplantae > Streptophyta > Magnoliopsida > Poales > Poaceae > Hordeum > Hordeum vulgare. Next base: position 457,897,415 of record NC_058522.1, read on the forward strand.
GACCGACATTACTCGTATGCTTACGAGAGACTGGTTTCATCGCTACGAGTAACCCCGTTGCTCAAAGATGACTGTCAAGTGTCAGTTTCTCCAACTTTAGTTGAATCGGATTTGACCGAGGAGGTCCTTGGATGAGGTTAAATAGCAACTCATATATCTCCATTGTGGTGTTTGCGTAAGTAAGATGCGATCCTACTAGATACCCATGGTCACCACGTAAAACATGCAACAACAAAATTAGAGGACGTCTAACTTGTTTTTGCAGGGTATGCTTGTGATGTGATATGGCCAACGATGTGATGTGATATATTGGATGTATGAGATGATCATGTTGTAATAGATAATATCGACTTGCACGTCGATGGTACGGCAACCGGCAGGAGCCATAGGGTTGTCTTTAAACTAACGTTTGTGCTTGCAGATGCGTTTACTGTTTTTCTAGGATGTAGCTTTAGTAGTAATAGCATGACTAGCACGACAACCCCGATGGAGACACGTTGATGGAGATCATGGTGTGGCGCCGGTGACAAGAAGATCGTGCCGGTGCTTTGGTGATGGAGATCAAGGAGCACGTGATGATAGCCATATCATGTCACTCATGAATTGCATGTGATGTTAATCCTTTTATGCACCTTATTTTGCTTAGAACGATGGTAGCATTATGAGGTGATCTCTCACTAAAATTTCAAGACGAAATTGTGTTCTCCCCGAATGTGCACCGTTGCTACAGTTCGTCGTTTCGAGACGCCACGTGATGATCGGGTGTGATAGACTAAACGTTCACATACAACGGGTGCAAAACAGTTGCGCACGCGGAACACTCGGGTTAAGCTTGACGAGCCTAGCATGTGTAGACATGGCCTCGGAACACATGAGACCGAAAGGTCGATCATGAATCATATAGATGATATGATTATCATAGGGATGCTTACCACTGAAACTATGCTCAACTCACGTGATGATCGGACTTGAGCTAGTGTAAGTGGATCATGAACCACTCAAATGACTAGAGAGATGTACTTTTTGAGTGGGAGTTTAGCGAGTAATTTGATTAAGTTAAACTCTAATTATCTTGATACAGGGTCTAAGTCCACTTTGAATATATTTGTGTTGTAGATCATGGCTCACGCGACTGTCACCCTGAATTTTAATACGTTCCTAGAGAAAGCTAAGTTGAAAGATGATGGAAGCAACTTTGTAAACTGGGCTTGTAATCTTAAGCTAATCTTACAAGCTGGGAAGAAGGATTATGTCCATAATGTTGCGCTAGGAGATGAACCACCCGCTACGGCTGACCGGGATGTTAAGAACGCTTGGTTGGCACGTAAGGAGGACTACTCAGTAGTTCAATGTGCAGTCTTGTATGGCTTAGAACCGGGACTTCAACGTCGCTTTGAGCGTCATGGAGCATTTGAGATGTTCCACGAGTTGAAGTTTATCTTTCAGAAGAACGCCCGGATCGAGAGGTATGAGACCTCCGATAAATTCTATGCTTGCAAGATGGAGGAAAACTCGTCTGTCAGTGAACATGTGCTCAAAATGTCTGGGTACTCAAACCGTCTAGCTGAGCTGGGGATTGAACTCCCGCAAAAGGCTATCTCTGAGAGAATCCTTCAATCACTACCGCCAAGCTATAAAGGCTTTGTGTTGAACTACAACATGCAAGGGATGAACAAGTCACCCGGCGAGTTGTTTGCGATGATGAAAGTCGCAGAGTCTGAACTCCGTAAAGAGCATCAAGTGTTGATGGTGAATAAGACCACTAGTTTCATGAGAAACGGCAAAGGCAAGAAGGGTAATTCAAAGAAGAGCAGCAAGCCTGTTGCCAATCCGATGAAGAAACCCAAAGCTGGACCTAAGCCTGAAACAGAGTGTTACTATTGCAAGGGTATGGGTCACTGGAAGCGCAATTGCCCCAAGTATCTGGCTGATATGAAGGCGGCCAAAGAAAAATCAGGTATATTTGATATACATGTTATTGATGTGTACTTAACCAGCTCTCGTAGTAGTGCCTGGGTATTCGATACCGGTTCTGTTGCTCATATTTGCAACTCGAAACAGGAACTGCGGAATAAACGAAGGCTGGCGAAAGATGAAGTGACGATGCGCGTAGGAAATGGTTCCAAGGTTGATGCAATCGCCGTCGGCACAGTTTCACTTCAGTTACCATCAGGATTAGTTATGAACTTGAATCATTGTTATTTAGTGCCTGCGTTGAGCATGAACATTATATCTGGATCTTGTTTATTGCGAGACGGTTACTCTTTTAAGTCAGAGAATAATGGTTGTTCTATTTCTATGAGTAACATCTTTTATGGTCATGCACCCAATGTGAGAGGATTGTTCATATTGAATCTTGATAGTGATACACATACATAACATTGAGACCAAAAGAGTTAGAGTTAACAATGATAGCGCCATATTTTTGTGGCACTGCCGCTTAGGTCATATTGGTGTAAAGCGCATGAAGAAACTCCATGTCGATGGACTTTTGGAGTCACTTGACTTTGATTCACTTGACACGTGCGAACCATGCCTCATGGGCAAGATGACTAAAACTCCGTTCTCCAGAACAATGGAGCGTGCAAGTGACTTGTTGGAAATCATACATACCGATGTGTGCGGTCTGATGAGCGTGGAGGCACGCGGCGGATATCGTTATTTTCTCACCTTCACTGACGATTTGAGTAGATATGGTTATGTCTACTTAATGAAGCACAAGTCTGAAACATTTGAAAAGTTCAAACAATTTGAGAGTGAAGTTGAAAATCATCGTAACAAGAAGATCAAGTTCCTATGGTCTGATCGTGGGGGTGAATATCTGAGTTTCGAGTTTGGTGCTCACTTAAGACAATGTGGAATTGTTTCACAATTGACACCGCCTGGAACACCACAGCGTAATGGTGTGTTCGAACGTTGTAATCGTACTTTATTAGAGATGGTGCTATCTATGATGTCTCTTACCGATTTGCCGTTATCATTTTGGGGTTATGCATTAGAAATAGCTGCATTCACTTTAAATAGGGCACCATCAAAATCCGTTGAGACGACACCATACGAACTGTGGTATGGCAAAAGGCCAAAGTTGTCGTTTCCTAAAGTTTGGGGATGTGATGCTTATGTGAAAAAGCTTCAGCCTGAAAAGCTGGAACCCAAAGCAGAAAGGTGCATCTTCATAGGTTACCCGAAAGAGACAGTTTCACAAGAAGTCCAGACACATCAAACGACGCTTCAACCTCATCCGCGACTACGTCGAAGGGGGGGACGTAAATATATGCAAAGTGCACACGGATCTGAATGTAGCAGACCCGCTGACTAAACCTCTTCCACGGGCAAAGCATGATCAACACCAGAACTGTATGGGTGTTAGATTTATTACAATGTAATTCGCATGATGATGTGAGGGCTAGATTATTGACTCTAGTGCAAGTGGGAGACTGTTGGAATTATGCCCTAGAGGCAATAATAAATAAAGTTATTATTATAATTCCTGTATCAAGATAATCGTTTATTATCCACGCTATAATTGTATTGAATGAAGACTTATATACATGTGTGGATACATAGACAAAACATTGTCCCTAGCAAGCCTATAGTTGGCTAGCCAGTTGATCAAACATAGTCAGTGTCTTCTGATTATGAACAAGGTGTTGTTGCTTTGTAACTAGATCACGTCATTAGGAGAATCACGTGATGGACTAGACCCAAACTAATAGACGTAGCATGTTGATCGTGTCATTTTGTTGCTACTGTTTTGTGCGTGTCAAGTATTTGTTCCTATGACCATGAGATCATATAACTCACTGACACCGGAGGAATACTTTGTGTGTATCAAACGTCGCAACGTAACTGGGTGACTATAAAGATGCTCTACAGGTATCTTCGAAGGTGTTCGTTGAGTCAGTATGGACCGAGACTGGGATTTGTCACTCCGTGTGACGGAGAGGTATCTCGGGGCCCACTCGGTAATACAACATCACACACAATCCTTGCAAGCAAAGTGACTTAGTGTAAGTTATGGGATCTTGTATTACGGAACGAGTAAAGAGACTTGCCGGTAAACGAGATTGAAATAGGTATGCGGATACTGACGATCGAATCTCGGGCAAGTAACATACCGAAGGACAAAGGGAATGACATACGGGATTATATGAATCCTTGGCACTGAGGTTCAAACGATAAGATCTTCGTAGAATATGTAGGATCCAATATGGGCATCCAGGTCCCGCTATTGGATATTGACCGAGGAGTCTCTCGGGTCATGTCTACATAGTTCTCGAACCCGCACGGTCTGCACACTTAAGGTTCGACGTTGTTTTATGCGTATTTGAGTTATATGGTTGGTTACCGAATGTTGTTCGGAGTCCCGGATGAGATCACGGACGTCACGAGGGTTTCCGGAATGGTCGGGAAATGAAGATTGATATATAGGATGACCTCATTTGATTACCGGAAGGTTTTCGGAGTTACCGGGAATGTACCGGGAATGACGAATGGGTTCCGGGTGTTCACCGGGGGGGCAACCCACCCCGGGGAAGCCCATAGGCCTTGGGGTGGCGCACCAGCCCTTAGTGGGCTGGTGGGACAGCCCAAGAAGGCTCTATGCGCCATAGGAAGAAAATCAAAGAGAAAAGAAAAAAAAGAGGAGGTGGGAAAAGGGGGAAGGACTCCTCCTTCCAAACCTAGTTGGACTCGGTTTGGAAGGGGAGGTTTGCCCCCCTTGGCTCGGCCGACCCCCTTGGGAGTCCTTGGACCCCAAGGCAAGGCTCCCCCTCCTCCCCCTATATATACGGAGGTTTTAGGGCTGATTTGAGACAACTTTTGTAATGCCCCAAGTGTAGAACCTACCCTTTTTGGACCTACTTCATGTGGGACCACCTTGTGAGAGATTGTGATGTTGTCATTTTGAGCCATGATTTCATGTGTGTCCCTTATTGCTTGCTTCCCTTGCATGCATGCATAACATATCATTCCTTGCCATACCTTATGATTGCATGTCATGATCATGTTTGCATATGTTCTTACTAGGAATGTGTATTGAGGTGTTATATTTCATGTGATCATGTGATGTGTGACTTGTGTGGAGTGTAGCATGTGTTAGCAAGTGCTTATTTTTTTTCAAAACCAACCACCTTCTCCCCCTCTCTATTTTCCCCTATGTAAAATTTCACCTCTTCCTTTCCCTTTTAAAATAATGCCCATGTTTTAGCTAAAATTGTGGTGGATGAGAGATGTGAGTTGCTGGTTTTGAATGGGTGTTTATAGGTGCATATAAAATTACAAAACAGAGACAATAATTCTGTCTTGTAAAATATTATTTGCTCCTAAAAATCTTGATCTTATTTTTTTAAAATAGGTTATATTTTTATATGACCAGGAGGTATTTCCTTTTGATTTATCCCAGTAGTTTTATTTTGTATTATTCTACCCTTCCTGTGTGGTTTTCTAAATAGAAGAAAAAAAAACCCAGCGAGTTCTTCTCCTCCCTAGCGCAGCATGGGCCTCCCCCCTTCGGTGTGGCCCATGTTACTCCCTTTCCAGCGAGAGCCCATGCGCGTGAGCCCCCTCCTCCTTTCCTGACGCCGTCACGCCGTTCCCTCGCTGCACCTTTCCGTCAAACGAGAGAGAGAGAGGGAGTTGACGGTGCCGTCGTGCAAACGTCGAGGCCCCCCTTAAATTGTTGGCGTCTGTGCCCCCTCGACCTAGGGTTCCCCCTCTCTTCCATCCGCCGCCGCCACTCCATTCCCCATCTCCCTCCTCTCTCTTTCTTTCCTAGAGGTAGACTGTAGCCAGTACAGAGAGAAAGAGAAGGAACGCCGGCGTCTACCCCCGCGTGCTTCGTCGGGCGGCACGGCCACCATGTCCGGGAGCTTGGGGAGGGTGCCCGCGCTCCGTTCCCACCGTTGTTGAGGTCGGGGAGCGACCACAGCAACGGGCAGGAGCTTGTCTTCGGCGCGAACCTGACGAACTCCTTCCCCTGCTTCGGGTCTGCAGCAGTCCTTCGTCGACTACCTTCTTCCCCTCTGGCGCTCCTCCTTCCCGATCGGCGCCCCCTCTTCTTCCCTAGGTGAGGACGTCGCCTCCCCTGTGCCTCTTCCTCCTTAGAGCGGCCGGATCTGTCGTGTGCTCGTTATGCCCCCCCGTATGTTGCGGTTTTGTCAGTCCAACAGGTGGTATTCGGTGAGCAGTAGCTTAGCGCACAGGTGTTGGGCAGCAGACTTCTTCCTTTCGTATGGATGTGTGGGTGTGCAGTAGTCTCCCGCCGACGAGCAGTAGCAGCGACCTTCCTGTCGCCTCGATCTCTGTAGGCGCAGAGCAGCAGCGTAGAGTTGAGCGAGTTCTCTTTCTATCTAGGGAGCCATGCAAGTGTTCACTAGCAGTAGCAGGGATTCCTTCCCCGCGTAGATAGGTGATCATCAGGTGCAGGTTCTTTCCCCTCGTCGGTTCTGCAGCGGCAGTAGAGAGCGTCGTGCCTTCCCTGTCGATGCGCACCTCTCTGTTGTGCAGAGCAGAACAGGAGTGGTGGTGCTATAGCTTGCAAGATCTCCCTCTTCTGTCAAGCTTCGGTCATGTATCCTAGTGGTGTGTAGCGCGTGTACTTGTGGTGTGATCTATCAGGTGCAGGGTTCAAGTCCCCGGTGGTGCACCGCCCCTTTTTGGTGTTTTTTTACCCTGGTCACTTGTAGTAGCAGCAACAGTAGGGTAGATTGCTAAGTTCCCCTCTGCTCTATCGATCCATGACAGTAGCAGGGTGGAACTGCCTCTGTGATGACTCCAAGAGGTGCATGGTTCGAATCCCAGAGGTAGACCCCATTTTTTTTCTTTTCCTTCTTTCCAATATATTTTTTCCCTTTCCTTGCTTTGTTTGCTATACATGCGCCTAGGTCAATGGGTTACAAGTGTCCTTATGTATCTTTTCTGTTGCTTGATGAAGGGGTGGCAGAGAGCATGTATGTAGTGTGTTGAGTGTTTAGGTGTGTGTGTGTGTGAGAGCTTGAGGGTGAGTGTGTGGCTCTACACACATACTTGTGCAATTGCACAAGCACTCGAGATGAGCCTTGTGATGTGTGTTCTAGTAGATTCATGGGCATGTATAGGTTGTGGTGGTGATATGTGTGTGGTGTGGCAGCCCCACTTTGCAACACGTGTGCTCTTCCTCATGTTCAATATGAGAGAGAGCATGTTGTGTGTGTGGGGTTGGCTTGTGATAAGCATTGGAGTTGTTGATGTGCTTGACACAAACATGGGGTTCAAACCCCCATGTCACTTTGTCACTGTGCACATGAAACTCACCCTATGTAGTAGTCATCTTAGAAGAATACTTCATGGAGTTGCATTTACAGTTTTGTTGAAAGTTTGGTCCTTGATTCCATGGTATAGGTGGAGCCCAAGGGCATGGGTTTTTGTATGTTAATAGAAGGGGTTTTTCCTTTACACAATAGTGGTGTCAATTACCTCTTGGTGTCATGTGTGTGCAATCTATGCCTAGACAAAATGGGCATGTGGCTGGAAAATTCCAGATTTTTGAACTCTGAAAATTTCACTAAGTCTGGGATGCTGGAAACATTTTCTTCCCCTGTAGATGAGGATGTGCTGGTCATTCTGTTGAGAACTGGCCTTAGTTCAGTGCTAGTATTTTTAACCTGATATGTTTTTGAAGCTTCCTGTAAATTTTCAAATCATTTGGAGTCCAGTAGCTTGTGTTTTGATTGCTGTCAAAAAGCTTCAGAACAGAAACAGAAACTCAGATGCAGGAATTTTCACTAAGTCCCTGAGATCTGATGGTTTTGGGAAAGTTTGTGGCCTTGTATCTTCTAGAGTTTAATTCCTTTTACTGTGATTTTTGCTGGTGCTTGTAGTGTTCTTGGTGGGAAACAGCCACATATATTATTTGTCATGTTTGAAGACCTGTAGCTATGTTGCATGTTGCTCCCAAACAGCTAAGATGCAGATTCTGGCAGATTATGTAGTTTTGCCATTTTATTCAAAGCATGTGCTTAATTGATGTTGTGGTGTTCTACCTTGCTCCATTTCATTCATGTTGGGTTATTACATGTCTTGGCTACCTGGGAATACCAGGTTTGTGCCAATTGGGAGTGTGGTGTTGAATCTTTCACGTAGAGCTTCATATCTTGTTTCGTTGATTCCCGTTGATCCGTAGCTCCGTTTGCAATGTTCTTTATATGGTTTTGCACCATTTTTATGAGCTGCACCTGTTCATGTAATTCTCATGCATGTCAAAATAGCTTAGTGCACAGTTCTGTCCAGAAACTTGTTGTAGATTATTTTTGCTTGTGCTAGTGATAGAAATAGTGGTGCATGCTCAACTTTCATCTCATGCATCATGTGATTGTTGCATCTTGTGGTTCTGCTGTTCATTGGCTGTTATTATTATGTTGGGTAGCACCGGGAGCGGAGAACGAATACGTGGAGTCAGGAGAGTACGTGCAGGACGATCCAGAACCATTCCAAGCTGAGGATATCACAGGCAAGATGATATGACCTTGATTCCATCTCTAGACTTGTTATGTTAGTTTCGTTTCCATGTCATATTGCTCGCTGCCTACCACTAAAATTAAGTTTCCTCTTCATATGCCATGAGCCCATACACCGTTCCCCTTCCTAGCAAACTTGTGTGGCTAAGTAGGCTTGCTCAGCTACTAATGTTAGCATTGTTAGTTGCAGGTGTTGTTAACTCATGTGATGACATGAGCTTGATATCATTATATTAAATTATGTTATTTATTTAATGCACCTATATACTTGGTAAATGACGGGAGGCCTAGCCTTTTGTCGGGTGCTTTGTTCCGTTATTGTCGCCTTAGTTACCGGTTACCGGTGTTTGATTCCATAATGATCGCTCCTAACACGTTCGGGGTTGTTATGGGGACCCCCTTGATAAATCGCGTAGTGTTAAGGCTTGTCCGGCAGGACCCAACTTTGGTGTTAATTTGCTAATCACTTAATAATAATCTGCATAGGGAGTAGCTACCCCGAGGTTTCTTAATCAACAACCCGGGCCAGTGCTCCTCATGAGTGTTGGTCCAAACTAGGCAGACTATGGGGCCACCAGAGGGCAATCTGAGGTTTGGTATACCTGTAGTGTGACTCATCCGACGTGTCCTGAGACTGAGATATGCGGCTCTTATCAGGGTCGTCGACACGTCGGGAGGTCCTGCTAGCCTTGCCTTACCTTAGCGGTATATCTTGCGTATAGGAATCTGAGTGAAGCTTTGGTTTCACCCAGAGTTGAGGTTTTCCTCTAAGGAATCCGACGAGATCACGAGATTCGTGATAGAGGATGCCTTTGCGGCATGTGTTCGTTTGTGATGGACTAGTTGGAGCACCCCTGCAGGGTTTAATCTTTCGGAAAGCTGTGCCCGCAGTTATGTGGCAATTTGGAATATTTTGTTAACATCCGGTATTAGAGAACTTAAACATAAATAAATAAAACTGCCAACTGTGTGCGTAACCGTGACTGTCCCTTCGAAGATCTCTCTTCGACCGGGAACACGGTGGGGTTATGAATGCCGTAGGTAGGTGTTCAGGATCATTTTCTGATCAAGTAATCCCGACCGTTAGCGTAGACCACGTTCACTTCTCTTTCGCGTAAGTTAGCCACTAATTCAATCATAGGATGCAGCAGCCTGATACACTTCATCCCTACCTTACCCAATAACATGACTAGTTCTGGCACCAAGGTCTTAGATTGCTGAGTCCCCGTGGCTCACGGATTCCTCCGAAACTCCCAGCAGGTACAGATACCCCAGAGGCAGATGATCCCGACGGCACCCAGCTGGCGTGGCAGTACGACGAGGAGACAGACCGCCTTTACGTGAACTATCCAGAGGACCGAGCCGTGGTCGTGATCGTGGGCCTGCAGCGGGTAGCATAGCATTTTCCTTGTTTTGTAGTCCGTACCGGAACTACCTTGTTTGTATCTGCGTTGTATTCTGTATTATTAATAAGAAGATAGTTGAATCCCAAATTGTGTACTTGTAATTATTATTTTGTGCTATGTTTACTTGCTTGCGAAACGCTTAGATGCGCTTCTTTCCCATTCGGGCGCCTCGACCCCCAGATCGGAAAGGACCGCATCTTGGTCGTTACAACTTTGCCACGGCAGCCCGACCACAAAGCTCCACGGTTTTACCTCTAGATCGCGTTTCTGCGGAGCTCAGGCGGAGCCCTGCTGAGATAAGATCACCACCAACCTCCGGAGCGTCGTCACGCTGCCGGAGAACTCATCTACCTTCTCCGTCTCTCTTGCTGGATCAAGAAGGCCGAGATCATCGTCGAGCTGTACGTGTGCTGAACGCGGAGGTGCCGTCCGTTCGGCACTAGATCGTGGGACTGATCGCGGGACGGTTCGTGGGGCGGATCGAGGGACGTGAGGACGTTCCACTACATCAACCGTGTTCACTAACGCTTCTGTTGTGCGGTCTACAAGGGTACGTAGATCGAACATCCCCCTCTCGTAGATGGACATCACCATGATAGGTCTTCGTGCGCGTAGGGAATTTTTTGTTTCCCATGCGACGTTCCCCAACACATAGTTCCTATTTGCAATAATAAGAACATCATTGATCCTTCCCATGGGTTTCTTGACAGTAGAATCAGCAAGATGCAAATTAAGAGAACACTCTTCAATCTCATTAAAACCCAGAACATCACATAAAAACTTTGGAATCGCGGAAACACTAGCACCCAAATCACACAAGGCATTGCATTCATAGTTTTTTGTTTTGATTTTGATAGTAGGTTCCCTCTCATCATGAAGCTTTCTAGGGATAGAGACTTCCAATTCAAGTTTCTCTTCAAGAGATTTTATCATAGCTTCGACGATATGATCGTAAAGGCCTTGTTTTGGCGATAAGCGTGTGGAGAGTTTAACATGGATTGCATCAAGGAAATGCATGCAATCAAGGAGGTACTATCATAATTGAATTCCTTGAAGTCCATAGTAGTAATTTCATTACTACTCAAAGTTTTGATATCCTCTACTCCACTTCCAATGCTTTTAGCATCAACATAGATGGACTCCGAATCATTGGGGCACTTTTCAACCAAAGTGGATTCATATCCAGCCCCATAATCATTAGGTTTTACACAAGAAAACAAAGATTCAATGGGAGTCACACCAAGCACTTTAAGATCTTTGTGATTCTTATCACGAGAACACGCCTTTTTAAGCCATTCATGTCTAGCACGAATTTGGGCGGTTCTTTCTTTGCTCTCAATCATGGAAACACGCATAGATTTGAAACTTTCATCCATATTGATCTTGGGAGGAGCACATCTAACTTTCAAAGCATCAATATCACTAGACATTCTATCAACGCTCTTAGCCAAATCATCAATTTTGAGTAGTTTTTCCTCTATGGACGCATTGAATTTTTTTGCGAGTTAATAAACTCTTTGATATTACTCTCTAGATTAGAGGGTAACCTATTGTAATTTCCATGATTATTGTTGTAGGAGTTGCCAAAGTTATTAGAGGAGTTACTAGGAAAAGGCCTAGGAACATAGTTTCCTCTAAAAGCATTATTGTTGCCAAAGTTATTCCTGCCAACAAAATTAACGTCCAAGCTAGCGTTGCTACTCTCAATCAAAGAAGACAAGGGCATATCATTAGGATCTAAAGGAGCACTTATACTAGCAACCAAATTCATTAACTCATCCATCTTAGCACTCAACGACTTAATTTCTTCTATAGCGTGTACCTTCTTACTAGTAGGTGACCTTTCAGTGTGCCACTGAGAGTAGTTTGTCATGATATTGTCTAGGAGTTTTGTGGCTTCCCCTAACGTGATTTCCAGGAATGTTCCACCTAAGGCGGAGTCCAAGATATTTCTAGAAGCGAAATTCAAGTCCGCGTAAAAGATTTGTATAATCATCCAAAGACTCAAGCCATGAGCGGGACAATTTCTAATCATCAATTTCATTCTCTCCAAGATTGTGCAACATGTTCATGATCAAGTTGCTTAAAATTCATGATATAATTACGGAGAGAGATAATCTTAGCCGGCGGAAAATACTTGGATATATAAGCATCTTTGCACTTATCCCAAGAATCTATACTATTTTTGGGCAAAGAAGAAAACCAAGTTTTTGCGCGATCTCGCAACGAGAAAGGAAAAAGCTTCAATTTAATCACATAATTATCCACATATTTATTATTTTGCATATCGCAAAGCTCAATGAAGGTATTAAGATGGGATGCGACATCTTCACTAGGAAGGCCAGAGAATTGCTCTTTCATAACAAGATTCAGCAAAGCGGCATTGATTTCGTATGACTCCGCACTAGTGACGGGAGCAATCGGAGTACTAATAAAATCATTTTTATTAGTATTCGAGAAGTCACAAAGTTTGGTGTTTTCATTCATGGTGACTTCAGCAAGCAAGCAATCACACAAGCGAACAAAGAGCAAGCGAGAAAAAAGGCGAACGAAAAGGCAAACGGAAAAGGCAAATGAAAAAGGCAAATTGTGAAGTGGGGGAGAGGAAAACGAGAGGCAACTGACAAACAAAGTAAATGCAAGAGATGAGTTTGCGAGACCTACTTGGATGAGTTCTTGACTTGATCCTCCCCGGCAATGGCGCCAAAAAATCTTCTGTTACGCAACAAAAGTTCTTCCGTGGCAGTGGTGCCAGAGATCCTTCTGTCGTCTCTTGGGCTTGCGTTGGTTCTTCCCTTGAAGAGGAAAGGGTGATGCAGCACAGGAGCACTAAGTATTTCCCTCAGTTTGAGAACCAAGGTATCAATCCAGTAGGAGAATCTCGTCAAGTCCAGAGTACCTGCGCAAACACAAAAGAGCTTGCACCCATCGCTATAAAGGGGTTGTCAATCCCTTCAAGATTGTTTGCAAAGTGAGATCCGAAGGCGGAAAGTGCAACGAAGTAAAAAGTGTAAGTCTAAAAATATGGTGTGGAATAGACCCTGGGGGCCATAGTGTTCACTAGAGGCTTCTCTCAAAATAGCAAGTATCACGGTGGGTGAACAAATTACTGTCGAGCAATTGATAGAACCGCGCAAAGTCACGACGATATCTAAGGCAATGATCATACAAATAGGCATCACATCCGAGACAAGTAGACCGATACTTTCTACATATACTACTATTACTCCACACATCGACCGTTATCCAGCATGCATCTAGTGTATTGAGTTCATGACGAACAGAGTAACGCCTTAAGCAAGATGACATGATGTAGAGGGATAATCTCAAACCAATGATGAAAACCCCATCTTTTTACCCTTGATGGTAACAACACGATGCGTGCCTCGCTACCCCTTCTGTCACTGGGTGAGGTCACCGCACGGTATGAACCCAAAACCAAGCACTTCTCCCATTGCAAGAATCATAGATCTAGTTGGCCAGGCAAAACCCACAACTCGAAGAGAATTACAAGGATATCAAATCATGCATAAGAGAGATCAGAAGAAACTCAAATAAGATTCATAGATAATCTGATCATAAATCCACAATTCATCGGATCTCGACAAACACATCGCAAAAGAAGATTACATCGGATAGATCTCCATGAAGATCATGGAGAACATTGTAATGAAGATCCAAGAGAGAGAAGAAGCCATCTAGGTACTAGCTATGGACCCGTAAGTCTATGGTGAACTACTCACGCATCATAGGAGAGGTCATGGTGTTGATGAAGAAGCCCTCCGTATCCGAATCCCCCCTCTGGCAGGGCACCAGAACGTGCCCCAGATGGGATCTTGCGGAGACAGAAGCTTGCGGCGACGGAAAAGTACTTTCGATGATCTCCTGGTTTTTTGTGGAATTTTTGGGGATATATAGGCGCAAAACCTTGGGCAGAGGTGGCCAGGGAGCCCACAAGCCTGGACGGCGCGCCCCCTGGCAGCGCCATGAGGGCTTGTGGGGTCCCTGAGGACCCCCTGCCTTGGTTCTCAAGTCTCCCGATCTTCTTCCATTCTAGAAAAAATCTTTTCGGAAGTTTTATTCCGTTTGAACTCCATTCAAAATCCTCCTCTGGAAGGGGTCAAAAACATGGAAAAAACAGCAACTGGCTCTTGGCACTGAGTTACTAAGTTAGTCCCAAAAAATATATAAAAGGCATACAAAACATCCAAAGTTTAACAAGATAATAGCATGAAACCATCAAAAATTATAGATACGTTCGAGACGTATCAGTTACCTACTAAGGGTGGGGCCATGGACCTGCTATCCAGGGCCCACCTAGGGTCCCACATAGTCACTGAAGTCCCACGGCTACTTAACCTCTCACATAAAACACATTGAAGACTTACGTTACGAGTAACGCCGTAGTTAGAGATGCTCTTATCAGTAACTTCCGTAGTTATTGTCGTTTAGTGCCCTTGTTATGGCACGTTGTGGGCCTAGCAAACTCTCTATATAAGCTGCCCGGTGCTCTTGGACAGGGGTTAAGAGCATCTCGAGCCGTGCCCCGGAACGCCCTCCCAAGTGCCTTTTTAATCGCCGGCGCTAAAAAATCACCCAATCGTGCCCCGAGGACTTTGTTTTGTGTCGGATTTAGCCAAAACTAGCCCCGACGATCCCAGACCAACCCCCCTTGGGGGCGCTTGGGTCGAGCGACGCTATTTTTGCATGCACAAACCCCATCAGTCAACCTCTCTCATCTTTTTTTTCCTGCTAGGCCCACCATATGCATGCAAAAAAGGGAATCTTTCCTCTATCTCTCTATCTCTCTCCTTATGTGGCCGCTTGGGATGGGGCACGACTGAAAACCCGAGCCCCTCCTTTTTTTGCCGGTTGGCGCCCATGCGGCTCTATTTCGGCCCGTGGGGGCGCCTAACGGTGGAGATGCTCTAAGGACACTGTGTATTCACCCCCATAAGCAACACTAAGCCTATGAGTTCAAGACGTAGGATCTTTATCACTCCCGGGTGGGGCGTGAACTCGTACATTCAAGTGTTACACTTGTGCCATAGCTAGGTGCTACCTCTTGAACTTGCGTTGGTTTTTTCCCTTGAAGAGGAAAGGGTGATGCAGCACAGTAGCAGTAAGTATTTCCCTCAGTTTGAGAACCAAGGTATCAATCCAGTAGGAGTATCAAAATGAAGTACCAATGTACGTGCGCAAAAATAGCAAATTTGCACCCAACGCTACAAAGGGGTTGTCAATACCTTCACGATTTATTGCAAGGTGAGATCTGAAGGCGGAAAGTGCAACAAAGTAAATGTGTAGGGCTGAAAATATGATGTGAAGTAGACCCGGGGGCCATAGTGTTCACTAGAGGCTTCTCTCAAAATAGAAAATATTACGGTGGGTGAACGAATTACTGTCAAGCAATTGATAGAACCGCACAAAGTCATGACGATATCTAAGGCAATGATCATACATATAGGAATCACGTCCGAGACAAGTAGACCGATACTTTCTGCATCTACTACTATTACTCCACACATCGACCGCTCTCCAGCATGCATCTAGTGTATCGAGTTCATGACAAACAGAGTAACGCCTTAAGCAAGGTGACATGATGTAGAGGGATAAATTCATGCAATAGATATAAACCCCATATTTTTACCCTTGATGGCAACAACATGATGCGTGCCTTGCTACCCCTTCTGTCACTGGGTGAGGTCACCGCACGGTATGAACCCAAAACCAAGCACTTCTCCCATTGCAAGAATCATAGATCAAGTTGGCCAAACAAAACCCACAACTCGAAGAGAATTACAAGGATATGAAATCATGCATATAAGAGATCAGAAGAAACTCAAATAAGATACATAGATAATCTGATCAAAAATCCACAATTCATCGGATCTCGACAAACACACCGCAAAAGAAGATTACATCGGATAGATGTCCATGAAGATCATGGAGAACTTTGTATTGAAGATCCAAGAGAGAGAAGAAGCCATCTAGCTACTAGCTATGAAGCCG
This sequence comes from Hordeum vulgare subsp. vulgare, assembly GCF_904849725.1. Lineage (NCBI taxonomy): Eukaryota > Viridiplantae > Streptophyta > Magnoliopsida > Poales > Poaceae > Hordeum > Hordeum vulgare. Next base: position 457,913,328 of record NC_058522.1, read on the forward strand.
AAGGTCTATGGTGAACTACTCATGCATCATCGGAGAGGCAATGGTGTTGATGAAGAAGCCCTCCGTATCCGAACCCCCCCTCCAGCAGGGCACCAGAACGTGCCCCGGATGGGATCTTGCGGAGACAGAAGCTTGCGGCGGCGGAAAAGTATTTTCGTGGATCTCTCTTGTGGTTTTGGATTTTTAGGGGATTTATAGGCGGAAGAAGTAGGGCAGAGGAGCCACAGGGAGCCCACAAGCCTGCTAGCCCCCCCCCCCTGTGGCCACGCCTAGGGGGCCTGTGGCCTCCCCTGGTGCCCTCTGCCTTAGTTCTCACGCTCCCTGCGTATCTTCTGTTCCGGAAAAAAAAAATCTTTTCAGAGGTTTTATTCCGTTTGGACTCCGGTCAATATTCTTCTTTGAAAAGGGTCAAAAACACGGAAAAAAAACAGGAACTGGCACTTGGCACTGAGTTAGTAAGTTAGTCCCAAAAAAGATATAAAAGGCATACAAAACATCCAAAGTTTGACAAGATAATAGCATGGAACCAACATAATATATAGATACGTTGGAGACGTATCAAGCATCCCCAAGCTTAACTCCTGCTCGTCCTCGAGTAGGGAAGTGATAAAGACTGAATTTTGATGTGGAATGCTACTTAGCATATTTTGTCCTTTGTAACTTCTTTCATGTGACATGAATGTTCAGATTCGTAAGATTCAAAACAATAGTTTGTTATTGACATGAAAACAATAATACTTCAAGCAAACTAGCAAGGTAATCATGAACTTTCGAAATAACAAGGCCAAAGAAAATTATCCCTACAAAATCATATAGTCTGGCTATGCTCCATCATCCCCACACAACTAATTTAAATCATGCACAACCCCGGTATTGGCCAAGTATTTTTTTTCGCACTCTTACTTTCTCAAACCTTCTTCAACTCTCACGCAATACATGAGCGTGAGCCATGGATATAGCACTATAGGTGGAACAGAGTGTGGTGGAGGTTGTGAGACAAAAAGGAGGAGATGGTCACATCGACTCAGCGTATCAAAGGGATATGGAGATGCCCATCAATAGATATCAATGTGAAAGAGTAGGGATTACCATGCAATGGATGCACTTAGAGCTATAAGTATGTGAAAGCTCAAAAGGAGAACTAGTGGGTGTGCATCCAACTTGCTTGCTCACGAAGACCTAGGGCAATTTTGAGGAAGCTCATCATTGGAATATACAAGCCAAGTTATATAACGAAGATTCCCACTAGCATATGGTGGTGATAAAACAAGAGACTCTCAATCATGAAGAACATGGTGCTATTATGAAGCACAAGTGTCGAAAAGATAGTAGCATTGTCCCTTCTCTCTTTTTCTCTCTCTTTTTTTGTTTGGGCTCTTTGGCCTCTTTCCATATCTCTTTTTTTCTCACATGGGACAATGTTCTAATAATGATGATCATCACACTTTAATTTACTCACAGCTCAATGCTTAGAACGATGAGGACTCTATAGGAAATGCCTCCGGCAGTATACCGGGATGTGCAATGATCTAGCTTGGCGTATGACGTTGAAACATCTCTGTAGGTATCTTACGATCATGCAATGGCAATATGAAAGTGACGGCACATGTCATGAGACGGAACGGTGGGAGTTGCATGGCATTATATATTGGAATGGCTATGAAAATGCCATAGTAGGTAGGTATGGTTGCTGTTTTGAGGAAGGCATATGGTGGGTTTGTGCACCGGCAAAAGTTGCACGGCACTAGAGAGGCTAGCAATGGTGAAAGTGAAAGTGCATCTATACGATGGACTCACATTAGTCATGAAGAACTCACATACTTATTGCGAAAGTTTTTATTAGTAATCGAAACAAAGTGCTAAACGCATACTCCTAGGGGAAGGTTGGTAGGTGTTAACCATCGCGCGATCCTGACCGCAACACAAAGGATGACAATCAATAAGTCAATTATGCTCTGACTTGCTAACATAGCGGTTCACCATACGTGCATGTTACGGGAATCACTAACTTCAACACAAGTATTTCTAGATTCACATCACCGTACTAACATAACTCTTAATATTACCAAATGCATATCTCAAAACTATTTGAGAGGAATCAAACTTCTCTTTCTAATCAATGCACAAGAAATTGGAAGTTTTATTGTATCCTCTTTGGGTGCCTATCACCTTTGGTACTACTTTCATAGCACAAGCCAACTACCAAGTTACTCAGAGAGAGCACTCTCAAAAAGATATAAGTGAAGATTGTGAGTTCTCATTTCTCCAAAATATGACACCGCCGTGCTCTAAAAGATATAAGAGAAGCACTTAGAGCAAAGTTATCTATCTCAAAAGATATAAGTGAAGCACATATGAGCTAAATTGCCTAACTCAAATGATATAAGCGAAGCTCAATGAATATTGTAGCAAATTCACGATGAGTGCATGTCTCTCTCTCAAAAGGTGTGCAACAAGGATGATTGTGACACAACAAAAAAAAAGACTCATATAATACACGACGCTCCAAGCAAAACACATATCATGTGGTGAATAAAAATATAGCTCCAAGTAATGTTACCGATGGATTGAAGACGAAAGAGGGGATGCCTTCCCGGGGCATCCCCAAGATTAGGCTTTTTGGTGTCCTTGAATTTGGCTTGGGATGCCTTGGGCATCCCCAAGCTTGAGCTCTTTCCACTCTTTATCCCTTTGTCCATGAGAACATCACCCAAGACTTGAAAACTTCACAACTCAAAACTTAAACAGAAACTCGTGATATCATTAGCACAAGAAAACAGACTACCACCTCTTTAGGTACTGTAGCAAACTTGATTTCTATTTATATTGGTGTTAGATTACTGTATTCTCACTTTTCCATAGCTAATACCCCCCGATACTATCCTTAGTTTCATCAAAATAAGCAATCAACACAACAAAAAGCAGAATCTGTAAAAAATAGACCAATCTGTAGCAATCAGTATACTTCGTATACTTCTGGTATCTCAAAAATTCTGAAAAATTACGACAGTTTGGGCAATTGGCATATCAACCAGCAGCAAATCGAATCAACTCAAAATCTCCTTCTGGATAAAAATGAAAAATAATTTCGTGAGTGAAAAGTTTCTGTCTTTTTCTAGCATGATCAAACAACCATCACCAAAGTAGTAATAAAGGTTTTACTTGGCTCAAACACAAAAAGAAACACAAAAGACACAATCATAACAGAATTATGATGGTGTGGACACAACAAAATAGAAAGCAAAAAAGCAAAGATAAATTCATTGGGTTGCCTCCCAACAAGCGCTATTGTTTAACGCCCTTAGCTAGGCATAAGGTGATAGAATCACGTATCGTCGTCTTTGGTACTCAAACCATAAGTAGCCCTCATCATGGATGCATAAGGCAATCTTATTTTGTTTCTAGGAAAATGTTCCATGCCCTTCTTTAATGGAAATTGAAATGTAATATTCCTTTCCTTCATATCGATGATAGCAGCAATAGCCCTTAGGAAAGGTCTACCAAGAATGATAGGACATGTAGGATTGCAATCAATATCAAGCACAATGAAATCTACGGGTACATAGTTCCTATCTGCAATAATAAGAACATCATTGATCCTTCCCATAGGTTTCTTAATAGTAGAATCTGCAAGATGCAAATTAAGAGAGCACTCATCAATCTCATTAAAGCCTAGAACATCACATAAAGACTTTGGAATCGCGGAAACACTAGCACCCAAATCACACAAAGCATTTCATTCATAGTTTTTGATCTTGATTTTGATAGTAGGTTCCCACTCATCATGAAGTTTTCTAGGAATAGAAACTTCCAATTCAAGTTTCTCTTCAATAAATTTCATCATAGCATCGATGATATGATCGGTAAAGGCCTTGTTTTGGCTATAAGTGTGTGGAGAGTTTATCTTGGATTGCATCAAGGAAATACATTCAATCGAAGAGCAACTATCATAATTTAATTCATTCAAATCCAAAGTAGTAGTTTCATTACTACTCAAAGTTTTGATATCCTCTACTCCACTTTCAATGCTTTTAGCATCAAGATAGATAGACTCCGAATCATTGGGGCGTTTTTCAACCAAGGTGGATTCATATCCAGCCCCATCATCATTATCTTTGACACTATAAAACCAGGATTCAATGGGAGTCACGCCAAGAACTTTAAGATCTTCGTGATTCTCATCACGAGAACACGCCTTTTTAAGCCATTCATGTCTAGCACGAATTTGGGCGGTTCTTTCTTTACTCTCATTCATGGAAACACGCATAGCTTTCAAAGTTTCATCCATATTGATCTTGGGAGGAGCACATCTAACTTTCAAAGCATCAATATCAAGAGACATTCTATCAACGCTCCTAGCCAAATCATCAATTTTGAGTAGTTTTTCTTCTATGGACGCATTAAAAATCTTTTGCGAGTTGATAAACTCTTTAATATTACTCTCTAGATCAGAGGGTAATTTATTATAATTTCCATGAGCATTGTTGTAGGAGTTGCGAAAGTTATTAGTGGTATTACTAGGAAAAGGCCTAGGAATATAGTTTCCTCTAAAAGCATTGTTGTTGCCAAAATTATTCCTACCAACAAAATTAACATCCAAGCTTTCATTGCTACTCTCAATCAAGAAAGACAAGTGCATATCATTTGGATCTAAAGGAGCACCTTTACTAGCAAACAATTTCATTAACTCATCCATCTTAGCACTCAACGAGTTAATTTCTTCTATAGCGTGTACCTTTTTACTAGTAGGTGACCTTTCAGTGTGCCACTGAGAATAGTTTGTCATGATACTGTCTAGGAGTTTTTTGGCTTCTCCTAATGTGATTTCCATGAAAGTTCCACCAAAAGCGGAGTCCAAGATATTTCTAGAAGCAAAATTCAAACCAGCGTAGAAGATTTGTATAATCATCCAAAGACTCAAGCCATGAGCGGGACAATTTCTAATCATCAGATTCATTCTCTCCCAAGATTGTGCAACATGTTCATGATCAAGTTGCTTATAATTCATGATATCATTACAGAGAGAGATAATCTTAGGCGACGGAAAATACTTGGATATATAAGCATCTTTGCACTTGTTCCAAGAATCAATACTATTTTTGGGCAAAGATGAAAACCAAGTTTTTGCTCGATCTTGCAATGAGAACGAAAATAGCATCAATTTAATCACATCGTTATCCACATCTTTCTTCTTTTGCATATTGCATAACTCAATGAAGGTATTAAGATGGGATGCGGCATCTTCACTAGGAAGGCCGGAGAATTGCTCTTTCATAACAAGATTCAGCAAAGCAGCATTGATTTCATATGATTCCGCACTAGTGCCGGGAGCAATCGGAGTACTAATAAAATCATTATTATTAGTATTCGAGAAGTCACAAAGTTTGGTGTTTTCAGTCATGGTGACTTCAGCAAGCACACAAGCACACAAGCGAACAGAAAACAAGTGAAAGAAAAGGGCGAACGAAAAAGGCAAATATTTTTGTAAATTTTTGTTTTTCACAAGTGGGGGAGAGGAAAATGAGAGGCAAAAAAGTAAATGCAAGATATGAGTTTGCGACACTTACTTGGATAAGCTTCACTTGATGCTCCCCGGAAACGGCGCCAGGAATTCTTCTTGCTACCTCTTGAGCCTACGTTGGTTTTTTCCCTTGAAGAGGTAAGGGTGATGCAGCACAGTAGCAGTAAGTATTTCCCTCAGTTTGAGAACCAAGGTATCAATCCAGTAGGAGTATCAAGATGAAGCACCGATGTACCTGCTCAAAAACAGCAAACTTGCACCCAACGCTACAAAGGGGTTGTCAATCCCTTCACGATTGATTGCATGGTGAGATCTGAAGGCGGAAACTGCAACAAAGTAAAAGTGTAGGGCTGAAAATATGATGTGAAGTAGACCCGGGGGCCATAGTGTTCACTAGAGGCTTCTCTCAAAATAGCAAGTATTACAGTGGGTGAACGAATTATTGTCGAGCAATTGATAGAACCGCGCAAAGTCATGACGATATCTATGGCAATGATCATACATATAGGCATCACATCCGAGACAAGTAGACCGATACTTTCTGCATCTACTACTATTACTCCACACATCGACCGCTCTCCAGCATGCATCTAGTGTATTGAGTTCATGACAAACAGAGTAACACCTTAAGCAAGATGACATGATGTAGAGGGATAAAGTCATGCAATAGATATAAACCCCATCTTTTTACCCTTGATGGCAACAACACGATGCGTGCCTTGCTACCCCTTCTGTCATTCGGTGAGGTCACGGCACGGTATGAACCCAAAACCAAGCACTTCTCCCATTGCAAGAATCATAGATCAAGTTGGCAAAAGAAAACCCACAACTCGAAGAGAATTACAAGGATATGAAATCATGCATATAAGAGATCATAAGAAACTCAAATAAGATTCATAGATAATCTGATCATAAATCCATAATTCATTGGATCTCAACAAACACACCGCAAAAGAAGATTACATCGGATAGATCTCCATGAAGATCATGGAGAACTTTGTATTGAAGATCCAAGAGAGAGAAGAAGCCATCTAGCTACTAGCTATGGACCCGAAGGTCTATGGTGAACTACTCACGCATCATCGGAGAGGCAATGGTGTTGATGAATAAGCCCTCCGTATCCGAATCCCCCCTCCGGCACGGCACGAGAACGTGCCCGAGATGGGATCTTGCGGAGACAGAAGCTTGCGGCGGCGGAAAAGTATTTTCATGGATCTCTCTCGTGGTTTTGGATTTTTGGGGGATTTATAGGCGGAAGAAGTAGGGCAGAGGAGTCACAAGGGGGTCGTGCCTAGGGGGCTTGTGGCCTCCCCTGGTGCCCTCTGCCTTGGTTCTCACGCTCCCTGCGTATCTTCTGTTCCGAAAAAAATCTTTTTGGAGGTTTTATTCCGTTTGAACTCCGTTTAATATTCTTCTCTGAAAAGGGTCAAAAACACGGAAAAGACAGGAACTCGCACTTGGCACTGAGTTAATAAGTTAGTCCCAAAAAAGATATAAAAATTATAGATACGTTGGAGACGTATCATTAGGCTCCGCCCCTTCATTCGTACCCCTAATACTATTGTCAGACTCGTTCCCTCGACATCGACAACTCATGGGCAGCGGCCCCGGCGTGCGATAGCTCGCTTGCGGCAGGGCGGTGACGAGATTTGGGCGGAATCGAGTTCGGAAGGCCGTGACACAGGCTGCGGGGGAAGCGGTTGGGCTAAAGATTTCCTCCCACCAAGAATAGAGGATACTCTAAAAGAGGACGAAATCGTGAAGAAAGAGAGGAAATGAGCTCGTGGATACGGGATTCCACACAAAAAATCAGGACAAACAATTTTGAAATTTACTCTAATCAGATTTACGAAATTTATCTCACAAATCGATGATTATTTTATCAGATGGACCGGTTTATAGGATTTTCTACACATGATATAAGGTCATAACGCTAGAAAAATCAGGACAAACAATTTTGGAATTTATTTTAAGTGGATTTATAGGATCTATTCTCGCAAATCGATGATTATATTTTATCTGATGGACCGGCTTGCAGGATGGTGTAAGGCTTCCTCCAATGCAAAGGTGCCAAGTGAGGTGCTAAGAGCATTAAATATGTTAAGCAATCATAATATCCAATGCATTGGTGCTTAGTTTGTTGTTGCTAAGGTTATCTCATTTAATTGTTTAGCAACTAAAGTCTTGCATGCATAGGCTAGTTCTCTTCATTTTTAATGCTTTGCATAGGTTTCCATGACTAGAACCGTTTCCTCCTAAGGACATCAAAATTTTCTCTCTCTTCTTAATTAGATTTCCACATAGGATATTTTGCCTTGTTGACATGCTTAGATCATCTCTAGTGGCTTGTGTAAATTTGGTAGTCTATATCTTCATATAGACAATGGTCTAAAAAAATTTGAATTTAGACAACCTCTGTTTTCTAGCGGATTGTCTAAATTTGGTAGTCTATATTTCCAACGGCTCTATTTGCAAATACACAAACATCAATCAGCAGCAACATACACAATTAGGCTTCTGCGTGTTGTGCACCGCACGCAAGGCAACTTCTGCCTGCTGCGCAGCGCATGCAGGGCAGCCCTGCTGCACGCGGCGCCGCCGCAGTTCCCCCTCCCGTCGGCCTCCCCACCCCCTCCCCCCTACCGCCGCCGGCCTGAGCGCCCCCCTGCCCCCGCGGCCATCGCCGGCCAGTGCGCCCTCCCTTGTCCCCCCTCTCTCTCTCCAAATCTGACGAGAAAAGGCCATACCTCAGCGACGGCGGCAAGCTCGGGGCAGTGGCGGGCGTCCTCCTCGTCTCGATCTGCTCGAGATGGGTGCGGGAGAGACGGCGCAAGAAGCAGCTGGGATTTGCTCGTAGTCGCTCAGTCGTGTATATTTGGACAATGGGTAGCGATTTTACTGGATGTGTATATTTTAGACTAGCTTTTTTTAAAAACTTGTTGTCCTTTTATTAACTAGCTAACAAAGCTAGGAATGTCATCAGAAATTACAGCTAACACAAAGTACGGGGGTACCCCCAACCACACCTTACAAAGCTCATCTCCAACTCCAACTTTTGCAAAGTTATGCGCGACACCATTAGCTGATCGCCGTACCCAGTCCACTCTACAAGCTTCAAAGGACAAAACAACAATTTGATCTCCTAAATCCAAGTCCCGACAGCAGCCAAGTTCATCTGTTGATCCTTCAGCATCATAACCAAACCTTGATTATCTAGTTCAAGGTGGATCTTGGCTATCCCTCTCTGTCTTGCTAACTGCACAGCCCGTCGACACGCTAGGATCTCGGCCACTTCCGCATCCCGGACTTCGCTGAAGAAATGGCTAGCATCGGCAAGGAACGCTTCATTGTGATCACGCAGCACTGCTCCACCGCCCTACTACTACGACAACAGACCTTCCCTAGCACGGCGCCAGGAATCCTGCTGCTACGGCTACGCCTATAGGGACTTCCTTGGCAAATATGCAAAGGATTTCCCCGCAGCCTTGGAGCCTTGCGTTGGTGTTCCCTTGAAGAGGAAAGGGTGATGTAGCACAGCGGCGGTAAGTATTTCCCTCAGTTTTGAGAACCAAGGTATCAATCTAGTAGGAGGAGCGTTCAAGTCACAAGTACCTGCACAAACACAAAGAGCTTGCACCCAACGCTATGAAGCGGTTGTCAATCCCTTATAGATTGTTTGCAAAGTGAGAACTGAAAGCAACAAAGTAAACAAAGCAAAGTAAAAGTGAAAGTGGAGACGATAGTTGTGAATAGACCCGGGGGCCGTAGTGTTCACTAGTGGCTTCTCTCATGAAAGCAAGTAGACGGTGGGTGAACGATTTACTGTCAAGCAATTGATAGAACCGCGCAAAGTCGCGGCGTTATCTAAGGCAATGATTATATATATAGGCACCACATCCAAAACAAGTAGACCAATACTTTCTGCATCTACTACTGTTACTCCACACGTCGACCGCTATCCAGCATGCATCTAGTGTATTAAGTCCAAAAGAATAGAGTAACGCCTTAAGCAAGATGACATGATGTAGATGGATAATCTCATCTCTACGTTAAAAGCCCATCTTGTTACCCTTGATGGCAACAACATGATGCGTGCCTTGCTGCCCCTTCTGTCACTGGGAAAGGTCACCACACGATATGAACCCAAAACCAAGCACTTCTCCCATTGCAAGAATCATAGATCTAGTTGGCCAAAAAAAACCAAGACTCAAAGAGAATTACAAGGATATCAAATCATGCATATAAGAAATCAGCAAAGACTCAAATATAATTCAAAGATAATCTGATCACAAATACACAATTCATCGGATCTCGACAAACACACCGCCAAAGAGGATTACATCGGATAGATCTGCATGAAGATCATGGAGAACTTTGTATTGAAGATCCAAGAGAGAGAAGAAGCCATCTAGCTACTAACTACGGACCCGTAGGTCTGAAGTGGACTACTCATGAGTCATTGGAGAGGCGATGATATTGATGTAGAAGCCCTCCAACTCCAAAGTCCCCTCTGGCAGGGCACCGGGAAGGGTCTCCAGATGAGATCTCGCGGAAACGGAAGCTTGCAGTGGCGGAAAAGTGTTTTCGTGGATGCCCTGATTTTTTCTGGATTTTTAGGGAATTTATAGGCCAAAGAGCTAGGGCAGGGGAGCGCCAGGGAGGCCACAAGCCTGGTTGCCGCAGGCCCCCTGGCCGCGGCAACAGGGCTTGTGGGCTCCCTGTGGGCCCACTGCCTTGGCCCTCAAGCCTCCCGATCTTCTTCTGTTCTGGAAAAATTTATTTCAGGGATTTTATTCCGTTTGGACTCCGTTCCAAAATCAGATCTGAAAAGAGTCAAAAACACAGAAAAAACAGGAACTAGCACTTGGCACTGAATTAATAAGTTAGTCCCAAAAAAGATATAAAATGTATATAAAACATCCAAAGTTGACAAGATAACAGCGTGAAACCATCAAAAATTATAGATACGTTTGAGACGTATCAAGCATCCCCAAGCTTAACTCCTGCTCGTCCTCTAGTAGGGAAGTGATAAAGAATGAATTTTTGATGCTTTCATGCTACCTAGCATAGATGTCCTTTGTAACTCCTCTTATGTGACGTGAATGTTCAGATCCATTAGATTCAAAATAATAGTTTGCTATTGACGTGGAGACAATAATAATTCAAGCAAACTAGCAAGGTAATCATGAACTTTCGAAATAACAAGGCCAAAAGAAAGTTATCCCTACAAAATCATATAGTCTGGCTATGCTCTATCATCCTTGCACAACGAATTTAAATCATGCACAACCCCGGTATTGGCCAAGTAATTTTTTCACACCTTTACTTTCTCAAACTTTTTCAACTCTCACGCAATACATGAGCGTGAGCCATGGTTTTAGCACTATAAGTGGAATGGAGTGTGGTGGAGGTTGCAAGGCAAACAAGGAGAAGATGGTCACATTGACTAGGCATATCAATGAGCTATGGAGATGCTCATTAATAGATATCAACGTGAATGAGTAGGGATTTCCATACAAATGATGCACTAGAGCTAAGAGTATGTGAAAGCTCTTAAAGAAAACTAGTGGGTGTGCATCCAACTTGCTTGCTCACGAAGAACTAAGGCAATTTTGAGGAAGCCTATCATTGGAATATACAACCCAAGTTATATAATTAAAATTTCCCACTAGCTATATGGTGGTGACAAAACGAAAGACTCTCAATCATGAAGATCATGGTGCTTAATATGCACAAGTGTGGAAAGATAGTAGCATTGTCCCTTCTCTCTTTTTCTCTCATTTTTTTGGTGGGCTCTTTGGCCTCTTTCTTTTGGTGGGCATCTTTGGCCTCTTCTATTTACTCACATGGGACAATGCACCATCAATGATGTCCATCACACTTACAACTCAAAACTTAGAGAAATGATTACTCTATATGGAATGCCTTCGGTAGTGTACCGTGACATTGATCTAGAATGGCATAGACATAAATGGAAACACCATGCTAGCTATCTTATGATCATGCAATGGCAATGTAGAAGTGGTGGCACATGTCATGGTGGTAGTCGTATGGCAATATATCTCGGAATAGCTTTGAAAAAGCCATAGTAGGTATGTATGGTGGCTGTTTTGAGGGAGGCTATAAGTGAAGCTCGACAAAATCACGGTAAGTGCATGTCTCTCTCTCTAGGTGTGAAGCAAGGATGATTGTGACACAAAAAGAAGACTCCTATGATACAAGACGCTCCAAGCAAAACACATAACATGTGGTGAATAAAAATATAGCCCCAAGTAACGTTACCGATGGATTGAAGACGAAAGAGGGGATACCTTCCCGGGGCATCCCCAAGCTTAGGATTTTACGACATCCTTGAATCAACTTGGGGTGCCTTGGGCATCCCCAAGCTTGAGCTCTTGCCACTCTTTATCTCTTTGTCCATAAGAACTTCACCCAAAACTTGAAAACTTCACAACACGAAACTTAAACAGAAACTCATGCTAACATTAGTATAAGAAAGCAAACCACCACTTCCTTAGGTAGTGTAGAAAACTTAAATTCTACTTATGTTGATGTTGGGTTACTGTATTTTCAATATTCCATGGCTAATACCCCCCGATACTATCCATAGTTTCATCAAAATAAGCAACCAACTCAACAAAAACAAAATCTGTTAACACCAGACCAGTCTGTAGCAATATGTATACTTCGTATATGTAATGCCCCAAGTGTAGAACCTACCCTTTTTGGACCTACTTCATGTGGACCACCTTGTCAGAGGTTATGATGTTAAAGTTGATACCATGATTTCATGTGTGTTCCTTCTATTTCCTTCTCATGCATGCATGCATAGCATATCATTGCATGCCCTTACCTGAGTTGTTGCACTATGATTTCTTGTGGTGTTAGTAATAAATGTAGGTGGTGATCTTGTGGTTAGCTACCTTGTGATTTCATGTGTGATGTCATGTGATGATGGTGTGTGGAGTGTAGGAGTGGTTGCTTGGGATTTTCAAAGACCATTGCAACTTTCAAACCCTTTTCCTCTCCTATTTTCTCATGTTCAAATTCCCTCTTCACAAGAGCTGTTTTAAAATGTCTTGTATTTAGAGGTTATTGTGGGGATGATGATGTGATGATGTGGAGTTTTATTTTGGTCTTGAGGGTGTATATAAATCACAAAACAGTATAATTAATTGATGTTTTGTATTTATTTAAATGCCCCATAAAATTCCTTTAGCATTTTATTTTAAAAGCTTAGGTATTTTTAGGCCCAGGGACATTTTTGTTTTGATTTTTACTATCAGCAGTAGTCCTGAGGGTTTCTTTTCTTTCTCTGTTTTTTTACCTAATTAGGAATAATGCCAAGGCTGTTTTCTTTTTTCCTTCTCTGGTGGGCTCCCTCCCACCCAGAGAGGCCCAGTTTCTCTCCTAGGCCCATACCCCTTCGAGCAATGTAGCAGCCCACGCGAGACACCTCTTCTTCCTCCCGACGTCATGCACGTACGAACGCAGCTCCACCTCCCGATCACCTCCCGTTGATCCTGTGGCTCCAGCGTCTTCCCCGAGGTGATATAAGGTGGAGGGAACCCTCCTCCTCCCCTAGGGTTCCCTCTCCTTCTCCCCAGCGCCGCCACCTCCCTCCTTTCTCCTCTTTCGTCTCTGGTAAGTCTCTTGTAGACAGTAGCAGAGGAAGCAGAGGAGCTCCGCCGCGTCTACGCCGTCCTCCCGTCGTCTCCGGCGCCGGTGGCCATGTCCACGGGCTCGGGGAGGCTCCCCGCGACCCATTCCCACCAGCGTTGAGGACGAGGGGCGACCACAATGAGGGCCAGGAGCGCGCCATCGCCTCGGCCCCGGAGTTCCCGTCGTCTTCCTCTACTTCGTCGACAGCAGCGAACCGCCGGCGACTTCCTCCCGAGCGGCTCCTCCTTCTTTCCCCGAGGTGAGCCGACCCTCTCCTCCCTCCTCCCTCGTTGGGTCCGACGATCCGGCTGCAGCAAGTCCCTGCCGTGCAATAGCAGCAGGTGTACGTGCAGTCTGAAGCTTTGCATGTGCGTGTGTGTTGTGTAGCAGTAGGGTTACCCCCCCCCCTCGAAGCCTGGGGTTTTTCCTCCTTTGTAGCGTGGTAGTAGTTGCTCAGCAGAGAACGCCGGCGTTCTTCCCTGTCGCTGTGCTCCTCTATCGAAGCAGCACAGCTTCGGTATGTTTGTGTGCTTGTTGGCTCCCTGTAGGTGCGGGTTGCAGGAGAGTAGAGGTAGCACGGGCTCCCTCCCCCCTCGTAGCGTCGTCCCGTACCGGTAGGTTCCTTCAGTGGAGAAGCAGCAGCAGCACGGCGAGGTGCTGGTGTCCCTTCCCTGTCGTGGGCATGTCTCTGTGCGTGCAGGGCAGAGCTGCAGTGGGGGTAGTATACCTTGTTCGCGTGCCCTCCTTTGTCAGTTATCTCGTTCGTAGCGCAGTGGTAGAGAGCCCCGTGATTCACCGAGAGGTGCAGGGATCGAGTCCCAAGTGGTGCACCTCCTTCCTTTTTGGGTTTTCTTTTCTTTGGTTGATAGCAGTAGCAGCAGCAGGGAGGGGTTAACCTGTTATGTCCCTCTCTCTCTGTCAAAACTATGCTAGCAGAAGAGTGGTAGAATACAGTGTGGTGCACTAGGTGGTGCAGGGTTCGAATCCCTTCCAGCCCCCTTTTGCCATTTTTTCCCTTTCTTTCTTTTAATTTTCCTTTGCTATTTGCTGTTACACCTTGTGCCTAAATAATAGGCACAAAGGAGTGCATCTTGTTTTCCTTTTCCTGTCCAGAAGTTGTAGTGGTGTAGGTAAGATATGTGAGTGTGGTGTGTGTGCATGGTGGCACACACACAAGGGGTGTTTATGTGCATAAGAGTGTGTGTGTGTTTGCACTAGGGGTGCATATGTAGCTAAAATCATGTGTAGGAGATCTTTTAGCTTTATCCTGCTTAGAAGTGCATTTTTGTTGAGTGCATGTATGTATAGAGTTGCTAGATCCTATGGTGTGTGTATGTTTGCCATGTGGTGCAAGCTATGTTTAGTATGTGTAGGTTTGTGTGTTGATCTAGAGCATGATGTTGATGTGAATGATGTGGAGTATATGTGTGTGTGTGGAACTTCCCCACCTTTGCAAAACTATGCACCTTCACATGTCTATATGTGAGAGGGCATGGAGTTTGTGTGTGGGGATAGTTTGGTAGATGTGCTTGTGATGTTGATGTGCATGACACAAACATGGGGTTCAAACCCCCATGTCACTTTGTCATTGTGCACATGAACCCTACCCTTGTAGTTGTTGTCCTAGTAGGGTGCTTTATGGAGTTGCATATTCAGTTTTGTTGCAAGTTTGAGCCTTGATTCCATGGAATAGGTGGAGGACAAGGGCATGAATTTTTGTGTGTTAGTAGTAGGGGTTTTGCTATACACCATAGTGGTGTCAATTACCTCTTGGTGTTATGTGTGTGCAAACTATGCCTAGACAAAGTGGGCATGTGGCTGAAAAATTCCAGATTAGTGAACTCTGAAATTTCACTAAGTCTGGGATGTTGGAAACATTTTCTTCTCTTACAGATGAGGATGTGCTGGTCATTCTGTTGAGAACTAGCCTTAGTTCAGTGCTAGGATTTTGAACCTGGTATATTTGTGAAGCTTTCTGTCAATTTTCAAATCATTTGGATTCCAGTAGGTTGTGTTTTGATTGCTGTCAAAAAGCTTCAGAACAGAGACAGAAACTCAGGTGCAGGAATTTTCACTAAGTCCCTGAGATCTGATGGTTTTGGGAAAGTTTGTGACCTTGTATCTTCTAGAGTTTAATTCCTTTTGATGTGATTCTTGCTGGTGCTTGTAGTGTTATTGGTTGGCAACAGCCACATATATTATTTGTCATGTTTGAAGACCTGTAGCTATGTTGCATGTAGCTCCCAAATAGCTAAGATGCAGATTATGGCAGATTAGGTAGTTTTGTCATTTTGATCAATGTGTGTGCTTAATTGATGTTGTGGTGTTATTCCTTGCTAAAATTCATTCATGTTGGAATGATACAGGTCTTGGCAACCTGGGAATACCAGATTTGTGCCATTTGAGTGTGTGGTGTTGAATCTTCCACGTAGAGCTTCATATCTTGTTTCGTTGATTCCCGTTGATCCGTAGCTCCGTTTGCAATGTTCTTTATATGGTTTTGCACCGTTTTCATGAGCCGCATATGTTCATGCCATCCTCATGCATGTCAAAATAGCTTAGTGTACAGTTCTGTCCAGAAACTTGTTGTAGTTTATTTTGCTTGTGCTAGTGATAGAAATAGTGGTGCATGCCCAACTTTCATCTCATGCATCATGTGATTGTTGCATCATGTGGTGATGCTGTTCATTGGCTGTTATTCTTATGTTGGGTAGCACCGGGATCGGAGAACGAATACGTGGAGTCAGGAGAGTATGTGCAGGACGATCCAGAACCATTCCAAGCTGAGGATATCACAGGCAAGATGATATGACCTTGATTCCATCTCTAGACTTGTTATGTCAGTTTCATTTCCATGTCATATTGCTCACTGCCTACCACTGAAATTAAATTGCCTCTTCATATGACATGAGCCCAAACACCGTACTCCTTCCTAGCAAACTTGTGTGGCTAAGTAGGCTTGCTCAGCTACTAATGTTAGCATTGTCAGTTGCAGGTGTTTTAAACTCATGTGATGACATGAGCTGGATATCATTATATTAAATTCTGTTATTTATTTAATGCACCTATACACTTGGTAAATGACGGGAGGCCTAGCCTTTTGCCGGGTGCTTTGTTCCGTTATTGCCGCCTTAGTTACCGGTTACCGGAGTTTGATTCCATAATGATCGCTCCTAACACGTTCGGGGTTGTTATGGGGACCCCCTTAATAAATCGCGTAGTGCTAAGGCTTGTCCGGAAGGACCCAACATTGGTGTTAAATTGCTAATAACTTAATAATAATCTGCATAGGGAGTAGCTACCCCGAGGATCCTTAATCAACAACCCGGGCCAGTGCTCCTCATGAGTGTTGGTCCAATCCAGAGCAGCTTATTACGCTCCCCGGGGCAACTCGGTGTTTTGGCGTGGTAACCATCGCTCATCCGGCATGTCCTGAGACTGAGATACGCGACTCTTATCAGGGTCGTCGACACGTCGGGAGGTCCTGCTAGCCTTGTCTTACCTTAGCGGTATATCTTGCGTATAGGAATCCCAGTGAAGCTTTGGGTTCCCCCAGAGTTGAGGTTTTCCTCTAAGGAATCCGACTAGATCACGAGATTCGTGATAGAGGATGCCTTTGCGGCCTGTGTTCGTTTGTGATGGACTAGTTGGAGCACCCCTGCAGGGTTTAATCTTTCGGAAAGCCGTGCCCGCGGTTATGTGGCAACTTGGAATGCTTTGTTAACATCCAATATTAGAGAACTTAAACATAAATAAATAAAACTGCCAACTGTGTGCGTAACCGTGACTGTCCCTTCGAAGATCCCTCTTTGTTCGGGAACATGGTGGTGTTATGAATGCCGTAGGTAGGTGTTCAGGATCACTTAGTGATCAAGTAAGTCCGACCGTTAGTGTAGACCACCTTTACTTCCACTTTGCGTAAGTTAGCCACTTAATCAAGCATAGGTTAGTGCAGCCTGATATACTTCATCCCTACCCTACCCAATAACATGACTAGTTTTGTCACCAAGGTCTTAGATTGCTGAGTCCCCGTGGCTCACGGATTCCTCCGAAACTCCCAGCAGGTACAGGTACCCCAGAGACAGATGATCCCGACGGCACCCAGCTGGCGTGGCAGTACGACGAGGAGACAGACCGCCTCTACGTGAACTATCCAGAGGACTGAGCCGTGGTCGTGATCGTGGGCCTGCAGCAGGGTAGCATAGCATTTTCCATGTTTTGTAGTCCGTACCGGAACTACCTTGTTTGTATCTGTGTTGTACTCTGAGTTATTAATAAGAAGACAGTTGAATCCTGAATTGTCTACTTGTATTATTATTTTGTGCTATGTTACTTGCTTGCGAAACGCTTAGATGCGCTTCTTTCCTATTCGGGGCCTCGACCCCCAGATCAGAAAGGACCGCATCTTGGTCGTTACATTATACTTTTGGTACTTCGAAAATTCTGAAAAATTAAGACAGTCTGAAGAATTTGTGTAGCAATCAGCAGCAAGAAGAATAAACTCAAAAGCTATTACACAAAAAAAATGAAAATTCTTTTCGTGACCAGAAAGTTTCTGTCTTTTCCAGCATGACCAAACGATCATCGCCAAGACTAATCATAACGGTTTTGCTTGGCACAAACGCAAAAAGAAAACACAAAAAACACAATCATAACAGAATTATGAAAGTGTGGAAAACACAAAACAGAAAGAAAAATGATAGATTCGTTGGGTTGCCTCCCAACAAGCGCTATTGATTAACGCCCTTAGCTAGGCAAAAGGTGATGGAATCACGTATAGTCATCTTTGGTGCTCAAACCATAAGTAGCCCTCATCATAGATTCATAAGGCAATCTTATTTTCTTTCTAGGAAAATGCTCCATGCCCTTCTTTAGGGGAAATTGAAATCTAATATTCCCTTCCTTCATATCGATGATAGCACCAATAGTCCTTAGGAAAGGTCTACCAAGAATAATGGGACATGAAGGATTGCAATCTATGTCAAGTACAATGAAATCCACGGGTACATAGTTCTTATTTGCAACAATAAGAACATCACTGATCCTTCCCATGGGTTTCTTGACAGTAGAATCCGCAAGATGCAAATTAAGAGAACACTCTTCAATCTCATGAAAACCAAGAATATCACATAAAGACTTTGGAATCGCAGAAACACTAGCACCCAAATCACACAAAGCATTGCACTCATAGTTTTTGATCTTGATTTCGATAGTATGTTCCCACTCATCATGAAGTTTTCTAGGTACAGAGACTTAAAATTCGAGCTTCTCTTCAAGAGATTTCATCATAGCATCTACGATATGTGCGGTAAAGGCTTTGCTTTGGCTATAAGCATGTGGAGAGTTTGCAATTGATTGCATCAAGGAAATGCATTTAAACAAGGAACAACTATCATAATTGAATTCCTTGAAATCCAAAGTTGGAGTTTCATCACTACCCAAAATTTTGATTGCTTCTACTCCACTCTCCACACCTTTATCATCAAGATAGGTGAGCTCCGAAACATTGGGTGTTTTCAACCAAAGTGGATTCATATCGAGCCCCTTCATCAATAGGTTTGACACACGAAAACAAAGATTCAAGAGGAGTCACACCAAGCACTTTAAGATCTTCATGATTTGCACCACTAGAACACACCCTTTTAAAACCATTCATGCCTAGCGCGAATCGGGGCGGTTCTTTCTTTGCTCTCATTCATGGAGACACGCATAGCTTTTAAAGTTTCGTCGAAGTTGACCTTGGGAGGAGCACATCTAACTTTAAAAGCATCAATATCACAAGACATCCTATCAACTCTCTTAGCCAAATCGTCTATTTTGAGTAGTTTTTCCTCTATGGACGCATTGAAAATCTTTTGAGTGTTGATGAACTCTTTGATATTACTCTCTAAATCAGAGGGTAGTTTCTTGTGATTTCCATAAGTGTTGTTGTAGGAATTGCCATAACTGTTAGAGGAGTTACTAGGAAAAGGCCTAGGAACATAGATTCCTCTAAAAGCATTGTTGTTGCCAAAACTGTTCCTACCAACAAAATTAACGTCCAAACTAGCGTTGCTACTCTCAATCAAGGAAGATAGTGGCATGTCATTAGGATCTAAAGGAGCATTTCTACTAGCAACCAAATTCATCAACTCGTCCATCTTAGCACTAAGCGAGTTAATTTCTTCTATAGCGTGTACCTTTTTGCTAGCAGGTGACCTTTCAGTGTGCCACTGAGAGTAGTTGGTCATGATATTGTCTAGGAGTTTTGTAGCGTCTCCTAACGTGATTTCCATGAACGTTCCACCAGAGGCGGAGTCCAAGATATTGCGAGAAGCAAAATTCAAACCAGCGTAAAAGATTTGTATAATCATCCACAAACTCAAGCCATGAGTGGGACAATTTCTAATCATTAACTTCATCCTCTCCCAAGATTGTGCAACGTGTTCATGATCAAGTTGCTTGAAATTCATGATATTGTTACGTATCTTAGCCAGCGGAAAATACTTGGATATGTAAGCATCTTTGCACTTATCCCGAGAATTGATACTATTTTTAGGCAAAGACGAAAACCAAGTTTTTGCGCGATCTCGCAACAAGAAAGGAAAAAGCTTCAACTTAATCACGTTATTATCCACATCTCTTTTCTTTTGCATATTGATGTTTGCTGTGTATCCCTTGCAACGGCGCCAGAAATAGTTGTGTCGACGGCACTAGGAATCCTTCAGCTACGGCTACGCCTTAAGGGACTTCCTAGGCAAGTATGCAAAGGATTTCCCCCGTGGCCTTGGAGCCTTGCGTTGGTGTTCCCTCGAAGCGGAAAGGGTGATGTAGCACAGCGACGGTAAATATTTCCCTCAGTTTGAGAACCAAGGTATCAATTCGACGGAAGAGTATCTCAAGATCCTGCACAAACACAAAAGCTTGCACCCAACGCTATGAAGGGGTTGTCAATCCCTTATAGATTGTTTGCCAAGTGAGAACTGAAAGCAACAAAGTAACAAAGCAAATTAAAAGCGGAGATGTAAACGATGGATGTGAATAGACCCGGGGGCCGTAGTGTTTACTAGTGGCTTCTCTCATAAAAGCAAGTAGAAGGTGGGTGAACAAATTACAGTCGAGCAATTGATAGAACTGCGCAAAGTCGTGACGATATCTATGCAATGATTATTTCTATAGGTATCACGTCTGAAACAAGTAGACTGATACTTTCTGCATCTACTACTATTACTCCACACGTCGACCGCTATCCAGCATGCATCTAGTGTATTAAGTCCATAAGAACAGAGAAACGCCTTAAGCAAGATGACATGATGTAGAGGGATAATCTCAAACCAATGATAAAAACCCCATCTTTTTATCCTTGATGGCAACTACTTGATGTGTGCCTTGCTTCCCCTACTGTCACTGGAAAAGGTCACCACATGGTAGAACCCAAAACAAAGCACTTCTCCCATTGCAAGAATCATAGATCTAGTTGGCCAAACAAAACCCAAGACTCAGAGAGACTTACAAGGATATCAAATCATGCATATAAGAAATCAGCAAAGACTCAAATATATATCATAGATAATCTGATCACAAATCCACAATTCATCAGATCTCGACAAACACACCGCCAAAGAAGATTACATCGGATAGATCTCCATGAAGATCATGGAGAACTTTGTTTTGAAGATACAAGAGAGAGAAGAAGCCATCTAGCTACTAACTACGGACCCGTAGGTCTGAAGTGTACTACTCACGAGGCATTGGAGGGGCGATGATGATGATGAAGAAGCCCTCCAACTCCAAAGTCCCCTCCGGCAGGGCGCCGGGAAGGGTCTCCAGATGAGATCTTGCGGAAACGGAAGCTTGCAGCAGCGGAAAAGTATTTTCGAGGCTCCCTTGATTTTTTGCAGAATATTTGGGAATTTATAAGCCAAAAACCTAGGTCAGGGGGCGGCCAGGGAGGCCAGAAGCCTGCCCACCGCCGCCTCCCCCTGGTGGCGGAGTGGGGGCTTGTGGGCTCCCTCGAGCCCACCTGGCTTGGCCCAAAAGCCCCCTGGTCTTCTTCTGTTCGGGAAAAAATCATTTCGGGGTTTTTCTTCCGTTGGGACTCCATTCCAAAATCAGATCTGAAAAGAGTCAGAAACACGAAAAAAAACAGGAACTGACACTTGGCAGTGAATTAATAAGTTAGTCCCCAAAAGATATAAAAAGATACATAAAACAACCAAAGAAGACAAGATAACAGCGTGAAACCATCAAAAATTATAGATACGTTTGAGACGTATCAAGCATCCCCAAGCTTAACTCCTGCTCGTCCTCGAGTAGGGAAGTGATAAGAATGAATTTTTGATGCTTTCATGCTACCTAGCATAGGTGTCCTTTGTAATTCCTCTTATGTGACGTGAATGTTCAGATCCATTAGATTCAAAACAATAGTTTGCTATTGACGTGGAAACTATAATAATTCAAGCAAACTAGCAAAGTAATCATGAACTTTCAAAATAACAAGGCCAAAAGAAAGTTATCCCTACAAAAGCATATAGTCTGGCTATGCTCTATCATCATTGCACAACGAATTTAAATCATGCACAACCCCAGTATTGGCCAAGTAATTGTTTCACACCTTTACTTTCTCAAACATTTTCAACTCTCACGCAATACATGAGCATGAGCCATGGTTATAGCACTACAGATGGTGTGGAATGTAGTGGAGGTTGCAAGACAAAAAAGGAGAAGATAGTCACATTAACTAGGCATATCAATGAGCGGTGGAGATGCTCATCAATAGATATCAATGTGAATGAGTAGGGATTGCCATACAAATTATGCACTAGAGCTACGAGTATGTGAAAGCTCTTAAGGAAAACTAGTGGGTGTGCATCCTGCAGGGGAACGTCGCATGGGAAACAAAAAATTTCCTACGCGCACGAAGACCTATCATGGTGATGTCCATCTACGAGAGGGGATTTCCGATCTACGTACCCTTGTAGATCGCACAGCAGAAGCGTTAAGAAATGCGGTTGATGTAGTGGAACGTCCTCACGTCCCTCGATCCGCCCCGCGAACCGTCCCACAAACCGTCCCGCGATCCGTCCCATGATCCGCCCCGATCTAGTGCCGAACGGACGGCACCTCCGCGTTCAGCACACATACAGCTCGACGATGATCTCAGCCTTCTTGATCCCGCAAGAGAGATGGAGAGGTAGATGAGTTCTCCGGCAGCGTGATGGCGCTCCGGAGGTTGGTGGTGATCTAATCTCAGCAAGGCTCCGCCCGAGCTCCGCAGAAACGCGATCTAGAGGAAAAACCGTGGAGGTATGTGGTCGGGCTGCCGTGGCAAAAGTTATCTCAAATCAGCCCTAATAGCTCCATATATATAGGAGGAGGGGAGGGGATGCTTGCCTTGAGGCTCAAGGAGCCCCAAGGGCTGCGCCATCAAGGAGAGGAGGATTCCTCCTCCAATCTTAGTCCAACTAGGATTGGAAGGTGGAGTCCTTCTCTTCTTTCCCACCTTTCCTCTTTTTGTTCTTTCTCTTCTTTTGGTTTTTCTTTCTCTCTTGCGCAAGACAGCCTTGGGCTGACCCCACCTACTTGGTGTGCCACCCCCAAGGTCCTTGGGCCCTCCCGGGTGGGTGGTCCCCCCTCCCGGTGAAGATCCGGAACCCATTCGTCATTCCCGGTACATTACCGGTAATGCCCGAAAACCTTCCGGTAACCAAATGAAGTCATCCTATATATCAATCTTCGTTTCCGGACCATTTCGGAAACCCTCGTGACGTCCGTGATCTCATCCGGGACTTCGAACAACATTCGGTAACCAACAATATAACTCAAATACGCATAAAAACAACGTCGAACCTTAAGTGTGCAGACCCTGCGGGTTCAAGAACTATGTAGACATGACCTGAGTGACTCCTCGGTAAATATCCAATAGCGGGACTTGGATGCCCATATTGGATCCTACATATTCTACGAAGATCTTATCGTTTGAACCTCAGTGCCAAGGATTCATATAATCCCGTATGTTATTCCCTTTGTCCTTCGGTATGTTACTTGCCCGAGATTCGATCGTCAGTATCCGCATACCTATTTCAATCTCGTTTACCGGCAAGTCTCTTTACTCATTCCGTAATACAAGATCCCGCAACTTACACTAAGTCACATTGCTTGCAAGGCTTGTGTGTGATGTTGTATTACCGAGTGGGCCCCGAGATACCTCTCCGTCACACGGAGTGACAAATCCCAGTCTCGATCCATACTAACTCAACGAACACCTTCGGAGATACCTGTAGAGCATCTTTATAGTCACCCAGTTATGTTGCGACGTTTGATACACACAAAGCATTCCTCCGGTGTCAGTGAGTTATATGATCTCATGGTCATAGGAACAAATACTTGACACGCAGAAAACAGTAGCAACAAAATGACACGATCAACATGCTACGTCTATTAGTTTGGGTCTAGTCCATCACATGATTCTCCTAATGATGTGACCCCGTTATCAAGTGACAACACTTGCCTATGGTTAGAAACCTTGACCATCTTTGATCAACGACCTAGTCAAGTAGAGGCTTACTAGGGACAGTGTTTTGTCTATGTATCCACACATGCACTGTGTTTCCAATCAATACAATTATAGCATGGATAATAAATGATTATCATGAACAAAGAAATATAATAATAATTAATTTATTATTGCCTCTAGGGCATATTTCCAACAGTCTCCCACTTGCACTAGAGTCAATAATCTAGTTCACATCACCATGTGATTCCAACGAATCCAACACCCATATAGTTATGGGGTCTGATCACGTCTTGCTCGTGAGAGAGGTTTTAGTCAACGGTTCTGAAACTTTCAGATCCGTGTGTTCTTTACAAATCTTTATGTCATCTTATAGATGCTGCTACTATGTGCTATTCGGAAATACTCCAAACATCTACTCTACTATACGAATCCGTTTCACTACTCATAGTTATTCGGATTAGTGTCAAAGCTTGCATCGACGTAACCCTTTACGACGAACTCTTTAACCACCTCCATAATCGAGAAAAATTCCTTAGTTCATCAGTTACTAAGGATAAATTTTGACCGCTGCTAGTGATTCAATCATGGATCACTCTCTGTACCTCTCAACAGACTTTGAGTCAAGGCACACATCAGGTGCGGTACCCAGCATGGCATACTTCAGATTCTACGACCAAGGCATAGAAGACGACCTTCGTCTATTCTCTTTATTCTGCCGGGGTCGAGTTTTGAGTCTTACTCAAATTCACACCTCACAACGCAACCAAGAACTCCTTCTTTGTTGATCTATTTTGAACTCCTTCAAAAACTTGTCAAGGCATGCATCTTGTAGAAACTTCTATTAAGCGCTTTCGATCTATCTCCATAGATCTTTGATGCTCAACGTTCAAGTAGCGCAATCCAAGTATTCCTTTGAAAAACTCCTTTCAAACAACCTTGTATGCTTTACAGAAATTCTACATTACTTATGATCCACAATATGTCAACCACATGTACTTATCAGAAATTCTATAGTGCTCCCACTCACTTCTTTGGAAATACAAGTTTCTCATAAACCTTGTACAAACCCAAAATATTTGATCATCTCATCAAAGTGTATATTCCAACTCCGAGATGCTTGCACCAGTCCATTGAAGGATTGTTGGAGCTTGCATACTTGCTAGTATCTTTAGGATCGACAAAACCTCCTGATTGTATCACATCCAATGTTTGCTCAAGCAAACCGTCGAGGAAACAATGTTTTGACATCCTATGTGCAATATTTCGTAAATAATGCAACAACTACTAACATAATTCTAACATACTTTTAGCATCGCTACGAGTGAGAAAGTCTCATCCTAGTCAACTGTTTGATCTTGTCGGAAACATCTTTGCGACAAGTCGAGCTTTTCTTAATAGTGACTTATCACCATCATCGTCTGTCTTCCTTTTAAAGATCCATCTTTACTCAATAGTCCTATGACCATCAAGTAGTTCTTCCAAAGTCTACACTTTGTTTTCATACATGGATCCTCTCTCGGATTTCATGGCTTCCAGCCATTTGTCGGAATCCGGGCCCACCATTGCTTTCTCCATAACTCGTAGATTCACTGTTGCTCAACAACATGACCTCCAAGACAGGGTTAACGTACCACTCTACAGTAGTACGCGACCTTGTCAACCTACGAGGCTTGTAGTAACTTGATCCGATGCTCGATGATCACCATCATCAGCTTTCACTTCAATTGGTGTAGGCGCCACAGGAACAACTTCCTGTGCCCTGCTACACACTGGTTGAAGTGATGGTTCAATAACCTCATCAAGTTCTGCCACCCTCCCACTCAACTCTTTTGAGAGAAACCTTTCCTCGAGAAAGGATCAGTTTCTAGAAACAAACACTTTGCTTTCGGATCTGAGATAGGAGCTGTACCCAACTGTTTTGGATATCCTATGAAGATGCATTTATCCGCCTTGGGTTCGAGCTTATCAGACTGAAACTTTTTCACATAAGTGTCGAAGCCCCAAACTTTCAAGAAACGACAGTTTAGATTTCTCTAAACCTCAGTCTATATTATGTCATCTCAACGGAAATACGCGGTGCCCAATTTAAAGTGAATGTGGTTGTCTCTAATGCATAACCCATAAACGATAGTGGTAATTCGATAAGAGACATCATAGCATGCACCATACCAAATCGTGCGTGGCTATGACGTTCAGACACATCATCACACTATGATGTTCCAGGTGGCATGAACTGCGAAACAATTTCCACATTGTCTTAACTACGTACAAAAACTCGTAACTCAGATATTCATTTCTATGATCATATCGTAGATAGTTTATCCTCTTGTTACGACGAACTTCACTCCTGAAACAGAATTGAACCTTTCAATATTTCAGACTTGTGATTCATTAAGTAAATACTCTTGTATCTGCTCAAATCGTCATTGAAGTAAGAACATAATGATATCCACTGCGTGCCTCAGCACCCATTGGACTGCATACATCAAAATGTATCACTTCCAACAAGTTACTATCTTGTTTCATCTCAATGAAAACAAGGCCTTGCTCATGTGGTATGATTTGCATGTCACTAGTGATTCAAAATCAAGTGAGTATAAAGATCCATCAGCATGGAGCCTCTTCATGCAATTTATACCAACATGACTCAAGCGGTAGTGCCACAAGTAAGTGGTACTATCATCATTACCTCGTATCTTTTGGCACCAATATCATGAACATGTGTAACACTACGATCGAGATTCAATAAACCATTGAAGGTGATTATTCAAGCAAATATAGTAACCATTATTCTCTTTAAATGAATAATCGTATTGCAATAAACATGATCCAATCATGTTCATGCTTAACGCAAGCACCAAATAACAATTATTTAGGTTTAACACCAATCCCGATGGTAGAGGGAGTGTGCGACGTTTGATCATATCAACCTTGGAAACACTTCCAACACGTATCGTCACCTCGCCTTTAGCTAGTCTCTGTTTATGTCGTAGCTTTCATTTCGTGTTACTAATCACTTAGCAACCGAACCGGTATCCAATACCCTCGTGCTACTAGGAGTACTAGTAAAGTACACATCAACATCATGTATATCAAATATACTTCTTTCGACTTTTGCCAGCCTTCTTATCTACCAAGTATCTAGAGTTGCTCCACCTCAGTGACCGTTCCCCTCATAACAGAAGCACTTAGTCCCGGGCTTGGCTTTAATCTGGGGTCTCTTCATTAGTGCAGCAACTGCTTTGTCGTTTCACAAAGTATCCCTTCTAGCCCTTGCCTTTATCGAAACTTAGTGGTTTTACTAACCATCAACTATTGATGCTCCTTCTTGATTTCTACTTTCGCAGTGTCAAACATCGCGAATCGCTCAAGGATCATTGTATCTATCCTTGATATGTTATAGTTCATCACGAAGCTCTCACAGCTTGGTGGCAGTGACTTTGGAGAACCATCACTATCTTATCTGGAAGATCAACTCCCACTTGATTAAAGCGATTGTCGTACTCAGATAATCTGAGCACACGCTCAATGATTGAGCTTTTCTCCTCTACTTCGTGGACAAAGAATCTTGTCGGGGGTATCATACCTCTTAACAAGGGCACAAGCATGAAATCACAATTTCATCTCTTTAGAACATCTCTTATGTTCCGTGACATTTCAAAACGTCTTCGGCGCCTTGCTTGTAAGCCATTAAGTATTTTGTACTGAACTATCGTGTAGTCATCAGAAATGTGTATGTCGGATGTTCACATCATCTACAGACGACGCTCGAGGTGCAGCACACCGAGTGGTGCATTAAGGACATAAGCCTTCTGCATAGCAACGAGGACAATCCTCGGTTTTACAGACTCAGTCTGCAAAGTTTGCTACTATCAACTTTCAACTAAATTTTCTCTAGGAACATATAAAAACAGTAGAGCTATAGCGCAAGCTACATCGTAATTCGCAAAGACCATTAGACTATGTTCATGACAATTAGTTCAATTAATCATATTACTTAAGAACTCCCACTCAAAAAGTACATCTCTCGTGTCATTTGAGTGGTACATGATCCAAATCCACTATCTCAAGTCCGATCATCACGTGAGTCGAGAATAGTTTCAGTGGTAAGCATCTCTATGCTAATCATATCAACTATACGATTCATGCTCGACCTTTCGGTCTCATGTGTTCCGAGGCCATGTATGCACATGCTAGGCTCGTCAAGCTTAACCCGAGTGTTCCGCGTGTGCAACTGTTTTGCACCCGTTGTATGTGAACGTTGAGTCTATCACACCCGATCATCACGTGGTGTCTCGAAACAAAGAACTGTCGCAATGGTGCACAGTCGGGGAGAACACAATTTCATCTTGAAATTTTAGTGAGAGATCACCTCATAATGCTACCGTCGTTCTAAGCAAGATAAGGTGCATAAAGGATTAACATCACATGCAATTCATAAGTGACATGATATGGCCATCATCATGTGCTTCTTGATCTCCATCACCAAAGCACCGACACGATCTTCTTGTCACCGGCGTCACACCATGATCTCCATCATCATGATCTCCATCAACGTGTCGCCATCGGGGTTGTCGTGCTACTCATGCTATTACTACTAAAGCTACGTCCTAGCAATATAGTAAACGCATCTGCAAGCACAAACGTTAGTTTAAAGATAACCCTATGGCTCCTGCCGGTTGCCGTACCATCGACGTGCAAGTCGATATTAACTATTACAACATGATCATCTCATACATCCAATATATCACATCACATCGTTGGCCATATCACATCACAAGCATACCCTGCAAAAACAAGTTAGACGTCCTCTAATTTGTTGTTGCATGTTTTTACGTGGTGACCATGGGTATCTAGTAGGACTGCATCTTACTTACGCAAACACCACAACGGAGATATATGAATTTCTATTTAACCTTATCCAAGGACCTCCTCGGTCAAATCCGATTCAACTAAAGTTGGAGAAACCGACACTTGCCAGTCATCTTTGAGCAACGGAGTTACTCGTAGCGATGAAACCAGTCTCTCGTAAGCGTACGAGTAATGTCGGTCCAAGCCGCTTCAATCCAACAATACCGCGGAATCAAGAAAATACTAAGGAGGGCAGAAAAAACGCACATCACCGCCCACAAAAACTTTTGTGTTCTACTCGAGAAGACATCTACGCATGAACCTAGCTCATGATGCCACTGCAGGGGAACGTCGCATGGGAAACAAAAAATTTCCTACGCGCACGAAGACCTATCATGGTGATGTCCATCTACGAGAGGGGATTTCCGATCTACGTACCCTTGTAGATCACACAGCAGAAGCGTTAAGAAATGCGGTTGATGTAGTGGAACGTCCTCACGTCCCTCGATCCGCCCCGCAAACCGTCCCACGAACCGTCCCGCGATCCGCTCCGATCTAGTGCCGAACGGACGGCACCTCCGCGTTCAGCACACGTATAGCTCGACGATGATCTCGGCCTTTTTGATCCAGCAAGAGAGACGGAGAGGTAGATGAGTTCTCCGGCAGTGTGACGGCGCTCCGGAGGTTGGTGGTGATCTAATCTCAGCAGGGCTCCGCCCGAGCTCCGCAGAAACGCGATCTAGAGGAAAAACCGTGGAGGTATGTGGTCGGGCTGCCGTGGCAAAAGTTGTCTCAAATCAGCCCTAATAGCTCCATATATATAGGACGAGGGGAGGGGAGGCTTGCCTTGAGGCTCAAGGAGCCCCAAGGGCTGCGCCATCAAGGGGAGGAGCAGTCCTCCTCCAATCCTAGTCCAACTAGGATTGGAAGGTGGAGTCCTTCTCTTCTTTCCCACCTTTCCTCTCTTTTTTTCTCTTCTTTTGGTTTTTCTCTTTCTCTTGCGCAAGACAGCCTTGGGCTGACCCCACCTACTTGGTGTGCCACCCCCAAGGTCCTTGGGCCCTCCCGGGTAGGTGGTCCCCCCTCCCGATGAAGATCCAAAACCCATTCGTCATTCCCGGTACATTACTGGTAATGCCCGAAAACCTTCCGGTAACCAGAAGTCATCCTATATATCAATCTTCGTTTCCGAACCATTCCGGAAACCCTCATGACGTCCGTGATCTCATCCGGGACTTCGAACAACATTCAGTAATGAATCATATAACTCAAATACGCATAAAACAACGTCGAACCTTAAGTGTGCAATCCCTGCGGGTTCGAGAACTATGTAGACATGACCCGAGTGACTCCTCGGTCAATATCCAATAGCGGGACCTGGATGCCCATATTGGATCCTACATATTCTACGAAGATCTTATCGTTTGAACCTCAGTGCCAAGGATTCATATAATCCCGTATGTTATTCCCTTTGTCCTTCGGTATGTTACTTGCCCGAGATTCGATCGTCAGTATCCGCATACCTATTTCAATCTCGTTTACCGGCAAGTCTCTTTACTCGTTCCGTAATACAAGATCCCACAACTTACACTAAGTCACATTGCTTGCAAGGCTTGTGTGTGATGTTTTATTATCGAGTGGGCCCCGAGATACCTCTCCGTCACACGGAGTGACAAATCCCAGTCTCGATCCATACTAACTCAACGAACACCTTCGGAGATACCTGTCGAGCATCTTTATAGTCACCCCGTTACGTTGCGACGTTTGATACACACAAAGCATTCCTCCGATGTCAGTGAGTTATATGATCTCATGGTCAAAGGAACAAATACTTGACACGCAGAAAACAGTAGCAACAAAATGACACGATCAACATGCTACGTCTATTAGTTTGGGTCTAGTCCATCACATGATTCACCTAATGATGTGACCCCGTTATCAAGTGACAACACTTGCCTATGGTCAGGAAACCTTGACCATCTTTGATCAACGAGCTAGTCAAGTAGAGGCTTACTAGGGACAGTGTTTTGTCTATGTATCCACACATGCACTGTGTTTCCAATCAATACAATTATAGCATGGATAATAAACGATTATCATGAACAATAAATATAATAATAACTAATTTATTATTGCCTCTAGGGCATATTTCCAACTTGCTTGCTCACGAAGACCTAAGGCAATTTTGAGGAAGCCTATCATTGGAATATACAAGCCAAGTTATATAATGAAAATTTCCCACTAGCTATATGGTGGTGACAAAACGAGAGACTCTCAATCATTAAGATCATGGTGCTTAATATGCACAAGTGTGGAAAAGGTGGTAGCATTGTCCCTTCTCTCTTTTTCTCTTTTTTATTATTTTTATTTTTATTTTGGTGGGCTCTTTGGCCTCTTTTTTTTTATTTTGGTGGGCTTCTTTGGCCTCTTTTATTTCCTCACATGGGACAATGCTCCATTAATGATGATCATCACACTTTCAACTCAAAACTTAGAGTAACGATGACTCTATATGGAATGCCTTCGGTAGTGTACCGTGGCAATGATCTAGCATGGCATAGACATCAATGGAAACATCATGCTAGCTATCTTACGATCATGCAAAGGCAAAGTAGACGTGGTGGCACATGTCATGGTGGTAGTTGCATGGCAATATATCTCGGAATGACTATGAAAAAGCCATAGTAGGTAGGTATGGTGGCTGTTTTGAGGGAGGCTAATGGTGGGTTTTGTGCACCGGCGAAAGTTGCACGGCACTAAGAAGATAGTGATGGTGGAAGGTAAAAGTGCATCTAAACCATGGACTCAACATTAGTCATGAAGAACTCATATAATTGTTGCAAACATTTTATTAGTAATTGAAACAAAGCATTCAACGCATACTCCTAGGGGAAGGGTTGGTAGGTCTAAACCATCGCGCGATCCCGACCGCCACGCAAAGGATGACAATCAATATACTAATCATGCTCAGATTTCATCACATAGCGGTTCACCATACGTGCATGCTACGGGAATCACTAACTTCAACACAAGTATTTCTAGATCCACAACACCTTACTAGCATGCCTTCAATATTACCATAACCACAACTCAAAACTAATTGAGATGAATCGAACTTCTCTAACTATTCAATGCACATGAAGGTGGAAGTTTTCATAACCCTTTGGATAACTACCCCTTTCGAGACTACTTTCAAAGCATAGATCAACTACCAAGCCACGCACCGCTGCGCTCTTAAAGATATAAGTGAAGCACATAGAGCAAAAGCATCTAGCTCAAAAGATATAAGTGAAGCACATGTGAGCTGAATTGTCTACCAAAAGATATAAGTGAAGCTCGACAAAATCACGGTGTGTGCATGTCTCTCTCTCTCTAGGTGTGCAGCAAGGATGATTGTGACACAACAAAAATAAAAGACTCCTACGATACAAGACGCTCCAAGCAAAAACATATAACATGTGGTGAATAAAAATATAGCCCCAAGTAACGTTACCGATGGATTGAAGATGAGAGAGGGATGCCTTCCCGGGGCATCCCCAAGCTTAGGATTTTACGTCATCCTTGAATATCTTGGGGTGCCCTGGGCATCCCCAAGCTTGAGCTCTTGCCACTCTTTTATCTCTTTGTCCATAAGAACTTCACCCAAAACTTGAAAACTTCACAACACGAAACTTAAACAGAAACTCATGATAACATTAGTACAAGAAAGCAAACGACCACTTCCTTAGGTACTCAAGCAAACTTAAATTCTACTTGTGTTGATGTTGGGTTACTGTACTTTCAATCTTCCATGGCTAATACCCCCCGATACTATCCATAGTCTCATCAAAATAAGCAACCAACATAACAAAAACAGAATCTGTTAACAGCAGACCAGTCTGTAGCAATCTGTATGTTTCGTATACTCTGGTACTTCAAAAATTCTGAAAAATTACGACAGTATGAAGAATTTGCGTAGCAATCAGCAGCAAAAAGAATCAACTCAAAAGCTCTTACAAAAAAATGAAAATTCTTTTCGTGAGCAGAAAGTTTCTGTCTTTTCCAACATGACCAAACGATCATCCCCAAGACTAATCATAACGGTTTTGCTTGGCAAAAACACAAAAAGAAACATAAAAAACACAATCATAATAGAATTATGAAAGTTTGGAAAACGCAAAACAGAAAGAAAAAGGATAAATTCGTTGGGTTGCCTCCCAACAAGCGCTTTTGTTTAACGCCCTTAGCTAGGCGGAAGTGATGGAATCACGTATAGTCATCTTTGGTCCTCAAACCATAAGTAGCCCTCATCATAGATTCATAAGGCAATCTTATTTTCTTTCTAGGAAAGTGCTCCATGCCCTTATTTAAAGTAAATTTAAATCTAATATTCCCTTCCTTCATATCGATGATAGCACCAATAGTCCTTAGGAAAGGTCTACCAAGAATAATGGGACATGAAAGATTGCAATCTATGTCAAGTACAATGAAATCCACGGGTACATAGTTCTTATTTGCAACAATAAGAACATCATCGATCCTTCCCATGGGTTTCTTGACAGTAGAATCCACAAGATGCAAATTAAGAGAACACTCTTCAATCTCATGAAAACCAAGAATATCACATAAAGACTTTGGAATCGCGGAAACACTAGCACCCAAATCACACAAAGCATTGCACTCATAGTTTTTTATCTTGATTTTGATAGTAGGTTCCCACTCATCATGAAGTTTTCTAGGTATAGAGACTTCTAGTTCGAGCTTATCTACAAGAGATTTCATCATAGCATCTACGATATGAGCGGTAAAGGCTTTGCTTTGGCTATAAGCACGTGGAGAGTTTGCAATGGATTGCATCAAAGAAATGCATTCAAACAAGGAGCAAATATCATAATTCAATTCCTTGAAATCCAAAGTGGGAGTTTCATTACTACCGAAAATTTTGACTTCTTCTACTCTACTCTCCACACCTTTATCATCAAGATAGGTGGACTCCGAATCATTGGGGCGTTTTTCAACCAAAGTGGATTCATATCCAGCCCCTCCATAAGTAGGTTTGACACGCGAAGACAAAGATTCAAGGGAGACAGACCAACACTTTAAGATCTTCGTGATTTGCATCACTAGAACGCACCCTTTTAAACCATTCATGTCTAGCGCGAATTTGGGCGGTTCTTTCTTTGCTCTCATTCATGGAGATACACATAGCTTTCAAAGTTTCATCCAAGATGATCTTGGGAGGAGCGCATCTAACTTTCAAAGCATCAATATCACAAGACATCCTATCAACGCTTTTAGCCAAATCGTCTATTTTGAGTAGTTGTTCCTCTATGGACGCATTGAAAATCTTTTGAGAGTTGATGAACTCTTTGATATTACTTTCTATATCAGAGGGTGATTTGTTGTGATTTCAATAAGTGTTGCCGTAGGAATTGCCATACTTATTAGAGGAGTTACTAGGAAAAGGCCTAGGAACATAGTTTCCTCTAAAAGCATTGTTGTTGCCAAAATTGTTCCTACCAACAAAATTCACGTCCAAACTAGCGTTGCTACTCTCAATCAAGGAAGACAGTGGCATGTCATTAGGATCTACGGTAGCATTTCTACTAGCAACCAAATTCATCAACTCGTCCATCTTAGCACTAAGCGATTTAATCTCTTCTATAGCGTGCACCTTTTTGCTAGCATGTGACCTTTTAGTGTGACACTGAGAGTAGTTGGTCATGATATTGTCTAGGAATTTTGTAGCATCTCCTAACGTGATTTCCATGAACGTTCCACCTGAGGCGGAGTCCAAGATATTGCGAGAAGCGAAATTCAAGCCAGCATAAAAGATTTGTATAATCATCCACAAACTCAAGCCATGAGCGGGACAATTTCTAATCATAAGCTTCATCCTCTCCCAAGATTGTTTAACGTGTTCATGATCAAGTTGCTTGAAATTCATGATATCGTTACGTAAGGAGATGATCTTAGCCGACAGAAAATACTTGGATATGTAAGCATCTTTGCATCTCTCCCAAGAATCGATACTATTTTCAGGCAAAGAAGAAAACCAAGTTTTTGCGCGATCTCGCAACGAGAAAGGAAAAAGTTTCAACTTAATCACGTCATTATCCACATCTCTTTTCGTTTGCATATCACAAAGCTCAATGAAGGTATTGAGATGGGATGCGACATCTTCACTAGGAAGACCAGAGAGTTGCTCTTTCATAACAAGATTCAGCAAAGCTGCGTTGATTTCATACGATTCCGCACTAGTGGCGGGAGCAATCGGAGTACTAATAAAATCATTATTATTAGTGCTTGAGAAGTCGCAAAGTTTGGTGTTTTCAGACATGATGTCTTCAACAAACAAACAAGCACACAAGCAAGCAAGAAACCGACAAAGGAAAACGACAAGGGCAAAAGAAAACGGCGAAGGAGAAAGGCGAATGAAAACGGAAAATGTGAACTAGGGGAGAGGAAAACGAGAGGCATCTGGCAACAAAAGTAAATGCAAGAGAAGAGTTTGTGAGACCTACTTGGATAGATCTTGTTTTCTCCTCCCCCCCAACGGCGCCAGAAATACTTCTGATGTTTGTTGTGTATCCCTTGCAACGGCGCCAGAAATAGTTGTGTCGACGGCACCAGGAATCCTTCAGCTACGGCTACGCCTTAAGGGACTTCCTAGGCAAGTATGCAAAGGATTTCCCCCGTGGCCTTGGAGCCTTGCGTTGGTGTTCCCTCCAAGAGGAAAGGGTGATGTAGCACAGTGATGGTAAGTATTTCCCTCAGTTTGAGAACCAAGGTATCAATTCGGCGGAAGAGTATGTCAAGATCCTGCACAAACACAAAAGCTTGCACCCAATGCTATGAAGGGGTTGCCAATCCCTTATAGATTGTTTGCCAAGTGAGAACTGAAAGCAACAAAGTAACAAAGCAAAGTAAAAGCGGAGATGTAAATGATGGATGTGAATAGACCCGGGGGCCGTAGTGTTTACTAGTGGCTTCTCTCATAAAAGCAAGTAGACGGTGGGTGAACAAATTATTGTCGAGCAATTGATAGAACTGCGCAAAGTCGTGACGATATCTATGCAATGATTATTTCTATAGGCATCACGTCCGAAACAAGTAGACCGATACTTTCTACATCTACTACTATTACTCCACACGTCGACCGCTATCCAGCATGCATCTAGTGTATTAAGTCCATAAGAACAGAGTAACGCCTTAAGCAAGATGACATGATGTAGAGGGATAATCTCAAACCAATGATAAAACCCCCATCTTTTTACCCTTGATGGCAACTACTTGATGTGTGCCTTGTTGCCCCTACTATCACTCGGAAAGGTCACCACATGGTAGAACCCAAAACAAAGCACTTCTCCCATTGCAAGAATCATAGATCTAGTTGGCCAAACAAAACCCAAGACTCGGAGAGACTTACAAGGATATCAAATCATGCATATAAGAAATCAGCAAAGACTCAAATATATATCATAGATAATCTGATCAAAAATCCACAATTCATCGGATCTCGACAAACACACCGCCAAAGAAGATTACATCGGATAGATCTCCATGAAGATCATGGAGAACTTTGTATTGAAGATCCAAGAGAGAGAAGAAGCCATCTAGCTACTAACCATGTACTTGTAGGTCTGAAGTGAACTACTCACGAGTCATTGGAGGGGCTATGATGATGATGAAGAAGCCCTCCAACTCCAAATTCCCTCCGGCAGGGCGCCGGGAAGGGTCTCCAGATGAGATCTCGCGGAAACAGAAGCTTGCGGCGGCGGAAAAGTATTTTCGAGGCTCCCTTGATTTTTTGCGGAATATTTGGGAATTTATAGGCAAATAACCTAGGTCAAGGGGCAGCCAGGGAGGCCACAAGCCTGCCCACCGCCGCCTTCCCCTGGTGGCGGAGTGGGGGCTTGTGGGCTCCCTGGAGCCCACCTGGCTCGGCCCAAAAACCCCCTGGTCTTCCTCCGTTCGGGAAAAAATCATTTCGGGGTTTTTCTTCCGTTTGGACTCCGTTCCAAAATCAGATCTGAAAAGAGTCAAAACACGGAAAAAATAGGAACTGGCACTTGGCACTGAATTAATAAGTTAGTCCCAAAAAGATATAAAAAGATACATAAAACAACCAAAGAAGACAAGATAACAGCGTGAAACCATAAAAAATTATAGATACTTTCGAGACGTATCACATATCGCAAAGCTTAATGAAGGTATTGAGATGGGATGCGACATCTTCACAAGGAAGGCCAGAGAATTGCTCTTTCATAACAAGATTCAGCAAGGCTGCGTTGATTTCATACGATTCCGCACTAGTGGCGGGAGCAATCGAAGTACTAATAAAATCAATATTATTAGTGCTCGAGAAGTCGCAACGTTTGGTGTTTTCAGCCATGATGACTTCAACAAACAAACAAGCAAGCAAGAAAACCGGCAAAGACAAAAGAAAACGGCAAAAAGGCAAAAGGAAACGGCAAGGGAGAAAGGCAAATGAAAACGGCAAATGTGAAGTGGGGGAGAGGAAAACGAGAGGCAACTGGCAAAAAAGGTAAATGCAAGAGATGAGTTTGTGACACCTACTTGGATAGATCTTGACTTGATCTCTCCTCCCTGGCAACGGCGCCAGAAATCCTTCTGCTACTGCGACAACAGACCTTCCCTAGCACGGCGCCAGGAATCCTGCTGCTACGGCTACGCCTATAGGGACTTCCTTGGCAAATATGCAAAGGATTTACCTGCGGCCTTGGAGCCTTGCGTTGGTGTTCCCTTGAAGAGGAAAGGGTGATGTAGCACAGCGGTGGTAAGTATTTTCCTCAGTTTTGAGAACCAAGGTATCAATCCAGTAGGAGGAGCGTTCAAGTCACAAGTACCTACACACACACAAAGAGCTTGCACCCAACGCTATGAAGGGGTTGTCAATCCCTTATAGATTGTTTGCAAAGTGAGAACTGAAAGCAACAAAGTAAACAAAGCAAAGTAAAAGTGAAAGTGGAGACGATAGTTGTGAATAGACCCGGGGGCCGTAGTGTTCACTAGTGGCTTCTCTCAGAAAGCAAGTAGACGGTGGGTGAACGAATTACTGTCGAGCAATTGATAGAACCGCGCAAAGTCGTGACGTTATCTAAGGCAATGATTACATCTATAGGCATCACGTCCAAAACAAGTAGACCGATACTTTCTGCATCTACTACTGTTACTCCACACATCGACCGCTATCCAGCATGCATCTAGTGTATTAAGTCCAAAAGAACAGAGTAACGCCTTAAGCAAGATGACATGATGTAGATGGACAATCTCATATCTACGATAAAAGCCCATCTTGTTACCCTTGATGGCAACAAAACGATGCATGCCTTGCTGCCCCTTCTGTCACTGGGAAAGGTCACCACACGGTATGAACCCAAAACAAAGTACTTCTCCCATTGCAAGAATCATAGATCTAGTTGGCCAAACAAAACCCAAGACTCGGAGAGACTTACAAGGATATCAAATCATGCATATAAGAAATCAGCAAAGACTCAAATATAATTCATAGATATTCTGATCACAAATCCACAATTCATCGGATCTCGACAAACACACCGCCAAAGAGGATTACATCGGATAGATCTCCATGAAGATCATGGAGAACTTTGTATTGAAGATCCAAGAGAGAGAAGAAGCCATCTAGCTACTAACTACGGACCCGTAGATCTGAAGTGGACTACTCACGAGTCATTGGAGAGGCGATGATGTTGATGTAGAATCCCTCCAACTCCAAAGTCCCCTCCGGCAGGGCACCGGGAAGGATCTCTAGATAAGATCTCGCGGAAACGGAAGCTTGTGGCGGCAGAAAAGTGTTTTCGTGGATGCCCTGATTTTTTCTGGATTTTTAGGGAATTTATAGGCCAAAGAGCTAGGGCAGGGGAGCGCCAGGGAGGCCACAAGCCTGGTTGCCGCGGCCCCCCTGGCCGCGGCAACAGGGCTTGTGGGCTCCCTGTGGGCCCACTGCCTTGGCCCTCAAGCCTCCCAATCTTCTTCTGTTCTGGAAAAATTTATTTCAGGGATTTTATTCCGTTTGGACTCCGTTCCAAAATCAGATCTGAAAATAGTCAAAAACACAGAAAAAACAGGAACTGGCACTTGGCACTGAATTAATAAGTTAGTCCCAAAAAAGATATAAAAGGTATATAAAACATCCAAAGTTGACAAGATAACAGCGTGAAACCATCAAAAATTATAGATATGTTTGAGACGTATCATGCCCCCCTTAGTACCAGATTTTGTCATAGCGCCATCTGAATTGACCTTTATCCACCCTACCTCCGGCACTTCCCATCTCTGAATATGCATATTTTTTGGCAGACCCTCGGGCCTATCATGTGTGTTCCTCCACTCCTGTAACATAGCAGTAACAGACTCCAATATCGCATGTGGTGTAGCAATCCTCTTTCCCTCCCTTGCTTCGTTCCTGGCCAGCCAAAGCTCGTATGTAGCCTGCACCATTGCTTCCTTCTCGTCGTCAGCGGCACCGGCAAACCATCCCAGCAGCCAGCAAGATAAGGCGCCCTGGGAGTCGATCTGGATCGGTGGGGCTGCCACCGAGACTCCTTTTTTCGAGCGCATCATCTGCCAGAACTGAGTTGAATGTTGGCACGTCCAAAACCTATGAAGTATAGATTCCTCTCTGTCGCACGCAACACAAAAAACGTTGGGCTTAATTCGACGCCGATGAAGTTCTGCACCCACCGCAAGGCCATTTCTAATCATCCTCCACATATGAATTTTAGCTTTGCCTGGAACATTTGTGTCCCACAACGCAAGGTAACCCTTATGTTTATCCACCGAGCTCGAGCCCTCTAGCTGTCCAGATCTCGCTCCTGTCAAGGACACCCTGAGATGGTAAGCGGATCTCACATTGAACACCCCATTCTTCGTGTAATTCCAAGCCTGGTAATCCTGCATATTCGGGCCACCAATAGGAATTTGCTTAATATCGGCCGTGTCCGATTCCGAGAACATGGCATCCACCTTGTGTGTGTCCCAACACATCCCCGAACTGGTAAGTAAGTCGCCAACTCTAGTGATACCCTGTATAAATTCTTGTCCCAATGGCATCATACTCCCTCTCCGTGGTATCCAATTGTCATGATGAATGCTGATATTAGATCCATTTCCCACTCTCCAAATCAACCCCTCCCTTAATAAGTCTCTCCCATACATAATGCTTCGAAAGG
Organism: Hordeum vulgare subsp. vulgare; assembly: GCF_904849725.1. NCBI lineage: Eukaryota > Viridiplantae > Streptophyta > Magnoliopsida > Poales > Poaceae > Hordeum > Hordeum vulgare. Next base: position 457,953,052 of record NC_058522.1, read on the forward strand.
TATATGATGCATTTGAAGGGCAAGTGGCTGATAGTATTGAGTGATCAGGGAAATACCGAGCTTTGAGCACTCTTGCCACCAGAGAGGATGGAGCTTGTAGAACACGCCAGGCTTGCTTCGTCAAGAGAGCTTGATTTAATGCCTCCGGATCCTAAAAACCAAGCCCTCCATACCTCTTAGGTTTACACATTTTGTCCCACGAAACCCAGTGCACTTTCCTCTCACCGTTCATTGCTCCCCACCAGAATTTTGAAGAAATAGAAGTCAGGTTCCGGCATATCTTCTTGGTTAGGTGAGAACAACTCATGGTGAATGTCGGTGTGGCCTGAAGGCCAGATTTGATGAGAACCTCCCTCGCAGCTTTAGACAACCCCTGTCCTTTCCAGCCAGTCACTTTACCTTTGGAGCTTTCCGTAACATACTTGAACGTTCCCTCTTTCGACTTTCCAACCAGTGTTGGAAGCCCTAAGTAACACTCACTGAGAGCCTCCGATTCAACTCCTAATACTTGTTTTAATTGGACCTTTGTCTCATCCTGGCATCCCCTCCCGAAAAAGATTGACGATTTCTGCAAGTTAACTCTCTGTCCGGATGCCTCTTCATACTTAGTCAGTATCTCCCTTAGTGCCTCCATATTCTCAGTGGATCCCTCTAGGAATACTATGCTATCATCGGCAAACAACAAATGTGTGATATGGGGCCCAGTGCTCCCAAAAGACACACCCTTGCTTTTATGCTCCTCCTCAGCTTTCTTTGGCAAAGCTGAGAAACCCTCAACGCAAAACAAAAACAAGTATGGTAACAAAGGGTCCCCTTGCCTTAGACCCCGAGAGGGTATGAAGCTCCTGGATAGACCACCATTAAGTTTGATAGAGAAGCTCGCAGATTTAACACATCTCATAACCATCACAATCCACTCACGAGAAAAACCAAATTGAAGAAGCATCTGCTCGAGAAAGGTCCACTCGACCCTATCATAGGCCTTCATCATGTCAAGTTTTACCGCGCATAGACATTTCTTCCTCTTTCTGGTTCTTATCGCATGCACACATTCATAAGCTACAAGTATGTTGTCCGTAATAAGACGCCCCGGGACGAAGGCGCTTTGCTCCTCAGAGATCAAAACTGGAAGGATGCCTTTGAGTCTATTAGCCAACACCTTGGTAGCTATCTTGTATAGCACATTGCATAGGCTAATCGGCCTGAATTGGGACAACAAATCCAGAGAGTTTACTTTGGGAATCATGACAATCACAGTGGCATTAAAGGAGTCCGGAGTCGCTGCCCCACTTAAAAAATCTCGTACAGCTCGGCACACATCTTTCCTCACCAACGACCAGTGTTGTTGATAGAACATGGCCGGTAAACCATCAGGCCCTGGAGCCTTAGTTGGCCCCATTTGAAATAGGGCAACCTCAATTTCCTCATCGGCTATTGGAGCCGTTAACCTCATGTCCATTGCTTCAGAAACTAGCTGATCAATATTTTGAAGCAGTGCATTGGCTCCTTCTGATCCTTCCGACGTGAACAGTTTCTCATAAAAGGAGGCCGCAAGTTGTCTCATCTCCTCATCAACTCTGCACATAGAGCCATCCTCTCTCCTCAGCGCTCTCACCGTGTTCTTTCTCTTCCGATGTGATGCCCTGTTCTGAAAGTATTTCGTGTTCATATCGCACGCCTTAAACCATTCAACCCTAGATCACTGCATGTACATCACCTCCTCTCGCTCGTAAATCTCCCTAAGTTGCTCCTCAATATCCCGAACCTCAGTAGTGTACCCCGTCACCCCGACTCTGGATTTCGCATCCACCATATCATCTTTCAGTCTTGTAATCTACCTCCTGACTGAACCAAATACAGTCCGTACCCATCGCTGCATATTTCCTGTGACCTTTTGCAGCTTCTGACAAACTGCAGCCAGTCCATTGTTACCCGAGACAGCTTCCTCTCATGCCTTAGTGACCATACCGTCATACTCTCCATGTCTAGTCCAAGCCTCTTCGAATCTGAACTGCCCACTGCCCCCTGGCGGCTTGGCAAGGAGTTGTCTCATGCGCGCGCACCAGGATCGCTTGATGGTCTGACTCCTCAGTCATAACATGTTCAACAAGTGTTGTTGGAAAGAGCTCAAGAAAGGAATCAGTACAAGTAGCTCGATCCAACCGTACCTGAATGTTATCGGTACCACTCCTTTTGTTCTCCCATGTATAAGGGTATCCCGAGAACCCCAAATCCGCCAAGCCGCAGTCAGCAAGTGTTAGAGCATATATCTCCATATGTGGTTTTGGTAATTGATGACAATTCCTATGGACTAATGGTTGCCTTAAGTTATATTTATAGGATTTGTCCATAGGCACTTCTTGAAGTCCATCTGTTGGGTTCAAGGAGTTTATATGATGACCAAGATGGTATTCAAGGAATTATCCAAAGAATGGTCATAGAGACACAAGGTTGATCAAGATCTCAGACAAAGAAGTAAATCAAGATGATCAACACACAAAGCGTACAAGATGTACCGAAAGGGATCAAGTGATCCCATGGTATGGTAAGCATTGTCCATTACGTGTTTGTGTACTAACCCATGGTCTTCGTGAGAGTTCTATGTGGGGGTTAGGTGTGTTTCCATGGGCTTGCGTCAAAGGGAAGATCTCATACAACCCATGAAGTATGACGTCAAGTTGTGATCGTCATCAAGATTGCGGTGTGCAAGTTCAAGTGGATCAGCACGAAGATATCATGCTTGACGCTTGCCGTCCATTGTGGTGGCAATGGACTTGTGAAGATATGCTGAAGAGTGGATCACCCATAGTGAGTATGGGGGAGCAATCAACTAGTCTTCATCAAGCCAACGCAATCAAGAAAGGTGGTCCATCTTAAGGAAGCCAAGATCATCATCATCTAGCTCAAGAGGATGAGGTGCAAGGTATAGTTTTGCCCTTGATAGGTTTTCTGTTTAGGATAGATTGTTGTACTATCAAGGGGGGCTCTCAAGTGAGTAGCTTGATCGTATCGTTCGTTGAGAGCTCAAACCATTTGCATCCTTGCATCATACTTCTTGGTTCTTGTTTGTTGTTTCTCTTTGTGAGTTTTAGAGCTTATGGTCATCTTCATGACAAGCTCGAGTTCATCGAAATGGAGTCCATATGCATCTACTATGATGTTTTCGATGTTGGAGTTTTTGCCGGTTCTTCATTCATAGAGGACTCACATCTCTATATCATTGGCATTTTCATATCTACATGGTCGCTGTTTGGATAGCTCTTGTTGTCCTGAATCCAACAAGCTTGGGTTTGCTCGATTCGGCGCTCGTATGCGAAAGTTATGGATGTTTCAGTGGCGAGCGGTAGTACCGCGTCCCAGAGGTAGTACCGCCCCTGGCCAGCGGTAGTACCGCTCCAAGTTTTTAGTACCGTCATCTTGGCGGTTGTACCGCGTCAGACTTTTTGCGAAGACTTTCTTGGCGGTGGTTGGCCCGGTAGTTTCTTTGCGCTACCATGGGCTCAGCGGTAGTACCGCTGCAGCCAGCGGTAGTACCGCTGGAGGGTCAGTGGTAGTACCGCTGCAGCCAGCGGTAGTACCGCTGGGCTCGGGCTGTAAGTGGGGGTAACGGTCTGATTCCTTCCCCCCACTATATAAAGGGGGTCTTCTTCCCTCTTGGTCTTATCTATCCGTTGAGCTCTTGTTCTACCTCCATTGTTGACATTCTTAGAGCTTGCTTACTCTCAATCCCTCCAATGATTCTTGCTTGTTCTTGAGGGCAAAGAGAGAGGAGATCTAGATCCACATCTCCACCAATCACTTTCTCCTCTATGTGAGGGGAACCCCTTGGATCTAGATCTTGGAGTTCTTTGTGAGCTCCTTGTTCTTCCTCTCATATTTCTCCATAGCTTTTGTTGTTGTGGAGGGATTTGAGTGTGAGGGACTTGACCACTTCGTGTGTGCTTGCCATTGCATTAGTTGCACCGGTTTGAGTTCTCCACGGTGATACGTGGAAGTGAGAAGTTGAGAAGCTTACTACCTTTGGTACTTAGTACCCTAGATATTGTTCTTCGTGGATGCTTTGGCATCCTAGAAGCTTGGTGGTGTCTCGGAGCTCAATCATTGTGGTGTGAAGCTCCGGGAAAGCGTTGGGGTCTCCAATTAGGTTGTGGATATTGCCCCGAGCAATTTGTACGGTTACCGATAACCGCCCCCAAGGGTTGCCACGTGTACGGGTTCGGTGACCGCCCCCAAGGTTTGCCATTTGTACGGGTTCGATGACCGCCCTCAAGGGTCCCTTAGTGGAATCACGACATCTTTCATTGTGCGAGGGCGTGAGGAGATTAGGGTGGCCTTAGTGGCATCTTGGGGAGCATTGTGCCTCCACACCGCTCCAACGGAGATTAGCATCCGCAAGGGTGTGAACTTCGGGATACATCATCGTCTCCCCGTGCCTCGGTTATCTCTTACCCGAACCCTTTACTTATGCACTTTACTTTGTGACAGACATGTTGTTTATTGTAATATATCTTGCTATCACTTAGTTGTTTATCTTGCTTAGCATAAGTTGTTGGTGCACATAGGTGAGCCTAGTTGTTTGTAGGTTTTGTGCTTGACATATTAAACGTTAGTTTTATTCCGCATTTGTTCAAGCCTAAACCTTAATTATTTTAAAGCGCCTATTCACCCCCCCCCCCTCTAGGCGACATCCACGTCCTTTCAGCAAGGCAATCACGAAAATCCTCCATCTGTCGGAAGCTCCGTCTGTTCCCTCCAAATTGTTCTGTGTGAAACAGCACTTCGTTGTAGTCACCTACGCAGATCCGCGGAAGATTATCCTGCGCGGAGAAAACGTAAAGCATCCCACGATTTTTTCGTTAGCTCCGTCTTGGGTTCTCCGTAGAATCCAGTGAATCTACAAAGCCTCCCCTCCCACACCATCTCTGCATCGATGAAAAATTGGCACCATGGCCTCACAGTCACTTGAACATTCTCTCGCCACCATAAAGCCAAGCCACCGCTCTTCCCATCACAGTCCACCGCCATCCCATTCGAAACCCCCAGACTCCACGGTATCCTTTCCATCTCCCTCGCGTTCTGCTTAGTCTCGCTGAGGAATACCACCACTGGATTGAGAGACCTAATCAGGTCTCTTAATTCTCCCACCGTCGAGGCCAACCCCAATCCTCGACAGTTCCAGGCTAGGAGATTCATGGTGTTCGGCGGCCCTGCACAACAGGGTCGGCCGATGAAACATTATCCCCGGAGATGCGGTCAAACACTGTAGACGTCTTGCGTCTCGTATCACAAATGAAAGCACCCTCTGGACACTGCCTACGTGAGTCATCCTTAGCAATCCAAACCTGCTTCGGTCCCCGCTTCCTGTTGTCATGAACAAAGGCAGCATGTGAACTTCCCGGCGTGCGGGAATGTTGCTCTAATCGCGGCTTCTTCACATATGTACCCCGTTTCTTAATTGCGCATTCTTGACTTCCATGCAATCTCGTGTCCTTCCGCGCAGAGTTAGTGCATGGCTCAGACATGCTAGCTTTACTTTTGCTCCCATGGTTTTCCACCCATGATTCTTGACCCTGCTGACGTTGTCCCAATAATTTGTCGCGCAGGTCATGTTCTCTCCGCTGCTCAATACCCTGCCGAAGATCACCTTCTCCTCGCGTCGCAAGTTTTTTTCCCCTTAAGCTAGATATTGTCCTCGCCCCTGCCCGATCTCAGTCGCACGCCAGTGCGTGAGTCTGCCGATCGCATAAAATCTGCATGTAGGTTACGCTTTGTTGGGGCCTCCCTTCTACTGCCATATTGGTTAAAACTCCCGTGATCGCTGTCCCAGTACGCCCAGCTCCGGAGCTACTATTCTTGCTAGCCGTCGGGCCTCCCACATAATCCTTTCCCACCTTGCTCTTCCCCGGTGATGCCCTCAGCCATCCACCCCATTGAGAGCCTGAGTCCACTGGCGGTACACAGATACCATCCACATGAACTAATCTTCCACATTGAAAGCAGAAGTGCGGGCCTTTCTCATATAGAAAATCATACCAAGTTCCAACCTTATCCTCAAGTGAGGTTTTAAGGTAGAACCCTCTCACCAGGGGTTCGTGAACAGAGATCTTGGCTCTCACTCTCAGGTGAGCACCTCTCGCTATGCCTTCATTGTCACAATCAACTCGCACAATCTCCCCCAGCCAATTACCAAGAGCATTGCCAAAAGTCTCCGTCCGTCTGGCCGGTGGTAGATCATTGACACGCACCCAAATATCTACTTTATCAAACACCATCTCAGATGGCCTGGTATCCCCCTCATAGTTCTTCAAAATCACCACACTAAAGTCAAATTTCTAGGGTCCATTATTCATCACATGCTTCCAATCACCTTCACTTCCAAAGTGCACGCCAAAAATATTTCCTCCAAGTGGCCTGAACTTTGCCTCCCTATGCAGCCCCCATGCCTTTTGCGTCGTTCGCTCCACTTCAGTAAAGTTCATCCGTCGTGGGTAACACACCTTCCCCACCGCCGACCATCTTGAATCCTTTGGGAACGCCGGTTCAGGGTCTTCAAAGACAAAGCCCTGGGATTCCTTTTCCATTAGCACCATACCTCCAAGTCTCGCCGACAAACTCGCTGCAGGATCCGGCGTCTTGCTCTCCACCGGGGATTTGGAAGATCCCCGGCTAGCCGATCTAACCGTTCTGTGCATCACCGGCGTGGCTGCCGCCCCTCCCGTGCCTGGATGGGGCGCCTCCTTTTGGATGGCCCCCCCTTCCGCCTGAGTGGATGATCCTGCTACAGCCTTAGGAGTAGCCGCCGTCGCCGCCTTCACAGATGCCATCTTGGCCGTGTTCCCCGCCATCTTCTCACGCGCCTTCTCTGCCATGGACTTCTAGCACAAACAGGATCACCGCCGGTTTGTGCACCGGAGAAGCGTCGTCGCCCTCCAGGACACCATCGTAAACCCACCACCCCCGATAGTCAAAACCCTAACCCCTAGCATAGGAAAGCGGTCGCCATGCAATCGCCCCCGTGTCGCCCTAGAGTTTCGCTTCGTGGTGGACCCTAAATTCCTGTAAAAAAATAGATGTTCATATTTTAGACTAGCTGATAGACAAATCACTGGATGCGTTTTTAAACTTGTGATAGTCTACATTTAATTTAGACTACCACATAAACTAACCACTAAAAATGCTCTTAGCACCTATCCAAAGTGGAGCATTGGGAGCAGCCTAACGCGACAAAAACCCCGTCCAGATTCAATGGCACGCGACAACGCTGGAGCTCACTCGCCGACGAGGGCCCCGGCCTCGAATCAGATACGGCGGCATCTCCCGTCCCGAACGAGTGGACGACCAAGCCGAAAGCAGTCTCCCACAATGACGCGCGGGCCAGCGACGCACCCGAGCCCACTCGTCATCCACCCTGACCCAAACTCGCCCCCACCTGGCGGTCTCGTCTCGCCAAAATGCGCGACGCACAACGTGGTGGCGGCGCGACGCACGCACGGCCCCTGTCCTGCTCACTCGACCGACCGGCCTCATGAATCTGGCCGCCCCCATCTCCACCTCCACCTCCACGGCCGCCCCTCCCCATGCCCATGGGCTCATGCCATTAAACCTCTCCCCCGCGCCCTCCTCGCTCCGTCGCTCCCTCTTCGCCTCCCTCCGGAACAAGATCTCCCCGATGGCATCCGCCCCCGCCTCCGCCTCCGCGGCCCTCTCCACCGCCGCCCCCGCCGACAACGGCGCCGCCAAGCCCACGGAGCAGCGGCCGGTACAGGTCCGTGCGCGTCGCTCACCCTTTTTCTTCCTGCCGTCTCGCTATGTGGAGTTGTATGGCTCATATTTCAGCTCGCGGCTCTGTGTGGCTACACACAGTCACAGTCGGGAATCAAAATTAGCTTACCTCTGTCTGAGGCGTATTGCCAGTCTCCTATCTGTAGAACTACTGTTGCTGCAGAGCGACTGGAGATCAGATTGTTCTGATATTAGTAGGTTTTGAGCAGGGCTTTTGCTTCGGTTCAGCAGCTTCTGCTGTGCGTACCATGCGCACCGAGTTTAGGAGTAGCTCCATTATACTTAGGACGTATTTTGTCACAGGCAAGCTGCATTGCTGCAGAAGCAAAGTAATCCTGGGGCTAGTAAAAAACTTCAGGTTCGTGTGCCACCACGTTTGCTGTTGTGAATGGCGTGCTCAGCTGTATGCAGATGAGAAGCATTTGTTGAATCCATTGAACTAGAAAAGGGAAAATCTAACTGGCGCAGACAGTAGTCGTTGCAATTTTAGCTTTTTTATATTGCTGCAGTAGTAGACTTGTAGTTTCTCGTGCCATTAGGCATATATGAAGTTGGTTTAGTTATTTGTGTAGCATGTTGCTATGAAGCATAATAGCAAGCTAGTGCAAGAACGTTCGCAGCTTTTACAGCGCAGAAAGTAACCACTGGAGTTTTCTTCCACAATTTAAGAACACCAGAAGGGGATAAAAATAACTGTTTGAGAGAAAATGATCAATATCTTAATACAAATGTCGACTCTATTGGCCATGTTTTTCACTGGATGACTGTTATAAACTTGCTTCAGAATCCCTTCTGTAGTGGAATTATTCAAGAAGAGAAGCCACAGCATAAACCATCCCAAAATATTCCAATTTCCCATCTTTCTGGTCAGGCCCATATTACCTCCTTTCCTGTTTATTAAGCCTGTACGCACCCCTAGATTGAAAATTGAATCAAGATAATGCAAGTAGCATATCCTAAATTTATACGACTGGAAAATATATCATTTGAACTTTTGAAGTATCTAATGATATATTTTTTGTGATATATAAATTGTACAACGTTCGCCAAATTGTTAGTCTAGGGATACACATAGGCCTAATAAACCGAGTAGGTAGTATTACTTATGAATTAGTCCATAGCTGTATATATATAAATAATGCAGATGGAAACTGTGCACCTTATTGAAAGAATTCTAGTACTGCTTGTACTCTGCATTCTGGCAGGTACCATCATCGCCCATATGTTAGGTTGCTGCTATTTTCCAGTTCTCCACAGCTATGCACCAATGACCCATATAAAGAACAGGTTGTACATTATCATATTGTAAAAAGAAATTTGTATGTGTATGTTCCACCCTATGGACTACACTATTACTTTTTTTCATTTTCTATTTAGATCCCATTTTGTCCTTACATAAATCGTCCGTGGCATAAAATGGGCCATATAACCCAAAAATATGGCAGAACAATAGTTTAGGGGGGGGGGGGGGCTTCATTTTAGCGTGGTTGCAGTTTCTCATGCCATTAGTCAAAAGAACTACTACACTGAATTATAGGTAGATAGGAAGTTGGTTTTGCTAGCACAATCTGAATTTTACGACTTATGCTGCAGAACATAGCCCCTTGGGGTTTCTTCCAGAAATTATATACATCATACATCAGAAAGGAAACAAAACAAACTTAGGAGAAAGGAAGAAAACCTTACCATACATGTAAATTGTTCGTCGTTTCTTATTGGTTTTATTAACATATAAGAAAATGGCAAAATAGACCATCCAAAATATCACAAATTCCCATCTTGCTGGTCAGTCCCATTATTACTCATCAACTACTACTTCCTTGCTTCTTCTGACCATACCTGTCTAGTTCCTACCAAATTTGTGCCTACGAATGTGAAGTAAAATACACCCTTTATCGTGGGGAAATTGAAAATACACACTTATCTGAAAGCCATATTGGAAGATTGAAAGGGCAATCACAATATTGTATAATCTAGGACTAAAAATCTTTGAAATGTAGGCATGGGTGCATGACAAAGAACATCGGTGCCACTTTTGTGACTGTCCTACTTCATCATGGACAGAACCCAGCATAACGTATCTAGGTTTTCTTTTTCATGGTATTGCCAGCCATACCATGACACCAGGTATAGTATGTCGGTTAGGGAAAGTCAAGGAACATATTTTACACCCAATTGCAGAGTTTGGCCAGTTTTCCTTATTAACTGGTCAACTCTCTTCTTCTATATGGAAAGGTAGAGCTCCTGCCGGTTGCTCGATTTTTGTTTTGTTTTGCAGAGTTTGGAGGGGTTTGATCATTTTGATAACATACATTTTTATTATGTATGCTTGTGGAGTCAGGGTGCCCCAAAATAGATGACTAGACAGGTTGGGCAGACAAATTGTCAGCCAAACTGTTGTTTAGAGCCTTGGATTTTGCCAAGGCATGACCGTCTGTAATGTCAAATCAACAGTCAAAACTGTAAAACCTGACAAATTTACAAACATATTATGTGTACAACACGGTGCATAACTTTCATGCTTAGTAAAATATTGTTAAAGTTCAACTGGCATGAACCAGATGTCTAGGGATTCTTCTGTAACTTCTATGATAATAGGATTAAACATAAATTTTGCGTCGATGTATTCTAGTTTTCTTTTGGGTGATATAGGTTTTTCTTGTGTTCACATCCATTCTTAAACGAGTTAGAATTGTACTTCCCGTCATAGTATATAAACTTGAGCTTGTGATTTAATCTCTTATGTATTGCAGGTGGCTAAGCGATTGGAGAAGTTCAAAACAACAATTTTCACACAGATGAGCATGCTCGCAGTGAAGCATGGAGCAATAAACCTTGGACAGGGGTTTCCCAATTTTGATGGCCCTGACTTTGTCAAAGATGCTGCTATTGAGGCTATCAAAGCTGGAAAGAATCAGTATGCAAGAGGATATGGTGTGCCTGAATTGAATTCAGCTGTTGCTGAGAGATTTCTCAAGGACAGTGGATTGCACATCGATCCTGATAAGGAAGTTACTGTTACATCTGGGTGCACAGAAGCAATAGCTGCAACAATATTGGGTCTGATCAACCCTGGGGATGAAGTCATACTGTTTGCTCCATTCTATGATTCTTATGAGGCTACACTGTCCATGGCTGGTGCGAATGTCAAAGCCATTACACTTCGCCCTCCGGACTTTGCAGTCCCTCTTGAAGAGCTAAAGGCTGCAGTCTCGAAGAATACCAGAGCAATAATGATTAATACACCTCACAACCCTACCGGGAAAATGTTCACAAGGGAGGAACTTGAGTTCATTGCTGATCTCTGCAAGGAAAATGACGTGTTGCTCTTTGCCGATGAGGTCTACGACAAGCTGGCGTTTGAGGCGGATCACATATCAATGGCTTCTATTCCTGGCATGTATGAGAGGACCGTCACTATGAACTCCCTGGGGAAGACGTTCTCCTTGACCGGATGGAAGATCGGCTGGGCGATAGCACCACCGCACCTGACATGGGGCGTAAGGCAGGCACACTCCTTCCTCACATTCGCCACCTCCACGCCGATGCAATCAGCAGCAGCGGCGGCCTTGAGAGCACCGGACAGCTACTTTGAGGAGCTGAAGAGGGACTACGGCGCAAAGAAAGCGCTGCTGGTGGACGGGCTCAAGGCGGCGGGCTTCATCGTCTACCCTTCGAGCGGGACCTACTTCGTCATGGTCGACCACACCCCGTTCGGGTTCGACAACGACGTCGAGTTCTGCGAGTACTTGATCCGCGAGGTCGGCGTCGTGGCCATCCCGCCGAGCGTGTTCTACCTGAACCCGGAGGACGGGAAGAACCTGGTGAGGTTCACCTTCTGCAAGGACGACGACACGCTGAGGGCGGCGGTGGACCGGATGAAGGCCAAGCTCAGGAAGAAATGATTGAGGGGGCGATTTCCGTGCAAATGATTGAGGGGGCGATTTCCGTGTAGCCGTTGATGATTGTTTGGTGAATAAAGACCTGCTCGATCTGATCTGATCTGCATTCCGGTGCGATGCATGTAACACTTTTTTCTAGCAGCAGTTATCTACTATATCTCCTGTCTGTGACTTTGATCTCTTTCGTCGTTGCTATTTTGAACGTGTAAGGCGATGGTGATGGCTCCGGGTAAAGCTGACGGTACGAAACCTGTGCGGAGCAAAACTGCGGCTGCTATTTGCTCGAGCCTTTTTCACCCGCGTCCTGTCATCGCTCCATCAATCAAAGTGATCACATCAGAGTGCTTGATTTGTAGCACAAGAGAAAAACATGCACTTGTGAAATTCTTAGTCTACCTTCTACGTACTCCCTCCGTTCCATAATATAAGTCTTGTAGATGTATATAGACATACTTTAGATGATAGATTCATTCATTTTGCTTTGTATGTAGTCCTTTAATAAAATCGCTTAAAAGACTTATATTTAGAAACGGAGGGAGTAGTATAATTGATGTACCAAAGCTTCAACCCTATCATGGAGGGCCAAATAAATGTGACAAAGCCGCATCCTTTTACGTGGGCGACCAACACTGGCTTCCCTTCCCTGGTGTCACGTCACAGTCAGAGATTGTTACACGCACGGCTTGTCGAGACAAAAACGTCGTCCACTCCGACTCCACACACGGCGCCATCTACAACCCGATGCGATTCGCGAAACCCGTAGCCGCGAACCCTCGTGTGCACGGCGCTCCGTCGCGCTCCACGACCACATATATGTCCGGTGAAGATGTAAGATCACCCATGGGCTGTTGTTCCTCGTGTGCGCCATGAGAACTCTGGCACCCAGCCCTGCCGTTACCATCGCAGTTACCCAGCGCCACACAGCACCTGCCCAGCGACCAGGGACGACGGTTGGCTGGGAAACGAATCCATGAAAACGACGATAAGAACGGGTCGCGGCAGCCGGTCATACGGGGCGAGGCGTGGCGCACCAGGCGCTCGGCCGTTTTTCTCCCGATGCCAATCCGTTGCCCGGGTTCACACACACACGCCGCCATGGCACGGCGGCATGTGGCGCCACGCCATGACATGTTGTTGATTGCCGTTTGCTTCCCCGATCGTTCTCTCTCTTCTCTCTCTCCCGCCACAGACGACAGCGACAGCGGCTGATGCGACGGACGCAAAAAATACATTATCCCACGCCTTTGCGCCGTCAGCATGTTGCGGCACGAATAATCGCACACACAAACAACACACACACACACACCGCTGAGAGATTACAGATATAAACAAATGGCCGGGCTCTCGTCAACGGCACTGTCCCGTCGATATTTGTTACGGGGGGGTGGTAACGGACAAGATCGAAATCGTAGTTTACACCGGCTGTCGTGGGCTACCAGCATGGTTTGCATATGGCTGTCACGCGAGGCCTGTCTCTCTGTGTCTGTTTTGCAACGACGACGATGATGGTTTCTTTTTTCATTTGGCGAACAGACTATGATGGGTGATTGGCGCCTCCGCTGGTTTGCCGTTGCCGACATGGAGAGTGGAGTGAGTTTCCAACGTCTCATTTCCCGCACATGTCAGGTCTCTCGATAGTGCGGTTCCCGAGCGGTCTCTGCATCGAGCGAGATGCAGTGACCGGCCATCCTGCTGGTATGATTGGTAATGAATCTCTACGCCAAGGAGGAGGAGTAGTACGAGCTTGTACGGTGGAGTGCTTGTTTATGGTTGATAGCAGGTGCTTAGTACAGTACCGTGCTACTACTAGTAGTATCTACTACGGCGGTGTACAACTTTTTTGTATTCTTCTGTTTACTCCCATCGGATGCTGGAGTAATTACTTCCAAACCCAAGGACATCGGATGCCGGTACTGCTAAGTAGTACTACTACGTACACACCATTACCGTTGCAACCAAGCAAACAATCACGGTAGCAGGAATATTACTTCACTGTGTGACACACAACTACTCCTACTACTCTAGCATGGGTAGCAGACTAGCAGTCATACAAACGCTAGTACGTGTCCGTTGTTATGTACTGTTCATTCATACATAAATCCTAACCGTAACCTGACGCACGTTGCAACCGCCAACCACGTACATTTACTCGCATGGTTTGACTTGGGAAAGCATGAAGCGAAATGAAAAGCCTATGCTCTGACCTCATCAAACTCTTGTGTGCGTCAAACAACCAACAGAGTCGCCCGAATCCCGGCCCCCTCCCCTCGGTGTCAACAGTCAAAAGGGCCGCCCAAGGAGCTCGGATGTGCTCACTGCGCGGGTCGGGTCGTTTTTCAATCGCCTCACTGCCGGCCATTTCTCAATTCTCATCCCGCCCGCCAAAGCCCCGTGTTACCTGGCTCCTCTGATCCACCACCCACCAACACCACCAGTCCACCACCACCCACCCACCCGACGAGACCCATGGCAATGGGCGCGCTGCCCTGCTACGCCGAGCTGAAGACTGAACCAAAGCACCACCAAGAAAAACGCATGCACTCCATGATCGTCCATGCGTATGCAGGTCCAACCCGCGGCGTCACCGCCTTTGACAAGGAGAGTGTTCAGTTCATCCGTTCAAAGTTCAAACGGGTGAGCGGGCAGACCAAATCCATTATACGTTCTTCTCCTTCTTTTTTCCCGAGCCTTGTCCACACGACACGCTTTGACGAAAAATGGGAAAAATGTTGTTGTTTATAACTAGGAGAAAGGAAAGCAAGTATAGAAAGAAGAAAAACGTACCGCCAATGTGGCGATTCCGCTTGGGCCGTCCATCACCTGCTCCATGAGGAGGAGGCGTGTGATGCACCAAGAGGAGCAGGAGGGGAAAGCTACACGTCGCCTCTTTGTTTGCTGGGATGGGAGGCTTTCCTCTTCAAGGGACAAAGGAAAAATACCACTGTGCCAGTACTCTAGATGGCAAAAAAAAAGAGGAAAAACTCTACGTAAGATGGCAAAAAAAAAGAAAGAAAAGTGTGTCTGCGTTCTTATTACTAATGTTTTTCCTGTGAAGTGGTTTGCGTTTGCATGCGTTTTGAGCGCAGGCGACGAGCGGAAAATACAAGGCGGGCGATCCTTTCCACGGCCGGCTACCGTGGCGCTGGCGCAGCTCCTGTTTACTATTTGTCGGAGCTCACACCGCGGCGCCATCTTTTCCAATCTTCTTTTTCTAATGGTCCGCATTGTATCGTAGTAGGAGTAGCCCATGACCGATGTTGCGTCATGGGAAAAATAGTTATATTATTTGTTGCTAATAACAAAACGATGGATGGATCGGGTACCTGGTCACATGATGGCTACCGAAAGCAATGTTTGTTGGCAGCGACGCATTCTTTGAAGTTGAACGGAACCGTGGGGAGAAAGAAGATGTTCATTACTACTATTAGGCGGTGAATTAAATAAATTAAATTAAACAAAGAAAAGAAGGAAGGCAAATTGTACTACTCCAAAAGGGAAGAATGGGTCATTACTACCATTGCGGGCCATATATACGACCTCGCTTCTCACGCAAGCGAGCATCATGAAATCACAGGCCAGCAGGCGTGGGTTGACTTCCTTCACACTTGAAGAAGGGCCCGTTCATCTGGATGAATTATCCAATTTCTTAATTTTATTAAGAGAATAATAGTGCTACGTTCTTTCTTAGAGGAATTTCTCCATGTTCCAAAACGGACGAACAAGTCAAGGGAAAATTGGTTTCATCAAGCATCAAAACAAAACACAACAATCATATCATGAACAGACGCTCCTCTTAGTTTTTAGGCACGTCGCTGGTATGATTGAAGCCCTGAGCATAGAATAAGCGAGCAGATTATATACTGTATATAATTAGCGATGCGTTAGGGTCATGCCGGGTTTGCAATTAGCCTTTGTGCGAGGCCGATAATCATCATGTCTATAGACCCCTGCTGCATCTGCGCAAAAGGGGAAAAGACGTTGCAATGAAAAGCGCAAGTTGGCTCCTCCTGCTTTTCGTTCAAACGGAGGCAGAAACAGGAGAAGCTGCCGGCCGCCGTTGGTTCTTCCCGCCCACGTTTTTGATCCTGCTGTAGAGAGAAGAAGAACAGGAGCTCTTGCCATGCATGCACACACTGGCACCACACAGTGGAGGAAGGCATGGCAAGCCAGTGACTGAGAGAAAGAAACAGTGGATGGCAGAGGCGCCTTGAGATGAGGAATCCAGCGTTGGGCCTTGGATTGGATGGTTAAGTCAATTCATGCTCCTACGTAAGCTAAGCAGGTTTTGTCTAGGACAATGTAGGGGCTACTATTAAGTACTATCACAAGCCCCGAGATCAGCTCTGCTTGGTCTGTACTTGAGGCCACTATCAGCAACTATTTAGACCATGACATGTTTATAGGATTCTACTAGGGCGCAGCAACAACATGTTCCCAATGGATGCTAACGTGAAGGAGAGCCAAGAGCGGCGCGGAGATAAGAGCGGCCACGAAACATTCAGAATAATTGGGATTTCTGACATTATGGAATATAAGCATATGCATGCAACATAATGCAGCGGGATCATTGGTTGGTTGGTAGTATGATTGTCCTGATCCAGAAAATGGATGTGGATAGGATATAGCAACAGCACTTCCCCCCCCGGGCACACAGCAGCGCGAATCGTGACAGCCTAACATTTGCATGATTCTTTTCTTCCCCCTGCATTCATGTTTCTGGTGGGAAAATCTGGGGCAGCAACGGGGACCCAAAGGCTATGAATCGCTGCTGGTTTTGAATCAACACGGTGGGGCTCAGATGCGGGGAATGGATAGACAGCAAATGGTACTGGAAATATAATACTGCTACTAACTATCATAGTAGGGGCCAACATTATCAAAGCTAATAACAAGTTGCAGGACCGGAGGAAATTATTCACAATCCCCCATGTGCATCTCCTCCTTGTACTACTACCGTTGCAAAATGGGGAATCACTGCACATGGTGTCCAACCCCAGGCACAGTCAAGATTCAGATCGGTGCGATGAAAATGTTGCAGGTGCAAGCACATTCGTGGTATGTGCAAGTGCAATGCACACAGAGGAACTTGCTCTACTTAGGATATGCAGCAAGTGGCATGAACTAGGAAGGGAAAGACTCATCAGCTGGAAATGATCAATCAGCTCTTCCATTGATACACTTGGATCTATGTACAATTTACAGCTTGCTGGAAGGGGGGAAAGAAAGGGACCACCGATCGATCGCGATCGCGATCGTCGCAGAATCTGAGCTGTTTTTGAAATGCAAAACTTGTCAGCTCCGCTCCTCCTCGGAGGCTCCCTCTTTGTTGCTGATCCGATCAGATCTCTCTCTGACTCGGAGCAAGCGGTTGTGCCGCCCCGGTCGTCTTCGTCGTCGTCGTCGTCTGAAACTCTCACCGATTAGTGTTATTGTCCTCCACTACCCTAATGTACAGTTAGAAGAAAGGGGCATGTTTTCTTCAACACACACGCTCTTCACACATAGGTATCGCAGAATTTCCCGTCCATCCTGTTCTGGACTGCCTTGATCGCCGCCACCCTGGCCGCCGTGGCTGCCCTGTTCGCGGCCATGACCACCTTGTGCACCTGCTCATCGACTCTCGGCAGGTGGAAGGCGTTCTCCGCGGCCCGTTGTGCAGCCTGATCATACAATGGAACCATTAGAATTCCACAAGGATTTGCAGAGGTAAAGACTCCTAGGGGGCGATTTTATGTGTAAGCAAATCGGTTTAATACCTGCACGGCACGCTCAACGGAAGGATCGGTGGGAGGCAGGGGGCTCTTGAGAGTCCCAAAGTCCCACTCCCCCGATCGCTTGTCGCCATTCCGAAAGGTGTACATTCCGAATCCCTGCTTCTTGCCTTCATGCCAGGAGCCTTCGTAGCAATGGCCATTGGCAAAGCGGTAGACCCCAAACCCATGGATCTTGTCCCCAAAGTACTCCCCGGCGAAGCGATCGCCATTTCTGAAACAAATTGCAACAGAACGTCAGAAATTACTAGGAATTTCTCACCGATGTTGCTTGAACTATTACTGTGATGATGAAGATGAAGATATATAATAAGGTGGTTGGGGTTAGTATTAATGAAGCAATCGAACAGTTGCTGAGATATGGAAACAGTGGCGTGACCAAATCAAAGCAGGGAATTTGGCAATATGCTCACCGGAAATGGTAGCTGCCAAGGCCGTGCTTGACGCCGCACTTGAACTCCCCTACATAGGAGCTCCCGTCCGAGCAGGTCTGCGCGCCGATGCCGTGGCTCTGGCCGCCGGCCCACTCGCCCGCGTAGCAGTCGCCGCTGTAGAATCGGTACACCCCGTGGCCGTGGCGGAGGCCCTGGCGGTACTGGCCGCGGTAGCGGCTGCCGCGCGCCCAGCTCTCGATGCCGTAGCCGTCGTACTTGCCGTCAACCCAGTCGCCCTCGTACTTGCCCTTGCCGAAGAAGTTGTAGACGCCGCTGCCGTTGCAGCGGCCCTTGTGGAACTCACCCTCGTAGCAGTCCCCATTGCTGTAGAACTCGACGCCCTCCCGCACGACGCGGCCGTGCGCGGCGGCGGCCTTGCCCCTGGTGTCCCGGGCGTGGTGCGGCTTGTCGTCGTCGTCGCCGATGAACCACTGCACGGAGCCTGTCTGCGGGGAGCGGCGCATCCGCAGGCGGCCGCGGAGGAGGCGCGCGGCTGCGGCGGCGGCGGCGAGCGCGGCGGTGGCGGCGGCGGCGAGGAGGAGGAGGTGGAGGTCGTCGCGGAGGAGGAGCAGCAGGAGGAGCAGGGCGAGCGGGAGCGCGAGGACGAGGGCCGGGTGGGCCGGGCCGGCGTGCGGGTGCGGGGCCTTGCGCTGCGCCGCGGCCTGCGACTTCTTGTCGTCGGGCTCCGGGTCCTCCACCAGCACCGCCTGGAAGGAGGAGCAGTTGCGCACAGTCGGGGAGCGCAGCAGCGAGGAGGGCGTCCGCGTGAGCTTGCCGGCGCCGGCGCACGCGCCGCCCCCGTTGTGGCCGTCCATTGCTCGCCGCCGCCGCTCCCCGCCGCCGTCGCGCTCCTCAATTTCTGACGGATCTTGCCGGCCGCCGGCGTGAGAGCCCCCGGGGCCGCGAACGCAGATCGGGACGGGAGCAGAGAGGGGAGCAGAGGTGGGAGTGGGTGGAGCGGAGAGAAGAGAGGAGGGGAGGGCGGGCTGAGGGGTCTCTTATAACTACCGGGGGGAGGTGACCAGCTCGGGCGCCGACCTAAGACCCGGAAGCGGCTTAGCGGATCCTGCTCCTGCCCCCATGCCGCGGCGGCCCGGCCCGGTATGGAGGCGGTGCGCTGGGGACGCTGCCATGTGGGGCGCTCGGGATGGGTCAGTGGGTCGTTGACGGATCCCACGGGATGGCGACCCGGGTGTTTCGCGGGGGTGTTTGATTGGTCCCTGCGCGCGGAGGGCTGGCCGGGACCGGACCCGGACCCGACCCGACCCGACCCGACCGGGAGCGCTTTGTGTGTGAGCGTGGGGCCCGCGGGTTTCGGATCTGAATCCCTGCTAGGAGAGGAGAGGAGAGGGGTAGGGTAGGGCGCGGCGCGGTGCGGTGCGGTGAGGCGAGTGCGTCCAAGGGGCTTGGCATGTGCGGCGGAGCGAGGGGCGCTTTCGGTTGGAGGGAGGGACAGTGGTGGAGGCGGCGACGGGGCCGAAAAACGAACTGGACTGGCGCGCGCGGGGGGATGGAGACGGCCGTGGCCGTGGCCGTGTGCGGCACGGCTTGGAAACGGCTGGGGGCTCCTCCTGGCTGGCACCGCGTGCATTGGCGCATTGCCTTTTTTGACCGCTGGACTTTTGGGTTAATATAAACTGTCGTGTCCTGATGCTTTCTCGCTGTCTTTTGAGAGCACGCCTTTTCTCTGTTGTAGTAGTATATGGAAGTGAAACGGGTGGGTTTTTGGGGTAATGTATATTGCGCTCGCGGAGTACAGATGGATGGGAAGAAAATGCTAGTGCTGGTACAGTAGTAAAGAGCGCTCCGCAACTTTCACTCTACTACTACTTTTCTTCTACTACCATACTTATCGTGCCAATAATATAATATAATATAATTACCAAAGCAGAACATATAGCTCCGACAAATTGAGGCTTGGATGTGCTTTCCACTCTTTTTGTAGAAAAGACGCGGGCCGAGCCCGACAAGAGTTTAAACCTGGCCCGGTTATGAATTAACATAGCTTCACAAGAAGAAGAAAATTTGGGCTCTTAGTTTTATGTGATCTCGTCAATCGTAAGATAAGAAATGTACAAATGAGGAATTGAAGATTTGAAGAAACTAAAAACGACGAGTTTTGAGTATATATATTTGGCAAAATTGTGCTCTCGCTCTCATCAATCATGAGGGGCACAGAAAACACATTTATGTTGATCTAAACATGCAACCATGGCAACACCATTTGCTACAAATCAGGTTATAGGGATCTCGCACTTGTTTTCTCCTCCTCACGAGGTGACTCACATGCAACTAGATATTCCCCTCGTCTAATCATAATTTTCTCCGGGTTGTGGTCATAAATGAAGAACATGTACACTCTGATCATCGTCCTCTTATCCTACACACAGAATATTATGATGGGAATATGTTTAATCGCCCAAGGAGCCGAGCGAAACAATTTGAAGGTCAATGGCTCAAACAAGAAATAGTTGTGGTTATTGTACGTACATCGTGGAACAAAGCAAATATGTTGGGTATTGGGCCGTCTATTGCTAATCGTACTTGGGCGGTGCATGTGGATTTGAATACTTGGGATCATGATATTTTGGAGGGACCAGAAAGAAGAATTAATAAGCTCAAATAAGATTTGAAAATATTGTGAAGGGGTGAATGCGGATTCTCAAGTGTGACAAAAGGAAATTCTTGTTCTCACTGAAAATCTTTTGGAGCAACAAGAGATCTACTCCTTACAACGTGGTTGTGCACGCTAGTTGTTGCATGGTGACCGCAATACCTCTTTTTCATAATGTGGCAACGACTAGAACAAAAAGAAGTGAGATTACAAAATTGCTTGATGACAATGGTGTTTGGGTGCAGGATAAAGAGACAAAGAACCCAAAGATTCTATCTCTTGTCCAAAGGAAAGTAATCGATGAAATGAATAATACTCTTCTCGCTCCCTATACGACATAGGAGGTTAGAAGGGTTCTATTTGATATTTGTGATTTAAAAACACCGTGTTCAGATGGTATCCACACTATTTTTACAAAAGGTTTTGGTCTATGTTGGGAAATGACTTGATCGAAGAGGTACTACATGCGGTTACTTGTTCTATACATGATGGGTGGAATAATATTGCAATTGTAATGATCACAAAGGTTAATTTCCCCGAAAAGGTAACTCGGTTTAGACCAATCAGTTTATGCCATGTGGTGTATAAGGTTATCTCAAAAATGATTGATGCTCGTTTGAAGATAATCCTATCAGATATTATCAACCCGACTGAGAGAGGCGTTTGTGTTTGGAAGAATGATTACAGACAATATTTTAGCGGCAAATGAGTGCTACCATAAAATAAAGAAAAAAAAGACTGGTAAAGAGAGCATGTGGGCTATCATACTGGGCGTGCACAAAGCATATGACCGAGTGGAGTGGTCTTTTTTGAAGGAAAATATGTTGGAACCGAGTTTTCAAGAGAACTGGGTGGATTTAATTATCTAATGTGACTCTCTATGGAATATCGGGTCGTTTTAATATTGAAGAAACTGAATGTTTTAAACATATGAGAAGATTGAGGGCAAGGAGATCCTCTCTCTCCATACTTATTCTTGTTAAGTACGGAGGGACCGACTGCTCTCTTAGCTAATGCGGAGGAGAATGAAAATATTTCTGGAATAAAGGTTAATAGAGATGCTCCATCAATTTCAAATCTTCTATTTGCTAATGACTCTTTGATCTTGTGCAAGCCAATGCTAGAATGCAGAGGCACTCAAATTAGTCATGGATTCTTAATGTGTCACCTCGGGTCAAATGGTGAGCGTTGAAAAGTCCAACAAATTTTTAGTCTCAATACAAAAGCGGAAAATAAAGCACAAATTTGTACGATTCTAAATATTATGACTGAAGCTCTCAATGAAAAACATTTGGGGTTGCTTGCAAATGTGGGTATGGAAAAAAGTGATTGCTTTCAATTCTTGACTAATCAAATTATTATGAAAATGAGTGCATGGAAATAAAAATGTTGCCTGCTAGAGGGAAGGAATTTTTTGCTCAAATATGTGGTACAAGTTATCCCAACTTATGCCATGTCCGTCTTTTAAAATTCTTATGAAAAAATGCAAATGAATCATTGATGCGAACACAATCAGAAGAGAATGCATTGGATGTCATGGTGGAAGATGTGTGTCCCAAAATACCAAAGATGTATGGGCTTCCGAGATATACACTATTTCAATCTGTCTTTGTTAGTCGAAAGACCAAGGAGTTTGTAAGGGCAAGGAAATCGCGTGCTTAGTGAAGATCTACCCTGAGTGAGGCTAGTCCTTCATCGATGTAAGCCATGATAGCATAGACAAGGTTGCTTCTTCGGGGGGCCTTCTTGGGTGGAGCCCTTTGTGGACTCACGCAACCTTTACCCTATGTGTGTTGAAGTCTCCACCAATGTGGATGTACGATAGCACCACCTATCGAAACGACGAGAAAAATCATTGTGGCTTCTTTGCATTTGATTATTTCCAAAGCCTTCCTCCATTTTCATGTGCAAAGTCTTTAATTTTCGCTGCCACAATATTAAACTTGCATGTGTATGGTGCTATTAGACTTGATAGAATTGTTAAAATATGTCAAGAAGTAAAATTGGGAAAAGTCTAGCTTTTTATTAGTCAAGTAGTCTAATACCACCCCCCTTTAGACCTACTTGTGATCCTACGAGTGGTATGAGAGATTTGGTCTCCATTGGTTTGATTTGAATGCCAAGGAGAGTATGGCGTCTATTGAGGGAAATTATCACCGTGGAGCTCCATACTTTGATGATACTAATTTTGCTAGTTGGAAGTATAATATGAAAATGCATATTCTTGGTCATAATCCTCCCGTTTGGGTTGTTGTTCGTGTTGGTGCACAAGGTGACTATTTTCAAGATGGAAAATAACCATATCATGAAACTGTCGCGGAAGAGTTGAAGATGTTGCAGTATAATGCTCAAGCATGTGACATGCTCTTCAACTCTTTGTGCCCCGAAGGGCTCAACAAGATTAGCCGCCTTGATTATGCAAAGAATATTTGGGATACTTTGGTTGATATGCATGAAGGTACCGAGTCCGTCAAGAAACCCAATTTGGATGTGCTCCAAAGGGAACTTGACAAGTACAATATGAATGATGGTGAAGGAGTCGCGAAAATGTACTCTAGACTAGCTCTTGATACGTTTGCAACATATCGATAATTTATGAAGTATGCATGCCATATTCACCTACGTTTACAATACTTTTATATATTTTTGATGCACTTTATATGATTTATTTAGAACTAACTCGGACTAACGTTGTTTTCAGCAGAATTACTGTGGTGTTGTTTTTTGTGCGGAAAATAAAAGTTATCGGAATCGCCCGAAACATTTTTATGATTATTTGGGAGAAAATGAGAAATACCAAAGCAAGGAACCACCAGAGGGGAGCCACCTATGGGCCAGGAGGTGACAGGTCCCCCCCCCCCCGACGCGCGTTGTTAGATCGTGGGGCCCATGTGGCACAGTTTGGCATGCTTCCAACACTGAATAATCTTGTATATTCCAAAACCCTCAGAAATAAACATAGAACTTTCGCTCCATTGTCGCAACTCTATGTATCGATGAAAACCCCATATTGAGTGTTTCGAGTACCCTACCAGAGGGGGGGAATCATCTCCGGTGGCCATCTTCATCATCCCCACGAAGGCCATGACGAGGAGGGAGTAGTTCACCCTCGGGGTTGAGGGGATGTATCAGTAGCTATGTGTTTAATCTCTCTCTCTCTCTCTCTCTCTCTCTCTCTCTCTATCGTGTTCTTGAGATGGCACAATCTTGATGTATCACGGGCTTTGTTAATATGCTTGGATTATATGGTATTCTTCCCTTGCCGTCTTGTTGCGATGAATTGAATCTTTCCCTTTGAGATCTCGTTATGTTGGATTGAATATCTTTGGATTGAGAACGCTTGATGTATGTCTTGCATGTGGATACCTATGGTGACAACGGGGTATTCTATTGATTCACCTGATATATGTTATGTCATCAATTTGCGGATTTCGGTGGTGAGGGCGCACATGAGACACGAGAGGCAACATCAAAGGGATGCGGGAGGCAAGTGATTGAAGAATTTTTCAATTTCAAGTCCGCAGATATATACCCTTCTACTGTTGGTAGCACCGATTCCAAAATTTTGGTGCCACCGAGTTTCTTAAATGAGAGAGGACAAAGAAACTTTGTGAGGCCGGGATTTTCAATTCGGTGGTACCGAGGTTCCAAAAACCAGATTAACCCTAGTGGTTCGGTGAAACCGAGTTTTTGGAGTTGGTTCCATCGAGTGGCACATGGGAGGTTTTCGAAGTCAACTCTTGTTGAAATGTAACTTTGAGTGCTCCTCACACAGGGTCCGAAATGTTCTTGCTCAAATTTTCAGATGAAGCATGAACATAATTTGAGATGAGAAAGCACATATAGCTAGAGAGGGTTACTTAGGCATTCTTGTATATCCAATTGGCCAAACAAAATGAAAGCCAAATAACAATAATTGGATATCCTTGAATGAATAAAAACATGCATACCAACATGCTCGCACAATAAGATGTCAAATAAAACATGGAAAACATGCACATCCACTCTAGTATCTACCAAGCACTTTGGCGATGACGTACTCATCTATATATGAGTATATTGACTTAGGATCGAAGTAAGAATACTTGATCATAGGTCATACTCATCTTTTAAGCACAAACAGGGTTGCCACTTTTACATAAAGCTTTTAGTGTATTCACATCTTAAGAGATGCTTTGACTCAAGTCTTAGAGTAAACCTCCTCCTTGATATGACATCCCCCCTAAGAGGGACAAACTAACCTCGGGTTTTGTCGTAGAAGACTTCATGTAGGTGTTATATTAGTGGATGCTCATAGTTGATGAAGATAATCTTGAGTTGGGAGCAATCCTTGTTGTTTTGTACTCTTTTCACCTATATGGGTTAGTCCCACACAAGGAACATATACAAGGATATCTACGGACATGGATTGAAACACATGTAAGATGTTGTTCATTGATACATTGATTGCAAATAGTTATTTCCAAAATGAGTGTGACTCAATTTTGTTGGTGGAGTCAGCCCTCAAGAACTTATCTAGTTCTTCTTGGGGACCCACATCAACTTTGGGGATCCTTGGAGTTGATCTAGCACTTGATGAAGTAGAGCTAGTGATGGCCTTGGGAACCCACTTGACCATGGCTTGGGGTCTTCTTCAAATGAGTCAATGTCTTCTTGAACCGTGTCTTTTCCCTTGAGCTTGTGGTGGAAGGTCATCTTGAGCATTTGTTCCCTTGGGGAGAGTAGGGTCATACTTCTACTTTTCGAGAACAAACTTCGTCTTCGGGTATTGACCTTCTTCCCATTCAACTCCATTTGCGTTGAAGTAGCCAATGCCTTGGTTCTGCTGGTGCCATCCTTGCTTGCGTACAATCTCCTCGAAACTTACTTCCAACAAGACTCTTGTATACACCTTTTCCTATGACCCCTTTCAATAAATCGTTTTCTTGCTCAAGTGTAACTTTGCTAAGAAAATCTTAGTGGAATCAATAGAACTACTGGAAGCAACATCATTTGATTTAGCATTTTTATTGTTGATACTAGATAAAGAACCATTCTTTCCTTTGTTACTAGTTGATTTAGATTTAATTTGTGGAACAAAACTAGAAAATAGTAATCATTTGGCTAGATAAGAAGAACTCTTCTTTCGAAGATTGACATTGATAGCTTTAATAAACTCATGTTCTTGCTCTAAATTTTGCTTCTCGAAGCGTAACTTCTCATGAGTTCTTAGGATCTCTCTATGATATTTTTGAGTTGATTCATGAGCTAACTTAAGAGTGTTAAGTTCTTTTGTTAAACGCTCAATATCCTTCTTATCATCATCACATGAGCTAACTTAAGAGTGTTAAGTTCCTTTTCATTGATATCACTAGTTTTATCAAAGAGAAAGTTATCAGCTCCTAGTAACTCATCCTCATCACTATCAAAGTCAAAGTATTCGGGGTGTTATATCTTGGGGCCTTTAGCCACGAAGGAACTTCTGATTTCTTCATTTGAGTTGGAGGAAACAAGTGTTAATCTGACAACACCTTCACCTTGACTATAGTCGGAGTTGGAGTGGTAGCTTCACTCAGATTGGTTGTCGGATTCGGAGTCGGATACCCATTCACCAACACGAGCTTGATGTGTTCTTCTTGAGCAAGTCTTGGTATAGTTGTCCTTCTTCTCCGAGTCCTTGCTTCTCCGGGAGGGTATTCGTTCACAATGATCTTCTCTACTCCTTCTCTCTCTTCGAGGTGACTCGTCTCATGAGTTTGTTCTTCTAGGTGACTCTTCTCTTCTTTTGTGGGGGGTAGTGCACTCATTGGAGTAGTGTTCGGGACTTCCACAATTGTAACATTTTCGGTCACGACTAGATGAACGCTTCTCATCATATCTTGAGTTGGAGATTCTCTCTTGTAGAACTTGTTGAATTTCTTGACCATGAGGCTTATCTCTTCATTGGTAATAGGATTATCACTTGAGGTAGCGGGAGTGTTACTTGAAGCGTTGTATGCCTCTTGACTTGTTATGAAGCTCTTCTTTGTCTTTGAGTGACATTCCATGAGCAACAATCCTTCCAGTGACTTCCGTAGGCTTGAGATATTTGTAGTTTGGAATCATTTGGATCAATCTGCACATGGTGTCATACTTTCAATTCAAGACTCTAAGGACCTTCTTTATGAGGAATTTGTTGGTCATCTCTTCGCTTCCTAAGCCGGAAATTTCATTTGTGATCAGAGCGAGCCTAGAGTACATTTCAGTGACTCCTTCACCATCCTTCATCTTGAACTTGTCAAGTTGACTTTGTAGCACATCCAACTTGGATTCCCTCACGAATTCGGTACCTTCGTGCATTCTCAAGAAGGTTCCTTTGCATCACCAAATAATTCACCTGGCAATCCAACAAGAACAAGAATATGCATTTTCATCTTATGCTTCCAAATAGCAAAGTTTGTACCATCAAAATATGGACCTCTACGATGATAATTTCCATCACTAGACGCCATACACTCCTAGGTTGTGAAACCAATGCAATGGAGAGCAAAACCCCTATACCACTTGTATGATCCAAAGTATGACTAGAGGGGGTGATTAGACTACTTGACGAAATAAAAAGTTAGCCTTTTCCCAATTTTAGTTGTGGGCAAGTTTTAGCAATTATAGCAAGTCAAGTATACCCTACACATGCAAGTCTAAGAGTATAGCAACAGAAAGTAAAGACATACACATGAAAGTAGAGGGTAGGGAAAGGAAGATCAAACACAAAGTTGACACGAAGATTTTTGGCGTGATTCCGGTAGCTGGTGCTATCGTATGGCCACATTGATGGAGACTTCAACCCATAGAGGGTAATGGCCGCAAGACTTCACGGAGGGCTCCACCCATGAAGGGTCCACAGAGAAGCAACCTTGTCTATTCCATCATGGATTACGTCCACGAAGGACTAAACTCACTCGGGGAAGATCTTCACGAAGTAGGCAATCTCCTTGCCCTTACAAACTTCTTGGTTGAACTCCACACAAAGTGGGAAGCTCCCAGCGACACCTAACCAATCTATGAGACACCACTATCCCAAAGGTAATATATGCGGTAAGTATCATGAACTCCTTGCTCTTGTGCTTAAAAAGATAGTCTCCTCAATACCCAATCACTCTCTCACAGATTTGGCATGGGTAGAAGAGATTGATTGGGTGGAAAGCAACTTGGGGAGGCTAAAAATCAAGATCCATATGGTTAGAGTAGAATATCATGATCTCAACACATGAGTTGGCGGTGTTGGGGAACATTGCATGGGAAACAAAAAATTCCTACGCACACGCAAGACCTATCCATGGTGATGATCATCTACGAGAGGGGAGATCGGATACACATACCCTTGTAGATTGTTAAGCGGAAGCATATATAACACGGTTGATGTAGTGAAACATCTTCACGATCCAAATCTCAGTCCGTCCCACGATCTCATCACGATCCATCCCGCGATCCCATCATGATACATCCCGATCTAGTGCCGAACGGACGACACCTCCGCGTTAAGCACACTTACAGCTCGATGACGATCCCCGCCTTCTTGATCCAGCAAGAGGGGCAGGAGGTAGATGAATCTGGGCCCACCGTCACTTCTCCATAGCTCGTAGGTTCATCATTGTCTAACAACATGACCTCCAATACAGGATTACCGTACCACTCTGTAGCAGTATGTGACCTTTTCGACCTACGAGGTTTGTAGTAACTTGATCTGAAGCTTCATGATCACTATCATCAGCTTCCACTTCAATTTTTGTAGGTGCTAGAGGAACAAATTCCTACGCCCTGTGATTACCCACAAGTATAGGGGATCACAACAATTTTTTAGGGTAGAGTATTCAACCCAAATTTATTGATTCGACTCAAGTGGAGCCAAAGAATATTCTCGAGTATTAGCAGCCGAGTTGTCAATTCAACCACACTTAAAATACTTAATATCTGCAACAAAGTATTTAGTAGCAAAGTAGTATGGAAGTAACGGTAACGGTGGCAAACGTGACAATAGTAGTTTTGTAGTAATAGTTGCAATAGCAACGAAAAAGTAACTTAGCAAAGATCAATATATGGAAAGCTCATAGGCAATGGATTAGTGATGGATAATTATGTCGGATGACATTCATCATGCAACAATCATAACATAGGGTGATACAAAACTAGCTCCAATTCATCAATGTAATGTAGGCATGTATTCCATATATAGTCATACGTGCTTATGGAAAAGAACTTGCATGACATCTTTTGTCCTACCCTCCCATGGCAGTGGAGTCCTAATGGAAACTAAGGGATATTAAGGCCTCCTTTTAAAAGAGAACATGACCAAAATATTAGCACTTAGTGAATACATGAACTCCTCAAACTACGGTAATCGCCGGAAAGAATCCCAGTTATTGTCACCGTGGGGGATGCAGATCATAACTCGTAATAGGTGTCTATAACTTGCAAGATAGGATCAAGAACACATATATATTCATGAAACATAATAGGTTCAGATCTGAAATCATGGCACTCAGGCCCTAGTGACAAGCATTAAGCATAGCAAAGTCATAGCAACATAAATCTCAAAACATAATGGATACTAGGGATCAAGCCCTAACAAAACTAACTCGATTACGTGATAGATCTCATCTAACCCATCACCATCCAACAATCCTACGATGTAATTACTCACGAACGACGATGAGCATCATGAAATTGGTGATGAAGGATGGTTGGTGATGATGACGACATCGATTTCCCCTCTCGAGAGTCCAAATGAGACTCCAGGTCTGCCCTCCCGGGGAAGAATAGGAGGTGGCGGCGGTTCCATATCGTAAAATGCGATGAACTCTTCTGTCTGATTTTTTTTCTCCCCGGATAGGAATATATAGAAGTGGAAACGAGGTCGGTGGAGCCACACGAACCCCACAAGCCAGGGGCGCTCCTTGGGGGGGGGGGGGCTGCAGGCTTGTGGCCGGGTGGTGGCCCCTCTCCAGTTGATTCTTCCGCCAATATTTTTTATTAATTCCAAAAACGTTCTCCGCAAATATTTAGGCCAATCCAAGAACTTATATTTCTGCACAAAAATAATACCAAGACAATTCTGCTGAAAACAACGTTAGTCCGAGTTAGTTCCATTCAAATCATGCAAACTAGAGTCCAAAACAAGGACAAAAGAGTTTGGAAAAGTAGATATGTTGGAGACGTATCAACTCCCCCAAGCTTGAACCTTTGCTTGTCCTCAAGCAATTCAGTTGATAAATTAAAAGTGATAAATAAAAACTTCTACAAGATCGGTTTGATCTTGTTGTTGTAAATATGTCTAACTTATGTTCAGATTTTCAGCTCAGATTATAGACTAACCATATTCACAATAATATTTAGGTCTCATATCTACTTATATCAATGGCATAATCAACTAGAGAGCAATAATAATAAGTCTCAGGTGAAAACCATTTTATCAAAACAATCATAATACAATATGATAAACTGGTATCTCGTTAGCCCTTTGTGAGACCGCAAAACATAAATGAGAGCACGTCCGAGGAACAAGGAATGACTAGACATTGTAATTCATGGTAAAAGAGATCGAGTCATACTCATACTGAATATCAATTAATAACAAAGCATACAAATGACAGACGTGCTCTCTAACTGGTGCCTTTTTATAAGAAGAGGATGACTCAACAGTAAAGTAAAATAAATAGGCCCTTCGCAGAGGGGAGCATTGATTTACAAAGGTGCCAGAGGTCGAGCTTTTAAAACAAGGACAAAACAAAATTTTGGGCGGTATGCTTTCATTATCAACATAACAACTAAAATATCTCAATATCTTCCATGCTATATACATTATAGGCGGTACCCAAACAGAATAGTAAAGTTTTGCTCCCCCTCCACCAATCGATCACACTCCACGGCGGGACGAATCCACGGGTACCGTCCATACAAACAACAATCCCGAGGGAGTTTTGTTTCATTATATTTGATTTGACTTTTGAGCATGGAACTGGGCATCCCGCTTACCATCCACTTTCTCATGAATGGTAGTGAATCAATGCATATCTGGAGAATAACCCACCTAGCATGGAAGATACTGACAACCCGTAGTCACTACATGAGCGATTCGGGCATACAAAATAGAATATGTATTTAAAGGTTTAGAGTATGGCACATGCAAATTTACTTGGGACGACACGTAAATGCCGCATATAGGTAGGCATGGTGGACTCATGTAGAACAACTTTGGGTTTATGAAAATGGATGCACAGGCAATATTCCCGCTTAGTATAAGTGGAGGCTAGCAAGAGACTGGGAAGCGACCAGCTAGAGAGCGACAATAGTGCTTTTGAGATTAACCAACATTGAATGCAAGCATGAGTAGGGCATAAATAACCATGAACATAAACATCATGAAGGCTATGTTGGTTTTGTTTCAACTACATGCGTGAACATGTGCCAAGTCAAGCCACTCGAATCATTCGGAGGAGGATACCATTCTATCATACTACATCACAACCATTTTAATATGCATGTTGGCACTCAAGAGAAGCCATTATTTGCTCGTAGCTAATTAAGCATGGCATAAGTAACTATAATCTCTAATTGTCATTGCAAACATGTTCAATCCATGACAAGCTGAATCCAGAACGATGAGCTAATCATATTTACAAAAACAAAATAGGTCGAGTTCATACCAACTTTTCTCCATCTCCGTCACTTCATCATATATCGTCATTATTGCCTTTCAGTTGCACAACCAAACGGTGTGAAAAATAATAATAAGAGTGCATGGGCATTGGACTAAGCTGGAATCTACAAGCGATAACTTCAAGGAGAAAACAAGGTATTATGGACTCTCTAATAGATAAACGATAATGAATATGAGAGCCACTCATCATGTCATCCTGGTCTTCTCCTTACGACCCAAAGAAGATAGAAAAACTATTTACACGTGAAAGCCCCCAACAAGCAAAAGAAGAACGAAAATTATTTTTGGGTTTTCTTTTAAAACTACCACTTAAACAAACTAGAAGGTAAAGATGGAACTAAAATTTTTTGGATTTTCTCAAGGTTAATGAAACACACAAGAAGAAAACAAAAGGAAGAAATAAACTACCATGGATGGTACAAGGAAAAAGTATGAACACCGATAACTCGAATGAGTGTGTGAACATGAATGTAATGCCGGTGAGAAATACGTACTCCCCCAAGCTTAGGATTTTGGCCTAAGTTGGTCTAAGGCCATGGCTGGAAATAACCCTCTCCTGGATACTCCGTAGGATACTGAGGGTTCCATTGGTTTGCGAGCTCCTGCAGCTCCCATGAATAACTGGAACCTGATACGGATCGAGAGCTGGTGCAGGCTCAGGTGCTGGGGGTTGCGACACGCCCCAATATTTGTAAATGTCCTCGGGCATAATAGTGTACCTGCCTGAATGGATATCGAACAAAGAAGAAGCAGGCAAAGTAATAATCTCACAAGTACTAAATACTAAGTTATAAAGGAGCCTCTTATTATTGTCTTCTTAATAAAATCATGTGCTACCATCCTATCATAATCTAGATATCTTATAGGAAGTAGCATTTCCTCTTCCTCGTCAAGCCCAATAGGTATCAAAGTGTTTAGCTAAACGAGATGCACAGATACCTCCAAATATAGGGCCCTTCGAACGATTTAAGTTCAATCGTTGGGCCACTATGGCTCTTAGACTAAAAGTTCTATCAGCAAATAAAGCGTGGCGCAAAATAGTGAGGTCGGGAGCACTGAGACTTCCACTCTCGCCGCGACCAACTAAACATCTCCATGCAAATAATGCATAATAACGTAGAGCAGGAAAGTGTACGCTGGCTGCTCTTGCCTTTGACACCCCTCTCTCTTCCCCTACAGTGATTGCGGAAATAAAATCCTCCATGTAATTAGGACGTAGTTCACTCATGCTGTCCTCAAAAGGTATTTTGCAAACATTGCAAAAATCGTAAAGTGACATTTCCTTAGCCACATCATATAAATGAAATTTCTACCATGGGAGGATTCTTCCTAGGATAAACGTGAAAATTTTGCACGAAAGTATTACTAAGTAGGAGATACTGGTCACACTTATCGTTGAGGAAATAGGTGACGCTTGCATTTTCTGCTAGATAGTAGAAATCTTCATAAATTCCGGTCGCCCTTAAGAATGCCTCACTTGGCCATTCACATGGTCGAACTTCCGCGATGCGAGCAATATTGTATCTAGGCTTCTCATTTTCATTTTCTTTAGAACCCTGGCTTGAAGAGCCTCTCAACAATCTCCTCATCTTTTCTTTATCTGGAAAATAAATCTGAAATTTTTAGTGACTCTACATAAAAATGAACAAAACTCACTCGAAACTTATAGCTACTACTCCCACAAGTACCTAGAAGCTATATCATGCATCAAAACTACTTGGGAACCTACAAATTTGACATTCAAGCTCAAGAACAAGGTCACCACATCAGCAAGATTTTGAAATATATAAAGCACTAGAACAAAAACTAATTAGACCATTGGAGGAGTTACGTACCGATGAACATGTTGGGGAACGTAGCATAAATTCAAAATTTTCCTACGCTTATTCAGATCTTCCTATGGAGAGACCAGCAACGAGAGAGGGGTAAGAGCATCTTCGTACCTTTGAAGATCGCTAAGCGGAAGCGTTGCTAGAACGCGGTTGATGGAGTCGTACTCGCAGCGATTCCGATCTAGTGCCGAACAACGGCACCTCCGCGTTCAACACACGTGCAGCCCGGTGACGTCTCCCGCAGCTTGATCCAGCAAGGAGGAGGGAGAGGTTGGGGAAGAAGACCAGCAACACGACGGCGTGGTGTTGGTGGAGAGACGAGGTCTCCCGGCAGGGCTTCGCCAAGCGCCGGCAGAGAGGAGGAGGAAGAAGTGCAGGGCTGCGCCGAGAGAGAGATTAAACCGTGTCTCAAACAGCCCCGAACCTCATCTATATATAGGGGGAGAGGGAGGGGGCGCAGCCCTTAGGGTTCCCACCCCTAAGGGGTGCGGAAGCCCTTAGATGGGAGAGGGGTGGCGGCCAGGGCAAGGGGGAGGGGTGGCGCACCCCTCTGGTGGGCCTAAGGCCCACCTAAATTAGGGTTCCCCCTCTCCCCTTTTTCCTGGTGCTCATGGGCTGGGTGGGGGGCGCACCAGCCCACTTAGGGGCTGGTTACCTTCCCCACTTAGCCCATCTTACCTCTTGGGGTCGCAGCCCCCCTTCGGTGGTCCCCCAGGACCACCTCCGGTGGTCCTGGTGGTCCCGGTACGTTACCGGTGATGCCCGAAACACTTCCGGTGTCCGAAACCATCCGTCCTATATATCAATCTTTACCTCCGGACCATTCCGGAGCTCCTCGTGACGTCCGGGATCTCATCCGGGACTCCAAACAACTTTCGGTAATCTCGTATAACAATTCCCTATAACCCTAGCGTCATCGAACCTTAAGTGTGTAGACCCTACGGGTTCGGGAGACAGGCAGACATGACCGAGACACCTCTCTGGTCAATAACCATCAGCGGGGTCTGGATACCCATGGTGGCTCCCACTAGCTCCACGATGATCTCATCGGATGAACCACGATGTCAAGGATTCAATCAATCCCGTATACGATTCCCTTTGTCTGTCGGTATAGAACTTGCCCGAGATTCGATCGTCGGTATACCTATACCTTGTTCAATCTCGTTACCGGTAAGTCTCTTTACTCGTTCCGTAGCACGTCATCGTGTGACTAACTCCTTAGTCACATTGAGCTCATGATGATGTTCTACCGAGTGGGCCCAGAGATACCTCTCCGTCACACGGAGTGACAAATCCCGATCTCGATTCGTGCCAACCCAACAGACACTTTCGGAGGTACCCGTAGTGAACCTTTATAGTCACCCAGTTACGTTGTGACGTTTGATACACCCAAAGCACTCCTACGGTATCCGGGAGTTGCACAATCTCACGGTCGAAGGAAAAGATACTTGACATTAGAAAAGCATTAGCATACGAACAATACGATCTAGTGCTAGGCTTAGGATTGGGTCTTGTCCACCACATCATTCTCCCAATGATGTGATCCCGTTATCAATGACATCCAATGTCCATGATCAGGAAACCATGATCATCTATTGACTAACGAGCTAGCTAACTAGAGGCTTGCTAGGGACACATTGTGATCTATTCATTCACACATGTATTATTGTTTCCTGTTAATACAATTATAGCATGAACGATAGACGATTATCATGAACAAGGAAATATGATAATAACCATTTTATTATTGCCTCTAGGGCATATTTCCAACAGTCTCCCACTTGCACTAGAGACAATAATCTAGTTACATTGTGATGTATCGAACACCCATAGCATTATGGTGCTGATCATGTTTTGCTCGTGGAAGAGGTTTAGTCAACGGGTCTGCAATATTCAGATCCGTGTGTACTTTACAAATATCTATCACTCCAGTTTGGACATGGTCCTGGATGGAGTTGTAGCGGCGCTTGATGTGCTTCGTCTTCCGGTGAAACCTGGGCTCCTTGGCTATGGCAATGGCTCCAGTGTTATCACAGAAGAGTGTCATAGGACCCGACGCGCTTGGAACCACTCCAAGGTCGGTGATGAGCTCCTTCATCCAAATTCCTTCATGAGCCGCTTCTGAAGCAGCTATGTACTCCGCTTCACATGTAGATGCAGCCACGACTTCTTGCTTGCTGCTGCACCAGCTCACTGCCCCACCATTCAACACATATACGTATCCGGTCTGTGACTTAGAGTCATCCGGATCTGTGTCGAAGCTAGCGTCGACGTAACCCTTTACGACGAGCTCTTCGTCACCTCCATAAACGAGAAACATTTCCTTAGTCCTTTTCAGGTACTTAAGGATATTCTTGACCGCTGTCCAGTGTTCTGCACCGGGATTACTTTGGTACCTCCCTACCAAGCTTATCACAAGGTTTATATCAGGTCTGGTACACAGCATGGCATACATTAGAGAGCCCACGGCTGAAGCATAGGGGACAGAACTCATCTTCTCTCTATCTGCTGCCGTGGTCGGCGACTGAGTCTTACTCAATCTCATACCTTGCAAAACTGGCAAGAACCCTTTCTTTGAGTTTTCCATATTGAATTTCTTCAGTATCTTGTCAAGGTATGTACTTTGCGAAAGACCTATGAGGCGTCTCGATCTATCTCTATAGATCTTGATGCCTAATATGTATGCAGCTTCTCCAAGGTCCTTCATTGAAAAACTCTTGTTCAAATAGGCCTTTATGCTCTCCAACATCTCTATATCATTCCCCATCAACAATATGTCATCCACATATAGTACGAGGAAAGCTACAGAGCTCCCACTCACTTTCTTGTACATACAGGCTTCTCCGTAAACCTGTATGAACCCAAACGCCTTAATCACCTCATTAAAGCGAATGTTCCAACTCCGAGATGCTTGCACCAGCCCATAGATGGAGCGCTGGAGCTTGCATACTTTGTTAGCACCTTTAGGATCGACAAAACCTTCTGGTTGCATCATATACAACTCTTCCTTAAGATTCCCGTTAAGGAACGCTGTTTTGACGTCCATTTGCCAAATTTCATAATCATAAAAGGCGGCAATTGCTAACATGATTCGGACTGATTTCAGCTTCGCTACGGGAGAGAAAGTCTCTTCGTAGTCAACTCCTTGAATTTGTCGAAAACCCTTTGCGACAAGTCGAGCTTTGTAAACGGTTACATTACCGTTTGCATCAGTCTTCTTCTTGAAGATCCATTTATTTTCTATGGCTTGCCGTTCATCGGGCAAGTCCACCAAAGTCCATACTTTGTTCTCATACATGGATCCTATCTCGGATTTCATGGCCTCAAGCCATTTGTTGGAATCCGGGCCCGCCATCGCTTCTTCATAGTTCGAAGGTTCACCGTTGTCTAACAACATGATTTCCATCACAGGGTTGCCGTACCACTCTGGTGCGGAGCGTACCCTTGTGGACCTTCGTGGTTCAGTAGTAACTTGATCCGAAGCTTCATGATCATCATCATTAACTTCCTCTTCAGTTGGTGTAGGCACCACAGGAACAACTTCTTGCGTTGCGCTACTTTCCTGTTCGAGAGGGGGTGTAATTACCTCATCAAGTTCTACCTTCCTCCCACTTACTTCTTTCGAGAGAAACTCTTTCTCTAGAAAGGATCCGTTCTTGGCAACAAAGGTTTTACCTTCGGATCTAAGATAGAAGGTATACCCAATAGTTTCCTTAGGGTATCCTATGAATACGCATTTCTCCGCTTTGGGTTCGAGCTTTTCTGGTTGAAGTTTCTTCACATAAGCATCGCAGCCCCAAACTTTAAGAAACGACAACTTAGGTTTCTTGCTAAACCATAGTTCATACGGTGTCGTCTCAACGGATTTAGACGGTGCCCTATTTAAAGTGAATGCTGTAGTTTCTAATGCGTATCCCCAAAATGATAGCGGTAAGTCGGTGAGAGACATCATAGATCGTACCATATCTAATAAAGTGCGATTACGACGTTCAGACACTCCGTTGCGCTGCGGTGTGCCAGGCGGTGTTAGTTGTGAAACGATTCCATACTTCCTTAGGTGTGTGCCAAACTCGTGACTCAAATATTCTCCTCCACGATCAGATCGTAGACATTTTATTTTCCTGTCACGTTGATTCTCAACCTCACTCTGAAATTCCTTGAACTTTTCAAACGTCTCAGATTTGTGCTTCATCAAGTAGATATACCCATACCTACTCAAATCGTCGGTGAGAGTGAGAACATAACGATAACCACCGCGAGCTTCAACGTTCATTGGACCACACACATCAGTATGTATTATTTCCAATAAGTCGGAGGCTCTCTCCATTATTCCTGAGAATGGAGTCTTAGTCATCTTGCCCATGAGGCACGGTTCGCATGTGTCAAATGATTCAAAGTCAAGAGACTCTAGCAGTCCATCAGTATGGAGCTTCTTCATGCGCTTAACGCCGATATGACCAAGGCGGCAGTGCCA
Organism: Hordeum vulgare subsp. vulgare; assembly: GCF_904849725.1. Lineage (NCBI taxonomy): Eukaryota > Viridiplantae > Streptophyta > Magnoliopsida > Poales > Poaceae > Hordeum > Hordeum vulgare. The sequence continues at coordinate 457,990,536 of NC_058522.1, forward strand.
CAAGTATGTGGGACTATCATTATCAACTTTGCATCTTTTGGTACTCACACTATGAATATGTGTAACATCACGATCGAGATTCATCAAGAATAAACCATTCACCAGCGGAGCATGACCATAAAACATATCACTCATATAAATAGAACAACCATTATTCTCTGACTTAAATGAGTAGCCGTCTCGCATTAAGCAAGACCCTGATACAATGTTCATGCTTAAAGCTGGTACTAAATAACAATTATTAAGGTTTAAAACTAATCCCGACGGTAGATGTAGAGGTAGCGTGCCGACAGCGATCACATCGACCTTTGAACCATTCCCGACGCACATCGTCACCTCGTCCTTGGCCAGTCTCCGCTTATTCCGCAGTTCCTGCTTTGAGTTGCAAATGTGAGCAACAGCACCGGTATCAAATACCCAGGAGCTACTACGAGCGCTGGTAAGGTACACATCAATAACATGTATATCATATATACCTTTAACGTTGCCGGCCTTCTTGTCCGCTAAGCATTTGGGGCAGTTCCGCTTCCAGTGACCTTTTCCCTTGCAGTAGAAGCACTCAGTCTCAGGCTTGGGTCCGTTCTTTTTCTTCTTCCCGACATCTGGCTTACCGGGCGCGGCAACAGCTTTGCCGTCTTTCTTGAAGTTCTTTTTACCCCTGCCTTTCTTGAAACTAGTGGTCTTGTTGACCATCAACACTTGATGCTCCTTCTTGATTTCTACTTGTGCAGACTTGAGCATCGAGTACAACTCGGGAATGGTTTTCTCCATCCCTTGCATGTTGTAGTTAAGCACAAAGCCTTTGTAGCTTGGTGGGAGAGACTGGAGGACTCTGTCAATGATAGCATCATCCGGAAGTTCGACTCCAAGTGAAGTCAGACGACCGTGTAACCCAGACATTTTGAGTATGTGCTCACTGACAGAACTGTTCTCCTCCATCTTACAACTGAAGAACTTGTCGGAGACTTCATATCTCTCGACACGGGCATGAGCTTGAAAAACTAGCTTCAGCTCTTGGAACATCTCATATGCCCCGTGTTGCTCAAAACGTCTTTGGAGCCCCGTTTCTAAACTGTATAACATGCCACACCTGACTAGAGAGTAGTCATCACTCCGCGCTTGCCAGACGTTTAGAACGTCCTGCGCTGCTGTGGGAGCGGGAGGGTCACCTAGCGGCGCATTAAGGACATAAGACTTTTTACTTGCTTCAAGGATGAGCTTCAGGTTGCGAACCCAGTCCGCATAGTTGCTACCATCATCTTTCAGCTTGTTTTTCTCTAGGAATGCGTTGAAGTTGAGGTTGACGTTGGACATCTACAATATTTATAAAGACAACTTTTAGACTAAGTTCATGACAATTAAGTTCATTTAATCAAATTAAGTATGAACTCCCACTTAAATCGACATCCCTCTAGTCATCTAAGTGTTACATGATCCATGTTGACTAACCCGTGTCCGATCATCACGTGAGACGGACTAGTCACCATGGTGAGCAACTTCATGCTGATCGTATTCAACCATACGACTCATGTTCGACATTTTGGTCTCTTGTATTCGAGGTCATGTTTGTACATGCTAAGCTCGTCGAGTCAACCTAAGTGTTTCGCGTGTGTAAATCTGGCTTACACCCGTTGTATGCGAACGTTAGAATCTATCACACCCGATCATCACGTGGTGCTTCGAGACAACGAACCTTCGCAACGGTGCACACTTAGGGGAATACGTTCTCGAAATTTTAGGAGGGATCATCTTATTATGCTACCGTCGTTTTAAGCAACAAGATGTAAAACATGATAAACATCACAATGCAATCATATAGTGACATGATATGGCCATTATCATCTTTGCTCATTCGATCTCCATCTTCAGGCATCGCATGATCATCATCGTCACCGGCGTGACACCATGATCTCCATCATCATGATCTCCATCATCGTGTCTCCGTGAAGTCGTCACGCCAACTACTACTATCACTACTACTATGGCTAACCGTTAGCAATGAAGTAAAAGTAGCAAGCACATGGCGTTGCATCTCATACAATAAATTAAGACAACTCCTATGGCTCCTGCCGGTTGTCATACTCATCGACATGCAAGTCGTGAAACCTATTACAATAACATGATCATCTCATACATCATACATGCAACATCACAACTTTGGCCATATCACATCACATGTCAAACCCTGCAAAAACAAGTTAGACGTCCTCTAATTGTTGTTGCAAGTTTTACGTGGCTGATTTGGGTTTCTAGCAAGAACGCCTTCTTACCTACGTGACAGCCACAACGATGATATGCCAAAGCTATTTACCCTTCATAAGGACCCTTTTCGTCAAATCCAATCCGACTAGAGTAGGAGAGACAGACACCCGCTAGCCACCTTTATGCACGATGTGCATGTCTGTCGGTGGAACCAGTCTCACGTAAGCGTACGTGTAAGGTCGGTCCGGGCCGCTTCATCCCACAATACCACCGGAAAAGAATAAGACTAGTAACGGCAAGCAAATTGACAAACCATCGCCCACAACTTTTGTGTTCTACTCGTGCATAGAATCTACGCATAGAAAACCTGGCTCGGATGCCACTGTTGGGGAACGTAGCATAAATTCAAAATTTTCCTACGCTTATTCAGATCTTCCTATGGAGAGACCAGCAACGAGAGAGGGGTAGGAGCATCTTCGTACCTTTGAAGATCGCTAAGCGGAAGCGTTGCTAGAACGCGGTTGATGGAGTCGTACTCGCAGCGATTCCGATCTAGTGCCGAACAACGGCACCTCCGCGTTCAAGACACGTGCAGCCCGGTGACGTCTCCCGCAGCTTGATCCAGCAAGGAGGAGGGAGAGGTTGGGGAAGAAGACCAGAAACACGACGGCGTGGTGTTGGTGGAGAGACGAGGTCTCCCGGCAGGGCTTCGCCAAGCGCCGGCAGAGAGGAGGAGGAAGAAGTGCAGGGCTGCGCCGAGAGAGAGATTAAACCGTGTCTCAAACAGCCCCGAACCTCATCTATATATAGGGGGAGAGGGAGGGGGCGCAGCCCTTAGGGTTCCCATCCCTAAGGGGTGCGGCAGCCCTTAGATGGGAGAGGGGTGGCGGCCAGGGCAAGGGGGAGGGGTGGCGCACCCCTCTGGTGGGCCTAAGGCCCACCTAAATTAGGGTTCCCCCCTCTCCCCTTTTTCCTGGTGCTCATGGGCTGGGTGGGGGGCGCACCAGCCCACTTAGGGGCTGGTTCCCTTCCCCACTTAGCCCATCTTACCTCTTGGGGTCGCAGCCCCCCTTCGGTGGTCCCCCGGGACCACCTCCGGTGGTCCTGGTGGTCCCGGTACGTTACCGGTGATGCCCGAAACACTTCCGGTGTCCGAAACCATCCGTCCTATATATCAATCTTTACCTCCGGACCATTCCGGAGCTCCTCGTGACGTCCGGGATCTCATCCGGGACTCCGAACAACTTTCGGTAATCTCGTATAACAATTTCCTATAACCCTAGCGTCATCGAACCTTAAGTGTGTAGACCCTACGGGTTCGGGAGACAGGCAGACATGACCGAGACACCTCTCTGGTCAATAACCATCAGCGGGGTCTGGATACCCATGGTGGCTCCCACTAGCTCCACGATGATCTCATCGGATGAACCACGATGTCAAGGATTCAATCAATCCCGTATACGATTCCCTTTGTCTGTCGGTATAGAACTTGCCCGAGATTCGATCGTCGGTATACCTATGCCTTGTTCAATCTCGTTACCGGTAAGTCTCTTTACTCGTTCCGTAGCATGTCATCGTGTGACTAACTCCTTAGTCACATTGAGCTCATGATGATGTTCTACCGAGTGGGCCCAGAGATACCTCTCCGTCACACGGAGTGACAAATCCCGATCTCGATTCGTGCCAACCCAACAGACACTTTCGGAGGTACCCGTAGTGAACCTTTATAGTCACCCACTTACGTTGTGACGTTTGATACACCCAAAGCACTCCTACGGTATCCGGGAGTTGCACAATCTCACGGTCGAAGGAAAAGATACTTGACATTAGAAAAGCATTAGCATACGAACAATACGATCTAGTGCTAGGCTTAGGATTGGGTCTTGTCCACCACATCATTCTCCCAATGATGTGATCCCGTTATCAATGACATCCAATGTCCATGATCAGGAAACCATGATCATCTATTGACTAACGAGCTAGCTAACTAGAGGCTTGCTAGGGATACATTGTGATCTATTCATTCACACATGTATTACTGTTTCCTGTTAATACAATTATAGCATGAACGATAGACGATTATTATGAACAAGGAAATATGATAATAACCATTTTATTATTTCCTCTAGGGCATATTTCCAACAAAACAATCCCCTAAAATAGTTTTGTAAATAGAGCTTTGAGCAAGGAGATCGAAAATGGCAGCAAGATGAGCTAAAACACGGGTTTAAGCAATGGTGGGATTTTTTCTCGAGGAATAAGGAGTGGATGGGTATTGGAATAAGTGAAGGGGCCCCACATGGGACCCACAAGCCAGGGGGCGCGCCCAGGGGGTGGCTGCACCCTACACGCTTGTGGCCCACTGGTGCAGTCCCCCGATGTATTCTTAGTGCCAAAAATTCTTAAATATTCCAGAAAAAATCATACTATATTTTCAGGGCGTTCTGAGAACTTTTATTTTTAGGTCATTTTTCTATTGCACGGATAAAACGGAAAAACAGAGAAATAATAGCATTTTTACTAGATTTAAACTAAGGAAAAAAATAAGGGTTGGGTACAAAAGGTTGTGCTTTCTAAATTCATCCATCTCATGCCCGTAAAAAAGAATCCATCAATAAGGTTGATCAAGTCTTATTGACAAACTTTTTTCGAATGACATGGAATTAGAGAACTTTCGAATAACACTAGGTTACCTCAGTGGTGATATGCATGTCCCCAACAATAAGTATAACATATTTCTTTTTGACAGTAGGGAGAGGAAATTCAAAGTCTCCAATAGTAAACGTTGGAATTTTTCCAGTGGAGTTGATACCATGAACTTGAGGTTGTTTTTTCGGAAAGTGTACCGTATGCTAATTACCTTTAACATGAAAGGTGACATTGCCTTTGTTGCAGTCAATAACAGCCCCTGCAGTATTCAAAAAGGGTCTACCAAGAATGATCGACAAACCATCGTCCTGAGGAATATCAAGAATAACAAAGTCCGTTAGGATAGTAACGTTTGCAACCACAACTGGCATATCCTCACAAATACAGATGGGTAAAGCAGTTGATCTATAAGCCATTTGCAGAGAGATTTCAGTAGGTGTCAACTTATTCAAATCAAGTCTACGATATAAAGAGAACGACATAACACTAACACCAGTTGTGAGGTCACAGAAAGCAGTTTTAACATAATTTCCTTCAATAGAGTATGGTATAGTAGGTACTCCGGGATCTCCTAGTTTCTTTGGTATTCCACCCTTAAAAGTACAATTAGCAAGCATGGTGAAAATCTCAGCTTCAGGTATCTTTCTTTTATTGGTAACAATATCTTTCATGTACTTATCATAAGGAGGCATTTTTAGAATATCAGTTAAGCGCATATGTAAGAGGACATGTCTCAACATTTCAGCAAAGCACTCAAAATCTTAATCATCCTTTTTCTTGGATCGTTTAGGAGGAAAGGGCATGGGTTTCTGAACCCATGGTTCTCTTTCTCTACTGTGATTCCTAGCAACAAAATCTCTTTTAACGTATCTCTTATTCCTAGGTTGTGGGTTATCAAGATCGATAGGAGGTTCAATCTCCACCTCATTGTCATTACTAGGTTGAGCATCGACATGAACATCATCATTAATATTATCACTAGGTTCATGTTCATTACCAGATTGTGTCTCAACATCAGAAATAGAGATATCATTTGGGTTTTCATTTGACTCTATAACTGGTTCACTAGTAGCATGCAAAGTCCTATCGTCATTCTTTTTCTTTTTATTAAAAGGACCAGGTACGTCAATATTAACTCTGTGAGAATCTTGCTCAACTCTCTTAAGATGGCCCTCAGGATACAAAGGTTCCTAAGTCATTCTATCACCTCTAGTCACAACTCTAACAAAATGATCACTGTTCTTTGTAATCATCTCATTTAGCAAATCATTTTTTCGCCTTAAGTACATGTTCTACTTGAGTAGTTACCGTGGAAGCATGTTTATTAATAAGCCTAAGATCATTGATAGATCTACTCATATAATCACCCAAGCGATCAAGCATGTAAGCATTATGCTTCAATTGTCTACTAACATAAGCATTGAAATTTTCTTTTTTAACAACAAAGTTATCAAATTCATCCAAGCATTGGCTAGCAGACTTATTATAAGCAATGTCACCTTCATCCAATCTACGAAGAGAATTTACCTCTACTACATGTGTCGGGTTATCATGACCATGTATTTCTTGAGTGGGTGGTAGATTCTTAACATCTTCAGCTTTAATACATTTTTCTTTCATAGATTTCTTTGCCTCTCGCATATCTTCGAGACTGAGGAATAGGATAGTCCAATCATTATCATTGCTCAATCATTATCCCACATTATCATTCTCCCTCTTTAAGTAAATCTTGTAAAATAAAAGAGAAAATGCATAATTATTGTACCATAATGTGTATTAACAACCCATAATGCAATAAATATAGATATAAAAGCATGATGCAAAATGGACGTATCAACCTCCCCAAGCTTAGACCTCGCTAGTCCTCATGCGAAAGCCAAGATCAATAAATATGCCCACATGTTTAGAGATAGAGGTGTCGATAAAATAAAATACAGACATGAAGGCATCATGGTTATCTTTAGAACATCAACACATATTGACATATAATATCTTATGCTAGAGTAAGAATTCATTCACAAGGTAAAATATGAATCAAGAACTCTATTGAGAACTAACAAACTATGATTTCAGTCATTGGAGCAATTCCAATTTATCGCAACGTAGGAAAGAGTCAATATAAGAGCTTATAAGGCAAATACACATACTCAATCATCTTATGGTGTTTCATAATTGCTAACACTCCCGCGGTACCTATGAGGTCAAGCTTCAATCGGACACATAGAAAAGATAGGGGCTTATAGTTTTGCCTCCCAACTATTTACCTCAAGGATAATGTCAACAATAATAACTCATGATCACCCACATCGGAGTGGTTATATTTGTCTAGATCATTCCCCAACACATGACGCTTGCCAAAAGATAAAGGCGAAATAAAGGAAATGGTGAAGATCACCATGACTCTTACATAAAGGTAAGTATTAGAAAAGTAAAGGTAACAGATAAGCCCTTTTGCAGAGGGAAGCAGAGGTTGTCATGCGCTTTTATAGTTGGATGTGCAATCCCTTAATGCAAAAGAACGTCACTTTATATTGCCCCTTGTGATAAAGACCTTTATTACGCAGTCTGTCGCTTTTATTTCTTCTATATCACAAGTTTGTATTAAGTTTATTTTCCTCGCACTAATAAACCAGACATATTTAAAGAGCATTTTTTATTGCTTGCACCGATGACGACTTACTTGAAGGATCTTACTCAATCCACAGGTAGGTATGGTGGACTCTCAAGGAAAAACTGGGTTAAAGGTTTTTGGATGCTCAAGTAGTATCTCTACTTGGTGCTGGAGTTTCTGGCTAATATGAGGTGGAAGCAAGCTACACATGTTGAAGGATCTACAACCATATAACTTATGTTTTGAAATAAGCAAACATAACTCATTATGTTGTCTTCCTTGTCCAACATCAACCTTTTGGCATATGATATTTTAATGAGTTCTCACAACCACGAAAGATGTCTAAGATGATATATTTATATGTGAACCTCTCATTCTTTATTACTTCCTCATAATTGCAACAATGATCAACAACTTTGTTTGTCTACTCACAACAAATTTCAATCGACTTACTTTTTATATGTGAAGTCATCACCCCTTGTAGGATCATTATGCATGTTCTATTGCTTTTATTCTATACTTATTTCTATTTCTTTTTCTCAAGATCATAACAATCAAGCAAAGCCTCGACTCAAAACTACTCTTTATTTTATAATTCTCGGACATGCTTACATAGGGGGAACAAAAAAAAATCAAAACTAGATCACACTAAAACTTTATTCTACTAGATCAAGATAAAACTAAAAGGATCGAACGAAGAAAAACAAAAAAGTAAAAAGGTGTGATGGTGATACGATACCGGGGCACCTCCCCCAATATTGGGACAAGCCAAGGGCAGTGCCCATACCCATGTGTTCAGTTGTCTCTCTTCTGAGGTGGTGATGTTGGAGTTGTTGGTGAGGTTGAAAGTTTGTCCTCCGTCTTCCAAGGCATGGGCTCACCATCGTGAAAAGATGAACTAGTCCTCGGAATCCTCAAGCCTACAACCAAACTCATTTTCTTAAATTTGTATTCATACTCACATTTTTGGTTTTGCAGGTCATAGATCTGGGCTTGGAGGTGCTTGATTTTCTCGTAAATCTTGAAGACGTGATCCCAGAGGTTCTTGGCGTCCAACTTGTGCTTGTGGGTAAACTCCGCGATCATGAGGAGATTGGCATTAAGTCCTCGTTCCACCATTTCTTGGCACTTGAAGACTTGTTGCTCCATTGCTTCGAGCCTTGCCTCCACGCTTCTGGTCTTCTTCGCCCCCTCAACATCATGGATGTGCAACACCCCCTCATGCATCTCAATGGTTTGAGGGTGTTGCAGCACCTTCGCAAGGTAGGGGTTGATGACACTCTCAAAGAACTTGTCCTTCGCAGTAATTGAAGACGTCATGTTGATCTAAATCCGTTAGAGAAACAGCTCGAAACGAAAACAAGAGATATTGTCGAGATACGAAGGTCAAAACCTTCGGGAGATTATACAATGAATTTTTGCCGACCCGAAGGAGTATTCCACAAGAAAACGGAGTCCGAAGGGTGCACAGGGTGGTCACAAGCCTCAGGGCGCGGCGAGGGGAGTATCTCGCGCCCCTTGGCTTTGTCGCCTCATCGTGCATGCTTCAGACTCCTTTAAATTTTCCTATTTTTTTAAATATTCCAAAATTGGTAAAAATTTCCATTGAAAATGTTTTGGAGTCGGTTTGCTTACCGTAGCACATACCTATTCCTTTTCGAGGTGCCAGACGTTCTGATAGGTCTCCCTAATGTACTCTTTCGGAGTTATGGCATTGATAATATTAGTTTCAACATTTATGGGAGTACCTGAGATATGATGTTTGATTCTTTGCCCATTTACCACCTCCGGATTTGTGCCATCGGCATTGTTGACCTTGATGGCACCGGAACGATATACTTCCTCAATAATGTAAGGACCTTCCTATTTAGATAGAAGTTTTCCTGCAAAAAATCTTAATCGAGAGTTGTATAGAAAGACATGATCACCTACATTGAATTCACGCTTTTGTATCCTTCTATCATGCCATCTCTTAACCTTTTATTTAAACAACTTGCCATTCTCATAGGCCTGGGTTCTCCATTCATCAAGTGAGATAATATCAAATAACCTCTTTTCAGCGCCAAGTTTGAAATCATAGTTAAGTTCTTTAATTGACCAATAAGCTTTATGTTCTAGCTCTAGAGGTAAGGTACATGCTTTACCATACACCATTTTAAAAGGAGACATACCCATAGGGTTTTCATAAGCAGTTCTATAAGCCCATAATGTAAGATGAACTTAATTTCCCAATTGCCCAATTCTACTTTCCCACTAGACTGAGGATGATAAGGATATGCAACTCTATGATTAACATCATACCTACCAAACAATTTATAGAAAACACCATGAATAAAGTGTGAACCACCATCAGTCATTAAATATCTAGGGACTCCAAATCTAGGGAAAATAACTTCTTTTAGCATTTTAATAGAAGTGTTATGATCAACACTACTAGTTGGAATAACTTCTACCCAATTAGTAACATAATCAACAGCAACTAGAATATGAGTATACCCATTGGATTTTGGAAAAGGTCCCATATAATCAAAACCCCAAACATCAAATGGTTCAATAACTAGAGAGTAAGTCATAGGCATTTCCTATCACCTACTAATATTACCAATTCTTTGACATTCATCACAAGACAAGACAAACTTACGACATCCTTGAAGAGAGTAGGCCACTAAAAATCAGATGGTAATACCTTGTGTGCAGTTCTATCTCGAGCGTGGTATCCTCCGTAGGCCTAGGAGTGACACTTGTGAAGGATCTGTCCCTGTTCATGCTCAGGTACACAACGTCTAATAATACCATCTACTCCTTCTTTATAAAGGTGTGGATCGTCCCAAAAGTAAAGTCTTAAATCATAGAAGAACTTTTTCTTTTGTTGGTATGTGAAACTATGCGGTATAAATTTAGCAACGATGTAATTAGCCTAATCAGCATACCAAGGAGCATTGCGTGAAGCACTTATGACAGCTAATTGTTCATCAGGAAAGCTATCATCAATAGGTAGTGGGTCATCAAGAACATTTCTAATCTAGACAAGTTATGTGCTACACGGTTATCAACACCCTTTCTATCAATAATATGCAAATCAAATTCTTGTAGCAGAAGGAACCATCTAATAAGTCTAGGTTTAGCATCTTTATTTTCCATAAGGTACTTAATAACAGCGTGATTAGTGTGAACAGTTAAATTGGAATCAACAATATAAGGTCTAAACTTACCGCAAGCAAACACAATTGCTAAAAATTCATTTTCAGTGGTAGCGTAGTTTATTTGAGCACTGTCTAGAGTTTTACTAGTGTAATGGATGACATATAATATCTTATCAACTCTTTGTCCTAGAATAACACCAAGAGCATAATCACTAGCATTACATGTAATTTCAAAGGGTAGGTTCCAATCAGGTGGTTGAACAACATGTGTAGTGATCAAGGATCTCTTAACAATTTCAAATGCTTCTACACAATCATTGATGACGAGTTGATGGATATACTTCTCGCCCCTCATTGGTTACCCCAAGTGGAAGGTGGAGATGTAGTCAACAGCAGATTTCCCTTATAGGGGACTGTAAGGTTTATCGAACCAGAAGGACTTCGAGGATCAACAAGTAGGTGTTCGCTGCTCTGGCGCTAGGAGAAGACGTGGACATGCACACACACCAAATAACTTTGCTCCCAACGAGTACACAAAGGTTTTCAATCTCTCCGGCTTTGTAGTTTGCAAAGGATAAAAAAACAAGCGGGAATAGTGATAGTGATTTCAATGGAAAAGTAAATAAAATGGTAAACGATGGAGGTGTAAGCAATGGTGGTGATATGGACCTAAGTCACATGATGTTCACCGGTGATGTCTCTCTCCCAAAAGACAATAAACAACTATGCATGGGTAAACAAATTACAGGTGGGCAATTGACAGAATTATAAACACACCACAATGCTAATTATGCTACTTGAAAGTTAGAGGCTCAATATTAATGGGTAGTACGCTAAGACAAGTAGACCGTTTATTCATCAACATCTACTTACTAATCATCCACCTTGAGATATCTATCCAGAACATCTCGCACGTATTGATTTGCGAGCCCCACTCAAAGTGTAAACTCAAAGCAACAGACAACTGCATTAACGAACTTTGCGTAAGGTAAACAATCCTTGCAAGCGCGGTCAAAAGCATTGTTGTTTTCTCCCTGGTGGCAACAACACATCCCCTAGTCTCATGTTTCTGTCACTCAAGCAAGACATCAGGGGGCATGAACCCACAATCATGCATAACGCTCCCTCTTGGAGTTACAATCTACTACTCGGCCAAAGCAATAAAAAGCAACGGAGAACATGCATGAATCACTAAAGAACATAATATAAAAGGATAATCAAATATATAACTCATCACAATCTGAACATAATCTCATAATCTATCGGATCCCAGCAAATCGAGCATAGCAATACCAGGAAAATTACGTAGATGCCTTGATCATGTAGGGCAGCTCACAAGGGCTAATCATTGAAGCACAAGATTGGAGAGAAGACATCACATAGCTACTCGTCATGGACTCATGGTCCAAGGAGGACTACTCACGACACATCCAGGAAGCGTCCATGGCGGTGGAGAAGCTCCCGGAGGTCAATCCTCCCTCCGGCAGGGTGCCGGGAAGAGGTCTCCTGGTGCTCCCGATCTTGGAAGCGCAGCGGCGACAGAACGATGGAGAAATTCACGATTCTGGATATCCTGGAAGGGTTTCCGATCGGAGGGGTAAATATAGGCCGAAGGAGGGCACTAGAGGAGGTGGCCCCCACCCAGGCGACCTGTGGGCGCGGCCAGGGGCCAGGCCGCATGGAGGCCGCCTGGGCGAGCCCTGGCTCCCCCTGGCCCATCTTTGGTGCTCCGGAAGCTTCCGTCACGCTAATTTTTATATATTTTTCTCAGGATTTTTGGGGCTTTGGAAATTTGGGTAAAAGTCCCTACAAAAAAGACATCAACAGACAGAAACTGGCACTGGTGCACTGAGTTAGTAGGTTAGTCCAAATATGTGTAAAAAGGTATGAAAGTGTAGCAAAACATATAACAATATCACCCAAAAGATCATGGAACAAGCATAAATTATAGATACGTTTGGGATGTATCAATCATCATAAAAAATGAATGGAACATCCTTTTGCAAAAGATTAGTGAGAGGCTTAGAAATTTTAGAGAAGTCTTTAATAAATCTCCTATATAAACCAGCATGTCCATATTGATTTTGTGCTGACATAGAGTGGTACTAATGCCCTTAAGATCATCAAGAGTATATCCAATAGCGGCATGGTGCTTCCTCAGAGTTTTCAATAATCTCTTTTCTTCATGCTCTAAAAAGTTAGCACTAATAATAACAGGATATATCTCTTTTTCATCAAGATAAGCATACTTCAGAGTATGAGGTAATTGTTTAAGCTCAAACACGGGATCACCCTTGGGTGGAGGAGGATCCCAAGTATTTCAACAGGTAGGTTGTGTTTCACAATAGGCTGCAGATCAAAGAAAATCTTATCTATTTCATTCCTTTCATTCCTATGCATACCATTTTCATGGTCTAGCAAATATTGTTCTAAGGGATCGGTAGGAGGCACAACGATAGAAGCGATACCAATAATTTTAGCTTTACTAGGCAATTCTTTGTCATGGGGTTGTCTACGAAATTTAGAGAAATTGAACTCATGAGATGCATCCCCAAAACTTACAATAACCGTTTCTTTTTCACAATCAATCTTAGCATTAACAGTATTAAAGAAGGGTCTACCGAATATAATGGGACAAAAATCATCTTGTGGGGAACCAAGAACAAGAAAATCAATATGATACTTTATTTTCCCGCACAAGACTTCAAAATATATAACAATCCCAATTGGTGAAATAGTATCTCTATTAGCAAGCTTGATGGTAACATCAATTTCCTCCAATTCGGCTGGTGCAATATCATTCATAATTTCCTGGTATAAGGTAAAGGGAATTGCACTCACACTAGCACCCACATCACATAAGCCATGATAACAATGATCTCCTATTTTAACAGAAAGAACAAGCACACCAACAATAGGTCTATGTTTACCCTTAGTATCCGGTCTAGCAATTCTAGCGGCTTCATCACAGAAGTGAATGACATGCCCATCAATATTATTAGTCAAGAGATATTTAACCATAGCAATATTAGGTTCAACTATTTGTTCATGAGGTATAGGTGTTCTAGTAAAACTCTTACGGACCAGAGTTGAAGCTTTAGCATGTTCCTTTATCCTAACAGGAAAGGGTGGTTTCTCAATATAAGCAGTAGGAATAACTGGATCAACATTATAAATAGTAGTTTCTTCTTCAACTTTAATAGGTTCTACCACTTTAACTTCAATGGAAGGATGATATTTAAACCACTTCTCCTTGGGAAGATCAACATGAGTAGCAAAAGATTCACAAAATGAAGCTACTACCTCAGAGTCAAGTCCATATTTAGTGCTAAAATCACGAAAAGCATCGGTGTCTATAAAGGATTTAACACAATCAAACTTACGGCTTATACCTGACTCATTACCTTCGTCGAGTTCCCAATCTTCAGAGTTGCATTTAATTATTTCTAATAAGTCCCATTTGAATTCAATATCTTTCTTCATAAAGGAACCAACAAAAGAGTGTCGAGCATGGATTGATCATTACGAGAGAGCCGAGCATAAAAATTCTGAATAATGATTTCTCTCGGCAGATCATGATTGGGGCATGAATTTAACACTTACTTAAGCCTCCCCCAAGCTTGAGCGATTCTTTCTCCTTCACGAGGCCAGAAATTATAGATATAATTCTGATCGCGATGAACCAGATGCATAGGATAAAACTTCTCATGAAATTCCAATTTCAATCGGTTGTAGTTCCATGATCCAATGTCATCACATAGACTATACCATGTCAACGCCTTTTCCTTCAAGGATAAAGGAAATACCTTCATCTTGACATCATCCTCGGACAGACCTGCAATCTTAAATAATCCACAAACGTCATCCACCTTATTAGGTGCAAATCAGGATGTAGTGGTCCATCTCTTGCATAAGGATTAGCTAGCAGTTTTTCTATCATACCCGAAGGAATTTCATAATAACTATTTCCAGTAGGTGCAGCAGGTTGAGGAGCATCTCTTTGTGCTTCCGGTCGGGGTGAAGATACCCCAAACAAGCCCCTCAAAGGATTATTTTCCATAGTGACAAGTGACAGTAAATTTCAGCATAGTATAAATTTTTTCCTTACCAAGTTCCACTTACCAAAGACGCTTCACTCCCCGGCAACGGCGCCAGAAAAGAGTCTTGATCACCCACAAATGTAGGTGCTCTATCGTAGTCCTTTTGATAAGTAAGAGTGTCGAACCCAACGAGGAGCAGAAGGAAATGACAAGCGGTTTTCAGTAAGGTATTCTCTGCAAGCATTGAAATTATCGGTAATAGATAGTTTTGTGATAAGGTAATTCGTAATGGGTAGCAAGTAACAAGTGTAAAAATGGTGCAGAAAAGTGGACCACTCCTTTTTTTAGCAAAGGACAAGCATGGACAAACTCATATACAAAGAAAAGCGCTCCCGGCGACACATGGGGATTTATGTCAAGCTAGTTTTCATCATGCTCGTATGGTTCACGTTCGCTACTTTGGTAATTTACTATGTGGGTGGACCGGTGCTTGGGTGCTGACCTTACTTGGACAAACATACCACTTATGATTAACCTCTCTCGCAAGCATCCACAACTATGAAAGAAGAATTAACATAAATCTAACCATAGCATGAAATATATGGATCCAAATCAGCCCCTTACGAAGCAACACATAAACTATGGTTTAAGCTTGTGTCACTCTAGCAATCCATCGTCTACTTATTACTTCCTAATGCCTTCCTATAGGCCCAAATAATGGTGATGTGTCATGTAGTTGACGTTCACATGACACCACCAGAGGAGAGACAACATATATCTTATCAAAATATCGTAGGCATACCAAATTCACATGACTACTTATAACAAGACTTATCCCATGTCCTCAGGAACAAATGTAACTACTCACAAAGTATATTCATGTTCATGATCAGAGGATCATTATTAATGATTAAGGGTCTAAACATATAATCTTCCACCAAATAAACCAACTAGTATCAACTACAAGGAGTAATCAACACTACTAGAAACCCACACGTACAAGTCTGAGGTTTTGAGACAAAGATCGGATACAAGAGATGAACTAGGGTTTGGAGAGGAGATGATGATGATGAAGATGTTGATGTAGATTGACCCCCTCTCGATGAGAGGATAGTTGGTGATGACGATGGCTTCGATTTCCCCCTCCGGGAGGGAAGTTTCCCCGGCGGAATAGCTCCGCCGGAGCTCTAGATTTGTTCTATCGAAGTTCCGGCTCGAGACGGCGGCGCCTCGTCCCGAACGGTCTGATATGATTTTTTTCCAGGTCAAAACCCTTCATATAGCAGAACATGGGCACGGGAGGCTGATAACCGACAAGTGTAGGTGATCGCAACAGTCTTTGCGGGTAAGATAACCCAATTTATTGATTCGACACAAGGGGAGCTAAAGAATACTTATAAGCTTTAACAGTTGAGTTCCCATTCAACCGCACGTGAAAGATTATTGCTTGGCAATGAAATATTAATAGCAACGGTGATATGGAAGTGATGGTGGCAACAGAAATAATAGTGACAAGGCAACGAAAGTAAAACAGGAAAAGTAAAGCAACTTGTGACCAGCATGATTGAAACACTATAGGCTAGGGAGATGGATGGTTGGTCATGGATGAGAGATATCATGTATTTAACTTGGGGCACGACACAAAGAAAAGTAATGATCATCTAGGCAAATATCAAACATTAGGCATGTATCCCAAGGTAATCGTGTGTGCTTGCAATAAGAACTTGCACAACATCTTTTGTCCTACCATCCCGGTACCAACGGGGCCAAAAGGAACTTATGGAGATTAAGGTCCTCCTATCAAAGAGCACCGGAACAAAGCATTAACAATCAATAGATACATGGAATCCTCAAATTATAGTCTATCCCCTTAGGTGTCCCAAGCTATCACCATTGGGATCGCCGGTTCCGGATTATAATATGTGCATACTACTCATAGATAGGATCAAGAACACAAATATATTCATGAAAACATAAGACATTCAGATATGTAATCATGGCACTCGTGCCCAAAGTGACAAGGATTAAGAGTAACAAGTAGTAACAAAGATGATAAACACCATAGTAGATGATAGGCAACAAGCCCCCAACAATCTGACGAACTATTACATGATCAAACTCATCCAATCCCTACCATCCCCTTCACCTACATCAGGGAATTACTCACACATCAAAGGGAAGCCATGGAAGGATGATGGAGTGGTTATGGTGATGACGATGGCGACAATTTCCCCTGTCCAGAGGCCAAGGCAGCCTCCATATTAGCTCTCCCGAAGAAGAACCGAGGGCGGCGGCGGCTCCACACCGAGAACTTGCAAAACGACTTCTGTTTTGGGATTTCTCTATCACGGGTAAAAATAGGAGCCAAGGTATGGCACTAGAGTAGGTGGGTCCCACCCAGGTGGCCTCCGTGCGCGGCCACGGGGCAGGCTGCGCCACCAGGTCGCCCGGAAGCCTGGTGGCCCCCCTTTGGCCCATCTTCTGGTCAAGGGTTCCTCCCGGTGTGTGTATTTCTCTATTTTTATTGGAATTTTCTGGGACGGCTAAAAATCCATTTTCCTGCACACAAGAAAACCATACAGGCAGCTCTACTGAAAACAAGGTTAGTCCAGGTTAGTTTCGTTCAAATCATGCAAGAATGAGGCCAGAACAATAGCAAAAGTGTTTGGAAAAGTCGATACGTTTGAGACGTATCAACTCCCCCAAGCTTAGCATATTGCTTGTCCTCAAGCAATTAAGTTCAACGAACTAGATGCGACAAAGAAAACTTTGACATACTCTTTTGCTTCATTAGATGTATATAAGCATGCACTACAAACAAGTCCAACAAGTATTGAAGCAATGCTACAAAGACAATGCATGAAGTAATCCTTCGATCATGTGAAGAGTTTCAAACAACTAAAAATGAATAATATACAACTAGAAATTATGACCAGATCACAATGTACATGTCTTGGACATACTAGAGTGGTATCCCGCTAGCCCCTAGGAGTGAAGCAAAACATAAATGCAGACGCTCCTTCGGAGTCTTAATGGAGACTAGAAATAAATATTTCAGAATAAGTATTATCACAATCATGCAGAAGACATTGTGGTACTTTGGGACAATGCACATTACACTCAGAATGACAATTATGCTCTCAATAGTTGGTGTTTTTTTATAAGAAGAGTACGACTCAACAGTAAAGTAAAATAGATAGGCCCTTCGCAGAGGGAAGCATTGATTTGCAGAGGTGCCATAACTTGAGCTTTTAAAACAGAGATGAATCAAAATTTTGAGTGGTATGCTTTTATTGTCAACGTAACAACTAAGAGATCTCAATATCTTCCATGCTAAATACATTATAGGCGGTTCCCAAACAGAATAGTAAAGTTTTTACCCCCCCCCCCTCCACCAATCGATCACACTCCACGGCGGGCCGAATCCACGGGTACCATCCATACAAACAACAATCCTGGGGGAGTTTTGTTTCATTAAATTTGATTTGACTTTTGAGCATGGAACTGGGCATCCCGGTTACCAGCCACTTTCTCGTGAATGATAGTAAATCAACACATATCTTGAGAATACCCACTTAGCATGGAAGATATTGATAGCCCCTAGTCGCTACATGAGCGATTCGGGCATACAAAACAAAATATTTATTTGACGATTTAGTGTATGGCACATGCAAAATTACTTAGGATGGCACATAAATATCGCATATAGGTAGGTATGGTGGACTCATATGGCGCAACTCGTTTCAAGGATTTTGGATGCATAAGCAGTCAATCCACTTAGTACAGGCAAAGGCTAGGAAAAGACGGGGAAGCGACCAACTAGAGAGCAATAACGGTCATAATCATGCAGAGCGACAAAACAACATTGAATTGGGCATGAAAGTGATATAACTGTTCTGAAATAAAAAGATCATCAAGGCTTGATAGACTTCTAGTCATAAACATGTGTAAGCATGTGCCAAGTCAATCCAAAAAACTCTCCAAAGGGAAATACCACTTCAATATACCAAACCATGAACAATGCAATGCATGCAAATCATTTCAATAACACATTATGCACTCCAGCTATTTGAGACATGTCACAAAGAAAGCATGAACTACTCGGAAATCATTGTAAACATAACACTATGTCGCTACAAGCTGGTCTCTAGATCACAAGTACAAGCATATGTACAAAAGTAGAAACAAATAGAGCTCTTACCATCTTTCCTTGTTGCACCCTTCTGTCAATCTTCGTCATTATTGCATCATCACTTGCACGATCGAACGTAGAAAGATATAATTAAGTGCAACTGCAACCATGGACATGAGGTGATCTCTGCAAACAAAGCAAACTAAAGAGAGAAAGGAAAACTTTTTGGTTTTTCCAAAGGTTAGCCGAAAGCAAAAGAAAAGATAATTCTTTTTGTTATTTTTGCAAAGAAAGAACAAAGAAGAACACGCAAAATCTCTGAAAAGATTAAAAAGGAAACCACGGATGATACAATGAAAGGGAAGAAGGGTACGTACTCCCTCAAGCTTAGGCTTTTGGCCTAAGTTGGGCTTGGCTACTGCGGGCTCTAGAAGCTCCCTTCGGCTCCGGGGTGGTACTGGTAGCTCCAAGAATCGTACGGGGCCTCGGGCGCGTAGACTGATGCCCGGCTGTCCTCCCAAGAAGAAGGCTCCTCTTCCTCGGGAACAAGCCCCTCCATGGATTTGTGGAACTGCTGCTACATTACGAACTCGTCCAGCTCAATCGCGGTGAAGAACCATCCATTCCTGCTAGTATAATCAAACAAAAGTGGTGCAGGTAGACGGATCTCGCGAGTAGTAAACTCGCCAAACCTCATAATATAAACAAGGTTACCAAACTCGGAAGTACTGGTAACAAACTCATGCCTCTTCATAGCGGTAAGATCAAAGCTTATGAATGGAAAAGGCGCATCATTCGCGCGTACAGTGCGCTTGAGATGCTCAAGGATAAGTGTGGCATAAATGCCACCAAAGTGAGGCCCTTTGCCACTGTTAGCGACGAGGCAACAAGCAATCAAAGCACCAATATTATACGTGTTATATCCTAAGAGGGAGGCTACCAAGATAGCAAGATCCGGAGCCGAAATGTTGCTCGTGTTGTCACTGGCTAACACCCCTCGAGCAATATAGTATCCGAAATACCTGATGTGAGGAAACAAGATGTTGGAGATCTTCCCCTGGTGAATGTCTCGTGGATCCTGGCTACAAAGGGAGGCGAATAGGGATTTCAGCTCGTAGGGCTGAACTTTCATTTCGGTCGTCTTCCCGACATTCAACACACCTATAACGTCACAAAATTCTGCCAAAGACATCCTCATATAACCTGAATTCAATCATGGAAGTTTTATCATTATATCTAAACCAGTTGACAAAATAATAGGTGAGTTTTGGATATTGTGGCACACGTCGTGTTACGAGACGTGTCAAACCTGCAACTACACAGAGGTTATCAAACTCATCCTTAATACCTACCACCGCAAGGAAAACTGAACACGGGTATGCCATGCCACGTGTCGTGTCCGTCTCGTGGAGCAACTCCGGTGGCACGATATCATCATTGTAACTTGTCCTCACACTAGAAGGTGAAGCTGCAGCTCTAGTTAGTCTATCGGTAGGCTCGGGTCTCTTCTTCCCAAGCCATCCTTTTGCTTTTCCAAACAAACTCATTTCTGAAATTTTTGGTACATCACAAAAATGAAGGTTTAAGCAAAATGAGTTGGAGCAAAATATTCTTTTCACTTCCCCAAGGCATAAACTTGCATCAAAACTTTATAAATAAATTTCTAAACATGCATGCAAGCTCATATGAACAGCACCAAGAACTCCTAAATACTCACAAATAAGACTACCAACCAAAATTCTAATTGGAGGGGTGGATGAGTCACATACCAAGGATCAAATGCTCAAATTCTTAATGCAAATGATGGGCTGTAGAGAGAGATCGAAATTTGCCACCAAGAACAGCAAGAACTCGAGCTCCAGGAGAAAATCGGGATTTTTGGAGTGAGATAGAGAGAAGGTAGGAAGAAGTACCTGGAAAGGGGACCAGGTGGGCCCACGCGCCCTGTGGGTGCGGCCAGGGGCTAGTCCGCGCCACCTGGCCGCCTGGACCAGGGGTGCCCCCCCTGGTTGGCCCCAGGTGCCCTTGTGTCTCTTTTTTTATGGAAATTTTTATTATAATGTTTCTGGAATTTTTCTGACAACTTCAAATTTGAAAAAAATTTGAAGTACCGAAAGCTGCAAAACTTCTGGAAAGCTCAAAGTAATGGTTAAACATATGAAGCTTCAAAAACATAAAACTTTGGTACAACAAGGAGGATGAAAGATAAAGGAAATGAAAAATGACAAGCTTCTATTTTTACTCATCTAAAACATTTTTGTTAGCAAGGTTGATCAAGTCTAACTACCAAACAGGTGTTATATCGAGCAAAAAGTTTCACTTCTTATAAAGTAATCATGGTAACTTTATCTTAATGGATATTGTCCCCACCATAATGGTTTTGTATTTGTGGTGCACATGTAGAGGACAATCCCACTCTCCAACCTTCACGGTCTCAATATTCTCAATAGAATTAAGGCCATGCCTTTTATCAATCTTCTTCGGAAAATATACCGTCTGCTCCTTCTCATTAACATTGAAAGTCACCTTTCCTTTATTGCAATCAATAATAGCACATGCGGTGTTAAGAAAAGGTCTACCAAGAATAATAGACATGCTCCCATCCTCGGGCATGTCAAGCACAACAAAGTCAGTAAGGATCAAGCTATTAGCAACTTCAACGGGAACATCCTCACAAATACCAACATGAACGACTGTTGACTTATCAGCCATTTGAAGAGAGATATCTGTAGGGATTAGTTTATCTAGACAAAGCCTTTTTTATAGAGAGAAAGGCATAACACTCACTCCTGCACCAAGATCACATAAAGAAGTCCTCACATAATTATTGTTTATGGAGCAAGGAATGGTGGGTATACCTGGATCACCAAGCTTCTTAGGAATCTTACCACTGAAAGAGTAATTAACAAGCATAGTAGATATTACCTCATTAGGAACTTTTCTTTTATTAGTAACAATATCTTTCATATATCTTGAGTACGGAGGCAACTTAATAGCATCAGTCAAAGGAATTTGAAGAAAAGAGGTTTCATCCATTCACAAAATTTATTGTAATGCTCTTCTTCTTTGGTTTTGAAAGACTTACATGGGAAGGGCATTGATTTCTGTACCCATGGTTCTCTTTCCTTCCCATGTCTTCTTGCAACAAAGTATTCTCTAGTATATCTCTTGCACTTGTCGGGTGCTTCTTCTTCTTGTACTTCACGAGGATCATTCTTCTCATTATCTTTATCAGCACCATCTTTAGTTTCAACATCGGAAACAGTTATACTATTAGGATCAACAATAGGTTCTTCATCAATTATGGGATCATTGGAGTTGTCAGCTTCCTTGTGTTTCTTCTTCTTCCTCGGGGAGCTGACAAAGTCTTCTTCCTGCAATTGAGAATCTTGCTCGATCCTCTTTGGATGCCCCTCCGGATAGAGGGGGTCGTGGGTGTGTGTACCACCTCGGGTATTTATACCATATGCGTGTGTATAAAGTTGTTTGGCATTGTTAGCAAGCAAATCTTTTTGCACACTAGAAATTTGTTCAAGTTGAGTATGAACCATATGAAAATGCTTAACAATACCTTTAACATCATTAACAGTTCTACTTAAAACATCAAGCAAACTTTTTCTAGCAAGGGAATTATCATGCAATTGGCTTTGAATCCTCTCATTAAAGTGACTTTGCTTGACAATGAAATTATCAAGCTCATCTAAACATTGATCGGGGGACTTACCATGAGGGATGTCACTTGCATTAATTTCTAAAAGAGAGCGTACCTCTACCATAGGTGGGTGAGTGATAGGCTCACATAATTTCTCAATAGAAGGTAGATTCTTCCCATCTTCAGCTTTAATACCTCTTTATTTAATAGACTTCTTGGCTTCTTTTATAACTTCGGGGCTCAAGAAAAGCATACCCCTCTTCTTTGGTGGCGGAGGTGGTTCAGGAACGGACCAATCATCATGATTTCTAGCTATCTTGCCCATTAGTTCTGCATCATCGTCCCATGTTCTTTCCCTGAAAACACAACCAACACAACTATCCAGATAGGTTCTAGATTCATCGGTTAGACCAGCATAAAATATATCAAGCAATTCATTCTTAGGAACTCCATGCCCCGGTTTAGCCTTGAGTAAAGTGCAATACCTCCCCAAGCTTTAGGGAGGTGCTGATCCTGCAACTATTTAAAGTTATATATTCTTTGTAAAGCAGCATGTTGCTTATGGGCAGGAAAATATTTAGCGACAAAAGATTGAGCTAAATATTAAGGACTCTTAATGGAACCACACGGTAGTGCATCATACCATGCTTTAGCATGTCCCTTCAAAGAGAAAGGAAGTAGCTTAGTAACATCATAATTTCTCTTCTTGTCCTTTGTAGTGAATAATCCACCCAATTCAGGGAGTTTTGTAAGGTGGGCAATAGCGTCTTCATCTTCTGTGCCATAAAAGGGACCAGCCTCAACTGTGGATATAAGTGAAAGATCGACACATAAATCAAAATCAGCATCCTCAATGCAAATAGGAGATCAAGCCAATTTAGGATCAGGAGTAAATTTGTTCTTCATAGAATGCTTTTCAAGCAGCTTCTTAACAGCAACAGGGTCAGAGTCACCACACTCTGTAAGCTCCCTGCATAAATCATCATCAAGCTCAACATAATCATCATCAAGAATTCTTTCCTTGAGACCACTCAAGTCTGGGTAACCAAAGGATCTACCAATGGGGTAGCATGTAATAGGAATTTCAATTCCAGACTGCTTCGCAGCCTTAGCAATCTGAGAGTCAATAAAATAACCAAGTAAACCAGTATCATCAATAGTAGTAGAAGCATCATCAAGAGTATCAGACATAGCGACAGACTCGATAGAAGCAGCATGTGGTGGTGGTGAAGCAAACTTACTCAAAACGGAAGGTGAATCAAGCGTATTGCTAGTGCTAAGAACAGTACCTTTTCGTGTAGTGGATGGTAAAATCGAAAGGTTGGGGTATCCTTTCTTACCCATAGCGGATAAATCGCAGCAAGCAAAATAACTCCAAGTAGACTTGTAAATAAAGCTATGCTCCCCGTCAACGGCGCCAGAAAATAATCTTGATAACCCACAAGTGTAGGGGATCGCAATAGTCTTCGCGGGTAAGATAACCCAATTTATTGATTTGACACAAGGGGAGCCAAAGAATATTTATAAGCTTTAACAGTTGAGTTGTCAATTCAACCGCACCTGAAAGATACTTGCTTGACAACGAAATATTAGTAGCAATGGTGATATGGAAGTGATGGTGGCAACGGAAATAATAGTGGCAAAGCAACGAAAGTAAAACAACAAAAGTAAAGCAACTTGTGACCAGCAGGATTAAAACATTGTAGGCTAGGGAGATGGATGGTTGGTCATGGATGAGAAATATCATGTATTTAACTTGGGGGACGGCACACAAAAAAGTAATGATCATCTAGGAAAATATCGAACATTAGGCATGTATCCCAAGGTAGACATGCGTGCTTGCAATAAGAACTTGCACAACATCTTTTATCCTACCATCCCGCTACCAACGGGGCCAAAAGGAACTTATGGATGTTAAGGTTGTGATAGCCTGGTGTGACAGCCCAATGCCGACGTTCCAGAAGATTCCCCTTCTATTTCGTTTTCGTCGAGTGTTTATTTTCTTTTGTCGCATCATCATCGCATCATGCGCATCATCTGCAATGCATCGGCATCTCCGTTGCCGCCAGTTTTCAAAAGTTGCATCCGTTGTTAGTTGCCGACTCTCGTCGTTGTCCGTTCTGAGCCCGACCGCACACGCACGCCCCCGCGGCATCGTCAAAAATACCTATTTTAAAAGTGTGTGTAAAACTTTCTCTGATTGGGTTGGAAATTGACGTGCGGTCTTATTTTAATATAGGTAGGCCACCTGTCAAATTTCGTCGCGATCGGAGCCTGTCTGGTACTCGAACGGTCGACCGTAGCGGCACCATATTCGGTCTACCGTCGGACGGTTGTCGGTGTTTTAAAAATCATTACCGCGTCGCCCGTTTTCCCTCTCGTCTCCGGATAACTACTCTACACGGCCATTTAGTCCGTCCCGCGTGCCGAATTATTCGAATCCGACCGAGCGGTTGAAACCGGGGCGGAATTTCGATAAACCTAGCCCCCTTTGCCTATAAACAGGACCCCCAGGTTATTTTTAACAGCCCCCTCCTTCAAGCTCGGGATCCGCGCCCGAAACCCTAGCCCCCCACTCTCTCTCTCCTTCCTCCCTCCTCAGCGTAGCCGCCGGGCCCGCGAGCCCGCAGCCCGCCCGCCCGGGCCCGATCTGGGCCGAGCAGTACTAGCCGCCGCTGGCTCCCGAGCTCCCTCCTCCTCAAGCAGCAGCCTCACGTCTGAGCTCCTCCCGAGCACCGCTCGAGCCTACACGTCCTGCCGCCGGTCGCCGCCTGCCCATCGTCGCCGGCCTCTGCTAGGGCTAGCCGCCGCCAGAACCCTGCCCCGCCGCCAGCAGCAGCTCGCCGGAGCTCGCAACCCCGCCATGGCGCGCCTCTCGTCGCTCGGATCCCCGCCCCGCGTCGAATACCGTGCCTCTGCGCCCCCGCGTCCTCGCTGGTGCACCTCCCGCCCTCCAGATCCGCGCCTCCCGTCCCTAGCAGTTGCCCCATCGCCGGTTGCAGCCGGCCGGCCTCCCGATCCACGCGCGATCGTGGAGGGCACGATCCCTCGCCCGCTTGCGCGTTGACCGGCTAGGTGGGCCGCCGCCAGCGTCACCGAGCCAGCGTCCCTCTCGCCAGCTGGGCTGCCTCACGGCCCAAGCCAACAACCCCGAGTCGACCTGCTCCTTCCAGCGCGAGTCGGCCCAAGAGGCCCCCCCAAGGTGAGCTTTCCTTCGCCCATAGCAAGATCTAGTTGTGATGCGCCTTAGGTTTCGGCCCGATAGGGTTAGTAGATTTTTTTTCGGAATTAGTTATATTTCAACAAATAGACGTATATATAATCGCCCGTAACTTTTAATCCGTAAGTCGGATCGCGACATGTAGCATATGGTTTTTGTGTAGAATCTCGTGTAGAATTTGAATTTGCAACATGCATAATTGTTTGACCTAGTTTAGCATGCCAAATGCATAGTTTTACGTGCTCTCCCAATAGTATTTGTTCCGTAGTTATTTTACGTGCTCTCCCAATAGGAACCCCTTTGCCATGTATTTAAAGTAGTCATTGGTATTTTTGCGTGTAGAGATTTCCCGCTAGTTTATTTTCCGTGTTTAGGACATAATCTCACATTTACGTGTGGTGATATTGTTGTTGTGCAACCCCACATGTTTTATATGTTTTCGGGGTAGAAAAATCCATAGAAATTCCATATTTCTATGTATTTAGTTTTAGCTTTTGAGCAAGTTAGTTCGCGCTCTATTTTGCATGTTGCCCTTTTGTTTATCTTGTGGGATTTAAGCCGTGCGTGATTTGAGGTAGCTCTCAACTAGAGATTTGCTCTTTGATGCGTAGTCTAGCCTCTCGTATTTTTGGTTGCAATAGAAATATATGTTTAGGTGTGGTTTGCTTGTTATTTACTTGCTAGGAAATAGTGATGTTTTAGAGATGCTGAAATATTTCTAAGTCTGAATCTGTTATATTTTGTTGTTGTCTTATCTTGCTACTATCTTGTGTTCTGTAGCTCTTTTGAGGTTGGTGCAATGGAGTTAGTTGTAGACTTTAGGATTCTCTAGCATGCCGTGAATTTTCATGCCATTTGAAGTCCTGTATATTATGGTTTTGCTGCTGTCAGTATGCCTTCAGATCGAAAACTGCAGCTTCATAAACTGCTATTTTCACTAAGTCTGAAACTGTGTGTGAGAAGCCATTTTGTGACTTCTTTTCCTAGTGATCCATGCTTCCATGCTAGTTGTTGTTAGTCGTTTTTTGTAGTGCTTCTTGCCCTCTTTCGTGTCATGCCTTGGTTGAGCATATTGGATTTGTGTAGCTCGTAGTTGTGGGGTGTAGAAAATGCTATGTGGCTGATTTTGGCAGATTGTTGTGATTTCTTGTTTAGCTCGTAGTTGTTGAACCGTAGCTCCGTTTCGATCGGGTCCTATATGAAACTTGCTTAGAATATCATGTAGTTTCATTTTATCTTGCTGGTTGTATGTTTTGAAGTGCTCGTGACCGTCGTTGCACACATATTGCATTCATGCCATCATATCTTGCGATGCTTGTATCTTTTGATCCGTAGCTCCGTTGGAGATGTTCTCTATGAGTAAATTGCTTGTAACGACGCGTAGAATCACGTGAATCTATTTGTTTGATGTTTAACAACTAATTAAATGTGGTAGTTCAGATCTGGACAAAATTGTAAATTAACAAGTGAGGTCTTTCGGAGATGCTATATGTCATTTCCGACCACATTTAAAATGCCTAGATAGATAGGTTAATTACGCTTCACCTCTTGCCATGTGAAACCACATTTAAAATTGCGTGTACCTAATCGGGATAGAACTAAATAACTCGTATGTGGAGGTTCGTCAATATGCAACTAGTTGCATATTGAACTTCACTTAATGTGTAGTGTTTGTTTGTCGTGAATTGGCATGCCGTGACTTGCATGCATTCAGCTGCTCATGCATCGTATGTGTTGTGCATCGTGTGGTGAATATCATGTGTTGTTGCTTGTTTCCGGTTTCCTCCGACTCGATAGAGTTCCGCAAGTGTGTCGGAAGTGAGGACCCGTTCGACTACATCGGTTCGTCTGCTTCGCAGAGTCATTCTTCTTCCAAGCGGGATCTCAGGCAAGATGACCATTTCCCCAGATACCATTACTATCATTGCCATGCTAGTTTTATTGCTTCTATCCATTATGTCTCGTTGCCTACCACCTGTTAAATATCAGCCTCTCAACAATTCCATGAAAACCTTCAACCTGTTCAACCTAGCAAACCACTGATTGGCTATGTTACCGCTTGCTCAACCTTGTGTTAGCGTTGCTAGTTGCAGGTGGAGTTGCTTCCATCTGAGAACATGGGTTCTTTGTTATGTCACCATATTAATTGTTATTTATTTTAATGCACCTATATACTTGGTAAAAGGTGGAAGGCTTGGCCTTTCTAGCCTGGTGTTTTGTTCCACCTTTGCCCCCTTAGTTTCGGCTACCGGTGTTATGTTCAATAATTGAGCGCTCCTAACACGATCGGGGTTGTT
This sequence comes from Hordeum vulgare subsp. vulgare, assembly GCF_904849725.1. NCBI lineage: Eukaryota > Viridiplantae > Streptophyta > Magnoliopsida > Poales > Poaceae > Hordeum > Hordeum vulgare. Next base: position 458,018,482 of record NC_058522.1, read on the forward strand.
ATGAGGACCCCCTTGATAATTCATCTTAGATTAAAGCTGGTCGGGCAAGGCCCAACATTGGTACTACATTTGCCCAACATAATAATTTTGTTAATACTGAAAGCATAGGGCGTCATGAACAGGAGGAGTAATTTTACATAATACAGGGGGGCCAGTGCTGATGGTGCTGGTCCAAAAACTAGAGCCGTTTGCGGGGCCAACCCGGGGAAACTCGGGAGATTTCTATCAGGCCACCGTACGCTGTGCTCATCCGTCGTGTCTTGAGAACGAGATACGCGGCTCTTATCGGGATCGTCGACACGCTGGGCGGCCTTGCTGGATTAGTTTTACCTTTGACGAGATATCTTGTGCATCGGGATTCCGGTGATGCTTTGGGTAATCACAGAGTTGAGGTTTTCCACTAAGGAGTCCGACGATATTGCGAGCTTCGTGATCGAGGATTTCCATGCGGCTTGTGGTAATTTGTGATGGACTAGTTGGAGCACCCCTGCAGGGTTAAATCTTTCGAAAAGCCGTCCCGCGGTTATGTGGCAACGTGGAAACTTTGTTTAACACTGGTTCTAGATAACTTGAAGTTAACTTAATTAAAGCTTGCCAACTGAGTGCGTAACCGTGACTGTCTCTTTCGTGAATTCCTTCTCCGATCGAGGACACGGTGGGGTTGTGTCTGACGTAGGTAGGTGTTCAGGATCATTCATTTGATCATCAGTAGTCACATCCGCTATGCGTAGATCTTTCCCTCTTATTTCTTGTACTCGTAAGTTTAGCCACCAAATATATGCTTAGCCGCTGCTGTAACCTCACCACTTAACCTTACCTCACCCATTAAGATTTGCTAGTCTTGATACCTTTGGAAATGAGATTGCCGAGTCCCCTGTGGCTCACAGATTACTACAACACCAGTTGGAGGTACAGGTAAATTTTTCTTGACACGAGCGCGTTGATTGTTCATTTGGAGTTGCTTCTTCTTCTTCATCATCGATCTAGGACGGGTTCCAGGCCGGCAGCGTTGGATAGCAAGGATGGACGTCGTTTTTTCTTTTCTCGTTTGTTTTCGTCCGTAGTCGGACCCTACTCTTCTTCATGATGTTTATGTATTGTACTGCTGTGACTCTCATGTAGCTTGTAGCGAGTGTAAGCCAATTCCACATATTTCATCTTTTCAGTACTTGTACTTGTAACGATATCCATTCTTGTGAAACGACGAGATGCGCTTCTATCCCTGACGAGGCCCCCATGCCAAATTGAGGATAGGACCGCATCTTGGGCGTGACAAGTTGGTATCAGAGCAGTACCGACCTAGGAGCCCTCTTGATTGATCGAACTTGGCCGAGTCGAGTCTAGTGAAAAACTACTTTGAGTCTAGTTATATATCAGAGAGTAGGTTTCTTTTTTCACCTCTTCAATGCTCTGGTGAGGAATCTTGACGTAATAATTTATTCTACTCCTCTTCTCACTCAAATTTTTTTAGGATCACGCGAATATTTTTGGAATCTATATGATGCCGATGTGACGGAGTTCTGTCTTGGTGCCTCGTGTGTGACTTAATTTCTTCCGGGGAGTTGAGCTCCAAGGGATTCTCGAGCACATCGCTATCATTCAGATTTCTTAGTATCTCAGATCGAAGGATGTTCGTAGTGGGGAGATAACCACGATGTCCCCAGTACTGGTGCAGATTGTTCGGGAGTACTGCCATACTTTGTATCGTTGTGATCACGAGGGTCTGTAGTAGATGAAGGTCCGAGATTCTGGTTGTGTGTTGACGGATGTGATACAGGTGACGGGTTAGTATAGGAGTTGTGTGACATATTACTCCTTGTATCCGTGTACCAGATTGCATGACCAGATATTTCAGGAATTCTTAGGTGGGAATTCAAGTAGTTACTTATAGGACAATCTTCCAACAAATGCATGATGTTAGGTTGGGGTTCGACATCTAGTGGATTTGTTTGTTGACGGTCGACTTACAATGGTTCTCGTTGTGTCTTAAAGAGGTCTTGTAGCTTGCTACGACCCGGGGACACTTCTATGTCGTGTGCATTACCTTGTACATGATGGCTACTGTAAGATCGAGCCCGTGCGATCGTGTCCACGAAAATATCGGACGAAATGTTTCTCATAAGTTTGTTCTGGCTAATTACAAGTTGCATTCTTTGTTTTGTTGGAGTTTGGTAATTCAAGTTGCTTCAATGTCAAGTGGTGATTTCAGATCTTTCCTAAGTGGTGTTCTCTTATTCTTATGACGGTGCTAATCATTTTGCTTAATCAATTGTCTTATCAATTCTTCTCAAACGGAGTCGTCATGTTAATTCTTTTCCAACCGGTGTGCTTCTCTTCAAGTGAATTCAATCCTCTCAAATATTTGGAGATCATTCTTTCAATTCTTACCGGAGTTTGTCTCATCTGTTCTGAGTTGTCTTTGTTTTTCCCGCCCTCCCACCCTTTTCTTTAGTGATTCAATTTTCATCCAAGTGCCTTTTAATTGGCTTCCGCGATCTTTTCTTTTCTCTCCTATCCGGTGGTCCATTGTGAAGATTCTGAGGAACCTTGAGTTCATATTTGGTCAATCTTGTTACCTTTTCTGGTGAATTCAATTCAGTTATCCGTGTCATCTTATCCTTTTCATCCTTGTAATTCTTTCCTATGATGGAAATTCCTATCAACCTATCTTGATATTCTTTTCTCTCTATTCTATCTGGAGTGTTGAAGATATTTCAAAAGTCCTGATTCTCGATCCTTTCAATTATTTCGAGGTGCTCAGCCTCATCTAGTTTTCTTTATACCGGTGCAATATCTCTCTTTCTAGCAATCTTTTCAACGATGGTTTCTTTCAGTGGGCCCATAACCCACAGGTTTTTCCCAGGATCTTATATGTCTCTTCTAATTTTCCGGAGATCTCTAAATCTTTTCAACTATGACGTAAGTATGATTTCCATCAGTCATATTACTTCTTCAAGATCTATTCGAATTATTTCTCATAATTGGCTCAACCTTTCATTCTTCATTATTCTGGAGTATCTCAGTTTTCCTTGGTGTTGTTTCTCGTCATCTTTTTCAGCTTTGAAGACCAAAGGGGTGTTTCTCTCAAATCTTAGTCCATTCTCTTGAAGATATCATTTCAGCTTTGTGCCATCATCTTAATTGTTGTCGATCATGAGAATCCATTTCTTGCTATCCGGTGCTTTTCTGAGTTGTTTTCATTCTCGATCCTCCGAAGGCCATCATCTAGAAGATTTTGTTCGTTCTCAGCTTGCAGCTTTCATTCTCAAATTCTTCTCCAGTGTTGCCTCTTCGTTCGTCTCTCAATTATTCTGGTGCCTTGTTCTAGTTTTATCTCAGGTGGCTCATGATCTCTTCATTCTCATGTATCTCCATTCATTCATGGTTGCCTCGTTCATTTCAATTCTCACCGGTGTTTCTTGCAACAATTCTTCTAGTTTGTGCTCATACTCTCCTCAATCTTTTCAGAAGAATAAGTGTTATGTTAAATTCGTTGCTTGTCATCAATTAAACTTGATGAAGGATAAGCATAACATAATTCTTATTCTTGTTCATGGCAATCTGAATTCTTCTTCCGGAGTGGCTCATGATATCAATTCTTTTCTCAAGCGCTTATATTTCTTTTCCAGAGTTCCAAGTTCTTTTAAATATCTCTTCACGAGGCTTCATCTGGCAAGGTCATAATCTTATTCTTTTCTACCTTCTTATCTTTGCATCATTCAATTGTATACGGTGGTTCTTCATGGTGGTTCATCAAGGTATAAATCCATTCTAAGTTGTTCTTCAAGATTCTTGTGATAATAGTTGTCATTCTTTTCTTCATTCTCTTCTTCCGTATGAGCTAGTTTTATTCTCTTGTTCCGGAGGCATTGTGATGTTGCTCTTTTGGTTCAATCATGTTGTTCTATCAAGATCTTGGTGTTCCCTTGTTCTATTTAGTTGTTTGTTATGAATATTGTCTATTTCTCCCATCTTCTCGAATTTTTTGTCCCCTTTTCCTACCGAAATGCTGCCAAAATTTTCCGTGAATTCTTGCTTCTTTCTCATATCATTCCTCATCGCTTTGCAACCTTCAAGGATTGTTGGTTTCACTCGGTTGTCAAAGAAGCGATTAAGTTTTACCTCTTCCTTTCTCATCCTCTCCCCCTTTCATTCTTGGATCTCGGGGCGAGAACCTCTTGTAGTGTAGGAGAGTTGTGACAGCCCGATGCCGACGTTCCAGAAGATTCCCCTTCTATTCCGTTTTCGTCGAGTGTCTATTTTCTTTTGTCGCATCATCATCGCATCATGTGCATCATATGCATTGCATCGGCATCTCCGTTGCCGCCAGTTTTCAAAAGTTGCATCCGTTGTTAGTTGCCGGTTCTCGTCGTTGTCCATTCCGAGCCTGACCGCACACACACGCGCCTGCGACATCGTAAAAAAAACCTGTTTTAAAAGTGTGTATAAAACTTTCTCTAATTCGGTTGGAATTTGACGTGCGGTCTTATTTTAATATAGGTAGGCCGCATGTCAAGTTTCGTCGCGATCGGAGCACGTGTGGTACCCGAACGGTCGACCGTAGCGGCACCGTATTCGGTCTACCATCGGACGGTTGCCGGTGTTTTAAAAATCGTTGCCGCGTCGCCCGTTTTCCCTCTCATCTCCGGATAACTACTCTACACGACCATTTAGTCCGTCCCGCGTTCGGAATTATTTGAATCCGACCGCGCAGTCGGAACCGGGGCGGAATTTCGCTAAACCTAGCCCCCCTTTGCCTATAAATAGGACCCCCAGGTTATTTTTAACAGCCCCCTCCATCCACCTCGGGATCCACGCCAGAAACCCTGGCCCCCCACTCTCTCTATCCTCCCTCCCTCCTCAGCGCAGCCGTCGGCCCCATGAGCCCGTAGCAGGCCCGCCTGGGCCCGATCTGGGCCAAGCCGCACCAGCCGCCGCTGGCTCGTGAGCTCCCTCCTCCCGAAGCAGCAGCCTCATGGCCGAGCTCCTCCCGAGCCCCGCCAGAGCCCACGCGTCCAGCCACTGGTCGCCGCCTGCCTCTGCCACGGCTAGCCGCCGCCAGAACCCTGCCCCGCCGCCAGCAGCAGCTCGCCGGAGCTGGCAGCCCAGCCATGGCGCGCCTTCCGTCGCTCGGATCCATGCCCCGCGCCGGATACCGTGCCTCTGCGCCCCCGCGCCCTTGCCGGTGCGCCACCCGCCCTACAGATCCGTGCCTCCCGTCCCCGGCAGTTGCCCCGTCACCGGTTGTAGCCGGCCGGCCTCCCGATCCAGGCGGGATCGTGGAGGGCACGAGCCCTCACCCGCTTGCGCGTTGACCGGCCAGGTGGGCCGCTGCCAGCGTCATCGAGCCAGCGTCTCGCTCGCCAGCTGGGCTGCCTCACGGCCCAAGCCAATAGCCCCGAGCCAGCCTACTCCTTCCAGCCCGAGCCGGCCCAAGAGGCCCCCCCAAGGTGAGCTTTCCTTCGCGCGTAGCGAGATCTAGTTGTGATGCGCCTTAGGTTTCGACCTGATAGGGTTTAGTAGATTTTTTTTGGAATTAGTTATATTTCAGCAAATAGACGTATATATAATTGCACGTAACTTTTAATCCGTAAGTCGGATCGCGATGTCTAGCATATGGTTTTTGTGTAGAATCTCGTGTAGAATTCGAATTTGCAACGTGCATAATTGTTTGACGTAGTTTAGCATGCCAAATGCATAGTTTTACGTGCTCTCCCAATAGGATTCGTTCCATAGTTATTTCACGTACGTGCCCGGATTGCTCGTATGCCGTAGAAAAAAAGTTCATGATTTAGGAACCCCTTTGCCATGTATTTTAGAGTAGTCATTGGTATTTTTGCGTGTAGGGATTTGCCGCTAGTTTATTTTCCGTGTTTAGGACATAATCTCGAATTTACGCGTGATGATATTGTTGTTGTGCAAGTGTATTTAGTTTTAGCTTTTGAGGAAGTTAGTTCGCGCGATATTTTGCATGTTGTCCTTTTGTTTATCTTGTGGGATTTAATCCGTGCGTGATTTGAGGTACTTGTCAACTAGAGATTTCCTCTTTGATGCGTAGTCTAGCCTCTGGTGTTTTTGGTTGCAATAGAAATACATGTTTAGGTGTGGTTTGCTTGTTCTTTACTTGCTAGGAAATAGTGATGTTTTAGAGATGCTGAAATATTTCTAAGACTGAATCTGTTATATTTTGTTATTGTCTTGTCTTGCTTCTATCTTGTGTTCTGTAGCTCTTTTGAGGTTGGCGCAATTGAGTTAGTTGTAGACTTTAGGATTCTCTAGCATGCTGTGAATTTTCATGCCATTTGGAGTCCTGTAGCTTATGGTTTTGCTGTTGTCAATATGCCTTCAGATCGAAAACTGCAGCTTCGTAAACTGCTATTTTCACTAAGTCTGAAACTGTGTGTGAGAAGCTATTTTGTGACTTCTTTTCCTAGTGATCCATGCTTCCATGCTAGTTGTTGTTAGTCGTTTGTTGTAGTGCTTCTTGCCCTCTTTCGTGTCATGCCTTGGTTGAGCATATTGGATTTGTGTAGCTCGTAGTTGTGGGGTGTAGAAAATGCTATGTGGCTGATTTTGGCAGATTGTTGTGATTTCTTGTTTAGCTCGTAGTTGTTGAACCGTAGCTCCGTTTCGATCGTGTCCTATATGAAACTTGCTTAGAATCTCATGTAGTTTCATTTTATGTTGCTGGTTGTATGTTTTGAAGTGCTCGTGACCGTCGTTGCACACATATTGCATTCATGCCATCATATCTTGTGATGCTCGTATCTTTTGATCAGTATCTCCGTTGGAGATGTTCTCTATGTGTAAATTGCTTGTAATGATACGTAGAATCACGTGAACCTATTTGTTTGAAGTTTAACAACTAATTAAATGTGGTAGTTTTGATCTTGACAGAATTGTAAATTAACATGTGAGGTCGTTTCGGAGATGCTATATTTCATTTCCGACCTCATTTAAAATGCCTAGATAGGTAGATTAATTACGCTTCACCTCTTGCCATGTGAAACCACATTTAAAATTGTGTGTACCTAATCGGGATAGAACTAAATAACTCGTATGTGGAGTTTCGTCAATATGCAACTCGTTGCATATTGAACTTCACTTAATGTGTAGTGTTTGTTTGTCGTGAATTGACATGCCGTGACTTGCATGCATTCAGCTGCTCATGCATCGTATGTGTTGTGCATCGTGTGGTGAATATCATGTGTTGATGCTTGTTTCCGGTTTCCTCCGACTCGATAGAGTTCCGCAAGCGTGTTGGAACTGAGGACCCCTTCGACTACATCGGTTCGTCTGCTTCACGGAGTCATTCTTCTTCCAAGCGGGATCTCAAGCAAGATGACCATTTCCCAGATACCATTACTATCATTGCCATGCTAGTTTTATCGCTTCTATCCATTATGTCTTGTTGCCTACCACCTGTTAAATATCAGCCTCTCAACAATGCAATGAAAACCTTCAACCAGTTCAACCTAGCAAACCACTGATTGGCTATGTTACCGCTTGCTCAACCTTGTGTTAGCGTTGCTAGTTGCAGGTGGAGTTGCTTCCATGTGACAACATGGGTTCTTTGTTATATCACCATATTAATTGCTATTTATTTTAATGCACCTATATACTTGGTAAAAGGTGGAAGGCTTGGCCTTTCTAGCCTGGTGTTTTGTTCCACCTTTGCCCCCTTAGTTTTGGCTACCAGTGTTATGTTCCATAATTGAGCGCTCCTAACACGATCGGGGTTGTTATGGGGACCCCCTTGATAATTCGTCTTAGATTAAAGCTGGTCACGCAAGGCCCAACATTGGTACTACATTTGCCCAACATAATAATTTTGTTAATACTGAAAGCATAGGGCGTCATGAACAGGAGGAGTAATTTTACATAATACAGGGGGGCAGTGCTGATGGTGCTGGTCCAAAAACTAGAGCCGTTTGCGGGGCCAACCCGGGGCAACTCGGGAGATTTCTATCAGGCCACCGTACGCTCTGCTCATCCGTCGTGTCCTGAGAACGAGATACGCGGCTCCTATCGGGATGGTCGACACGCCAGGCGGCCTTGCTGGATTAGTTTTACCTTTGACGAGATATCTTGTGCATCGGGATTCCGGTGATGCTTTGGGTAATCACAGAGTTGAGGTTTTCCACTAAGGAGTCCCACGAGATTGCGAGCTTCGTGATCGAGGATTTCTATGCGACTTGTGGTAATTTGTGATGGACTAGTTGGAGCACCCCTGCAGGGTTAAATCTTTCGGAAAGCCGTCCACGCGAATATGTGGCAACGTGGAAACTTTGTTTAACACTGGTTCTAGATAACTTGAAGTTAACTTAATTAAAACTTGCCAACTGAGTGCGTAACCGTGACTGTCTCTTTCATGAGTTCCTTCTCCGATCGAGGACACGGTGGGGTTATGTCTGACGTAGGTAGGTGTTCAGGATCATTCATTTGATCATCAGTAGTCACGTCCGCTATGCGTAGATCTTTCTCTCTTATTTCTTATACTCGTAAGTTTAGCCACCAAATATATGCTTAGCCGCTGTTGCAACTTCACCACTTAACCTTACCTCACCCATTAAGCTTTGCTAGTCTTGATACCTTTGGAAATGAGATTGTTGAGTCCCCTGTGGCTCACAGATTACTACAACACCAGCGGGAGGTATAGGTAAAGGTTACTTGACGCGAGTGCGTTGATTGTTCATTTGGAGTTGCTTCTTCTTCTTCTTCATTGATCTAGGACGGGTTCCAGGCTGGCAGCCTGGGATAGCAAGGATGGACGTCGTTTTTTCTTTTCTCGTTTGTTTTCGTCCGTAGTCAGACCCTGCTCTTCTTCATGTTGTTTATGTATTGTACTGTTGTGACTTTGATGTAGCCTGTGGTGAGTGTAAGCCAATTCCATATATCTCATCTTTTTAGTACATGTACTTGTAACGATATCCATTCTTGCGAAACGACGAGATGCGCTTCTATCCCCGACGAGGCCCCCGTGCCAAATTGAGGATAGGACCGCATCTTGGGCGTGACAAGTTGGTATCAGAGCAGTACCGACCTAGGAGCCCCCTTGATTGATCGAACTTAGCGGAGTCGAGTCTAGTGAAAAACTACTTTGAGTCTAGTTATGTATCAGAGAGTAGGTTTCTTTTTTCTCCTCTTCTATGCTCTGGTCAGGAATCTTGACGTAATAATTTGTTCTACTCCTCTTCTCACTCAAATTTTTTTTAGGATCACACGGATATTTTTGGAATCTATATGATGCCGATGTGACGGAGTTTTGTCTTGGTGCCTCATGTCCGACTTGATTTCTTCCGGGGAGTTGAGCTCCAGGGGATTCTCGAGCACATCGCTATCATTCACATTTCTTAGTATCTCAGATCGAAGGATGTTCGTAATTGCTTCAATACTAGTAGTGGCGAGATAACCCCGATGTCCCCAGTACTGGTGCAGATTGTTCGGGAGTACTGCCATACTTTGTATCGTTGTGATCACGAGGGTCTGTAGTAGATGAAGGTCCGAGATTCTGGTTATGTGTTGACGGATGTGATACAGGTGATGGGTTAGTATAGGAGTTGTGTGACATATTACTCCTTGTATCCGTGTACCAGATTGCGTGACCAGAAATTTCGGGAATTATTAGGTGGGAATTCAAGTAGTTACTTATAGGACAATCTTCCAATAAGTGCATGATGTTAGGTTGGGGTTCGACATCTAGTGGATTCGTTTGTTGATGGTCGACTTACAGCAGTTCTCGTTGTGTCTTAGAGAGTCCTTGTAGCTTGCTACGACTCGGGGACGCTTCATATGTCGTGTGCACTACCTTGTACATGATGGCTACTGTAAGATCGAGCCCGTGCGATCCTGTCGATGAAAATATCGGACGAAATCTTTCTCATGAGTTTGTTCTGGCTAATTGCAAGTTGCATCCTTTGTTTTGTTGGAGTTTGGAAATTCAAGTTGCTTCAATGTCAAGTGGTGATTCAGATCTTTCCTAAGTGGTGTTCTCTTATTCTTATGACAGTGCTAATCATTTTGCTTAATCAATTGTCTTATCAATTCTTCTCAACCGGAGTCGTCATGTTAATTCTTTTCCAACCGGTGTGCTTCTCTTCAAGTGAATTCAATCCTCTCCAATATTTGCAGATCATTCTTTCAATTCTTACTGGAGTTTGTCTCATCTGTTCTGAGTTGTTTTTGTTTTTCCCTCCCCCACCCTTTTCTTTAGTGATTCAATTTTCATCCAAGTGCCTTTTAATTTGCTTCCGCGATCTTTTGTTTTCTCTCTTATCCGGTGGTCCATTGTGAAGATTCTCAAGAACCTCGAGTTCATATTTAGTCAATCTTGTTACCTTTTCTGGTGAATTCAATTCAGTTATCCGTGTCAACTTATCCTTTTCATCCTTGTAATTCTTTCCTATGATGGAAATTCTTATCAACCCATGTGGTTATTCTTTTCTCTCTATTCTATCCGGAGTGTTGAAGATATTTCAGAAGTCCTGATTCTCGATCCTTTCAATTATTTCAAGGTCCTCAACCTCATCTAGTTTTCTTTATACAGGTGCAATATCTCTCTTTCTAGCAATCTTTTCAACGGTTGTTTCTTTGAGTGGGCCCATAACCCACAGGTATTTCCTAGGATCTTATATGTCTCTTCTAATTTTCTGGAGATCTCTAAATCTTTTCAACTATGACGTAAGTATGATTTCCATCAGTCATATTACTTCTTCAAGATCTATTCGAATTATTTCTCATAATTGGCTCGACCTTTCATTCTTCATTATTCTGGAGTATCTCAGTTTTCCTTGGTGTTGTTTCTCGTCATCTTTTTCAGCTTTGAAGACCAAAGGGGTGTTTCTCTCAAATCTTGGTCCATTCTCTTGAAGATATCATTTCAACTTTGTGCCATCATCTTAATTGTTGTCGATCATGAGAATCTATTTCTTGCTCTTCGGTGCTTTTCTCAGTTGTTTTCATTCTCGATCCTCTGAAGGCCATCATCCAGAAGATTTTGTTCGTTCTCAGCTTGCAGCTTTCATTCTCAAATTCTTCTCCAGTGTTGCCTCTTCGTTCATCTCTCAATTATTCTGGTGCCTTGTTCTAGTTTTCTCTCAGGTGCCTCATGATCTCTTCATTCTCATGTATCTCCATTCATTCATGGTTGCCTCGTTCATTTCAATTCTCACCGGTGTTTCTTGCAACAATTCTTCTAGTTTGTGCTCATATCTCTCCTCAATCTTTTCAGAAGAATAAGTGTTATGTTAAATTCGTTGCTTGTCATCAATTAAACTTGATGAAGGATAAGCATAACGTAATTTTTATTCTTGTTCATGGTAATCTGAATTCTTCTTCCGGAGTGGCTCGTGATATCAATTCTTTTCTCAAGCGCTTATCTTTCTTTACCAAAGTTCCAAGTTCTTTTAAATATCTCTTTGTGAGGCTTCATCTAAATCTTGGCAAGGTCATAATCCTATTCTTTTCTACCTTCTTATCTTTGCATCATTCAATTGTATACGGTGGTTCTTCAGGGTGGTTCATCAAGGTTTCAATCCATTCTGAGTTGTTCTTCAAGATTCTTGTGATAATAGTTGTCATTCTTTTCTTCATTCTCTTCTTCCGTATGAGCTAGTTTTATTCTCTTGTTCCGGAGGCATTGTAATGTTGCTCTTTTGGTTCAATCATGTTGTTCTATCAAGATCTTGGTGTGCCCTTGTTCTATTTAGTTGTTTGTTATGAATATTGTGTATTTCTCTATCGATTTTTTGTCCCCTTTTCCTACCGAAGTGCTGCCGAAATTTTCCGTGAATTCTTGCTTCTTTCTCATATCATTCCTCATCGCTTTGCAACCTTCAAGGATCGTTGGTTTCACTCGGTTGTCAAAGAAGCGATTAAGTTTTACCTCTTCCTTTCTCATCCTCTCCCCCTTTCATTCTTGGATCTCGGGGCGAGAACCTCTTGTAGTGTAGGAGAGTTGTGACAGCCCGATGCTGACGTTTTTTTCTTTTCTCTTTTGTTTTCGTCCGTAGTTGGACCCTGCTCTTCTTCATGATGTTTATGTATTGTACTGATGTGACTGTGATGTAGCTTGTGGCGATTGTAAGCCAATTCCATATATCTCATCTTTTCAATACATGTACTTGTAACGATATCCATTCTTGCGAAACGACGAGATGCGCTTCTATCCCTAACGAGGCCCCCGTTCCAAATTGAGGATAGGACCGCATCTTGGACATGACACCTGGCTTATTAGGGAAGATAGAATACTCATATTAATAAGGAATTCCTTCTTTTCCGGGAACCCATTCGAACACAACTCCCAGGTTAAGCGTGCTCATCTTGGAGTAGTTTTAGGATGGGTGACCGATCGGGAAGTCGATCCCGGGTGCGCATGAGTGAGGACAAAGTGCGCGGAAAAGACTAGTATTGATATGTGAGGCCAGTCTAGATCCTGCTAGGAGTAACGACCGCCGGCGGGTGTGTCCGGGGCGTTACAAGTTTGGTATCAGAGCCGACCCTCGCGGTTACACGGATGTTTGCGGACAAGTGTGCGGTCATGTTGTTCATGACGTTTGTGACCCATCGTGGCACACGGCATGGTACATGTACTAGACTGGATGCACACACATTTGTACCAAGAGGGAACGCTCTTGTGGCCCGACGAGGACGTCGGTTCCTCTGAGTGGTGGTGTATGTGATAGTATGGCTTATTAGGGATGATAGACTACTCATATCAATAAGGAATTCCTTCTTTTTCGGGAGCCCATTCGAACAAAACTCCTAGGTTAAGCGTGCTCAGCTTGGAGTAGTTCTAGGATGGGTGATCGATCGGGAAGTTGATCCCGGGTGCGCATGAGTGAGGACAAAGTGCGCATAAAAGACTAGTATTGATATGTGAGGCTAGTCTAGGTCCTGCCAGGAGTAACGACCGCCGGCATGTGTGTCTGGGCTGTTACAAAGGTGCTCATGTCAAAGAGCACCGGAACAAAGCATTAACAATCAATGGATACATGGAATCCTAAAATTATAGTCTATCCCCTTTGGTGTCCCAAGTTGTCGCCATTTTGATCGCCAGTTCCGGACTATAATATGTGATACTACTCATAGATAGGATCAAGAACACAAATATATTCATGAAAACATAAGGTATTTAGAACTGAAATCATGGCACTCGGGTTCAAAGTGACAAGCATTAAGAGTAACAAGTAGTAGCAAAGACGATAAACACCATAGTAGATAATAGGCAACATGCCCCCAACAATCTGACAAACTATTACATGATCTAACTCATCCAATCCCTACCATCCCCTTCACCTACAGAAGTGAATTACTCACACGTGAAAGGGGAAGCCATGGAAGGATGATGGAGTGGTGATGGTGATGATGATGGCGATGATTTCCCCTCTCCGGAGAAGAAGGAAGCCTCCACATTAGCTCTCCCGGAGAAGAACCGAGGGTGGCGGCGGCTCCGCGTCGAGAACTTGCAAAACGACTTGTGTTCTGGGATTTCTCCGTCACGAGTAAAAATAGGAGCCAAGGTAGGGCACCAGAGGAGGTGGGTCCCACCCAGGCGGCCTCCCTGCGCGGCCAGGGGGCAGGCCGCGCCACCAGGTCGCCGGGAGGCCTGGTGGACCCCCTCTGGCCCATCTTCTAGTCTAGGGTTCCTCCCGGTGCGTGTATTTTCTCTATTTTTACCAACAATCTGACAAACTATTACATGATCTAACTCATCCAATCCCTACCATCCCCTTCACCTACAGAAGTGAATTACTCACACGTGAAAGGGGAAGCCATGGAAGGATGATGGAGTGGTGATGGTGATGATGATGGCGATGATTTCCCCTCTCCGGAGAAGAAGGAAGCCTCCACATTAGCTCTCCCGGAGAAGAACCGAGGGTGGCGGCGGCTCCGCGTCGAGAACTTGCAAAACGACTTGTGTTCTGGGATTTCTCCGTCACGAGTAAAAATAGGAGCCAAGGTAGGGCACCAGAGGAGGTGGGTCCCACCCAGGCGGCCTCCCTGCGCGGCCAGGGGGCAGGCCGCGCCACCAGGTCGCCGGGAGGCCTGGTGGACCCCCTCTGGCCCATCTTCTAGTCTAGGGTTCCTCCCGGTGCGTGTATTTTCTCTATTTTTATTGGAATTTTCTGGGACGCCTAAAAATCCATTTTCCTGCACACAAGAAAACCATACAAGTAGTTGTGCTGAAAACAACGTCAGTCCGAGTTAGTTTCATTCAAATCATGCAAGAATAAGGCCAAAACAATAGCAAAAGTGTTTGGAGAAGTCGATACATTTGAGACGTATGAGAGCCCTGCCTGGGGGCCACAAGCTTGCAGGGCGCGACCAGGGGGTAGGCCGCGTCCCCGTGGCTCGTGAGCTCCTGGTAGGTCCCCTCCGGTATTTCTTTCGCCCATTATTTTTTATTTATTCCAAAACAATTCTCCGTAACTTTTCAAGACTTTTGGAGCTGTGTAGAACATGTCTCTAAGATTTGCTCATTTTCTAGTCCAGAGTTCGAGTTGGAGGCATTCTCCCTCTTCATGTAAATCTTGTAAAATAAGAGAGAAAAGGAATAAGTATTGTACCATAATGTCTATTAACAGCCCATAATGCAATAAATATAGATATGAAAACATAATGAAAAATGGACGTATCAAGTGCCAAACTCATAACTTACACACTCACCTCCACGATCACATCGTAGAAACTTGATCTTCTTGTTATGATGACTATCAACTTCACTCTGGAATTTGCTTGAACTTTTCAACCGTTTTCAGACTTGTAGTTGCTACCTCTTGAGCTTGCGTTGGTTTTTCCCTTGAAGAGGAAAGGGTGATGCAGCAAAGTAGCGATAAGTATTTCCCTCAGTTTGAGAACCAAGGTATCAATCCAGTAGGAGTATCAAGATGAGGCACCAATGCACCTGCGGAAAAACAAACAAACTTGCACCCAACGCGAAAAAGGGGTTGTCAATCCCTTCACGATTATTTGCAAGGTGAGAACTGAAGGTGAAAAGTGCAACAAAGTAATTTTGTAGATCTGAATATAGGATGTGAAGTAGACCCGGGGGCCATAGTGTTCACTAGAGGCTTCTCTCATGATAGCAAGTATTACGGTGGGTGAACGAATTACTGTCGAGCAATTGATAGAATCACGCAAAGTCATGATGATATCTAAGGCAATGATCATACATATATGCATCACGTCCGAGACAAGTAGACCGATACTTTATGCATCTACTAGTATTACTCCACACATCGACCGCTATCCAGCATGCATCTAGTGTATTGAGTTCATAACAAACAGAGTAATGCCTTAAGCAAGATGACATGATGTAGAGGGATAAATTCATGCAATATGATAAAAACCCCATCTTTTTACTCTTGATGGAAACAACATGATGCGTGCCTCACTACCCTTTCTGTCGCTGGGTGAGGACACCGCACGGTATAAACCCAAAACCAAGCACTTCTCCTATTGCAAGAATTATAGGCCAAGTTGGACAAACGAAACCCATAACTCGAAGAGAATTACAAGGATACGAAATCATGCATATAAGAGATAAGAGGAGACTCAAATAATATTCATAGATAATCTGATCATAAATCCACAATTCATCGGATCTCGACAAACACACCGCAAAAGAAAGTTACATAGGATAGATCTCCATGAAGATCATGGAGAACTTTGTATTGAAGATCCAAGAGAGGGAAGAAGCCATCTAGCTACTAGCTATGGACCCGAAGGTCTGTGGTGAACTACTCACGCATCATCGGGGAGGAAATGGTGTTGATGAAGAAGCCCTTCGTGTCTGAATCCCCCTCCGGCAGGGCACCAGAACGGTCCCCAGATGGGATCTTGAGGAGACAGAAGCTTGTGGCGGCGGAAAAGTATTTTCGTGGCTCTCTTCTTTGGTTTCGGGATTTTAGAGAATTTATAGGCTACAGAGGTAGGGCAAAGGCGCCACATGGGGCCCACAAGCCTGCCAGGCGCGACCACCACCTAGGCCGCGGTTAGGGGGCTTGTGACCTCCAACAAGGTCTCCTCCCTTGGTTCTCTAGTCCCGTGTGTATCTTCTGTTATGGAAAAAATCATCCCGCATGTTTTATTCCGTTTGGACTCCGTTTAATATTCTTCTCTGAAAAAGGTCAAAAACACGGAAAAAACTGACACTTGGCACTGAGTTAATAGGTTAGTCCCAAAAAGAGCATATTTATGCATATAAAATATCCAAAGTTGACATGATAATAGCATGGAACCATAAAACATATAGATATGTTGGAGACGTATCACTAATTCTTTAAGTAAATATCCTCATATCTACTCAAATCATTAGTGAAAATTAGAAAACAATGATATCCACTGCGTGATGTATCACATTATTGGACTGCATACATCAACATGTATTACTTCCAATAAATCACTTTCCCGTTCCATCTTAGTGGAAAAAACGAGGCTTTCAGTCATCTTGCCCGTGAGGCATGGTTCGGATGTCTCAAGCGATTCAAAAATCGAGTAAGTCCAAAGATCCATCAGTATGGAGTTTCTGCATGCGTTTTACATCAATAGGCATGGTCCGCATGTATCACGTGATTCAAAATCAAGCGAGTCCAAAGATCCATCAGCAGAGAACTTCTTCATGCGCTTTACACCAGCACGAACTTTTAGCGGCAGTGCCACAAGCATGTGGTACTTATCATTATCATCTTTACATTTGGCATCAATATTATGAACATGTTTTCATTAGGACCGAGATTCAATAAACCATTCAAATTAGGTGCATGACCATTGAAGGTATTATTCATGTAAACAGAATAACCTTTATTCTCTGACTTAAATGAGTTACCATATTGCAATAAACATGATGTAATCACGTTCATGCTCAACGCGGACAACAAATAACATTTATTCAGGTTCAACACTAATCCCAATGGTAGAGGGAGCGCGTGATGTTGATCATATCAACCTTGGAATCACTTCCAACACACATCGTCACCTCGCTCTTAGCTAGTATACGTTCATTCTATAGCTTTTATTTCGAGTTACTAACACTTAGCAACCGAACCGGTATCTAATACCCAAGTGCTACTAGGAGTACTAGTAAGGTACACATCAATAACACATATATCAAATATATTACTATCGACGTTGCAAGCCTTCTTATCTACCAAGTATCTCGGGTAGTTCCGCATGAGTGACCATCCCCTTCATAATAGAAGCACTAAGTCTCGGGTTTGGGTTCAACCTTGGGTTTCTTCACTAGAGGAGTAACTCATTTGCTATTCATGAAGTATCCCATCTTACCGTTGCCCTTCTCGAAACCAGTGGTTTTACTAACAATCAACAATTCATGCTCCCACTTGACTTCTACTTTCGCGGTGTCAAACATCGCGAATAACTCACAGATCATCATATTCAGCCCCAATATGCTATAGTTCATCACGAAGCTCCAATAGCTTGGTGGCAGTGACTTTGGAGAACCATCACTATCTCATCTGGAAGATTAACTCCCACTCGATTCAAGCGATTGTAGCACTCAGACAATTTGAGTACATGCTCAATGATTGAGCTATTCTCGTTCATCTTGTAGGCAAATAACTTGTCAAAGGTCTCATACCTCTCAACACGGGCACGAGCCTGAAATCCCAATTTCAGCTCTTGGAACATCTCATATGTTCCGTGACATTCAAAAGGCTGGGGTGCCTCAATTCTGTGTTGTTTAAGCATTACCCACTGAACTATAACGTAGTCATGAAAACGTGTCTGTCAGATGTTCGCAACATCCACAGTTGACGCTTGGGGTAGCACACCGAGTAGTGCATCAAAGACATAAGCCTTCTGTGCAGCACTGAGGACAATCCTCAGTTTAAGACTCAGTCCACATAATTGCTACTATGATCTTTCAACTTAGTTTCTCTAGGAACATATTAAAACCAGGGAGCTACATCGCAAGCTAGTAATCTACAACATGCTATTATAAAGAAAACTTAGACTATGTTCATGATAATTAGTTCAATTAATCATATTACTTAAGAACTCCCACTCAAATTGACATCCCTCTAGTCATTCGAGTGACACATGATCCAAATTCACTAACTCAAGTCCGATCATCACGTGAGTTGAGTTAGCTTCAATGGTGAACATGTCTATGTTGATCATATCTACTATATGACTCATTTTCGACCTTTCGGTCTCTTGTGTTCCGAGGCCATGTTTGTACATGATAGGCTCGTCAAGTTTAACCCGAGTGTTCTGCGTGTGCAACTCTTTTGCACCCGTTGTATGTGAACGTAGAGTCTATCAAACCCGATCATCACGTGGTGTCTCGAAATGACAAATTGTCGCAACGATGCACACTCGAGGAGAACACATATTTATCTTCAAATTTTAGTGAGGGATTGATACGTCTCTAACATATCTATAATTTTTTATTGTTGCATGCTATTATATTATATGTTTTGGATGTTTTATATGCATTTATATATTATTTTATATTATTTTTGGGACTAACCTATTAATCTAGAGCCTAGTATCAGTTTCTGTTTTTCCATGTTTTTGAATATTGCAGATAAGGAATATTAAATGGAGTCCAAACGGAATAAAATCTCCGGAAAGATATTTCTTGGGCCAGAAGGCACGCACCAGACTTGGAGTAGGGGGCAAGGCAGTCGTCGGGAGGCCACAAGCCTGCAGGGCGCGCCCTCGCCGTGGTCGCGCCCCCTAGCTTGTGGGCCCCTTGCAGGTCTCCTCACCCTAATTCTTGGCCTATAAACTCCCAAATATTCTAGAAACGCCAAAAAGAGCCACGAAAATACTTTTACGCCATCGGGCGCCTCTGTTCCCGAGAGATCCAATCTAGGAGCCTTTTTCGGTAATCTGCTAGAGAGGGAATTGATCACGGAGGGCATCTCATCCACTCCATTGCCCCTCCGATGATGTGTGAGTAGTTCACCACAGCCCTACGGGTCCATAGCTAGTAGCTAGATGGCTTCTTCTCTCTCTCTTTTATCTTCAATACCATGTTCTTCATGATCTTCATGGATATCTATCCGATGTAATTCTCTTTTGTGGTGTGTTTGTCAAGATCTGATGAATTGTGAGCTTATGTTCAGATTATCAATGAATATTATTTGAGTCTCTTCTGAATTCTTATATGCATGATTTCATATCTCTGTCAGTCTCTTCGAATTATTTGTTTGGTTTGACCAACTAGCTTGGGAATTCTTGCAATGGGAGAAGTGCTTAGTTTTGGGTTCAATCTTGCGGTGTCCTCACCGAGTGACAGTAGGGGTAGCGAGGCACGTATTGTATGGTTGCCATCAAGGGTAAAAAGATGGGGTTTTGATCATATTGCTTGAGTTTATCCCTTTACGGCATGGCATCTTACTTAATGTGTTACTATGTTCTTCTTGAACTTAATACTCTAGATGAAGGCAATAGTCGGTCGATGTGTGGAGTAATAGAAGTAGATGCAGAATCATTTCGGTCTACTTGATACGGACATGATGCCTATATGCATAATCATTACCTTGGATATCTTCATAATTATTTTCTTTACTATCAATTGCTCGATAGTAATTTGTTCACCCACCGTATTATTTTGCTTCATGAGAGAAGTCTCTAGTGAAACCTATGGCCCCTGGGTCTATTTTCCGTATCATATTTTCAGATCTATAAACCAAAAATAACAAAACTACCTTGCTGCAATTTATTTACTTTAGTTTTACTTTCAAAGCTATCAATATTTTATAGGGTTTTTTATTTATGTGCCCCTGGTTCGTTAGCTCTACTCATTCATCCCCACGCTCTTAAATTTTGCTCACTTTTCCCCACTCCTTTGCCCGAAACCCTCAGAACTGGACACAGCGGACGTTGCCGTCGGGTCAATGCTTTGACCGTTAACTCTGACGACTGGGCCACGCTGGACTGTGTCGCCCGTTGGACATGACAATTGGGGCCACATCGAACGATACCGCTATTCGCTCGTTGGGCCGTGGTTAGATTGTTGGGCCGTGCGCGCGCCGTAACGACATGAGCCTGCTATGCATGCACGTAGCTAGCCTGCCTCCACACGCTGATGCCCGCCTCCACGATGCGCTGACCTCCCCTCTTTCTGCACACGAGCCGCTGATACGTCTCTGTCGTATCTATAATTTTTGATTGTTTCATGCCAATATTCTACAACTTTCATATACTTTTGGCAACTTTTTATACTATTTTTGGGACTAACATCTTGATCCAGTGCCCAGTGCCAGTTCCTGTTTGTTGCATGTTTTTTGTTTTGCAGAATATCCATACCAAACAAAGTCGAAACGTAATAAAAACTTACGGGGATTTTTTTGGGAATATTTATGATTTTTGGGCAGAAGAATCAACGCGAGGCGATGCACGGAGTGCTCACAAGCCCTGTTGCCGTGGCCAAGGGGTGGGCCCGCGGCAGGCAGGCTTGTGGCCACTCCTTAAGGCGGTTGGAGCCCTTCTTACGCTGCAAGAAATATAATATCTGGAAGAAAATCGTGTTAAAATTTTAGCCCAATCGTAGTTACGGATCTCCGGAAATTTAAGAAACGGTGAAACGCAGAATCTGGGAGCGCAGAAACAGAAGGACACAGAGAGAGAGATCCAATCTCGGAGGGGCTCTCGCCCCTCCGCCGTCATGGAGACCATGGATCAGAGGGGAAACCCTTCTCCCATCTAGGGAGGAGGTCAAGGAACATCTACACCAACACCTCCGTCATCTTCACCAACATCTCCGTCATCTTCACCAACATCTCCATCATCATTCCCCATCTATATTCAGCGGTTCACTCTCCCGCAACCCGCTGTACCCTCTACTAGAACATGGTGCTTTATGCTACATATTATTATCCAATGATGTGTTGCTATCCTATGATATCTAAGTAGATTATCGTTGTCCTATCGGTGATTAATGAATTGCTATGATTGGTTTAATTTGCTTGTGGTTATGTTGATGTCCTTTGGTGCCCATCATATGATCGCGCGCGTGGATCACACCGTAGGGTTAGTTGTATGTTGATAGGACTTGATAGGACTATGTATTGGCAGGCTAGAGTGACAGAAGCTTCAAACCTAGCATAGTAATTGATGCTTATGGGATTGAAGGGGGACCAATATATCTTATTGCTATGGTTGGGTTTTACCTTAATGAACGTTAGTAGTTGCGGATGCTTGCTAATAGTTCCAATCATAAGTGCATAGAATTCCAAGTAAGGGATGACATGCTAGCAGAGGCCTCTCCCACATGATACTTGCTATCGATCTAGTAACGTAGTCAATTTCTTAGGGACAATTCTGCAACTCCTACCACCACTTTTCCACACTCGTTAGACACTCATAGTCGTTTCTTTATCTAACCAGCCCCTATTTTATTTACGTGTTCTTCACTTTCTTGCAAGCATATCCTTTCACTCCTACAAAGTACTTCTAGTTTCTTACTTATTCTAGGTAAAGCGAACGTAAAGTGTGCGTAGAGTTGTATCGGTGGTCGATATAACTTGAGGGAATATTTGTCCTACCTTTAGCTCCTCGTTGGGTTCGACACTCTTACTTATCGAGAAAGGCTACAATTGATCCCCTATACTTGTGGGTTATCAAGACCTTTTTCTGGCGCCGTTGCCGGGGAGCAATAGCGTGGGGTGAATATTCTCGTGTGTGCTTGTTTGCTTTATCACTAAGTAGATTTATTTTCTGTTCTAAGCTGTTCTTTATCTTTAGTTATGGATATGGAACACGAAATACCAAAAAAATTAGGTGTACTTGCTACTCATGGAGATGGGGAACCTCCTAAAACCCTCGAGGCTCGTTATGTGGAAAATATTATGCACTTCTTTAATAATCCTGAGAAAGCCTCATTCAATTATATAATGGGATACACGTTGGATCAACTTGAATACTTTAGGGATTATCGCTTGACTCAAAAAGGGAAACTTTTATGGGATCAAATCCATTTGTTGAAATGGTATGCTTGGGAACTATGCAAGAGATATGGTGTTACTTGTTGCTCTAGGATGAAGGCTCCACACCTTCCCTTTTCTTATGAATTTAATGATCATAGAACCTTGGCTTCTTATGCTAATGGTATATATGATTACTATGATGTGGATCAAATAGAAGAGTTTGTGCTTTGATGGGTGCTTATGAAATTGAGGCTCTGTTTAAAAGGTGGGATGATAATGATGATGCTCCTTACCGATCTGAAAATTTGGCTATGCTTCGTTATTGTTATACTAATTATGAATATAATGCCCATATTGAACGATTTAAGGAGAAATCTTATGTTGCCCAAGAAGAGACTATTATTTTGCAGGAAACTATGGAAGAAGAAAATGCTGAAATTGTGAGCTCATTAGATGAAAAAGATGAAGAGGAGAGCGAAGAACAAAAGGAGGAAGAGTGGACTAGCTACCCGTGTCCACCTTCTAATGAGAGTAACTCTTCTACTCATACATTATTTAATTTCCCTTCGTTCTTACCGAAGGATGAATGCTATGATCCCTTGGATTCGTTTGAAATATCCCTTTTTGATGAACTTGATGCTTGCTATGCTTGTGGCCATGATGCCATTATGAATGATGCTTATGAAGATGAGCTAGCTATAGTTCCTTATGTTACACATGATGATTTTGATGAATATAATATGCATGTGCTTGCTGCTCCTACTTGCAGTTATTATGAGAGAGGAACTACATCTCCACCTCTCTATGTTTCCAATACGATAAAATTGCAAGAAATTGCTTATGCTATGTATTGGCCTTTACTTGGTGTGCATGAATTGTTCTTTTATGACATGCCAATGCATAGGAAGAGAGTTATACTTCGTCATTGCTTGATATATGTTACCTTTTGCTCACTACTAAATTTCAAATAATTGCTAATTAAAATAGGCTTTGATATACCTTGGGATCCGGGTGGATCCATTACTTGAGCACTTTATGCCTAGCTTAGTGGCTTCAAAGAAAGCGCTGCCTGGGAGACAACCCGAAAGTTTTAGAGAGTCATTTATTTCTGTTGAGTGCTTTTATTTAGTTTAAAAACAAAAATAAATATAGAGGGGAACTTAAAACTTTTTCAAAAAGGGAAGCGATTGAAAGGTGATGCATTGCGGAAGTGAGGGTCGACCTTGAACACTTGTGTTCATGCTCATGGAAAAATGTAGAATTTTTCATGGAAGTTTCTCACAAAAATAATTATCCCCTTGTACAATTACTTTGTGTTTTTAAAAATAATGTGCCAAGCAAAGCCTTTACGATTAGTTTGGGTGATAGTTGTTTGATTACGCTAAGAAAAGACAGAAACTTTCTGCTCCCGAAATTAATTTTCATTTTTATTCTCGAAAAGATTTTGAGTTAATTCTTTTTTCCGCTGATTGATATGCAAATTTTCCAGACGTTCGTAATTTTTCAGATTTTTTGAGATATCAGAGGTATACGGAATATACAGATTGCTACAGACTGTTCTGTTTTGACATATTCTGTTTTCTATGCATTGTTCTCTTATTTTGATAAATCTATGGGTAGTATCGGGGGGTATGAACCATGGTGAAGTTGGATTACAGTAGATATAATGCTAATATGAATTTAGAATGAGTTCACAACAGTACTTGAAGTGCTGATTTATTTTATTATACTAACGGATCTCACAAAGTTTTGTTGAGTTTTGTGTGATTGAAGTTTTCAAGTTTTGGGTGAGAGCACGATGGATGAAGGAATAAGGAGAGGCAAGAGCCTAAGCTTGAGGATGCCCAAGGCACCCCAAGGTAATATTCAAGGAAGACTCAAGCGTCTAAGCTTGGGGATTCCCCGGAAGGCATCCCCTCTTTCGTCTACAATCTATCGGTAATTTTACTCAGAGCTATATTTTAATTCGTCACATGATATTTGCAAATGCTTGGAGCGTATTTTGTGTTTATTTTTCCTTTTTCTTTTATGCACCATGCTGGTATGAGATAGCCCTTGGTTGGATTTATAGAATGCTTCTTGTGCTTCACTTATATCTTTTGAAGTTTGGATTGCCTGTTTCCGTAGACATAGAAAACCGCCATTTGTAGAATGCTCTTTTGCTTCACTTATATTTGTTAGAGCGGGGCATACGTTCTGTAGAAAGAATTAAACTCTCATGCTTCACTTATACCTATTTAGAGAGTTAACAGGAGTTGGTCATTCACATGGTTAGTCATAAAATCCTACATAAAACTTGCAGATCACTGAATAGGATATGTTTGATTCCTTGCAACAGTTTTGCGACATGAATATGCGATATTAGAGTCATGCTAGTGAGTAATTGTGTATTTTTAGAAATACTTGTGTTAAGGTTTGTGATTCACGTAGAATGCACATATGGTGAACCGTTATGTGATGAATTCGGAGCATGATTTATTTATTGATTGTCATCCTTTGTGTGGAGGTCGGGATCGCGCGATGGTTAACTCCTACCAACCTTTACCCTAGTAGCATGCGTGTAGTACCTTGTTTCGATGACTAATAGACTTTTGCAATAAGTATGTGAGTTCTTTATGACTAATGTTGAGTCCATGGATTATACGCACTCTCACCCTTCCACCATTGCTAGCCTCTCTAGTACCGCGCAACATTCGCCGGTGCATTACACCCACCATATAGCCTCCCTCAAAACAGCCACCATACCTACTTATTATGGCATTTTCATAGCCATTCCGAGATATATTGCCATGCAACTACCACCGTTCCGTCTCATGACATGTGCCACCACTTCCATATTGCCATTGCATGATCGTAATATAGCTAGCATGATGTTTCCATGGCTTGTCCGTTTTTTGATGTCATTGCTATGCTAGATCATTGTCACGGTACACTACCGAAGGCATTTCATATGGAGTCATCATTGCTCTAAGTATTGAGTTGTAAGTGTGATGATCATTATTAATAGAGCATTGTCCCATGTGAGGAAATAAAAGAGGCCAGCGAAGCCCATTTACAAAAGGAGGCCAAAGATACCCACCAAAATAAAAATAAAAAATATATATATATAAAAAAGAGGCCAAAGAGCCCACAAAAAAAATGAGAGAAAAGAGATAAGGGACAATTGCTACTATCCTCTTTCCACACTTGTGCTTCAAATAGCACTATGATCTTCATGACAGAGAGTCTCCTATGTTGTCACTTCCATATACTAGTGGGAAATTTTCATTATATAACTTGGCTTGTATATTACAATGATGAGCTTCCTCAAAATTGCCCTAGGTCTTCGTGAGCAAGCAAGTTGGGTGCACACGCACGAGTTTCTTTTGTGAGCTTTCATACACTTATAAGCTCTAGTGCATCCGTTGCGTGGCAATTCCTACTCACTCACATTGATATCTATTGATGGGCATCTCCATAGCCCGTTGATATGCCTAGTTGATGTGAGACTATCTCCTCCTTTTTGTCTTCTCCACAACCACCATATTCTATTCCACCTATAGTGCTATGTCCATGGCTCACGCTCATGTATTGCGTGAAAGTTGAAAAAGTTTGAGAACACTAAAGTATGAAACAATTGCTTGGCTAAAACCGGGGTTGTGCATTATTTAAATACGTTGTGTGGGGAAGATAGAGCATAGCCAGACTATATGATTTTCTGGGCATAACTTTCTTTGGCCATGATATTTTGAGAAGACATGATTGCTTTGTTAGTATGCTTGAAATATTATTGTCTTTATGTCAACTGATACACTATTGCTTCGAATCACTCGTGTTTTAGTATTCATGCCATGATAAGATTATATGATCAAGATTATGCTAGGTAGCATTCCACATCAAAAATTATCCTTTTTATCATTTACCTACTCGAGGACGAGCAGGAATTAAGCTTGGGGATGCTGATACGTCTCCGTCGTATCTATAATTTTGGATTGTTTCATGCCAATATTCTACAACTTTCATATACTTTTGGCAAATTTGTATACTATTTTTGGGACTAACATATTGATCCAGTGCCCAGTGCCAGTTCCTGTTTGTTGCATCTTTCCTGTTTCACAGAATATCCATACCAAACGAAGTCCAAACGTAATAAAAACTTACGGGGATTTTTCTTTGGAATATTTATGATTTTTGGGAAGAAGAATCAACGCGAGGCGATGCACGGAGTGCCCACAAGCCCTATCACCGCGGCAGGCAGGCTTGTGGCCACTCCTTAAGGCGGTTGGAGCCCTTCTTTCGCCGTAAGAAAGATAATATCTGGAAGAAAATCGTGTTAAAATTTCAGCTCAATCATAGTTACGGATCTCCGGGAATTTAAGAAACGGTGAAACGCAGAATCTGGGAACGCAGAAACAGAAGGACACAGAGAGAGAGATCCAATCTCGGAGGGGCTCTCGCCCCTCCGCCGCCATGGAGACCATGGACCATAGGGTAAACCCTTCTCCCATCTAGGGAGGAGGTCAAGGAAGAAGAAGAAGGAGGGGGGCTCTTTCCCCCTCTCTCCCGGCGGCGTCGGAACGCCGCGCGGGACATCATCGTGTGACGGTGATCTACACCAACACCTCCGTCATCTTCACCAACATCTCCATCATATTCCGCCATCTATATTCAGCGGTTCACTCTCCCGCAACCCGCTGTACCCTCTACTTGAACATGGTGCTTTATGCTACATATTATTATCCAATGATGTGTTGCTATCCTATGATGTCTAAGTAGATTATCGTTGTCCTATTGGTGATTGATGAATTGCTATGATTGGTTTAATTTGCTTGTGGTTATGTTGTTGTCCTTTGGTGCCCATCATATGATCGTGCGCGTGGATCACACCATAGGGTTAGTTGTATGTTGATAGGACTATGTATTGGCAGGCTAGAGTGACAGAAGCTTCAAACCTAGCATAGAAATTGATGCATATGGGATTGAAGGGGGACCAATATACCTTATTGCTATGGTTGGGTTTTACGTTAATGAACGTTAGTAGTTGCGAATGCTTTCTAATAGTTCCAATCATAAGTGCATAATATTCCAAGTAAGGTATGACATGCTAGCAGAGGCCTCTCCCACATGATACTTGCTATCGATCTAGTAACATAGTCAATTGCTTAGGGACAATTCCGCAACTCCTACCACCACTTTTCCACACTCGTTAGACACTCGTAGTTGTTTCTTTATCTAACCAGCCCCTAGTTTTATTTACGTGTTCTTTACTTTCTTGCAAGCCTATCCTTTCACTCCTACAAAGTACTTCTAGTTTCTTACTTGTTCTAGGTAAAGCGAACGTAAAGTATGCGTAGAGTTGTATCGGTGGTCGATAGAACTAGAGGGAATATTTGTCCTACCTTTAGCTCCTCGTTGGGTTCGGCACTCTTACTTATCGAGAAAGGCTACAATTGATCCCCTATACTTGTGGGTTATCAGCCGCCACGTACGCTGACCGGCCTCTATCTGCATGCTAGCCGCCACGGACGCACGGACGGTCGCTGCTGGGCCCTACGCACGCTGTAACGACATGAGCCTGCTATGCATGCACGTAGCTAGCCTGCCTCCATGCGCTGAGGCCCGCGGTGATGATGTGCTGACCTCCCCTCTTTCTGCACACGAGCCGCCACGTACGCTGACCGGCCTCTTTCTGCATACTAGCCGCCACAGACGCAGGGACGGTCGCTGCTGCTGGTTCGTCTCATGTCACACGCTTGTCTCCCCGATCCACTCACATCTATTCAACGTGGCAATTAAAGTGGTGAGCCGCCATGATTTCTACACGCTAGCCGCCACGATAAGCCTGCTATGCATGCGCGACATGAACCGCCTGCCTGCGTGCCAGCATGCGTCGATGCGCCCCGCCACGGATGCAACCTTCCTATGAGCCGCCACGGGACGCAGCGTTTGTCGCCTCCTCGATCGATTCACAGTTCACACCGTCTCGGCCTTTGACCACCGCATCATCAATTCAGCATGGCAATTAAACTCTAGGGCATACCGATCGACGTGCGCCGCCATGATACCAAAGCCCGCTGTGCATGTCATGTGATCAAGCTAGGCTGCCTACATGCGCGCCATCACGGATGCAGCGACTGTCGCTGCCACTGGTTCCTCTCTTCTCGCACGCGTCTCCACCTTGCAAGTGCCACAGACCAAGGCTAGGGTGCAGTTCTACGTTTAGGGTTGGGGTTTAGGTATTTTAGGGTTTAGGGCTTTGAAGCATCAACAAAAAGCATGTAATATATTTTTTGAAGCATCAGCATTTTAAAGCATCAACAAACATAACTCAGAGAGCATAATAACGAAAGCATACATGCTGAAGCATTAACGAACATAGCTCAGAGAGCATAATAACGATAGCATACAATATAGGGAAGCCTATGATATATATCCTACGTACTGCCTAGTGCACTATGCGTCTTCGTAGTCGGAGATGGCTTGATCCGCCTGCGCCGGAGCCTGGTCCTCTTGGGCCACCACATGTGCCTCCTCCTGCGCCACCCGTGCTGCTTGCATCTGCTGCTGATGAAGACGTCGGGCCTGCGCAACTGCTACCGAGCGGATCGAGTTGTGGATCACCACTTGGTCGGGCCACAGATAGTAGACCGACGGTGCCTCCACTTCCAGCTCCTGTGGCGGCGCCTCCACGTCCGTCTCTTGCAGTGGCACCTCCACCTCCGGCTCCTGTGGCGCCTCCTCCTCCTCTGGCGATGCCTCCACCTCCGGCTCCTGCGGCGACGCCTCCTCCTCCGGCTCCTCGAAATCCTCTAGAGGTAGCCTCGCTTGCCTCCGGATTTGGGCCCGTCGAAGGAGGTAGAGATGTTCTTCGATCGTGTAGTACTGGCGGTGTGGTGACATGGCTGATGGGCTAGGAGAGGAGAGTGCTCGGGTCCCGACAGGAAAACGGAGCAGGCGAATGAGCTACGGGTGGGGGAGGGGAGTGTCCGTCCGGCTTAAATATCCATTGTAACCTAAACCCTAAACCGCCCCGTTTTCACACCCACCGCGGCATCAGGAGTGTACACGCGTGGGAAACTGTGGTTGGTTTGATGAGTGGACTGTGATCGGGGTCAAATGTGAAAGAGCCAGCACGTTCACACACGATGCAAAAAAACGATGCAAAAAAAATGACGCGATTCGACGACCCAACTAGAGCTTGGTTTCCTTTTGGGCCCATCACCACCGTTTTTTTTCATGGAGTAAGTGGTGGGCGAGCAGCCGAGCACAACCAACGGGATGGCCTCTCGCGGATCGCCCCACGATCCAACGATGCGGAGTCGTCCTTGTGATCCAACGACCCAGAGCCTACACGCAGCCTGCCCACCAAATTTCTTCTAGAAGACCACATCTGAGGGTTGTCGCTTGGCGCCACGGTGTGATCGGACGGCTGACGTTGGGAGCTAGGGTTAGGCGAAACCCCGCGGGGTTTAGAGGGGTTTTGAGCTGGTCAACGGGGTTACGAAAGCTTTGACTGAGCATAACTAATTCAAAAATAATTGAAAAAATATGAAACCTTCATCGTTCGTTGTTTTATAAGACACACTAACGAGGAAAAATACTAAACTTGGTCTATGGTCATTTTCATGAAAAAACCTAGCTGGCACGATCGAGGTCAAATGAGCACCATTAATTTAAAAAAAATGAAACATGCGCACAATGTTGTCTTATGTGACATGTTACCAACCAAAAATCATAAACTTGGTCTATGGTCATTTTCATGAGAAAACCTTCACACATATGAGCTATCACCTACAAGATTTCATAGAGTTCAAGGAGATGAGGTAGGGTTACCTTCTGTTTTTGAAAAATTTAAAAAAATCAAAAAAATCACCAAAGCTTTATTTCAAAGTGAATAAGAAGGATCTGAACTTAGTTTTACATTTTCATATTTTAAACGTGTTTTTAATAGTTTTTATATTAAAGCATATTTTTTAAAAGAAAATGTAAAAATATGAAGATTAATTCAAAAAATAGTGAGACTTGGAATCTACACTATATAGATTGAATAGGTCTTAATACAAAACATTTAGCTCATTTAGAGTAGGTCCAAACAAACTTGATTACAAATGGGTTGTTTACCCTAGCGTGGGAGCTCATTTGGAGCATATTTGGAATCTACACTATATATATTGAATCCATCACTAGTAGCCAATTGAAAATTTGGATATGCACACATGACACATTGATCATAGAGCTAATATACTCCCAATATCAGAAATGTTTTAGAAGTGGGTTATTTATTTCTGTGCCCCTTAGCTCTATGCATTCAAAAACCACATCCATCACTAGTATATCAATGTATTATATTTGTACACACATTGATCACAAACCCCAATATGACATTCAAATAACACATTGATCATTCGTCATGCACACACATTGAAGAACAAAGCTAATATGACATTCAAATAACACATTGAAGTGATCAGTGAAGCAACACTCAAACAACATATCTGATCAGTGAAGCAACACTGAAACAACATGTTTGATCATTGCAGCACCTAAACTCTAGTTCACAATATCTAAACAGAACTAACCATACACCACACGCAAATATAAGGACACACAAATATAGATAGAATAATACGTTACTAGAATCACCATAGATTAAGTTCACACCATAAGTTGTCACATTAAATTTACCATAAGTAACCGGACCCTAAGTACTCAGAAGATTAAGATTCAGTTCACATGATCACACCATCACAGCATCATCACATCACTTCACGCCGGAGTCAGGGCCTTCGCGAGCGCAGCATGCTGCCCCCTGATCTTGTAGTCCTCCCCGCGGATCGCTACATCCTCTGCATGAGACAGAAGGTGATTGAAGCGACCATTCTTGGGCTTTGGATTGGTAGTGCAGTAGGGGCAGTGCCACTTCTTGAACTTGCGACAGAAGGAAGCAACTCCCTTGGCCTTGATCTTTGCACCTCCTTGGATGTGAAGGACGCGACGTTTTCCTTGTACACATCATCTCCAGAATCATACTGCACACATGAATGAATTGCATTACCCTTAATACATTATAGATTCATATACACCATGTCAAAGGAACTAAATGAACAAGGGATAGGCTTACCTCATATTCAGAATCGTCACTAAACGCCCCCTCGTACGGGTCGTAGTCGGCCAGCTTCCTCTTTCTCCCCCCAACCATCATCCACCTTAATATACAATTACATATGTCACTAGTATATCAATGTATTAGATTTGTACAAACATTGATCAAAAACCCGAATATGACATTCAAATAACACATTGATCATTCGTCATGCACAGACATTGAAGAACAGAGCTAATATAACTACATATTGTGGACAAATTTATATACTAATGAATCAAATTTATATACTAATGAATCAAAAAACCCAATATGATAAATTTACACATACTGAATCAAATTTATAACTTCTTAATCAATGGATTCCATTTGGGCATATGACATTCAAAACCCCAATCTGAGTAGCATTCAAAAACAAATCTAATAGGGACCCAATCTAAGGCAACGAATCTGAGTAGCATTAAAAAACCCAATCTGTGAGCACTAAAAACAAATCTAATATGCATCATAGCATTAAAAAACCCAATCTGTTCACAACATCTAGAATTTTTGCAACGAATTTATCCAAATCCAAAAACAAATCTAAAAACCCCAATCATTGCAGCACCTAAAATCATAGTTCACAACATAGCATTTTTGCAACGAATTTATCCAACAAACCCTAGTCCAAAAACTCCCGTCCCCCCAACCCCTACCCTACAGAAGACCCCGGCCCATCCGTCAAACCAACTACTCTAACCATCTGAACTACCATATGAATCACAATCTAACCAATGCAACTAGGGAGCAATTAACTCTACAAGCTAAGAAAGTGCAAATATCTGCTCCTCCACGGCACGCGGCGCAACGGGGGTGTGGGGACACCGACTTACCAGTCGAGAATCGCCGTGCTCAGTGATCCTAGAGATCAATGCTCACCGAACACAGATACTGAATAAAGAGTCTTACATCCAAGTACCGATTATTACAACACGTGACCGAAGGGTCAAGTTCACAAGACAGGGCCTAAGGCCAAATCACACGGATACACTAATAGCGGAAAACAAAGGGGGCTAAGCGGGTGCCCATGCCATCAAGCCTACACCGACAGGCATTCTGACTCGGAAGCGTCCTAGTTCGCAGGGGTGTCGCCGTAGACGTACTCATCTCCAAACTCAGGTCCTTCCATATCTGGTCAATAACATAACCAGTGGCAAGCCAATGAGTACTTTGAATGTACTCGCAAATAGCCCATGATATGAACAATGAAAGTGAAGGATAACAATATCACGCATTTCTAGTATAACTCATCGGGGTGGAATGATCATGAATATGCATCAAGATAAAGAATTACTCTTGAAGAACAGGTTACAAATATCAACATATCTGTTGAGGGCTGAACCATCCGGGTTCACCCTATATGCCAAGTCACCGAACTTGGTCTTATCATCGCTATCATACCAACACTTTTCTTATCACCATACACATACTCACACTTACGCACACTTGGTTTATGCGGAAATATCAGGACGTAGTTTAAGCAGGATTACCCAACTGTCCTTGATCGTGGAGACGGCTATTCGAATAGTTTACACTCTATAGAGGTAGTACGCTGGACCCACGAGATCCGCGAAACTTCCGTGTCATCCACGACTCGCGGTAAATCACATACCCGAGGTAAGTACCCGATCAATGCCTTTCCACTAACGATACTAGACAAAGAGATCCACTCGATTGGTACCCAGCCCACATGTCGTACGTCTTACGAGCACCAACTGTGGACAGTACCGACCATGCGGGGACCAACGGTGTGACTGGAACTCATAAAAATGGCATAGTCGTCCTACCCGGCACGACCCCATCACGAGAGTGACTACAATCACTCCCGCCACTAGTAATGTGGCTCTTTGCTAGCACCGACCAGAGTAATTAACATAGACCCATCCCATAAGGGGTAACGTGGTTGTACTGGTAAGGTTGGGACAGTCGACACATCATAAATCTAATCCCATTTCCGAAACCTTACTCACACAAATACCGGGTGCATCACTTCACCAAAAGTGACCACCAACTCATCATCACCCTCGGGCATTAGTGGCACCCGACGGGGTTTTCATAAACTCTTACTTTAAGACAACATCATGCTCATGATAATGCTACTGCTATCTTTACTTGTCAACGTGGTACTAGCATGACCCTCAAGGGGTATAGTCAAGCTCAATGCAAATGCTCCGGAGGAGCCTTCGGTGAAATCATATCAAATTATTACCGACACTTATGATGATATGCAATGGGGATACTTACTATTTTAACATGCAAAGTAACATATGCTCAGTCATGGTCAAAGGGCTGCTTGCCTTGGTCACCTAAGTATCCGGGTCTTCGGGGTCTTCCGCTCCGATTCCCTCGTCACACGGGTTTTCTATCGTCGATAAAACAACAAATAAGAAATAGCTCACACAGAAACATTCCTTAAAGTCATTTTAAAAATGTCCCTATTTCTGATAAATCTAAGATATCATTTTAAAATACTTGCTTGAATTTTCCTTGAAGGATATTTTTAAAAACAACCAAGCACAAGCAAAACTATTCCATTTTAACCCTTTTTAATAACGTAATAGATTAGTTGCTGGAAAAATTCATCTAAGCATATTATTAAATACTACACATTTTTAGAAGAATAACAGTGGAAGAATTATATTTTTCCACTAGTTAAATGTTTTTATAAAAATCTGAGAAATCCAGGTTTAAAAATAAAAGAAAAATAGGCCAGCTCCTGGCCTGGCTCGGCCCAGAGGTGGGCTGGCCCATGGCTAGCCGACGGCCTGCCCAGGCGCGTGCGCCGTCAGGTTTGAACCTGACGCGCGGGGCCCTGCGGTCAGCGACCGAGGCCAGCGCGGGGGAGGAGGCTGGGCCACCGACAGGTGGAGCACACCTATCGGGGTCGTCTCCTAACTCCAGCCAGAGAGGAGGAGGAGAACGCCGACGTGGTTGCCAACGTGCTCAAGCTCCAACGAGCACGGGAATGGGTTCGCCTGACCGTCGCCTACCTGTTGGTGGTCGAAACAACGACGGGGAGGCAGGGGTTTGTCGACGACGAGGAGGCCGTGGCGGAGGGGTTTCGGGAAGTGGTCGAGGGGGTGGCTAGAGACACGGAAAAGCTCGGGCGAGTTAGGGGAAAGCTTCCCGGGGTCAAGGGGGTCGGTTTGGTGGGTTGAGGGGCGCACGAGCCGTCGTGTAGCCGGAGATCGACCGGAGCTCCGAGGCGGAGGGGCCTCGGTCGATCTCGAGCACCGGGGCTCTGCTGGGTTGCTCGGGTGGCTAGGGAGGTGCTAGTGGATGCGGTGAAGCTATCTGAGGGGTGCTGGAGCGAGGGGGAGGGCTATTTATAGGCCCGCGGCGGTGAGCAGACTCGGGAGCGCTGGTGACTCACCGTGGCGCGCATGGGGGTGCACAGAGACGTTGGGGTTGAAACCACGGTCTCTGCCCGAACTGTCTGCTGCAGAGAGAGAGATAGAGAGAGAGGAGAGTCGTGCATTCGGGGCCGCGCAAGCTTGGCCGAATCTGGAGCGCGGGGGCACGCGTCGCGCGAGCTCTAGCGCGAGAGAGGAGGGGCCCTGAGGCTTGCCCGATGCAGAGGGGTTGTCGGGGAGGAGGTTGGACATCTCGGGGGAAGCTGGAACCGGCGAGGGCGTCGCCCCCACCTCGATGACTCCCTGTAGCGCGCCTAGAGCGCAGTTTTGGCATGCGACGGCATGCTGGTGCGCCCTGAGGCACTTTGGACGTGTCTAGCATGTCCTGGCACTTGCTGGGGGTGTGGCTAGCCGTTTGGTTTTAGTGGGAGCTTCAGCTGGTCAAAGGAGGCAAGAAATACTGGTGCCGTCAGTCATGAATGAGGTCTAAATTGGGGGTTTTGGCCTTTCCACTTTGAACTAGTGAGGGGCGAGTTGACTGGGGTTAGATACAGGTGATGGCTACTTAATCTAAGAGTTCGAAGCAAAGGAGTTTGGTTTAGCTGTGGCTAAGGTGGCTTTTTCCTATCTGTCAGAAAGTGTGCGACAGTGGTCACACGGGGTTGCACCCCATGAGTGGTGCTCAGACTTAACAGGTTTGGTTTTGGTGCTAAACCAAGGAGTTCCACCAAATTTGAGCTCCAATGGACAAGTTTAGCTTTGTAAACTTGAAATTACTCTAATATGACCAGATATGTTCCTTCCAAAGGGAGTGTGGTCAAACTAAGTCCTACAAATCCCATTTTTGGTGTAGAACCCTCATTTGAGGTATTAGGCACTCCTGCAAAGTTTTAGCCTCATTGGACAAACTTTGCTATGTAGAGTTGCTCTAGCTTGATTCTGGACAAACACGATTTTTGGGTTATTTGGGGTCCTTATCCACCTTTGATCGAGGTGAAACTTTATGTGGACACCAAACAAGGCTTAGGGACATCACAGGAATTTTCTAGGAATTTATTGAGAATATTTCCTTTGGAAATATTTCGAAATGCCAAAACAAACAGAAATAGCTTTTATAGTTTTAATCAATAAATATAATATAAAATGGGTTTAAAATCCTATGTATGGAAAATATATGTCCTTCTGATCATCTCTAAATTTAATCAGATTTTTCCAAAGCAGAACAGTATTTTTCCATGTTGGAATACCAATTATGACCTTAGAAATGGACAGGTTATTTATTTAGGAAAATACTCACAAAAATAATTATTTTTGTGGTTTTGAAATATAAGGATAGGTAAAAATCAGATTACCAAATATGAGTAGTAGCATTGCTTGTTATCAAAGACATGCAGTGCAATCTCAAGGTGGTTTTACCTTGGTTATCAAAGGTCTTTGGAAATCAGTAAAATACCAAAAAGGAAATTTAGGGTTTTAAAACCTCACATGATCAAGCATACAAGCATACAATGTCAATCATGGCACTCACAACATTAGTTTTGAAAAAGTTTTAACAAGCTTAGAATTTTACAACACAGATAGGTGATAGCAAAAACAAGGTGTGACAGGGGGCATCTGCATTGACTGCGCCGCTCGACGCCTTCACCTTCTGCAACGATGAGGCGGAGCCCGCCACATCCGCAGGGGTTGCGAGTTTCCCCGCACCTCCGTGGACGCCGCCGAAATCCGCGATCACCGCGCCTAGACCCTGCAGCTCCACCACATCTCCGACCGCTGCGCCGGCGTTGCCACGAGCGTCGGCCATCTTACATATGGAGGCGATGAAGGTGAGGAAGAGGATGCGGTGTGGGAGAGCGAGATAGTGCAGTGGAGGTAGTGGAGGAGAGTGAGACGACGCCGGTAGGGGAGAGGAAGACGATGCGGCAAGGAGGGGATTTGGGAAATGGTGGGGGCGATGGAGGTGGTTGCGTGTAACGACTAAGATGCGGCCCTTTCCTATTTTGGGGGCAATGCCCCAAAAGGGAAAGAGGCGCATCTAAATGTTTTGCAAGCGAGATAATCATAACATTACATATTCACGGAAGGACAAGTAGGGCATACACTTGCCATCTGACATAGTATAATATAAGGTCTACATCCACACAATTATTCACAACAAGTTAGGCCCGCTACGGACAACATGAAACTAGGAAAAGACTATGATATCCCACATGCTAGCCCACGATCACGACCACGGCCTCAGTCCTCCGGATAGTTCACGTACAGTAGGTCAGTCTCCTCATCGTACTGCCACGCCAGCTACGTGTCGTCAGGATCTCCTGCGTGGGGCATACGTGTACCAGTTGGGGTGTTGTAGTAAACTATGAGCCACGGGTACTCAGCAATCGGATGACCTTGGTACTGAAACTAGTCAAGTTATTAGGTGAGGAAGATTTAGTGTATAGGTTGCAGCATCCTAAGCTTGTATGGTGGCTAAGTTATGATGATCAGAGTTATTGATATGGTGGTCTACGCGAGCGGTCTAAGACTAGGTGATCACTAAGTGATCCTGAACACCTACTTACGTCAAACATAACCCCACCGTATTCCCGATCAAAGAGAGGTCTTCGAAGGGGACAGTCACGGTTACGCACACAATTGGCATTTTTATTAGAGTTAATTCAAGTTATCTAGAACCGGATGTTAACAAATTATCCATGTTTGCCACATAACCGCGGGCACGGCTTTCCAAAAGATTAAACCCTGCACGGGTGATCCAACTAGTCCATCACAAACTGCCACGGGCCGCAAAGTAATCCTCTATCAAGAATCTCGTGATGTCGTCAGATTCCTTAGAGGAAAACCTCAACTTTGAGGAGACCCAAAGTTTCACCGGGATTCCTATACGCAAGATATATCGCTAAGGTAAGACGAACCTAGCAGGACCTCCCGTCGTGTCGACGAGCCCGATAAGAGCCGCGTATCTCAGTCTCAGGACACGACGGATGAGCGATGGTTACCACGCCAAAACACCGAGTTTCCCCGGGGAGCGTAATAAGCTGCTCTGGGTTGGACCAACACTCATGAGGAGCACTGTCCCGGGTTGTTGATTAAATCCTCGAGGTAGCTATTCCCTATGCAAATTATTATTAGGTGATTAGCAAATTAAAACCAATGTTGGGTCCTACCGGACAAGCCTTAACACTACACGATTTATCAAGGGGGTCCCCATAACAACCCCGAACGTGTTAGGAGCGATCAGTTATGGAATCAAACACCGGTAGCCGAAACTAAGGCGGCAATAACGGAACGAACCACCCGGCAAAAGGCTAGGCCTTCCATCATTTACCAAGTATATACGTGCATTAATTATATAGAAGTTTAAGCATAATGATATCAAAATACTCATGTTATCACATGAGACAGCTGGCACCTGCAACTAGCAAAGCTATTCATTAGAGGTTGAGCAAGCCTACTTAGCCAAACAACATTAGCTAGGAGGGGAAGGTGTTTGGGTTTCATGGCATTAACAGGAGGCATTTTTATCAAGTGGTAGGCAGAGAGCATATATCGAAGGAAACGTTATTCTAAGCATAACAAAGCTAGATACGGTATTAAGGTCATGGTCATCTTGCTTGTGATGTCTTCAACTTGGAACTGCTCTTGATCGTCCTGCACGTACTCTCCAGAATCCATGTACTCGCTCTCCGATCCCGGTGCTACCCATGATAAAAATAACAGCCAATGATCAACAACACAACATGATGCATCAAACAATATGATGCATGAGATGAGAAGGAAGCATGCACCACTATTCTAGTCACTTTCTTATGCATATGAGATGAGTTGATAAACTTCTGGGCAGAACTTCACACTAGCTATCTTGACATGCATGAGGATGGCATGAACAGGTGCATCACGAGAAAACGATGCAAAAACATATAAAGAACATTGAGAATGGAGCTACGGATCAACCGGAAACTACGAAACAAGATATGGAGTCCTACGGTTCAAATCCACCACAAGCACACTCCAATGGCACTCTTCTGGTGTTCCCAGGATTCCACATGATCAAACAAACAAATATAAGTGGGGTGGTGCATGGTAACACACCACACCATCAACAATACCCACACAAGCTTCAAAACAACTAAAACATGCAATCTGTCCTAAACAGCATCATTGCAGTTTGTCTACAACATTCAAAGTACCTACAACCACCCAAATGAGCCAAAAAAGATATGTGGCAAAATCCATTCAAAAGCTCTACAAGCCTGAGCAAGAAGTTACTGCAAAGGCATCACACATGAGAAGATCTATGGACACAAACTTGACAAAAATAACAGATTCTGGGACTTAGTGAAAATCTCAGATTTTCACCAGCTGCTTATGCTCTGAAGCATTTTGGCAGCCTCCAAAATGATATGTACAGGAAGTGAAAAAGCATGAAATTCAACATAGAGCTAGACAAACACAAAAGCTCACAAACCTTAGTTTGTTGCATGGGCTGATTCCCAACACATGAGCTTGTGCAAACAAAACAACAAGGGAAGAAAATAACAACAGATTCTCAGACTTAGTGAAAATCATAGATTTTCACAAAGCTGGCAATTTCAGCCAAGTGTCAACTTTGACAAGGCACAACAAGTGCATACAAACTCCTATGAACAAAACAAAGTCCCCATGCTGTAGAGGGGTTCACCCACTACTGCCACATCAAGGATTCATCCTTATAGGGTCAAAGCACTACATGATACTAAGCTCTAAACATGGCATGAAGACAGAAAAATGACAGTTTATGAAGTTATTCTAAAGTGAAATCTGATTCCACCAGTGGATTCCTGGGATGATTCTACCCCAAAAGCATATATAATACATGGGTACTTGCATGGAACATGTAGGCACAAAGCTAGCTCGAAAAACAACATAGAAATCACTATAAGCATATAGGAGCATTATCACAAGTGAATAAAGCATATATGGCATCTCTATACCTACCTATGCACACACACAAGGTTCATACACCATCACATCAAAATATTGGCAAGCATGAGGGGTTAGCCCTCATGCACAAGTGCATAGGTGCACTCATGCCCACACACACTCATGCATAAACACATACACACCTACACCTAAATATGTGTGCTCACACACACACAAGAATGGCCTCATGAGGGGGTAGACCCTCATGCACATGTGCATGGGTGCACCCACATGCACACATACACATATGTATATCCCCATCCCTTCACATATACACTAAAGCACATACACACACTCATCACATACACATACCCACATGTATATACATACTCATATACACACACACACCTACAAGTGCACACATACAATGGTGCACACACACAAGCACATGCTCCCACACTCATATATACACAAGCTAACATCAAAGGGGTTAAAACCCACTGGTTTGTGATGAAAACACAAGACAACTTGGTGCCCAAGCAAAGCATAGTGAAACAAAATACAAAACAGCAAAAAAAGGGAGTGCACTCGGATCGAACCCAGGACCCCTCTGGTGCATAGACAGCACCTTACCACTACGCTAGCTCGAGCTCTTCGACAGAGAAGAGGAGGGAAACAGGTTAACATTCCCCTGTCGAGCTACAGCACCACGAAACAGCAAAATAAAAGGGGCGCCTTCGGGGATCGAACCCACGACCACCATGCACCAAAACCAGCCACTACCACTCTACTACGACACGACACTTAACAGGAAGGGGTAAGAAACTCTATTGAGTATCCCCCTCTGCTCATACCGCAACTCGACGGCGCCGGAACAAGGGAAGGTCATCGGCGTTCTACGGGTCAAATTGAACGGAGGGAGCTCGCTGGGAGGAAGAGGGAGCCACCAGGGTTCCATTCCTGGCGGAGCACACCGGGAGGCGTACCACAACTAAGGCTCCACGAGCACCTACTTCCGGCGACGGCGGCGACAGCAGAGAGCTACGGCGACCTACGCTAGGAGGGAAAGGAAGGGAACGGGATTTTGCTCACCCTACGCGTCGAGGAGAGGAGGAAGGCTCGTCGAAGAGGAAGAAGGGGACGAAGAGGCGGGGCGACACGATGCACCGCTCCGGCCTGACGGAGCCGCTGTGGAGGGGACGCCAGAGAGGGGGAACCACCCCTCTAGCGACGGGAACGGAACGGCGGGAGATTCCCCATGCTCGCGGATGCCTCGGACGCCGCGGGGACGACTGCTGGCGACGAGGAGGACGTAGATCGACGGCGGCAACTCTCTGAAACTCATTGAAACTTACCTGTCGAGGGGAAGGAAGAATAGGAGAGGAACGGGGATGGCGGCGGGCGAGGAGGAACCCTAGGTGCGAACGCCGAGGCCCGCTTTATAGGAGGGAGGAGGGATGCCTCGACGTCCGTGAGGGGGACGGCGCACGCTCTCTCTCTCTCTCTCTCTCTCTCTCTCTCTCTCTCTCTCTCTCTCTCGACTGACGGAAAGCAGGGAGGAAGAAACGCCGTCAGAGAAGAAGAGAGGAACGGGGGAGATGGGCTACGCGCGGGAGAGAAAGAGAGATGGGCCAGGGAAGGAGGAAGCCAGCCCACGTGCATCTCTATTTTAAAACAAAGAGTTTTTCCCGTATTTCAAATAAACCAAACAAGAAACAAAATACCCAGACTTACACAGGGGTTTTGAAAATAAAATAAAAACACCTAGGGCATGAGGGATTTATGCCCTATTTAAATAAAATAAAACACTGAATTTTTGAGCAACTAAATTAAATACAAAACAGAATTATCCCATGCTATTTTGTTTATAAAAGGCCCAACTCACTTGGTTTTAAAAATCCAAAATAATAACCCTCCAACACAAGGTAAAACTAAAAAATGAGCAACATTTTTAAAACAGGTTTTGGGCAAGTTAAACCTAAGCTCAAATAAATATAGAAGAAGGGGTTTTGTTGAAACCTAGTTTTGAAAGCATCATAGTTCAAAACCCAAGCTTGCAATCACCACAACATCATACACATATCACATGCACTCATCATTGAACCAACACCAACAACAACACAAAGAAGAAGACAAGCATGCAATGGATGGTATGATGCAAAAGTTATGCCACCACATAAGAACACATGAAATGACACCCTCATATAGCATGACCACATGGATCCAAACATGAAAAGGATTCTAAATATGGCAAGGTTACATCTGGGTCATTACATTGCCCTCTTTATATGATGGGACGTTTCGCGCATGTCCATGGACACATGCTACCCCACGACCGCGGTCTCACATGCACCCACGTATACGTGGCCCCACTCATCAGCTAACGGTCAAATGCATTGACCCGACGGTAACGTTCGTTATAACCTGTTCTCAGAGTTTCGGGCAAGGGAGTGGGGAATAGTGAGGAAAAGTTAACAGAGTGGGGATGAATGAGTAGAGCTAAGGAACGAGGGGCATGGGTATAAAAATCCCTAATTTATATCTATCTCTATCATATCTCATCCTTGCAAATAACTTTGAAGGGATTGACAACCCCTTTATAGCGTTGGGTGCAAGTGTTTGATTATTTGTGTAAGGTACTACTATTGGAGTCTCGCTTGTTCCTACTACTGGATTGATATCTAGGTTCTCAACAAACTGAGGGAAATACTTATCTACTTCGCTGCATCACCCTTTCCTCTTCAAGGGAAAACCAACGCAAGCTCAAGAGGTAGCAAGAAGGATTTGTGGCGCTGTTGCCGGGGAGGATACATAGCATGACCACCAAGTACCCATTACAAACTCATCTCTTGCATTTACTTTATCTTCCATTTGCCTCTCGTTTTCCTCTCCCCCACTTCTAAAAAGATTTTCAGAAAATACCAAAACATTTCCCTTTTTATTTGCCTTTTTCCGTTGTCTTTTTGTTTGCTTGCTTGTGTGCTAGATTGCTTGCTTTGTCACGATGCCTCAAGAGAATGCCAAGTTATGTGATTTTTCCACTACTAATAATAATGATTTTATTAGTACTTCGATTGCTCCCGCCACCAGTGCGGAATCTTGTGAAATTAATGCCGCTTTGCTCAATCTTGTTATGAAAGAACAATTTTCTGGCCTTCCTAGTGAAGATGTCCCATCCCATCTAAATACTTTCATTGAGTTGTGTGATATGCAAATGAAGAAAGATGTGGATAATGAAATTGTTAAATTAAAGCTATTTACTTTCTCATTATGAGATCGTGCCAAAATCTGGTTTTCATCTTTACCTTAAAATAGTATTGATTCATGGAACAAGTGTAAAGATGCTTTTATTTCCAAGTACTTTCCGCCCACTAAGATTACCTCCCTTAGTAACGATATAATGAATTTTAAGCAACTTTATCATGAGCATGTTGCACAATCTTGGGAGAGGATGAAACTAATGATTAGGAATTGCCCCGTGCATAGTTAGAGCTTATAGATGATTATACAATTTTTTTATGCGGGATTGAATTTTCCTTCTAGAATTCTTTTAGATTAATCCTCGGTGGTACTTCTATGTAATTTTAATCCTAGGCCATTTCCTAGTAATTCCCCTAGTAATTATGGTAATTCCTACAACAATTCTTATGGAAATTATAATAAGATGTCCTATGATCTTGAGAATAATATTAAAGAATCCATTAGCTCTCAAAAAGGTTGCAATGCTATGATTGAAGAAAAATTGCTCAAGATTGATGATTTGGCTAGGAACGTTGATAGAATTTCTCTTGATATTGATTCTTTAAAAATTAGATCTATTTCACCCAAGCATGATATTAGTGATTCTTTAATATATATGAGAATTTCTATTGATGAGTGTAAAGAAAGAACCGCTAGAATACGTGTTAAGCGTGAATGGCTTGAAAAGGTGTTTTCTCGTGATGATATTGATGAAGATCTAAAAGTGATTGGTGTGACACGTATTGAATCTTTGTTTTCTAGGATAAATCCTGAAAAAGATGGGACTGGAGATGAGTCAACTTTAGCTAAAAGGTGTCCCAATGATTCGGAGTTCATAGATCTTAGTGATAAGATTGATAAAAGTGGGATGGAAGAGGTCAAAACTTCAAATAGCAATGAGCCCACACTTTCGGATTTTAAGGATTTTAATTATGATAGTTGCTCTTTAATTGATTGTGTTTCCT
The DNA here is from genome assembly GCF_904849725.1 of Hordeum vulgare subsp. vulgare. Classification (NCBI taxonomy): domain Eukaryota; kingdom Viridiplantae; phylum Streptophyta; class Magnoliopsida; order Poales; family Poaceae; genus Hordeum; species Hordeum vulgare. The sequence goes on from NC_058522.1 coordinate 458,061,962, forward strand.
TGTTGCAATCCATGTTAAATTCTCCACATGCTTATAGTCAAAATAAGGCTTTTACTAAACATATTGTGGATGCCATGATGGAATCTTTTGAAGAGAAACTTGAGTTGGAGGTCTCTATACCTAGAAAACTGTATGATGAGTGGGAACCTACCATTAAAATTAAAATTAAATGTTATGAGTGCCATGCTTTGTGTGATTTGGGTGCTAGCATTTCCACAATTACAAAAACTTTATGTGATGTGTTAGGATTCCATGAATTTGATGATTGTTCTCTAAATTTGCATCTAGCGGATCCCATAATTAAGAAACCCGCGGGAAGGATTAATGTTGTTCTTATTGTTGCTAATTGGAGTTATGTGCCCATAGATTTCATTGTTCTCAATATAGAATGCAATCCTACATGTCCTATTATTCTTGGTAGACCCTTCCTTAGAATGATTGGTGCAATTATTGACATGAAGGAAGGTTATATTACATTCCAATTCCCATTAAGGAAAGTCATGGAGCACTTTCATAGAAAGAAAATAAGATTACCTTATGAATCTATAATGAGAGCTACCTATAGATTGCATACCAAAGATGATAACACTTAGATCTATTGCATTGTGCCTATCTAGTGCGTTAAACAATAGCGCTTGTTGGGAGGCAACCCAGTTTTATTTGTTTTGCTTTTGTTTTTGTTTCTGTTTTTATGTGCTGCACATATTATTACCTTTGTAATAATTGTGTTTTAATGTCTTAATTAGTGTTTGAGCCAAGTAAGACCTTTGGGATGATCTATGGTGCTTGCAAGTTGATTTTGCTGAAAAACAGAAACTTTTGCTCTCAGTCCAGGAGACAAATTTCCCACGTCGTCCTAATATTTCAGAATTTTTGGAGTTACAGAAGTATTCGAAGTAAACAGATTGCTACACACTGTTCTGTTTTTGAAAGATTTTGTTTTCTTTGTGTTGTTTTCTTATTTTGATGAATCTATGGATTGTATTGGGGGTATGAACCATGGAGAAGTTAGAATACAGTAAATATTACATCAATATAAATAAAGATTGAGTTCACAACAGTAGCTAAGTGGTGATTGATCTTTCTTATACTAACGGATCTCATGAGTTTTCTGTTGAGTTTTGTGTTGTGAACTTTTCAAGTTTTGTGTAAAGATTTGATGGACTATGGAATAAGGAGAGGCAAGAGCCTAAGCTTGGGGATACCCAAGTCACACCAGTCCATATTCAAGGTTACCAAAAAGCCTAAGCTTGCGGATGCCCCGGAAGGCATCCCTCTTTCAACTTCAATCCGTCGGTAAATTTACTTGAGGCTATATTTTTATTCACCACATGATATGTGTTTTTCTTGGAGCGTCTTGTATGGTATGATTCTTTAATTTTTAGTTTGCCACAATCATACTTGCTGCACACATCTTTTGAGAGAGTGAGATACACTGAATCATGAATTTATTAGAATACTCTTTATGCTTCACTTATATCTTTTGAGCTAGGCAATGTTGCTCTAGTACTTCACTTATATCTTTTAGAGAATGACGGTGTTGTGGAATTATTAATCTCTCATATTTCACTTATATATTTTTGAGAGTTCTTTAAACAGCATAATTGGTTTACGTTATGAATTTAGTCCTAATATAATAGGCATCCAAGAGGGATATAATAAAAACTTTCATATTGAGTGCATTGAATATGATGAGAAGTTTGATTCCTTGCACATAGTTTTGAGATGTGAGGATGGTGATATGAGAGTCATGCTAGTAAGTAATTGTGAATTAGAAAAAATACTTGTGTTGAAGCTTGTGATTCCCGTAGCATGCACGTATGGTGAACCGTTATGTGATGAAGTCGGAGCATGACTTGTTTAATGATTGTCAAGCTTTGTGTGGAGGTCGGGATCGCGCGATGGTTAACTCCTACCAACCCTTCTCCTATGAAGATTCTTCTAATACTTTGCTTCGATAACTAATAAACTTTTGCAATAAGTATGTGAGTTCTTTATGACTAATGTTGAGTTCATGGATTATACACACTCTCACCCTTCCACCTTTGCTAGCCTCTCTAGTACCGCACAACTTTCGCCAGTACATAAAACCCACCTTCCTTAGAACAGCCACCATATATTTTCCTCAAAACATCCACCATACCTACCTATTATGGCATTTTCATAGCCATTCTGATATATATTGCCATGCAACACCACTGTCCCTTTTTTATATGGACGTGATGCCTATATGCATAATCATTTCCTTGGATATCTTCATAATTATTTGCTTTTCTATCAATTGCTCGGCAGTAATTTGTTCACCCACCGTATTATTTTCCTTCATGAGATAAGCCTCTAGTGAAACCTATGGCCCCGGGTCTATTTTCCATATCATATTTTCATATTTATAAACCAAAAATACAAAAAATACTTTGATGCAATTTATTTACTTTAGTTTTACTTTCAGATCTATCAATATTTTATATCTATCTCTATCAGATCTCATCCTTGCAAATAACTCTCGAAGGATTGACAACCCCTTTATAGTGTTGGGTGCAAGTGTTTGATTATTTGTGTAAGGTACTACTATTGGAGTCTCGCTTGTTCCTCTTACTGGATTGATACCTTGGTTCTCAACAAACTGAGGGAAATACTTATCTACTTTGTTGCATCACGCTTTCCTCTTTAAGGGAAACCCAACGCTATCTCAAGAGGTAGCATGAATCACCTTATAATGCTACTGTCGTCCTAAGCAAAATAAGATGCATAAAAGGATTAACATCACATGCAAATCATAAGTGACATGATATGGCCATGAACTTGTGCATCTTGATCTCCATCACCAAAGCATCGGCATGATCTCCATCGTCACCGGCACAACACCATGATCTCCATCATCGTGCTGCCATTGAGGTTGTCGCGCCAACTATGTTCGTACTACTATTGCTACCTCTTAGCGATAAACTAAAGCTCACCAAACGCAAAATAGTTTAAGACAACCCTATGGCTCCTGCCGTTGACATAGCATTGACATGCAAATCGATATTTAAGTATTACAACATGATCATATCATACATCTCATATATCATATCATGTCTTTGGCCATATCACATCACATGCATACCGTGCAAAAACAAGTTAGACGTCCTCTAATTTGTTGTTGCATATTTTACGTGGCTGCTTGATGACCCAGAATTGTAGGGGGTCTATCGTAGTCCTTTCGATAAGTAAGAGTGTCGATCCCAATGAGGATCAAAAGGAAATGACAAGCGGTTTTTAGTAAGGTATTCTCTGCAAGCACTGAAATTATCGATGACAGATAGTTTTGTGATAAGGTAATTTGTAACGGGTAGCAAGTAAAAAATGTAACAATGGTGCAGCAAGGTGTCCCAATCCTTTTTGTAGCAAAGGACAAGCCTGGACAAACTCTTATATAGAGAAAAGCGCTCCCGAGGACACATGGGAATTTATGTCAAGCTAGTTTTCGTCATGCTCATATGATTCACGTTCGCTGCTTTGATAATTTGATATGTGGGTGGACCGGTGCCTGGATGATGCCCTTACTTGGACAGACATCCCACTTATGATTAACCTCTCTTGCAAGCATCCGCAACTACGAAAGAAGAATTAAGATAAATCTAATCATAGCATTAAACATATGGATTTGAATCAGCCCCTTACGAAGCAACGCATAAACTAGGGTTTAAGCTTCTGTCACTCTAGCAACCCATCATCTACTTATTACTTCCCAATGCCTTCCTCTAGGCCCAAATAATGGTGAAGTGTCATGTAGTCGATGTTCACATGACACCACTAGAGGAGAGACAACATATATTTTATCAAAATATCGAGCGAATACCAAATTCACATGATTACTTATAACAAGACTTATCCCATGTCCTCGGGAACAAACGTAACTACACACAAATCATATTCATGTTCGTGATCACAGGAGTATAAATAATCATTAAGGATCTGAACATGTAATTTTCCACCAAATAAACCAGCTAGCATCAACTACGAGGAGTAATCAACACTACTAGAAACCCATAGGTACCAATGTGAGGTTTTGAGACAAAGGTCGGATACAAGAGATGAACTAGGGTTTGGAGAGGAGATGGTGCTGATGAAGATGTTGATGGATATTGACCCCCTATCGATGAGAGGATCGTTGCTGATGATGATGGCTTCGATTTCCCCCTCTGGGAGGGAAGTTTCCCCAACGGAATAGCTCCGTCGAAGCTCTAGATTGGTTTTGTCGAAGTTCCGCCTCGAGACGGCGGTGCCTCGTACCGAAAGGTCTGATATGATTTTTTTCCATGTCAAAACCCTTCATATAGCAGAAGATGGGCACCGGAGGCCTGCCAGGGGGCCCACAAGCCTGCAGGGTGCGGCTAGGGGGTAAGACGCGCCCCCTAGCTTGTGACCTCCTGGTGGGTCCCCTCCGGTATTTCTTTCGCCCATTATTTTTTATATATTCCAAAAAAATTCTCCATAACTTTTCAGGACTTTTGGAGCTGTGCGGAATAGGTCTCTCAAATTTGCTCCTTTACGAGTCCAGAATTCCAACTGCGTCATTCTCCCTCTTCATGTAAATCTTGTATAATAAGAGAGAAAAGGCATAAGTATTGTACCATAATGTGTATTAACAGCCCATAATGCAATAAATATTGATATAAAAGCATGATGCAAAATGGATATATCAACTCCCCCAAGCTTAGACCTCACTTGTTCTCAAGCGAAAGCCGAGATCAAGAAATATGCCCACATGTTTAGATATAGAGGTGTCAATAAAATAAAATACAGACACGCAGGCATCATGATTATCTTTAGAACAACAATACATATTGACATGGAATATCTTATACTAGAGTAACAATTCATTCACAAGGCAAAATATGAATCAAGAACTCTATTGAGAACTAACAAACTATGATTTTAGTCATTGAAGCAATTCCAATTTATCGCAACATAGGAAAGAGTCAATATAAGAGCTTGTAAGGCAAATCCACATACTCAATCATCTTACGGTACTTCAAAATTGCTAACACTCATGCGGTACCTATGAGGTCAAAGCTTCAATCGGACACAAAAGAAAGATAGGGGCTTATAGTTTTGCCTCCCAACTATTTACCTCTAGGGTAATGTCAACAATAATAACTCATGATCACCCACATCCGAGTGGATATATTTGTCTAGATCATTCCCTAACACATGACGCTTGCCAAAAGATAAAGGAGAAATAAAGGAAATGGTGACGATCACCATGACTCTTTCGTAAAGGTAAGTACTAGAAAGTAATGGTAACAGATAGGCCCTTCATAGAGGGAAGCAAAGGTTGTCGTGCGCTTTTATTGTTGGATGCGCAATCCCTTAATGTAAAAGAAAGTCACTTTATATTACCCCTTGTGATAATGAACTTTATTATGTAGTATGTCGCTATAATAAACCACACATATTTAAAGAGCAATGTTTATTGCTTGCACCGATGACAACTTACTTGAAGGATCTTACTCAATACATAGGTAGGTATGGTGGACTCTCAAGGCAAAACTGGGTTAAAGGTTTTTGGATGCACAAGTAGTATCTCTACTTGGTGTAGGAGTTTGTGGCTAATATGAGGTGGAAGCAAGTTACACATGCTGAAGGATCTACAACCATATAACTTTTATTCGGAAATAAACAAACATAACTCATTATGTTGTCTTCCTTGTCCAATATCAACCTTTTGGCATATAATATTTTAATGAGTGCTCACAATCACAAAAGATGTCTAAGATAATATATTAATATGTGAACCTCTCTTCCTATATTACTTCCTTTCAATTGCAACAATGACCAATAGCTTTGATTGTCAACTCACAACAAATTTCAATTGACATACTTTTTATATGTGAAGTCATCACTCCCCACAAGATCATTATGTATGCTCTTTTGCTTTTATTCTATACTTCTTCCTATTTCTATTGCTCAAGATCATAGCAAGAAAGCAAAGCCCTCAACTCAAAGCTACTCTTTATTATATAACTCTCGGACTTGCTTACATAGGGGGAATAAAAAAGAAAACTCAAAACTAGATCACACTAAAACTTTATTCTACTAGATCAAGATATAACTAAAAGGATCGAACGAAGAAAAAAAGAAAAAAAGAAAAAAGGTGTGATGGTGATACGATACCGGGGCACCTCCCCAAGCTTGGCACAAGCAAGGGGGATTGCCCATACGCATGTGTTTAGTTGTCTTTCTTTGGAGGTAGCGGTGTTGGAGTTGTTGGTGAGGTAGAAAGCTTATCAAGTTTCCACTTAAGCATGAAATTGTGTTCCCTAAGATCGTCTACTTCCTGCTCGAGCCTCAATATATGTTGACATAATTCACCCTTGCTCTCCTGCAGAAAACGAGAAGGGATAAATAGCACCTTGGGTTTTCTCCTTGTATTTGGGAGGCTCGACTTCTTGAACTCCACATGCATATCATCGGGTCGATGCAAGGGAATCTCCTCTTCGTCCGAGATTTCTTTCGCATACTTGCATATCTTCTTTTCCTCCTCCGAGCACAATGCATAGGGATCTACGTCCCCGTAGAGCTTGGGATTGGCAAGATAGGGTGATACATATCTCTCCCGTCGGAAGCTTTGGATGACATCTTACTCTAAATCTGCTGCAGAAACATCTCAAAACAAAAACAGGAGATATTGTCGAGATACGAAGGTCAAGACCTTCGGGAGATTATACAAAAACAGAAAAAGGTGTGATGGTGATACGAAGGAGTATTCCACAAGAAAATGGAGTCTGGAGGGTGCACGGGGTGGCCATAAGCCTGCAGGGCGCGGACAGGGGGGTAGGCTGCGCCCCTGGATTTTCTCCTCCTCGTGCATGCTTCGGACTGCTTTAAATTTTCCTATTTTTTAAATATTCCAAAAGTGGTAAAAATTGCCATTGAAAATGTTTTGGAGTCGGTTTGCTTACCGTAGCACATACCTATTCCTTTTCGGGGTCCGAGACGTTCTGATAGGTCTCCCTAATGTACTCTTGTGGAGTTATGGTATTGATAATATTAGTTTCAACATTTATGGGAGTAACTGAGATATAATGTTTGATTCTTTGCCCATTTACCACATTCGGATTTGTGCCTTCGGCGTTGTTGATCTTGATGACACCGGAACGATATACTTCCTCAATAATGTAAGGACCTTCACATTTAGAGATAAGTTTTCCTGCAAAAAATCTTAAACGAGAGTTGTATAACAAGACATGATCACCTACATTGAATTCACGCGTTTGTATCCTTCTATCATGCCATCTCTTAACCTTTTATTTAAACAACTTTGCATTCTCATAGGCATCGGTTCTCCATTCATCAAGTTAGTTAATTACAAATAACCCTCTTTTCACCAGCAAGTTTGAAATCATAGTTAAGCTCTTTAATTGCCCAATAAGTTTTATGTTCTATCTCTAGAGGTAAGTGACATGCTTTACCATAAACCATTTTATACGGAGAAATACCCATAGGGTTTTTGTAAGTGGTTCTATAAGCCCATAATGCATCGTCAAGTTTCTTAGACCAATTCTTTATAGATCTATTAATGGTCTTTTGCAAGATGAACTTAATTTATCTATTGCTCAATTCTACTTGCCCACTAGACTGAGGATGATAAGGAGATGTGATTCTATGATAACATCATACCTAGCAAGCAATTTACGGAAAGCACCATGAATAAAGTATGAACCACCATCAGTCATTAAATATCTAGGGACTCCAAATCTAGGGAAAATAACTTCTTTCAGCATTTTAATATAAGTGTTATGATCAGGACTACTAGTTGCAATAGCTTCTACCCACTTAGTAACATATCAACAACAACTAGAACATGAGTATACTCATTGGACTTTGGAAAAGGTCCCATATAATCAAAACCTCAAACATCAAATGGTTCAATAACTAGAGAGTAATTCATAGGCATTTCCTGACATCTACTAATATTACCAATTCTTTGACATTCATCGCAAGACAAGACAAACTTACGAGCATCATTGAAGAGAGTAGGCCAATAAAAACGAGATTGTAATACCGAGTGTGGAGTTCTTTCTCCAGTGTGATGTCATCCGTAGGCCTCGGAGTGACACTTGTATAGGATTTGTTCCTGTTCATGCTCAGGTACACAACGTCTAATAATACCATCTACTCCTTCTATATAAAGGTGTGGATCTTCCCAAAAGTAATGTCTTAAATCATAGAAGAACATTTTATTTTGTTGGTATGTGAAACTAGGCGGTATAAATTTAGCAACGATGTAATTAGCATAATCAGCATACCAAGGAGCATTGCGTGAAGCATTTATGATAGCTAATTGTTCATCGCAAAAGCTATGATCAATAGGTAGTGGGTCATCAAGAACATTCTCTAATCTAGACATGTTATCTCCTACGGGGTTATCAGCGCCCTTTCTATCAATAATATGCAAATCAAATTCTTGTAGCAGAAGGATCAATCTAACAAGTCTAGGTTTAACATCTTTATTTTCCATAAGGTACTTAATAGCAGTGTGATCAGTGTGAACAGTTAGTTTGGAATCAACAATATAAGGTCTAAACTTATCGCAGGCAAACACAACCACCAAAAATTCATTTTCAGTGGTAGCGTAGTTTCTTTGAGAACTGTCTAGAGTTTTACTAGCGTAATGGATGACATTTAATTTATTATCAACTCTTTGTCCTAGAAGAGTACCAACAACATAATCACTAGCATCACACATAATTTTAAAGTGTAGGTTCCGATCAAGTGGTTGAACAACACGTGCAGTGGTGAAGGCTCACTTAAAAATTTCAAATGCTTCTACACAATCATCATAAAAAACAAATGGAACATCCTTTTGCAAAAGATTAGTGGGAGGCTTAGAAATTTTAGAGAAGTCTTTAATCAATCTCCTATAGAAACCAGCATGACCAAGGAAGCTTCTTATACCTTAGATATCTGTTGGACACGACATCTTTTCAATAGCATCAACTTTAGTTTTGTCAACTTCAATATCTCTTTCAAAGATTTTGTGTGCCAAGACAATACCTCATTAACCATAAAGTGGCACTTTTCCCAATTAAAGACAAGATTAGTTTCTTCACAAAAGTCTGAGAATATAGCACATGCATTGCATAAACCAAAAGGCATACGTCTATAAGCAAAGGTACCGAAAGGGCAAGTAAAAGTTGTATTCTCTTGATCCTCTTTTGATACAGGTATTTGAGAGAAGCCAGAATAACCATCTAGAAAGCAAAAATGTGTATGTTTTGATAGTCTTTCTAGCATTTGATCAATAAAAGGTAGCGGATAATGATATTTCCTAGTAGCCTTATTTAATTTCGTGAAATCTATTACCATTCTATATCCTGTAACAATTATTTGCGGGATCAATTCATCTTTATCATTAGGACCAATGGTAATACCTCCTTTTGTAAGGACACAATGAACGGGACTAACCCATCTACTATCAGCAATAGGATAAATTATACGTGCCTCCAGAAGCTATAGTATTTCATTTCTTACCACTTCCTTCATTTTATGGTTTAATCGTCATTGGCGATCAACTACTCGTTTTGCATCAGGCTCCATATTGGTTTTGTGCTGACGTAGTGTGGGACTAATGCCCTTAAGATCATCAAGAGTATATCCAATAGCAGCACGTTGCTTCCTCACAGTTTTCAATAATCTCTTTTCTTCATGTTGTGAAAGGTTAGCACTAATAATAACAGGATATATCTCTTTTTCATCAAGATAAGCATACTTCAAAGTATCAGGTAATTGTTTAATCTCACACACGAGATCACCCTTGGGTGGAGGAGGATCCCCTAGTATTTCAACAGGTAGGTTGTGTTTCAGAATAGGTTGTTGACCAAAGAAAATCTTATCTATTTCATTCCTTTCACTCATATGCATATCATTTTCATGGTCTAGCAAATATTGTTCTAAGAGATCGGTACGAAGCACATCGATAGAAGCGATGCCAATAATTTCATCTTTACTAGACGGTTCTTTGTCATGGGGTTGTCTACGAAATTTAGAGAAATTGAACTCATGAGATGCATCCCCAAAACTTACAATAATTGTTTCTTTTTCACAATCAATCTTAGCATTAATAGTATTCAAGAAGGGTCTACCGAATATAATGGGACAAAAATCATCTTGTGGGGAACCAAGAACAAGAAAAATCAGTAGGATACTTTATTTTCCCACACAAGACTTCAACATCTTTAACAATCCCAATTGGTGAAATAGTATCTCTATTAGGTAGCTTGATGGTAACACCAATTTCCTCTAATCCGGCTAGTGCAATATCATTCATAATTTCTTGGTATAAGGTAAAGGGAATAGCACTCACACTAGCACCCACATCACATAAGCCATGATAACAATGATCTCCTATTTTAACAGAAACAGCACACACGCCAACAATAGGTCTATGTTTATCCTTAGTATGAGGTCTAGCAATTCTAGTGGCTTCATCACAGAAGTGAATGACATGCCCATCAATATTATCAACCAAGAGATCTTAAACCATAGAAATATTACGTTCAACTTTAATTTGTTCAGGAGGTATAGGTGTTCTAGTACAACTCTTACGAACCGCGTTTGAAGCTTTATCATGTTCCTTTATCCTAACAGGAAAAGGTGGTTTCTCAATATAAGCAGTAGGAATAACAGGATCAACAATATAAATAGTAGTTTCTTCTTCAAATTTAATAGGTTCTACCACTTTAACTTCAATGGGAGGATAATGTTTAAACCACTTCTCCTTGGGGAGATCAACATGAGTAGCAAAAGATTCACAAAATGAAGCTACTACCTCAAAGTCAAGTCCATATTTAGTGCTAAAATCACGAAAAGCATTGATGTCTATAAAGGATTTAACACAATCAAACTTAAGGCTTATACCTTACTCATTACCTTCGTCGAGTTCCCAATCTTCAGAGTTGCGTTTAATTCTTTCCAATAAGTCCCATTTCAATTCAATATCTTTCTTCATAAAGGAACAAATACAGGAAGTATCGAGCTTGGATTGATCATTACGAGAGAGCCGAGCATAAAAATTATGAATAATAATTTCCCTCAGGAGCTCATGATTGGGCCGTGAATATAACATTGACTTAAGCCTCCCCTTATCTTGAGCAATTCATTCTCCTTAATGAGGCCAAAAATTATAATTATAATTCCGATCACGATGAACCAGATGCATAGGATAAAACTTCTAATGAAATTCCAATTTCAATCGGTTGTAGTTCCATGATCCAATATCATCACATAGCCTATACCATGTCAACTCCTTTTCCTTCAAAGATAAAGGAAAGACCTTCTTCTTGATATCATCCTCGGGACGACGTGCAAGCTTAAATAATCCACAAACTTCATCCACATAGATTAGTTACAAATCTGGATGTAGTGTTTCATCTCCTGCATAAGGATTAGCTAGCAGTTTTTCTATAATACCCGAAGGAATTTCATAATAAATACTTTCACTAGGTGCATCAGGTTGAGGAGCATCTATTTGTGCTTCCAGTCGGCGTGAAGATACCCCTAACAAGCCCCTCAAAGGATTATTTTTCATAGTGACAAGTGACAGTAAATTTCAGCATAGTATATAAATTTTTCCTTACCAAGTTCCCCGTACCAAAGGCGCTTCACTCCCCGGCAACGGCGCCAGAAAATAGTCTTGATGACCCACAAGTGTAGGGGTCTATCATAGTCCTTTCGAGGAGCAGAAGAAAATGACAAGCGGTTTTCAGTAAGGTATTCTCCGCAAGCATTGAAATTATCGGTAAGAGATAGTTTTGTGATCAGGTAATTCGTAACGAGTAACAAGTAACAAATGTAACAATGGTGCAGCGAGGTGGCCCAATCCTTTTTGTAGCAAAGGACAAGCCTGGACAAACTCTTATATAGATAAAGCACTCATAGGACACATGTGAATTTATGTCAAGCTAGTTTTCATCATGCTCATATGATTCAAGTTCGCTACTTTGATAATTTGATATGTGGGTGGACCGATGCCTGGGTGCTGCCCTTACTTGGACAAACACCCCACTTATGATTAACCTATCTCGCAAGTATCCTCAACTACGAAAGAAGAATTAAAATAATGCTATGGTTAGATTTATTTTAGATTCTTCTTTCGTAGTTGAGGATACTTGCGAGACACCACATAAACTAGCAACACATAAACTAGGGTTTAAGCTTTTGTCACTCTAGCAACCCATCATCTACTTATTACTTCCCAATTCCTTCCTCTAGGCCCAAATAATGGTGATGTGTCATGTACTCGACGTTCACATGACACCACTAGAGGATAACAACATATATCTTATCAAAATATCGAACGAATACCAAATTCACATGATTACTTATAACAAGACTTATCTCCTGTCCTCAGGAACAAACGTAACTACTCACAAAGCATATTCATATTTTCATGATCAGAGGAGTATTAATAATCATTAAGGATCTAAACATATAATCTTCCCCCAAATAAACCAACTAGCATCAACTACAAGGAGTAATCAACACTACTAGTAACCCACACGTACCAATCTCAGGTTTTGAGACAAAGATCGGATACAAGAGATGAATTAGGGTTTGGAGAGGAGACGGTGCTGATGAAAATGTTGATGGAGATTGACCACCTCTCGTTGAGAGGATCGTTGGTGAGGACGATGGCTTTGATTTCCCCCCTCTCGGAGGGAAGTTTCCTCGGCGGAATAGCTCTGTCGGAGCTCTAGATTGGTTCTGTTGAAGTTCCACCTCGAGACGGCAGCGCCTCGTCCCGAAAGGTCCGATATGATTTTTTCAGGTCAAAACCCTTCATATAGCAGAAGATGGGCACCGGAGGCCTGCCAGGGAGCTCACAAGCCTGTAGGGCGCGGCCACGGGGGTAGGTCGCGCCCCCTGGCTTGTGACCTCTTTGTGGGTCCCCTCTGGTATTTATTTCACCCATTATTTTTTATATATTCCAAAACAATTCTCCATAACTTTTGAGGACTTTTGGAGCTATGCAGAATAGGTATCTCATATTTGCTCCTTTCCAGTCCAGAATTCGAGCTGCCCGCATTCTCCCGCTTCATGTAAATCTTGTAAAATAAGATAGAAAAGGCATAAGTATTGTATCATAATATGTATTAACCGCCCATAATGCAATAAATATTGATATAAAACCATGATGCAAAATGGACGTATCATTGCTATGGGTATCTAGTATGATTGCATCTTACTTACGCAGCCACAATGGTGATATGCAAGTTGCTATTTAACCTTGTCCAAGGACCGCCTCGGTCAAATCCGATTCAACTAAAGTTGAAGAAACACGCACCCGCGAGTCATCTTTCTGCAACAAGTTGCATGTTAGTCGATGAAACCGGTCTCTCGTTAGCGTACGAGTAATGTTGGTTTGGGCCGCTTCAATCCAACAATACCGCCGAATCAAGAAAAGAATAAGGAGGGTAGCAAATTGAACATCAACGCCCACAAACTCTTTTGTGTTCTACTCGAGATATCATCTACGCATAGACCTAGCTCATGATGGCACTCTTGGTGAACGTTGCATGGGAAACAAAAAAAATCCTACGCACACGCAAGACCTATCCATGGTGATGATCATCTACGAGAGGGGAGATCAGATCCACATACCCTTGTAGATCGCTAAGCGGAAGCGTATATAATGCGGTTTATATAGTGGAACATCTTCGCGAACGAAATCTAAGTCCGTCCCGTGATCTCATCACGATCCGTTCCGCGATCCCATCACGATCCATCCCGATCTAGTGTCGAACGGACCGCACCTCCGCGTTCAGCACACGTACAGCTCGATAACGATCCCCGCCTTCTTGATCCAGCAAGAGGGGCGGAGAGGTAGATGGGTTATCCAACACGACGGCGTGGTGGTGGTGGTGGTGGTGGACAATCAAGCAGGTCTTCGCCAAGTGCTGCGGAACTAATCTAGAGGAGAAAATGATCTAGAGAGAGAGGGCAACACATGGCTGATTAGGGTTAGGGTTGCCTCTAATTCCTCTAGTATATATAGGAGGTAGGGAGGGGAGGAGGCAGCCTCAAACCCTCAAGGTTTCGCCGAAACTGGAGGTGGAGGAGTCCTGCTCCAATCCTACTAGGAGTAGGATTCCTCCTCTCCACTTAGAAACCCTTTCCACCTTTTCCACCTTTGGGTTTTTCCACCCCTAGTCACATGGGCCTTAGTGGGTGGTTCTGCCAGCCCAGTAGGGGCTGGTTTGACTCCTCCCACAACCCATGAGGTCCTTTGGGTCGAGACACCCCTCCCGATGGCCCACGGTACCCTCCCGTCACTCTCGGTACACTATCTAAGGACCTAAAACTTTTCCGGTGACCAAAACAGGACTTCCTATATATCAATCTTTACCTTCGAACCATTCGAGAGCTCCTCGTGACGTCCAGGATCTCATCCGGGACTCCAAACAACCTTCGGTCACCAACATACATAACTCAATACTACCAAAACATCAAAGTTTGCTGACCCTGCGGGTTCGAGAACTATGTAGACATGACGTGAGACACTCTCTGGTCAATATCCAATAGCGGGACCTCGATGCCCATATTGAATCCTACATATTCTATGAAGATCTTTATCAGTTGAACCTCTATGTCAAGGATTCACTTAATCATGTACGATGTTCCCTTTGTCCATCGGTATGTTACTTGTGCGAGATTCGATTATCGGTATCTCCATACCTAGTTCAATCTCGTTACCGGCAAGCCTCTTTACTCGTTCCGTAATACAAGATCCCGTTACTAACTCCTTAGTCACATTGCTTGAAAGGCTTGTTGTGATGTTGTATTACCGAGTGGGCCCCGAGATACCTCCCCATCACACGGAGTGACAAATCCCAGTCTTAATCCATGCCAACCCAACACACACCTTCGGAGATACCTGTAGAGCACCTTTATAGTCACCCAATTACGTTGCGGCGTTTGATACACACAAGGTATTCCTCCGGTGTTCGGGAGTTGCATGATCTCATGGTCATAGGAACAAATACATTGACATGAAGAAAACAGTAGCAATAAACTGACACGATCATATGCAATGTTCACAGTTAATGTCTTGTCTATCACATCATTCTCCTAATGATGTGATCCCGTTATCAAGTGACAACACTTGTCTATGGCCAAGAAACCTTAACCATCTTTGATCAACGAGCCAGTCAACTAGAGGATTACTAGGGACAGTATTTTGTCTATGTATCCACACATGCATTTGTATTTCCATTCAATACAATTCTAGCATGGATAATAAACGATTATCATGAACAAGGAAATATAATAATAACCAATTTATATTGCCTCTAGGGCATATTTCCAACAGGTGGTTCTCTCTTAGAAAATAGATGGGGCAAGTGTTGGTTTGTTCTTAGTGCTTCATCTTCGAATGAGAGGCTAGTGGAGGGGTATATATAGGCATATCCAAAAATCCAATCGTCACAACATTATTGCCCAACTCAGCAAAACCGAAGTAAAAAACTTTGTTGCACCGGCTAGTGCAAATTTTGGTGCTTCGGGGAGACCGATATATAAATCTCGGTCGGTACGATTTTGGCTAGCCTAGGCAGTTAAGCAAATTCGGTGGCACCGATTTGCTAAAATCGAAAATTATGATTTTAATCAATTTGACATCAGTAAGTTTGCCACTGTTTTTGGTTACGGCAAAAATGGAGTTGGTTGTACCGAGATGTTAGGCTTTGGCTTTGGATGTGTCTAGGGTAAAACTCAGTAGGGCCGATTTGAAATTATTTGTGGCACCGAATTTGAATGTTTAGGCTTTGGACATAATATTTGTGCGAGAATTTCATGAGTATTTTTGGTGGCTAATCTCTAAGCACTTGAGAAACCACATCATCATAGATACCTCATCCTCTTTAACAGTATTGACTTTCCTATGGACTTAATTGTGATTTCTCACAGAAACAAAAAATGTAGAGTCTTGAAGCTTGTTGCCAATAGATGTTCCTTGCATCTAGGGGATCTCCTCGCAATCCTTAGCCAATCTATTCATTGAACTTTTCCTGAAATATACTTGGTAGAATCATTAGTCCAATGAAATATATGTTATTACTAATTACCAAAACCACCTAGGGAGAAGTTTTTCTTTCACCTGGCCTGCTGCCTCATCGTGCGCTTCCCTTGGATACAATGGACCTCGAGCCCGAGGCACCGTCGTACCCACCTTCTTCGAGGTAGTGCAAGAGGCGACCCCGCGCCTTGATAGCAGGCGACATCTTCTACTTGACGGTGAAGCGACGGCGAAACGACAGTGACGAGGGCATGTTGATGCGCCCGTACCGGCTGCACGGCGGTGACGCCGACTCATCCTTCTCGTGGCATCCGTTCTACACGCCACGGTAGTGCGTAGACGACGGCTCGTCCTTGAAGCGGCGTACGATTTGGCCGCCATTGTTTCTTTGGGGCGAGGCTGGCTCGTCCTTGCCTCGCTAGAGCGGGGACGACGGCTCTTTCTTCACGCGGTGGCGAGGCGACGGTGGCGGCACCAAGAACCACCAGATGAGGAGCTACCACCAACTCCACATGTCGGCAGGAGCACCATGACTGTTGCATCACCGCCGCTGCTCTTAGAGAGGAGGAAGTGCTCGGCCACGGAGACGGGCGAGGGGGCGGTGCTTGGGGAGGGGGTGCGCCTCGGTGCGTCGTCGGCACACAGTTTGAATAGGCATGGCGAGGCGGTCAGTCATCTTCAATGCGGCGCAGTGGCCGAATTTGGTTCCTCGGGACGCGGCGTCCGCATTGATGCGGCGACGCCTAAGAGGTCATGTTTGTCAGCACCACCCTCCCGTCCGGTCAAATTGCAACGTCTATGCCGGCCATGCTCTGGACCGGCATGAATGTGACGCAGCAAGCGGCGCAGTGGCCGAATTTGGTTCCTCGGGACGCGGCGTCCGCATTGATGCGGCGACGCCTAAGAGGTCATGTTTGTCAGCACCACCCTCCCGTCCGGTCAAATTGCAACGTCTATGCCGGCCATGCTCTGGACCGGCATGAATGTGACGCAGCAAGCGGCGCAGTGGCCGAATTTGGTTCCTCGGGACGCGGCGTCCGCATTGATGCGGCGACGCCTAAGAGGTCATGTTTGTCAGCACCACCCTCCCGTCCGGTCAAATTGCAACGTCTATGCCGGCCATGCTCTGGACCGGCATGAATGTGACGCAGCAAGCGGCGCAGTGGCCGAATTTGGTTCCTCGGGACGCGGCGTCCGCATTGATGCGGCGACGCCTAAGAGGTCATGTTTGTCAGCACCACCCTCCCGTCCGGTCAAATTGCAACGTCTATGCCGGCCATGCTCTGGACCGGCATGAATGTGACGCAGCAAGCGGCGCAGTGGCCGAATTTGGTTCCTCGGGACGCGGCGTCCGCATTGATGCGGCGACGCCTAAGAGGTCATGTTTGTCAGCACCACCCTCCCGTCCGGTCAAATTGCAACGTCTATGCCGGCCATGCTCTGGACCGGCATGAATGTGACGCAGCAAGCGGCGCAGTGGCCGAATTTGGTTCCTCGGGACGCGGCGTCCGCATTGATGCGGCGACGCCTAAGAGGTCATGTTTGTCAGCACCACCCTCCCGTCCGGTCAAATTGCAACGTCTATGCCGGCCATGCTCTGGACCGGCATGAATGTGACGCAGCAAGCGGCGCAGTGGCCGAATTTGGTTCCTCGGGACGCGGCGTCCGCATTGATGCGGCGACGCCTAAGAGGTCATGTTTGTCAGCACCACCCTCCCGTCCGGTCAAATTGCAACGTCTATGCCGGCCATGCTCTGGACCGGCATGAATGTGACGCAGCAAGCGGCGCAGTGGCCGAATTTGGTTCCTCGGGACGCGGCGTCCGCATTGATGCGGCGACGCCTAAGAGGTCATGTTTGTCAGCACCACCCTCCCGTCCGGTCAAATTGCAACGTCTATGCCGGCCATGCTCTGGACCGGCATGAATGTGACGCAGCAAGCGGCGCAGTGGCCGAATTTGGTTCCTCGGGACGCGGCGTCCGCATTGATGCGGCGACGCCTAAGAGGTCATGTTTGTCAGCACCACCCTCCCGTCCGGTCAAATTGCAACGTCTATGCCGGCCATGCTCTGGACCGGCATGAATGTGACGCAGCAAGCGGCGCAGTGGCCGAATTTGGTTCCTCGGGACGCGGCGTCCGCATTGATGCGGCGACGCCTAAGAGGTCATGTTTGTCAGCACCACCCTCCCGTCCGGTCAAATTGCAACGTCTATGCCGGCCATGCTCTGGACCGGCATGAATGTGACGCAGCAAGCGGCGCAGTGGCCGAATTTGGTTCCTCGGGACGCGGCGTCCGCATTGATGCGGCGACGCCTAAGAGGTCATGTTTGTCAGCACCACCCTCCCGTCCGGTCAAATTGCAACGTCTATGCCGGCCATGCTCTGGACCGGCATGAATGTGACGCAGCAAGCGGCGCAGTGGCCGAATTTGGTTCCTCGGGACGCGGCGTCCGCATTGATGCGGCGACGCCTAAGAGGTCATGTTTGTCAGCACCACCCTCCCGTCCGGTCAAATTGCAACGTCTATGCCGGCCATGCTCTGGACCGGCATGAATGTGACGCAGCAAGCGGCGCAGTGGCCGAATTTGGTTCCTCGGGACGCGGCGTCCGCATTGATGCGGCGACGCCTAAGAGGTCATGTTTGTCAGCACCACCCTCCCGTCCGGTCAAATTGCAACGTCTATGCCGGCCATGCTCTGGACCGGCATGAATGTGACGCAGCAAGCGGCGCAGTGGCCGAATTTGGTTCCTCGGGACGCGGCGTCCGCATTGATGCGGCGACGCCTAAGAGGTCATGTTTGTCAGCACCACCCTCCCGTCCGGTCAAATTGCAACGTCTATGCCGGCCATGCTCTGGACCGGCATGAATGTGACGAAGCAAGCGGCGCAGTGGCCGAATTTGGTTCCTCGGGACGCGGCGTCCGCATTGATGCGGCGACGCCTAAGAGGTCATGTTTGTCAGCACCACCCTCCCGTCCGGTCAAATTGCAACGTCTATGCCGGCCATGCTCTGGACCGGCATGAATGTGACGCAGCAAGCGGCGCAGTGGCCGAATTTGGTTCCTCGGGACGCGGCGTCCGCATTGATGCGGCGACGCCTAAGAGGTCATGTTTGTCAGCACCACCCTCCCGTCCGGTCAAATTGCAACGTCTATGCCGGCCATGCTCTGGACCGGCATGAATGTGACGAAGCAAGCGGCGCAGTGGCCGAATTTGGTTCCTCGGGACGCGGCGTCCGCATTGATGCGGCGACGCCTAAGAGGTCATGTTTGTCAGCACCACCCTCCCGTCCGGTCAAATTGCAACGTCTATGCCGGCCATGCTCTGGACCGGCATGAATGTGACGCAGCAAGCGGCGCAGTGGCCGAATTTGGTTCCTCGGGACGCGGCGTCCGCATTGATGCGGCGACGCCTAAGAGGTCATGTTTGTCAGCACCACCCTCCCGTCCGGTCAAATTGCAACGTCTATGCCGGCCATGCTCTGGACCGGCATGAATGTGACGCAGCAAGCGGCGCAGTGGCCGAATTTGGTTCCTCGGGACGCGGCGTCCGCATTGATGCGGCGACGCCTAAGAGGTCATGTTTGTCAGCACCACCCTCCCGTCCGGTCAAATTGCAACGTCTATGCCGGCCATGCTCTGGACCGGCATGAATGTGACGCAGCAAGCGGCGCAGTGGCCGAATTTGGTTCCTCGGGACGCGGCGTCCGCATTGATGCGGCGACGCCTAAGAGGTCATGTTTGTCAGCACCACCCTCCCGTCCGGTCAAATTGCAACGTCTATGCCGGCCATGCTCTGGACCGGCATGAATGTGACGAAGCAAGCGGCGCAGTGGCCGAATTTGGTTCCTCGGGACGCGGCGTCCGCATTGATGCGGCGACGCCTAAGAGGTCATGTTTGTCAGCACCACCCTCCCGTCCGGTCAAATTGCAACGTCTATGCCGGCCATGCTCTGGACCGGCATGAATGTGACGCAGCAAGCGGCGCAGTGGCCGAATTTGGTTCCTCGGGACGCGGCGTCCGCATTGATGCGGCGACGCCTAAGAGGTCATGTTTGTCAGCACCACCCTCCCGTCCGGTCAAATTGCAACGTCTATGCCGGCCATGCTCTGGACCGGCATGAATGTGACGCAGCAAGCGGCGGCGCAGATGTTCGATGGAAAGCGTGGAAGATACGGTGCGAATCTTTTGGTGCACCAAGACGGTGAGACACGGGCTTGGAAACAACACGGGTGCTAGCAAAGCTTCCCACGTTTGTCTTCAATTTGCGAAAGAAAGCATGTCCGGACCACTTCGGAACAATACAGATCTGCGCTGGATGGTTTTTACGGCCTGAACGTATGCGGACGGTTTGAGGGTCAGTATTGGAAGACGCCCCTAGTTAGCTTGCTAGGTGAAATTGATTTTTTTTCCTCTGAGAAGAACTCAACGTCTATCTATTACTTGCACAACCCGGGTCAGCTAATTAATTTGGTGTTGTCGATTGTCCACCATTTTAAGCTGGCATTCAACCTTCTGTCGTCTCTCTTAATATCAAAGTTGGCTTCGCAATGCAGATGGTAGCTAGCGTGGGCGGAGCCTGCTCATTGGCATAGGGTTCAAATTCAAATTTAGAGCGGGAGGTTGAAAAATAGTACAAGAACCGGAAAGTTAAGGCAGCAGCACTCCCTTATGCACCGATCCAATGTTTCCTAATTTATCTAGTTACACCCGTGGCAAGTACTACTATATGTAGTGAACTCGGCCGCAAGCATCCACAATGGGTGATTTGATCACCATAGTCAATTAGGCGTAGACGATTGATATCACTAGAAAGGTTTTAAGTACTCAGTCCATGACCTTTGCGCTGACGTCGCACACCCAAACCTTGCCCTCGAGGTCATCGACGTTCGACGGCGCCCTTGCCCTCACAACGCCTCCTTGGTCGCCAAGCCAAAACGAAGGCGCGTGCCCCAGCACCCAGGTCCAATTCAACTCCAGCCAACATACGGTACCGACGCTGTGCTCCGCCCTTGACCCCGCCGGCCGGCCGGCCTGCCCGTTCCGCCGGTGATTCCCACGTTCGCGAGGGTGGCGACCCCTTCACCTACACGGCGCCGGCAGCACCCTAGTACTACCTTTTCCAAGACCGGGTCCCGTTCCCGGACGGTGGCGCGTACGACTTTCTACGATTCATGTCATGGGCGCATCGTGTGGCGTGCGTGACGGTGCCAGTCAGCCACGGTAATTCGCTGGTTGGTTCATTGGTTGGTTGGTTGGGTGCGGCGGGCTGGGGCTGGGGCTAGGGCTGGTGGGTGGGTGGACGGGCGGCACGTCGCTCGCTGCGGATCCATCCATGGACGCTCGCACGGACGACTAGCCTACCCGCTTTGGGGGCGTGCTGTGCTGCGCTTTGCTCACTGTTGTAGGCGACGCACCTACGCCTGCACCTGCCTACAGTAGACTTCGGCGCGTCCCTAGACGTGCCGTGCTAAGTAGGGAGTATGTAGGCGACTAGTACCACCATACTACACTCCTACGTACTACTACCACCTACTACTATTCCTTCTCGGTTGACGGAGCTGCCAATATGGGTGACGCTATGCCACTCCAAGGTCCGAGCAGTGCTATGCTACTAGTAGTAGACGGGGGCGCGCGCTTTGGAGCGTGCTCGAGACAGGCACGCAGGCTGCACGTAGCAGCTGCGAATTTCCTTGGGAGGTCGATCACATGCACGTAGTGGCAGGCAATTATTGCTCCTCCAAAGGGGTTTTTGCCGTGGATTCGCAATCAGGGCGTGAGACGAAGAGAAAAGCAGCTCTACCTAGCGAGAACTCCGGCCCTAATTGATCAATCAACGGTGTACATACATACATACTCCTACGTGACACTAAACTCCAGCACCCGGCCCTGATCCAGAAACGAACGGCATGCATGGCTTTCCACATTCTCGCTAGCCAGAAACGGCTTCAGCCCGTCTAATCCAGCGCCTAGCCACTTGCTCGCGGATGGATCCAAGCTGACCATCCGCACCCTTCGATGGTCCAGATCATACGATACCTGAGCCCCTCGGCCTCCACTGCACTCCACTCCACTCCACTCCACCGAGATGAAGCGAGAGGGAGGGAAAAAGGCAGCGTGGTCTTTTTACATGCTTGCGCAAAAACCAGATGGCCTTTTCCCTCTCTTTGCATGCTCCGTTGGTCCACCATGCATGCGCCTCATCTACTAGCTACCGGTGGCGCCCGCCCATCCCGCACATGCTCTTGCTCTGGCCAAGGAAGGATATCGGCCCTGTTTGGATCCCACTGCTAGAGCTAGTTTGAGCTGAACTAGCTCTTAAAGTATCCAAACACATGGGCTAGTTTGGGTTAGATGTAAACTAACTCATCAAAAAAACTAGCCCTGAAAAGAGGTGCTAATTGAAGCTAGTTGGAGATGGACAGGTAAAAATAATAATATTTTGACCGCATCGGATCCTTTCCTCTCCATCCTCCCGCACCGCGCGTCGCTCGGCATGCTCGCCCCTCCGGCCGCGCTCGCCCCGCTCGGCCTGCTCGCCCCCGCCGGCCACCTCCGTCGCGTCCCGTCCAGGCCGCCTCCTCCGCCTGCCACCGGTCGCCTCCATCCTCCTCCATACCCCTGCACCAGGCCTACATAAAAGCTGGCCACAACAAATCCTGGTTAAAAGAGACACATGATTGAAAAAAGTGTATTTATTGTCAAACTAACCTTTGCATCCAAACACCATCAAAGGCTAGAGTTAGTTCATGATTAGACTAAAGTTAAAAAGTAACTCTAACCTCTAGCCAAACAGGGCCATCATCCGAGAGAGATGCACCTTGCTCCTCCCTCCAAAGGACCAAAAGTATCGAGTAGTACGAAACGTAGAAAGGAACGTGGATGCTGCAGCGCCACTAGCCGTCTATCTATCTATCTATCTTCTGCGTGCGACTGCAGGAGCAGCTGCGGTGGAAACTGCAGCGCGTGTGCTTTCAGATTCTTTTTTTTGTTCTGCGAATTGACCGCTGAATATGCTGCGATACTACTGCCACAGGGATGGTAGATCGTCCGGATCACGAGCAGCTACCGTCACAAAAAAGTAGAAGTAGTAATTTTTAAATTGCATTCGTCAGTTCGCAGTTCGTTGGCGTAGAATCATCCAACGACACTCGCAAATATTGAAAGGGCAGCTCGCTGTGCCGCCTTTCGGCAAGCCATGCTCACGACGCACGTAGCAGTAAACTCCGGCCCTGCTTCCATGGCCCATCCCGGGATCTAACCACCACATGCCCATGGTAACAAAGAGCAGCTTCAACGAGGCTACCCATTTCGTCCTCATCGTTCGTTTAGATCAGCTCGAACAAAAATGATGGCCCAACGCATCAATTCATTGCCAAAACGTGTCTGTTTCGCGTCCCTCTCGATCCATTTCCGGCCCAAATTTGAGGCTGAAATGCGTCGGCGCGGACGCGTGCGCGTACTCTCGGTGTCCATCCCCAACCACCGCGGTCAACATAGTTTATGACGGCCGCCATCCTCAGGCCCACGCGTCAGCAACTGTTGTCGGCCTTTTTTAATCCAAACGTGCGGTGAGTTCCAACATGTGCTTCCAGAACCCCGTCCGTCCACATCCAGCCACCTCCTCGTCGACCAAGCGACCAAAACCCTAGCACACCATGGCTGGCGACTTCCCAAACAAGGGCAAGACCCCACTCTACCCCCGCGCCATCTCTCCGCCGCCGTCTTCCCACCGGCCTCGCCAGCGCGTGAGTGTCCCGGTGTACCAAGCACGGTGGCACTGGGAGCACCGTGTGTCCCTCCCTTACACCGATGTCACGCTGCCGCACGGCTGGCATCTGGATCCGGAGAGGATTCCGATGTCGGTCGTGTCGCGGTCGGCGCGGGTGCATGCGGAGGAGGTGAGCCGCCGTCGCCGTCTTCTGACGACGGAGCAGCGACGGGACACTGCGTATGCTGCCAACTCCCCTAACCGAGAGGTGTGGTTCGCGGTGGAGCACGAGGCACATCGCCGACGTGGCGTGCGCGAAGTGCAGCCAGGAGGCCCTCCGTCGCCCCCGTCTGTCGTCAGCGACGAGGACCAGGAGGCTGAGGCCTTCTACCAGGCGTCGCTCGCAACTGTCCTCCGCAACAGCGAGGAGAAAGCGCGGCGCAGAACCGACGAGGAGGCGGCATACCAGCAGCAGCACGCGGAGGCCATCGCATTGTCGGCCGCCGGCGACTGCGTCGTGCCACCTCCGCCGAAGCCCGAGCCCACGGAGCCGCGGGGGGTCTACCAATGGACCGGTGTTGTCCAGGAGTTCGTCACGCCGCCGCCCATCTGGCTGGACGTGACACCGCAGCAGAAGCAAGCCTACCTCGAGCACTGGAGGTCGCAGCACCTGCTGGCGGAGCGCGCCGAAGGCCTTTGGCTCATGGAGGTGGAGAAGGAGATGGAGGAGGAATGACGGGAGGCGGAGGCGGAGGAGCGTGCCCGTGCTACTGCGCTGCCACCATCACCGGCACAGCCTGCGCCGGCGGGACATACTACGTAGGCGCAGGTAGATGCACTCTGCAACTCCGCGTTCCCGTGGGCCGGCCCTGCGCCTACGCTGGTCAACCATACCGGCCCCGATGAAGACGCCGCCGCCGCCTAGGGATGTCCTTGTAGTTTTAGTTTTTTATGTTTAATTAATGTAATGCGGACGCGTAGACTATCGCCGATCTTCGTGGCCGGCTTTCAATGTTTAATTATGCATTATGTAAAAAATCGCACGTCGGTAAAAATAGGCCCGTTCAACGTTGGGCGTATGAATCGATTCATTTACGAAAGAGGACGTTCGTGTCCGCCTAACCGACTCAAAAAAAATAAAAAACAAAAAAAATCACCGTTCGTCCGTTCTTGTGACATTGGCGGGAAAATAACACGGCGGTCAAAGAGAGCACTGTACTCCAGCAACTAATTCCGTTCTTCTCTCGGCATTATTGGCTGAGGTCTGACGAGAAGCATCCAAGTGCAATGGAAAGATGCGCGCGCCGTTCCAGTCTCGTTCATGCTTGCCTTGTCGTTTAAGAAAATTTGGCGTCGTGGAGGGGGCACGGCACGGCACGGCATGGACCATGCAGCATGCATGCAGCCACGCCGCTGGCCGCTCGATGACTCGGAGCGCCGTCGTCGTCGCTGTCAGGCGACAGGTACGTGTACGTGCAGTGCGTTGGGCTATCAAAACCTCGGTACACAGAGCTCTCCGGGCCTGGTCTAGGGCGCGTACGTAGCTCATCGTGGCCATACCTGCCCTACGTCGCCCAAGTAACATGCGATGGCTGCTTGCTCATCAATCATTATTTTTCTGATCAAGATACCACAACGTTTTTTGCTAAAACACATCTAATATACTCCCTCCGTTCTAAAATATAAGACATTTTAGGGATTCCACTAGAAGACTACATACGGAGCAAAATGAGTGAATCTATACTATAAAATATGTCTATAGACATCCATATGTACTTCCTTCATCCCAAAATAACTGTCTCAACTTTGTACTAGAGCTAGTACAAAGTTGTACTAAGCTTAAGACACTTATTTTAAGACGGATGGAGTAGTTTATAATGCAATCTCTAAAAGGTTTTATATTTAGGAACGGATGGAGTATATTGCATATCTAATTAGTTCTATATCATTAATCTTACACGAAGATTTGTGTGGGATTTTTTTATGCTTGTTTTAGTTATTTAAATATGCAATAACTAAGTCACATATAGATGTGTCCTAGACACATCCATGCTTCAAATTCACAGCCTAGCCGGTCCTAGGGCCAGAAAAGTAACATATTTTTTTTGCTTCGGTAGAACCCCCACCCTTACCCCCGCGGCAAAATGGAAAATTTTGATCCAAGAACGAAAGTATTTCATAGACTAAATCGCGTTTGAAAAAAAAATACTCTTCTGAGTTCTGATTTTTTTATGACGTCTTTGTCTTAGATGTCACACTACACGTTGTGGTGTCTAAGGCATGTGCGCCGCACTATATTGTGTGGCGTTAAGACAAAGGCGTCACACAATATAGTGTGGCGTCTCACTGTCGGGCGCCACATCTGCACGAATTTTTTTCAAATGTGATTCAGCTTGTGAAATACTTTCATTCTTGAATCAAATTTATCAATCCCCCCTTCTCCGCAAAACGTAGAAAAATGCCTAGGATTGTCTGATACCCCTTTGTAAGAAGGGTATGATGACGACATATATTATACAATATGAAATGAATACACATACAATGGCATGTAACGTACTTTCTTCGTTTCTAAATATAAGTCTTTCTAGAGGTTTTACTAATGGACTATATACGGATGTATATAGACATACTTGAAAGTATAGATTTACTCATTTTGCTTCGTATGTAGACAACTAATAAAATATCTTAAAATACTTATATTTAAGTACGGAGGGAGTATAATACAAATTAAGTATACGTTTCCTCTTCTATGTTCTATCAAGTGGTACCAAGCCCACCCCGAAAAGTAAAAACAAGAGACTGATTGGTGTAGGGGGAAAACAGCAAAGTCAAGCCACGCCACGCCGCGCAGACGAGGCCTCCCCAATCCAATCTAGCAGCAGCAGGCTGGCGGATTTGATGGGATAGCTCGACGTATGCGTACAGCGCCATCCAGCGGGACCAGATCAACTGGGGCGCTGCGTTCTCGTTCTAGATAAGCTCGGCCGGGTCCGAACCAACGAATCATTGCCAGTAGGTAGCGGCGTTTCCCCGGACGAAATCATCGTCTGATTCAAAAGCCAAAGCCCTCTCGTGTCATCGGGGTAAAGAAAAATCTGCACGAAAGGCAGCGGAGAATTTGACCGCGTGGTAAAAAAGTTAAAGGGCATCCTCCGACGCCGTGGGCTGAGCGGAGGCTCGGTGTCGGGGCGGGTAGAAGACCAGTGACCACGCGGTCAAGGGCCGATGCTCACGGGGATTTTGATCTGATTCGGCACCGCACTTTTGAACGGTCGAACGTGGTAACGTGGGAGACATTCTCAGTGCCGGTCTGAAAAATGCTCCGGGGTTCTGGTCTCACCGTGATGTGATCGTTTATTTCCCGCGAGCAGCACCGGCCCGTGGTAGGAAGACATGAGTGAATTGACAGATAATTGCACCTTTAGTCCTGGTATTCGCTGGTCCAATTCAGTCTTTGTACTTACGAAGTGCTTCAATACGGATCCGGTACACGAAAATACGTCGTCAATACAGTCCCTAAGGTTGAAACCTCAGTCCCGTCAATACACGACCCGCACGTACCGCGTACTTCCCCCTTATTCCACGTCATCCTGGCCCCGCGCGTCAGAGGAGACCCACCCGTCAGCTAGAGTGGTTGTTTTTTTCCATTCGCCTCCCTGTCTCTGCTGTCTCAGTCCTCTCCGACCTCAAGCTCGAGCTGGCCGACCTCGAGCTGCTGCGGTGGGTACCCGTAACCGTGAGTCTGTTGCTGCTGTTGGCCGACCTCGAGCTGCTGCTGCGGTGGGTACCCGTAACCGTGAGTCCATTGCTGCTGCTCGCTGTGTCGTGGTAACGATTCCGACAATAGAAAGAGGGTAGGATAACGGAGCATGATCTATCAAGATGCACATGGGTGACACGGTGGTTTTAGCGAGTTCAGGCCTCTCACAGTGGAGATAACAACCCTACGTCTCGTGCTCCGGAGAGGCTTTGTTTTATCTGTCATGGACATGAGTTACATGGTATAGAGAGAGCCAGAGCTCCAGGGAAGGAATGAGCCCGCATGGGGAGAAGAAGCTGGTCCCCTTGGCTATGTGGTGGGGTGGCTTATATAGAGTGCGTCACCCCCTCACCTCCTATGTTACAAGATGGAGCATTAGTGCCATGATGACAACCCACTATGAAACCTCCACTATAAGTATGATGCTTCGACTACCCTGTTGGTCTTCGCATATCCGAGTGAGACATATGGCCGAGTGGTTTACCGTCGTCCGAGTGGATAGTGTGTACTTGTCCGAGTGGATCCATACCGAGTGGATTAGATGTTGTCGCGATCCAGCCAGAATTTCCCTTGTGGTCCTAATAATGAGGTGCCCTTGGGTAGGACATATAGGTCAGGCCTATGACCCTACCCTAGGGTTGTATCCCCGTCAGGCTGACCTCGAGCTGCTGGTGCGGTGGGTACCCGTAGCCGTACTGCGGGGGCGGGGCGCCCTAGGGAGCGGCGGTGCTTGGCCCGGGAGCGGTCGCTGGGTAGGCCGTCACTAGCTCGCCTCCCTTCGATGGCTTTCCTGAGGATGAGGTTGGGTAGCCGGCGGGTGCGGAGTAGGCGGTGGATGGCTCGCCAGTCTTCCCCGTGGGTGGGTAGCCGGCGGGCGCGGGGTAGGCGGTGGATGGCTCGCCGGTCTTCCCTGCGGGTGGGTAGCCGGAGGGAGGTGGGTAGGCACCGGCGGCTGACCCGTCGGACTTGGCCGACTGTGGGTACGCGGATTGCGGCGGGTATGCCACTAGTAGAAAAAGGGCCTTTTGTCCCGGTTCGTAAGGGCCTTCTGTCCCGGTTTCGGAACCGGGACTAAAAGGTCGTTACTAATGCCCTTGGCCTGTAGTCCCGGTTCTTACACGAACCGAGACAGATGGGCCTCCACGTGGCCGGTGCGGCGAGCCCGGGCAGGGGGGCCTTTAGTCCCGGTTGGTGACACCAACCGGGACCAAAAGGCATCCACACGTCAGCATTTCAGGTGATGGTTTTTTTAAAGGGGGGGTAGGGGGTTTTGGGGGTCAATTTAGGCGTTTCATATACTGTATTAGCTAGCTAATGAATAGAGAGAAGTGTCCTCTCTTATCTTCGTGCCTGGTCGACGTTGCATACTATACGTATAGAGAGGACTAGACACGCTAGCTAGTAAGCAAATGAAGGAAACAGAAGATCGTCATGAACATATGCATACGAAGAGAAGTGATATCGACCACCTCTCCTTCTCTGAGAGATTGGTCGAACAACAAGTTCTCGTATATCTATCCGACGCTACTCGCTACATATATACAATATAATTATCTCTTACAATATAATCTCCTATTTAAAATTCAACTCGTTAGGGTTCACATGGTATTATCCGTCTTTAGCGATCACGTGGTCAAGAAAGAATGCCGCCAATTCCTCTTGAATTCCTCGCATACGATCTGCTGGTAGGAGTTCATTCCGCATCCGATATATCTAATTTGAAGAAGGGGGTCAATACATATATATGAATAAATGAAACTGAACACAAATGATGATAATAAAATAAAATTGTGAATATTAGTATTTACGCACGTCATATTGTTTGTCAGAGTAGCCCCGCTCACAGGTCACGTGGCGGATGGACTCACAAATGTAGTATCCACAGTAATCATTCCCTGGTTCCTGCCACAACCACTTTATAAGAAATAGAGGTCAATCAAACTGATAGTTAGCAAGCATGCTAAATGGTACTGATGAAACTAACGCTTTAATCACTAGGAGATGCGTGGAACATGCTACTATAGTACTTACTTTCGGGTGTCTAAATTGCAGCTTCTTCGGCAGTCCCGGAGTTTTTGCGGTGAATTTTTGCCAAACCGTGTCACACAAAGAAAACAATTACTTGATATCAGGAAATGAACAAAGTTGCCGATATGGTGCGATAGTGATCGATTTGACTTACTTCTCTAGAATTTCAGTCATGTCCGCATACTCGTTGGGATCTTTTCATCTCGAGTCTAAGACGGTTACTAGTCGTTGCTCAAGCTTAATCTCTAGGAGAATATAGTGGAATCTGCGCACGCATGCATAACTCATCAATTACATTACTATAACCTTGACTAATAAGGAAAACCGAATATGCACAAGACAGTAACACTCACTGGAATTCGTAAGGGAAGAGTATTATAGCTTTGTTTTGATTCAATACAAACGATTGTAGCAGGTTGGCCTCGGTATCTTTGGCCTGAGATTTAATCATAAATGCATCTACGAGATTTGTGTTAATGAACCCAATATCATCGATTTGTCTTTTCTTCAATTCGACGATCTTCAATCTGTAAGGGTATATCGGTACCCCCCCTCGTGTTGAAGTTCGGTCAGGACGGGGTATATCGACAACGACATACCCGATAAAAAATAAGAAGACAAAAGAAGAAATAAAAAGAGAAGAAGAAGAAAGGAATAGAAGAGAAGAAATCGAAGAAAAAAAAGAAGAAAAAAAAGGAGAAGAAGAAAGGAATAGAGGAGAAAGAAGAAAAAAAATATTTCTATGTTTTTTCTTCTTTCTCCTCTATTCCTTTCTTCTTCTCCTCTTCTTTTTCTTCTTTTTTCCTCTTCTTATTTATTTCTCATCTTCTTCCTCTCCTCTTCTTCTCCTTTCTCCCTCTTGTTATTTTCCTTTTTCTCCTCTCATTCTTTTTCTTCTTCTTCGTTATCTTCCTAGCTATATATTATACTTTTCTAAAAATGTAACTTTTGCATATATAAAACTTTTTCTTCTTCTTCCTTCTTCCTTCTTTCTTCTCTTCCTTCTTTTCCTAAATATATAAAACTTTTTTAAAAATGAAACTAACCTAAAATGTACTAAATCAGAGAATATATATAGATAAAACTAACCTAAAATGTACCCAAATATACTAAAAATCTAACTTTTATATGCACAGAGAACATACATGCATATATACATTTTTATAAAAATGCAAAAAAAATCATTTATATGAACAAAGGAGAGGACACGGTGGGCGGGCCGGCCTGACCAAGGAGAGGCACGGCGCCGGCGTCGGTGTAGAGGGCGGCGACGGCGGCGTGGTCGGGGCAGGGGCAACGGCGGCGTGGTCGGGGCAGGGGCGATGGTGATCGACGGGGCAAAGGGCGGCGACGGCGTCGACGTGGCGGGTAGGGGCGCGGTAGAGGCACGGCGAGGGCGCGTGGCGTGGTCGGGGGGCAGGGGCGACGACGGCGTGGTTGGGCCGGGCAACGGCGGCATGGTCGGGGGCAGGGGCGACGACGGTGAGCTCGGGCAGCCTAGCGTCGTCGTCGGAGGAATCGAAGAAACTAACGAAATTTTCACAACTGCTGGCTTATATAGCAAAGCCATTGGTACCGGTTAGTGGCACCAACCGGTACCAATGCCCCCTTTAGTCCCGGTTGGTGCCACCAACCGGGACCAAACCTCGCTAGTTGAGAGGGGCGCGCACTGGTTTATAAGCCCCACTACCGCACCCCTCTCGAGCTCCTCTCCACTGCACGCTTACGGGCCTACTTGCTACTGCTTTGCCTGATTGGCCTTCTCGGCATACTGCGGAACTGAATCCTGGCCCATGGATGGGTTTCTAGTCGTATTCACGCTCTAGTGGCCCAATTGGTGGCAATTTTTTTTATTTTTTCCCAGTTTTTTGTTTTCTTTTTTGCTTTATTTATTTTGTTTTGTTTCTACTTCCAACGAAATATTTATTTATTTTATTTTTTATTTTTAATAATTACTTATTAATTTTATTTTATGATAATTCTTTTTGCTATTGAAGTTTCTAACAAAAAAAGTTCTTTATGAAAATTCTTTTTGCGTTTAATGATTTTGAACAGAAAATACTTTGATAATTTTAGTTGCATGAATTTTATATAATTTTAGTTTCAATAATACTAGAAGTTGCTTATAATGTTTTGAACACAAAATACTTTGATAATTTTAGTTTCACAAATTTTATTTATGTTATTAAAGTTTTTTTTCTACTTATCAATTTTATTAAAGTTTATATTATTTTGTTTCAAAATACTTATTTATGTTATTTTATTTTGTTTCTGACTTCATTTGTTATTTTTAATGCATTTACTGATTATTTTCAGCTATAAGACCATGAAATTGTAAAGCATTTGAAATGAACTCTCAAAAGGTTCCAAGTTGGCATGATATCATCATTTCACCCACATAGCATGTGCAAGAAAGTAGAGAGGCTGACGGCAAAAACTGGATGCACTTCGTGTACAAAACGGACAATCTCCTTCGAAGTATGAGGGTTTAATAAGTAAGCTCGTGTGTTACAAAGGGATTTAAATTTTTTTAAAGTTATTTGAACCCCCTTGTTTTTCTGTGTTCAAAATGCACCATTCAAAGCCACATCATCAATTTACAACCCTTTCTCACTTCATTTGTTATTTTTAATGCATTTATTGATTATTTTCAGCTAGAAGACCATGAAATTGAAAAGCATTTGAAATGAACTGTGAAAAGGTTCCAAGTTGGCATGGTATCATCATTTCACCCACATAGTACGTGCAAGAAAGTAGAGAGGCTTACGGCAAAAACTGGATGCACTTCGTGTACAAAACGGACAATCTCCTTCGAAGTATGAGGGTTTCATACGGAAACTCGTCTGTTACAAAGGGATTTCAAATTTTTTTTAACTTATTTGAACCCCCTTGTTTTTCTGTGTTAAAAATGCACCATTCAAAGCTGTAAGACCATGAAGTTAAAAAGCATTTGAAATGAACTCTGAAACGAAAGTACAGACATAGTTTTCGAGAGCATTAAAACCAAAGTACATACATAGTTCTCATTGAACAACATATAGCTCTCCAGAGCATCTAATTAAATCATACATTGAAACTATGTAAAACATTTCAATGTAAAAATAGATGCAATCATAACCGCAACCAAGGTAACAACTGATCCAACTGCATAATGATACCAAGCCTCGGTATGAATGGCATATTTTCTAATCTTTTTAATCTTCAACCGCATTGCATCCATCTTGATCTTGTGATCATCGACGACATCCGCAGCATGCAACTCCAATATCATCTTCTCCTCCTCAATTTTTCTTATTTTTTCCTTCAAGTAATTGTTTTCTTCTTCAACTAAATTTAACCTCTCGACAATAGGGTCGGTAGGAATTTCTGGTTCAACAACCTCCTAGATAAATAAAATCTATGTCACATTGGTCGGCATAATTGTCATAAACAATAAATGAACCAAATAATTATGAAAAGATAATATATACCACATCTGAATCACAGACAGGACGAGGGCCGACGGGGGCGGATACCAAAACCATCGCACTATATAATAACAAGGAATAATAAAAGTAAGAAAATTAGACAAGTATCTATCTGAAGTCAGATTTTTTTTTCTTTCAGAAAGAAGATAAGAACAAGAGGCTCACCACGGTGGTGCCGGCGACGATATCGGCGCGGGCGATCGACGGCGGTGAAGACGGGGCGGGGATGGGGCGTGACGGACCGCTAAATCTAGACAAATCTCGTTGAAAATGGAGCTCGGAGGTCGAGTTTCGAGAGGAGAAAGCTTAACTAGTGTGGCTCGGGCATTTCATCGAACACCTCATGTGCATAGGAGGTGAACTAGAGCACCCAAATGCCCTCCCCTCGCCGGCTTGACAAAAACAGAACACCGTGGAGTGCTCTGCCGCGGCGGTGGGTATATGTAGGCAAGTTATTTGTCCCGGTTCAAGCCACGAACCGGGACCAATGGTTGTGGGCCAGCAGCGAGGACCATTGGTCCCGGTTCGTGGCTCGAACCGGGACAAATGGTTACACACGAACCGGGACCAATGCCCACGAGGCCCCGTCCGGCCCCCTCGGCTCACGAACCGGGTCTAATACCCCCCATTGGTCCCGGTTCTTCAAACCGGGACCAATGCCCACGAGGCCCCGGCCGGCCCCCTGGGCTCACGAACCGGGTCTAATACCCCCCATTGGTCCCGGTTGTTGAAGAACCGGGACTAATGGGCTGGCCAGGGCCGAAACGATAGCCCTGTTTTCTACTAGTGTGCATTACCTGCTGGTAGGCGACGAACTTGACCGGCACGGCGCCATCGGGAGCGCCGGAGAGCAGCTCGGAGAGCGGGATGTGGACCTCGCCGACGTCGCGGTTGTCGAGGGCGCGCTCGGCGCGGAGCAGCACGTGGAAGGAGCCCGCGGCGTTGGCCGGCACGTTGAACCTGACCGTGGCGTTCCAGGTCGGGTTGCGGCCGCCGGAGCGGTCGGTGGCGACGCGCTGGCGGGAGCGCGGGTCGCCCGAGAATGAGACGACCGCGTACAACTCGCTGGACGTATCAACCATCTCCTAGACATCACGCGCTGCCATTTTCCTTGACGTTGTGTACTATCGATCTCCACGACTTTGTATCCCGACGATCACCTTGGTGTCTCGTGCTGTCGATCTCCTCGGCATTGCGTGCTACCCGTTACCCGACACCACACGCGAGGGCGAGCACCCACGGGGGGCTGCGCTGTCGCGCACAGGCGTGCACAAGCACCTGCGGCGAACTGCGCTGGGACACGGAAGCATCCGCGGCACGAGGGTGAGCTGGACCGGCACGTGCAGACATGGACGAGCGCCGATGAAGAGCTGCAGTGACAAGTGACAACGAGGACTTGCAGCGGCGCACAACCATGGGCGAACACCGGCGACGACTTGCGGTTTATCTGACAGACGTGGGTAAGCTAGCAGGCATCAGTGAGGTATGACGGCAAGCAAGCCCGGCGACGGGGGGCGAATGCAAAAAACAGCCACTCTAGGTGACGGGTGGGTCCCCTCTGACGCGCGGGGCCAGGATGACGTGGAATACGGGGGAAGTACGCGGTACGTGCGGGTCGTGTATTGCCGGGACTGAAGTTTCATCCTGAGGGACGGTATTGACGATGTATTTTCGTATACCGGAACCGTATTAAAGCACTTTGCAACTACAGGAACTGAATTGGACAGCACGAGCGACTACGAGAACTAAGAGGGTGTTTGGATCACTAGAGACTAGAGACTAGAGACTAGTAGTAGTCACCTTTAGTTAGTAAACCTCCAAACACCCCTGACTAATGGGTGACTAAAACTAGTTTAGTCCCTAGTCACCCCACCCCCAACTAAAAGTGACTAAAGTCTCTTCTCCAATTAATTGGCGGGTCCATCCTGTTGCAGGCTCATCCTCCCATGCTGGCACGCCAATGGAAGGCAGAGAAATGAGAATAATTTAATACAAAGACATTTAATGCTGACTAATAGTAGTCACCTTCCAAACAGGGCCTGACTAAAAACTTCTAGTCTGACTACTACTAGTTACATGACTAGAGAGTATCCAAACACCCTCTAAAGGTGCAATTATCTCGTGAATTGACAAGGCGGTGGGCAGGGCTCGTGCGATCCCCTCATCACGCCTGCCTGCGCTGCGCTTTCCAGATCACCTTCACTCCCTCTCATGGACACGGGCATGATCCCGGATCTGTTGGTTGGTTCTGTAGTAGTAGTAGTACTGCCTTGCACGCACCCAGGCCCAGATCACCTCCACAGCGCCACTGTGCAACGCAACTTTGCTGGACTGTCAGTGCAAAAGTCGGGGAATCACTTGTCACCTGCGTTTGTCCCGCGAGCGCACGAGAGAACGAGAATCGCCAAGTGACGGTGGATGCATCCACCAGCTGTTGCTGTTCCGTTCTCCTTTTTCACTTCGGCCATCTTTTCCCGTGGTACTATACCTGCTGCGTGCCGAGATAGAAGCCGTGTCTGGATACAAGAATATCACTATATCAGAGCATGTCCAACACAGCCGTTAAATTAGCCGCGCCCTCAAAAAGATCGGTAATATAGCGTCCACGGATGAATGTAGCACTACAGCTGCCGCGTAAAAACGCCACATGCGGTAAAAAATAGTGCGTTGAAAAAAGCATCATCATCAATGATTTATTTAAAGCGTCCGCTCTAGCGTGTTGGACAAACGAATCTCGCACGTGAAACACGAACCGTCATTGAACTGCTCCAGCTATGCCCGCCTTCACACCATCCCGTGCCTCCGTCAACGGAATTTCTACAATGGACGACCATGCCAACATCCTTGCAACCCCTCCGTATGCTCGCGATCAATCTGCTTTCGCCGCCTCCACCGCTGCAAACCCTTACGCGAGGATGACCTCCAGCTTCGCCGTTGGCGGAGCACCGGCTCCAAGCAACGGTCTCGCGCACGGCCTTTTCATGGCGCACCGGACGAACACGTAGGGTGGCTTCGCGCCACCTCCTGGCGCGCAGTCACGGAGCTCCGTCTCCAAACGACCGACGGCGGCGGCAACGACGGTGCCATCGGCGGCGAGCCAAAAGAAGAAGAAAATGGCGGCGAGAAAGAAACCACAGCGCCTCCGTCCCCGCCACCGCCGGAAGCCGGAAGCGCCCGAGGACTCGCAATTTGGGCGCCGACGGCCGAACGCGCAAGTGGTGTTCGATGAAATGCCCGCAGGTAAGATATTTTTTTTTTATTATTATTATTGCTAGAAATGTGTGCATATGAATAGCTTGATTTATTTTTCTTTACCATACCTTGTAATTTCAATGATGACGCATATTTGTCAACTATGGATGTTGGCTCCAACAATTCTTGTTGGTCTCAAACCAATGAAGTGCATCAAGATGATCGTGAATATGAAGTGGATGAGGAGGGTGAGAGTATGATTGATGCACCGAGAGGAAGGACATGCAACTACACCGTGGACTAAGACATCTTGCTATGCAAAGACATGGTTGAATGTGTTTGTGGATGCCACAATTGCGAGTGACCAAACTAGAAATACATATTGATTTAGAATGAAGGAGTATTTTGATGCAAAAGACAAGAGTGAAATTGAGCGCCGATAGATCTCTTCGTTCCTGGTGGTCGACTATCAAGAGAGATTGACAAAGATGGTCCGCGGCAATGACGTCGGTTGACAAGATAAACCCAAGTGACACTGATGGTAGAGATAGGTTAGCGTCATTTCTTTATGTTCCATGTTCATGCTTCATCCTTTTGTGTTTCAAGTGATAACTTGTTCTTTTGTGTTGTAGCACAATATTGCACAAAGCTTGCTTTAAGGAGAATAAAAGAAGAACAGAAAATGCAAGGGTAAAAGAGGTAGATAATTTGTGTTTCCCCATTGGTATGAAGTATTGAAGGATGAGGAGAAATGGAAAAACGTGATGATGATGAGGAGGAGGAGACCAAGAAAGGCAATGTTGATGCGATGGTCTTAGATGATGATGAGGAGGAGGCATCAAGTGATGACACCAAGAGAAGTCCTACACCAAACTCGGTTGCCTGCTTCAAACTAAAAAGATCAAATGGAAAAGCGAAAGAAAAGAAGAAGAAGAAGAAGGACAGAGGTGATGACATAAATAATGCTATGGAGGCTAGAAGCAAATGAGGAGAGGAAGGTGGTAAGGAGCCAAGAGTCGGTGGCCGATGAGAGGAGGTTGGCAGTCGAGGAGAGGAGGGCGGCGACCGAGGAGTGGATGGTGACCTTAAAGAAGAAGAAATTGATCATGGAGGAGCAAGCTAGATTGTTCGAATATGAGAAACGCCTATTCTTCATGGACACATCTAACTTCGATGATAGGCAAAAGGAGTACATCAACCTTTGTCGTGATCAACTCTTGGTCCCAAAAAAATGATGGGCATGGGATGCATGGAAGCTATCATGGGAGGCTTCAGAGGCATGGGAGCTACCATGTGAGGCTTCGGAGGCATGGGAGATATCATGGGAGGCTTGGGAGCTATCATGGGAGACATGAGAGCTATCATGGGCGGCATGAAAGGCATGAGAGGCATGGGAGCACCTACGGAAAGCATGGGTGGCTTGAGAGTTACCATGGGATACATGAGTTTTGGGTCTCTCAAAAGGCATGGGATCAGCTCACATGATGCCTCACATGCCTATGGAGATAGTGCGAACAAAGTCCAAGATTCCAATGACATTGAGGTGCTTGAAGATGATGAAGAGGAGAAAAAAAGGAGGAGGACGGGAAGAAATAAGAGGAGGACGAAGAGAAGCAAGAAGATGAAGCATGATTCTTGATTTTTCATTCATTTGTGTGAACTTATTTATCATGAACTTGCTTGTGGTTAGATGATTTTAAACCATGCCATGAATTTGAACTGTGCTATGTTGCTCAACTCATGATTTTGCAAACTTATATGTGTTGTTTCAATTGTCAGAAATTGATATGTGTTGTTTCATATCTATGAAGCTACGGCTGGGCGGGCGCATTGTATTTGACCGCGTGTGCTAAAGCGCTACATCGGAGCGCTAAGTTTTACAGCGTCTGGAAAATGTAGCACAGGTTCGCACATGCTAGAATGCTATTTCGGCATTGAAAAAAAATTAGTGTGTTGCGCCACCGCACGTTTGTCGAAGATTCTCTTAGGGCATATCCTACGGTAACATGCAAATTTTCTCTTATATCCGTCATGGATAGGAGACCAGACTGCATAGACGTATGCGGGAGAACAACATTCAAATGCTAGCCGCAAATATTTTGATAACAACTCGAATCAACCGAACAAAATTCGTGCAAGCACGACCGAATTTCATGCAAACATGTGTGGAGTTCATACAAATACGACAAATTTCGTTACATTTTGAACATTTAGAAAGAAAGACCCGCTCCTAAACATATCCTACGACGGAAGTGACCGGCCCGTGTCGCCCCACATCCATCGCCTCCACGAGCACCGGTGATAAGACTGATGAAGAGAAGGTGCGGTTTCCCGCCAGGAAGAGTAGAACACGGGAGACAGACAGACCCACATGAGACACCAGGCTTTGTCGCTTCCCGTTGCTTACTCATCTTTGTGTTGGGGAACGTCGCATGGGAAACAAAAATTTTCCTACGCGCACGAAGACCTATCATGGTGATGTCCATCTACGAGAGGGGATGAGTGATCTACATACCCTTGTAGATCGTACAACAGAAGCGTTAGAGAACGCGGTTGATGTAGTGGAACGTCCTCACGTCCCTCGATCCGCCCCGCGAACAATCCCGCGATCAGTCCCACGATCTAGTACCGAACGGACGACACCTCCGCGTTCAGCACACGTACAGCTCGACGATGATCTCGGCCTTCTTGATCCAGCAAGAGAGATGGAGAGGTAGAAGAGTTCTCCGGCAGCGTGACGGCGCTCCGGAGGTTGGTGATGACCTTGTCTCAGCAGGGCTCCGCCCGAGCTCCGCAGAAACGCGATCTAGAGGAAAAACCGTGGAGGTATGTGGCCGGGCTGCCGTGGAAAAGTCGTCTCAAATCAGCCCTAAAACCTCCGTATATATAGGTGGGAGGGAGGGGACCTTGCCTTGGGGCTCAAGGAGCCCCAAGGGGGTCGGCCGAGCCAAGGGGGGAAGACCCCCCCCAAACCGAGTTGGACTTGGTTTGGAGGGAGGGAGTCCTTCCCTTCCTTCCCACCTCCTTTTTTTTTCTTTTCTCTTGATTTTCTCTTCTTGGCGCATAGGGCCCTTTTGGGTTGTCCCACCAGCCCACTAAGGGATGGTGTGCCACCCTCAAGGCCTATGGGCTTCCCCGGGGTGGGTTGCCCCCCCCCCCCCCCCCCCGGTGAACTCCCGGAACCCATTCGTCATTCCCGGTACATTCCCGGTAACTCCGAAAACCTTCCGGTAATCAAATGAGGTCATCCTATATATCAATCTTCGTTTTCGGACCATTCCGGAAACCCTCGTGACGTCCGTGATCTCATCCGGGACTCCGAACAACATTCGGTAACCAACCATATAACTCTAATACGCATAAAACAACGTCGAACCTTAAGTGTGCAGACCCTGCGGGTTCGAGAACTATGCAGACATGACCCGAGAGACTCCTCGGTCAATATCAAATAGCGGGACCTGGATGCCCATATTGGATCCTACATATTCTACGAAGATCTTATCGTTTGAACCTCAGTGCCAAGGATTCATATAATCCCGTATGTCATTCCCTTTGTCCTTCGGTATGTTACTTGCCCGAGATTTGATCGTCAGTATCCATATACCTATTTCAATCTCGTTTACCGGCAAGTCTCTTTACTCGTTCCGTAATACAAGATCCCGCAACTTACATTAAGTTACATTGCTTGCAAGGCTTGTGTGTGATGTTGCATTACCGAGTGGGCCCCGAGATACCTCTCCGTCACACGGAGTGACAAATCCCAGTCTCGATCCATACTAACTCAACTAACACCTTCGGAGACACCTGTAGAGCATCTTTATAGTCACCCAGTTACGTTGCGACGTTTGATACACACAAAGCATTCCTCCGGTGTCAGTGAGTTATATGATCTCATGGTCATAGGAATAAATACTTGACACGCAGAAAACAGTAGCAACAAAATGACACGATCAACATGCTACGTCTATTAGTTTGGGTCTAGTCCATCACGTGATTCTCCTAATGACATGATCCAGTTATCAAGCAACAACACCTTGTTCATAATCAGAAGACACTGACTATCTTTGATCAACTGGCTAGCCAACTAGAGGCTTGCTAGGGACAGTGTTTTGTCTATGTATCCACACATGTAAATGAGTCTTCATTCAATACAATTATAGCATGGATAATAAACGATTATCTTGATACAAGAATTATAATAATAACTATATTTATTCTTGCCTCTAGGGCATAATTCCAACAGTCTCCCACTTGCACTAGAGTCAATAATCTAGCCCTCACATCATCATGTGAATTACATTGTAATAAATCTAACACCCATACAGTTCTGGTGTTGATCATGCTTTGGCCGTGGAAGAGGTTTAGTCAGCGGGTCTGCTACATTCAGATCCGTGTGCACTTTGCATATATTTACGTCCTGTCCCTCGACGTAGTCGCGGATGAGGTTGAAGCGTCGTTTGATGTGTCTGGTCTTCTTGTGAAACCGTGGTTCCTTTGCTAAGGCAATGGCACCCGTGTTGTCACAGAACAAGGTTATTGGATTCAGTGCGCTTGGCACCACTCCAAGATCCGTCATGAACTGCTTCATCCAGACACCCTCCTTAGCCGCCTCCGAGGCAGCCATGTACTCCGCTTCACATGTAGAATCTGCTACGACGCTTTGCTTGGAACTGCACCAGCTTACCGCACCCCCATTAAGAATAAATACGTATCCGTTTGCGACTTAGAGTCGTCCGGATCTGTGTCAAAGCTTGCATCGACGTAACCTTTTACGGCGAGCTCTTCGTCACCTCCATACACGAGAAACATCTCCTTAGTCCTTTTCAGGTACTTCAGGATATTCTTGACCGCTGTCCAGTGAATCACTCCTGGATTACTCTGGAACCTACCTGCCATACTTATGGCCAGGCTAACATCCGGTCTAGTGCACAGCATCACATACATGATAGAACCTATGGCTGAAGCATAGGGGACGGAGCGCATATGCTCTCTATCTTCATCAGTTGCTGGGCACTGAGTCTTACTCAATCTCGTACCTTGTAAAACTGGCAAGAACCCTTTCTTGGACTGTTCCATTTTGAACCTCTTCAAAACTTTATCAAGG
Organism: Hordeum vulgare subsp. vulgare; assembly: GCF_904849725.1. Taxonomy (NCBI): domain Eukaryota; kingdom Viridiplantae; phylum Streptophyta; class Magnoliopsida; order Poales; family Poaceae; genus Hordeum; species Hordeum vulgare. Next base: position 458,103,284 of record NC_058522.1, read on the forward strand.
TATGTGCTTTGTGAAAGTCCTATCAGGCGTTTTGATCTATCCCTATAGATCTTAATGCCTAGAATGTAAGCAGCTTCTCCTAGGTCCTTCATAGAGAAACTTTTATTCAAGTAACCTTTTATGCTCTCCAAAAACTCCACGTTGTTTCCAATCAGTAATATGTCATCCACATATAATATTAGAAACGCCACAGAGCTCCCACTCACTTTCTTGTAAATACAAGATTCTCCAACCACTTGTATAAACCCAAATGCTTTGATCACCTCATCAAAACGTTTGTTCCAACTCCGAGATGCTTGCACTAGTCCATAAATGGATCGCTGGAGCTTGCACACCTTGTTAGCATTCTTAGGATCGACAAAACCTTCGGGTTGTATCATATACAACTCTTCCTTAAGGAAACCGTTAAGGAACGCCGTTTTGACATCCATTTGCCAGATTTCATAATCGAAAAATGCAGCTATTGCTAACATGATTCTGACGGACTTAAGCATCGCTACGGGTGAGAATGTCTCATCGTAGTCAACTCCTTGAACTTGTGAAAAACCCTTTGCCACAAGTCGAGCTTTATAAACGGTCACATTACCGTCAGCGTCCGTCTTCCTCTTAAAGATCCATTTGTTCTGAATGGCCTTGCGGCCCTCAGGTAGTACCTCCAAAGTCCATACTTTGTTCTCATACATGGATCCTATCTCGGATTTCATGGCCTCTAGCCATTTGTTGGAATCTGGACCCACCATTGCTTCTTCATAATTTGCAGGCTCATTGTTGTCTAACAACATGATTGATAAGACGGGATTACCGTACCACTCTAGAGCAGTACGTGGTCTCGTCGACCTGCGTGGTTCGACAGAAACTTGAACTGGAGTTTCATGATCTTCATCATTAACTTCCTCCTCAACCGGCGTCGCAATGACAGAGGTTTCCCCTTGCCCTGCGCCACCATCCAGAGGGATGAGAGGTTCGACAACCTCGTCAAGTTCTATCTTCCTCCCACTCAATTCTCTCTCGAGAAACTCCTTCCCGAGAAAAGCTCCGTTTTTAGCAACAAACACTTTGCCCTCGGATTTTAGATAGAAGGTGTACCCAACTGTCTCTTTTGGGTAACCTATGAAGACGCACTTTTCCGCTTTGGGTTCCAGCTTTTCAGGCTGAAGCTTTTTAACATAAGCATCACATCCCCAAACTTTAAGAAACGACAACTTTGGCCTTTTGCCATACCACAGTTCGTATGGTGTCGTCTCAACGGATTTTGATGGTGCCCTATTTAAAGTGAATGCAGCTGTTTCTAATGCATAACCCCAAAATGATAACGGCAAATTAGTAAGAGACATCATAGATCGCACCATCTCTAATAGAGTACGATTACGACGTTCGGACACACCATTACGCTGTGGTGTTCCAGGCGGTGTTAACTGTGAAACAATTCCACATTGTCTTAAGTGAGTACCAAACTCGAAACTCAGATATTCACCCCCACGATCAGACCGTAGGAACTTGATCTTCTTGTTCCGATGATTTTCCACTTCACTCTGAAATTGCTTGAACTTTTCAAATGTTTCAGACTTGTGCTTCATCAAGTAGACATAACCATATCTACTTAAATCGTCAGTGAAGGTGAGAAAATAACGATATCCGCCGCGTGCCTCCACGCTCATTGGACCACACACATCGGTATGTATGATTTCCAACAAGTCACTTGCACGCTCCATTGTTCCGGAGAACGGAGTTTTAGTCATCTTGCCCATGAGGCATGGTTCGCACGTGTCAAGTGACTCCAAAAGTCCATCAGCATGGAGTTTCTTCATGCGCTTTACACCAATATGACCTAAGCGGCAGTGCCACAAAAATATGGCGCTATCATTGTTAACTCTAACTCTTTTGGTCTCAATGTTATGTATATGCGTATCGCTATCAAGATTCAATATGAACAATCCTCTCACATTCGGTGCATGACCATAAAAGATGTTACTCATAGAAATAGAACAACCATTATTCTCTGACTTAAAAGAGTAACCGTCTCGCAATAAACAAGATCTAGATATAATGTTCATGCTCAACGCAGGCACTAAATAACAATGATTTAAGTTCATCACTAATCCTGACAGTAACTGAAGTGACACTGTGCCGACGGCGATTGCATCAACCTTGGAACCATTTCCTACGCGCATCGTCACTTCATCTTTCGTCAGCCTTCGTCTATTCCGCAGTTCCTGTTTCGAGTTGCAAATATGAGCAACAGAACCGGTATCGAATACCCAGTCACTACTACGAGAGCCGGTTAAGTACACATCAATAACATGTATATCAAATATACCTGATTTTTCTTTGGCCGCCTTCTTATCTGCCAAATATTTGGGGCAATTGCGCTTCTAGTGACCCATACCCTTGCAATAGTAACACTCCGTTTCAGGCTTAGGTCCAGCTTTGGGTTTCTTCGTCGGATTGGCAACAGGCTTGCTGCTCTTCTTCGAATTGCCCTTCTTGCCTTTGCCGTTTCTCTTGAAACTAGTGGTCTTATTCACCATCAACACTTGATGCTCTTTACGGAGTTCGGACTCTGCGACTTTCAGCATCGCAAACAACTCGCCGGGAGACTTGTTCATCCCTTGCATGTTGTAGTTCAACACAAAGCCTTTATAGCTTGGCGGCAGTGATTGAAGGATTCTGTCAGTGATAGCTTCTTGCGGGAGTTCAATCCCCAGCTCAGCTAGACGGTTTGAGTACCCAGACATTTTGAGCACATGTTCACTGACAGATGAGTTTTCCTCCATCTTGCAAGCATAGAATTTATCGGAGGTCTCATACCTCTCGATCCGGGCGTTCTTCTGAAAGATAAACTCCAACTCCTGGAACATCTCAAATGCTCCATGACGCTCAAAGCGACGTTGAAGTCCCGGTTCTAAGCCATACAAGACTGCACATTGAACTATTGAGTAGTCCTCCTTACGTGCTAACCAAGCGTTCTTAACATCCTGATCAGCCGTAGCGGGTGGTTCATCTCCTAACGCAGCATTAAGGACATAATCCTTCTTCCCAGCTTGTAAGATTAGCTTAAGATTACGAGCCCAGTCTACAAAGTTGCTTCCATCATCTTTCAACTTAGCTTTCTCTAGGAACGTATTAAAATTCAGGATGACTGTCGCGTGAGCCATGATCTATAACACAAATATATTCAAAGTGGACTTAGACTATGTTCAAGATAATTAGAGTTTAACTTAATCAAATTATTCGCTAAACTCCCACTCAAAAAGTACATCTCTCTAGTCATTTGAGTGGTTCATGATCCACTTACACTAGCTCAAGTCCGATCATCACGTGAGTTGAGTATAGTTTCAGTGGTAAGCATCCCTATGCTAATCATATCATCTATATGATTCATGATCGACCTTTCGTTCTCATGTGTTCCGAGGCCATGTCTGCACATGCTAGGCTCGTCAAGCTTAACCCGAGTGTTCCGCGTGCGCAACTGTTTTGCACCCGTTGTATGTGAACGTCGAGTCTATCACACCCGATCATCACGTGGTGTCTCAAAACGACGAACTGTAGCAACGGTGCACAGTCGGGGAGAACACAATTTCGTCTTGAAATCTTAGTGAGAGATCACCTCATAATGCTACCGTCGTTCTAAGCAAAATAAGGTGCAAGAAAGGATTAACATCACATGCAATTCATAAGTGACATGATATGGCCATCATCACGTGCTTCTTGATCTTCATCACCAAAGCACCGACACAATCTTCTTGTCACCGGCGCCACGCCATGATCTCCATCAACGTGTTGCCATCGGGGTTGTCGTGCTACTCATGCTATTACTACTAAAGCTACATCCTAGCAAAATAGTAAACGCATCTGCAAGCACAAACGTTAGTATAAAGACAACCCTATGGCTCCTGCCGGTTGCCGTACCATCGACGTGCAAGTCGATATTTCTATTACAACATGATCATCTCATACATCCAATATATCACATCACATCATTGGCCATATCACATCACAAGCATACCCTGCAAAAACAAGTTAGACGTCCTCTAATTTTGTTGTTGCATGTTTTACGTGGTGACCAAGGGTATCTAGTAGGATCGCATCTTACTTACGCAAACACCACAACGGAGATATATGAGTTGCTATTTAACCTCATCCAAGGACCTCCTATGTCAAATCCGATTCAACTAAAGTTGGAGAAACCGACACTTGCCAGTCATCTTTGAGCAACGGAGTTACTCGTAACGATGAAACCAGTCTCTCGTAAGCGTACGAGTAATGTCGGTCCAAGCCGCTTCAATCCAACAATACCGCGGAATCAAGAAAAGACTAAGGAGGGCAGCAAAACGCACATCACCACCCACAAAAACTTTTGTGTTCTACTCGAGAAGACATCTACGCATGAACCTAGCTCTGATACCACTGTTGGGGAACGTCGCATGGGAAACAAAAACTTTCCTACGCGCACGAAGACCTATCATGGTGATGTCCATCTACGAGAGGGGATGAGTGATCTACGTACCCTTGTAGATCGTACAGCAGAAGCGTTAGAGAACGCGGTTGATGTAGTGGAACGTCCTCACGTCCCTCGATCCGCCCCGCGAACAATCCCGCGATCAGTCCCACGATCTAGTACCGAACGGACGGCACCTCCGCGTTCAGCACACGTACAGCTCGACGATGATCTCGGCGTTCTTGATCCAGCAAGAGAGACGGAGAGGTAGAAGAGTTCTCCGGGAGCGTGACGGCGCTCCGGGGGTTGGTGATGACCTTGTCTCAGCAGGGCTCCGCCCGAGCTCCGCAGAAACGCGATCTAGAGGAAAACCGTGGAGGTATGTGGTCGGGCTGCCGTGGAAAAGTCGTCTCAAATCAGCCCTAAAACCTGCGTATATATAGGTGGGAGGGAGGGGACCTTGCCTTGGGGCTCAAGGAGCCCCAAGGGGGTCGGCCGAGCCAAGGGGGGAAGACTCCCCCCGCAAACCGAGTTGGACTTGGCTTGGTGGGAGGGAGTCCTTCCCTTCCTTCCCACCTCCTCTTTTTTCTCTCTTGATTTTCTCTTCTTGGCGCATAGGGCCCTTTTGGGCTGTCCCACCAGCCCACTAAGGGCTGGTGTGCCACCCTCAAGGCCTATGGGCTTCCCCGGGGTGGGTTGCCCCCCCCCCCCCGGTGAACTCCCGGAACCCATTCGTCATTCCCGGTACATTCCCGGTAACTCCGAAAACCTTCCGGTAATCAAATGAGGTCATCCTATATAACAATCTTCGTTTCCGGACCATTCCGGAAACCCTCGTGACGTCTGTGATCTCATCCGGGACTCCGAACAACATTCGGTAACCAACCATATAACTCAAATACGCATAAAACAACGTCGAACCTTAAGTTTGCAGACCCTGCGGGTTCGAGAACTATGCAGACATGACCCGAGAGACTCCTCGGTCAATATCCAATAGCGGGACCTGGATGCCCATATTGGATCCTACATATTCTACGAAGATCTTATCGTTTGAACCTCAGTGCCAAGGATTCATATAATCCCGTATGTCATTCCCTTTGTCCTTCGGTATGTTACTTGCCCGAGATTCGATCGTCAGTATCCTTATACCTATTTCAATCTCGTTTACCGGCAAGTCTCTTTACTCGTTCCGTAATACAAGATCCCGCAACTTACATTAAGTTACATTGCTTGCAAGGCTTGTGTGTGATGTTGCATTACCGAGTGGGCCCCGAGATACCTCTCCGTCACACGGAGTGACAAATCCCAGTCTCGATCCATACTAACTCAACTAACACCTTCGGAGACACATGTAGAGCATCTTTATAGTCACCCAGTTACGTTGCGACGTTTGATACACACAAAGCATTCCTCCGGTGTCAGTGAGTTATATGATCTCATGGTCATAGGAATAAATACTTGACACGCAGAAAACAGTAGCAACAAAATGACACGATCAACATGCTACGTCTATTAGTTTGGGTCTAGTCCATCACGTGATTCTCCTAATGACGTGATCCAGTTATCAAGCAACAACACCTTGTTCATAATCAGAAGACACTGACTATCTTTGATCAACTGGCTAGCCAACTATAGGCTTGCTAGGGACGGTGTTTTGTCTATGTATCCACACATGTAAATGAGTCTTCATTCAATACAATTATAGCATGGATAATAAACGATTATCTTGATACAGGAATTATAATAATAACTATATTTATTATTGCCTCTAGGGCATAATTCCAACACTTTGGAGAAGTCTGCGCCTTGTCCATCGCCGGTGGATGTGAGTTCCACGAGGTAAATGGTGGCACCTTGGTTGTCATCGTCCCACCGGGCCGTCTGATGGTTCGGCGACGCATAGGAGGCGCAACTAACGTTGTTATCCTCCCGGTCGCTTGCAATTGTGCCTTCACGGCGGAGGCTTGAGCGCAGACGGCATCATAGATGGCATGTTGCCACGCGATGAAGTCCGGGTTCATTGCGGCCATGGTCGCGAGGGCCTCCTGGCTCGCGCGCTCTTCGTTGATCTGACCCAACGTGAGCCGATGTTGCTCCAACGCGTGCTCTACGCCGACGTACGCGTCGGCGCAGGCTGCCCCTCAGCCATGTCGGCGTTGTAGTGCGCCTGCGCCTTGGTGTACCCGGAGTGCACAGGAGGTGCGGGAGTCGGGGCAGTGTCATCGGAGCCCGTCTCCATCGTGGTGCCGTCATCGGAGACCTCGGGCGAGCTGCCCGGCAAGTCAGCCTCGATCTACGTGGCACGGCGGCTCTGCGAGACGACACAAAGGGCGGCCACCTCCTGCTTTATCTCGGAGGAAAAACTGTCCCACATAGCTTTGTCGCGTGCAGTCATGGCAGTTGTGATGCAAGGGAGAGGATGTGGAGCGGATGCGTTGTGCTGTGGAGATAGTCGGGTGTGGTCGTCCTTAAATAACGGATTCTGTTGAGACCATGCGTCAATGTGGGACGCGAGAGTGGGTTTCTTGGTCGACGAGCCTGATTAACGGCGGCGTACGGACGGACCAGACATTGAACGTGTGTGGTACATATACATTCCGTCTCGTCCAGTCACGTGTCTACGACATTGAACAAGCGTAGACATTGAAGACATGTTGCTTGAGATGTCCTCGATCGATGAACCGGTTCAATGCCGACGCGAGTGAAAGGATGCCTCCTCTCTTCAATGGAGTGCGGCCGCTCTACAGCGGCATGAATGCGGGCAACTAGCGTCGGATGGAAAGCACACACGCGAGGGGGAAGTGGTTTTGGGTGGGCGAGAGCGATCAAAATCATGCGAAGTAGCGACCCGGACTCCCGCAAACCTTCTTACGTTTGTAACCGATTTATGAGAAAAATTGTGTCCGTACCGTTCCATAGATCGATACAGAACCCATGTTGGATAACCTCCGCGGCACGAGACAGAACCGTCCCGAAAGGTTTGCTGGTGTGCCTCGAGATACCCTTACCGCCGTTTTAAAAAAAAAAAACCCCACCTACTCTGCGACTTCAAATTTGGTTCCGGTAGAGATTTTTCTTTTCTCGTTTTCTCGTCTATGTCTCGATCCCTTTTGTCTTTGATTTGTCCATGTCTCGGTCGCTTTTGTTCCCTTTACGAATTTATGGCCGGCCGGGCCGTTGGTGGCCGATCGAACATGGAATGCGGGGCTGTTGCAACTTGCATCAGCCTGCAGAACGAACGTGTGTCCTGTCTCTTGGAGTAATCTTTGACGGGCAAAGGTCCCAGTGTGTCGTACAGATCAGATCATTTCCTAAGACAGAAGCTGGCTGTGGAATAGCACCGTAAAGCCAAGATTCAAACAAAAAATGGAGAGAAATCAGTCTCTTGGGGTAATGAGTGCAGACTTTGGGGAAATCACTCAAAGTGGCACATACTTAAGTTTCTCGCAAAAAAAAAGTGACACGTACTTACTTTATATTAACCTTAACTCATTTTTGCTCGAAATCCGCTCGTATATCGGGCCTATAAGAATTTAAAAGAAAGAGAGGAAAATTTCATATCCTCTAGGTTATGCAGGCATGTTGAATGGAATAATGTGCTCAACGACTTTTTTTAGGGGTATGTGTCCAACGCCTGTGATCGACGTCCAGCTCTAGATAAATTTGTAGCACTTCAAGATGATGCACAAGTCTGACTTTTTAAAAGATTTATTTTGAAATGGAGAGGTAATACTTAAAAAAAATACTTTGACAGTTATATGACATTTGCAGATCATTTTTCTGGTAAATGTTAAGAATTTGACGTGCTAGCGAACGCCAAATTTTCCATGTAAAAACTATTTTTTTTCATGTTGTTGTGTAAGATTTACCATGTTTTAAAGTGATAATTGTCATGTAGTGTAATCGATTATTTTTTAAATTGTCATGCGTTTGACCGGGCATTTAATTTTTAACATTAAAAATCTAACGTCATATTCGGGGGTTCCTTTTTGAGTAAAATACACCAATAGTCCTAAAGTTATTCCAAGCGTGTCAAATAGGTCTTAAAAGTTAGAGCTCATTCACAACGGGTCTTATATATGTATTTTACGAGCAACTTTTAGGACCTACTTGACACATTTTAAATACTTTTAAGACCTGTGGTAAACGACTTATACACACTTAAGACCCACGATAAATGATTTTGAACTTTTAGGACCTACTTGACAGACTTAAAATACTTTTAGGACCTCTAGTGTATTTTACTCTTCTTTTTAAGGGATTTTTTAGGTGTAAAACAAAGTTTATTGATCAAAAGTCACACGAGGAGGGATACAATTGGGTCATATGGATGGCCAAGTCAAAGATGACGCCAATGAGCACACTTTGCTAAACTATGGACATCGGCATTGGCCGTTCGTCCCTCAAAAGAAAAAATTATAGCTAACTAGCGTAGAACGAATTCTAATCTCGTTGATCACCACTCCATATTTCAAGAGAGTTTTTTTTAGAGGTACTAGCAAAAATGTCCGTGCGTTGCAACGGAAGAAAAACTATCAGGTTATGCAGGTGTGATAGATATAAAAAGGTATGAATCCAATGCAATAATGGCATAAGGATTTTTGAAATGTTATTTCACAAAGTATATCTGAGTGATGTCATGATGAGATAAGGCACTTTAAAAATGTAATTTCAAAGACTAAAAATATGATGCTCATCGCGGCTTGATTTGTTAAGGCGTCATAAAAAAATATTTTTTAGCTGAGCAGACTACAAAACACGGAAACCTTTTTTTATCCGACGCGAGGGACTAAATAAAATCATAAAACGACCTCTAGAGGTTTCCTAACAAAACCTTTATGTAAGCGACAATTAGTTTTGTTCATTATTAACATATGTGTTTTAATTTTTACAAACATTTTCTAAAAGTTGATAGACATGTTTTCCAAATTCCTGAATATGCTTTGAATATCGGATCATTTTAAAAAATCATGAACATTTTTTATTTCATGACAATTTATATGAAATCGTGATTTGTTCTATAATATGTGAGCAATTTTTGAACTCATGAACGTTTTATGACTTGTTGAATATTATGTAAATACAGTTTTTCTAATTTTTTCGAACTGGCAACTTTTTTTTTTCTTTTGAAATCTGGAATTAATTTAGAGAAGAAAAAACTGAAACTGGAATAAAAAGTAAAGAAAAAAATACTAAACAGGATGCTCTGAGCTGCACATGGGCCGGCCCATGAAAAAAAGGGAAAAAGGTAGAGAAAAAGTGGTGCACCAGGGATCGAACCCTGGTCTCTGGCCTGGAGTATCGCATCTCTCACCATCACATGGGCCTGCATTGGCCGTTCGTCCCTCAAAAGAAAAAATTATAGCTAACTAGCGTAGAACGAATTCTAATCTCGTTGATCACCACTCCATATTTCAAGAGAGTTTTTTTTAGAGGTACTAGCAAAAATGTCCGTGCGTTGCAACGGAAGAAAAACTATCAGGTTATGCAGGTGTGATAGATATAAAAAGGTATGAATCCAATGCAATAATGGCATAAGGATTTTTGAAATGTTATTTCACAAAGTATATCTGAGTGATGTCATGATGAGATAAGGCACTTTGAAAATGTGATTTCAAAGACTAAAAATATGATGCTCATCGCGGCTTGATTTGTTAAGGCGTCATAAAAAAATATTTTTTAGCTGAGCAGACTACAAAACACGGAAACCTTTTTTTATCCGACGCGAGGGACTAAATAAAATCATAAAACGACCTCTAGAGGTTTCCTAACAAAACCTTTATGTAAGCGACAATTAGTTTTGTTCATTATTAACATATGTGTTTTAATTTTTACAAACATTTTCTAAAAGTTGATAGACATGTTTTCCAAATTCCTGAATATGCTTTGAATATCGGATCATTTTAAAAAATCATGAACATTTTTTATTTCATGACAATTTATATGAAATTGTGATTTGTTCTATAATATGTGAGCAATTTTTGAACTCATGAACGTTTTATGACTTGTTGAATATTATGTAAATACAGTTTTTCTAATTTTTTCGAACTGGCAACTTTTTTTTCTTTTGAAATCTGGAATTAATTTAGAGAAGAAAAAACTGAAACTGGAATAAAAAGTAAAGAAAGAAAAATACTAAACACGATGCCCTGAGCTGCACATGGCCGGCCCATGGGAAAATGGGAAAAAGGTAGAGAAAAGTGGTGCACCAGGGATCAAACCCTGGTCTCTGGCCTGGAGTATCGCACCTCTCACCATCGCACTAGTCCTCTGTTACTGGTATATCTATATATCAGTTCTTTATAAACACAATGCAGGGCGGCGTTTTCTGAAATCCGAAAAGTGAATTGTTTTTATACTTACGGGTGGCATTGGTGGGTAATTTTTATCAACTTTAGGAGTAATTTTAATGACGGGCGACAGAAGCAATATGTGCTTTATTATTACTAGCAAAAGAGCCCGTGCGTTGCAACGGAAGAAAAAAAATACCACACGCTTTTAATTTTTTTATAATCATTTTGATTTATTAAAATAATAAGCTAACTAACTAATGTAGTGAGTCATATCCTATTTTGTTGAGAAATCAACCCGTCCATTGTTAATTCCACCATGATGAGAAATTGAGCGGGACAAGTAAAGCAAAACAAAGAGGCTATGTGAATTGATCAATGGACTGTTATCTTATTTCACTCATGGGATAGATAATGTGAGATCACATGACAAACTGAAGGTGGTGTTCCATTCTCTCTCTACAACAATGCAACCTTACATTCAATACATTCATTCATCAGCAAACAAATTATCACAAAACAAAATTTCTTGCTGGTGCTTGTTACACGGTTGGAGGCATGGGGAGGGGATCTCACGAGATGACGAGTCCTGCCGGAGGAGGGGATACGATGAGGGGAGCAAGGGTTAGGTGTCTCTATCTGGCCATAAGTAGTCGCCGTTGCCGCGCCATAACCTCGGAGTTCCGTGTGTGAGCCATGGAGGCCCGCCTCCACCTGCAACTACTTCGCTCCGCCGCGCCTTATCCGCGCGCCGCCGCCGTTCTACATCGAGCAGACGCATCATCCCAAGTCGTTGTAGCTGTCGCGTTGATTTGATCCAGAAGTTGTGCTCGAGCGCCGAAACGGGGGCAGCAAGCGGGCAGAGGTACGATCGCGGAAGTGGGTGGGTTGAGATCGACAACAGTGGTGGTTGAGGTCGGCCGCAGCGGCGAGTGGTGTGGCAGCGGCCTGGGCACAGGCCAGGGTGGACCAGGGTCGACGCGATGCGCTCGAGCGCCGCAATGGGGGCAGTGAGCAGGGAGAGGTACAGCCGCGGAGGCGGGTGGGTTGAGATCGGCAGCGGTGGAGGTTGAGGCCGACCGCGGCGGCGAGTGGTGTGGCGGCGGCCTGGGCACAGGCCAGGGTTGACGGGACGAGGCGATGCGTACGTGTATAATTTTTACAGCGAATCGTTTTTTCCTTTTACGTTGCAGATAAATGATGGAGCGCGGGTTGAATAACAAAAATTACAGGGGCTTTTTTATAAAAATATCGCGGTGGGTTTTCCGACGGAAGCAATAACCGTTTTATTATTATAAAATATATATATATATATATATTATATAATAATATAGGTATATAGGTATATATAGATTAGGGAGAGATTTCAAGGGAGTTTTCTGATCTACAACTATTGAAGAGCATGCGGGCCGCAGAGGTACTTATGACATCGGAAAGGCCCATGATGTTGCCGCTAGGCAAAGGAAGCCCATGTGGCCCACCCGCCCACCGTAGTACGGTCCGATGCCGCGTCTCCAAGCAAGCAAAGCGAAGCTGTCCAATCGAAAGGCATCAACGGGGTCCACGACGCAGGCTTGTGGTGCTCCCATGGCGCCGTGGCTGCTGCTCCCCTCCTTCCCGTGGCCTCCCCCGCCCCCTCCCGGATCCTCCTCTGGACGCGGCGGCGGAGGCGGGGGAGGCGACGGCGGAGATTGGAAGCCGAACGTCGTCGCGGCGGTCGCCGGCGTCCACCTCGGCCGCTCCCTCCGCCGTCGCTTCTCCAGCCTCCTCTGCTCGCCGGTACTGGCGCTCTCGCTCAGCCTCCAATTCGCTCTTCTATTGTGACGCGGTCTGTCGGATTTTCACCGACGCGAACTGTAGCGTTACTTCTTGGGACTTGTCATTTGTAGCAATAAGCTGTGATATCCTTCAGTCTCTAGTTATACAGATGTTGGTCGGTCGTTATCATGATCGCCCGTGCTGCGTTGAACCCTTTCACTTTTCATGTTAGAAATTGGTTTTATGAATTTGAGAGCTCGCAGCGCAACCTAATCTGAACTGAAGCTTGTGCAATACCCAGGAGGTGCGGTCTCTTGATGTCTTGCCCAGAATAGGAGACATTTGGTTTGGAGGATCACAGCCAATTGACACACACCAAGTTCTTGGGGCGCTGGGAAATGTATTCTCCACATCGTTTGTTTGCAGCTCTGCTTTGTTCGGTGGGAATAGGTCAGGTGGGAGATACGTCGGTAGCGGAAATTTACAGCCCAGAAGGCCTCGTGGGATCAACTCGAAGAAGAGGCTGTGGACTAATGTCCTTCTTGCTGTTAACATCCTGTAAGTCCATGCTCAATTTAAGTTGCGTGATTCCCTCTGTTTTTATAGTATTAGCTTCCTTTCGACATTTGTGGATTAACACAGTTTTACTACTTTATTTAAAGGGCCTATATCGCTCAGATAGCATCACAAGGAAAGCTTATTATGTGGGGAGCAAAGGTTGGTACGTGTTGAAATTTCCATTTCACCTAAACTGTATTTATTTTTTGTCTTATGGGACTGCAATCATGATTTACGATGGAAGGTCAACAGCCTGATTGATAGAGGGGAATTTTGGCGTTTGGCTACATCAACAATTCTTCATGGAAATCTTACTCATCTTGCTGTATGTGACCCTTTTTCTATCGAGAATTAGAATTATACTATATTAAATCGCCATTGCTAACTTTCCTTCCTATCGTTGTAACAATGCAGTTCAATTGTTTTTCTTTGAATTCGATTGGCCCTACCGTGGAGCTCGTTACTGGCCCTAAAAGATTTCTTGCTGTTTATTTCACTTCCGCGTTGGCAGGTGTTTGTTTGTCCTTGTTACCTGTCTTTGTTAATTCATGGAGTGGCGTGATTGCTGTCTAGTTCCTGGTTCATAATTTATTCTTCATTCTTGGAACTGTAACAGGTTCGCTAATGAGTTATCGCTATTGTCAATCACCTTCTGTTGGCGCATCAGGGGCCATTTTTGGACTGGTATGTCTAGTTCATTTCCAAAATACAGTTACCTAAATATTTTATTGTGTGTGATCCAAAATCATGGTTGCTTAACCCTACATCACGGCATAATTTGCTAGCAATACGGAATTACGAAATGTCACTGATAGATCAGAACATAGATCATCTGTTGTAATTTGTTCAGATTGTTTCATCATTATTTCTTTCTATTCTACGACCTCTAAGTTGGAAACTTTAGTTTGACCCAGTTCTATGTACTATGTTGGTGTATCTTTTGTTTGCACGTCTTGATTGAGCTGGCCTTTAATGTACATCGTTTTGTCTGCCGTACGCCCGTACTTGAGCATTTGAAAAATATCATCTTGACCTTCTATGTACTACATTGGTGTATCTTTTGTTTGCACATCTTGATTGAACTGGCCTTTAAGGCCTTGTACAATGCAAGTTGCTTAGAAAAACAAACCGGATTTTGTCTAACCACTGGTGCTTATTTATAGAGGACAAACACTTAATTAGGCACCCCTGCTATACAGATAAGCACCTGGTGCTTAAGAAAAAAAATGTTTATTTTACTAAGCACCTTCCTAAGTGCCTTGCATTGTACAAGGCCTAATGTACATCATTTGTCTGTCGTACTTGAGCATTTGAAAAATATCATATCATTTTGACCCAGTTGTATGTACTACATTGGTGTATCTTTTGTTTGGACATATTGATTGAGCTGGCCTTTAATGTACATCTTTTTGTCGGTCATACTTGAGCATTTGAAAAATATCACTTCTAATTGCCACTAATATTTTGTACGAACGCGACGAACCGTGTTCCTGTTCTTATTTAGTTAAAAAAATCCTGATACACGTTCCTACATGATTTTATCACCTTATGTGCACCATCAGGTTGGTGCCTATGCTGTTTATACATGGAGGCACAGAAAGCTTTTGGGGCATGGAAGGGAAAGTTTAGAGCAGATCGCACGTGTGGTTATCTTAAATATGGTAGTGATTTTAATTTCCACTTACCTCGTGTTTCTTTGCTTTTGCTATTTGCTTTGTTCCATCTGAAAATCTCATGTATTTGGTTTGATAGGGTATGGGTCTCCTTTCAAGGGGCATTGACAACTGGGGTCATGTAAGTCTCCCAAACTTCTGCGTAGTTCATTCCGTGCTGTAATGAAATGTTTAGTTCATGAGTTTCACTTGATTAATAACAGCTCGGAGGCTTGCTCGGGGGAGTGGCTGCGGCATGGTTCCTTGGTCCAGCTTGGCAAAATCAGTATGTAGCAAAGGAGGGAAGGATGGTATTCAAAGACAGGGCGCCCATTCACCAGCTAATAGGCGGTAAAAGATCACGGTAACAGCGTGTATGATAACTGAGTTCCTATTTTTGCTGTATATAGTAGCTGAAAAACGCGGAACGGGAAAGATAAAAGAAAGCAAGAAGGAAGATTGGTACAACATACCAAGCAAAGGAGCAGCCGAAAACCATGGCTGATACCTAGTTTTGCAGAAGAAATCACCCACCATGTGTCCATGTCCATGTGTGGCGGCTGCTGAGATAGCTCTAGCTCAGAGAACACCGGTCCCTCTGTGTTCACTTGAGCTGGCTCCTGTGTTTGGATCACTTGCAACTGTTACAACTCCGACAGGGTATGGTCAGGCGATACTGACAATTGCATTTTACATGTTTATTTATCAAGCTTTGCAAGTGCTTCATTGATAATCCTTTGTGTAACTGAATTCATCTTGATCCTGGTAACCGGGTATTGACGATTCTTGTCACCGCTCTGTTTTCTTTCAGTATATTGGGCACCTGTGCTAAAATAAACATATTGGACAGCAATGAAAAATTCAGGACTTGTTACCCCTTTCTCTCGGAAGTTTTTTTTTTCTTGGTTTGGAATTTGCGCTCCTGCTTCAGCTTGATTTAACTGAACATGAGTTCACAGTACTAACTTGAACATTTACAAGTATTTTTTGGTTTTTTTGATTGGATGGCATTTTTTTGGTGAATCTGCACAAATATGGCACCGATCTAGTTCAACACACCAAATTTGGCACCATTCATTTTTGAGTTAATAATGTTGACAGCTTGGCCAAAATATAGCTTATTTTATTTCCACCTAGGTGAAGCACATGAAAGGCAGGCCAAACGCTGTAGCCTTTGTGACAAAACTTCGATATTTCAATAACATAACCAGGTGTGCCACGATATGAACGCTAAATTTCTTCTCAGCACGAAAAGGCCCGCATGAAATGCTACATCAAAGATGCACGTTGTAGTATGCTAAATATGTTACAATTAAGAGTATTAATACATTTTTCTCTACCATAAGCCCCTAACCCTTTGGCGAGACCTTACAATTTGGTAAAGGTGTAGGGCAGCCACCTTCGTGACATAAAACCCTGTAAATTAGCATAACATAGACCTATATCTACAGTTACATCCGCCTCAGATGGTCCGGGATTCATCATACAGTTCAAATTTACTGAAAAACAAAACCCGCCTTTGCAGTATCATATTGCGATTTCCTGTTCAGGAAGTTCCAAGCAGCAAAACTGCAACCACATCAACCTCTTACTCAGGATAGGTTTCTGGACAATGGAGCAGAAACATTGGAAGCAATCTGACCATCACTTCAGGAATGGAGGAGAGCTGCAAGTTCATACTCGAATGAGATTTATTTTGCTCATAAATTACACAAGGGCAGAGGACTAAAAAGCAAATTGAAGCAGCACATATGTAACTGAAGCAGACTTCAGCTGCCAGTATTTGTGGGTTTTCAAATTCGGATTTAATCAATGCAATTTCATTGACGGCATACCAATCCATATGGTACCAAAGAAACACCCAACGCACCACAAGGAAAAATATAGGTTAATTCAAAATAATACTCTCTCCGTCTCAAAATAAGTGTCTTTGTACTAAAGTTGAGACACTTATTTTGGGACGGAGGGAGTATATATCGGACGGAGGGAGTATATATCTTCTATCTTCAATATGACCGATCATTTAAAGGAAAATAACCCTAATAGTTTATCTACTACTCCCTCCGTCCCAAAATACTTGTCACACGAATGGATGCATTTAGATGTATTTTAGTTCTACATACATCCATTTTTATAAATTTTGCGACAAATAATTCCGGACGGAGGGAGTAGATACAAAACAATGCAGTAGATCCGTCGAGTGTCTCAATTCACAAGTCAATGTCTACTTGGCTAGAACTAAAACACTCCAAACCAACAATCAAAATATTAAACATTGAATTAAAAACACAAACCTGAGTAAATGCTACAGAGATAAGAAACGAGATACTTACAATATGGAGATGGAGCAATTGGAGGAGACTTGGTTGTTGTGCTACTTCGTTTCTTCCGTGGAGGCATTGAATGTCGAAAATGAGGCACTGGGGGTGAAGGTATCGGCATCATTTGATAAGTTGGTCCAGGGACTGCATTTGGCACACGATTGGGAGATGGTAATGGATGGGGAGGATCTACACGGACAGGGATTGGTGGAAATGCTGGAGGAAGGTATGGTTTATGAACTGGTGGGGATGGAACAGCGGATGGCTGTGGTGAATGCACAAATGGAGGCAGCTTAGGGCCACCATCAAAGCAGGGTGGTTTTAACATTGGCCTACCAGCTGGAGGAAAGGGGTTACAGTTAGGACATGGAAAACAAGGGGGGTGGTTTGGTAAAGGGGGAGAAGCCTGAGGAGAGGGACTAGAGGCTGGGGGTGTAAGGTGCGGGACGCTCCCAGATGGCGACAAATATGGCGGTACACTTGTAGAAGGTGATGGAGAGGGGGATGGATATGGAGATGGTGAAGGAGCTGGACTAGGAGATAAATCCGAGATTGAGTGTTGTAGATATGATGAAAGCTGAACTCCTTTTACTTTACCAAATACAGAGTGATTAAGTCCGAGGTTCCTCGCATCAGGTTCTTTGATTAGCTCAGCTAGTTGTTTCAATCTATATGGCAAGAGAATACTAGTCCCATCTAACACCGATGCCTCAATGGTTGCCGGGGCTTCAACTGAAGAACCAATTTCATTCCTGAACTGCAAATATATTCTCTGCACATGTATAATAGATGGTGAGCTTAAATTCAAAAATGAAACCAGCTGATCGGTAATATCATCGAAAGTGGTTAAATTGGCAATACCTCATAGGACCTCAAGTCCAATCCAAATTCCAATTGATTCTTTAGCTCTGTAAGATTACCCAAGATCTGACCAATGGAGTTGTTCAGCACAAAGTTGAATAGTGGGTCTGTGCTTGCCCATATAGAACCAGATTGCACGGGAACAACAGTAATTCCTCCAGGGAATTCCAACAACTCGATGGAAGATGGATACCCAAAAAGTGATGGTGTCAAGGATAGGTTCAGCTGCTTCAGCATCATCTCTATTAAGGATGATCTCAGTACACTAAGGGCTGGCAAACTTATCGAAGCATCTTTTGGATAAGGAAGAACACCAAAGACCACACGCGTGGAGTATTTAGAAGCTAAAGAGTGCATCGAAACAATGGAAACCTGTTTTATAACATATTTGGATTAACCAATGGTGAAGGCGGAAGAATAAAAGGAGTAAAGAAATAAGAAAAATTTGTCACCTTGCTATTAGGTACACCAATCTCTTCAAATATGTCACTCCCTATTCTGTCCATGTGAGCACCAAGGAATGATACTGGCTTTTCCAACGTGAAACCAACCTGGATTTTAGCTGAACCAGAGAAAGGAGTTCTTTAGTCGATATTAAAATCCACTTAGGCATCACTACATAATTCAACGAAGTAGAAAATACAAATACTAACATTTTACACACAAACATATAGCAAGTAGAAATAGAGAAGCTCTAGGAAAATGTTCACCAAGTTGGCCAAGATGAAGGGATAATGTGGTTTAGCTTTGCTGAGTTTGGCACAGTTTAGTATAACTAACCTAGTGGTAAAATAGGATTGATAGTAAATAGTTTGAGAGATAACGAGCAGTCAACAAAGAATCACTCTGGCACTTCCGCAAACAGGGAGCGCAGTCAACAAAGAATCACTGTGGCACTTCCGCAAACAGGGAGCAACTGGGGTATAAAAAGCTACAGGTCAAATACACTTGACATAATTGTGCCACAAATGCTAGGGGCTGGGAGCGTGTTTGGTTCGTGTCCTTGCTGCCGAATGCCTGGCCTGGAGCTTTCCTGGGAGCAGCCTGGTCTTTGTTTGGTTGGATTCCTGAAGAACTAGACCAGTGCCTGGCCTGGATCGTCCAGGGCTCCAGGCAGTTATTCGGACTGCGAGGCATCCTATTCCAGTAGCCTGCATCATGGAAAGCGACAGCATCACGCTAATACAGCACTTTGCAGATGGGTTACAGGCCAGTATGTCAGTATATATGTTCATTTAATCCTTTGATGGCTTCCCAGGCCTAGGGCAGTATCCAAACAGCTACCTATCCAGGTTTCCTGGCCAGGCTGAAAAAATCAGCACTTTCATTCGGGCATGCAGCCCAGGGCACGAGCCAAATTAACCCTGGATCCCTGGTTAGCACAGCCACCATTACTAGTGAGGATGAACAGGCAAGTCATCAAACAAATGATAATAACTCTAGTATACTAGCACGAAATCTTTATCTCAAAGGGAAAGAAAAAATGCATATAGGAGAACCAAGTGATGCAGAGATTACATTGAGCAGTAGAGCACTATGGCATTACCATATATAAGTAATATAGATATCAGGTATTAGATAGAGCACCTTAATTACATGGTACAATTTGATTGTCCTGCAAGCATCTAAGACACTCTTAAGTATAAGGGGTTTATATTCTACTTAAGCCCTTAGAATCCAGGGTTAAAAAAACATTAGCATAGGCAGTGTGAGTTTCATTAGAGGTGAGAACCCTGTTAGAATCTTGATGAAAAATATGATGAGTTTCAGAATGTGAGGTTGCTCACGCCACTTCAAACAGGTCCCAAATATACGGACTACTAAAAAATTATGATCTGACAAAGAACAATAACCATATTTTACGCTTAAGAATGTGTTCCTCCCTAAACTACAGAGAAAATATACCTTCAGTCCTTCACTAAACAAGTTATTGTCTAATACTCCATTTTTATTTACTCCACATATTAGCTTTGACTGAAGGCAAACTTTATAAAGTTTGACCAAGTTTGTAGAAAACAATATGAACATTCACAATAACAAATCTATATGATGTGAAAATATATTCAATTACGAATCCAATGTTATTAATTTGGTGGTGTATATGTTAATATATTTTTCTACAAACTTGTTGAAAGTTTATAAAATTTGACTTTGGACAAATATGCATAGTAAATAAAAATGGAGGGAATACATAGGCATGCATAAGTATGGTATGTCAACAACATAACACACAACCAAGAACATTTCACATAAACAATTAATAGCAAAATACGAGAAAACTTGTTATTAATCCATAACCTAACCAACGCCATGCAATGCTCGTGATAAATGAAGCCAATGACATGTATGAAAAGCCTCCATTTAGTTCACAGTTGAGACATTATAATAAAATAAGCATCTTATAAAGTAAACACAGTACAGTCACGTCTGAAAACACCAGTACACCACCAGCAGCTTGTGCAGTAGGAAATTCACAAATCCACGACCGCTGTTATCATGACAAACAAGTACACTGGAAACAAATCACACATCTAAGTTTGATAGAAACAAACCAAGAATTCTACACCCTGCGTGTTAAAAAACCCAAGAGAAACCACACCATACATCTAAGAGAAGCTGGTCAAAAAAGGAAAACCGAAGAGAAACCACATCATACAGGTACAGGCTGTATACAAAAGAAATTACAGGAAACAGAGTACCATGTTCATGTGACCTCTAAGGCTCCAACAAGTATATCCGGGAAGAACTTTTATGTTGCATCAATCATAACACTTGCCTTAAAACCCCAGGACATAAGAGAAAACCTAAATACGAGAATGCTTGTTATTAATCCTAACCTAACCAACACAACCATGCAATGCAGTGATAGATGAAGTCAATGATATGTATCGCAAGCCTCCATTTAGTTCACAGTTGACACATCATAATAAAATGAGCGACAAGGTAAAGTAAACACAGCACAGTCACGTCTGGAAACACCAGTACACCATCACGAGCTTATGCAGTAGGAAATTCATAAATTAACGACCCCTGTTATCATGGCAAACAAGTAGCATACATCCATTTCTGCGACAAGTAATTCCGGACGGAGGGAGTACTCTGGAAACAAATCACACATCTAAGTTTGACAGAAACAAGCCAATAATTCTACACCCTGCGTGTTAGAAAACCCATGAGAGACCACATCATACAGGTACTGGCTGTATACAAAAGAAAAATACAGGAAAGTAGCACCATGTCCATGTGACCTCTAAGGCTCTAACAAGACATTCCAGGAAGAACTTCGAATGTTGCATCAACCATAACACTTGGCTTCAAATCCCAGGTCATAAGAGCAAAACCGATATGAACTTTGTAATAGTACAAACTATCTAAGTAAGGTTTCAATTGAATCCAGAATTTGAAATTCAATACAACAAGAGAAGTAGAGAGCTAATCATTCACCAATCACAGACATTCGATCATCCCAGAGCACCAACCGAGTAGCTGAGTAGTAAAATCGTGCAAATCCTAGATCCAGGGAGGATGTATCGGAGCAGAGCACCGAACGGCAGCCTGAGATGATGAACTCGACACCTCGTCGATCCGCCTTCTAGGTCCTACCAAGTGACCTAGCCCTCAGTCAACCCAAGCGCACGCGCAATATGGACCAACTAAACCAACGAATCCCCAAACCCTCGGAGCAACCACGACCACGAGGAATGAGAACTCAAGCTGCTGGAGGCGGAGAGCTCACCGGCGAGGACGTCGGGGTCGCTGGAGAGGTAGCCCTCGGGGCGGGATGGCAGGAGGAGGAACAGCGCCGGGACGAGGACCCCGACGGCGAGCGCGAGCACGAAGACGCACCGGAACGAGACGGCGCGGCCGACCGCGCCGGCGAAGCCCCACCCTCCTCCTCCTCCTCCGCCGCCGGCGATCGCGAGGCCTCCCGCGCCGCCGAGCTCGACATCGACGGGCTTCCCCATTCCGAGCGCATCTGACTCCGCCCCCACGACCCTCAGCTCCCTGGCCCCCGCCGCAGCCACCCGCGGGGCGCGCGAGACGGCCGCCGGCGTCGCCTGGACGACTGGACGCGCCGCGCTTCTGCCTCCCGCCGGCGAGACTGTCGGTTAAGTAGGGTTTTTTTTTTCTCCCTCTCTCTCCACCACCTCGTCCCCCACCTTGGATTTATCCCTTGTTTTGTGCCCGTGGTGGGTGCCAAGTATGCGGGTGGATTTTCACGGGGAGGCTTCTCCCTTTTTCCTTTCCTTTCGCTTTGCTTATTACTCGTACTAGTGAGTGCTCGAACCATGGGCTATTTTTGCCTGCCGAGGTATAGCGAGTTGGAGGAGGAGTACGATATTTTGGTCTTTTACTGCGGCCATTTCGTTTGGGCGTCGGCGTCAGTGACGCTGCCTCTGCACTTTCGAACCACGCTCTGGCTCTGGCTCTGGCTCTGGCCGCGAGGCCAAATCACGCCTTGCTTTCGCGACCAACCGGGCATGTGAGGACATGTGGCGGGCTACCTAAGCTCTCACTTGCCATTTTTTATTAT
Organism: Hordeum vulgare subsp. vulgare; assembly: GCF_904849725.1. Taxonomy (NCBI): domain Eukaryota; kingdom Viridiplantae; phylum Streptophyta; class Magnoliopsida; order Poales; family Poaceae; genus Hordeum; species Hordeum vulgare. The sequence goes on from NC_058522.1 coordinate 458,125,696, forward strand.
TATTATTTTTGCATCTCATCATCTTCGTCACAGGTCACTTGTCAACTGGGAGGCCGAGCGCGCTTTTGTTTTAGTGACCGTGTCATTAGGTGGCCGCTCTAGACTGGCTTTGGCTGGCGGTTCACCAGAGAGTTCCTACTTGTCTGTTTGTTCTACGCGTGCCGCGTGATGTGGCGCCACTGCGTGATAGGCGTCGTAACCCATAGAAACCCTTCTGTTCCACGACCTAGGGCATATATATAGATTAATTCAAAGATTAAATTTGGTCAGTTTTCATCAAATGTGCAGCGACAAATGTTTATTACCACCAGTGGTGGAAGAATATCCGGTATTCCCAACCTAAGGCCAACTCCACCGCGCGACCCCAGACGGACGTCCGTTTTCTCCGGATTCTGTCCGTCTGGTAGAGCGATGGGGTCGTGTCCGGGACTGTTCTGGGATGCGGTGGCCGTGCGTCCAGCGCGCGGCCGCATCCTTTTGTCCATATTGTCCGCCAGGGCCTAAAATGCCCATATTTTGTATCAAAACAAGTTTGCACATCAACCCAATCAAAATTGTCTCTAAATAAAATTGTTTTACAACCAAATCGAAATTGTCTTCAATGAACATAAAATGAACCAATACATCTATTGGTTGCCAATATGATCCCACATGTGCTCAACCAAGTCATTTTGAAGATCCAAATGAGTGTGTCAATCACGCATCTCACGATGGAAATGGACAAATTGTTGAAACGTGGCCTGTTCTTGATGCAGGGGCTCAACATTTTCACCTTGATAATCAAATCCTTGGTCAAAGATACTGTCATCACGCTCGTCCTCGATGGTCATGTTGTGCATGATCACGCAAGCAGTCATCACCTCCCAAAGCTTTCTTTCATCCCATGACAGTGCAGGGTTTCAAACAATACCCCATCGGGATTGAAGCACACCAAAAGCATGTTCCACATCCTTTCTACCACTCTCTTGCATTTGGGCAAATTTCTTTTTCTTCTCATCTTGCGGGGCTGAGATTGTCTTCACAAAAGTTGACCACTGAGGATATATACCATCAGTTAGATAGTATCCCTTGTTGTACTGGTGGCCGTTGATCTCAAAGTTGACAGATGGGGAGTAGCCTTCTGCAAGCCTGGCGAAGACTGGAGAATGTTGCAGGACGTTGATATTATTGTGAGAACCTGCCATGTCGAAGAAAGAATGCCATATCCAAAGATCCTGCGAAGCCATCGCTTCTAATATGTCAGTGCACGCTTTGACATGCCCCTTGTACTGGCCCTGCCAAGCAAATTGACAGTTCTTTCACTCCCAGTGCATACAATCTATGCTGCCAAGCATGTCTGGAAAGCCTCTAGCTGCGTTGGTCGCCAACAATCTCTCTGTATCAGCAACAATTGCCTGTCTCAAGTACTCAGGGCCAAACACCTCGATCACAGCCTGGCAGAACTTGTACATTAACATCAGACATGTTGTCTCACTCATACGCACATACTCATCCACCAGATCGCCTGGAATCCCATATACAAGCATGCGGATGGCCGCGATGCATTTCTGGTAAGAGGAGAATCCTAGCTTGCCAAGGGCATCCGTCTTGCACTCGAAGTATGGGTCATGAGCAACCACTCCCTCTCGGATACGATTGAACACATGCCTTGTCATACGAAAAACGGCGACGGGATTTATCCGGCTTGAAGATCGGTGTGTTCGCAAAGTAACCGGGCCTGGCCTCTCTCCCTTTTGCGGTTCAAGTTCGGAGCACGGCCAGGGAGTGACCCCGTGTACCGAGGAAGCTGTTGTTGAATGTGGTCGTGAACCATCACTACAACCACCACAATATCTTCATCATCGGACGACGAATCGTTCGATGAATAGATGAAATTGTGGAAGAAAAACTCGTCACTAGTGTCCATACCTTTGCGGGCAAAGTGTCGAACACCTTGCGCTCGTGGTGGCAAAGAGGTCGTGATGGTCACCTCGATGCAGGGGTGGTTGGTGGCCGGCTACCGGCCGCTCTGGAGCACTCGTCGGAAGCTGCCGCGACCGCCGTGGTACGTCGCGTGCGGCCGTATCCACTCTGCCGCCGGCTACGACGGCGACGGCCAAACCTCCTCCGATCGGCGCCCAAACTATGGCGAAAGCGCGGGCGTGGTGGCGGCCATGGCGAGACGGGGTTTGCTATGGACGACCGGGGGATGTGGTGGTTGAAGAACAGCGGCGGCGACGTCGGCGGGGCGGGGCGGGAGAAGGGGTGGAGGCGCTGGAAATTTTGGGAGTGCTTGTGTCCCCGACACGCGGGCCACGGGCGGATAAGGGCGTGCGGCGAGGGCGTCCGCGCGATGTCCGTTTCCCCCAAACTGGGCGCAAGTTTGGGCCGGGGATGGGTAAAAAACGGACGATATGCGGACATTTGTCCGTTTGGGTCCGCGTGTTGGACCGTGGTATTCGTCCGTTTTACCTTAAACGGACGCGCGCAGACAAAATGGGGTCGTGCGGTGGAGTTGACCTAAGGTTTGGGGAATTTTGGGGTTGTGCAAACGCTAGAGAGGAACAAGAAGGATATTGGCTAGAAAATAACTAAAAGTGGGGGTCCATTCTGCACAGAAGCATGTAGTTATCTGTACAATTCTCTCCACAAAGATCTGTGCCATCCAATTGCAATCCGATGGCTCATATTGATTTTTTCTATTTTTCCATCAGAGGCCGTTTTTCTATGCCAGTCGCTCCCCGCCCAAAGTGGCAAAATCCTCACCCTGCAACTTTCCCCTCCTCGTTCTCTTCCTCCCGCAGCTCTCTGTTCACAAGTTCCTCCTGCACTCTTGCTTCTTCACCACGAATCATGTTCTTGAGCACGAGAGCCATGTCTCCTGCATTGCTCATGTTCGCCCTGGCTTGTCTTCTTGGTTCATTAGGTCAACAACATTCTTCTCTCTAGCTGTCTTTTTTAGCTCTGCCGTAAACCTAGCAGCCAAATGCCCCCTCTTCTTTTTCCTACCTCTATAAGACGAGAGCATATATTTTTTGAACTGTGTAAGAACAGAGATTGGCAATTCTACAAATCCCTTTGCCGCTGTGTGAGCAGAGATTGTCACGCCATCCAAATCTTTGCGGTCACTAGCTGCCAGGCATCACGCTTTCTGTCGAGGATGTCTGTCACTTCTCCGACTCCCCTTAAATCAACGCCCAGCAGCCACGAAATTCTTTTTGTCTCTTCACATTCTGTGACAAAGTGCTTCGCTTGTCTAGTAGTTCTCCAACCTTGATCCTCCTTCTGACCAAGTTAACATTTTTACTCAGAGCCACGAAAGCATTTTTTACTTTTTACTCCATTGAGGTTTGTTGCAACAGGCCAAGTTACCAAATATTCCTCTGCTGTTTTCTGCAGGAGCCTACGACCCCCTTGATCCAACGGGCAACATCACAATCAGATGGGATGTGATGAGCTGGGTTCTAGATGGCTATGTGGTAAGGATGTATCACTTGTTGAACAACAATAACCCCTCTACAATTCCAAATTATGAAATATACACAAGCAAATCTTTTCCTGTCCAAGTGGTTACATAAATCTGACCTATGACACCTACCAACTGCATTTGCAGAAGGTAAATTATGGAATCCTTTTATCACTGATCTAGTTCTGCTCATCCATTTCAGATAAGAATTTAATTAGAGATTTAATTAACATGAAGCAAATGGTCACGTAAGTTACAAAATAAAGAATCATTGTATAGGCTGAAGCACAATAAGAAATATAGTTTTTTTTCACCCTGTAGAATGTTCAGGATACAATTTATAAAGGAAGAGAAAAGAAACATTTGGCATATGTATCTCTTGCATCAGTCAGAGAAATTACAATAATGAGATTACGAGCAAGCAATGACTGCTCAGGCATGAGACTGTACCTTTCCGTTGTTTGAACCCTCCACAAGCCAGCTATATTTCGAGTTCAACAGCCAGTGCAACAAATGTTTTATCCTCTTCCCAGTTTACTCTGCTTTCCAAATCCTGAATGATGTAATTTCTCCAGGCTGAGGTTTCACTATTCAACTATCAACAGTACCGCCACATTCAGCCACCGGGATGGAAGCTCGGGTGGGTGTGGTCAAAGAAGGAGGTAATCTGGTACGTGCAAGGTGGACAGGCTACAGAGCAAGGCGATTGCTCCAAATTCAAAGAGATTGTCCCTCACAGCTGCAAGGTGAACCCGGAGATAGTCGACCTGCTTCCCGGGGCACCTTTCAATAGGCAGAATGCCAACTGCTGCAAAGGAGGAGTCCTCAGCTCACTGGCACAAGACCCTGCTAATGTTGTGGTCTCCTTTGAAGTTTCAGTTGGTCGGTCAGGGATCACAACCAAGACCCTGGAATTGCCTGTGAATTTTACTTTGAAGGCCCCTGGTCCAGGGTATACCTGTGGACCTGCAACCAAGTTAGATAAACCTACAAAGTTCACTACACCAGATGGAAGGAGGAAAACTCAAGCCCACAGTAAGCCATTGTCTAATTTCTTGATGCATGGAAAGAATATCTCAGTAACTACGTAGCATGCATATTGACTGTTTGCTTCATTTTGCAGTGACATGGACTGTGACTTGTACCTACTCACAGTTTCACGCTCTGAGGTCTCCTACTTGCTGTTTATCCCTCTCAGCGTTTTACAGCGACACGCTTGTCACCTGCCCCAAATGCTCATGTGGCTGCCAAGATAACAGTACAAAACCAGGAATCTGTGTACAGTAAGTTACATTTGACATAACCCAAATAATAAACTAGAATGAAGAGCCAGCTTATTGTTCACTTATCTAACAGTGGATGCTACACTTTTACAGGGGAAACTCACCTGATCTTGGTTCTGTCATGAATGATCAAGACAAGAACGACTTGGCACCTCTGGTCCAATGCACTACTCATATGTGCCCAATAAGAGTTCATTGGCATGTGAAGGCTAACTATAAGGAGTACTGGAGAGCCAAGATCACAGTGACAAACTTCAACTACCGGATGAATTACTCGCAGTGGAACCTAGTAGCTCAGCACCCTAATTTCAACAGCTTGACTAGCATTACCAGCTTCAGCTACACAGCTCTGAACCCTTATGGACTTATGAGTGAGCACCTCTCCCTGGACACCTGATATTCCTTGTTTGAATATTTTTTCGGCTATTGACAAATCATCTTATCGCAGATGACACCGCTCTGTTATGGGGCATCAGGTACTACAATGATTATCTCGTGACTGCTGGACCTGATGGATATGTTCAGTCTGAGCTTCTATTCCGGAAGGACCCGTCAACATTCACCTTGCGGGCAGGATGGGCCTTTCCAAGGAGAGTGTACTTCAATGGCGACAAGTGTGTGATGCCACCTCCAGATGCGTACCCGTGGCTGCCAAACGCATCCACAAAACCGACCGTATCAGTTATCGTCCCATTGGTTCTTTGGATATTGCTAGCTAATCCCTACTCCTGAGAAGAATGAAGGTGCGTTATTAAGACATGCTTCTAGTCTAGTTTTCATGGTCGACTTTTTTACACCTTGTTTATGAAAATCTGCACTGGAATCATTTCATTCGGCCCTCATCCAAATAATTAGCACCCTGTTAAACTTTCCTGCAGAATGCAAGCCATTGACACCCTGATGCATGTAAACAGTGCCCTTGCAGGCCTGAAGTTGACACTATGACACAATCTTTGTTTTTTTACCTTTTTGGTACATTCAAGCACTTACCTATCTGCTTTGCTAACACTAGAGAATATTCAAAGAGCCGTGCAAGTAAAACAGTTGGTCATCTTGTTGCAGAACAGTCAGAATAGGTTGCCTAGAAAAAAGATTTTTCAGATGTTGTTGAAAAGTATCACTCCGTCCTAAAATAAATGTCTTAAGCTTAGTATAATTTTGTACTAGATCTAGTACAAAGTTGAGACAGTTATTTTGGGACAGAGGGAGTAGTTGGTAATGATGAAAACACTCTTTTCTGGGACGATTTATGGCTTGGCAATAACCCACTTAGGGAACTTTTTAATAGGCTGTACTTATTTAACTTTTAGTGTCAATTTTACAGTACGTAAGGTTTTTGAAGAAGGTTGGGATAGTATAAGATTTCGTAGAGTCCTTTTTGGTGAAACAGCTATACTTAGGGCCGAGCTTAAAACTTGCTGGGCTAATGCAATGTTATCTAAAGATAGAGATAGTTGTAGATGGCTTTTGACTAAGAATGGAGTTTTCTCGGTTTAATCTCTGTATAATTTTCTTAAGATGCAGCAGGTTCAGTGTAAATTTGAAAGCTTTTGGAGAATTAAAATACCTCTTATAAAGTTTTTCTATGGCTTACTTTTAAGGGCAGTATTCTAACTAAGGATAACTTAGTGCATCGTGGTTGGACAGACGATGAGCATTGTAGGTTTTGTTCTTGTAACTAAACTATTGATCATTTGTTCTTTGGTTGTAGTGTAGCCAAATATATGTGGAATGTAATTTCTTGCACATTAGATTGTAATGTGATGCCTGGTAAAATGGAAGAGATTTATGATTGGATTATGTCGTTTAAAGGAAATGGGGTGAGGCAGGTTGTGGCATATGGAGTGGCTGCGGTTTTATGGGGGTTGTGGAAAAAAATAGAAAAAAAAAGACTGCTTCCAGCATGTTTACCCTGCTGATCCTAGTAGTTTGGTAATAGTCATATCTCAGCTGTTATTTTCTTGGTCTATTCTACAGAGGAAAAAGCTCCAAAAAATCCGTTGCTACGGAGCCAAGTTGCTGCTGGTAGTGGCGTCTGATTCAACAAGAATAGAGGCTGGGCACCGTTGACAAAGACTGGAGTGAACAAAAGGAAGCAATAAGTTGAAGTGGTGAAAACAAAGGTGATGTGAACTCTGAGGATGTTGTCGCGTGCTCTGGTTTTGTTTCTTAGGTGCTATCCTTGTTCCTGGTATGCTTTGTTAGAGATGGACGCTGCTTCAGTTTCTTTTACTGTAGTTTTGTGTACTTCCCAAGTTCCCAGAGTAGAGGACTTGTCAGTAGGCTCTTGGTAGAAAAAAGACCTATGTTACTTTCTCTGTGTTATCAGCTTCTTAATTGAAGTTCGGGACGTTGCCCCTTAAGGCCTTGTTCGGTTGTTTGAGAATTGAAGGGGTTTGGAGGGGATTGGAAGGGATTAAATCCCCTATAAGTCAAATTCCACTTCAATCCCCTCCAATCCTCTCCAATCCCCTCCTTGTTGGGATTAACCGAACAAGCCCTAAGGGCATCTCAGGTCCTGCCCCCAACAGGCCCTCCAGGCTCTTTTTTTCGTCGGTACTAAAAAATCTGTCCAGTCACACTTTCAAGACCTCGTTTTTCATTAGTTTGGACCGAAATTGACGCCGAAGGACCATACCGAACCCAGTGTATCAGGGACCCGGGGACGTCGGGGGAAAGAAATTTGACGCGAAAACAAACTGCGCCAAATCCCTCCCGCGTGGACCCGCCGAGTCAGCGAGACTGGGCGTCGCCGAGAACCTTCGTCGTCCTCGTCGCCTTGGCTCCCGCGCCGGTTCAATGCACCGGATTCCAAGGTCTGGTGGTGCAGTGACGGCAAGCCGCTGCACGTCCCACCCCTTCCCGCCACGCGTGCAGACCGCTCCCGCCCCTTCCCCGCTATAAAAGCCGCGTGTCGCCGCCGCTCGTCGCACACTCGCCCTCCACCTCTTCTCTCATTTCTCTCACATCCATCGTCGGAAACTTTCCCTAGTCCATGGTGGAGCGGTTCCCTGGCGAGGAAGCAGCCGCCAACTGCTTCGGTCGCCGGTCGTTGCACGAGTGGGAGGCTCAGGCCATACACGAGGCCAACTACCAGGCGCCGCCAGACATGCGCGTGTCGGGCACCTAGAGATTGAGCACCGGAGGAGTCCCCGTGCCTCCTCCACCATCCGCCATGGAACGCTGCGGCGAGATCGCACACATCTGGGTATCTTTGTCGGAGCACACGCGACATGAAGAAAGGTATGTCACTGACAATCTTCTTCTATGGACGGCGTACTTCCAGCGCCGCCACGCTAACCAACTCGCCTCCACCAACGGGTTTCCAGCGCCAAGGGGCGCCATAACTCCGATGGCCGTCGCCAGTGGTGGGGCGTCCCCGGGCGCACGCTCCACGCCGTCCTCGAGCACATCGAGGGCGGCAACGAGCCGTCAGTGGAGTACCCAGTGTCATCGCTCTTGCGCCGGAGTTGTCGAGGCGAATGGCAGGGTTCGCCTCCTTGTCCTCCACCCGCTCCTCCGGCACGACGCTATCGCTCGCCACAGTGAAGGCCGAGCCCCAGGAGACGGCGCAGCCGTGGCGGCAACCTCGTCATAAACGAGTGCCGCCTCCAACCTTTGCCTCCCCGCGGCCACCTTCGATTGGTCAGGCCGAAGAAGTAGAAGGAGTCAGCGCCATCGCGGGTGGTCGTCAAGCAGGAGCACGTCGACATGGGCACCAACCTGGACACCGGCCTGAAGTGGTCGTGCGACGACTATGTTCGGGAGGAAATGGAGCGCCAACGTTGTGCTCTGGAGGAGATCGTCGCGCGGCGCTGCGATCACAAAGAGGGCAGCGTCATCGTCCTCGACGACGACGAGGAGGAGACGCCGGTGCAGACCGCACCCATCCACAGCGGCGATCTAGGGCAAGGCTGCAGCAAGGACGACGCGCAGGACGGCGATGACGGAGACTACGCCGCCTTCTACTAGCTCCTCGGCATGAACTAGGCTACGGCGTAGTTTTTTATGTTCTTATGTAACTTTTCAAAATTTATACAAATTTTAATGAAATCTCCTAAGTTTTGTCCATAATCGCCTAAATTTCTTCGAATTTGGTCCGATTTTAGTTTGAAAAACGGCGTCGGGCGGGCGACCTTGGGGGGGGGGGGGGAGAGCCCATTTTACCGCCAGTTCACCCCCAAGCGGTGCTATTTCAGGGCCTTGAGGGGGGGGGGGGGGCGCTGGAGATGCCCTAAGTCGAAAAAAAAGGATTACTTTCCTCAATTTGCTCAACTAATCAATCATTTTGTTGGTCTATCACTCTGTAATTCTCATGTTCAATTGCTCTCGTGCTTACTGCTTGCAAAGGTCATGATACAACTGGTAACACTTGTAATTTATCGCAAGAACGTATTCACGTATGCATTAGATCGATATATTTGCAAATCACTCATGCCATTATAAACAAAGATTATATGCTATGGATCCAATAAAACAAGCTAAATTGCCAAACAGCGTCAACACTCAAAAGTAGAATAGCATTGTAAAGACATCAAGGAAATGCGAGGAAAACAAACCGCTGCAGCGTACCCAACACGATGTACACAAAATCTACCAATTCTCTCCTACTGATTTTCACATTTACAATAACAAATAGGTCATCTAATCAGCAAAGAAAAACAGAAAACAGGAATTAAATAAGAAGAGAAGAAAATGCGCCCTTACGTGTAATAGATAACAAGCTCACAAAGCTTTCTTGTTTTACAGAATGCAATGTAATTCAAGCCCGTGTTGTACCTCTCGGAGAACAGGGGCTAAACCTCAACCATTGGGCTAGTAAAGAAAATAGGATATTTTAATCATTTCTTTAACACTAAAAGTTGTCAAGAAAAGGTACTTCAAAATATAGAAATCAACATCCATTAAGGGCATGTATGCAAGCTTAATTACCAACCGCATTATAAGTGATCATACATGTTCTTTTTGGTGGAGCAAATTTGACAAATGTCATTTTGTACTGATAATTTGGAGCTGACGAGACTTGTTCATCTCTAACATAATTTTATATTAATAATCGAGGGGGGGGGTGGCTCATATATTTTTCTCCAATGCACACCTAAATTCTTGTCATTTTGTATTAAAAGGAATCTAAGGGAAATTAGGGGTTCATATGTTGTGTTTATTAATGTAGAGAATTGCACCATCTTACTAAGCAAAAAATGCTTTACATCATAGCATCTTAGCACAATACTTAAGTTGCGAGTGATAATATTGCACTTAGTTAATATAACATTCAACTAGAAGGTCAAAATCTCCAGTAACATGATGTGTCAAAATAAAACATTTAATTTTTGAGTCATCCTGTTAAAATACTAAATAACAATATTCTAACGAGGTGAATTTTTTAAAGGAAAATTGTAGTTTCATACCAACCACCAAACAACGGTCATATACAACTAATTAAGAATTAACAATCATGCAATATCATGAATAGAAAGTAAGAGTAACACTAAATAGAAAGAAGAAGAAATAACTTGAGTGTTTGGTTACTGATCTAATAGTTGAACCTCCCTCCTTTGTCATAAGTAGTGGGGGATTTCACAACAGAAAGTGTTTAGAACCACAAGGACTTCCATCATTCTTGATCATATCCAACTTGGTGAGGTCGTGAGATAACAAGAAGAAAAAAGCTAGATAGCTGGACGCTAGTGGCTAAGAACAAGAAAAAAAAGGGTCCGACGTTACGGCCGTTCCCGGCGCCGGTGTCGGATCGAACGACGCGTGAATCCAGGAAGGATTTTTTGAATGCGCTCGTCGCTGATTGTGGACCAGGGGAGAATCCCTGCAGCATGGGCCAATCGGAGTTTGGGATATATGGCCCAGATTAAAGCCCATGAGACAGTCTCAGATATTACTTTACGGACGACGTCTGACGTTGATCCGCTGGTTGATCGAGTGTTTTTGGGACCTAGGGTTCCTACTCTTGTGAGGCCAGGGCTCCCAACGTTGAGACCGGGGCAAGCCGCATGAGTGTCTCCTCCGGACAGCTTCTCCTCAGCGTGCATGACAGGCTGGGGGCTTCCACCGCCGCCGAAGCCGGCTCTTCCGCCCGCTCGCCCGAGGGGCAGGGGCAGCGTGCTCCTCAGAATTCCTCTGAGAATCCTGGGTCGATGGGATCGGCGGTAGGAGGTGATAAAGCTATTGCTGATGGTACGATCAAGACTGCTGACTTGCATCGTCAACAACCTCGTGGCAAATGGGGCGACGATGTCGTCAATGCCTATGGGGACGGCCAGCACCGCGGTTCATCTTCTTCGGGCGGTGCACGTGGTTATGCTTGGCAAGGCACCGGAGGAGGTGGCAGAGGGTTCAACGGACCCCCGGGTAACTTTATTCAGGGGGCTTCGGGTCCTCCCAATCCAAAACGAGGTGGGTACAGACCTACTTGGGGTGGTAAGGGAGGGGAAAGAAAATTGAAACCACCTAATCAGCCTCAACCAACAGCGGCTGGAAAGGATGCTGACAAGCAGAGCGATACCAAGGCCCCTAAGCTAACGGGGCCGAAACTTGGGACAGTGAAGGCTTTGGCTCAGGTTCAGGTTTAGGTTGTGTCCACTGAGGCTAATCAGGCGACCGACAGGATCAAGGCTAATGACAAGCCCGAGGGAGGTGACCGTCCCTCCAAATGGGCGCGCAAGAAGGAGAAAATGACTTGTTACCGGTGCAGTGAGACGGAGCATTTCGTCTCTGAATGCAAGGCCGAGTCGTGTGAGCTTTGTTTAAAGCCAAAACACGGCACGACAAACTGTCCACTAACGGTTGGACCGATGCCGGTGGTGACTATTTATGGTGTTTGCTGTCCAGAGCTTATGTTCTTTGAATCGCGGACTGCTACGTCGGGGTCCATGTTGCAGACGCAGCATATACTGACACGGTAACTGTCACGCGGGGCACGATGACGGCTGAGCAAGTTGTGCAGCAATTACGGGAGCTAGTTTCTTTGACTTTCCGATGGGAACCAGTTACGATTGCGGACAATGTGTTCAAGGTGGTTTTCCCCACGAAGGATGATCTCGCGCGTTTTCTCAAATTTGGCATGTGTAGGGTTCCTAATAGTTGTTGTGTGCTTGAGTTTGATGCCTGGAAGATTGAGGAGCCACAGGGAGTTCCTTTACCCTAGATTTGGGTCCGTTTCTCGGGAGTACCTTCAAAGCCGCTTAATGATTTTTTGGTTGCTTGGAGCTTGGGTTCTCTCATTGGTAAGACGGAACAAGTCGATATGCCTTTCACTCGTGCGAAAGGTGTGGATAGGCTGTTAGTCAGTGTAGTAGACGTTGAGCTCATTCCTGATGAAGTTGTCTGGACTCATGCGGGAATGAGATATACACTTCATGTTGATATCGAGAGCCCACCACTCTTTGATGAACTTGATGCAGACAAAGATGTTCATATGGCAGATGGAGATGATGCTACTGGTCCAAGGGACTCTGATGGGGATCACGATCCGTCTGGTGCTTCTAAAGAGAAGAAGCCTGCTAACCGGTCTGCTAATACTGGTGGAGCGGGTGGTACTTTGGTGACGACACCTATGAGCGAGCCGAGGTTTGGTTCTTTCGAACCTTCCTCTGCTCCGTCTTAGCTTGGGGGCTGCAGGACGATGATGGACAGGTTGGGGCGGTCCAGCCGTCGCCGCTTAAGGCACTGTGGAAAGGACCTCGGGGAGTCGCTGGTCTGAAGCTGCCACAGCCAAAGGAGGACCTTCCTGCTCTCTCCCTTGTCGAATACCTCGATGGTGCAAGGATCGAAGGAGCTTCAGGGATGGGCGCTATGCTGAAAGTGCTCGGGTCTAATAGCACACTGGATGCCGACCTGCATGCAGATTCTCCTGAGACTGGAGCTCCTGCTGCCACAGATGGTACAATCGCAGCTTCAATGACGACGGAGTCAAGACTACATCCGCTTATGGATCATGCGACTGACGACTTACACATGTCGACGTCGGGACGGGCTGGCAGTTGATGTCTACGCATGCTTCTATTCTTGTAGACTATGTTGGGCCTCCAAGCACAGAGGTTTGTAGGACAGCAACAATTTCCCTCAAGTGGATGACCTAAGGTTTATCGAACTCAGGGAAGTAGAGGTTTAATATGGTCTCTCTCAAGCAACCCTGCAATTAATATACAAGAAGTCTCTTGTGTTCCCAACACACCTAATACAATTGTTAATTCTATAGGTGCACTAGTTCGGTGAAGAGATGGTAAAATATGGGTGATAGGTTTGGCAAAGCAAGGTAATATAAATCTGAAATAAAAATGGCAGCAAGGTAGCAAGTGAGAAAAGTGAGCATAAACGGTGTAACAATGGTGAGAAACAAGGACGAGGCTTCATACTTTCACTAGTGGAAACTCCCAACAACATTAACATAGTCTAATCACAAGATATTTCCACTAAAACATGCAATGGAGACGTACTCATAGGTCATTCCTTTGTGATCAAGAGAGGACGAGAATTATGTAGGACTACAAAAGCACACCTCAGAGTTTGTAGTTCTCATCTATGGATTTCCCAATGTCACCGCGACCATCCAAAGAGAGTACCACAATCACCACAACATATCTCAAGGATAGTCAAAGACAAGCACCAAGAGACTCTCAATCTTCAATCAATTCACAAAACAGGAAATCACTCATGAAAATATTCTTCTAATCCATGTCCAATAGACCGGTGTCACCATGGTCTCGGGGATTATACTATATAAGAACAATTGAGTACACCAATCCAATACATAGAAGAAGGGGAAACATCATGGGATCACCCTAGATTAACATAGCCTATGATCACAATTAAGATCACATCATGGGAGAGAGAATTAACCACATAGCTACTGCAGAAGACCTCGGCCCCGAGGAGGAACTACTCCTGCTTCATGAAGGGAGGAAGCAACGTCGATGGAGATGAATCCGGGGGCACTTCTCCGTCCCGGCAGAGTGCCGACACAGGAATTCTGGTCCCCCGAAACTTGACGAATGGCGGCGGAGGTCAGAATTGCTTCTCGAGAAAAGGGTTCGGGAATCAGCGTTTCCTCCACGGGGGTAAAAATAGGAGCCAATGTAGGGCACCATAGGAGGTGGGACCCACCCAGGCGGCCTGCTGGCGCGTCCAGGGCCCATGCCGCGCCGGGTGGTCGCCTGGGTGGCCCGTGGCCCCCCTCTAGCCCATCTTCGGTGATCTTCGGGCTCCCGTCACGTTGATTTTTATATATTTTTCTGGAATTTTTGGGGCTTCGGAAAATTGGGTAAAAACCCCTGCAAAAAAGACATCAGCAGACAGAAACTGGCACTGGGTGCACTAAGTTAGTAGGTTAGTCCAAATATGTGAAAAATGATATAAAAGTGTTGCAAAACATATAACAATGTCACCTAAAAGAGCATGGAACAAGCAGAAATTGTAGATACGTTAGGGACGTATCAACATCTCCAAGCTTAATTCCTGCTCGTCCTCGAGTAGGTAAATGATAACAAAAATAATTTCTGTGGTGACATGCTATCTCACATATTAGAACTACAAAGTAAAGAAAGTAAGATATGCAATTTAAGTCAAGACAATAACAAGCAAGAGTCTATATCTAGTATTGAAGTTAGCAACATAAGAACATAAAGGTGCAAGAGCTCTCGCTGTCCGTGACTCGAATGTCTCCAAATAGTGTTTGTGTGCAAGAAGTGGGAGATGGGTTGAGAGTAAAAATAGTTTTTTAATTGAGAACTCAATCTATTAAATTTTCACACTTGGTCTCCTTAGGAATCTTATTTTGACTCATCCCCAGGCCAACAGTCATGTGCAAGTCAAAATGATCCTCTCCCTTTCAACTTTGAGCACTCATGCAATGGATGAGCGTAAGCAAGATATATTGGCACTTAGGATGGAAAATAGAATAATGATGAGGAAGGAAGACAAAAAGGGTGTGAAAGGCTCACATCAATGAGGACAATCATAGGTGAGAGAAAATCAAATGATAGATATGATGTGAGGAGTAGGGATTGGCATGCAACGGATGCACATATGAGCTATGATAAGCTCTCCAATGGAACTAGTGGGGGTGCATCCAACTTGTTTTCTCATGAAGACCTAGAGCTCATTTGAGGAGGCTCATCATTGGAATATGCAAACCAAGTTCTACAGTGTAAAGGTCCCCACATAGTTATGCATGAATGATAATCTCTATGTAGTACAAATATAACAATGGAGTACGAGTGTGGATCTTTCAAAAAGGAATAGTAGTGTTGCCCCTTCTTTTTTTTCTTTTTTGTGGTCTCTTTGGCTCTTTCTTTTTATCTCTCATTTGTCCTCTTTGGTATCTTTTCATTTTGTCCTCTTTGGGATCTTTTCCTCACTTAAGGGCAACACTCTATTTTTTTTTACAAAAGTAGCTAGAAAAATCTTCACACTTTATAGGAAGTACTCAACATAAAGAACAATGATAACTATCATGATGTATGCAAATGTATGCCTCTGTCAGTGTAGCAGGATATATAATGATACTAGCGCGTCATGTAGCAAATAATAAGGGCACAACCCAACTATCATGCGGCTCCTCGACCAAGCAAAAGCATGTATGACATGAAGGTCAAGTCATGAGATAATGGATGTTCCATGGCAATGTATCTCGGAAAGGCTATGGAAATGCCTTAATAGGTAGGTATGGTGGCTGTTTTGAGGAAAGATACAGTGAGGCTTACGTATGACAGAGCGTATCATGTCATGGGTGTGGATGCACCAACGGAGTTTGCACCAACTCTCAAGATGAGAAAGGGCAATGCACGGTACCGAAGAGGCTAGCAAAGTATGGATGGTGGAAGTGCCAACAATCGAATACTCACATTAGTTCGAAGAACTCATACACTTATTATCGATAACTCTCTGTCTAGTCAGGAAATTCACAAAGAAACAAGCACCGCGAGAAGGAGTGTTTGGGGGTTTGGTTATCCTTGCGCATCCTCGACCCATGGTAACATGAGGGTACTCTATATATTCCAACCCCTCCAGAGGTTAGCGATCAATTTAATAGCTAGAGTTCTCAACTAATTTTAAATTTTTGAAAAACACATGGATTTCCCAAAATACGACACCTATCACTAATAGGCTCAAGCTCTCGACACCAATAGTTCAAACATTACTCAAATCAATACCTCAAAACTATTGCATGTTACCACTATACTTAAATAACAACCTTAATTACCTACTCATGCAAGACACACAACTCAATGCAAACAAGCCAATCTCTAAACAAGATAGTTCAAGAGAGATCCAAAATCAACCTAAAGAAATAAATAGCTCTTAAAATAATAGGTATGAAAACTAAGAGCTAAGCATGATAGTAGCTATGGAAAGACATAGAACACACAAAAAGGATAAACATGAAAACTCATGTGGTGTTCTATGTTGGAGTGAAGCATGCTTCTCTCCCAAGCAAAGAAGGATAGGATCCAACTTGTTATGAACAGCAAGCAAAACTAAAACAAACTAAAAAGTAAAGATCAAGATGCTCCAGGCATAGCACATAACATATGAAGTGATAAAAATATAGCATGGAGATGGACGAACTGATGATTGTTGATGGAGAAGGGGATGCACGGGGCATCCCCAAGCTTAGACGCTTGAGTCTCCTTGAATATTTCTTGGGGTGCATGGGGCATCCCCAAGCTTGAGCACTTGACACTCCTGTATCTTCTTTCATCATCTGCCATCGCATACTTGAAAACTCCCTTCATACGCAACTCATCATAAGCTGATTAGACTGGTTAGTTACCTTAATAAAATAATTAACTCTCTACTGGAAATAAATACTTTCAGGAAGAGTTTCTGTTTCTCAAGGTTGCCAAAAGGTTTTTTTGCAAAGAAAAAACAAGCTTAGGCTTTGCAAAACAATGAAAATGCAAAGCAGGGCAGAATCTAGTAAAAACAGACGAGCAGGTAGTAAATAATTTTTTCGGGGCACTTATGCAACTCAAATTAAAAAAATCAGAACTGACTCCAGAGATATAATTATATATATCATGCTGTAAAAACAATTCAGATCAAAAATATGATCTCGTGATTTTAGGCGAATTTTTCTACCAGGCAGACAGAATCTGTTTCTGGACATCATGTCACAATTTTTGCACTTCCTTGCAATCGGAGGCTAAAACTTGGCACAAAGCTTAAAAATAAAGATACAATGATGTTTCTACAGTAGTAACAAACATCAAGACCACTAAAAAGGAAAGTAAAAACTCAAAGTAAAGATAACAAGGGTTGTCTCCCTAGAGCTCTTTCTTAATAGCCATAAAGATAGGCTTAAGATTTTAATGATGCTCTCGTAGGAATAAGAGTTGTAGAACAAAAGAGAGCATCAAGAAGCAAATATCGAACACATTTAAGTCTAACATGCTTCATATGCATAGGAATATTGCAATGGAATAATTTGTTGAAGCACAAAGGAATAAGCATAGGAAGGAAAAACAAGTGGAGCTTCAAAACCTTCAACATAAAGAGAGGGAACTTGATATTATTGAAATATCTATAAGCATATGTTCCCTTCTCATAATAATTTCCAGTGGGATCATGAATAAACTCAACAATATAAGTATCACATAAAGCATTGTTACCATGATCCACATGCAAAAAGGTACTCTTACTCTCCACATAAGCATAATCTTTCTCACTAGTAATAGTGGGAGTAGGACTATCATAAACAACCTGAACACTATAGATTAATTGTGTATTGGGGAGATGGTGTTCAGCAAGGGAGTAATTCCCTCCATGATTATGAAAAGTTTCATATGGATAATTTCTCTTTATATCATAGGTATCTTTACTATATATAGGAGTTATAACATCATCATGGTAGAGAAGAACATTATTATTGCTAGCAGCTATATTTGCAAACATGTTGCCTTTATTCTTACTAGCAAAATAATTATCAATTATCACATCACTAATGGGTAAAGAACTTGCAATCCTATCATCCCCAAGCTTAGAGCTTTCCATATCATCATTTTCAGAGTTGGTACCAAAAAGATTTTCAAGACCATAAGTAGCATTATCATCATCTTCCCAATCACAATAAGTAACGTGCATATCATAATCAAAATCATCTTCAATAGTACCTACAGACTTATCATCAAGATAATAATGAACGCAATCAAGCTCACCATCCTCCATAAATTTATGTCTGTTAGGATAAAAGTTGATGCGAGGAATATGCTCAGGCCAGGTTGATACCCATTCTTCTTCCTTCTTGTTCCTCTTCCTCCTCTTCTTTTTCTTCTTCTTCACCTTAGGAGGGAGTGGTTGGAGAGGAAGCTTCTACAAATATTCTGGTTTATCATTAGAAACAATATGGGAAACTTGGGAGAAACTCTCCTTTTTATTAGTGGAAACATAAGAGACATTTTTATGCTTTGGTAAAGTTCCCTCCTTTCTAATCTTACTTATGTAATCATTTTCATGGCAATTAACAACACAATAGAGATGGCATTTTTGCAAAGTGTTGTTTATTCCTAAGGCATTATCATCTAGCCAATAAGTGTTTTCTAATAATTCTTCACACATCAAAATAACATAAGTTCATCATAAAGATCAGAAGTGATCATGTTATCACACAACTGGTTAACAGTTATGTTTTGAAAATACACGCATTGAAAATTAAAGTGACCCTCTATGCCACAAAGTTCACAAGTAAAAGGATAAAGGTCACCAAATTCTCTAGAAATTTCATTTAAATCTCTAACCCAAGTGATTGTTCTTTCATGCTTATGTTGCTTACAATACTTCTATTCTTCAATCATTGGCCTTTCACAGGGTCTATCCACTCCACAAAAATAACATGCTTATATAAAACTTCATTTTCAGGAATTGGATCATGCATGTTGCGATTATCATTAACAATTTAATTTTCTTTGCAAAACTCTTTAAAAGGTTCATGATGCTTGATCCAATTCTCCTTAGGCATATTAAGATGTGAAGCAAAAGATTTGAGGAAATCAACAAGGATGTGAGAATCAAGCCCAAACTTAGCACTAAACTTATTAAAACTTGCAGTTTCAACAAAGGCCTTAATGCAATCATACTCATAATTTATACCTGACTCTTTACCTTTGTCGATCTCCCAATTTTCAGTATTGTGTTGAATTCTTTCAAGGAGTTCCCATTTAGCATCAATCCTTTCGTTTGTGAAAGAACCCATAGAGGAAGCATCGAGTCAGTCTTTATCCCGTCGAGAGAGCCTCGCATAGAAATTAGTAATAATCATATCTTTGGGGGGGCATGGTTAGGACATTTTAGCATTAAAGTTTTTAGTCTCTCCCAAGCTTGAGCTATGCTCTCTTCGTCACGAGGATAGAAATTATAAACATAATTCCTATTCTCATGGACTTCATGAAGAGGATAGAACTTGGAGTAAAAGAGAGACTGAATCTCTTCCCAATCCCGTAGGTGAGAATCTTCTAGTAGCCTATACCATTCCAATGCTTTTCCTTCCAGTGACAAGGCAAATAATTTCCTCATGACTCCATCTCTTGTCAAACCTAAAATCTTAAACAACTCACAAAGTTCTGTAAGTTTCAACAAATGATCACTAGGACTAATTGTTCCATCTCCTGCATAACAATCCTTCGTAATCATTTCAATTATCCCAAGTGGTATTTTGAATGGGATACATTCAGTAGGTGGAGGAGACTTCTCTACCACGGGTGTGGTAAAGCCGCCTTCCCCAAGTAGCGAACTAAGAGTGCAGTTTTCCATAAGCCTAACTGGTGAAAATAAAAACAAGAAACGAAAAGATTTAATTGCAAGATCTAAATATATACCTTCAAGCACTCACCTCCCCGGCAACGACACCAGAAATAGCTTGATGTCTACGCACGCTTCTATTCTTGTAGACTATGTTGGGCCTCCAAGCGCATAGGTTTGTAGGACAGCAACAATTTCCCTCAAGTGGATGACCTAAGGTTTATCGAACTCAGGGAAGTAGTGGTTGAAGACGCTCTCTCTCAAGCAACCCTGCAATTAAGATACAAGAAGTGTCTTGTGTCCCCAACACATCTAATACAATTGTTAGTTGTATAGGTGCACTAGTTCGGCGAAGATATGGTAAAATATGGGTGATAGGTGTGGCAAAGCAAGGTAATATAAATCTGAAATAAAAATGGCAACAAGGTAGCTAGTGACAAAAGTGAGCATAAACGATGTAACAATGGTGAGAAACAAGGTCGAGGCTTCATACTTTCACCAGTGGCAACTCCCAACAACATTAACATAGTCTAATCACATGATATTTCCACTAAAACATGCAATGGAGATGTACTCATAGGTCATTCCTTTGTGATCAAGAGAGGACGAGAATTATGTAGGGCTACAAAAGCACACCTCAAAGTTCGTAGTTCTCATCTATGGATTTCCCAATGTCACCGCGGCCATCCAAAGAGAGTACCACAATCACCACAACATATCTCAAGGATAGTCAAAGACAAGCACCAAGAGACTCTCAATCTTCAACCAATTCACAGTAGAGGAAATCACTCATGAAAATATTCTTCTAATCCATGTCCAATAGACCGCTGTCACCATGGTCTCGGGGATTATACTAGACAAGATCAATTGAGTACATCAATCCAGTACATAGAAGAAGGGGAAACATCATGGGATCACCCTAGATTAACATAGCCTATGATCATAATTAAGATCACATCCTATAGAAGACCTCAGCCCCGAGGAGGAACTACTCCTGCTTCATGGAGGGAGGAAGCAACGTCGATGGAGATGAATCCGGGGGCACTTCCCCGTCCCGGTAGGGTGCCAGCACAGGAATTCTGGTCCCCCAAAACTTGATGGCGATGGCGGCGGAGATCGGAATTGCTTCTTGAGAAAAGGGTTCGGGAATCAGCATTTCCTCCACGGGGGTAAACATAGGAGCCAAGGTAGGGCACCAGAGGAGGTGGGACCCACCCAGGCAGCCTGTTGGCGCGACGAGGGGCCAGGCCACGCCGGGTGGTCGCCTGGGTGGCCCGTGGCCCCCCTCTAGCCCATCTTCAATGATCTTCGGGATCCTGTCATGCTGATTTTATATATTTTTTCTGGAATTTTTGGAGCTTCCGGAAATTGGGTAAAAGCCCTTGCAAAAAAGACATCAACAGACAGAAACTGGCACTGGGTGCACTAAGATAGTAGGTTAGTCCAAATATGTGAAAAATGATATAAAAGTGTTGCAAAACATATAACAATGTCACCTAAAAGAGCATGGAACAAGCAGACATTATAGATACGTTAGGGACGTATCAGCAGTGCGAGTGTTGAACATGCTCCTGCACAATTTTCTGCTGACGAGGTCATAGCTTTTGGTGGCATTCCGAATCCGATGACCACTGACAGAAGGTCCAGTCATAGGATCCAGACTCAACCAGATGCGGATGACATGCAGATGGGAAGTGCGATGCGGGCACAAAAATGTGTTACGTCGAGAATTCGAGAGGTATGTCTATTAACAAGGCACATTCGATTCTTCATTTTTCGCCTCCAGATATTTTGGATAACACTAATTGTGTTGGGGTGTCATTGGGCAACACAAGTAAAGAAATTTCAAAATATATTCATGAGCTGATTGACTTAGAGGTTGATAGGGCTTTGGACATAGTTCAGAATTTACCTGCTCTGAAACCAATGAAAGACTCCGAGATCAATGAACTTGGGGTGCTTAATTCTCTTTGTGAGGATCTTGCCCCGATGGCTGATCAGGAGAGGAGGAACAATGTTTCTCGGATGGGTGCTTGACTTCTATCCAGCCTAATGTTGTTGGTTCACCACAACCTGGTTATGTGGATCAGGATGTAGGGATAGATAAACCAAAACGACCTTGGAAACGGAAAGTGTATCCGGTTTCTGCGGTGCATAGAAGTGCTAGATTCAGGACTGCTAAAAAATTATATGACGAAATATGAGAGGATTTTTTTGGAATAGCAGAGGTCTAAAGGACTTGGCTAAAATAAGGTTCCTAGCAGAGGCTACTTTAAAGCATAAGCTTGATTTTATCGCGCTGATGGAGACAGGGCACGATAATTTTACCTCTCAGTTTCTAAACACTTTATCAGGAGGTGTTGATTTTGATTGGCACTGTTTCCCTCCAAGAGGAAGGTCCGGTGGGATTTTACTTAGAGTTAGATGTGACACACTCCAGGTGCGAGAAGTTCTGTTGGGGGAGTTTGTGGTCAAGTTTAGGGTTCGGTCTAAAAGTGATGGTTTTCAATGGGCTCTCGTTGCTGTGTACGGTGCAGCCCAGACGGGGCTCAAGCCGGATTTTCTGGCTAATATGGTCCGGATTTGTGATGAAAAATTACCTCTACTTGTTGGGGGTGATTTTAATATTATCTAGAGGAGTGATGAAAAGAATAACGATAATTTTGATGGCAGATGGCCATTTATGTTTAACACAATTATCGAGAACCTGGACCTCAGGGAGATTGAACTCTCGGGTAGGAAATTCACCTCGGCTAATTCTTTACATAACCAAACCTTCGAAAAGCTATACTGGGTCCTTAGCATCAAATGGGAATAGAAGTTCCCGTTCGTAACTGTCCACGCGCTTCAAAGAGTGATTTCCGACCACACTCCACTTCTGCTGGATTCCGGTGATGCAAATCATATGGGGAATAAGAACGGTTTCTATTTTGAAACATGATGGTTCATGAGAGAGGGATTCACTGATATGATCGCTAGGGAATGGACTAAGGAGATGGGTGGGAGGTCCAACATCGAAAGATGGCTAAATAAGATCAGACATCTTCAACAATTCCTGCGAGGATGGGCCAAGAATGAATTTGAGATTTATAAGGATGAGAAGGACAGGCTTCTCAAACTTATCGATGATCTTGATCGCAAAGCCGAGACCTGTTTATTAGATGCAAATGAAAGGGCATCGAAAAACGAGGCTGAATAGAGAGTGCGAGTACTCCTTAGAGAGGAGGAAATGAAATGGGCACTCAAGGCTAAAGTGCGGGGCATTGTTCACGGTGACGATAACACTAAATTTTTTCATTTGATTACAAATGGAAAGCATAGAAAAATAGAATTTTACAGCTCGAGCAAGATGAGGGTACAATCGTAGGTCACGAGAGCCTAAAATTGTACATCTCGGATTCCTATAAATAACTGTTTGGGGCTCCAGACCATAGTTTTGTCTCTATGGATGAGCAAAAGGTGGCGGATATTCCTCAACTCGGTGATATCGATAATGAGATCTTATTCGCTCCTTTTACGGAGAAAGAGGTGCTTGATACCATTGGACAAGTGAAGAGTAACAAAGCTCCAGGATCGGATGGGTTTCCGGCTGATTTTTATAAGAAATGTTGGCATATAATTAAAAATGACCTTATGCCAATGTTTCGAGACCTGTTTAATGGGCACTTACAGCTCTTCCAATTGAATTTTGGCACCATAACGCTATTGCCAAAGAAGGAGGGGCAGCGTGTATTGAACAATTTCGTCCTATTTGCCTGCTTAATGTTAGCTTCAAGATTTTCACAAAGGTGGGAACTAATAGGTTGACTAAGATTTCCCATTCGTTGGTGCAATCAACTCAGACAACTTTCATGCCTGGACGCAACATTCTAGAGGGGGTGGTTGTTCTGCATGAGAGCTTACATGAAATTCACTCGAAGAAACTAGATGGAGTTATCTTCAAGGTGGATTTTGAAAAAGCATACGATAAAGTCAAATGGTCTTTCTTACAGCAAACCTTACATATGAAGGGGTTCAACGAGCTTTGGAGGAAGCATGTCGACTGCTTTATAAAAAAAGGGAGTGTCGGTATTAAAGTGAATGATGATGTTGGTCACTTCTTCCAGACACTGAAGGATATCAGACAAGGGGACCCTATGTCTCCTATTTTATTCAACATTATTGCAGATATGTTGGCAATAATGATTTGGAGAGCTAATAAGGAAGATCTGGTAGGTGGACTCGTACCACATCTAGTGGATGGGGGTGTCTCAATCCTATAGTATGCGGACGATACATTCTTTTTATGGACCATGATTTAGACAAGGCCAGAAACATGAAATTCATCTTATGCTTATTTGAGTAGCTATCTGGTTTGAAGATAAACTGCAATAAAAGTGATTTCTTCTGCTTCAGAAAGGCCAAAGCTGAATAAGAAACTTACAACCAACTGTTCGATTGTGAAAGTGAAAAATTACCTTTTTCTTATTTAGGCATTTCTATTCACCACCGAAAGCTAACAAATAAGGAGTGGAAATGTATCGAGGCTCAGTTTGAAAGAAAGCTGAGTTGCCGGAAAGGCAACTTCTATCCTATGAGGGGCAGTTGATACTTGTTAATTCAATATTAACGAACATGCCAATGCTCCTCCTATCTTTTTTCGAGATACCGGTTGGGGTGCGAAAAAGTTTGGATTTCTATCGGTCCCGTTTCTTCTCGCAGAGTGATGATATCAAGACCAAGTATAGGCTTACTAGATGGGACATCATCTATAGACCGAGGGAGCAAGGGGGTTTAGGAATTGAGAATTTAGAGGTTAAAAACAGATGTCTGCTCACTAAGTGGCTATACAGACTGTTTGTTGAAAGCAAAGGAATGTGGGTACAAATTCTTATGAACAAGTACTTACAAATTAAGACCTTAGCGCAGGTTACTGCTATACCAAGTGATTCTCCCTTTTGGAAGGGATTGATGCGTACTAAAGTAGCCTTTTTTTGAGAGGAGTGATACGTCTGCAACGTACCTACTTTTCCGAACTCTTTTGCCCTTGTTTTGGACTCCAATTTGCATGATTTGAATGGAACTAACCCGGATTGACGTTTATTTCAGCAGAATTGCCATGGTGTTGTTTTTGTGCAGAAATATAAGTTCTCGGAATGTCCTGAAAATTTACGAAGATTTTTCTGGAATAAAAGAAAAATACCTGCGCAAAGATCCACCGGAGGAGGTGGACCAGTGGGCCACAAGCCCACAGGCCGCGGCCACCCCCCTTGGCCGCGCCGTGAGGGCTTGTGGGGCCCACATGGCTCCACCGCCCCCAAACTCAGCTCTATATCTTCCGTCTCGCCAGGAAAAAATTAGAGAGAAGGTTTCATCGCGTTTTGCGATACGGAGGCGCCGCCACATCCTGTTCTTCATCTGGAGGGCAGATCTGGAGTCCGTTTCGGGCTCTAGAGAGGGGAAATCGTCGCCATCATCATCATCAACCTTTCTCCATCAACAATTCCATGATGCTCTTCATCGTTCGTGTGTAATCTCATCGTAGGATTGCTGGACGGTGATGAGTTGGATGAGATCTATCATGCAATCGAGTTAGTTCTTGACGGGGATTGATCCCTAGTATCCACTATGTTCTAGATTGATGTTGCTACTACTTGGCTATGCTTAATGCTTGTCACTAGGGCCCGAGTGCCATGCTTTTAGATCTGAACCTATTATGTTGTCGCCAATATATGTGTGTTTTAGATCCTATCTTGCAAGTTGTAGTCACTGATTCCGTGATAGCAGACCTTCCCCGGCAACGGCGCCAGAAAAATGCTGATTCCGTGACAGCAGACCTTCCCCTGCAATGGCACCAGAAGAATGCTGCTAGCACTCTCCGGCAATCGAAACTAGAAGAATGTTGTTGACGGCCCACCAGCGCGTGGGATCGCAACAGTTTTCGAGGGTAGAGTATTCGACCCAAATTTGTTGGTACGCCTATAGGAGGTGAGAGGATACTCTCAAGTATTACCAGTTGAATGTGTCAGATTCAACCACACCTGAAAGATTAGTATCTGCAAGCAAAGTAATAACAGCAAAGTAGTATGATAACAACGGTGTCAGAAACGATCTGTTGATGGCAGACTATTCCTAACGATTGTATCAATGGCGCCAAGTTGCCCGTTGACGGAAATTGTCTTTTCCCGTCAACGTCCAGCGTACCAAAATTGTAGCAGGTAGCAGCAGTGTAACGAGTAATAGCAGTGGAAGGAACAACATTAGTGACAACAATAGCAAGTAGCAACAGTAGCAATCAAGAGTAGTAGCAATAGTAGCAGCAGAGCAAGACAAGTAAAAGCAGCAGAGCAAGACAAGTAACAGCAGCACAGCAAGACAAGTAACAACAGCAGTAGGACAAACTCGTAGGCAATGGGTCGGTGATTTGTTTGGATGATATTCATCATGCAACAACTATAACATGGAGAGATATGTGGCTAGCTCCCGTTCGTCAATGTGATGTAGGCATGCATTCCGTGTGTCGTCATACGTGCTTAGGGAAAAGAACTTGCATGACATCTATTGTCAATCCCTCCCATGGCAGCGGGGTCCAAAAGGAAACTACGGGATATTAAGGTTCTCCTTTTAATAAAGAACCGGACCAACGCATTAGCACTTGGTGAACACATGGACTCCTCAAACTATGGTCATCACCGGGAGTGGTTCCGGTTATTGTCACTCCGGGGTTGCCGGATCATAACACATAGTAGGTAACTACAACTTGCAAGATCGGATCTAAAACACACATATATTGGTGACAACATAATAATTTCAGATCTGAAATCATGGCACTCGGGCCCTAGTGACAAGCATTAACCATGGCAAAGTAGTAGCAACATCAATCTCAGAACAGAGTTGGTACTAGGGATCAATCCCCGTCAAAACTAACTCGATTACATGATAGATCTCATCCTACTCATCACCGCCCAGCGAGCCTACGAATAGATTACTCACGAACAACGAAGAGCTTCATGGAATTGGAGAGGGAAGAAGGTTGATGATGACGATGGCGATGATTTCCCCTCTCCCGAGCCCAAAACGAACTCCAGATCTGCCCTCCAGATGAAGAACAGGTTGTGGCGGCGCCTCCGTATCGCAAACGCGACGAAATCTTCTCTCTTGATTTTTTCTGGGACGAAAGTGAACTTATAGAGCTGAGATTGGGGGCGGAAGAGCCATGTGGGCCCCGCAAGCTTGCCATCCGCCACCAGGGGGGTGGCGGTGGCAGGGCTTGTGACCCACTGACCCACCCCCTCAGGTGGATCTTTGCGCAGGTATTTTTCATATTTTCCAAAAATATTCCCCGTAAATTTTCAAGACGTTCCGAGAACTTAGATTTCTGCACAAAAATAACACCAAGGCAATTCTGCTGAAAACAACGTCAGTCCAGGTTAGTTCCATTCAAATCATGCAAATTAGAGTCCAAAACAAGGGCAAAAGAGTTTGGAGAAGTAGATACGATGGAGACGTATCAACTCCCCCAAGCTTAAAACCTTGCTCGTCCTCAAGCAACTCAGTTGACAAACTGAGAGAGAAAGAAAAACTTTGACAAACTCTGTTTGATCTTGTTGTTGCGACTATGTCTAACTCATAACCAGAATTTCACCAAGATCACAAGTTAACCACGTAAGCAAGTGACACAAAGGTCTCACGGTAAACTAATATCAATGGCATAATGAACTAACGAGCAAATAATAATGAGGTTCGAATACCAACACTTCAATCAAAACAAGCATGAAGCAATATGAATAGGTGGTATCTCGCTAGCTCTTTCTGAGACCGCAAAACATAAATGCAGAGCACTTTCAAAGATCAAGGGCTGACTAAACATTGTAATTCATAGCAACGAAGATCCATTCATAGTCATACTCAATATCAATCAAAAGCAAAGAATAAAAATGACAGAGGTGCTCTCTAATTGGTGCTTATATAAGAGGAGGATGACTCAACAGGAAAATAAATAGACAGGCCCTTCGCAGAGGGAAGCATTGATTTGCAGAGGTGCCAGAGCTCAAGCTTTGAAAACAAAGATAATAATTTTGGGTGGCATGCTTTCATTGTCAAAGCAATGACCAAGAGTTCTCAATATCTTCCATGCTACTCATGCTATAGGCGGTTCCCAAACATAAAAGTAAAGTTTTAACTCCCCCACCACCAATCAATCACACTCCATGGCTAGCCGAATCCTCGGGTACCGTCCATACTAACATCAATCCGGGGGGAGTCTTGTTTTACAGTTATTTTTTAGATTTAAGCGTGGAACTGGGCATTCCAATTACCGGCCCCTTTCTCGTGAATGATAGTGAATAAACACATGTCGAGGATAACACTCCTAGCATGGAAGATACCAATAGCCCCCTGTCACCACATGAGCGGTTCGGGCATGCAAAACAGATTATTTCTTGAAGGTTTAGAGAGTGGCACATGCAAATTTACTTGGAACGGCAAGTAGATACTGCAAATAGGTAGGTATGGTGGACTATCATGGAAAAACTTTTGGGTTTATGGAAGTGGATGCACAAGCAGTATTCCGCTTAGTACAAGTGAAGGCTAGCAAAAGACTCGGAGGCGACCAACTAGAGAACGACAACAGTCATCAAGATGCAAAGAGTTTGACTAACATTGAATGCAAGCATGAACAGGATATAAATCACCATGAACATGAACATCATCGAGGCTATGTTGATTTTGTTTCAACTACATGCATGAACATGCGCCAAGTCAAGCCACTTGAATCATTCAAAGGAGAATACCATCCTATCATACTACATCATAGTCATCTCAAAATCTATGTTGGCATTCAAGACAAACCATTATAAACTCTCAGCTAAATAAGCATGGCATCAGAAACAATGATCTCTAAGTTGTCATTGCAAACATGGTTCTCTCACAAGAAAGCTGAATCTGGGTTGACAAGCTAGTCATATTTACAAAAACAAAATAGATAGAGTTCATACGAGCTTTTCAGTCTCAGTCACTTCATCATATATCATCATTATTGCCTTTCACTTGCACGATCGAATGATGAGAACAATAATAAGAGTGCTTGTGCATTGGACTAAGCTGAATCTGCAGGCAAACACAAAGGAGAAGACAAAGTAATATGACTCTTTGAAAGCTAAACAGGTATGCATGCAAGAACCACTAAACATTGTAACCAATATCTTCTACCTTGACCCAAAGAAAAGGAAAACTATTTACACGGGAAAGCTCCCAACAAGCAAAAGAAGAAATATTTTTTTTTGGGTTTTCTCAAAAGGACACAAAACAAGAAAACAAGAAAACGAAAATAAACTAGCATGGATAATACAGTGGCAAGTGTGAACACCGGCTAACAAAATGAAAGCATAAGCATGAATGTAAAGTCGATGAGAACACATACTCCCTAAAGCTTAGGCTTTTGGCCTAGCTTGATCTACTCCCATGGTGGGAAATCACCAGCTCCGGGATACTCCGGAGCAGACTGTGGATGCCACTGCTGTGTGAGCTCCTCTGGATCCCACTGATAAACTGGCGTCTGGTACTCGACTGACGGCTCGGGCACGGGCACATGTGGTTGGGCCAAGCCCCAATATGCGTAGATGTCCGAGGGCATAATAGTGTACCTGCCTGCATGAAGATCGAACAAAGAAGGAGCAGGAAAAGTAATAGTCTCTCGAGTACCCTAACTAAATACCAGGTTATAAATCATCCGTCTACTAGCATCCCTATCCAGAAAATCATGGCAAACCATGCTGTCATAATCCAGATATTTCTCAGGGAGAAGCATCTCTCCTTCCTCTCCTAGTCTAATGGGTATCTCAAAGTGTCTGGCAAGACGGGTAGCATAGATACCTCCATAGACGAAACCCTTGGAACGGTTGGTGTTCAACCGCTGGGCTACTATAGCACCTAGGCTATAAGTCTTATCGTTATAAAGGCCTTCGCGCAAAACCGCAAGGTCTAGAGAACTAACTGATCCAGCCTCCCCACGCCAATCAAACATTTTCCCATAAATAGTGATAAGTACCGAAGCACAGGAAAATGTATGCTAGCAATTCTAGCGCGAGACACTCCTCTCTCCTCTCCAACATCAATAGTACCAATGAAATCCTCCAAGTCTCGTGGACGAGGGTCATGGATATCCCCAACATAAGGTAATTTGCATACATTGCAAAAATCCTGTAGCGTCATGCACTAGGGAACATCGTATATCATGAACTCAACCATGGGAGGATTCTTCCTTGGATAAAAGTTGAAGCTTTGATCGAAAATATTGGTGAGGAGGAGGTATTGTGAGCACTTATCTGCAACGAACGCAGTAAGACCTGCGTTCTCCACCAAGTAATAAAAGTCTTCATAAAGCCCAGCGGCGCGCAAAAATTCATCACTTGGCCACTCGCACGCTCTAACTTCTGTGACTCGAGGGACTACGTACTTGGGGTGGTTCTTCTCATCCTCCTTGGGGTTACGGCTTGAAGAGCCTCTCAAGAACCTCCTCATTGTTTCCTTTTTCTAGGCGTGAAAAATTCTGAAATTTTTAGAGACTTCGAAAGAAAAGTGAATAAAGATTAACCCAACTTGTAGCAACTACTCCTACTAGTGCCTAGAGACCGTATCACACACTAAAACTACTTGGGACCAGCTAAAATCAACATTTCTAGCTCAAGAACAGGGTCACCAAGGTAGCAAGAATACACGAAGGATAAAGCACTAGAGCAAAAACTAATTGGACCAATGGAGGAGTCACTTACCAAGGAGTAATTTCCCCAAAACGGTTCGGAGAATGGTGCTTTGAGCAAGGAGATCGAAAATCACAGCCAAATGAGCAAGAACACAGGTTTGAGCTGTGATTTTTTTGGAGGTGGAAGAAGAGGATGGGAGCTGGAATGAGTGGAGGGGGTCCCTGTGGGCCCCACAAGCTTGCTAGCCGCCACCAGGGGGGTGGCGGTGGCAGGGCTTGTGGTCCACTGGTTTGGCCCCCAGGCCAGCTCTCAGGCCCAATATTTTTCAAATATTCCAGAAAAATCATACTAAATTTTCAGGACCATCACAGAACTTTTATTTTCGAGGTATTTTTCTCCGGGACGCTAAAACAGAAAACAGGAAAAGCAAAACTAAATCTATCATTTTTCTTCTAAGCAACAGAAAATGAAAGCTCAAAACAAAGGTATGTGACTCTTTGATTCATCCATTTCATGGTCATCGAAAGAAATCCGTCAATGGGGTTGATCAAGTCGTCATGACAAAACCTTCTCGAATCGCAAGAGAGAATGGAGAATTTTCAAATAGCCACTAAGTCACCTCAATGGGGATATGTATCTCCCCAACAAGCAATTCATACTTCATCTTGACACGAGGAATAGGGCATTCAAAGCTCCCAATAAGAATCGATGAAGTCTTTTCGATAGCATTGATGCAATGTACTTGATATCGTTTCTTCGGAAAGTGCACCGTGTGCTCCTTACCGTTGACATGGAAAGTGACATTGCCTTTGTTGCAATCTATAACAGCCCCCGTAGTGTTTAAAAAGGGTCTTCCGAGGATGACAGCCATGGCATCGTCCTCAGGAATATCCAAGATAACAAAGCTTGTTAAGATAGTGGTGTTAGCAACCACAACAGGCACATCCTCGCAAATGCCGATAGGGAAAGCAGTTGATTTGTCGGCCATTTGCAGAGAAATTTCAGTGGGTGTCAACTTATCCAACTCAAGTCTACGATAAAGAGAGAGTGGCATAACACTAACACCGGCTCCAAGGTCACATAAGGCAGTTCTTACGTAGTTTTCTTTAATGGAGCAAGGTATAGTGGGCACTCCGGGATCACCAAGTTTCCTAGGAGTTCCACCTTTGAAAGTGTAATTGGCAAGCATGGTGGAGATCTCAAGATCTGGTATCTTCCGTTTATTAGTCACGATATCTTTCATGTACTTGGCATACGGAGACATCTTGAGCATATCAGTTAACCGCATCTGCAGAAAGATGGGTCTTATCATCTCAACGAAGCGCTCAAAATCCTCATCATCGTTTTTCTTGGATGGTTTAGGAGGAATGGGCATAGATCTCTGAACCCATGGCTCCCTTTCTTTACCATGCTTCCTAGCAATGAAGTCATTCTTATCGTATCTCTTAGGTTGTGGGTTATCAGGATTAACCGAAGGTTCAATCTCCACATCCTCATCATTGCTAGGTTGAGCATTATTATGAACATCATTGTCCATATTGTCACCAGGTTCATGTTCATCACCAGATTGTGTTTCTGCATCAGACGCATAAATATCATTAGGTTCTTCAGGTGTGATAGTATTTGGCGAACTGGCATGTAGGTTTCTATCATCCTTCTTCTTCTCCTTAGGATGACTGGGTGTATCAGCATTGATTCCTTGAGAATCTTGATCAATTCTCTTAGGATGACCTTCAGGATACAAAGGTTCCTGAGTCATTTTGCCTCCTCTAGTGATGACTCTCACAGAGTTGTCATTTAATTCATTGAGCAGGTCATTCTGAGCTTTAAGTACTTGTTCTACCTGAGTAGTAATCATAGAGGCATGTTTACTCAGAAGCTTCAAATCATTGACATTTCTGTCTACACAAGCACTTAAATGGCTAAGCATACGAGTACTTTGTTCCAAATGTGTGCTAACATAATCACTGAAACTCTGTTGTTTGGCAACAAAGTTGTCAAATTCATCAAAGCATAGGCTAGCAGGTTTGTCAAAAGGAATATCACTCTCATCAAACCTACGCAGAGAATTCACTTCTACTACTTGTATCAGGTTATCGAGACCATGGATCTCTTCGATAGGTGGTAGATTTTTGACATCTTCAGATCTAATGCATTTCTCTTGCATAGATTTCTTGGCTTCTTGCATATCTTCGGGACCGAGGAATAGAATACCTCTTTTCTTCAGAGTTGGCTTAGGAGGTGGTTCGGGAATAGTCCAAGCATTATCGTTGATCAAGATGTTATTCAGTAGGGTCTCAGCTTGTTCTACAGTTCGTTCCCTAAAAACACAACCGGCACAACTATCTAGGTGGTCTCTAGAGGCATCGGTAAGTCCGTTATAGAGGATATCAAGTATCTCGTTCTTCTTAAGAGGGTGATTAGGCAAAGCATTCTGTAGCTGGACGAGCCTCCCCCAAGCTTGTGGGAGACTCTCTTCTTGGAGTTGAGCAAAGTTGTATATTTCCTGCAAGGCAACTTGCTTCTTATGGGCAGGGAAATATTTCTCACAGAAGTAATAGACCATATCCTCGGGACTACTCACACATCGAGTTGCAAGATAGGTGAACCAGGCTTTAGTGTCATCCTTTAGAGAGAAAGGAAACAACTTAAGGATATAGTAGTGGTAGATCTTCTCCTCATTAGTGAAAAGGGTGGCTATATCGTGTAGTTTGGCAAGATGGGCTATGACCGTCTCAGACTCATAACCGTGAAAAGGATCAGATTCGACTAGAGAGATTATCTCAGGATCGACAGAGAATTCATAATCCTTATCGGTGATAAAGATAGGTGAAGTGGCAAACTTCGGGTCGTATTTCATCCTAGCTTTCAGAGATTTTTCCTTCCACTTGAGAAGTAATTTCTCAGCGTCATAGGCATCCTTACACGCAAGAAAATCCTCAGCTATCTCTCCCTCCATAACGTAACCCTCAAGTATATCAAGCAATTCATATCAAGCAGTTATGGAGGGAGATCTAAATCCTTATCGGTACTGAAACTGTCGATACTGCCAAAGCTATCTCTCCCTCCATAACGTAACCCTCAACTGAAACTTGGGATTTAGATCTAGCAGGAGCAAAAGCAGGTTCTATCTCAATAGTATCGACAGTTTCAGAAGCATCACGAGCATTGGCAGTAACTCTAGCAATATGAGCATCAAGGAATACCCCTAGTGGCATATCAGGCAAAGTAGCATCTCTAGTAGTATCAAGCATAGCATCATCAGGCAAAATAGCATCTCTAGCATCATCAGGCAAAGCAGTATCAAGCATAGCATCTCTAGCAGTATCAAGCATAGTATCATCAGGCATAACATCTCTAGCAGTATTAGGCAAAGCAGTATCAGGCATAGTATCAAGCATAGCATCTCTAGCAGTAGCATCATAAGCATCATCAAGCACAGGCAACATATCAAGATTTCTAGCAGGAGGTGATGTCGCAAACTTACTCATAACTGAAGGTGAATCAAGTGCAGAGCTAGATGGCAATTCCTTACCTCCCCTCGTGGTTGAGGGCAAGACTTTGGTTTTTTGATCCTTCAGATTCTTCATAGTGGTCAGCAGATATAAATCCAAAGTAACTAAGAGAATATAGCAATACCTCCCCGGCAACGGCGTCAGAAAAATGCTGATTCCGTGACAGCAGACCTTCCCCGACAACGGAGCCAGAAAAATGTTGATTCCGTGACAGCAGACCTTCCCCTACAAACGGCACCAGAAGAATGTTGCTAGCACTCTCCGGCAATCGAAACTAGAAAAATGTTGTTGACGGCCCACCAACGCGTGGGATCATAGCAGTTTTCGAGGGTAGAGTATTCAACCCAAATTTGTTGGTACGCCTATGGGAGGTGAGAGGATACTCTCAAGTATTAGCAGCTGAATGTGTCAGATTCAACCACACCTGAAAGATTAGTATCTGCAAGCAAAGTAGTAACAACAAAGTAGTATGATAACAACGGTGTCAGAAACGATCTCTTGACGGCACACTATTCCTAACGATTGTATCAATGGCGCCAAGTTGCCCGTTGACGGAAATTGTCTTTTCCCGTCAACGTCCAGCGTACCAAAATTGTAGCAGGTAGCAGCAGTGTAACGAGTAATAGCAGTGGCAAGGAACAACAGTAGTGGCAACAGTAGCAAGTAGCAACAGTAGCAAGCGACAGTAGTAGCAATAGTAGCAGCAGAGCAAGACAAGTAAAAGCAGCAGAGCAAGACAAGTAACAGCAGCAGAGTAAGACAAGTAACAGCAGCAATAGGACAAACTCGTAGGCAATGGGTCAGGGATTTGTTTGGATGATATTCATCATGCAACAACTATAACACGGAGAGATATGTGGCTAGCTCCCGTTCGTCAATGTGATGTAGGCATGCATCCCGTGTGTCGTCACACGTGCTTAGGGAAAAGAACTTGCATGATATCTATTGTCCATCCCTCCCGTGGCAGCGGGGTCCAAAAGGAAACTACGGGATATTAAGGTTCTCCTTTTAATAAAGAACCGGACCAATGCATTAGCACTTGGTGAACACATGAACTCCTCAAAGTATGGTCATCACCGGGAGTGGTTCCGGTTATTGTCACTCTGGGGTTGCCGGATCATAACACATAGTAGGTAACTACAACTTGCAAGATCGGATCTAAAACACACATATATTGGTGACAACATAATAATTTCAGATCTGAAATCATGGCACTCGGGCCCTAGTGACAAGCATTAAGCATGGCAAAGTAGTAGCAACATCAATCTCAAAACATAGTGGATACTAGGGATCAATCCCCGTCAGAACTAACTCGATTACATGATAGATCTCATCCTACTCATCACCGCCCAGCGAGCCTACGAATAGTTTACTCACGAACAACGAAGAGCTTCATGGAATTGGAGAGGGAAGAAGGTTGATGATGATGATGATGGCGACGATTTCCCCTCTCCGAAGCCCAAAACGGACTCCAGATCTGCCCTCCAGATGAAGAACAGGTTGTGGCGGCGCCTCCGTATCGCAAACGCGACGAAATCTTCTCTCTTGATTTTTTCTGGGACGAAAGTGAACTTATAGAGCTGAGATTGGGGGCGGCAGAGCCATGTGTGCCCCACAAGCTTGCCATCCGCCACCAGGGGGGTGGCGGTGGCAGGGCTTGTGGCCCAGTGGCCCACCCCCTCAGGTGGATCTTTGCGCAGGTATTTTTCGTATTTTCCAAAAATATTCCCCGTAAATTTTTAGGACGTTCTGAGAACTTTGATTTCCTCACAAAAATAACACCAAGGGAATTCTGCTAAAAACAACGTCAGTCCAGGTTAGTTCCATTCAAATCATGCAAATTAGAGTCCAAAACAAGGGCAAAATAGTTTGGAAAAGTAGATACAATGGAGACGTATCAGTCACCTACTATGTGTTATGACCCGGCAACCCCGGAGTGACAATAGCCGGAACCACTCCCGGAGATGACCATAGTATGAGGAGTTCATGTATTCACCACGTGTTAATGCGTTGGTTCGGTTCTTTATTAAAAGGAGAACCTTAATATCCCGTAGTTTCCATTAGGACCCCGCTGCCATGGGAGGGATGGACAATAGATGTCATGCAAGTTCTTTTCCCTAAGCATGTATGACTACATACAGAATACATGCCTACATTAGATTGACGAACGAGAGCTAGTTATTTATCTCTCCGTGTTATAGCTATTACATGATGAATCACATCTGTCATACTCATCCATCACTGATCCACTACCTACGAGTCTTTTACTACTGGTCCTTGCTACGTTACTTTGTCTAGGCTTGTCCCTTGCTACAAAATGGATTGGGCCACTTTGCTACTACTATTGCTACTGCTGTTACTCTGCTGTTGTTGCTACTGTTGTTCCTTTCTACTTCGCTGTTACTTGTTGCAAGATCTTTTCCGACACTGTTGTCGGGGAAGAATAGTTACTCGCTCACGTGCAACCTACTGGCGCCATTGATACAATAGTTAGGAATAGTCTGCCGTCAACAGATCGTTTCTGGCACCGTTGCTATCATACTACTTTGCTACTGATACTTTGCTTGTAGACACTAATCTTTCAGGTGTGGTTGAATCTGACAAACTCAGCTACTAATACTTGAGAATATTATTTCGCTTCTTCTTTGGTCAACCAACAAATTTGGGTTGAATACTCTACCCTCGAAAACTGCTGCGATCCCATACGCTTGTGGGTCATCAAGGCTATTTTCTGGCGCCGTTGCCGGGGAAGCACAACTATATTCTCTGAGTCACTTGGGATTGACGTCTGCTGATCACTATGAGGAATCCGAAAGATCCAAGAACTAAAATCTTGCCTTCCAGTACCAGGAGAGGTAAGGAACTGCCATCTAGCTCTGCACTTGATTCACCTTCAGTTTTGAGTAAGTTTGCGACTTCGGCTCCTGCTAGAAATCTTGATATGTCGCCTGTGCTTGATGATGCTACTTCTGATGTCCATGATGCTATGCTTGATACTATGCCTGATGATGCTATGCTTGATACTATGCCTGATGATGCTATGCTTGATACTATGCCTCATGATGCTAGGCTTGATACTATGCCTGATACTGCTTTGCCACTAGGTGCATTCCTTGATGCACATATTGCTAGAGCTGCTGCTAGATGTGATGATACTTCTGAAACTGCTGATACTATTGAAGTAGAACCTGCTACTATGCCTGAATTGCCTGTTATGCCTGATACGCGCTATGTTATGGAGGGAGAGATAGATGAGGACTTTCTTGCGTGTAAGGATAGCTATGATGTTGAGAAACTTCTGCGCAAGTGGAAAGAAAAATCTCTGAACGCTAGGATGAAATACGACTCGAAGTTTGCCACTTCACCTATCTTTGTGACCGATAAGGATTATGAATTCTCTGTCAACCCTGAGTTAATCACTCTGGTCGAATCTGATCCTTTTCACGGTTATGAGTCTGAAACGGTTGTAGCCCATCTTACCAAACTGCATGATATAGCCACCCTATTCACTAGTAAGGAAAAGATCCGCCACTACTATATGCTCAAGATGTTTCCTTTCTCGTTAAAGGATGATGCTAAGACCTGGTTCACTTCTCTTGCTCCTGGTTGTGTGCGTAGCCCCAAGGATATGGTCTACTACTTCTCTGAAAAATATTTCCCTGCACATAAGAAGCAAGCTGCCTTGCGGGAAATATACAACTTTGCTCAAGCTGCAGAAGAGAGTCTCCCACAAGCTTGGGGGAGGCTCATCCAGCTACTGAATGCTTTGCCTGATCACACTCTTGAGAAGAATGAAATACTTGACATCTTCTATAATGGACTTACCGATGCTTCTAGAGACCACCTAGATAGTTGTGTTGGTTGTGTTTTTAGGGAACGAACCGTAGAACAAGCTGAGATTCTACTGAATAACATCTTGTGCAATGAGAATGCTTGGACTATTCTCGAACCACCTCCTAAGCCAACTCCGAAGAAAAGAGGTATTATATTCCTCGGTCCTGAAGATATGCAAGAAGCCAAGAAATCTATGCGAGAGAAAGGCATTAAATCTGAAGATGTCAAAAATCTACCACCTATCGAAGAGATCCATGGTCTCGATAACCCGATACAGGTAGTAGAAGTAAATTCTCTGCGTAGGTTTGATGAGAGTGATATTCCTTTTGATAAACCTGCTAGCCTATGCCTAGATGAATTTGATAACTTTGTTGCCAAACAACAAAGTTTCAATGATCATGTTAGCAGACAATTGGAACAGAATGCTCGTATGCTTAGTCATTTAAGTGCTTGTGTGGACAGAAATGTCAACGATCTTAAGCTTCTGAGTAAACATGCCTCCATGGTTACTACTCAAGTAGAACAAGTAGTTAAAGCTCAGAATGACTTGCTTGATGAGCTGAATGACAATTCTATCAGAGTCATTACTAGAGGCGGTAGAATGACCCAGGAACCTTTGTATCCTGAGGGTCATCCGAAGAGAATTGAACAAGATTCTCAAGGAGTTAGCACTGATGCTGTGATGCACCTAGTCATCCTAGAAGGAAGAAGGAAGATGATAGGAACCTGCACGCTAGCAACCCTGTTGCTGCTACCCCTGAGAGTCCAAACGATGCCTCTGTTTCTGATGCTGAGACAGAATCTGGTGATGAACATGAGCCTAATGATAATATCAATAGTGATGTTCATGTCGATGCTCAACCTAGCAATGATAAGGATGTGGAGATTGAACCTGTTGATCTTGATAACCCACAGCCTAAGAATAGAAGATACGATAATTATGACTTCACTGCTAGGAAGCATGGTAAAGAAAGGGAACCATGAGTTCAGAAACCCATGCCCTTTCCTCCCAAACCATCCAAGAAAAAGGATGATGAGGATTTTGAGCGATTCGTTGAAATGATTAGACCTGTCTTTCTGCAAATGCGTTTGACAGATATGCTCAAAATGTCTCTGTATGCTAAGTACATGAAGGATATTGTCACTAATAAGAGGAGGATACCTGAGGTTGAGATTTCCACCATGCTTGCTAACTATACCTTCAAGGGTGGAACTCCTAAGAAACTAGGCGATCCCGGTGTGCCCACTATACCTTACTCCATTAAAGGCAACTACGTTAGAACTGCGTTATGCGACCTTGGAGCCAGTGTTAGTGTTATGTCTCTCTCTCTTTATTGTAGACTTGAACTAGATAAGTTGACACCCACTGAAATTCTGTGCAAATGGCCGACAAATCAACTGCTTTCCCTATCGGCATTTGCGAGGATGTGCCTGTTGTGGTTGCTAATGTCACTATCTTAACAGACTTTGTTATCTTGGATATTCCTGAGGACGATGCCATGGCAGTCATCCTCGGAAGACCCTTTTTAAACACTGCAGGGGCTGTTATAGATTGCAACAAAGGCAATGTCACTTTCCATGTCAACGGTAATGAGCATACAATGCACTTTGCAAAGAAACAATATCGGGTACATTGCATGAGTGCTATCGAAAAAACTTCATTGATTCTTATTGGGAGCTTTGAATGCCCTATTCCCCGTGTCAAGATGAAGTATGATTTGCTTGTTGGGGAGATACACATCCCCATTGAGGTGACCTAGTGGCTATTCGAGAATTCTCCATTCTCTTTTGCGATTCGAAAAGGTTTGTCGAGGAGGCTTGATCAACCTCACTGATGGATTTCTTTCGATGACCATGAGATGGATGAATCGAGGAGTCACGAACCTCTGTTCCAAGCTTTCACTGTTGGTTGCTTAGAAGAAAAATGATAGATTTAGATTAGTTTTCCCTGTTTTCTATTTTAGCGTCTGGTAGAAAAATACCCCGAAAATAAAAGTTCTCTGAACGTCCTGAAAATGAAGTATGATTTTTTCTGGAATTTTTGAAAAATTCTGAGACAAAGAGCTTGTCTGGGGGCCACACCAGTTGGCCACAAGCCCTTGGGGCGCGGGCACCCCCTGGCCGTGCCACCCAGGATTGTGGGACCCACAGGCACCCCTCCACTCATTCTTGCTCTTATCTCCTTCTCCTACCTCCAGAAAAAATCGTTTCGCAGCTCAAACCCGTGTTCTTGCTCCTCTTGTTGGGATTTTCGATCTCTTTGCTCAAATCACCGTTCTCCGAACTGTTTTGGGGAAATTACTCCTTGGTAAGTGACTCCTCCATTGGTCCAATTAGTTTTTGCTCTAGTGCCTTATACTCTGCGTATTTTTGCTACCTTGGTGACCATGTTCTTGAGCTTTGCATGCTGATTTTAGCTGGTCCCAAGTAGTTTTGATGTGTAATATGGCCTCTAGGCACTTGTGGGAGTAGTTGCTACGAGTTTCGTTGATCCTTGTTCACCTTTCCTTAGAATCACTGAAAATTTCAGAAAAGGAAGATGTTCAAGAGAAACTTTCATGGTGGTTCCTCAAGCAAGAGAGGTCCCCGTCTTGCGATTCGGGAGCGTGATCCTTACCAACCAAGGGATGCGCAGGTACAACCATGTGAATGGCCTTCTGATGAATTTATGATTGAGGCAGGTTTCAAATATGAGTTTGATACACATGTTCGCAACGTCAGACTCGAAGAATTCATCTCTGATAAATGTGAACAGTATGTTGCTCTCACTGCCTCTTTTGTTTGTAGATTCAAATTTTCAGCTGGCCGTGAGACATCGGTACTGTTTGATCTCTATGATAAATCATATACCATGGATTTAGAGGATTTCAATAGAATTTGCAAAATACCTATTTGGGGTAGTCTCATTGATCCTCCTAAATCTTCGGTTAGATATTTTTGCTCTGGTATTACTATTGGAGAAACTAGAGACATTACGCAAGCTACCATGGGGAGTATTCATTTTCCTGCCTTGCATTACTTTGCCCTCTTCATAGGCAGATGCATTAATGGCAAGATTGAGCATTGTCACCTCTGCGCACCCGACCTTAGTATCCTTAAGAGCGCAGTGACGGGTGACAAAAGCTTCAACATGGGAGCTATTATAGCAAGGAGGCTGAATAAGAATGCTATTGAAGGGGATTTCTTTGGTGGGATCTATGCCACTCGCATAGCAAATTTTCTTGGAGTACCAATCCGCGAAGGAGATCCCCCGCTGCATACAACCTTCCTTGACCGCGTCGCTTTGACACGCTACCAGTTCCTTGAGAGGGATGATGAATCCCTCCTATACGGTTTGATATTTAACCGACAGCGTGTTTTCCATATTACCCTTCCTGCTCCTGCCTTCTTTGACTTTCAGGTAAAACGGAGATATTACATAACCAGAGGAGAGGCAGAGGAGTATGAGAGGGAGGCAAAGGTTGCTCGTCTCCATGAGGCAGCTATTCAGGCAGTGGCTGCAGCGCTCCCGTATAACCCCCATTATGATTTTGGGTTTCGCCAGGACCATCCTTGGGAGTAGACCAACTTAGGCCAAAAGCCTAAGCTTGGGGGAGTACGTGTTCTCACTGACTTTACATTCTTGCTTATGCTTTCATTTTGTTAGCCGGTGTTTACACTTTGCCACTGTATCATCCATGTTAGTTTATTTTCTTTTGCTCGTTTTCTTTTTGTGTGTCTGTCTAGTTTGAGAAAACCCAAAAAGATTTTCTTTTTCTTCTTTTGCTTGTTGGGAGCTTTCCCGTGTAAATAGTTTTCTTTTTCTTTGGGTCAAGGTAGAAGATATTGGTTACAATGTTTAGTGGCTCTTGCATGCATACCTGTTTAGCTTTCAAATAGACATATTACTTTGTCTTCTCCTTTGTGTTTGCCTGCAGATTCCAGCTTAGTCCAATGCACGAGCACTCTTATTATTGTTCACATCGTTCGGTCGTGCAAGTGAAAGGCAATAATGACGGTATATGATGAAGTGACTGAGCCTGGAAGAGCTGATATGAACTCAATCTATTTTGTTTTTGTAAATATGACTAGCTCATCATGCCTGATTCAGCTTTGTTATGAGAGAAACATGTTTGCAATGCCAACTTAGAGATCATAGTTTCTTATGCCATGCTTACTTAGCTAGGAGCTTATAATGGTTTGTCTTGGATGCCCACATGAATGTTGAGATGACTGTGTTGTAGTATGGTAGGATGGTATCCTCCTTTGAATGATTCAAGTGGCTTGACTTGGCGCATGTTCACACATGTAGTTGAAACAAAATCAACATAGCCTCTATGATGTTCATGTTCATGGTGATTTATGTCCTACTCATGCTTGCACTCAATGTTAGTTAATCTCAATGCATTTTGATGACCGTTGTCGCTCTCTAGTTGGTCGCTTCCCAGTCTTTTGCTAGCGTTCACTTGTACTAAGCGGGAATACTGCTTGTGCATCCACTCCCATAAACCCAAAATTGTTCCATATGAGTCCATCATACCTACCTATGTGCGGTATCTACCTGTCGTTCCAAGTAAATTTGCATGTGCCACTCTCTAAATCTTCAAGAAATAATCTGTTTTGCATGCCCGAACCGCTCATGTGGTGACAGGGGGCTATTGGTATCTTCCATGATAGGCATGTTATCCTCGATATGTGTTTATTCACTATCATTCACGAGAAAGGGGACGGTAATTGGAATTCCCAGTTCCATGCTCAAATCGAAAATATAATTGCAAACATAACTCCCCCAGGATTGATGTTGGTATGGACGGTACCCGAGGATTCGGCTAGCCCTGGAGTGTGATTGATTGGTGGTGGGGGAGTCAAAACTTTACTTTTCTGTTTGGGAACCGCCTATAGCATGTGTAGCGTGGAAGATGTTGAGAACTCTTGGTCATTGCGTTGACAATGAGAGCATGCCACCCAAAATTATTATCTCTGTTTTCAAAGCTTGAGCTCCGGCACCTCTGCAAATCAATGCTTCCCTCTGCGTAGGGCCTATCTACTTATGTTCCTATTGAGTCATCCTCCTCTTACAAAAGCACCAATTACAGAGCACCTCTGTTATTTTTATGCTTTGCTTTTAACTGTGTTGAGTGTGACTATGACTGGATCTTCATTGCCTTGAATTACAATGTTTAGTGAGCCCTTGGTCTTTTAAGGTGCTGTGCATTTATGTTTTGCGGTCTCAGAAAGAGCTAGCGAGATACCATCTATTCGTACTGCTTCATGTTGTTTTGATTGAAGTGTTGACATTTGAGGCTTATTATTATTTGCTCACTAGATGATTATGCCATTGATATGAGTTTACCGTGAGACCTAGATGTCATTTGCTTATGTGGTTTGCTTGTGATGTTGCTGAAATTCTAGTTGTGGGTTAGACATAGTTGCAACAACAAGATCAAACAGAGTTCGTCAAAGTTTTTCTTTTGTCTCTCTCAGTTTGTCAACTGAGTTGCTTGAGGACAATAAAGGCTTTAAGCTTGAGGGAGTTGATACGTCTCCAACGTATCTACTTTTCCGAACTCTTTTGCCCTTGTTTTGGACTCTAATTTGCATGATTTGAATGGAACTAACCCGGACTGACGCTGTTTTCAGCAGAATTGCCATGGTGTTGTTTTTGTGCAGAAATAAAAGTTCTCAGAATGTCCTGAAAATTTACAAAGATTTTTTTTGGAATAAAACAAAAATACCTGCGCAAAGATCCACCGGAGGAGGTGGACCAGTGGGCCACAAGCCCACAAGCCGCAGCCACCCCCCTTGGCCGCGCCGTGAGGGCTTGTGGGGCCCACGTGGCTCCACCGCCCCCAAACTCAGCTCTATATCTTTCGTCTCGCCCGGAAAAAAAATCAGAGAGAAGGTTTCATCGCGTTTTGCGATACGGAGGCGCCGCCACATCCAGTTCTTCATGTGGAGGGCAGATCTGGAGTCCGTTTCGGGGTATGGAGAGGGGAAATCGTCGCCATCATCATCATCATCAACCTTTCTCCATCGACAATTCCATGATGCTCTTCATCATTCATGAGTAATCTCATCGTAGGCTTGCTGGACGGTGATGAGTTGGATGAGATCTATCATGTAATCGAGTTAGTTCTTGACGTGGATTGATCCCTAGTATCCACTATGTTCTAGATTGATGTTGCTACTACTTGGTTATGCTTAATGCTTGTCACTAGGGCCCGAGTGCCATGATTTCAGATCTGAACCTATTATGTTGTCGCCAATATATGTGTGTTTTAGATCCTATCTTGCAAGTTGTAGTCACCTACTATGTGTTATGACCTGGCAACCCCGGAGTGACAATAGCCGGAACCACTCCCAGAGATGACCATAGTATGAGGAGTTCATGTATTCACCACGTGTTAATGCGTTGGTTCGGTTCTTTATTAAAAGGAGAACCTTAATATCCCTTAGTTTCCATTAGAACCCCGCTGCCACAGGAGGGATGGACAATAGATGTCATGCAAGTTCTTTTCCCTAAGCACGTATGACTACATACGGAATACATGCGTACATTAGATTGACGAACGGGAGCTAGTTACTTATCTCTCTGTGTTATAGTTGTTACATGATGAATCACATCCGTCATACTCATCCATCACCGATCCACTGCCTACGAGTCTTTTACTACTGGTCCTCGCTATGTTACTTTGTCTAGGCTTGTCCCTTGCTACAAAAGGGATTGGGCCACTTCATCCCACAATACCGCTGGAAAAGAATAAGACTAGTAGCGGCAAGCAAATTGACAAATCATCGCCCACAACTTTTGTGTTCTACTCGTGCATAGAATCTACGCATAGAAAACCTGGCTTGGATGCCACTGTTGGGTAACGTAGCATAAATTCAAAATTTTCCTACGCATATTCAGATCTTCCTATGGAGAGACCAGCAACGAGAGAGGGGTAAGAGCATCTTCATACCTTTGAAGATCGCTAAGCGGAAGCGTTGCTAGAACGTGGTTGATGGAGTCGTACTTGTAGCAATTCCGATCTAATGCCGAACAACGGCACCTCCGCGTTCAACACACGTGCAACCCGGTGACGTCTCCCGCACCTTGATCCAGCAAGGAGGAGGGAGAGGTTGGGGAAGAACTCCAGCAACACGACGGCATGGTGTCGATGGAGAGACGAGGTCTCCCGGCAGGGCTTCGCCAAGCACCGGCGGAGAGGAGGAGGAAGAAGAGCAGGGCTGCGCCGAGAGAGAGGGAAAAGCCGTGTGTCTCAATGGC
Source organism: Hordeum vulgare subsp. vulgare (assembly GCF_904849725.1). Lineage (NCBI taxonomy): Eukaryota > Viridiplantae > Streptophyta > Magnoliopsida > Poales > Poaceae > Hordeum > Hordeum vulgare. The sequence continues at coordinate 458,170,455 of NC_058522.1, forward strand.
CAAAAGTGCCCGATATATATAGGGGAAGGGGAGAGGGGGTGCCACCCCTAGGGTTCCCACCCTAGGGGGTGTAGCAGCCCCCCCAGATGGGAGGTGCGGCGGCCAGAAGGGGGAGGAGGGGGTGGCGCACCATCTGGTGGGCCTTAGGCCCACCTGGCCTAGGGTTTGCCCCCCTTTTCTCTCCCTTGCGCAATGGGCTGAGTGGGGAGGTGCACCAGCCCACCTAGGGGCTGTTTCCCACCCCCACTTGGCCCATCTTATCTCCCGGGGTCGTTGCCCCCCTTCGGTGGTCCCCCGGGGCCACCTCCGGTGGTCCCGGTACGTTACCGGTGATGCCCGAAACACTTCCGGTATCCGAAACCATCCGTCCTATATATCAATATTTACCTCCGGACCATTCCGGAGCTCCTCGTGACGTCCGGGATCTCATCCGGGACTCCGAACAAATTTCGGTGACCTCGTATAACAATTCCCTGTAACCCTAGCGTCATCGAACCTTAAGTGTGTAGACCCTACGGGTTCGGGAGACAGGCAGACATGACCGAGACACCTCTCTGGCCAATAACCATCAGGGGGTCTGGATACCCATGGTGGCTCCAACTTGCTCCACGATGATCTCATCGGATGAACCACGATGTCAAGGATTCAATCAATCCCGTATACGATTCCCTTTGTGTGTCGGTATAGAACTTGCCCGAGATTCGATCGTCGGTATACCTATACCTTGTTCAATCTCGTTACCGGTAAGTCTCTTTACTCATTCCGTAGCACGTCACCGTGTGACTAACTCCTTAGTCACACTGAGCTCATGATGATGTTCTACCGAGTGGGCCTAGAGATACCTCTCCGTCACACGGAGTGACAAATCCCGATATCGATTCGTACCCACCCAACAGACACTTTCGGAGGTACCCGTAGTGCACCTTTATAGTCACCCAGTTACGTTGTGACGTTTGATACACCCAAAGCACTCCTACGGTATCCGGGAGTTGCACAATCTCACGGTCGAAGGAAAAGATACTTGACATTAGAAAAGCATTAGCATACGAACAATACGATCTAGTGCTAGGCTTAGGATTGGGTCTTGTCCATCACATCATTCTCCCAATGATGTGATCCCGTTATCAATGACATCTAATGCCCATGATCAGGAAACCATGATCATCTATTGACTAACGAGCTAGCCAACTAGAGGCTTGCTAGGGACACATTATGATCTATTTATTCACACATGTATTACTGTTTCCTGTTAATACAATTATAGCATGAACAATAGACGATTATCATGAACAAGGAAATATGATAATAACCATTTTATTATTGCCTCTAGGGCATATTTCCAAGAGTATCCCACTTGCACTAGAGTCAATAATCTAGTTACATTGTGATGTATCGAACACCCATAGCATTATGGTGTTGATCATGTTTTGCTCGTGGAAGAGGTTTAGTCAACGGGTCTGCAATATTCAGATCCGTGTGTACTTTACAAATATCTATCACTCCACTCTGGACATGGTCCTGGATGGAGTTGTAGCGGCGCTTGATGTGCTTCGTCTTCCGGTGAAACCTGGGCTCCTTGTCTATGGCAATGGCTCCAGTGTTATCACAGAAGAGTGTCACAGGACCCGACACGCTTGGAACCACTCCAAGGTCGGTGATGAGCTCCTTCATCCAAATTCCTTCATGAGCCGCTTCTGAAGCAGCTATGTACTCCGCTTCACATGTAGATGCTGCCACGACTTCTTGCTTGCTGCTGCACCAGCTCACTGCCCCACCATTTAACACATATACGTATCCGGTCTGTGACTTAGAGTCATCCGGATCTGTGTCGAAGCTAGCGTCGACGTAACCCTTTACGACGAGCTCTTCGTCACCTCCATAAACGAGAAACATTTCCTTAGTCCTTTTCAGGTACTTAAGGATATTCTTGACCACTGTCCAGTGTTCCGTACCGGGATCACTTTGGTACCTCCCTACCAAACTTATGGCAAGGTTTATATCAGGTCTGGTACACAGCATGGCATACATTAGAGAGCCCACGACTGAAGCGTAGGGGACAGAACTCATCTTCTCTGTATTTGCTGCCGTGGTCGGCGACTGAGTCTTACTCAATCTCATACCTTGCAAAACTGGCAAGAACCCTTTCTTTGAGTTTTCCATATTGAACTTCTTCAATATCTTGTCAAGGTATGTACTTTTCGAAAGACCTATGAGGCGTCTCGATCTATCTCTATAGATCTTGATGCCTAATATGTATGCAGCTTCTCCAAGGTCCTTCATTGAAAAACTCTTGTTCAAATAGGCCTTTATGCTCTCCAACATCTCTATATTATTCCCCATCAATAATATGTCATCCACATATAGTATGAGTAAAGCTACAGAGCTCCCACTCACTTTCTTGTACAGTCAGGCTTCTCCGTAAACCTGTATGAACCCAAACGCTTTAATCACCTCATTAAAGCGAATGTTCCAACTCCGAGATGCTTGCACCAGCCCATAGATGGAGCGCTGGAGCTTGCACACTTTGTTAGCACCCTTAGGGTCGACAAAACCTTCTGGTTGCATCATATACAACTCTTCCTTAAGGTTCCCGTTAAGGAACGCTGTTTTGACGTCCATTTGCCAAATTTCATAATCATAAAAGGCGGCAATTGCTAACATGATTCGAACTGATTTCAGCTTCGCTACGGGAGAGAAAGTCTCTTCGTAGTCAACTCCTTGAATTTGTCGAAAACCCTTTGCGACAAGTCGAGCTTTGTAAACGGTTACATTACCGTTTGCATCAGTCTTCTTCTTGAAGATCCATTTATTTTCTATGGCTCGCCGGTCATCGGGCAAGTCCACCAAAGTCCATACTTTGTTCTCATACATGGATCCTATCTCGGATTTCATGGCCTCAAGCCATTTGTTGGAATCCGGGCACGCCATTGCTTCTTCATAGTTCGAAGGTTCACCGTTGTCTAACAACATGATTTCCATCACAGGGTTGCCGTACCACTCTGGTGCGGAGCGTGCCCTTGTGGACCTTCGCGGTTCAGTAGTAACTTGATCCGAAGTTTCATGATCATCATCATTAACTTCCTCTTCAGTCGGTGTAGGCGCCACAGGAACAACTTCCCGCGCTGCGCTACTTTCCTGTTCGAGAGGGGGTGTAATTACCTCATCAAGTTCTACCTTCCTCCCACTTACTTCTTTCAAGAGAAACTCTTTCTCTAGAAAGGATCCGTTCTTGGCAACAAAGGTTTTACCTTCGGATCTAAGATAGAAGGTATACCCAATAGTTTCCTTAGGGTGTCCTATGAATACGCATTTCTCCGCTTTGGGTTCAAGCTTTTCTGGTTGAAGTTTCTTCACATAAGCATCGCAGCCCCAAACTTTAAGAACCGACAACTTAGGTTTCTTGCCAAACCACAGTTCATACGGTGTCGTCTCAACGGATTTAGACGGTGCCCTATTTAAAGTGAATGCTGCAGTTTCTAATGTGTATCCCCAAAATGATAGCGGTAAGTCGGTGAGAGACATCATAGATCGTACCATATCTAATGAAGTGCGATTACGACGTTCAGACACTCCGTTGCGCTGCGGTGTGCCAGGCGACGTCAGTTGTGAAACGATTCCACACTTCCTTAGGTGTGTGCCAATCTCGTGACTCAAATATTCTCCTCCACGATCAGATCGTAGACATTTAATTTTTCTGTCACGTTGATTCTCAACCTCACTCTGAAATTCCTTGAACTTTTCAAACATCTCAGATTTGTGCTTCATCAAGTAGATATACCCATACCTACTCAAATCATCGGTGAGAGTGAGAACATAACGATAACCACTGCGAGCTTCCACGTTCATTGGACCACACACATCAGTATGTATTATTTCCAATAAGTCGGTTGCTCTCTCCATTATTCCTGATAATGGAGTCTTAGTCATCTTGCCCATGAGGCACGGTTCGCATGTGTCAAATGATTCAAAGTTAATAGACTCTAATAGTCCATCAGTATGGAGCTTCTTCATGCGCTTAACGCCGATATGACCAAGGCGGCAGCGCCACAAGTATGTGGGACTATCATTATCAACTTTGCATCTTTTGGTACTCACACTATGAATATGTGTAACATCACGATCGAGATTCATCAAGAATAAACCATTCACCAGCGGAGCATGACCATAAAACATATCACTCATATAAATAGAACAACCATTATTCTCTGACTTAAATGAGTAGCCGTCTCGCATTAAGCAAGACCCTGATACAATGTTCATGCTTAAAGATGGTACTAAATAACAATTATTAAGGTTTAAAACTAATCCCGATGGTAGATATAGAGGTAGTGTGGCGACGGCGATCACATCGACCTTTGAACCATTCCCGACGCGTATCGTCACCTCGTCCTTGGCCAGTCTCCGCTTATTCCGCAGTTCCTGCTTTGAGTTGCAAATGTGAGCAACAACATCAGTATCAAATACCCAGGAGCTACTACGAGCGCTGGTAAGGTACACATCAATAACATGTATATCACATATACCTCTAACGTTGTCGGCCTTCTTGTCCGCTAAGTATTTGGGGCAGTTCCGCTTCCAGTGACCCTTTCCCTTGCAATAGAAGCACTCAGTCTCAGGCTTGGGTCCGTTCTTTTTCTTCTTCCCGGCATCTGGCTTACCGGGCGCGGCAACAACTTTGCCGTCTTTCTTGAAGTTCTTCTTACCCTTGCCTTTCTTGAAACTAGTGGTCTTGTTGACCATCAACACTTGATGCTCTTTCTTGATTTCTACTTCTGCAGACTTGAGCATCGAGTACAACTCGGGAATGGTCTTCTCCATCCCTTGCATGTTGTAGTTAAGCACAAAGCCTTTGTAGCTTCGTGGGAGAGACTACAGGATTCTGTCAACTATAGCATCATCCGGAAGTTCGACTCCAAGTGAAGTCAGACGACCGTGTAACCCAGACATTTTGAGTATGTGCTCACTGACAGAACTGTTCTCCTCCATCTTACAGCTGAAGAACTTGTCGGAGACTTCATATATCTCGACACGGGCATGAGCTTGAAAAACTAGCTTCAGCTCCTGGAACATCTCATATGCCCCGTGTTGCTCAAAACGCCTTTGGAGCCCCGTTTCTAAACTGTATAACATGCCACACCTAACCAGAGAGTAGTCATCAATCCGCGTTTGCCAGACGTTCAGAATGTCCTCGGCTGCTGCGGGAGCGGGAGGGTCACCTAGCGGCGCATCAAGGACATAAGCCTTTTTAGCTGCTTCAAGGATGAGCTTCAAGTTGCGAACCCAGTCCGCATAGTTGCTACCATCATCTTTCAGCTTGTTTTTCTCTAGGAATGCGTTGAAATTGAGGTTGACGTTGGACATCTACAATATTTATAAAGACAATTTTTAGACTAAGTTCATGACAATTAAGTTCATTTAATCAAATTAAGTATGAACTCCCACTTAAATCGACATCCCTCTAGTCATCTAAGTGATACATGATCCATGTTGACTAACCCGTGTCCGATCATCACGTGAGACGAACTAGTCACCATGGTGAGCAATTCCATGCTGATCGTATTCAACCATACGACTCATGTTCGACCTTTCGGTCTCTTGTATTCGAGGTCATGTCTGTACATGCTAAGCTCGTCGAGTCAACCTAGGTGTTTCGCGTGTGTAAATCTGGCTTACACCCGTTGTATGCGAACGTTAGAATCTATCACACCCGATCATCACGTGGTGCTTCGAGACAATGAACCTTCGCAACGGTGCACACTTAGGGGAATACGTTCTCGAAATTTTAAGAGGGATCATCTTATTATGCTACCGTCGTTCTAAGCAATAAGATGTAAAACATGATAAACATCACAATGCAATCATATAGTGACATGATATGGCCATTATCATCTTTGCTCTTTCGATCTCCATCTTCAGGCATCGCATGATCATCATCATCACCGGCGTGACACCATGATCTCCATCATCATGATCTCCATCATCGTGTCTCCGTGAAGTCGTCACGCCAACTACTACTATCACTACTACTATAGCTAACCGTTAGCAATGAAGTAAAAGTAGTAAGCACATGGCGTTGCATCTCATACAATAAATTAAGACAACTCCTATGGCTCCTGCCGGTTGTCATACTCATCGACATGCAAGTCATGAAACCTATTACAATAACATGATCATCTCATACATCATACATGCAACATCACAACTTTGGCCATATCACATCACATGTCAAACCCTGCAAAAACAAGTTAGACGTCCTCTAATTGTTGTTGCAAGTTTTACGTGGCTGATTTGGGTTTCTAGCAAGAACGCCTTCTTACCTACGTGACAGCCACAACGATGATATGCCAAAGATATTTACCCTTCATAAGGACCCTTTTCATCAAATCCAATCCAACTAGAGTAGGAGAGACAGACACCCGCTAGCCACCTTTATGCACGGTGTGCATGTGTGTCGGTGGAACCAGTCTCACGTAAGCGTACGTGTAAAGTCGGTCCGGGCCGCTTCATCCCACAATACCGCTGGAAAAGAATAAGACTAGTAGCGGCAAGCAAATTGACAAATCATCGCCCAGAAATTTTGTGTTCTACTCGTGCATAGAATCTACGCATAGAAAACCTGCTCGGATGCCACTGTTGGGTAACGTAGCATAAATTCAAAATTTTCCTACGCATATTCAGATCTTCCTATGGAGAGACCAGCAATGAGAGAGGGGTAAGAGCATCTTCATAACTTTGAAGATTGCTAAGCGGAAGCGTTGCTAGAACGCGGTTGATGGAGTCGTACTCGTAGCGATTCTGATCTAGTGCCAAACAACGGCACCTCCGCGTTCAACACACGTGCAGCCCGGTGACGTCTCCCGCACCTTGATCCAGCAAGGAGGAGGGAGAGGTTGGGGAAGAACTCCAGCAACACGACGGCGTGGTGTCGATGGAGAGACGAGGTCTCCCGGCAGGGCTTCGCCAAGCACCGGCGGAGAGGAGGAGGAAGAAGAGCAGGGCTGCGCCGAGAGAGAGGGAAAAGCCGTGTGTCTCAATGGCCAAAAGTGCCCGATATATATAGGGGAAGGGGAGAGGGGGTGCCACCCCTAGGGTTCCCACCCTAGGGGGTGTAGAAGCCCCCCCAGATGGGAGGTGCGGTGGCCAGAAGGGGGAGGAGGGGGTGGCGCACCATCTGGTGGGCCTTAGGCCCACCTAGCCTAGGGTTTGCCCCCCCCCCCTTTTCTCTCCCTTGCGCAATGGGCTGAGTGGGGAGGCGCACCAGCCCACCTAGGGGCTGGTTCCCACCCCCACTTGGCCCATCTTATCTCCCGGGGTTGTTACCCCCCTTCGGTGGTCCCCCGGGGCCACCTCCGGTGGCCCCGGTGGTCCCGGTACGTTACCGGTGATGCCCGAAACACTTCCGGTATCCGAAACCATCCGTCCTATATATCAATATTTACCTCCGGACCATTCCAGAGCTCCTCGTGACGTCCGGGATCTCATCCGGGACTCCGAACAACTTTTGGTAACCTCGTATAACAATTCCCTGTAACCCTAGCGTCATCGAACCTTAAGTGTGTAGACCCTACGGGTTTGGGAGACAGGCAGACATGACCGAGACACCTCTCTGGCCAATAACCATCAGCAGGGTCTGGATACCCATGGTGGCTCCCACTTGCTCCACGATGATCTCATCGGATGAACCACGATGTCAAGGATTCAATCAATCCCGTATACGATTCCCTTTGTCTGTCGGTATAGAACTTGCTCGAGATTCGATCGTCGGTATACCTATACCTTGTTCAATCTCGTTACCGGTAAGTCTCTTTACTCGTTCCATAGCACGTCATCGTGTGACCAACTCCTTAGTCACATTGAGCTCATGATGATGTTCTACCGAGTGGGCCAAGAGATACCTCTCCGTCACACGGAGTGACAAATCCCGATATCGATTCGTACCAACCCAACAGACACTTTCGGAGGTACCCGTAGTGCACGTTTATAGTCACCCAGTTACGTTGTGACGTTTGATACACCCAAAGCACTCCTACGGTATCCGGGAGTTGCACAATCTCACGGTCAAAGGAAAAGATACTTGACGTTAGAAAAGCATTAGCATACGAACAATACGATCTAGTGCTAGGCTTAGGATTGGGTCTTGTCCATCACATCATTCTCCCAATGATGTGATCCCGTTATCAATGACATCTAATGCCCATGATCAGGAAACCATGATCATCTATTGACTAACGAGCTAGTCAACTAGAGGCTTGCTAGGGACACATTGTGATCTATTTATTCACACATGTATTACTGTTTCCTGTTAATACAATTATAGCATGAACAATAGACGATTATCATGAACAAGGAAATATGATAATAACCATTTTATTATTGCCTCTAGGGCATATTTCCAACAGCCTATTCCCAAATCCATTCATATATGGAAGGTCAAAGTTCTGTTAAGAATAAAGGTCTTCATGTAGTTTGTTCACAAAGAAGTTATTCTAACAAAGGACAATTTGGCAAGACATAATTGGGCACACAACCAAAAATGCAGCTTCTGTCAAAATAATGAAACTATCACGCACCTCTTTCTCGATTGCCCTATGGCTAAGCTATTGTGGCGTTCGCTCCATATTGCTTTCAATATCAGCCCTCCAGAAAGCGTAAACACGTTATTTGGGGTGCGGTTAAAGGGGGTAGACTTTGATTCAGCATAGCTTATTTGTTTGGGAGTTTGTGCACTACGTTGGGCTACATGAACTGCAAGAATGATTTGGTGTTTAATAGATATAGCTCTATCAAATTTTTGCAGGTTATCTACAGGGCTAGTGCCATGATCCGTACGTGGTCCTTACTCACTCCTGCGGAAGCTAGGGAGCCTTTGGTTACTCGGTGTGCGTGCTGGGAGATGGTAGCTCGCATATCTTCAACCAGTTTGGATGGCGGTCCAGTAATAGGATAGGTGGTTAGTCATCCAGGCCTATTGTTTTAACCGGTTGTGGCGCCCACGACACCTTGTATCTTTCATTTTTGGACTTGTTGTATTTCGTTTGGACTAGTTTCAGATTGCTTTACTAAAGGGTTGTATGCATCGCTTGATGCAAAGGCCGGGGCGTCGCCTCCTTTTCTAAAAAAACTCCTGAGATAACAAGACAGATGCATGCAATTTCAAGTAATATTCCCAACAAAGCTAATGCAGTTCTGGTAAATATTACAAAGATGATCAATTGTTTTACAACAAATCATTAACACAAAATGTTTTACTTTTGTCAGTTACAGCTGCATATTTCCAAAAGTACCTTGAAGAGAAGATACAAACTACCACAACATGCTCACACGCATTCATGAGGTATCTATAAAAAAATGAATGCATGATGACTATCGTAAACTGCAAATACAAGAGGCGAAGATTTCAGGTACTACGTGTATAATTGCAATAGTAGTTCCTAAAGTTACTTCAAATCGGGGAAGCTGTATATTAGAGTTCAGTGATTAGTACCAAAAAATTGTGAGACATGACGGACTATCAAATAAGGTTTTCGCCCTAATTTATAAATAAAGCAAACCGTCACATCACAACATCGACACAAGTTCAGCACACACACACGCACGCACATAAGTATCACAAGACACTACCAAAGGGTTCCGTTGAGGACACAACTCAACAAGCCCTTAAGACACACACACACCCACACCCAAACAAACAGCGGGAGGATGTAAAAGCCACATCAGGCTAATCTAGCTCTAGAGGAGGCGGCGGAAGTGGGGGCGCCATGCAGAGAGCCATCATACGAAGGTCGGCGATGATGTTGTTGATGGCGTGTCGGTCGGAGGAGCGGCTAAGCGGCCGCCAGAGTTGTAGGAAACCACACATTTTAAAAACTGCGTCAGTGGCACGTCGTAGGGGCACCCGCTGAATCACAAGCTTGTTGCGAATAGTCCATAGAGCCCACGTGAGCACCCTTGGCCGACGAAGGGACGGACTGAATCTCCACGAACATGTCAGTGACATTGGTATTCCACCATTGGCCACCGATAGTTTTGTGAAAGCAACCCCAAAGGAATTGAGCAGTGACGCAAGTGAAGAAGATGTGATTGGAGTCCTCCAACACGTCGCACAGGGGACAGATCCTGTCTCCAGGGTCATTGCATTTGAGCACCTCTACCCCAGAGGGAACCCGGCCCCGGATCCATTGCCACATGAAGATTCTGATTTTGATTGGCAACCTAATGCCCCACACGTCGGTGAGGGCCTCCGGGGCAGACGACGGGGCGATGGCTAGGTACAGAGACCAAGCAGATAAGCGACCCGAGGGCTCCAGGCACCAAAACAGGTGGTATGCAGTGGTGTTGTTGTCGGGCGAGTGGAGGGCGATGCACTACAACATCTCATTCCAGGCCGCGAGCTCAGGCGGCCCGAAGGGGCGGCGAAACACGAGGCGCCCAAGATCCATAAGGGCGACCTCAACCAATGTCCTAGGCTCCACCATGATGGAGAATAAAACCAGGAATCGAACGGTGAACTATGATTCACCAGCCCATTGATCATACCAAAACAGCGTGTTGGACCCGGATCCAATCGAGATGGAAGAGCCGATGCAAAGAACAGGGAGCAAGTGGATGACCGATTGCCAGAACTGCAAGCCTCCACAATGTTGGCAGAATGCCAACGGCTGGCCCTGAAGGTACTTGCTCCTAATAATGTCGAGCCAGAATCCACCGTCACCATTGGCAATCCTCCAAAGCCACTTAGTCAGCAAGGTGATGTTCAGGCGCTTGGACGACATGATCCCCAAACCACCCTGGTCACGGGGCTTGCAAATGTCGGGCCAGCTGACCATGTGGTATTTCTGCTTATCCCCCTCACCAACCCAATAAAATCTAGACTGGTACTTGGCAATCTCGTTATGCAAAGTCTCATGGAGACTATAGAAGCTCATCATGAAAATGAGAAGGCTCGACAAGGAGGAGTTGATGAGCATGGTTCTGGCCGCCTTGGATAACCATCGGCCTTACCATGGTTCGATCCGGTGTTGGAGCTTAGACACCGTAGGTCATAGGTGAGCGACAGGGAGGTGCGAGTCACTAATGGGTACCCCCAGGTAGGAGGTGGGGAAGTACCCAGGCTGGTAGCTAAGGCGGCCGGCGATGAGGAGGGCCTCGTCGGGAGAGTGGCCAAGGATTATTACTTTTCTTTTTATGGAAGTTGATCTTGAGCCCCGACATCTCCTCAAAGCAAAGGAGGAGGAATTTGAGGTTGATAATATCATCCTCCGATCCCTCCACCGTGATAATGGTGTCATCCGCATATTGCAGGAGGGAAACCCTCCCCCTCCTACGAGATGAGCAACAACACCATGAATATGGCCGACCGCCTTGGCCTTATCGAGGATGACGGCAAGGGCGTCCACCACCATGTTAAACAAGAAGGGCGAGAAGGGATCTCCTTGCCTAACCCCACACTGGGTGCGGAAGTATGGCCCAGCCTCCCTGTTGATGTTAACCGCGGTCCGGCCAGACGAAACCATCTGCAAAATGCGGGTCACCCACCGGTCATCAAAGCCCTTCCGTAGGAGCACTTCTTGAAGGTAGTCCCACGAGACGGTATCATAGGCCTTCTGGAAGTCGATCTTCACGAAGACTGCACGTTGTCGCCTAGTGCACACCTCGTGCATGACTTCATGGAAGACTAAGACCCCATCCAGGAAGAATCGGCCTTGGATGAAGGATGATTTATTAGGATGAGTAATACGGCCAGCCAGCTGGGTCACCCTTTTGGCGTACCCCTTAGCCAAGATATGGAAGATCACTTTGATCACCGTGATCGGCCTGAACTGGCGGATGTCAGAGGCCCCCGCCACCTTGGGAATAAGGGTAATGTTCCCAAAGTTGAGATGGGAGAGGTCAGTGGAACCCACGTAGAATTCCTCGAACAGAGCCATCACCTCTAGCTTGATCACATCCCAGAAGGTCTAGAAGAACTTCACCAGGAGGCCATCCGGTCCACGAGCAGAAGTGGGGTTCATACCCTTGATGGCCGCCCAGATCTTGTCATCAGAGAACGGAGCCGTTAGCGTCGCGTTCTCTGAATCGGATACGCGCTGGTGCATATCCCAGAAGGACTGGGCCAGGGACAACCCTCCTAGAGGGGAGGACGAGAATCGGGCTTTGAAAAAGTTGTGTACGCGCGCTCGAATCTCGGCGGGGCGCCGAAGTAGGGCCTCTCCATCCCAAAGGAGAGTGATGGAGTTGCGACAACGGCGGCCGTTCGCAATAGCCTGCAAATAGGCAGTGTTGGCATCGCCCCGTAGAACCCAGCGTTGGGTTCCACGCTAGCGCCAGAAAGCCTCCTCATCGGAGTAGATTGATACGTCTCCATCGTATCTACTTTTCCAAACTTTTTTGCCCTTGTTTTGGACTCTATTTTGCTTTATTTGAATGGAACTAACCCGGAGTGACGCTATTTTCAGCAGAATTACCATGGTGTTGTTTTTGCGCAGAAATAAAAGTTCTCGGAATGACCTGGAAATTTACGAGGAATTTTTTTGGAATATATAAAAAATACTGGCGCAAGAATTACCTCGAGGGACGGAGCCTGGAGCCCACAAGCCCAGAAGGCGCCACCCTGGCCGCGCCTAGCAGGCTTGTGGGGTCCTCGTGGCTCCGCCGCCTCCAACTCCAGCTCTATATATTCTCTCTCGCCCGGAAAAAAAATAAGAGAGAAGAGTTCATCGCGTTTTACGATACGGAGCCGCCGCCACCACCTGTTCTTCCTCTGTATGGCAGATCTGGAGTCCGTTCTGGGCTCCGGAGAGGGGGAATCGACGCCTTGGTCATCACCAACCATCCTTCATTGCCAATTCCATGATGCTCTTCATCGTTCGTGAGTAATATCATCGTAGGCTTGCTGGACGGTGATGGGTTGGATGAGATCTATCTTGTAATCGAGTTAGTTTTGATGGGGATTGATCCCTATTATCCACTATGTTCTGAGATTGATGTTGCTACTACTTTGCTATGCTTAATGCTTGTCACTAGGGCCTGAGTGCCATGATTTCAGACTTGAACCTATTATGTTTCCATCAATATATGTGTGTTCTTGATCCTATCTTGCAAGTTGTAGTCACCTACTATGTGTTATGGCCCGGCAACCCCGGAGTGACCATAACTGGAACCACTCCCGGAGATGACCATAGTATGAGGAGTTCATGTATTCACTAAGTGCTAATGCTTTGTTCCGGTTCTCTATTAAAAGGAGACCTTAATATCCCTTAGTTTCAATTAGGACCCTGCTGACACGGGAGGGATGGACAATAGATGTCATGCAAGTTCTTTTCCATAAGCACGTATGACTATATACGGAATGCATGCCTACATTACATTGACGAACTAGAGCTAGTTACATATCTCCCCTGTTATAACTGTTACATGATGAATGTCATCCGACATAATTATCCATCACTGATCCAATGCCTACGAGTTTTTCCTACTCGTCCTTGCTACGTTACTTTGCCGCTACTGCTGTCACTACTGCTGCTGTCACTAGTGCTACTGTTACCACTGCTACTGTTACTATCACAATACTTTGTTACTAAAACTTTGCTGCAGATACTAAGTCTTCAGGTGTGGTTGAATTGACAACTCAACTGCTAATACTCGAGAATATTATTTTGCTTCCCATTGTGTCGAATCAACAAATTTGGGTTGAATACTCTACCCTCGAAAACTGTTGCGATCCCCTATACTTGTGGGTTATCAAGGCTATTTTCTAGCGCCGTTGCCGGGGAGGCCTAGCTCTATTCTCCGAGTCACTTGGGATTTACGTCTGTTGATCACTATGAGGAATCCGAGAGATCTAAAAACTAAAGTATTGCCCTCAACTACGAGGACATGTAAGGAACTACCATCTAGCTCTGCAGTTGATTCACCTTCAGTTATGAGTAAGTTTGCGACACCACCACCTGCTAGAAATTCAGATGTGCCGCCCGTGCTTGATGATGCTACTTCTGCTATCCATGATGCTTATGATGATGCTTTTCTTGATAGTGCTTTGACATTGGGTGCATTTCTTGATGCACAAATTGCTAGAGTTGCTGCTGAATGTGATGATACTTCTGAAACTGCTGAAATTATTGAAGTAGAACCTGTTGTTTCACCTGTTAGAACTAGCTCTCCTAGATATGAATTGCCTGATATACCTGAGGGTTATGTTATGGAGGGAGAGGTAGCTGAGGACTTTCTTGCTTGTAAGGATAGCTATGGTCTTGAGAATTTACTGCGCAAGTGGAAGAAAAAAATCTCTGAATGTTAGAATGAAATACGATCCTAAGTTTGCTACTTCACCCATCTTTGTAACCGATAAGGATTATGAATTCTCTGTCAATCCCGAGTTAATCACTTTGGTCGAATCTGATCCTTTCATGGTTATGATTATGAAACGGTTGTAGCACATCTTACCAAGTTGAATGATATAGCCACCCTATTCACGAGTGAGGAATTTTTTTGCCATTACTATATCCTTAAACTGTTTCCTTTCTCGTTAAAGGATGACGCTAAGACTTGGTTTAATTCTCTTGCTCCTGGTTGTGTGCGTAGTCCCGAGGATATGATCTACTACTTCTCTGGGAAATATTTTCCTGCCCATAAGAAACAAGCTGCCATGCAGGATATATAACTTTGTGCAAGTTGAAGAAGAGAGTCTCCCACAAGCTTGGGGGAGGCTTGTCCAGTTACTAAATGCTTTGCCTGATCACCCTCTTGAGAAGAATGAAATACTTGATATCTTTTATAATGGACTAACCGATGCTTCTAGGGACCACCTAGATAGTTGTGCTGGTTGTGTTTTCAGGGAACGAACTGTGGAACAAGCTGAAATTCTATTGAATAATATCTTGAGCAACAATAATGCTTGGACTATTCCCAAACACCTTCGAAGCCAACTCCAAAGAAAAGAGGCATTCTATTCCTCAGTCCTGAAGATATGCAAGAAGCAAGAAATCTATGCAAGAGAAAGGTATTAAATCTGAAGATGTTAAGAATCTACCACCTATCTAAGAGATACATGGTCTTGATAACCCGACACACGTAGTAGAGGTAAATTCTCTCCGTAGATTCAATGAGAGTGATATTCCTTTTGATAAACCTGCTAGCTTATGCTTAGATGCATTTGATAACTTCGTTGCCAAACAACAAAGTTTCAATGATTATGTTAGCAGGCAATTGGAACAAAATGCTCGCATGATCAATCATTTAAGTGCTTGTGTGGATAGAAATGTCAATGATCTTAAGCTTTTGAGTAAACATGCCTCTATGGCCACTACCCAAGTAGAACAAGTACTTAAGGCTCAAAATGACTTGCTCAATGAGTTGAATGACAATTCCGTTAGTGTCGTCACTAGAGGTGGTAGAATGACTCAGGAACCTTTGTATCCTGAGGGCCATCCTAAGATAATTGAACAAGATTCTCAAGGAGTTAGCACTGATTCACCTAGTCATGCTAGTGATAGGAAGAAAAGGAAAGATGATAGGAACTTTCATGCTAGCAAGCCTGCTGCTGTTACACCCGAGAATCCAAATGATATCTCTGTTTCTGATGCCGAAACACAATCTGGTGATGAACATGAGCCTAGTGATAATATCGATAGTGGTGTTCATGATGATGCTCAACCTAGTAATGATAAGGATGTGGAGATTGAACCCAGTGTTGATCTTGATAACCCACAACCTAAGAACAAGAGGTATGATAAGAACGAATTCATTGCTAGGAAGCATGGTAAAGAAAGAGAACCATGGGTTCAGAAACCCATGCCCTTTCCTCCCAAACCATCCAAGAAAAAGGATGATGAAGATTTTGAGCGTTTTGTTGAAATGATTAGACCTGTCTTTCTGCAAATGCGTTTGACACATATGCTCAAAATGTCTCCTTATGCTAAGTACATGAAAAATATTGTGACCAATAAAAGGAAGATACCTGAGGTTGAGATTTCCACCATGCTTGCCAACTACACTTTTAAGGGTGGAAGTCCTAAGAAACTAGGTGATCCCGGAGTGCCCACTATACCTTGCTCCATTAAAGGAAATTATGTTAGAACTAATTTATGCGATCTTGGAGCTGGTGTTAGTGTTATGCCTCTCTCTCTTTATCGTAGACTTGAATTGGATAAGTTGACACCCACTAAAATCTCCTTGCAAATGGCCAACAAATCAACTGCTTTCCCTATCGGCATTTGCGAGGATGTGCCTGTTGTGGTTGCTAACGTTACTATCTTAACGGACTTTGTTATTCTGGATATTCCCGAGGATCATGCCATGGCAGTCATCCTTGGAAGACCCTTTTTAAACACTGCAAGGGTTGTTATTGATTGCAACGAAGGCAATGTCACTTTCCATGTTAATGGTAATGAGCATACGATGCACTTTCCAAAGAAACAATATCGAGTACATTGCATCAATGCTATTGAAAAAACTTCATCAATTCTTATTGGGAGCTTTGAATGCCCTATACCTACTGTCAAGATGAAGTATGATTTACTTGTTGGGGATATGCACATCCCCGTTGAGGTAACCTAGTGATTATTCGAAAATTCTCCGGTTTTATGCGATTCCAAAAAAGTTTGTCTAGGAGACTTGATCAACCTCATTGACGGATTTATTTTGATGACCATGAGATGGATGAATCTAGGAGTCACAAACCTCCTGTTTCGAACTTTTATTTTCTGTTGCTTAGAAGAAAAATGATAGATTTAGCTTTATTTTCCCGTTTTCTGCTTTTTGCGTCCCTTAGAAAAGTGTCCCAAAAATAAAAGTTCTCCAAATGCCCTGAAATTCAAGTATGATTTTTTCTGGAACTTTTGAAAAATTCTGAGACAAAGAGCTAGTCAGGGGGATGCACAAGTGGGCCACAAGCCCATGAGGCGCGGCCACCCCCCTGGCCGTGCCTGGTAGGCTTGTGGGCCCCACATGACCCCCTCCACTTATTCCAGCTCCCATCTCCTTCTTCTACCTCCAGAAAAAATCACCCCACGGCTCAAACCCGTGTTCTTGCTCTTCTTGCTGCGTTTTTCGATCTCCTTGTGCAAAACCCCCTTCACCAAACTGTTTTGGGGGAAATTGTTCCTTGGTATGTGACTCCTCCGTTGGTCCAATTAGTTTTTTCTCTAGTGCCTTATTCATTGCATATTTTTGCTGCCTTGGTGACCCTGTTCTTGAGCTTTGCATGTCAATTTTAGTTGGTCCCAAGTAGTTTTGATGCATGATATGGCCTCTAGGCACTTGAAGGAGTAGTTGCTATGAGTTTTGTTGAGCCTTGTTCACTTTTCTCTTGAGTCACTAAAAATTTCAGAAAAGGAAGATGTGCAGGAGAAACTATCATGGTGGTTCCTCAAGCAAAAGGGGTCCCCGTCTCTCGATTCGGGAGCCCGATCCTTATCAACCAAGGGACGCACCGGTACAACCATGTGAATGGCCTTCCAGTGAATTCATGATTGATGCAGGTTTCAAGGACGAGTTTGATACATTTGTTCACAATGCCGGGCTCGATTCGGTTAGAGATTTTATCTCTAGTATAAGTGTTGGAGAAACTAGAGATATTACGCACACTACCATGGGGAGGATTCATTTTCATGCCTTGCATTACTTTGCCCTCTTCATAGGTAGATGCATTAACGACAAGATTGAGCATTGTCGCCTCTGCGCACCTGACCTTAGTATTCTTAAGAGCGCAGTAACGGGTGATAGAAGTTTCAACATGGGAGCTATAATCGCGAG
This sequence comes from Hordeum vulgare subsp. vulgare, assembly GCF_904849725.1. NCBI lineage: Eukaryota > Viridiplantae > Streptophyta > Magnoliopsida > Poales > Poaceae > Hordeum > Hordeum vulgare. The sequence goes on from NC_058522.1 coordinate 458,188,206, forward strand.
GAGGCTAAATAACAATGCCAATGAAGGGGATTTCTTTGGTGGGATCTATGATACTCGCATAGCAAATTTTCTTGGAGTACCCATCCGCGAAGGAGATCCCCCGCTCCATACAACTTTCCTCCATCGCGCCGCTATGACACGTTATCACTTCCTTGAGAGGGATAATGAATCCCTCCTATACCGGTTAATATTTAACCGATAGCGTGTTTTCCATATTACCCTTCCTGCTCCTGCCTTCTTTGACTTTCAGGTAAAACAGAGATATTACATAACCGGAGGAGAGGCAAAGGAGTATGAGAGGGAGGCAAAGGATGCTCGCCTTTGCGAGGCAGCTATTCAGGCGGTAGCTGCCGTGTTCCCGTACAACCCCCATTATGATTTTGGATATCGCCCGGACCAGTCGTGGGAGTAGACCAACTTAGGCCAAAAGCCTAAGCTTGGGGGATTACGTGTCTCTCACCAACTTTATATTCATGCTTATGCTTTCACCTTGTTAGTCGGTGTTCACACCTTGCCATTGTATCATCCATGCTAGTTTATTTCTTTTTCTCGCTTTCTTCTCATGTGTTTGTTTAGATTAAGAAAAACAAAAAAATTAGTTGTAAGTTTACTTTCCAGCTTGATTAGTGGTGTTTAAAAGGAAAAAACCCAAAAATATTTCCCGTTCTTCTTTTTCTTGTTGGGAGCTTTCCCGTGTAAATAGTTTTCTTTTTCTTTGGGTCAAGGTAGAAGACCATGGTTAGAATGTTTAGTGGCTCTCACATGCATATCTGTTTATCCGTCAAAGAGCCATATTACTTTGTCTTCTTCTCTGAGTTTGCTTGCAGATTCCAGCTTAGTCCAATGCACGAACACTCTCATTATGATTCACATCATTCGGTCGAGCAAGTGAAAGGCAATAATGACGATATATGATGAAGTGAGTGAGCCTGGAAAAGCTGGTATGAACTCGATCTATTTTGTTTTTGTAAATATGACTAGCTCATCATTCCTAATTCAGCTTTGTTATGAGAGAAACATGTTTGCGATGACAACTTAGAGATCATAGTTTTGATGCCATGCTTAATTAGCTAGGAGCTTATAATGGTTTGTCTTGGATGCCAACATGAATTTCAAGATGATTATGATGTAGTATGATAGGATGGTATCCTCCTTTGAATGATTCAAGTGGCTTGACTTGGCACATGTTTACGCATGTAGTTGAAACAAAATCAACATAGCCTTTATGATATTCATGTTTATGGTGATTTATGTCCTACTCATGCTTGCACTCAATGTTGGTTAATTTCAATGCATTTTCATGACTGTTGTCGCCCTCTAGTTGGTCGCTTCCCAGTCTTTTGCTAGCCTTCACTTGTACTAAGCGGGAATACTGCTTGTGCATCCACTTCCATAAACCCAAAGTTTTTCCTCATGAGTCCACCATACCTACCTATATGCGGTATCTACCTGCCGTTCCAAGTAAATTTGCATGTGCCACTCTCTAAATCTTGAAGTAATAATCTATTTTGTATGCCCGAACCGCTCATGTGGTGACAAGGGGCGATCAGTATCTTCCATGCTAGGCGTGTTTTCCTCGATACGTGTTTATTCACTATCACTCATGGGAAAGGGACCGGTAATTGGAATGACCAGTTCCATGCTCAAATCAAAAATATAATTGCAACCAAAACTACCCCTGGATTGTTGTAGGTATGGACGACACCCGAGGATTCGGCTAGTCATGGAGTGTGATTGATCGGTGGTGGGGGAGTCAAAACTTTACTTCTCTGTTTGGGAACCGCCTATATTATGTGTAGCATGGAAGATGGTGAAAACTTGTGGTCATTGCGTTGACAATGAAAGCATGCCACCCAAAATTATTTGTCTCTGTTTTAAAAGCTTGAGCCTTGGCACCTTTGCAAATCAATGCTTCCCTCTACGAAGGGCCTATCTATTTATGTTTCTGTTGAGTCATCCTCTTCTTACGAAAGCACCAATTAGAGAGCACCTCTGTCATTTTTATGCTTTGCTATTAATTGATATTGAGTATGACTGTGACTGGATCTTCTTTGCCATGAATTACAATGTTCAGTCAACCCTTGGTCCATGAAGGTGCTCTGCATTTATGTTTTGCGGTCTCAGAAAGAGCTAGCGAGATACCATATGTTCATATTGCTTCATGTTTGTTTTGATTGAAGTGTTGACGTTTGAAACTTATTATTATTGCTCGTTGGTTGATTATGCCATTGATATGAGTTTACCATGAGACCTAAATGTCATTGCTTATGTGGTTAGCTTATGATCTTGCTGAAAATCTGAATATGAGTTAGACATAATTACAATGACAAGATCAAACAGAGTTCGTAAAAGTTTTTCTTTTGTCTCTTTCAGTTTGTCAACTGACTTGCTTGAGGACAAGCAAGGCTTTAAGCTTGGGGGAGTTGATACGTCTCCATCGTATCTACTTTTTCAAACTCTTTTGCCCTTGTTTTGGACTCTAATTTGCATGATTTGAATGGAACTAACCCGGACTAACGGTGTTTTCAGCAGAATTACCATGGTGTTGTTTTTGCGCAGAAATAAAAGTTCTCGGAATGACCTGGAATTTTACGAGGATTTTTTGTGGAATATATAAAAAATACTGGCGCAAGAATTACGTGGAGGGACGGAGCTTGGAGCCCACAAGCCCAGGAGGCGCGCCCCCTGGCCGTAGCTGGCAGGCTTGTGGGGCCCTCTTGGCTCCGCCGCCTCCAACTCCAGCTCTATATATTCTCTCTCGCCCAGAAAAAAATTAGAGAGAAGAGTTCATCGCGTTTTACGATACGGAGCCGCAGCCACCACCTGTTCTTCCTCTGGAGGGCAGATTTGGAGTCCATTGTGGGCTCCGCAGAGGGGGAATCGACGCCTTCGTCATCACCAACCATCCTTCATCGCCAATTCCATGATGCTCTTCATCGTTCGTGAGTAATCTCATCGTAGGCTTGTTGGACGGTGATGGGTTGGATGAGATCTATCATGTAATCGAGTTAGTTTTGATGGGGATTGATCCCTAGTATCCACTATGTTCTGAGATTGATGTTGCTACTACTTTGCTATGCTTAATGCTTGTCACTAGGGCCCGAGTGCCATGATTTCAGATCTGAACCTATTATGTTTCCATCAATATATGTGTGTTCTTGATCCTATCTTGCAAGTTGTAGTCACCTACTATATGTTATGACCCGGCAACCCCGGAGTGACAATAACCGGAACCACTCCCGGAGATGACCATAGTATGAGGAGTTCATGTATTCACTAAGTGCTAATGCTTTGTTCCGGTTCACTATTAAAAGGAGACCTTAATATCCCTTAGTTTCCATTAGGACCCCGCTGCCACGGGAGGGATGGACAATAGATGTCATGCAAGTTCTTTTCCATAAGCATGTATGACTATATACGGAATGCATGCCTACATTACATTGTCGAACTGGAGCTAGTATCATATCTCCCCATGTTATAACTGTTACATGATGAATGTCATCTGACATAATTATCCATCACCGATCCAATGCCTACGAGTTTTTCCTACTGGTCCTTGCTACGTTACTTTGCCGCTACTACTGTCACTACTGCTGCTGTCACTACTGCTACTGTTACCACTGCTACTGTTACTATCACACTACTTTGTTACTGAAACTTTGTGGCAGATACTAAGTCTTTCAGGTGTGGTTGAATTGACAACTCAACTGCTAATACTCGAGAATATTCTTTTGCTTCCCCTTGTGTCGAATCAACAAATTTGGGTTGAATACTCTATCCTCGAATACTGTTGCGATCCCCTATACTTGCGGGTTATCATAGATCACCGCCAGCTGGTCCTCATGGTCCTAGCGGATGATCCACTCGTCCGAAGCCAAGCCCGAAGAGTCGGCCCGTAGGTCAAGGGCCTGGATAGATTCGAGGAGCCTCTTTTTCCGCTCACGAAGATTGCGACCCAGGTTGGCCCCCCAACCCTTCATAAACTAGCGGGCAAGCTTAGCACAGAGCTGTGAGGAGTCGATGGTGGAGGCCGAGCGATGGGGGGAGTCACGTGCTCCGACCCATCGAGCGCGCACCGCATTAGAAAAAGCCAGCCTAATTAAGCCAAAAGGCCTCGAACCTAAATCTCGGCGGAGGGGGTCTATTGTTCTCCAAGGAGAGCAGAAGGGGAGCGTGATCCGTTCCAATGCGGGTTATGGCCCGAAGGGAGACAAGGGGCATTTTAGCTCCCATACCAGATCCTCAAAGACCCGGTCGAGGACATACATCGTCGGGTCTGCCTAGCGGTTGGTCCAGGTGAATGTGGTGCTAACTCGATCGAACTCACGCAGGCTGAGGTCCGCGATGCAGTCATTGAAGAGTTGCATGCGTGGAAGGTTCACCCGACAATTACTCTTGTCTTCCACACAGAGGATGAGGTTGAAATCACCACCCACCACCATCGGAAGAGTGGACGAGGAGATCTTGTTGTGAAGCTCCTCGAGGAAGGCCGCGGAGCGTCGGTGGTTAGCCGGGGCATAGACGACCACAATCTCCCACTTGAAGGTTATTGCGCGTTCATAGATCTCCATACTAACATAGGACTCACCCCGGTCCATGCTACCTATATCAAAGACGACATCCTTCACACCTAGAAGGATGTGACATGACGGATTAACGAGTAACTTTAGCAGTCAACTCAGAAGGTTCAGAGTTCCGATAGCAACATAGATGAGGCATTAAGTAATCTAACGATTGCTCTAAAGAATGTAATCTAACAATCAGAAAAAAAATGTTGGACAAACAATACATACTATTGAACAAATACGGTTCAATCTTCCAAGTATAAGCTTGTTAAGTACAAGGGTAGTATGACAAGAACTCATCATATATTTAAGAGAAAAAAAGTACTCTTGGGATTGATGAGAGGTCGCCCTTCCATAATGTGTTTGCCAAAGCTGAATTAGGCGCTACTTTTTTTAAAAAAAATATTGCTTTTTTATTGATTTTGAAAAATATAGCGTTATTTTTAAATTTTTGAAAATTGTAATGTCCTTGGCCTGATCAAAGCCGACTGACTTCAGTCGGCCATGCCACATCCGATAAGGTCCTGTCGGCTTCTGCGTGGCCGATTAGCCCGCAGTCGGCCATGTGGTGGCCGATTATTGGCCTAGCCACGTGGCCCGCACCCTCTCGGCCTGGAGGGGGGCCAGTTGGTCTTGGCGTGGCTGATAGGCCTTTCGGCCCTGGCGAGGCCGATAGGTGGCCGAGCCTAGCCAGCCAGCCGGCCCGCTCCCCCTCCCCTTCTTCCTCCTCCTTATCTCCTTCTCCTTATATCCTTCTCCTCTTTCCTTCTCTCCCACCCAAAAACTCTCTCATCTCTACACTAAATTTAGTCGGTTTTTTCCACATTTTGCATCGTAGTTCTATTGTATAGGGTTAGGGAAGCCAAACCATCCGTCTCACTAGCGATGGGATAGTTCGTGGTGGTTGTGTTGAACATTTTTTTGGTGGTGGTGGTGGAGGTGGTGGTGGTGGTGGTGGTGGTGGTGGTGGTGGAGGAGGAGGTGTGGGTGAAGGTGGTTGTTGTGGTGCAGTTGGAGGTGGTGGTGGTTGTTGCATTCATCATTTTTCTCGGTGTTCGTCGATCGTTGTTCGTCGTTTCTTCACACGCTTCAAAGGTAAAATTCAACATTTGTTCCAGTAGCGTTGTGTAAATTTTTTAGGTATGCTCCGGTACATTTTGATATATTTAGGTTTGTCAATTAAGTAGTTTAAATATTTTTAGGTGCCCCGACAGATTTGGATATGTTTAGGTCAGTCAATTAAGTAGTTTAAATATTTTTAGGTGCTCCGGTAGATTTGGATATATTTAGGTCAGTCAATTAAGTAGTTTAATTTTATTTTTAGGTTCTCCGGTAGATTTGGATATATTTAGGTCAGGGTTTTGATGTGGGCAACATGTTTGATGTTGAAAACATCAACATGCCTACTTTCGGTCTGTGTTGGACGCACCACAAGGTATGTCTCGTTGTATAATGTTATTCACCTTCTTTGTGTACAGTATGGATGAAACTCACTTATGTCTTGCGTAGAGACGCTATGCTAGTGAACAGACTAGGCGAGCCTACACTGCACTAAATGAGCAGTTCGATATGTACATTGGAGTTATTCGGCAACCGTACACGCAAGTAGCCAGAACTGCGAGATATCCTGGTGTTATTTCTGAGCTATGCACGAGAGATCGGGATTACTGGACGACAAAATCGAAGTTTATCTTCGATGTCTTCGTTGAGGAGATGGTGCAACAGCGGGTTATGAGACAGTTCGGTCTTCGGCAGCTGGCGAATCCACCCCCTACAGGGAACCAACTGCAAGGAGTAGTGCACAGGTATTATATACTCTATGGTTAAAGAACACCATCAATTACAGGATGACAAGGAAGGGAACCAACAAGACACAGACTCAATGGCTACACAGGCTTCAACAGTATGTTACAAAATGGGATCCTGCCACTGAACGTCTCTGGCATGAACAAGTCACATTTGATTTCGCTGGATACAATGCCTATTTGGATCGGTACATGAGAGGAACACGATTACGCATTGTTCAACACTCCAATACAGATGAGATACCGGACCCCCTTACGTCTGATACGTACCCAACCTATGATACTTCTGGCTCCAGGCAGTATGTGGTAATATTTATTATCTTTACCTAATACAACTTGTTGTTACATACTTCGTCTTCCGTACTTATTAATCCTCATGACAATTTCAGGGTGAGTTGGCATACAGTCTTCATACCGAGGTGATGAACTATGGCCGACAATTGTCCACTGGACCTCTTCTAGTACCGAGGTCTCAGCTTCAGCCATGGTTCACGCGCTTGGAGCAGAAGATATGAGATGTCTATAGAGCTATCACGCGCACCCGCACTCCGGGCGTTGTTCAGCAGCAGCAGCAGCCGCGTCCCTCCGTGCATCGACAACAGCCGCGTCCACGTCTAGAATAGAAACCGACGCCCCATCCACCCCCTCCGGACCAGGCTCGCAGTTCGGCATGGCATCACCCACGGCACCATGCTCCCTCATCGAGCTTCGTGTTTCAGCCAACTCCACAACATCACAGTCCCACTACGGGTTTCACGTTTCAACCACATCCAACTGGTATGGTCCCTCCTGCAGGATCCTATGCATATCAGGAGGCATCGGCGTTCGGATATGGGTGCGCGAGTGAACAAGAAGAGCCACCATCGGAGCAAAACATGTGGTTGGACATGTTTTCGACTCCTCCACCATGGCCCACACAGGATACACAGAATGACCAGCGCGGGTCCGAGATTCCTCTTTGTAACATTATCCCCCCAGGTTTGGATGGAGTACGCCTCTCACACCTCCAGATCACCAAGGCAGACGTCGTTAGTGACGCAGAGCACTTGCCCTTCTATCTATCATTACATACATGACTATCTAACTATGTATGAGACATATGTCTATTTTATGTATGAGACAGATTCATATCTATTTCTATGCTCAGTTGGTTCAGCACGGATAACACATATACTACCGACAACTTGAGATTACAAACAGATACTACATAATACATGTGAATTAAAAGGCACGACTAAACTACATGAAGGCATCATCATCATCCTCCATCGATGCGGAGCTCTTGCTTTTCGATAACGCAAAGTTCTTGTCCTTCGTCGACGCGGAGCTCTTGCCCTTCATCGACGAGGAGCTCTTGTCCTTCGTCGATGCGGAGCTCTTGCCCTTCCATGATGAGGTACTCTTGCCCTTGGTATTCGGCATGAAGATATCGTCTTTGTTCTCGCTATCGTCCATCCATAAAAATGGATGCTTTACTCCATCGTGAATGTGTTGGCCTTTCTTCTTCCATCTTTCATTCAACCTGATAAGTTCTTGTCGTATCTCCTCAAATGTCCTTGGAGGACACCCCTTCCTAGCTAATGCATGGGCAACCTCATTCAGTAGCGTATCACTACTGATGAGTTCGTCCCATGAAACTATTCTATTGTCTATCTTAAAATTGCTAGCTAAGCGCAGAAGAGATTGGTACATACCAGAGTGAAAACTACAGTATAAGGGATAATGGTACATCTTGACGAAAGTTAGCTACTGGACTACACTGCTATCCCACCTTAGTGTGGAGGGGAGTTTTATAGGTGCCTGAGAGCGAGGCGGGGAAGAAATGGTGGGAAAGCTAGGCGGGAGAAAATGGCGGGAAAGAAATGACAGGAAAACAATGGTGGGAAAGAAATGGCGGAAAATATAGGACGGGAAAGAAATGTCGGGAAATATATGGCGGGAAATAAATGGCAGGAAATATATGGACGAAAAACTTAACATGTTCAAAGTAAGATACACCTTGCCGAAATTAAGATACAACTTGCTGAAATTATGATACAACTTGCTGAAAGTATTCAACAATTTTAGGATACAATAAAATAAATCTACTGAGTCCAACGTGGATATTTTCCTTTTCCATCACCAGCTTCTTCAGCTGCCTTGGCCGCACGAGCCATTTCTTTCTTTCTCTCCCTCTGAGCCTCACAGGCCTCCTATTGCTGTCTATAAACCTCCACAAGTCGAAGTTTATATTCTTCGTTTTTCTTCTTCATCTCATCAAGAAAATCCCTCTGCTTCACACATTACTCTTGCCACTCTCTCCGCTCCTCTGCTTTCTCCTTCTCGCGGCGCTCTTCCACGTCCAAACTAGCCCATGCACGACGACCTCTTTCACGAATCTCGGTCATCGTTCATTCCGGCATTTCCGTGTCGATCCAACGATAGTACATGCACAGAGGAGGATACTACAACAAAAATAGAAATATAAATATCAAGTTAACAATAATATCTACAACGTGTTTATTCTTGATGACTAAAGCATACCGGAGGACTGATGTATGGTGAAGGAGCAACAGGTGGATCTTCCTCATAATTCACGCACATGAAAAACTTCATGCCCACTGAAAAATTTGTCACCTCCTGCACCTTTCATACATCACCGCACCAACAACGAACTACTTCCACCCCCTAGGCAAACTCACACTCTTCATTTTCCTAGGCTCCAAGCAAGGCGAACTCATAATGACTAGAGCATTTATGTTTTCAAGTGTGGCTGCGTGATGGAGGAAGACAGTCCAATACCTCCTTTTATAGACTCAGATGACAAGGGCGATGGCGGAAAATAAATGGCGGGAAAGGAGGCAGGAAAAAAATGGCGGGAAAAAAATGGTGGGAAAGGAGGCATGGGAAAATTGGCGGGAAATGGGGCGGGAAATGAAATGACGCGAAAGTCTGACGAGAAAAATTATGGAGGGGCAATTTTCATAACGTGGACATAAAAAATTGTGCATGCACCTATTGGCTTTATCAACGCCAATTAGTACTAATTGGTCACGACTAAGCCAATTAGTACTAATTGGTCACGGCTAGGCCGATTAGTCCTTATTCGCCTAACCAAGGTCGATAGGTGGCCATTTGCTAAGCCGACAGGCTTGTCGGCCTAGCCAAGACCGATAGGGACTAATTGGTCTTAGCTAGACCAACAGGATCACATTTTTGAAAAAAATCAAATCATGTAATACTTTTCAAAATCAATTAAAAAAGCAATATTTAAAAAATAGCCAATTAGGATCAGCCAACCATCACAAGTGTTTTTTTCTAAAAAACAATTATGATGGTACCGGATTGACAATACTCTGCTATTGCGCTGGGGTAGAGTTTGCGACCACAAGGAAAACAAATCTAAGCACTTTTTTTTGAACGATCAGCTCGCGATTTTACTCGTAGCAGAAAACAATGGGAGAACACAGTGGGGCGAAGATCCGAGGATCGGCGGACGTTGGACCACAAGTCCGTCGATCTTTTGAAAAATAAAATAGAAAAAAAAAAGAAACCAAAAAAGGCTCCTAATTAAGAATCTTTCATGGTGGGTCTCCGAAGGGGCTCTCAATGCATCTAGCTCCCGCTAACCTCCATTGCTTCATTGTAATTGTGATCCCTGAGATAATATCTCTCATGCCTGGTATCTTATTCTGAAAGTTGCATTTGTTATGCTCCTGCTAAATAGCCCAACAGGTGAGAAGTCTCGTCGTGTTGGTTCCCTTCTTCTAAGCACAAATTTAGCACCCTTGACGATGCGAAAAACATGGCCCCATGAGATGGAAAGAAAGGAAAAACTCCAAAACAAACCTTGAATTTGTAGGCGAAAGCTAAATCAAACCTAAACTCTCATTCCCTGAAATCAGCACACCAAACTCTCTTATCCCAATCTATTTTGAACCCTAGACCTGTTTGGCATAATGGAAATACAATAATCCCGACCGGGATAACCTACTACTTCACGAACGAGAATTTAGGCCGGCCCATTACACCACAACAAGAATTAGTGAAATTAAAAAAATGTTCGCGCATTTCTAAAATTGTTTAGAAGTTAAAAAATGTTCATGTTTTCTATTGTTGGCGCAAATTCAATTTCCTTTTGTGTTTTTTAAAAAATGTTTGGAATTTTGAAATTATATTCACATTTTTTTAAACTGATTGTGATTTAAAAAAATCAGATTTGTCCGTGGATTCCGAGAATTATTCGCATTTTTTAAAAACTGATCGTGATTTAAAGAAAAATCAGATTTGTCCGTGGAATCCGACAAATATTCACATGCTATGAAAAATGATTCGGATTATAAAAAAATGTGCCACATTTTCTAAATAATGATTTGGAAAACACCGCGTCGGCGAACTTGGATAACATTTTTTTTGAAGCAGACAAATATTGAAAATGTATTCAATTTTGGAAATGTCTGCAAAATTTATAAAGTGTCGTTACCTTTTTAAAATTCCAAAATTTTAAAAACAACTTTTGTTTAAAAACATCAATTTCAAAAAGCAAACACCTTTGTAAACATTTTTTTAAAATTGCGAACAGTTTTTGAAAATTTAAAAAATGGGAAATAATTGTGAACCTGAACAAATGCAGAAAGTGAGGACAGTTTCAAGAATGTTCACGAGTTTTAAAAAATGCGCTTGTGACATATGCAAAAAGAAGTGTATACAATGCAAAAAAAATGTGTGATGTAAAAAAAATGTGTCGTACCCTTAAAAGAATATACATGACATGTGTTTGGAAAAAGTGTATACAATTTTATAAATGTGTAAAAATATAGAACTGTTCATGTAGTTTTATAAAATGTTTTTTGTCATTAAGAAATGGAAAACATGTACTTGAAAAAATATTATCGTTCGAAAGAAACAATATAACAAAAGAAAAAATATATATAACAAAGAAATAAAAACAATATAAAACCAGTGAAAAACAAAGTATAGTGGAGTAAAAAAACAAAAGAACCAAAAAATATAACGAAGAAAGAAAAACAATATAAAACCAGTGAAAAAACAAAGTATAGAGGAGTAAAAGAAAAAAACATACCAGCGCGAGAGACTGTGTTAATGGGCCGTCCAATTCAATGAATTTGGTTTAAATCTTCTTAAATTTAAAATGGACTAGGATCAGAGAGTTTGGTGTGCTGATTTCACGGATTCAGAGTTTAGGATTTGATTGAAATTTCACCTACAAATTCAAGGTTTGTTTTGAACTTCTTCCTAAAAAGAAATGCACAATTAATACCGTGTGAAGTTATGGGAGGCCTGCACGACAGACGTCGGCCGGCCGGTGCCTTTGGCGCACAGAGGAAGCCAGTGGCGGGGCAGAGATTCCAATGAGTCGTCGCCTCGTGGGCCGCCGGCCGCTGGATTAGGTTTGGGAAACCCTTCCTATCTATAGTCTGATAGAAGATGAGGCTCAGACTAATCGACAGTCGTCGATCCTGTTTGAATCCAACGCTCACAACATGTTCTTCATATATGTAAAAAAATCCGTCATCCCAGAATGGACCTCACGCAGCTCCTGCATTCACCTCTTGGTAATCACTCGGCCTACATGGCTCCTGATTCCACTCGCCGCAATCCGCACGACACCGATCTCGCCTCGCCCAGATCCCCCTCCGCCCCTGCCTCGCAGGCACCCGCAACCATCTCCCGTCGTTGTCGTCGTGCAGCATGGACTCCTCACCGGTCAGTCTCCTTCCCAGAACGATTTAGTTCTCTTATGTATGATTCTTATGTGCTTGATAAGTAGGTGGTCGTGATGCCCATCCCAGAACGAAGGATGGATAGGCATCCGGCAATCACAAGCTACAGGAGAATACCTACTTTGCCTCGAGTGCCATCTCTTCTTGATCGGAGCACTCCCGGCCGGTTGCACGTAACGATGCCAAGTGACATCGGTTGACCTAGTTTTAATTTGATACTATCCAGCTGTCTGTTTTTGCAGTAAAGCAGGTCTCGACTAATGGTTCGTCGTTGTTGCAGTGATGCTCCATCCATGCCAATCCTTCTTAGTGCCGCTAACCATGGTGATAGAAGGAAGCATCGAAGCACACCTACCATGCACGGCCAGCATGGGAAGGAAGCATGTACGCCCGCCATCAAATATAAGCACCACTACAATTGCATGGGTGCACAACCAACTTCGAAATGAATCATGGTGACCATCAGCCCAGTGGTGTTTGAACTATGCCGAGATACCACGTTTTACTTATGGAAGCAAATTTTGTTTTTCTGGATGCATATATATCCTAGCTTCTTTGGAAGCAATGGTTCAGTTTAGTTTCAAACCAATGTAGCGTTTAAATGGTAGGTAATTAAGCTTGGAACATACATCCTTGGAAGCAAACTAATGATGCTTCCATTGTACATAGATTATTCTTCACCTGATAAAGTTGCCATGAAATAATATATGAAGCTTTCAGAGTATACTACAAATGCTTCCATTGTTGTGATAGACCTTTACATGCTTCATATATGTATATGGAGCTTCCAAAGTATACTACAAATGTGTAGATAGTTTTCCCTGAAAATGCTTCAACCTTTATTATTGAATTTCTAGTATAGTTGGCGGAAACATGCATCTGCATGTTGGTGGCTACCTTGATTCATTGTCATTCAAAAAATATATGCTTCCAGTTAAGTTGGCCCATCTTGACATAGCACAGTGTAATCTATCCTATTCCATAATTCCTTATCCAGGGCATGCTTTTAATGCTTCCTATTCATTTGTTCTAATTTCATAATTCCATGCTTCCAAATGACACTTACTCTGCTCCTTGAGCTATCCTTTCATTTCTCTTTTTCATTGAGCTATATTTCTTTGGGCTAGAAAAAAAAATCCATGTCAATTCTCTATGGTCTATGCTCCATGACTTCAATTATGATGAATCATATGTATATAGCATAGTTTCATGGTTCCTGCAAAATTGTACTTCTGAATCACCCCTAGTGCTTCAGCCAATATCAGTTTGTGCTACAACCACGACAATGTTGGTTCTTTTAATAAACTATTCTTCACACCATTTTTTTATTTGAATCACTACCAATGTATGCTTCATTACTTCTCACTCATGTTTCCATGAAAAGCATACAAGATGTTTTAAAGTTTTCTTATAGATGTTTCCATGACAGTGAATCCCGGCTTCAAGCATTGCCAATGTGTGCTTCTATTGTTGTCTAGACATATTGGTTCGACCAAGTGAGCGCTTTAACCAATACTAGTGAGTCTTTTTTCGGTGATATTATCGTACATAAGTTTGCTTCTTGAGGCAATAATTTTTGTTTCAACCACTACTGAGGTTGGCTTCTTGGTTTTTTCTGATGTTTTCATGTACTGATAGTTTTTCTACATGATTCAGCGGCGCGCCTTCATTTCCAACACAATGCTAATAGTGTTGAGTGTGCTGGACCATGCATCACTTCTAATCGGAGGCTACCTTGTTGAGGAAGAACTCGTGACATGTGCGGAGCTCTTCTATGATTGGTTAATTGAAAACATACATGTACATATGTAAGTGAAGTTAGTGTTGTTGTAAAAACATTTGTGTATTACTTTTACCAGATGAATTTTGAGGCGGTGTATATTCTTGATTTGTGTTTCCAGACGATTCCTTTTTGGCGAAACATATGTTTCAATAAAATGTGAATATTTTTTTTGGTGCACTAAATAATGTTTCCAAAGCAACAAAAAAATTCCTTCTGTATCATAGAAATAATGCTTCCACGGATACAAAATAAAAAGATTTATGTCGCATGATTGCATAATAATTTTCGATCACAACGTGAAAGGGTGCTACCATCAAGAAAAAATAATGCTTCTCTGATTGTATGATATATGTTTCCAGCGCAATGTGAAAGGGTGCTTCCGTTGATAAAAAGTAATGCGTCTATGAATATTTGCCATGAAAAAATGCATCTACGAAAATAATTATTTTTTGTATTGTTTGTTGGAAGCACATCACAATCTAAAAAATCATATTTCCTCGTACAAAAATGCATATGCGAAAATGCAATTATATTTGTTTGTTGAAAGCAATCACATGTATTTATTAGAAAACTAATTAGACACCATTAGTGCAGAAATCCCGTAATTAATGAATATCACCCTTTAATTAAGCAATCCAACACACTAGCGTGGGGTTTCTACTGACAAATCTGACCCTACTTTTTATCCTAGGAATATGCACTTGTCTGATGGAAGCAAGGGATCAGTAATCTGATCCTAGAGGACGATGCTTCGAGTCAGTGATAGACGCAATCAGGATGGGTGGCTAATCAAGAGATCTCCTTAATTAATCCCGTTGACAATGCTTTGAATCAGTCATAGACGCAATGGGTCGGTTTGACCTAAACCCAATTTCGCTGCCACGAAAGCTAGCCTCCTCCCCCCGTCCGTTGGCTCTGCCACCTTTCTCTTCTCGCGACTCATCCTCCAATTTGCTGATCGCACCGTAATATCATTCGCTTAGAGCAACTCTAACCGTTCGATCCAAACAAACGATCATTTTATCTGTTTTTTGTTTGTTTTGATCGGTTCAGCGGACACCAAACGTCCGTTCTAGCGTTTGGTTCGGCGCATGCGCCTAACGCTGACCCGACCCATTTTTATCGACGTATGAAAATAAATTAAAGCATTTTCAATAAACAAGCATTAATTAAGTATTAAAAGTCGGTCATGAAGGCCGATGAGAGTCCACGCGTCTCATTACATTAATTAAACATAAAAAATTAAACTAGGGGACAACCTTAGACGGCGGCGGCGTCGTCGTCGGACCCGGTGAGGTCAACCAGCGTAGGCGCAGGGCCGGCACAAGGGAATGCCGTGTTCCAGAGCGCAGGTGCCTGCGCCTCCTCGTCTGTGCCGCCGGCGCGGGCTGTGCTGGTGGCGGTGGCAGCACAGCACGGGCGCGCTCCTCCTCATTTATCTCCCGTCGTTCCTCCTCCGCCTCCTCCTCCAGCTTCATCTGCCGATGGCCTTCGACGCGCTCCGTCCGCACGTGCTGCGACTTACAATGCACGAGGTAGGCTTCCTCCTGCTCCGATGTCGCGCCTAACCAGATGGGCAGCGCGCTGACCCACTCGCGAAGGCAGCCGTTCCACTGGTAGACCTCCCACTGCAGCTCCATCGACTCGGTCTGCGACGGAGGTGGTACGACGCAGTCGCCGGCGGCGAACAGCGCGATGGCCTCCGTCAGCCGCTCCTGATACGCCGCCTCCTCCTCGTCAGCCTCACGCTGCTCTTCCTCCTCGCACTCGCGGAGAACAGCTCCCAGCGCCGCCTGGTAGGCGGCCTCAGCCTCCTGGTCCTCCTCGCTAACGACGGGCGGGGCGGCGGAGGGCCTCCTGGCTTCACGTCGCGCACGCCATGCCGGCGCTGCTCCTCTTGCTCGACCACGAACTAGAGCTCCTAGTGGGGAAAGTCGATCGCGTAGGCAGGGTTGAGCCGTTGCTCCGGCGTCAGCAAACACCGACGGCGACTCACCTCATCTGCGTGCAACCGCGCCGACCGTGGCACGGCCGACACCGGGATCCTCTCTAGATCCAGATGCCAGTGGTGCGGGAGGGTGACATCGGGGTACGACAGCGGGACACAGTGCTCCCAGTGCTACCGCGCTTGGTGCATCGGGACGCTGACACGCTGGCGAGTCCGGCGGAGAGATCGCGCGGGGGTAGACGGGGGCCTTGCCCTTGTTTTGGAAGGAGCCGGCCATGGCACGCGATCCTAGGGTTTGGTCGCCGACGAGGTGGCGAGATGGGGATGGGTGGGTTCTGAAAGCAGATGAGGCCGAACCCACCGTACGCTCGGGTTAAAAAAGATCGACCGCAGTCGTTGACGCATGGGCCCGTGAAGGGCGGCTGTCATAAATTACATAACCGCGTGTGGTTGGGACGGACACCGAGAGGACGCGCGCGTGCGCTTCCCGTCCGTGCCGACGCATTTCAATCCCAAATTTAGGACGGAAATGGATCGTCGCGGACGCAAAGGGATGCGTTTTGACAATGGATCGGCGCGTTGCGCCATTAGTTTTGTCCACGCGGCCGCAAACAAACGGTGGCAAATGAAATAGATCACCCCGTTGGAGCTGCTCTTAGCCAAACACCACATATTTCTTCGGGTACAATTACATGTAAACATACGTGCACAACCAACACATGCGCAATCAAACATCACAAAAAAAATCTCACTTCATAATTTCATATATTTCATTATTAAAATAAATGTCTTAACTTCATATTAATTTTAGTATAAAGTTGTACTAATCTTAAGACGTTTATAGGATGAAGGGAGTATAACTTTGGGAAGAATACAAAATTCAAGTTCTTAGCAACCTTCCAGCTAGTAGAGTTTGATGCGCCGTTATGCAATGTAAACGTGCCCTTCTATCTTACATCTACGTGCATCAAGGGAACCTACAGAACTTGCACATGCACGCGATTGGATAGCATTTGGCCACCTGGGAGCACCTCCCTTGACAAAGAGGTTCCTCCTTGTTCTCAATGCGGCATGCATCGTCACAGTTGGTGGAATTGCATGGATCATGTGTCCCAACATATCTTCCAAAACAAGATTCTCCGGGTCTAGCATCTGCAAAAATATCATTTTGCGAATACGAGTATTAATAGAGAATCACACGTCCGATCAGTTGGCGAAGCATGTGGTACTATAGGAACAAACGAGTACCTGATGATGATGATAGCATGAGCAAGATTAGAGTCATGCACATCAGGGCGGTCCTCATCTTGGCTAACGGCGGCGTTGATGATGGGAATTGAGGATGTTTTGTTTGACTTGTAGCAGAAAGAATAATATGGCTACCATTTTATATAGAGGAAGGGATTTCAATGATAATTTACATATTCTCTATTAATTGCTGGAAACGCTATCGTGGGTATAAGCCTCACAGTAGAAGTGTATGGTACGAATGAGATGGGCAGAGTCCTAGCTACGGCGAGTTTGTATGAGTTCAGGCCCCTCTGCGGGGGAGGTAACAGCCCTACGTCTCAGTGCTCTCGGAGCTTGTTGTCGAGTGTGATATCGAATATAATGATTTGCTAACCCCTTTACCAGTGGAGGAGGGTGGCTTATATAGAGTGCGCTGCCCTCCACAACGGTTCTGATTCACGGGCGGAGTAGTGACGATTGAATGCGTACGTTACAGGTAACGGACGAACTAAATGCTATTAAATACACCTAGAAACGTACGACCGTTTTCCCCCAAAGGGGTCACGGTGTACCGAGTGGTATCCAGTCGGTCAGCTAGATACGCTCCGAATGTTACTCTCCGACTGGACGTCATCGAGGATCTGCTACCGACTGGATGATGGGGATTCCTTAATTCAGTCGGAACTGACTAAGGCCCTTGTCCTTTGGAAGGGGTAGTCCTTGGGTAGGACCTATAGGGCAGGCCTATGACCCTACCCTAGGACTATAACCCCATCATTAGTCCCCAAATGGATTGGGGTTGGAACGACGAAGTGATGTTTGAAGTTGGATCTGACTGGAACGGACTCGGCTTGGGCGTTGCTTGGCTCGGTCCATTTTGACTTTTCTGATCGACGATCCGAGTGGAAGTACTCGCGAAACAGACTGTCGGGAACCGAGTGCTTCGGCGGCATCTTCTGATGCGACCGGTCAACTGACAGCGCCGGATTTTCCGTGATCCTCAAATTTCGGTTTCCGCGCGCTCAGCGGGGATGACGCCAGCGCCCTCGAGTAGCGCCTGACGCCTCGATTCACGCGCCTTCAACCTCTCCACTAATATCGCCGCGGTGGGTCGGGGGGATAAGGTTTTTGGGCCACTTGCCAGCGACCCAGTCGGAACCCTATATAAATCTCGGCGGCGAGGCTTCACTGTTACGCTCGCCGAATCCCTTGCTCTCGCCTGCCCCGCCCTTCTCGCCACCTCCAACGCTCCTACACTCCTCCCTTCTCCTTCCTCCCGAGGGCTCGCAGCCGCCGCCATGACCAAGGGCCAGACCAGCAAGATGGAGGCGAGGAAGAAGAAGGGGAAGACGGCGGCACCTGCTCAGCGGCGGCAGCGGCCGCTGCCGGCGGGATGGATCCAGGGCGACTTCCTCCCCTCCACGGTGACGGAGGGGGATCTACTGCAGCTGGTGGAGCACGGGATGATCGTGCACAAGTCCTGGAGGCTGCCGGTGGAGGACGAGGTCGAGCCAGCGCCTCGGGAGGGGGAGCGCGTCCTGCTGCTCAGCCACGTCCACCGAGGTTTTTCTTTGGCCCCGCATCCTTTCTTCAAGGGCATCATGAATCACTTCGGAGCCCAACTTCACCATTTTCCTCCGAATGCCATTGCCCATCTTTCTGCCTTCATAGTTTTATGTGAGTGTTTCATCGGCTGTCCTCCCCATTGGGGTTTGTTCAAACACATCTTCTCCGCCCGATCCCAAACCATCAAACGACTTAGCCAGTCGGATGATAAGACGCACCTCCTCCAGCTCTGCGGGGGTTTAGGATTCCAGAAGAAGAGTCGGAGTAGCTATCATGCTCTCCAGTAAATGAGTCGGTTAGGAACTGGCAGTCGACGTGGTTCTACTGCCAGGATATCGCCTGTCCGAATGCGTCGACTGGGCTGCCTCCTTTTAGTCTAGATCGGCCCGCCCCGCCTAAGCAGCTCGCGCTCTCGAAGGCGGAGAAGAACGACATCCAGCCCTTGGTTGAGGCACTCGTGGACGTCGTCAGGAGGGGGGTCACTGGTATAGACCTGCTGGAAGTCTTCCTTGGTCGGCAGATCCAGCCTCTGCAGGCTCGCGACCATGCCATGTGGCATTACACGGGGCCCGAAGACTCCACTCGGACCAACGTGGTGGGCGTGACTTAGGAGAGGGTGACCTCATGGGTGCTCCAAATCACGGGTCCCTGCGAGAACCCCAAAGGAGCTCGGCGAGTGAAGCCTTACAACGCGGATCATCCTCCACCGAATCAGGTGAGTGGCACTTGTCGAGTGCATTGAGCTGTCTTAACTCCTGTCGTTTGTCTATATCTCCGTGTGATTTCTAATGTTTCAGACTGAAATTTATGCAGGCGTGGACCAACTGGTTCTCCCCCGTCTCGAATGGGAATCCGGAGGAGGAAGAAGAGGAAGGCAGCCAGGAGGGCAGTGTGGAGAGCGCCGAGTACGTCTCCGACAACGGGGAATCGGAGGAGGAGAAAAGCGAGGAAGAGGAAGAAGACGAGGAGCAGGACTCGCCAGCTCCGCAACTGGAGCATCGGACCAAGCGCCGACACGAGTCCGCTGTCCCCTCAGCTCCTCCCGCGTCTTCGAGTGCTCCGCCTACTGCTCCAGTGGTCCCGAGTGTTCGAAGCGCTAAGAGGACCAGGGATGCCGCCGCTGAGCCCGCGGGCCAATCTTCTAAGGCGCCCAAGCCGAGTGGGCCTAAACCTCGGAAGGCTCTGCCGCGTATGAGGGTCGCTGTCCCCGTCACCTCCACGTAAGTGTACTCAGCCTTCAATTCTTTCTGATATCCGAGTGAACTTCTGTTTACTGGCCGAATGGGTCTTACTCGACAAGGTCGCTACTTCTGCCACCTCTCCGGCGCGTCAGGAAGACGACCCCATGGACACGGACAACGCCGTCTCGTCTCAGCCAGGTGCGTTGTAGGAACGTCGAGTGTTTTATACTATCGCGTCCCAGTCAGGTGCTTCTTTCTTTTTCTGAGACCTCGTGTCATTCGGCCTGTCAGGGGCGATCTGCCTGGATGAGGGCGACCAGGGGAGAGCCGACCCAGCTGTGGAGCCTGTTCTTGAGGTTGCTCCTCCCGCTGCCGCTCTCGCCGCCGACGTGCTGCCGACAGAGGCGCTGCCACCGACTGAACCAGTGCTGGTGGAGGAGGAGCCGACTGGGGCGGACCTTGGGATGCCTCAGGAACCTCCGACGATTCCAGGTTCGTCGAATGCTGAATTCAGCATCCAGCGTCTTCCGGAGGAGCAGGTGCGAGCGGCCAAGGGGGCTATGGTGCAGGCGGAACTGATGACTGGAGAAGCCAAGAGGGCCTATGACTCCATTGCGGCCTTGTACCAGCGGAGCTTGGAGCTGCGCGATGATATCCGAGTAAGTGGTCTAGTAAGTATTTACTTTTCCCCTGTAACCCACTGGGTGTTCTTGAATAGCAGCTGTTGTTTGCAATGGGTTCACTCCGAGTGAACCCAGTGGGTGTAGTCCCCGAGACTTCTGTCGAGTGCGTGCACCGACAGTTGTCTTTATACATTTTGCCTTGAGTTTGGTTGTGTCTGTAGATAGAATTACCGAGTGCGAGTAGTTGTTGCAGTCGGAGTGCACTTATGGTAAGAGTCCCCGAGAGTAAGTTGTACTCAAGTCGGGTAGTATTGGCCTCGGAGGCGTAGTTGATAACGTGCATCTCAATAGGGCAGGCCTGCTTGAGGTGCATGCCAGTGGGGTCACTCTTAGTGAACCCACTGGGTGTAGTCCCCGAGACCGTTGTCGACTGCTTGCGTCGGCAGGGGTCTGAAGAACTTAGACTGTTAACTGTTGAACTTTCTGATTGTCTCTTGTTTCTTGGTGGCAGAAAACTTGTGAAATGGGGACGGCCTATGAGGCTCTGAGAGCGGAGAGGAACCAGTTCGCTGGTGAACTTGATGCGGCTATGCTCGCAATGGCCGGCATGAAGGATGCTCTGGAGGGGCGAGAGAAGTCTTTGGAGGAGGCTCGCGAAGCTAACAAGGTGTTGACTGAGGAAGTGGAAAGAATGAGGAAACAGAGGACTGCTCTCACGAATCAGATGGCCGTCCTGAATAGACGATGCATAGTGCAGGAGAAGTATGTCAACGACTGGGCTGGGCAGATGATGTCTCGTCTGGCTGGTAAGTCTTATGTTTTGCCGAGTGCTTGTACTGTGTGCGTGACACTCGACGTTTATTGTATGCTTGTCCTTTTGTTGCAGATTTTTGCGTAGATGCTGAAGCTGAAGCAGCGGCTGTGGAGCGGTCCATTCAGGACAACGTGCCACTCGGTGAGGATGCCAATCGGGATCTGCTCCGGGCGCATATCCGCGTAGGCAAAGTGGGTCCTTTCATCGGTCGACTGAGAGAGGTCGTTGGCCGAATTGACAAGGAACTTTGGCCAGAAGACGAGTCGCGGCAGGAGATGGAGACCTTGATGGCGCGACTGGAGGAGATTCCGAGCCGAGTGCAATCGTGGAAGAAATCGGCAGCGCGTTGCGGTGCAGATGTTGCTCTGTCCTTGGTCCGAGTCCATTGCAAGGAGGTGCTTGAGGAAAAGCTGAAGACACTGAAGGTCGCCAACACGAAGAAGCTTCGATTCGAAGACTTCATGGAGACGTTCCTTGAGAGTGCTACCCGCATCACCGACGGAATCGACTTGGACACTTTCGTGGAGCCCTCCAGTCCTGGCGCCGGCCCAGTTGACGCGTAAGAAAACTTTATCCTCGGTATGCCGAGTGTTTATCTGTAAGGTACTTTGGCCACTTCTGTTGGCTGTCACACTTTTAAATCGGTGCGGGTAAGCTTGATCCACACCGAGTTAACTATCTTTTCGAGAATTTTCGAATCCGAATGAAAGCGTTTACTCTTGTGTTTGAATGTTGTTTCGAGTGCGACGTTTAGTGCATACTCGGAGAAGATTAGTACTTAGGTGATTCTGAATCACAGCTAAGTCCCCGAGTGCGACGTTAGTGCACACTCGGAGGAAGTTATTACTTAGGCGATTTGGGATCGCAGCTAAGTCTCCAAGTGCGACGTTTAGAGCACACTCGGAGGAGATTAGTACTTAGGTGATTCTAAATCACAACTAAGTCCCCGAGTGCGACGTTAGTGCACACTCGGAGGAAGTTATTACTTAGGCGATTTGGGATCGCAGCTAAGTCCCCGAGTGCGACGTTTAGAGCACACTCGGAGGAAGTTAGAACTTAGGCGATTCAGGGTCGCAACTAAGTCTCCGAGTGCGACGTTTAGAGCACACTCGGAGGAAGTTAGAACTTAGGCGATTCAGGATCGCAGCTAAGTCCCCGAGTGCGACGTTTAGTGCACACTCGGAGGAAGTTATTACTTAGGCGATTTGGGATCGCAGCTAAGTCCCCGAGTGCGACGTTTAGAGCACACTCGGAGGAAGTTAGAACTTAGGCGATTCAGGGTCGCAGCTAAGTCTCCGAGTGCGCAGTTTAGTGGACACTCGGAGGAAGTCAGTACTTAGGTGATTCTTGATCACAGCTAACTCCCCGAGTGCGACGTGTAGTGCACACTCAGAGGAAGTTATTACTTAGGCGATTAAGGATCGCAGCTAAGTCCCCGAGTGCTACGTTTAGTGCACACTCGGAGGAAGTTATTACTTAGGTGATTCTTGATCACACCTAAGTCCCCGAGTGCGACGTTTAGTGTACACTCAGAGGAAGTTAGTACTTAGGCGATTCAGGATCGCAGCCAAGTCCCCGAGTGCGACGTTTAGTGCACACTCGGAGGAAGTTAGTACTTAGGCGATCCAGGATCGCAGCTAAGTCCCCGAGTGCGACGTTTAGTGCACACTCGGAGGAAGTTAGTACTTAGGCGATTCAGGATCGCAGCTAAGTCTCCGAGTGCGACGTTTAGTGCACACTCGGAGGAAGGTAGTACTTAGGCGATTCAGGATCGCAGCTAAGTCCCCGAGTGCGACGTTTAGTGCACACTCGGAGGAAGGTAGTACTTAGGCGATTCAGGATCGCAGCTAAGTCTCCGAGTGCGACGTTTAGCGCACACTCGGAGGAAGTTAGAACTTAGGCGATTCAGGATCGCAACTAAGTTTTTTTGTGTGTGTGTGTGACCGGAGTCTGCGATCGTGGAAAAACTCTGAATCTGCAAAAAAAATTTGAATCTGCTGTATATTATTTCATCAATACTTGTTCGTTACACTGCTTCAGTCGACGATCACGTATAGAAACGCTTGAGGAGGTCTCCGTTCCATGCACGCGGCTCGTCTGTCTCCCTCTGAATGTTGTAGAGTCTGTATGCTCCGTTGTTCAGCACCTTGGAGATGATGAAAGGCCCTTCCCAGGCCGGAGCCAACTTGTGGGGTCTTTGCTGATCCACTCGGAGCACTAAGTCGCCTGCTTGGAATGTGCGACTCCTGACGTGACGCGCATGAAAGCGTCGCAGATCTTGCTGGTAAATTGTTGAGCGAGTTAGTGCCATCTCGCTTTCCTCCTCTAGAAGATCTACTCCATCTTGCCTTGCTTGTTCTGCTTCAGCTTCGGAGAAGAGTTCGACTCGTGGGGCATTATGAAGCAGGTCACTCGGAAGGACCGCTTCTGCTCCATAAACGAGGAAGAACGGTGATCGCTCCGTTGATCTGTTCGGAGTGGTGCGGAGGCCCCAAAGTACTGAGGGTAACTCGGTGACCCATGCGCCAGCAGCGTGTCCCACCTCTCGCAGGAGTCGAGGCTTCAAACCTTGAAGAATAAGCCCATTCGCCCGCTCAGCTTGTCCGTTGGATTGAGGATGTGCTACGGAAGCAAAATCCACTCGGATACCCTAACTCGCACAGAAACCTTTGAATCTGTCCGAGTCGAAGTTTGTCCCGTTGTCCGTGATTATGCTGTGAGGAACCCCGAATCTTGAAATGATGTCCCTGACAAACTTGACAGCTGTTGAGGCGTCGAGTTTCTTGATGGGCTTGGCTTCTATCCATTTTGTGAACTTGTCGACTGCCACCAACAGATGTGTGTAGCCTCCTTGGCCTGTCATGAATGGTCCGACTGTATCTAAACCCCAAACTGCAAACGGCCACACAAGAGGGATTGTCTTCAATGCAGATGTTGGCTTGTGGGACTTGTTGGAGTAGAACTGACAGCCTTCACATCGGTCGACCATATCTTTAGCCATCTCATTTGCCTGCAGCCAAAAGAAACCGGCTCTGAACGCCTTGGCGACGATTGCTCTCGAAGAAGCGTGATGACCGTAGGTTCCCGAGTGAATATCCTCTAGGATCAACTGTCCTTCCTCTGGGGAAATGCAACGTTGAAGAACGCCTGAAACACTCTCCTTGTACAATTGGCCATCAATGACAGTGAATGCCTTCGACTTGCGGACTATTTGCCGGGCTTGGACTTCGTCTTCTGGAAGTTCTTGCCTGAGGATATATGCAATGATCGACACAGTCCAATCGGGAATGACAGCCAGAATATCCATGACCAAATCAACCACATCAGGTACATCGACTTCAGTCGGATCTGTTGTGCTCTTGGGCTGTACGGATTCCTCAATGAAGGGATCTTCTTTGACTGAGGGAAGGTGGAGGTGCTCGAGGCAGACATCACTCGGGACTGGTCTCCGAGTGGATCCGAGTTTTGCCAACTCATCAGCCGCTTGGTTCTTCAGTCTCGGAACATGGTGGAGCTCTAGACCTTCAAACTTCTTCTCCAGCTTCCTCACTGCATTGCAGTATGTGGTCATGGTGGGGTTCCTGACGTCCCACTCTTTCATCACTTGATTGACCACCAAATCCGAATCGCCGTAGACCATCAAGCGACGGACGCCGAGTGAGATGGCCATGCGCAATCCGTAGAGGAGAGCTTCATACTCTGCCTCGTTGTTGGAGGAATCAAAGTGTATCTGCAGCAGGTACTTGAGCTTGTCGCCCTTTGGTGATATGATCACAACGCCAGCGCCGGAGTCATTCAACATCTTAGACCCATCGAAGAACATTGTCCAATGAGCCGAATAGATGTGGGTCGGTTGCTGTTGTTCTACCCATTCTGCTATAAAGTCAGCCAGGGCTTGAGACTTAATAGCTTTCTTGGCCTCGAACTTGATGTCACAGTACAACATCTCCATTGCCCACTTCGCCACTCGGCCTGATGCGTCACGATTGTGGAGAATTTCCGACAACGGAGCATCAGAAACCACAGATACCGAGTGGTCTTGGAAATAATGAGCCACCTTCTTCGCAGTCATATAGATCCCATAGATAAGTTTTTGATAATGGGGATACCTCTGCTTGGAAGGAGTCAGGACTTCGGAGACGTAGTACACTGGCCGCTGAACTTTATATGCTTTGCCTTCTTCCTCTCGTTCGACTGTAAGAACAGTACTGACGACTTGATTTGTAGCCGCGATATATAGAAGAAGGGGCTCTTTACTGAGCGGAGCAGTAAGAACCGGCTGGGTAGAAAGTAGGACTTTGAGGTCGTCGAATGCGACTTGAGCTTCGTCTGTCCACTCGAAGGTATCTGATTTCTTCATGAGTCGGTACAGAGGAAGTGCTTTTTCGCCGAGTCGACTGATGAACCTGCTCAAAGCCGCTAGGCAACCTGTGAGTCATTGAACATCGTGTATTCTGACTGGCCTCTCCATTCGGACGATGGTCCCGATCTTTTCGGGGTTGACATCGATCCCCCGTTCGGAAACGAAGAAACCGAGTAACTTTCCGCTGGGAACACCGAATGAACATTTGGCTGGGTTGAGCTTGATATCGTACCTACGAAGGTTGGAGAATGTTTCTGCCAAGTCAGTCAGCAGGTCGGAACCTTTGCGTGACTTGACTACGATATCATCCATATATGCTTCCACATTGCGACCGATCTGGTCGAGGAGACAATTTTGGATCATGCGCATAAAGGTAGCTCCTGCATTCTTCAGACCGAAAGGCATAGTGATATAGCAGAAGCACCCGAATGGGGTGATGAAGGCTGTTTTTAACTCATCGGGACCATACAGACGGATCTGATGATAGCCCGAGTAGGCATCAAGAAATGATAAACGCTCGCATCCCGCTGTCGAATTGACAATTTCATCTATGCGGGGGAGCGGAAAATGGTCTTTCGGGCAGACCTTATTGAGATGCTTGAAGTCGATGCACATTCGGAGAGACTTGTCCTTCTTGGGTACCATGACAACATTGGCGAGCCACTCGGAGTGGTGAACCTCGCAAATGAAGTTGGCGGTCAGCAGCTTGGCCCCTCTTCCCCGATTGCTTTCCTCTTGTGCGCGGCAGATCGGCGCAGGCGCTCTCGGACGGGCCGATCGGTGGGATCCACGTGCAGTCGGTGCTCAGCCAACTCCCTGGGTACACCTGGCATGTCAGAGGGTTTCCATGCGAAGATGTCCCAGTTCTCACGGAGGAATTGGGTGAGCTCGGATTCCTATTTAGGATCGAGGGTGGTGGAGATGTTCGTCGGGGCAGCAAAGTCGTCCGTCGGGTGGATGCTGACCTTCTTCGTCTCTCCCGCCGACTGGAATGCGGGCTCAGAAGCTGGTTTCTTTGAGCGCATCAGGTCGGCGGGGTCGACTGTCTTCTTATACTCATCGAGCTCGAGAACAGCCATCTGCTGGTCGGCGATTCTTGATCCCTGCTGCAGACACTCTTCGGCTCGCTGACGATTGCCCGTGATGGTGATCACGCCTTTCGGGCCTGGCATCTTCAGCTTCAAGTAGACGTAACACGGACGGGCCATGAAATGAGCATATGCCGGGCGGCCCAGGATTGCGTGGTAAGCACTCTGGAAGTCTACCACTTCGAATGTCAGCTTCTCCTTGCGGAAGTTCTTGTCGGAGCCGAAAACGACGTCCAACGCGATCTGGCCGAGTGACTTTGCCTTCCGTCCAGGGACGACTCCGTGAAACTGCATGCTGCTCTCACTGAGTTTGGACATCGGAATGCCCATCCCCTTGAGTGTGTCAGCATACATGATGTTCAAGCCGCTGCCGCCATCCATGAGGACTTTGCGCAGTCGGACTCCTTCCACCACCGGGTCGACGACCAGAGCCTGTCTCCCCGGAGTGGGTACATGTGCGGGATGATCCGACTGGTCGAAAGTGATCGTGGTCTGAGACCATTTCAGGAACTTGGGACTGGTTGGATTGGCCATGTTAACCTCTATGTTCACCAGTTTCAGTCGACTCTTGCTTTCGATGTCAGCAAAAATCATGAGGGTTGCATGGACTTGGGGGAACGGATCCTCCTTATCCTCCTCATCTTGTTCAGGATCCTTCTCACTCGGTTGTCCCTTGCTGAACCCCTGGATCAGGAGACGACACTGTCGAGTGGTATGCTTCGCGTATATGGGGTTGCCTTCCTCGTCCATCTTCGTGTGAACCGGACAAGGCTGGTCCAGGATGGGATTGTTGAACGGCTTCTTCTTGGGGGTAAACTGCGCCTTCCCTTTGCCCTTGAACTTGGCATTGGTCATGGCTGCAGCTTCTGCTTGCGGTGTGGGCGGAGCTTTCTGTTTCTGCTTCCGAGTGTTACCTCCGTCAACATCGCCGACTGTCTTGTGCTTGCCGCTCCGGATGCGGTCCTCTTCTTCGCCATTTGCATAGCGAGCCGCTATCTCCATCATCTTGCTCATGGAGATGTCGCCTGTTCGATCGAACTTTAGGTACAACTCTCTGTACCGCACGCCTGCCTTGAAGGCGCAGACTGCTTGATGCTCGGTGACGTTCTCCACAGTGTGGTAGAGAGTTGTCCATCGCTGGATGAAGTCGCGCAAGGACTAATTCGGCTTCTGGACACAGTGCTGGAGCTCCACAAGGCCTGCAGGGCGTTTGCACGTCCCTTCGAAGGTCCTGATGAACACTCGGGCCAGATCCGCCCAACTGTAAATGCTCGAGGGGGCCAAGTGGTTCAGCCACGCTCGCGCCAAGCCGTCGAGCATCAGAGGGAGGTGCTTCATAGCGACATGGTCGTCTCCTCCTCCGATCTGGACTGCCACTCGGTAGTCATCAAGCCATGTTTCCGGCTTGGACTCTCATGTAAACTTACTGATTCCCGCTGCCAACCGGAAGTTGGGTGGGATGTCAGCCGAGCGGATGACTCGACTAAAACACTCGGGACCGGACACGATGGCTCTGCTTCCACTCGGACGGTCCATATCGTGACCATCACGGTGGGCTCGACCCCTGCCGACTCTTTGTTGGGCGATACGTCCTCTTGCGTCGGGTCTTGGGTCGTAAGTGTCGCCGACTGAACGCCGATCATCATGATGTCGGGACCCATAGGGCCCACCCCGCGGAGGGGTGCGTGAGCGGCGGCGACCTTCATGAATCATGGAACGGCTGCCTCCCCTGTGGTGTTGATGGGATCCAGGGCTGTGAACCGACCGATGCGTGATTGCATGGACGGAACTATTGTAGATCCGGTTGTGCGACTGGGAGACTGCCGAATTCTGCTGCTGCGCCGTGTGCAATAGGGCTCGGATCTGCTCAATCCCCCTCCCTGCCTCCGAATCAGTCGGCTGGAGGGAATCGGCTATCTTGGCAGCCGCAGCCAAGTTGAGGAGGGGCGTGCGGAACAATTCCACGTTGCTCCGCCGAGTGTGTCGACTGGCAGAACGGCGAGGTGGACGGTGCGCACCGGATGCTTCACCGACCTCGCGCTCGCTTCGACCAGCTTGACGGGGATCTTCATGTGAGTTGGCCATGTGTACTTCTGCTGCAGGCCCGCGACCCGCGTACTCGGAAGGAAACTCAATCGAAACTGAGCCCGAGCGCTGGGAACGCGGGGCAACCACAACAGACTCCATAACTGCCACTTGAGAAGACGCGATCTGACGCGCTCGGGCATGCTGCACCCAACGTTGGAGGCGCGGACGGTGAGACCGCTTGTTGCGGCGCATGACGGAGGTGCAGGTCGACAACGGAGCCGATTGTTGGAGAAGAAGAACGCCGCGGGCGCCGGCACGGAAGTGCGTGGCCCCACGACGGGGAAGCGCCT
Organism: Hordeum vulgare subsp. vulgare; assembly: GCF_904849725.1. Taxonomy (NCBI): domain Eukaryota; kingdom Viridiplantae; phylum Streptophyta; class Magnoliopsida; order Poales; family Poaceae; genus Hordeum; species Hordeum vulgare. The sequence continues at coordinate 458,217,273 of NC_058522.1, forward strand.
CGACGTCGAGAGGTGCCTCCCGAAGCCACGCCGAATCGTCGACGGTGAAGCATAGAGCGCCGAAGAAGATCCGGTGACCCATGCTCGAATCTCCACCGGCCGACATGACGAAAGGAAGTAGTCGCAAACTCGCCGGAAGTCGCTTAGACGCCTGCCCCACGGTGGGCGCCAACTATCGTGGGTATAAGCCTGACAGTAGAAGTGTAGGGTACGAATGAGATGGGCAGAGTCCTAGCTACGGCGAGGTTGTATGAGTTCAGGCCCCTCTGCGGTGGAGGTAACAGCCCTACGTCTCAGTGCTCTCGGAGCTTGTTGTCGAGTGTGATATGGAATACAATGATTTGCTAACCCCTTTACCAGTGGAGGAGGGTGGCTTATATAGAGTGCGCTGCCCTCCACAATGGTTCTGATTCAGGGGCGGAGTAGTGGCGATTGAATGCGTACGTTACAGGTAACGGACGACCTAAATGCTATTAAATACACCTGGAAACGTACGACCGTTTTCCCCCAAAGGGGTCACGGTGTACCGAGTGGTATCCAGTCGGTCAGCTAGATACGCTCCGAATGTTACTCTCCGACTGGACGTCATCGAGGATCTGCTACCGACTGGATGATGGGGATTCCTTAATTCAGTCGGAACTGACTAAGGCCCTTGTCCTTTGGGAGGGGTAGTCCTTGGGTAGGACCTATAGGGCAGGCCTATGACCCTATCCTAGGACTATAACCCCATCAATTCTAATAGGAGAGTTGATTTCCACCATGATCTTTTCCCTATTTAACAAGAGGCCGCATCGCTTTACTAATTAATACTTCTTTGATTTTTAAATATAAGTTTTTTAAAAGATTTTATTATATACTAACATAGGGCACCGCTAGGCATCAGACTACTGATGCTTTACATCCATGAGACTTGTCGTTGGCCATCGGATGAAAAGCAGGAGGTACGTCCGATCTACTAACTTAGGCTCACAAAAGATTAGTTGTAGTTGCTAATTGAGTGCTTTCCTAACTGCTCCCGTAATCCACGCGCCTGCATGATTGGCTCCATCCGTTCCTTTTCTTTCTTCCTTCCTTCCTAGAACGTTGTTTTTTTGCTGGATGCTTCCATAAATCACCCTAGCTTACCAAGTTTCTACACCTGTGTGATGGAAGCATGAAAATAAGTTTGTTCTTTTAGGAAACATGTCCCTAAATTCTAGGTTATAAACCCTGTGAATGATGCTTCGATTCTAGGTGATAAATCTCCAAAGTACTACATGGTTGTTTCTCTTCCATAACACATATGGAAACGGAAGCATGGGAAGATTCCTATCAGAATCAGACTACTGATTAGATGTGTTTCACATCAAAGTTAGATTCAATTACCAGTTCAGATTTTTTTAATTTCAATTCAAGCTGAAGCAAATTTGATTCTAATTCATGTAAAAAAAAGTTTGCTTCCAATTTAGTGCTTCCATCTATGGGACCTTCCAGGATTGATACTTTGTTTTCTTCACCCGATTTATTTTTAGATATATTCTTCCATAAACTCAATATTTTTCTTCAACAATAGCCAAAGTAGTTTCGATCTAACAGGAAATATGTATCCATTATAAATGTTTACTTTGTATCCCAATGAAGCAAGAATTTGTTTTTGGCTACCAGAAAATTTGCTTCCACTCAAATTTAAATTTGCATCAACGGCAACAATTAAATTTGCTTCCAATTAAACATAAAATGGTTTCCACGGTAGCAACTGGTTGTTTCCAAGCGAACAAAAGTTTGCTTCTAAAGAAAAAGGAATCTGCTCCCATCCACATAAAAATCTAATACAATTAGAACATAACAAATTAATCTCATGCGAGGTACATGTCTAAGATACTAAGATGGCTAGGAAGCAAGGGTATTGTCTTGGCCTGCGGCTGCATGATAGGCAATGTGTAGGGGAGGGATCGCCTAATGAGTAGTTAGGAGAGCAACATCCTCAAGGGCAGCCTTAATCGCAGTCTCCACCCATGTCTGCACCACCTCATTCACCGCCTTCAGATCGACACCATCAACATCATGATGAGAGGTTAATACGGCATTTTTGGGAAACTAGTGATACACGGTTGGCATTGTTCGGTGCAAAGCATCTGCACAACATGAAGCTACAATTTGATATATCATGACATACATGATAGGTACTGGAAGCATTACAAAATTGAGATGAAGAAAAAATTATATGTTGTAGGGAACATATTCATAACATGAAAGTAGGAAGCATGGCTTACACAAAACAGTCGATCTTTCACACCATACATGGGGCTTTCGTTAAATTTGAAGGGTGCCAAAAAACACAAAAAGGTAGAAGCATGAACTATAGAAGCAAACTACCTAAACCAAAGAAATATGTGTATCATAATATGGATGCGTGGAATATTACAATGGTGATAAAATGACAACAACACTTAAAACGAACATCATGAAGCATGGAAGCATTCTTACTAGACAGAAGAAGCATATGAAGTATAGTTTGGATGCCCCATAAGTAGTAAAGATCTAAGACAACATCTTTCAATCTGCATGCCACATAACGCTTCAGCATACACTATGGTATGGAATTCTTCATGATTCCGGGTCAGCTGAAAACATAAGTGAAAGCATGTTACAACAACAATTTAAAAATATTGAACTGGAAGAAATATATATAGGGCCCAGAAGCATCTATGTATAGCAATTTAGATGCTACAGAACTAAGAAGCACAAAAATAGTAGTTGGGAACATATCTAAACTTGGATGGAACCAATTGCTACACATTCAGATTTTAATTGTCAGAACTGCAGAAGAATCTAATTCTAGCACAATATTTTGTATCACAAAATTACACTACAGTAAACTAAGAGCAACTAGGGGCGGAATATTAAGGGACCAGAGATGTGGATACCTAGAGGAGAAGGTATGTTGTTGAGTGGGTGAAGGACACAACTTGGTAACTTTGTATGCATCACAAATTGTGAGATGACTTTCTGTAGGTGACTTGGGATGGGAACGCCAAGCATGGAGTTGGCGCCACTACGTGTGGTGATGGAAGTTTTCCGTGTTGTGTATTTCCATGGGAGCCACTGCCATGACCGCTTGGTGGAGAGTCGAGACGATGGAGGTGCACTACTGCCGCCGTCGAGTGGAACAGGGAGTTGTCGCCGCTGCTAGGGTAAAACATGGGGACCAACTCTTGCTTGTGATGGGATCTGGTTTTCGAGAAAGGCACGTTAATTGGCATTTATGAGGTTGATTTAGCTTAATTTTAGGGGAGTTAAAAAGGAGAGACGTGAAAACGCAGGCTGCCCTAGGATGGTTTTGTCAATCAATGACGATGGAGGAGCCTGAGCGGAGGATTCTATCAGACTATTGATGGAAAGAGTTTCCCACTAACATATAAGGAGTAAAAATAATTAATCTACACTCTAAAATATATCTATATACATTCATACGAAGTCCGTAGTAAAATTTCTTACAAAATTTATATTTAAAAATGAAGGGAGTAGTAGTTGACTCGATTGATTCTACCAGGAGAGTACATTATACTGTAGGCCCTCGTCTCGCCGAAGAAAGTCATAGTCGGGTTCGTCCGTCGTCACAACCTTCTTCAACGGCTCCGCTTCTCGCCACCCGCACCATCGCCCAGACCGTGCCAACATACTCCGTCAGTCACCATCTCCCCACTGCCCAAGTCAAAACCAGAACCCATCTTGATGCTGTCCGACAGCACGATGAAACACTCATCGACCCAACTGTTTGCCCTCCTTAGGGCCATTTTTTCATCGGTGAGAGGTGAGCCACCGAAAGTTTTGGGCTGGGGGCTTGTTTATTCCCAGCCGGTCCCCCATAGCATGTCTTTTCCTTGCTTTTGATTGATACACGCCGCATGCTGGTCTTGCTCCATCCATGGTCCCGTCACATGCACATGAGCAAAAAAGAGAAGAGAGAGGAGAGAGGAGAGATAGAGTTTCAATAGCCCCATAGTCAGCCATGTAAAAAAAGTACCGTCGGCTTCTCCAGCCCCCCCCCCCCGCCCCCCCCGACACGCTGGGTTTGGTCTGGGTCCGCCAATACCAATTTTAACCCAAACCTACGAAGAGGCGTGACTAGACGATTTTTTTGGCACCGACGATAAAAAATGGCATGAAGGCGTATTGAAGACACGGATGGAGATGCTCTCCATCGTGATATTCACCTCCTATACATTCTATACACATCCAACACCTCATGATGCCTTCACCGGCCAACTTGCCGGACGTTTCAACAACTGAGAAAGTGAGAAGTCAGCATGGAACTAGACACGCCTCCTCCTCCAGCTTCATCTGCCGATGGCCTTCGACGCGCTCTGCCCGCAGGTGCTACGACTCCCAATGCAGGAGGTAGGCTTCCTCCTGCTCCGATGTTGCGCCTAACCAGATGGGCAGCGCGCTGACCCACTCGCAGAGGCAGCCGTTCCACTGGTACACCTTCCGCTGCAGCTCCATCGACTCGGTCTGCGACGGAGGTGGCACGACGCAGTCGCTGGCGGCGAACAACGCGATGGCCTCCGTGAGCCGCTCCTGGTACGCCGCCTCCTCCTCGTCAGCCTCACGCTGCTCTTCCTCCTCGCACTCGCGGAGAACAGCTGCCAGCGCCGCCTGGTAGGCGGCCTCAGCCTCCTGGTCCTCCTCGCTAAGGACGGGCGGGGGCGGCGGAGGGCCTCCTGCCTTCACGTCGCGCACGCCATGCCAGCGCTGCTCCTCTTGCTCGACCACGAACCAGAGCTCCTAGTGGGGAAAGTCGGCCACGTGGGCAGGATTGAGCCGTTGCTCCGGCGTCAGCAAACACCGACAGCGACTCACCTCCTCTGCGTGCAACCGCGCCGACCGTGGCACGGCCGACACCGGGATCCTCTCCAGATCCAGATGCCAGTGGTGCGGGAGGGTGACATCGGGGTACGACAGCGGGACGCAGTGCTCCCAGTGCCACCGTGCTTGGTGCATCGGGACGCTGACACGCTGGCGAGTCCGGCGGGGAGATCGCGCGGGGGTAGACGGGGGCCTTGCCCTTGTTTTGGAAGGAGCCGGCCATGGCACGCGATCCTAGGGTTTGGTCGCCGACGAGGTGGCGAGATGGGGATGGGTGGGTTCTGGAAGCAGATGAGGTCGAACCCACCGTACGCTCGGATTAAAAAAGGTCGACTGCGGCCGTTGACGCATGGGCCCGTGAAGGGCGGGTGTCATAAATTACGTTACCGCGTGTGGTTGGGGCGGACACCGAGAGGACGCGCGCGTCCGTTTCGCGTCCGTGCCGACGCATTTCAATCTCAAATTTAGTACGGAAATGAATCATCGTGGACGCGAAGGGATGCGTTTTGACAATGGATCGGCGCGTTGGGCCATCAGTTTTGTCCACGCGGCCGCATACAAACGGTGGCGAATGAAATGGGTCACACCGTTGGAGCTGCTCTTAGCATCTACCACTCGGTGAACCAAACACCACATATTTCTTCTGGTACAATTACATGTAAACATACGTGCACAACCAACACATGCGCAATCAAACATCACAAAAAAAAATCTCACTTCATAATTTCATATATTTTATTATTAAAATAAATGTCTCAACTTCATATTAATTTTAGTATAAAGTTGTACTAATCTTAAGACGTTTATAGGATGAAGGGAGTATAACTTTGGGAAGAATACAAAATTCAAGTTCTTAGCAACCTTCCAGCTAGTAGAGTTTGATGCGCCGTTATGCAATGTAAACGTGCCCTTCTATCTTACATCTACGTGCATCAAGCGAACCTGCAGAACTTGCACATGCACGCGATTGGATAGCATTTGGCCACCTGGGAGCACCTCCCCTGACAAAGAGGTTCGTCCTTGTTCTCAATGCGGCATGAATCGTCACAGTTGGTGGAATTGCATGGATCATGTGTCCCAACATATCTTCCAAAACAAGATTCTCCGGGTCTAGCATCTGCAAAAATATCATTTTGCGAATACGAGTATTAATAGAGAATCACACGTCGGATCAGTTGGCGAAGCATGTGGTACTATAGGAACAAACGAGTACCTGATGATGATGATATCATGAGCAAGATTAGAGTCATGCACATCAGGGCGGTCCTCATCTTGGCTAACGGCGGCGTTGATGATGGGAATTGAGGATGTTTTGTTTGACTTGTAGCAGAAAGAATAATATGGCTACCGTTTTATATAGAGGAAGGGATTTCAATGATAATTTACATATTCTCTATTAATTGCTGGAAACGCTATCGCTTTAATAATTAGTAGTATTTGATTTGATATGATTCTAATATAGGAGAGTTGATTTCCAGCATGATCTTTTCCCTATTTAACAAGAGACCGCATCGCTTTACTAATTAATACTTCTTCGATTTTTAAATATATGTTTTTCAAAAGATTTCATTACATACTAACATATAAGGAGTAAAATGAGTTAATCTACACTCGAAAATATGTCTGTATACATCCATATGAAGTTCGTAGTAAATATTTTTACAAAATTTATATTTAAAAATAAAGGGAGTTGTAGTTGACTCGATTGATTCTACTAGTGGAGTACATTATACTGTAGGCGCTCGTCTCGCCGAAGAAAGTCATAGTCGGGTTCGTCCGTCGTCACGACCTTCTTCGACGGCTCCGCTTCTCGCCACCCTCACCATCGCCCAGACCGCGCCAACATACTCCGTCAGTCACCATTTCCCCACTGCCCAAGTCAAAACCAGAACCCATCTTGATGCTGTCCAACAGCACGATGAAACACTCATCGACCCGGCCGTTTGCCCTCCTCAGGGCCATTTTTTTCATCGGTGAGAGGTGAGCGAGCGGAAGTTTTGGGCTGGGGGCTTGTTTATTCCCAGCCGGTCCCCCATGGCATGTCTTTTCCTTGCTTCTGATTGATACACATCGCATGCTGGTCTTGCTCCATCCGTGGTCCCGCCACATGCACATGAGAAAAAAAAGAAGAGGGAGGAGAGAGGAGAGAGGAGAGAGAGAGGTTCAATAGCCCCATAGTCAGCCATGCAAAAAAAAAAGTACTGTCGGCTTCACCAGCCCCCCCTCCCCCGACATGCTGGGTTCGGTCTGGGTCCGCCAATGCAATTTTAACCCAAACCTATGAAAAGGCATGACTGAACGTTTTTTTTAGCACCGACGATAAAAAATGGCGTGAAGGCGTGTTGAAGACACGGGTGGAGATACTCTCCATCGTGATATTCACCCTCCTATACATTCTACACACATCGAACACCTCGTGATGCCTTCACCGGCCAACTTAAAGGACGTTTCAAGAACTGAGAAAGTGAGAAGTCAGCGTGGAATTGGACACGGAGGAGGAGGAGGATGGTAGAGAAGGCATGCCGAACCGAGATGGCTATACTTATCATTTCATGTATTGCCTCGTTGTCACGTCTGTTAGAACTAAGTATGCATATACAACGCACGTTTTCATCCATGCACGTCCGATTGTAAATAGAATATTAAAGAGCAACTCCAACGTGGATATCCATGTCTGTTTTTGTAATTGGATCGACACTTGCGTCCAATAAGGCCATGATCCATTTTTAAACGACGGAAAAAAACATAATAAATATTTTGAAAATATAAAAACGTTATTAAAAATTAATGCCGACTTTAAAGTCCGGTTATAGTCCCACAAGTCCACATTGCAAAAATAGAAAATTTAATTAAGCTAAAAACAAGGAGGCGCGTTGCCCTAGGCGTCCTTGTTGTCATCGTCGTTGGGGCCGGTGAGGTCGACGAGCGTCGGTGTCGGACCATCCCAAGGGAAGGCCGTCTCCCAGGCGGTGGCGATGCCGTTGGCTGGTGGCTGCATTGGCGCTGGCTTGGCCCTCATCCTCAGCTTCGGCCTCGTGCTCTAGCTCATCGAGCTGCCGGGCCTCTGCGTGCTCCTCCGCGAGCCGCCGCTGCCGCCAGTGCTCTAGGTAGGCTGCCTCCTGCTTCGGGGTCGCACCCAACCAGGCGGGTGGTGCGCTGACCCACTCGTGCACCACCTCGTCCCAGACATACTGCTCGGGCTCCACGCCGGCGCTGCTCCTCGTGCTCCCACGCAAATCAGGCCTCCCATTCGGGAGAGTCTGCAGCGTACATGGGGTTACACCGTTGCTCTTGTGTCAGCTGTTGCCGTTGGCGCCTCACCTCCTCCGCATGCGCTCGCGCCGACCACGGCACCGCTGGCACTCGGATCCTCTCCGGACCCAAATGCCACTTGCGCGGCAACGTGATGTCGGGATAGGGGAAGGGGATGCGGTGCTCCCGGTGCCACCTCACCTGGTGCAGTAGTACGTTGATCCGCTACTGAGGCGGACAGGAAAACGTCTACAAGGGGAGTGAACGGACAAGGACGGCGAGGGACTTGTCCTTGTCTTTGCCAGAGCTCGAGCCGGAGAAGAAACCCATGGTGGTGGCTAGGTTTTGTCACCGGGGAAGCAGCGGGTGGCTAGATGGAGACGACTTGTGAAAGAGGATGAGCCCCCCTCTGACAGCTCGGATTAAAATAGGACGCCCGGGGTCATTGGCGCGTGGACCCGCGGTGGGCAGTCGTCGTTAATAAAGACGCCGCTGGTTATTGACCGGGTGCCACGTGTAGACGGGCGCGGACATGAGAGGGCACGCGTCGCCTCCGCTTCGCGTCTATGCTGACGCATTTCAACCCTAAATTTGGGTCTGAAATGGGTCCGCGCGGACGGGGAACGGACACGTTTTGAAAATGAATCGGCGCGTTGGGTCTCCATTTTTATCGGCGGCGACCCAAACGAACTGTGGCGAACGAAATGGGTCGTCCGATTGGAGTTTCTCTAATAACACCAAATATGTATTTTCTGCCCCAAACAATGGTTTTTAATTTATTCACCATCAAATTTAATTATATAACCATAAATATGGATGCAATAAAAATAATTACATAACCAATGTGTTTTGATTCGTTAATATAGTAAGGCTATGTACAACGTAAGATGCTTAGAGAGGTGCTTATGAAAATGAAACACGTTTTTAAACAACGATGCTTACTTGTATAACACATATGGTTATGCACGTTTACTTTGTTTTTCTTCTTTTTCCTTTCTTTTCGTGTAATATACTATAACATTAATCTTTCTAAAATTGAAGAACCCACATTTAATTGATGTCTCCAATTGACATTGTGACACCGATTTTGATTCAGTCAACAATTTAACAAAACTCTTCTATTTAATTATTTTATTTATACCTCTATAACACTATACTTCTTATTTTCAAAGAGTCACATTCAACTGTGGTCTTCAAGATTCCAAATTAAATTGGGTCATCCGATTTTGACCACCTCAATAATTTCTTAAAACTCTATCTGTCAGTTCTTTAGACAAATACATTATGCTTTTTAATGGATTTGATTTACGATTTTGATTGAACTAACAGTTTTTCAAATCAATCAACATGAACGGTCTATAAAAACATATACGTAGAAATTTTCCCACATATATAAGGTTGGTTAGCATATACTATAAATCACACCACGAAATGCCCATCAAATTATCAAATTGTAAATAAAAATAAAACACACCATGTCATCTCTCCCACACATCAAACGAAATATTCTATTGGTGTTAAAATATAAGGGGTATTAGTTATTTGAAAAGTCAAATTCTTCATCTTTAACCAAGTTAAGAGCAAATATATCGACATTCACAATATTAAATAAAAAAATATGATAATTCATTTAGCAATGAATTTAATCACAACAATTTAGTATTATGGATTTTGATATGTTTATCTATAAGTTTAATCAAATTTAAAAGGTTTCACCATTTAAAAAAATAATACACATTATATTTTAAAATAAAATGGTTAGGTTTTATAATCTAACGGTGAAACAAAGCACTCCCGGTCCTTCTAGTCATTTGTAATCCTGACACAATAAAAATTATAGCGGGGCCATGCCTTGCTGTTAAGGGTAAAAAATACACAATGTCAATCGATTGATTGGTGTAATCAGTCAAGTTTGAAACTAATGGTACATAGGATCTTGGTCGTTGGTTCTTTTGGATGAACTAGTATCTGTAGTGGCGTATCTGTTTTGGCCTGCTAGTGGTGCACCTGTTTTGGCTACTAATGACGCACTACAGGTGCGCCACTAGCATCATGTCATTAGAATTTTTTACTAATGACGCATCAGGCAGTGCGCCATTAGTATCTGATATACTAATGACGCACCAGGCAGTGCGCCATTAGTATAGCCCATGGTGCTCCATTAGTATGCCTCCAAGGGGGGCATATTTACCCATGTGCTCTGGCTTACTAATGACGCACTAGTTGACGATGCGCCACTAGTGTGGTTTTTGCAGTGCGCCACTAAAGTGCTGAGTGATGCACCACTAGTATGAAATATTTGCTGAGAGCATAAAATCTTTGTTGAGAGCCCCATGACATCAAAGATTCTGGCGTATATATGTTTTGTTTCAAAACCATAAATTCAACAGCACATAACATATATATCAAATATATTGTCGGAGGAATAATCCCCAGGTACCCCAAAGACGCAGAGTCGAGCGGGGTGCCTGCCCGCTCCGGCCGGCTCCTCTGTCCAGCCGGCTACGCCAGCCCGACGACTAGTCGTAGTCAACTACGACATCCTCTGAGGCGTCGTACTGCTTCATCTACAATGTAACTTGTCCCCTAGGCGCTGGTTTATAAAGTGCCCCAGGGGACAAGCATAGCTTAGGTCCCAAGCTGCATATAGCTTGGCATGTAAGCTACCCATGGTAGCTTACATACCAAGCTGCACATCCATACAAAAGGCCTTAGGCTGCCCTCTCACTCTCTCAGGCTCTCACTCCCCCACATACACACACTCAGACATGAGGCCAGGAAGGAGGCACTCAGCTCTCTTCCTCTTCTAATACAGCTCTAGGAGCAACCTTGTACTACCAAGATACACCATATACACAAATGCAGGAGTAGGGGTATTATCTCTCCAGAGAGCCCCGAACCTGGGTAAACCACCGGGTACTATTACCCTATCCCGTCCCGGATCCTCCACGACAGTTTTTCCCTCACCTCGATTAGCCATCCCCTGGCATATGCCGTCAGGGTACCCCCTATATAGAAACGACGACATATATAATACATAATATGTGCCCAATAGTTTTACTTATCCACAACACATAACATATATGCAAAGTTGCATAACAAATTTCATGATCCATATATCAAAATTCCATAGCATCCATACATCCAAAATTCCATAGCATCCATATATACATATAGTTCCATAACATCCATACATACATAGCTCCATAGCAAATATAATACACAACGATACTTTGCGGGCATTAGTAAGTAATATTTGGCACTAAAACAAATGCCTTCATGTCCATATCGTAGTCCAAAGAGCATCCGCGTGGCAACCTACAAGATGAAATCATCGACATGTCAAATTTAACACTCTAAATCATGAAGATCTTCAAGAATGGTCTCTAATTATAAATTTGATCTTCAAATGGGTCAAATGATCTCTACTTACATGTTTTGAGCAACAATGCTAGTGATGCAGAGGCGAAAGAGCAACCTCTAGCAAATTACAACACTTGAAAATCATAGATATTTCTCTTGATAAATAGATAGGAGTAGAGAAAGAAGCACCTCTGGGCGGTACACTCATTGCTTGTCTACTTCACATACATGCATGCAAGTGACATTGTACATGCATGGATGCATGCATTTCCTTTCACAGATTATTTGATGATGTTGATGCTATTAGGTGATGGTGGAACGAAGAGAAGTTGCATTGAATGTATTGACAAATATTAATTAGGGGCAATTTAGACAATTCTAGTACCATGTTGATCATTGTGCCTTCTATATTCGTGTTCAGAGCGAGTACATTGTAGCTTAATACCTTTCAACTCAAATATTTAAGTTAACATATCGTGGAGAGATGTATCTATTTACTTTGCTAATTCTTTCACTAATGGAATCAATCAATCATGTTCCACTACAGGGCTCCCACGTATCAAAGAGGAAATAGAAAAGACTAAAGTCTTAGTAAAACATAACATGGTTATCTTACCTTTTTCTCCAAACCAAGACTTTGAGAAGCAAGTCCTTCAAGCCAAAGTACAATCCGCAGACACAATTGTGCTGTAAGATCCGTTGCAACATAGCGGCAAGCCTCCTGATGGGATGTAGTTGGTGACTGTCATAAAAAAATACATCCTTCAGATAAATCCACATATACAAGCACAAGGTGTATACAGAGAGAAAAGACTTTAAGACATTCACGATTAGAAATTTAGTTTACCATGAATAGTCCTTCAGGAAGCTCTTCATTTGCTGCAATGTAACACATGGAATTTCATGCACGGTGTCGCAAACAATTTACTTACAAGAACGTTGTATCATAAGAGTTATTACCTTTCCCATAGAGGTACCAAAGAAGGGACCAAGAAGTAGCTTCATCTAGTAATAGTTTTGCTTTTTGCTGTATAAGTTTATCCTCCACCATCCAAATGTTTCATGTGGCGGCATACCTGAAAATTAAAAAGCATCCCCACATTAGCATCCAAGCTACAACACAGGCATCTATTACCTTGAAAATAAAGTACTTGGAGCATAATAATTATTCATCTTCACGTGATGAAAAATTTATGATGGTAAGTGTAATGTGGCAAAAAGTTGCATCCAAGAATTGCTCAGCAGTAGAATATGCCAATCATATGAAGTCATATAATGGAGCATTATTACTAGTGTAAGGCAATATAAAACCTTAGTGACTCGGAAGCGTTTCTACATGTCCTCTCAAATTGTAAAATCACGTCTGGGAAGGGCATCAATCCTGCAACAAAAGAACACATCAGTAAACACAAATAATCACAAGGATATAGCTAGATCATATCTGTTCACAGATTTCTGGTAAGCAAACAAATGTACAGGTTTCTCTATGCTATTAATCTAGTACTCCCTCAAGAAAACAACTAGTACTCCCTCCATTCCATATTTTTTGTCGTGGTTTTACGCCAAGAGGAGTCCTGTGCTCTCAGGAAAAAAGAGAGGAAAAGGCACTTTTCACTGAAGTTGAGAGCATGACTCAATCACCTTTCACTTCACTATTCGCTGCTACTTGATGGTTTGTGCAGCTTAGTTTGTGGAAAGCCTTTTTCACAAACTTATTGGTTAGTGGAAACTAAAGAAAACAAAAGGGAACGCAATGGCATGTATCATATACAAACAACGGCTGATAATAATAATAACTACAATGTGTAAATACAAATATTCAAATTAAGAATTGTGAGCAACGGAAGAGCATGCTAGATTATAAGCATCACTACACATATGGTGTTGCTAAACTGACCTTGTATCGCTGAATCAAGAAGGGATGCAAACGTTGTAGAAGTTGTTTCTCCTTCTCGTGGCATATCGTCCTCCAGCTTGACCAGATTCAACGCTGATCTTGTTGGCTTTTGAACGTGCGTATGCAGCTGTACAGGTGTGCCTACGCGATTCTTGCTTCGGCCGGCTATTTGACGGAACTTGCGTAACTAGCGACACGAATAAAACTGATCGATGGATTTGATGGCTAAAGGCCCGTGTCGTGCCTTTGCTTTGTATTGCTTTTCGTTTTTCTGGTATTACAATCAACACCCCTAGGGTGTCTTTTATACACGTCCACAAGGGACTATGAAAATAGACTAGGACTAGGAATCCTAATACTACTAGGACTCGGTTTGGCTTTCTTTTCTAATCCTAAAGAAACAACATGATTAACTTCTACATTCACCTCCTTAATCTTGTTGCTTGACTTCACTTCTTGCACTCCGACTTTCCTCCTCATCTCAATGAACTTCTTCGACCGAGGGACTTGGTGAAAATATCGGCAAGTTGGTCTTTCCTGTTCACATGTTGAACCTCGATCAACCCTTCTTCAATGCACTCCCGGATATGGTGGAACCGGGTATATATGTGCTTGCTCCTTTCGTGATGAAACGGATTTTTGCACAACGAGATTGCAGCTTGGTTATCGATCTTCAGTGACACCTTGTGCACCTCCCGCTTTGCAAGAATAGCTAGGAGTCTTCTCAGCCACACTGCTTGACAAGCCGCCGTGCTTGCCGCTGTGTATTCTGCCTCGCATGAAGACAGTGCCACCACCTTTTGCTTCTGAGAGTTCCAGCTAATCGAATTCGGGCCAAGGTAGAAAACCATGCCCGTTGTGCTCTTTCGGTCATCAACATCACCTGCCATGTCACTATCTGAATATCCACGAAGGATCAATCCTTCCTTTCCCTTTCTGTATGTGCAACCAAGATTAATGGTGCCTTTCACATAGCGCAAGATTTGATTGACCGCGCTCATGTGCTCGGTTGTCGGATTCTCCATGAAACGACTCACGATCCCGACTGAATAAGCCAAGTCAGGTCGGGTATGCACCAAATATCTTAGGCTGCCCACAACGCTTCGATACATTGTGGTGTCCACCGGCGGATTTGAGCTACGCTTGCTCAACTTGTGACGTTGGTCCATTGGAACTTGTGTCTCATAGCAATCTGACATGCCACACTTTTCCAATAACTTGACCGCATAAGCCGATTGACATAGGTAAATCTCTCCGGAGCTTTGCTTCACTTCGATGCCCAAGTAATAGCTGAGTAATCCCAGATCGCTCATGCTAAACTTGTTCTTCATTTGCACCTTGAAACGTTCAATTTCTTGTACGCTATCTCCGGTGATAATCAGATCGTCGACATAAACTCCAACTAGAAGGTTTGAGCATTTGGAGTTCTTTGTATAGACTGCGTGCTCGAGGGGACATCTCTTGAACCCGAGCGAGACCAGACTTCGGTCTAACTTTGAGTTCCAAGCTCTTGGTGCTTGCTTCAACCCGTAAAGTGCCTTCTTGAGCTTGTAAACTTTCCCATCTTCGCCTCTCTTCTCGTAGCCGAGGGGTTGTTCCACGTACACTTCTTCTGTAAGATCTCCGTTGAGGAAAGCGGATTTAACATCCATATGATGAACCTTCCAATCCTCTTGTGCTGCGAAAGCTAGGAGCACTCTCACCATCTCGATTCGAGCAACCGGTGCAAACATCTCATCATAGTCAACTCCTTGACGTTGTACGTAGACCTTTGCAATGAGTCTTGCCTTTTACTTCACAATGGCACCCTCTGTGTCCTTCTTTAACTTGTAAACCCACTTCAAACCTATCGCCTTTTGGTTTGGAGGTCGGGTTACCAAAGTCCACGTGCCATTGCTCTCAATCGCCTTCATCTCCTCATCCATGGCGTGCGTCCAACTACGACTTTTGCTCGCCTCTACGAAGTTCGCCGACTCCTCAACTCCGAAAAGACATAGTCCGGAGTATTCGAGCGTAACTGGCTTTGTGTACTTGTAGACTTTCTTGAAGGTCTTGTAGCAACAAGGCCCTGAGGAATCCGTTGTGGCTTGCGAAGGAGGTGACACAAATTGTGTCGATGTTGATGCACTTGAGGAAGATGGCTGAGTCTCGGGCGTGTCATCGACATCCGTGTCGTCGGCGTAGTCGTCGTGATCATGATCATCATCTTGATTGTCATCGTCACTATGCGCCTCGTTGTTGATGTTGTCGTCGAGATCTCCACCCGTGCCGTGTGCTTTGTTGTCGCTATCACCTTGCGACCTATGCATGTCGTCGTCGGTGTTGGCACCATGATGATCACTACCATTGTGGTCACCTTGGTTGGGCGTCTTGCAAACCACCTCGACATCCTCCCCTGCATCATCATCAGTTGGAAATTCAACCGTGAATATGTTACCGTTTGGAGCATCGTCGGCTGTGGCGCTCCAATTCCACGCTTGGTTTTCTTCAAACACGACGTCGCGTGAAATCCGTAGACGCTTGGTTTGTGGATCATATAAGCGGTATGCCTTGGTGCCGGAAGTCCTCTCGTATCCGATGAATACCATCTTGGTGCTACGATCGGCAAGCTTTGAGAGGTGCGGCTCCGCCGTCTTCACATGTGCCACACACCCGAACGTCCGTAGACGAGACACATTCGGCTTACGTTCGTAAATTGCTTCATACGGAGTCTTGCCGACCACCGCCTTCGTTGGAGCCCGGTTGAGAAGATAGACCGTCGTCGAGACAACTTCTCCCCAAAAAGTCCCCGACATGTTCTTGCTCTTGAGTAAACTCCTTGCCATGTCAACGACGGTTCGATTGCGTCTTTCAACGACCCCGTTCTTCTGTGGCGTGTAAGGTGCGGTGAGGAACCTTTTTATGCCAAACTTCTCGCAGTAATCGTTGAATTCGTTCGACGTAAACTCTCCGCCGAGATCTGTCCGTAGAGCGCGAACCTTCAACTTGTGTTCCATCTCCGTTGCAGCCTTCAACTTCTTGAACGCTTCAAACGCCTCATCTTTAGATCGTAGGAGAACGACCCACATATATCTCGAGTAGTCGTCTACCACGAGGAAGAAATACTTCTTTCCCGCGTGAGTTGCTGGGGTGATAGGGCCACATAGATCACCATGGAGCAGCTCGAGTGCATCACTTGCACGATAGGTAGACCGAGCAGGGAACGGCCTGCGGTGCTGTTTTCCAACCAAGCACCCGTCACATACTCGATCAACATGGTCGATAAATGGCATCCCGGATACCATCTCCATCTTTGACATCTTCTTCAAGGTGTAGAAGTTAACGTGTCCAAATCTAGCATGCCATAACCACGAATCATCATCACTCTTGGCGAGCCAACACTCCGGTTGAGATTGATCAAGGTTGAGGATGTAGAGCCTATTCCGTGTGCGATTAACACGAGGTAGCACGTTTCGGAGGTTGTCGAAGATTGTCATCACTCCGTTCTCGATATTCACCTTGCATCCATTCTCGTCAAGCTTCCCAATAGAGATAATGTTGTTGCGAAGCCGTGGGATGTAGTACACTCCGGTGAGTATGCGATGTTCGCCTATGAGACCCTCGAAGAGGACAGATCCTTGCCCGCAAATCTCCACAGCTGAACCATCACCGAACTTGACCGAGCCTTGAACATCATATTCCAGCTCGAGAAATTTCTCCTTGCATCCCGTCATGTGGTTACTGGCACCCGTGTCGAGATACCACGACACATTGTGATCCCCGGATAACTTAGGTGTCACATTCTTCTCATGAAGTAGCACCTTCCGGGTTGGTTTCACAACCACCGTTTCAGCGAGATCACAAACTTCGGCCATCAGAAGACTTGGACCTTCGTCTTCTTGCTTTGCCAAATTTTCCTTGATCTCCCGCTTGTTAGGCTTCGGACAATCCTTTGCAAAGTGACCCATCTCGTTGCAGTTATAGCACTTAACCTCAGATAAATCCGAGTTCCGTGGCTTCCGCCCTTTAGATTGGTCCGCCTTACCACGACCTTGTGGCTTGCCTTTTCCTTTGCTTTTTCCGGTTTGTCCGTCGCGCTTCACGTTGCTTGAGCCTTCGCCACCATCACGCCTTCCTTTGCTACTTGGGACCTCCCAATCTGCGCGCGAGTACATGAGTTGGTCGCTACCTCCTCCTTTGCCTTTCTGACAGCCACGAGCATTCTCTTCCCATGTCCGCAAGCATCCGATTGCCTCCGTTATGGTCATGTCGTCGATGTTGTAAAGCTGCTCGAGCGTGCCGATGATGTACGTGAATTTATCAGTCACCGAACTGAAAAATTTCTCCACAATCTCGGTCTCATCGAGCTTTGCACCAAGCGCGCGGATCTCTCCCACCAAAGTAGTAAGACGCATGGCATAGTCGTTCACCGATTCAGTTTCCTCCATCTACAACTTGTGAAATTGGCGCTTCAGCACTTGTGCCCGAGCCTTGGTGACGCGATCTTCCCCGATCCTCATCTCCTTGAGTGCGTTCCACGCCTCTCTTGTCGTCTCGAACTCCGCCAATGTCATTAGCACGGAATCTGACACGGACTAGGCTATGGCAGCCATGGCACCTTCGTCGGACTCGTCATCGACGTCGTCGTCCGTGATTGCTTGCCACACTCGAAGGGTTCGGAGAATAATCTTCATCTTCATCGCCCACACGCCGTAGTTGGCGTCGGTGAGCACCGGGTACTGGATGGGGATGTTGCGATGCGCCTGGACATTGGCGCCGCTCGTTCCTCCACCACTGGTTGCTGACTTGACGCCCTTCTTCACCTTGTCGCCGTTCTTGTTCGCCTTGGCGCCGCCCTTGCCGGACTTGACCGACTCAACGTCGCTGTCCGTCATCGTAGATCGTAGATCGTCGAGGCTCTAGATACCAATTGTTGGCTTTTGAACGTGCGTATGCAGCTGTACAGGCGTGCCTACGCGATTCTTGCTTCGGCCGGCTATTTGACGAAACTTGCGTAACTAGCGAGACGAATAAAACTGATCGATGGATTTGATGGCTAAAGGCCCGTGTCGTGCCTTTGCTTTGTATTTCTTTTCGTTTTTCTGGTATTACATCAACACCCTTAGGGTGTCTTTTATACACGTCCACAAGGGACTATGAAAATAGACTAGGACTAGGAATCCTAATACTACTAGGACTCGGTTTGGCTTTCTTTCCTAATCCTAAAAAACAACATGATTAACTTCTACAGATCTTGCCGCCCTCCTACCTGAACCACCATCCAGCGATGTCCTTTTTGCTGATCCAAACAGTTTCGGTCCATTCAAGCCATCAATGCCGGAATAATTAGCAGCCTCCTGCTTGACGTCTTCAAATAGTAGACCAGCATTGGGCCGCCTAGGTATGCTGCTTCCATCATGCAACGCCCTTGCTTCTGAGAATATGGAGACTGAAGTCTCCAACATTGGGGAGTCATTTGAAGAAGATAGTCTCTTTCTGAGTAAACCACAAAGGGAAAACAACAAAATCAGCTAGCGTAGCAACTAGTCCCAGTAGAAATACTGAAGTGGCAGGTTCTCACATTTCACACAAGTAATAAATCAAGTGTACAATGGGCATTCGTGTCCAGAAGCTGACATAGTTATAGACAAATGGACCTCCATTGCATTTGCACGTCGCAGAATAT
Source organism: Hordeum vulgare subsp. vulgare (assembly GCF_904849725.1). Taxonomy (NCBI): domain Eukaryota; kingdom Viridiplantae; phylum Streptophyta; class Magnoliopsida; order Poales; family Poaceae; genus Hordeum; species Hordeum vulgare. The sequence goes on from NC_058522.1 coordinate 458,236,298, forward strand.
CAAATGGCCGGCTAAACAAGGGATGTAGTATGAAGGTTGCTGAGCCATCCTACTGATACTGTCTGAACAAAAATCAAACTACACTAGCAAACAATAGTTTAAGCGCAAGCAACATCTTTCCCCCGGGTAGGCGGTGGGCATGGACGGGGTCAGCTGAACCCCCAGAAACTTGGGAACGAACTTGCTGTTGCTGACACTAACGGGCGTTAAACACAATGTAGCACATCCTATCAATGGAAATGGGGTCGGCCAACCGAGATCAGACAAACAAACAAACGAGCAGAGGATTGCGTTAGCAGACACCGCGTCCATGCGCCACTTGATCGCTCGCAGATATGGAGTGCTGCAGATAAATCTATCCGAGCGTGCTATAGGGGGATTCCTTACCGCAGGCGGTGGGAGGATCGCGGGCGACGGACGCGGGGAGCGACGGGGCTGGATTCGCACGGATCACGCGAATCTGGGACCGGGCGACGGCAATGAACCCTCCGCTGGCGAAGCTGCCGGGTTTCCTCGTCCGGCCGCCGGGGAGTCAGGGCGAGGGCGAGGCCGGGACCCCCTGGCTGCGAAGGGAGGGTAGGGTGGCTGCGGGTCCGGAGGAGGGGCTGGACGGCACGGCGACGGGGGCGGCTGCGGAGGGGGAGGTGGAGTCGGCGTCGGGGAAGAAGTAGAAATACCGACGCGGAATCGATCGAGAACCAGGGCGGATGCCTACCTTGGTCGCGGGATTCGGTGGATTGGAAGAGGATTTGTAAAACTATTAATGACGTACCACCAACTGATGCGTCATTAGTAATCCGTTACTAATCGCGCATCAGCTGGTGATGCGTCATTAATAGTTTTGCAAAAAAAAGAACATCTCTACTCGTAAAAAGGCAGTTGGTAGCCGGATCTCATCGGTCTTTTTTCGTCCATCGTCCCACCACGGCTTGGTTTTTTTCCGTCTTCCACCTCCCACCTTCGTTCAGTTTTTTAATCGGAGAAGTCGGTCTGTCTTTCGTTTCTTACCCCAGGCCCCCATCGATCCAAGCCCCCCACCGATTTTTTTAACGCTAGCCCATGCTCCAATTGATTTTATTTGCAACGTGAGCCTCACCGGTTTTTATCTTCTGGTTTTCTTATCCTTTCCTGGAGAGGGAGGTCGCGCCGCCGCTGCATGATTCCTCCTCCCCCACTCGACTCCTCCTCGTCTCCCCTGCCTAGGGTTTTCTCAGCGAACCACATCGGGTGCGCTGGTGGCCGCCCATGCATCAGCAATGTCGGGATCCATAGAGATGGGATGCCGCCAGTAGAGTTTCCCCGTCCATATAATCCGTCGTTGCCAGGAATAAAGAGACTACGTACATCCCCAATCCATCAGAGAAGGAGGGCTCGATCCATGGCGCCGCCACCCATCGATCTACTTCCCCAACTGTCGCCGCGGTGCCTCCCCTGCTCCACCGTGTCTCCTTTGCCGCCACGGTGCCGCTTCTACCTCTCCCATGCCCGGCCCCTCCTCTCCCCTTGCAACCGCAGATCGTGCAGCTCGTCTGTCTAGACCAGGTATGAACTGCTTTGCCACACGTACTCCTCATTTCCTTCCTTCTTTTACTCATCCCCATATGCACGAGTCATGGGCAGCAGCAGTGACGGGAGAGCGGCCGCTCGTGTTCATGGATGCATGTTGAAGCGGACGTGACCGGGCTTAGCAGCCTTGACATCCAGTATTCATTGCTACCCTCAAAGAGGTGCTTGCCTTGCCGCTCCTTGCCAAGCCTCCCGAGTGCTGAATGCTAGGTAACCATAGAAAACATTGACATGTAGTTCTTTTACACAACGGACAATGTTTTGTATTGCATTCTTCTGCTGACGTTACACTAAATTGCATTCTTCTACTCCTTCACATAATTTACTACCATTTACAGTAATTAAAGTCTTGATCTGATTGTTTTAATTTTGTGTTCCAGACAAAATTCAGAGCTAGCAGACACTGACGGCCTAGAGTAATTTTCGTCCCTAGAGACATCAACAACACACGCATTGCAGGTAACAAATACTGAAGAATGAATTGTTACAGTTCGTCTTTGTAATGAAAGCATTAATTTCAAACATTCACACCTCAACTTACTAATGTTTTTCTTCATATAACAGGGAACTCACAAGTGGGTGTAGAAAAATAGCCATCTTCTCATATAGGTTCACATGCAACACATTGTTTCCATTTGTATTCTTGAGTATTCCTGTCTTATCAAAAGCAGTTGCAGTCCAGATATATAGCTTTGTAAGTGGATCTTGAGATTTCCTGCCTTATAACTTGTAGTTGAACCTTCCTTTTGCAAGATATTTTTGAGTCAGCTATTGACCTCTAAAAAGCATTTCTTTTCACTTCTATTTTGCTCTCAGAAAATCAGATCCAAGCTCCAGTTTTATAGAAGGAAGTTGGACGAAGCATTGGAAGAGATAATTGTTAGGTAAATTTCTCACTTATATTCGAAATCTATGGTCTAAGGTTTCATCACTCTTTATTTTTACCCGAAACTTATGTTTTCTTGACATGTTCTAAGCATTGTATGGTTGTCAATTGACATATCATCTTAACTATTGTAAACGATAAAAATATTAATGATGAAAGAACACATAGTTTAGTTATTTCACTTTCCAATGATAAATTGATGGATCGTTTATTTTAGAGTAAGCCTCTTTTGTGGGTATAAAACAAATATTTTATCTATGATTTCTTTAAACTTGGAGAACATTCTTGGATGGTCACTTGATTTTTTTTAAATTTCTAGAACCTCATGGATGTCCTGCACGGCGCAGACGCTTTGCTTCGCAACAGGAGAGGCAGGGGCAGATAATGGCACTGGAAGATCCAAGGGCGACGGATTCATTAGTACCCACCCAAACAATTCTCTCTTCCCCTCATCATCGATTGCCCTTCAGTAGTTAATTTTCTTGCTTAATCCAGTCCCTTAGTTAATTTTCTTGCTTAATCCACTCCTAAAGGGGCAGTTAGTAGCCGGCGTTCACCGGTCTTTTTTCGTCCATCGTCCCATCACTGCTTGGTGTTTTTTTGTCTCCCACCTCCCACGTTCGTTCGGTTTTTTAAAGGGGGAGTTGGTAGCCGGCGTTCACCGGTTTTTTCGTCCCCTCTCCTACCTCCGTCTAATATTTTTTTGTCTCTCCTCCCACTGGTTTATTTTTGCCTCACCTTTCCACTGGTTTATTTTGTCATCCCACCTCTTTCTCTCCCGTAACCCTAACCCTCTCGATCTCTCTCACCCCTTCCTTTCTCCCTACGACGGCGGCATACGTAGATCCCTCCTGGCTTCCCTCGCCGCAAAAATCTCTGGGATGAAATGGTCGCCGTGCCGGTGGCACCCCCTTCCCCATGCTCCCCTCGCCATCCTCGCCCCTCAGCATGTCACGCGCCATCTTCACGGCCGCACGGGCCCGTCGCCAGCAACAGCCACCTCGCCATGCGAGCAGCAGCAACAGTCGAGCGTCATGGGTGCGGGGGAGAGGAGGGGCAGTGGGAGGAGGACCAGGTGGATGCCGCGGCGAAGGAGTTCGAGCGGTAGCAGAAGGCGGAGGTGAATTGCAAGGTCGCCTCCCAAAAGGCGTCACCCATCATCCTCTCATGCAAGGCCACCAAGGTCGTCCTCGATAAGCGCGAGCTTGGCAAGGGCATCGGCCGCCTCTGCTAGGAGTCCGCCCTCAAGGTATCTCTCCGCATCCGGCCACTGATTGGTCTACCTAACCTTTCCGTGCCCCACTAACGCCCACGTGTTTGAGCAAATGCAGGACCAGGTGTGGTCCAGGTCTTACATCGACATATACATTAAGCTCATCACCATGCTCGGCAAGTGCAAGCAGTCGGGGAAGACCCACGATCTCTTCCAAGCCATGGTCGATGAGGGATGCGCCCCCAACCTTGAGTCATACACGACCCTTGTCTCCACCTACAGCAGGAGTGGCAGCTTCGATAGGGATTTCTCCTTGCTTGATGAGATGAAGGGCACCCCTGGTTGCAGGCCGATGTGCAGACATACTCCACTCTCATCAAGTCCTGCTTGCACGCCTATGACTTCGACAAGGTGAAGGATTTACTCGAGGATATGGCGCGCGGGTATCCACACCAACATTGTGACTGGCAATACTCTCAGTGATGCTCATGGGAAAGCAGGAAGGTAATCGGCAATAAGAATGTATGATTATGATATAATATTGTAATTTAAGGTTTTATTTTCCTTATATATCCGTTGAATATGTGCTGAAAACTGTTGTTGAAATTATCTAATGCACTAGATCATCCTAAAATTATTGGAGAGGCACCGTGCCGCTGTCGGGGACTCAACGTCGTCGAAGCACGCCAACTCGCCTTCACTCTTTTGTCTTTTTCCTGCATGCCTCCTACGGCCAAGGAGCACCCAACATCACCATGTCGCTCGCGTGGCTCCCATGGTGTCGTCCCGCATAGCTCCTTGCTAAGCACCGCATGCCATGACGTCCATCGACTCAATCTGCACGGACAGCCCCGCCCCTGCTTGCCGAGGACGCCTCCTTTAACCGTCATCATGCTCGTCACCGGTAGCCTCTCTACCTTCGGTCAACCTCCACTCAAGGCTTCGCCTCTGCCTTGATCCCACGCACCTTGGTCACCCGGATGGCCAGCCATCGTATGCAGGAGACTGTCACGCTAGGTATACTCGACCACTGTTGTTGTTTATCTGAAGATATGCTTATTCCATTTGCACCAACCTTATTGTTTAGTAACATGAACGTCTCTGTTTTTTCTACTAGATTGACAGGATAAGAGAACCTTGTCCCTTTTAGCGGGGTGCTCCAACTTTGGATGCCGGTGAAGCTTCTGTAATGATGGCTGCATTATTATACTGAGGTAAATATGCCAGATTCTGTTGTCAAATGAAAACATGTCTGTCTATTTTGCTTGTCAGGACCAAGATATCTAGCTATCAATGAAAATTTCAAAGTAGTTTTTGTTCCCTTTGTGTAATCCTGATAACAACTTCTTGGAAGGTTCAGATGTGTGGCAAAGGATTTCAATTTTCTTGTTTACAGGGAGGAAACTCGAGGAAGGTTTAGATTTCTCATTCTCGATTTTGAGTTCTCAAGGTTACATAGCCAAAATTGCCTCCTATTTACATAAAGGAAACCCGAGGAAGGTTCAGATTTCTCATGACTGCTTCTTCGGTATTTCATGCATGTGTTGTCTTATTAGGAAAATGTAGTTTGTTTTATAGCCGATGATGCTCGATGTTTTTTATCGATTAGTAAATTCTAAGTTTTAGCTAATAAACTACATGGCAAAAGCTAATTCTGATGGGTCTGATGCAAATAATTTTCATCTTCATACATGCAATGAGTTGATTATTTAATCCTTTTGTATTAATCTATTTAGCTTTGTATTGTTGCAGTTTCATTATATATCCACTTACCAATGCATCTGAAGATGCAACAATGTAGAAACAACCATCAATCTTGGGACTACAAATTGTTTCTTCATTCCTCCGTGTTGCACTATAGGTGCTAAGGTGTTGAGGTCGTATGTTCGTCGAGGCATCAATACACTTCACTTTCCTTTTCCTTCTCCCTATGTTTGTTGTTGCATTTATTTGTTCTTATTGGACCTCTCTGCCTGTTGCTTTAATATGGTTTCGATTAGTGTCCTGCATCTCCCAAGATATATGGATTTTGGTCGAGGCAGTCATCAAAAAAGTTAAATGCTAACATCCTCTCAGTTTCTGAATGAATTTCTTAAATTTCCTTTCTCTTGTTGGATCACATACCTGATTTATTTGTTGTCCTTGAAGAAAATGTCATGACATGAGCTTGATGATTTCAAAGATACAGACAATTGACAAAAGGAGGATACACTGATTTCAGTTGTGCACACTTAAGAGCTGAGTCTTTCCCTAACAGGTAACTCAACTTTCAACATATTCATTGTAGAAGCAGAAACAATGGGATACATGACATGCATACTTACATTGTGACATGTTTTTGTCCGCGCCTCAAATTGGAATGATGTCCATGTTGTTGATCTTATGCTTTTCTTCTGCAATAGAAATGTCAAGTATACAATGTTTTCAGGTTACAACTTCTGTATATATAGTTATATACTGCAATGTTGATCCAACTTATCATCCCTTGTTCTCCTGTCGTACAAATATTTTGGTGAGAATGTGGGACCACTTAGCATGAAGGAGCTTGAGTAAATTGGGAACCAGGTTGTCAAGCGTATCAGGTCAAGTATAATCTCAGGTTCATCATCATCTTTAGACATTTTTCTGTTATACATGATTCCTCCCATGTAAATTGGGTACCTTTCTTTCTACATGATAATTTTTTAGATGCAATTCTACATGATATTGTTGGGGAACGTCGCATGGGAAACAAAAAATTTCCTACGCGCACGAAGACCTATCATGGTGATGTCCATCTACGAGAGGGGATGTGTGATCTACGTACCCTTATAGACCGTACAGTAGAAGCGTTAGTGAACGCGGTTGATGTAGTGGAACGTTCTCACGTCCCTCGATCCGCCCCGCGAACCGTCCCGCGATCAGTCCCATGATCTAGTGTCGAACGGACGACACCTCCGCGTTCAGCACACGTACAGCTCGGCGATGATCTCGGCCTTCTTGATCCAGCAAGAGAGACGGAGAGGTAGAAGAGTTCTCCGGCAGCGTGACGGCGCTCCGGAGGTTGGTGATGACCTCGTCTCAGCAGGGCTCCGCTCGAGCTCCGCAGAAACGCGATCTAGAGGTAAAACCGTGGAGATATGTGGTCGGGCTGCCGTGGCAAAGTTTTGTCAAATCAGCCCTAAAACCCCACTATATATAGGAGAGAGGGGGGAGGGGAGACTTGCCTTGGGGTCCAAGAACCCCCAAGGGGTCGGCCGAGCCAAGGGGGGAAGGATTCCCCTCCCAAACCGAGTCCTACTTGGTTTGGAAGGTCGAGTCCTTCTTTCCTTTCCCACCTCCTCCTTTTTTTCCTTTTTCTCTTTGATTTTCTTCCCAATGCGCATAGGCCCCTTTTGGGCTGTCCCACCAGCCCACTAAGGGCTGGTGCGGCACCCCCAACACCTATGGGCTTCCCCGGGGTGGGTGGCCACCCCGGTGAACTCCCGGAACCCATTCGTCATTCCCGGTACATTCCCGGTAACTCCGAAAACCTTCCGGTAATCAAATGAGGTCATCCTATATATCAATCTTCGTTTCCGGACCATTCCGGAAACCCTCGTGATGTCCGTGATCTCATTCGGGACTCCGAACAACATTAGGTAACCAACCATATAACTCAAATACGCATAAAATAACGTCGAACCTTAAGTGTGTAGACCCTACGGGTTCGAGAACTATGTAGACATGACCCGAGAGACTCCTTGGTCAATATCCAATAGCGGGACCTGGATGCCCATATTGGATCCTACATATTCTACGAAGATCTTATCGTTTGAACCTCAGTGCCAAGGATTCATATAATCCCGTATGTCATTCCCTTTGTTTTTCGGTATGTTACTTGCCCGAGATTCGATCGTCAGTATCCGCATACCTATTTCAATCTCGTTTACCGGCAAGTCTCTTTACTCGTTCCGTAATACAAGATCTCGCAACTTACACTAAGTCACATTGCTTGCAAGGCTTGTGTGTGATGTTGTATTACCAAGTGGGCCCCGAGATACCTCTCCGTCAAACGGAGTGACAAATCCGAGTCTCGATCCATACTAACTTAACGAACACCTTCGGAGATACCTGTAGAGCATCTTTGTAGTCACCCAGTTACATTGCGACGTTTGATACACACAAAGTATTCCTCCGGTGTTAGTAAGTTATATGATCTCATGGTCATAGGAATAAATACTTGACACGCAGAAAACAGTAGCAATAAAATGACACGATCAACATGCTACGTCTATTAGTTTGGGTCTAGTCCATCACGTGATTCTCCTAATGACGTGATCCAGTTATCAAGCAACAACACCTTGTTCATAATCAGAAGACACTGACTATCGATGATCAACTGGCTAGCCAACTAGAGGCTTGCTAGGGACAGTGTTTTGTCTATGTATCCACACATGTAAATGAGTCTTCATTCAATACAATTATAGCATAGATAATAAACGATTATCTTGATACAAGAATTATAATAATAACTATATTTATTATTGCCTCTAGGGCATAATTCCAACAGATATTAGTGTAACCTGCCATATCTCTTCCATGTAAATAGACCCCATGTTGCCGTAAAGAGGAGCAACAGTGCCCAACCTCCCAATTAGCCGTTGTTTTGAGTTAATTGCCCTTGAGGTCCATGCGTGCCATTCATTGTGATTTTATCATTATTCATTTTTAAGATAGTTCTTCCTCATGGAGATGTGTTGCATGAATTGTTTAAGAGATAGGGAACGTGTCAAGTTTGTGCTTTGCAAATGGGATACTATGCTCTGTTCTAGATTTAATATTTGTGATATCCAATTACACTCCTCTTGATTGTATGTGTTTGTAAGATGCTCACTAAATACATTAATTCACATCGGAAACAATAGCTGATTTGTTTTTTCGGCTTTAGGTAATACCTGATTGTATGTGGTGATATTAGTTCGAAATGCTTGACAAAATTGTTTCTTTAGAACCTGATTGACACCAAGGTTTAGAAAAAGGTCTCTGTGTTTTAAGCTATTTTGTTTAAAAAGTTTGTACACCTATACGAGATTAAAAGATGGAAGATAATGTGTATTACTTATGACACTCGGATTCAAGCCACCATTTAATTGCATCTTCCATGCGAGAATTATCAAAGGATGTGAAAGTGTGGATCATGCAAGGATATTTTTTGTGTCAATTGATTCACTTAAGATCGACAAAGAGGTTTGAATCCAAATAAATATTGGTATTAAGCTAGGTTTGCAAGTCATGTAACAAGCTCTGCATAACCTTATTTCAATGGCTTCTTTGTGCGACATGATTTTCTTCCTGTGAGTTGAACTCTATGTTATTACAACATTGAGACTAGAAAGATCGAGAAGCTTCTTGATGTGATGATAAAGCTACTAAATAATCTGTTCGTTAGCAACTGTATGAAGTTTGGATGAGTAAACATTAATAGTATTTCAGAATTTTTGGCTCTCTATACTTTGTCACATGCAGCCATGTGCGTGTATGATGATATCAATCGAGTGTCGTTTATTTTTCATTCATTGGGTACTTGGCTTCCAAGTTTGGTTGAAGAACCATGTTAGCTTAAAGCCGAGGATGTAAGATGTGTGTTCACGAAGACATGCATTATTCTTACTTTATCTATGTTTCATGAGTAGCATCGTATTTTGTTAAAGCCCGTGGGAACGCACGGGCGTTCTACTAGTTATAGTAGTGGCGTACTGGGTGATGGTGCGTTATTACTAGTTAAACTAGTAATGACGCACTCTGCCCCGGTGCGTCATTAGTAATTTTAGAAAAAAAAGTTTGTTAGTAGTGGCGCACCGTGTGTGTGGTGCGCCATTAGTGTCCATCACACTAACGGCGCACCTGCACATGGTGCGCCACTGCTATATAGTAGTGACGCACCACTTGTCTGGTGCGCCATTAGTGTCTATATTATCGGTAGCCCTTTTTCTAGTAGTGAGTAAGCGTGCATGTGCAATGCACGTCTTATTCACGATGTAGTTGAGCAGGTGAAAATCGATTCCTTAGATCACAACCATCCTTCATGAGAATTATGAGTCATTGTATGAAGAGTTTTCAGTTGTAGAATGCAACTATGTCCAACCATGAATACACACCGTGCAAACTGGTTGACTTAGTCTTCTCTACTCCATAGTGCATGAAACTAAAAACTCTACTCCATAGTGCATGAAACTAAAAACAAAATGACAAGAAAAGATAAGTTCGTATAGTCTAGAAAAATGTATTACTCTCTCTTCCATATTAATATGGACAGGAAGGAATACATTATTTTGAGCATTAGGAGATGTGGGTACTGATTTTCAGAAGTAATCACTTGTTTGTGCTGTTTGGAACACAAGTTGGCAATGGACAATGAAAAAAAACATCATGTCATTCAAAATGTGCTATTTTGCAGTGTCCATGGTTTCAGAAGTTCTAAAAGTTATAAGCCCGCGAAACATATAGATGAACAGAAAGAGTGCATTACACATGCTAAAAATTCTTAGAAATTTTTTCATGTATAGGTGTTGGAGATGTATCAGGATATACATGAGGATGACCGGGTGATTCTACATTGCCAAGAGTGCCAGCCATGCTGACGCACCTGACAACACGTCAACTTAATACATTACAAGGAACCATAGTACTCTCTATCACACAAGACATTACACCGACGCATGGTCAGAGCTATCGGATCAAGCCCGTGAAATCCTTAGCCCTACCTTCATACTCAATCTTCTTTTTTAGTAACCAATAGGAGCTCTTCCCATTCATCCAGAAGAGAATTGTCTGACTAATCTAGGAAAACCGAAACCCAGATACAAAGGGTCGCACTACCTAGGCCAACAAAATTCTTAGACATAATTAAGAGGAGCAACAAATCTTGGTGATAACATAACATGAGTGAAAGAAAACAATATACAAAACAACATTGTCAAAATATATTGATAATGGAAATCAATGTTTCAAAAAAAAGGTGAGCTGGAAAGTAAAAATAATGAGCTATATGTTAATGGAAAACAATGTTTCAAGAAAATGATAGCGAGACAACACACTAAACATCAATAGAACGGTTTGTTGATTCATGTTTAGAGCATTCACACGTGACAATCAAGGAACATGATTGACATTCCTAGATATCCGCCCAAAGAAATCCTTTATACCGTCAAATTGGATGCAAGTGACTTGTGGAAAGAATATAAACTATTATGGTAATTTCTAAGATAAACTTAGCTAGCTTCAGCATCCACTATCTAAACTGCACAATATAATAATAAAACTAACTAGAAAGCTAGAATAGTACGTCATGTTACATATTTCAGTATAAAGGGAATAAATGGCTCTTCAATAATCATGCTAATTGGTACATATTCCAACTAATTAGAATTGCAAGTAAAATTGAATTGGAAATCGCCAGGGACGTGGGCGACATGTCCGTCAGCGTCATGGGTGGCGCGGCCGCTAGAGCAAAGGAAAAAATAGAGCATATAATATCTATGTCTGCACATGGTCGATGGATATTGTACCGTTGAGAGTCATCTGGTATTGGCTCGACTTCTGTACAAAGAGCTTTGAGCAGGTATGTGTCACACCCGTAAGCCGTAGATTTAACCTCGGCTTCAGCAATGACATCATAGAACTCATTATTATGTTGGATATATAAGACATGCAAGTATCCTCGTACGAAATGCTGGAAACACAGAAGCAAGCAGAATTGAGAACTATTGACCAAATAATCTTGACAAGAGATATGGTGTACTATGCAGCATATAACAATCTAATTCTAAGAAAAAATAAATTTGGTTTTATTGTATATTTCATAGTAAGAGCACACAAACACTGTCATGCTAGGAAATGCGTCCATTCATGGTTTTCATTTTCAATGAAATACACTGAGTTCCATTAATTTCAGTAGACACAGAAATATTATGTTTTGGCCTAGATATTTCAACAATTTCAGTATTACATTGGAAATCAAATATTTTTGAAGATTTTTTTTAAAATTTCAAATATTTAACAAAATTCAAGTGCAGCCCTTCGTGTGAAATACAAACTGAAATTACTGAATTTCAGTGATTTCGGTTGGTGCTGAATTTTTTTCTAACTGAAACTGAGAACCATGTCCAGCATCATGTCAAGCAGCACAACAAAATATCAACCCTGCTGGGCATCAATAAGAAAATGTCTTGTGAGGAAGAGCATCCACATGTTCTGTGGATAAAAGCGGAGCGTGAAAATCGTGAATTGAAGTACCATCTTATTTGAGTACCAATCCAAGTAATCTCTATGGAGTTGCCTTACCTCAACCTACTTGAGAGACGTCACGAGCAAGAAACAGTAAATATCTCACTTATGCTGGTGACTGCATTCGGTTAGGTTGCGATGCTTCCCTTATCTGTTCTTCAAGCACCAGAGGGTACAATCTCTCCTAAATAATTTACAGCATGGCCATGTCCTAACAGGCTTAAAAGAAACAGCCACGCAACGCCATGCGCATCTGCCATATGGAGCTCGTCAGGGGTTAATGGAGGCACCTTGGATGGAGTGAATGCTTGCTCATACATCACCGGACAAGATGGCATTTTGCACAGCAATTCAAAGTATGGATTGTCACAGTGGGAGCATTGCTAACTAAAGAAACCAGATGGAGCTGAATGAATCTACCGGCTAAAGGCAAAAGGAAACTCGCCCGGGGATGAAGCTTCCTCACCATCTGCCTGCCTACGGCAAGGGAGGATCGAGTAGGTCGCGGTGCGGTTGTGCTTGCGATGGGACAGACTCGGCGACGAACAATTCTCAAGGGCCATGACGAATGATGCCGACAACTGTGGCGGCCGTTTGGCTGGGACCTCGGCGCTGGTGCGTCAAGGACTCTAGGGGGAAGGGGGAAGGGCCTGGCGTGGGGCACTGAAGGAAGGAAGTGTGGGAGGACGCTATCGGCGGGAGAACCCTAGTGCACCGTTGCCTCCGGGAGGATGTCGTCGGCAGGCGTCCTCTGAGTCTAGGTTGCCGAGGGCACCGATGGGGAGCGGTGGTAGAGAGAAGGGAGGTGCAGGGAAGATGGGAAGGGTGGAGCGGCAGCGATGGCTGCGGATCTGTCCTCGATATGGAGAAGGTAGGGGAGGCACGATTCGGGTGGAAATGAATCCGAAAATCAGGGTGGGCCGCGGGAATCGAGGGATGCGGAGCGCAGATGATTGGCAGACCATCCCATCAGCTCCGCAGAACATTCGATCTCAGTCATTCATTTCGGTGGTCTCACCATTCGCGTAATTAAGGACAGTAAAACCGGACCTATTCCGAGCTCTCTCACGCATCCTTGCTCATGAGCCGTTGATTTCGCGTGTGGGATGTAGATCACCGTCAAATCAATGTTCAGGTTGCGAACTGGGCTGTCTGATGCGTCACTATGAACAGTAGGATGTGTTTAAGTTCTTTTGATCGGAGGGTCTTGGTTATCGTTGTACAATTTGTGGTGTGACTCTAGAGAAGTTTACGTTTGCTCTTTAAATAAGTATAAGTATAGATAATAGTATAGATAGGTAGAGGCCTTATCTATGAATTTAAAAAATTGGTTATAGCGAAAAAGGCTTTTGCTCCGTTTTATAGATAAAACAAACCGTCGCAGCCACAAGGTTTAAACAAGGTTCCAACCAAACGCACACAAGACAACACAAGTATGGTAGGGTTCTGCTGAGGGCACAACTCAACAAGACCTAAAAATAAAACACAGGCAGATAAGACGCCGAGCGAAGGAGATAATCCGGCACGGGTGGTGGAGGAGGGAGTGGCGACGCCAAGACGAAGACCATCGTCCAGAGATCAGCAATGAATGAGTTGATGGCGTCCTGGTCCTGGGTGCGGCTAAGCGGCCGCCAGAGCTGCAAGTAACCACACATTTTGAACACAACATAAGTCGCACGACACAGAGGAACCCGTTGAATCAAAAGCTTATTGCGAACTGTCTACAACATCCAAGTGAGGGCCCCAATAACCAGCCACCTAATGTGGCGTCCCATCGGGGGGGTGTCTGGATCTGAGTGAAAAGGTCAGGGAAGTTGGTGTTACACCAACTACCCCCAATGACCTCGTGGAGGCAGGACTAGAGAAACTGGATGGACATGCACAAGAAGAATATGTGGTTGGAGCCCTCCAGTGTCCCACATAGGGGGCAAATCCCATCACCCGGTCCATGGCGCTTAAGCACCTCCATGTCGGAGGGTATCCGCCCACGGATCCACTGCCCCATGAATATTCGGATGTTCAGCAGGAGCCTCATCAACTAAATCAACTCAAAGGGCTATGGGGCGAGGGTGGCAACAATGGCCCGGTACGAAGACTTCGCCGAAAAAAGGCCCGATGATCCAACACACCAGGAGGTACGATCATCAGTCTCATCAACGTTCGGTTTGTGTAAGGCGATTGTGTCAAGCAGCTCTGCCATTCAATGGTGTCCGGGGGCCCAAATGGCCGCCGAAACGCTAGGCGCCCTAAGTCAATATGGGTCGCCGCAACGGATATCTGGGGCTCCACCGCGATGGTAAACAGACCGGAAAAGAGGGCCGCCAAGGGAGTATCACCAGCCCACCAGTCAAACCAAAAGAGGGTGAAGGACCCGGCTCCGATCGCGATGGAGGTCCCGATGCGTAGGACCGGGAGCAGTTGGACCAGAGAGTGCCAGAACTGGGAGCCCCGAGACCATTGACAAAAAGCCAGTGGTTGACCACGGAGGTATTTTCTGCGGATGATGCGGAGCCACAGACATCCGTCCCCATTAGCGATCCGTCGGAGCCATCGGGTCAAGAGGGCAATGTTCATGCGCTTGGAGGACATAATGCCAAGGTCGTTGGTGTCGTGGTTTGCATATGTCGACCAGCGGACCATATGATACTTCTACTTATCACCATCGTCGGTGCAGAAGAAACGAGCCTGAATGGTGTCGATCTCATGGTGGAGCGTCTCTCGCAGACTATAGAAGCTCATAATAAACATGACTAGGTTGGATAAGGATGAGTTAATGAGGACCGTCCTTGCTGCCTTAGATAACCACCTGCCGTGCCAATGTTCGATGCAATGTTGTAACTTGAGAACCGTAGGTCTCAGGTCCGCCACGGATAGGCGAGTGGCACTAATGGAGATCCCCAAGTAGGAGCTAGGGAAGAAGCCCACCTGACGATTAAGCCTGTTTGCGATGCTTTGACTCTCAGCCGGGGAGTATCACATGACCATCACTTTGCTCTTGTCGAATTTGATCTTAAGGCTCGACATCTGCTGAAAGCAAAGTAGGAGGAACTTTAGGTTCGAGATATCAGCCGCAGAGCCCTCAACCATGATGATGGTGTCATTGGCGTATTGCAGGAGGGAGACTCCATTCCCCTTCACAAGGTGGGCCGCAACACCGTGGATGTGGCCAGCAGCCTTGGCCTTATCAAGAATAGAGGCCAACGCGTCGACCACCATGTTGAATACGAATGGAGAAAAGGGGTCGCCCTGCCTCACCCCACATACGGTGGGGAAATAAGGGCCTATCTCACCATTAATGTTAACCGTGATGCGCTCGGATGAGACGAGGTGCATAACGCTGGTAACCCAGCGATCATCAAGCCCTTTCTGGAGCAATACTTTCCGAAGGAAGGACTACTAACAGTGTCATAGGCCTTGTGGAAGTCAAACTGTAAAAAGACTGCCTTAAGGTGCTTGTCCCGCACTTCGTGAAGAACCTCATGGAGGACCGGTGCCCGTCCAAAATGTACCGACCTCTAATGAAAGCCGAATGTTCGAGGTGAGTGATGCAGTCAGCCAAAGTAACCACCCTATTGGCGTACCCCTTCGCCAAGATGCGGAATATCACACTAATCACCGTGATCGGGCGGAACTATCAGATGTTCGAGGTCCGAGTTACCTTGGTGATCAAAGTGATTATCCCATAGTTAAGGTGGTTTAGCTCGATGGAGCCAACGAAGAACTCCTCAAAGAGGGCCATCACCTCCCCCCGAACGGTGTTCCAGAAGGTCTGGAAGAAATTGGTTATAAACAGATATTCTTGCTTTTGAACTTAATCAAATCACCTTCACATTGAAAACAAAAGATATGTGACCTCCTATGGAATGGACATCGACTATAGAATGAACTCACTCGCCTTGATCGCCCATCAACCATATAATCCAATTCAATGGCCTTGATTGCCATTTTGCAGGTCCAACCAATACATCAATATGAATCCTAGTATTGTCGGTAACAAAAATGAGCTGTAACAGAGTAACACAGAGATAATGAGAAATGGCTGCCACTTAGGGCATCTCCAGCCGCACCCCAACAGCCCCAGGCCCCTTTTCTGTCGCCGACACTAAAAAATCCGACCGGCCGCGCCTTTAGGACCTTGTTTTTTGCCGGTTTGGATCATAATTGGTGCCGGCGAACCCAGGCCAAACCCAGTGTGCCAGGGGGCTCCTAGGGGTACCAAGGGAAAGAAATTTGGCGCGAAAACAAACTACGCTAAATTCCTCCCGCATGGACCCACCGAGTCACCGGGACTGGGCGTCTCTGAAAATTTTCGTCCTCCTCGTCGCCTTGGCTACCATGCCAATTCAATGCGCCAGATTCCAAGGTCTGGTGGCGCAGTGGTGGCACGCCGCCGCGTGTCCCACCCTTTCCCGCTATGCATGCACACCGCTCACGCCCCTTCCCCGCTATATAAGTCGTGCGTCACCGCACACTCGCCCCTCCATCCTCTTTTCCCATCTCTCTCGCCTCCACATCCGAAAACTTTCCCGAGTCCATGGCGGAGCGGTTGCCAACGGCTTCGAATGACGGTCATTGCATGAGTGGCAGGCGAACGCCCTCCACGAGGCCAACTACCCGGCGCCGCCAGACATGGGTGTGTCGGGCGCCTCGAGACTGAGTGCCGGAGGCATCCCCTAGCTCCCTCCATCATCTGATGCGGAATGTCGCGGGGAGATCGAGCGCATGCAGGTGTCCTTGTCGGAGCATGCACGGCAGAAAGAAAGGTACGCCACCAACAACTTCCCTCTCTGGATGGCGTACTTCCAGCGCTGCCACACCGACCAACTCGCCTCCACCAAGGGGGCGCCACAACTCCGACGGCCGCTGTCAGTGGTAGGGCATCATTGGGCGCACGCTCCACGCCATCCTCGAGCACATCGAGGGTGGCAACGAGACGCCGCTGGAGTACTCAACATCGTCACTCTCGTGCTGGAGTGGGAGCTTGTGGATGTTGAGGTGAATGGCGGTGTCTTCCTCCTCGTCCTCCTTTCGCTCCTCCAGCACGACGTCGCCCCTCGCCACCGTGAAGGCCGAGCCCTAGGAGATGTCAGAGCACCATCGTAGTCGTGGCGGCAACCTCATTATAGACGAGGGCCGCTGCCAACCTTCACCTTCTGGCGACCACTTTCGTCTGGTCAGGCCGAAGAAGGAGTCAGTGACGCCGTAGATGATCGTAAGAAGGAGCACGTCGAGATGGCCACCGACCTCGTTACCGGCCTGAAGTGGTCGCGCGACGACTACGTCAAGGAGGAGATGGAGCACCAGCGTCGTGCTCTGGAGAAGATCGTCACACTGCGCCATGGTCGCGAAGTGGGTGGCGTCATCGTCCTCGACGACAACGACAAGGAGACGCCGGCGCAGACCGCTCCCATCCACAACGGAGATTGAGGGCATGGCTGCAGCAAGGATGATAGCGCGTAGGACAACGACGATGACAACGACGATAGCGACGACGATGATGATGACAACGATGATAGCGACTACACCGCCTTGTACCATCACCTCATCATGAAGTAGGCTAGTGGCGGCAGGAGGACGGCGGCGACGACATATTTTTTTAATGTTTTTATATACTTCTTTAAGTTTGTACAAATTTAACTGGAATCGCCTAAATTCCGTCCAACATTTAGTCAATTTCTTTGAATTTGATTCAAAATAAATTAAAAAAAGGCGTCTGGGGGGCGACCGGGGGGCGGCAGTTTGGAATCCGAGCCCCCAAGCCGATTTTAGTGTCGGTTCGCCCCAAGACATGCTATTTCAAGGCCTTGCGGACGAACGGGTGGAGATGCTCCTACCAATTATGCGTGCTTTTATTCAAGTGATGAAACTGTAGCAACATATACACGTACAAGCTTGATTTCTTGTGAAACCGATCAAAAGAATATGTCAACACACATGTGGACAAGTATTAATATCACTATTTTTTATAGATTATAAAACAAAAGAAAAAAAATCCACCTTGTGCACATCGAGCCTCTGGTTTGCGGCAGCCGCTTGGCCGAGCTGGGGCACTTGTCTTTCCTCTCGAAGGTGCAGGACTTCGTCGACCGCTTTCAAACCCTCGCGTGCCACGTCCTCGACGTCTCAAGTCGCCAGCGAGATGAGCTTTTCATGGGAGGGCTGCCTGACCTCATCCGCGTGGACGTCGAGATGCGTGGGCCACAAGACCTCCAGACAGACATGTACTACGCCCATGCCTTTGAGCATCGTGCGATAGCCATGCAGTAGGCCTCGACATCGCGGGCCCCTCGCCAGGTGTCCCGACCTCTACCTCATGCGCCGACCCAGCCCCCAGCTGCAGCAGCACCCACTGCCGCGGTTCCGACGCGCCCGTTCCATCGGCTCACGCCGGCCAAGCAACTCAAGCGTCGTCGACACGGCCTCTTCTACAACTGCAACGAGCCCTACGTCCCCGGTCACGTGTGTCCGTGACTCTTCTACGTCGAGGTGGCCGACTACATCGAGGAGGACCATGATGCCGCCGTACCCAGCGTAGTAGCAATTCCGCTTGACGGGAAGGACGCCGACGAGGCCGCTCAGACAAACACCTTCGTGGTCTCGCTTCACACGCTCGCGGGTATCCGGACGGAGAAGACCATGCTGCTGCCGATCACGATCAAGGGCGAGCGACTCCTAGCGTTACTCGATACATGCTCCACCCATAATTTCTTGTCGGGGTCTACCATGCGCCGTCTCGTGCTCATCCTAATGGCGGGGAGCACCTTCAGATCACCGTGGCCAACGGTGACCGCCTCTAGTAGCAGGGCGTTGCTCGTGATGTTCCCCTCATGATCAGTGACGAGCACTTCTCCATTACGGGCGTCAGCCTCAACCTCGGTTGTTTTGATGTCATCCTTGGTGTTGATTTTGTGCGCACACTGGGTCCAGTCCTGTGGGATTTCAACACGATGACCATGGTATTTTGGTGCCTGGGTCGCCGCTTTCGCTGGAAGGGTGTGCAAGCGGTACTACCGCAAGTCCCCAGCCACAGCTGACGGCAACCTGTGCCGACTCGGCACAACCCCTTTTAGACCGACTCCTGGAGCAGCATTGCGACCTGTTCGAGCCTCCCAAGGGGCTCCCACCAGTCCGGGCCTACAACCATTGCATTCACCTGCTGCCGGGCACACCTCCAGTGGGCGTCCATCCGTACCGCTACCCCGAGCTGCAGAAGGACGAACTCGAGCATTTGTGCGCGGAGATGCTTGCCCGCGGCATCATACTGACGACCACCTCTACATTCTCAGCGCCGGTGCTCCTCGTACGTAAGGCCGATGGCACGTGGCATTTTTGTATTGACTATTGGGCTCTCAACATGAAGACCTCTGATACGTCTCCAACGTATCTATAATTTTTGACGATTTCATGCTATTATCTTGTCAAACTTCGGATGTTTTGTATGCCTTCTATATCTTTTTTGGGACTAACTTATTAACTCAGTGCCAAGTGTCAGTTCCTATTTTTTCTGTGTTTTTGACCCTTTTTAGAGGAGGATTTTAAACAGAGTCCAAACGGAACGAAACTTCCAAAAAGATTTTTTTCCAAGACAGAAGAAGATCGGGGAGCTTGAGAACCAGGGCAGGGGGCCAGCAGGGACCCCACAAGCCCCCTAGCCGCGGCCAGGGGCCCGCGCCTCCCAGGCTTGTGGGCTCCCTAGGACACCTCTGCCCTAGGTCTTTCGCCTATATATTCCCATAAATTACATAAAAAATCAGGAGATCATCGAAAGTACTTTTCCGCCGCCGCAAGCTTCTGTCTCCGCAAGATCCCATATGGGGCACCTTCTGGTGCCCTACCGGAGGGGGGATTCGAATACGGAGGGCTTCTTCATCAACACCATGACCTCTCCGATGATGCGTGAGTAGTTCACCATAGACCTACGGATCCATAGCTAGTAGCTAGATGGCTTCTTCTCTCTCTTGGATCTTCAATACAAAGTTCTCCATGATCTTCATGGAGATCTATCCGATGTAATCTTCTTTTGCGGTGTGTTTGTCGAGATCCGATGAATTGTGGATTTATGATCAGATTATCTATGAATCTTATTTGAGTTTCTTCTGATCTCTTATATGCATGATTTCATATCCTTGTAATTCTATTCGAGTTGTGGGTTTTGTTTGGCCAGCTTGATCTAGGATTCTTGCAATGGGAGAAGTGCTTGGTTTTGGGTTCATACCGTGCGGTGAGCTCACCTAGTGGAAGAAGGGGTAGCGAGGCACGCATCGTGTTGTTGTCATCAAGGGTAAAAAGATGGGGTTTTCATCATTGGTTTGAGTTTATCCCTCTACATCATGTCATCTTTCTTAAGGCGTTACTCTGTTCGTCATGAACTCAATACACTAGATGTATGCTGGATAGCGGTTGATGTGTGGAGTAATAGTAGTAGATGCAGAAAGTATCGGTCTACTTGTCTCGGACGTGATGCCTATATGTATGATCATTGCCTTAGATATCGTCATGACTTTGCGCGGTTCTATCAATTGCTCGACAGTAATTTGTTCACCCACCGTAATATTTGCTATTTTGAGAGAAGCCTCTAGTGAACACTATGGCCCCCGGGTCTACTCCACACCATATTTTCAGCCTTACTCTTTTTCTTCGTTGCACTTTCCGCCTTCAGATCTCACTTTGCAATCAATCTTGAAGGGATTGACAACCCCTTTATAGCGTTGGGTGCAAGCTCGTTTGTGTTTGCGCAGGTACTCTGGACTTGACGAGATTCTCCTACTGGATTGGTACCTTGGTTCTCAAACTGAGGGAAATACTTACTGCTCCTGTGCTGCATCACCCTTTCCTCTTCAAGGGAAAAACCGACGCAAGCAAGTCTCCGTCAACACGTCAATTTTTGGCACTGTTGTTTGAGAAGTATCAACCTCCAAGGATAAATTTCCTATTCTGGTTGTTGAGGAACACCTGGACGAGCTACACGGGGCATGCTTCTTCACCAAGCTCGACCTCCGCTCCGGTTATCATCAAGTGCGGATGCACCCGGACGACATTCCGAAGACGGCGCTTCGCACTCATCGTGGCCACTTCGAGTTCTTGGTCATGTCGTTCGGCCTTGCCAATGCCCCGGTGATGCTTCGGGCATTGATGAACGACGTCCTCCGCCCCTACTTACGGCGGTTTGTGCTCGCTTTCTTCGTCGACATCCTCATCTACAATCTGTCATGGGCCGAGCATTTGCAGCACATTGCCATTGTCCTTAACGAGCTACGGGCGCACCACCTATACCTCAAGCGCTCAAAGTGCTCTCTTGGCACACCATCCGTTGCTTACCTCAGACATGTCATCTCGGCAGAGGGTGTTTCCATGGATGCGGACAAGGTCGACGCAGTCGCCACATGGCTGCCGCCGTAGTCCCCATGGGCTCTCTGCGGGTTCCTGGGGCTAGCTGGCTACTACCGAAAATTCATTTGGGAGTTCGGCCTCATTGTAGCCCCACTTACGCGGTTGCTGCGGCGCGACGCTTTCACCTAGGACACCGACATGGGTGAAGCCTTCCTGGCAGACAAACAGGCACTCACGACTGGGCCGGTTCTCTAGATGCCGGCTTTTGACAGGCTCTTCACCATGGACCGCGACGCCTCCGGCGTGGGGTTCGGCGCCGTCCTTCATCAGTGTGCAGGACCCCTCGCTTTCTTCAGTCGTCCGTTCGCAGCACGCCATCACAAGCTCGCTGCTTATTGATACGTCTCCAACTTATCCATAATTTTTGATTGTTCAATGCTGTTATATTATCATTCTTGGATGTTTTACAATCATTTTATAATAATTTTATATCATTTTTTGGTTCTAACCTATTAACATAGTGCCCAGCGCCAGTTGTTGTTTTCTGCATGTTTTTTACATCGCAGGAAAGCAATACCAAACGGAGTCCAAACGCAGAGAAACTTTTTGTGGATTTTTTTGGGCGAGAAGACATCCATTGGGCCGGGAACGCACCTGAGGAGAGCTTGCGCCCCGGTGGGTTGTGCCCTACTCGTTGGCCTCCCGCACCATGTCTTTGCTCTATAAATAACCCAATATTCTAGAAACCCTAAAGGGGGGTACGAAAATCAATTCCAGCCGCCGCAGAGTCTAGAAACACCAGATCCAATCTAGACACCATCACGAGGGGGTTCATCATCTCCATTGGTGCCTCTCCGATGATGCATGAGTAATTCTTTGTAGATCTATGGGTCCGTAGTTAGTAGCTAGATGGCTTCCTCCCTCTCTCTCTCTCTCTCTCTCTCTCTCTCTCTCATCAGCACAATGGTCTCTTGGAGATCCATATGATGTAAGTCTTTTTGCGGTGTGTTTGTTGGGATCCGATGAACTTTGAGTTTATGATGAGATCTATGTTTTTATCCATGAAAGTTACTTGAGTCTTCTTTGATCTCTTATAAGCGTTATTGATTATATCCTCGTAATTCTTCTCCTATATTTGGTTTTGTTTGGCCAACTTGATCTATTTATCTTGCAACGGGAAGAGGCGCTTTGTGATGGGTTCGATCTTACGGTGCTTGATCCCATTGACAGAAAGGGAAACGACACGTATGTATCGTTGCTATTAAGGATGACAAGATGGGGTCTATTTCTACATAAATATATCTTGTCTACATCATTTCATAGTTCTTATTGAATTACCCCATTTTTCCATGAACTTAATACACTAGATGCATGTTGGATAGCGGTCGACGTGTGGAGTAATAGTAGTAGATGCAGGTAGGAGTCGGTCTACTAATCTTGGATGTGATGCCTATATAATGATCATTGCCTCGATATCGTCATGATTATTTGAAGTTCTATCAATTACCCAAGAGTAATTGTTTTCCCACCGTTTGCTATATTTCTCGAGAGAAAACACTAGTGAAACCTACGACCCCCGAGTCTCTTTTCATCATATTTGCCTTTGGGGTCTATTTTCCTTTGCTTTTATTTTCAGATCTATTAAACCAAAAATACAAAAATACCTTGCTGAAATTTATTTGTTCCGCGATCTATTTATCCTATCTACCACTTTTACCCCACGTTATTTGCCTATCTTGAGGCGCCGTACCCAAAACGGATTGACAACCCCTTTAACACGTCGGGTTGCGAGTATTTGTTATTTGTGTTCAGGTGTTGTTTACATGGTGTGAGGAGGTTCTCCTACTAGATGATAACCTTGGTCTCATCACTGAGGGAAATACCTACAGTCGCTATACTGCATCATCCCTTCCTCTTTGGGGAAATACCGACGTAGTTCTAGCGGGCATCAAAAGGAATTTCTGGCACCTTTGTTGGGGAGGATCTTCAACATCAACCAGGTTCCTAATCACAAATCTCATCTCCTCACAATTTACATTATTTTTCATTTTCCTCTCGTTTTCCTCTCCCCTGCTTCACAAAAATTGCTGTTTTATTCGCCCTCTTTTCCGTTTGCCTTTTTTTCTTGTTTGCTATCTTTGCTTGTGTGCCATGTGCCTTCTATTTGCTTGCATCTTTGCTTGCTAAAAATCTATTGATATGGATCCTCATCCACTTGCTAATATTTTCAAGAGATACAATTATGATGAACCAATTGCTAGTGAGTTGAGTGTACTTGATTATCTCCATGGAGTTTTGCTTGAGATTCGTGAATCTGAAAATTGTAATGAAGTGATTCACGATGTTTCCTTAAATGAAAAGCATGATTGCAATGACATTGTTATAAATTCTATTAATATCAGTTGTGCTAATGATATGCAAACCCAGAAGCTTGGGGATGCTATATTTGATGAGTTTGCTATGACCACTACTTATTGCAATGATCATGATTGGGGTGATAATGCTTCTTATGATCTTCATAATTTATTTAATACTCTTGATGAATATGATATTGAAAGTGCATCTGGAAGAGTGTCAACTTTATGCATTATTGATCCCACTATTTCGGAGAGTGTTCAATCTTATGAAATTTTTGATAGAGGTGGGTTTGGAGAGGTCATGACTTTAGTTAATGAGAATCCCACTAATTTGGAAGAATGTCAACTTTGCATGCATGTGAACCATGAAGATAAAACTTTATATGATATTTATATTGTTGAATTCCTTCATGGTGCTACTGAAATTTATTATGAGGGAATAACATATGCTTGTAGGGATTACAATAATATCAAATTTCTCTCTCTGTTTAAAGTTTTGAAGTTATGCTTGTTTTGCCTTCCTATGCTAGTTGATTCTTGTTGCCATAAATTGTTTTCCTCACAAAATACCTATGCATAGAAAGTGGGTTAGAATTAAATGTGTTTTTTATTCTATTCATAATGCCCTTTTTCATATGTCAATTACTACTTTTTATATGAGCATCATTGAAATCGTTATGCCTAGCTAGGGGCGTTAAACAATAGCGTTGTTGGGAGGCAACCCAACTTTATTTTTGTGATTTTTTTGCTTCTATTTTTGAGTTCTGCACACATTATTACCTTTGTAGTAATACTGTTTTCTTTTTTTAATTAATGTTTGTGCCAAGCAAGGCCTTTGGGATGATTTGGGTGAAAGTTATTTGATCTTGCTGAAAACCAGAAACTTTTGCGCTCACGAAATTATTTTTCATTTTAACAGAAGAGTTATTTTGAGTTGATTATTCTTTCAGAAGATTTATAAACAAATTATTCACGTTGTCCTAATTATTCAGAATTTTTGGAGTTACAGAAGTGTTCGAAGTAGTCAGATTACTACACATTGTTCTGTTTTTGACAGATTCTGTTTTCTTTGCGTTGTGTGCTTGTTTTCATGATTCTATGGTTTTCTTTGATGAGTTTTTGCCATAGAAAAGTTGGAATACAGTAGATATAATTCAAAAATAAAATATGAATAGGTTTGCAATAGTACTTATAGTGGTGGTTTGCTTTCTTATACTAACGGATCTCACGAAGGTTTTGTTGAGTTTTGTGTGATTGAAGTAAGTTTTGGGTGATCTTACTGTTGGAAATATGAGTGATTTACCAAGTGATTTTACTAGAAGAAATAATAGATAAAGCACGACAATTGAAGGAAATATAAGATAAGCCATGCGATGGAAGAGAAAGCATGGAAATAACATCCGTATAGATGGGCAGGAACAGAACATATCCAGAAAAGAAACTACACCAAGAAGTTGAAGCAGGAACTCAAACAAGAAGAACAGAAGCACGTACTGAGTTGCAGCTGCAGGAGCAGTGGGGTTGGTGTTGGTGTTGTCGTTGGACATGTTGTCGGAGAGGTGGTCGACGTCGGGGAAGAAGTCGTCGTCTGGGAAGAGGTCGTCGGTGCCCGTGATGAATGCGAGTAGTCGCGCCGAGCGCTCCCCAAAAACCTTATCACCCTTCTCCCGTACAGGACTCAAAGCGACAGGGTTTCGGCGGCCTACTGTCTCGACCTACGGTGCATGCCGTAAGCCGGGATGGGGAAGAACGTAGCAGCATCATAGAGTTTGGAACCGGTGGCGGGAGGAACTTCTAATGCATATCTGTGGAGAGGAGCGACCTCTCTTTTATAGGCGCAAGAGAAGGAGGCGAGAGGCCTGCGACGAGAGCCGAAGAGAGCGCGAGAGACAAAACGAACACACAACCGCAACTTTAGTGTTCATGTTCAATTCTCCACTACAACAAAAACGTTCGGCCCGCAACCCGCGGCGCGGCTCATCGTGACGAGGCGAGGCAGGCGCAGGAGGAGGAGCGTGCGTGTATGTCTCTCTTGTTCTCATGCTCATACATGTGTGGAAACATCCTCCCTTATAAGGAGGTCCAACTCCCACTAAACTTGCAATGTGGGACTAAACTTTTCCACCTCTTGCCTTGCACAAATGGGCTGCGTGGGCCTCTAGGATATATTAGGAATTTCTGAAATTGTATCTTGGGCTGGCCCAAAAATAGGTAAAATTCAAGCAACCCCCACCAGATTGCAGAGGCACACAAAATTTGCATTTGGTTTCAAAACACTGTTTTATATACCGAGACTGTTAAGTTGAACTTACACCTAGAACTCTATGCTACACTAGTAAGCAACTTGAACAGTGGACTAGGCCTTGAACTGCAAGTTTTCTGCGAATCTAGCTTCCCATAGAACCTTGACCGATACTAGGCTACCGTGGGACTTCCCCGCGGACGGAGCTTATGCGTCATACTTCGAGACCTTTCATGAGTTTACTAGAGAGCACCCTACTCTTATAGATTGCGACGTTAACAATCAGACTCAGATAGGTGTGTTCTTCAAAAGATGTTCTGCAAGACAACATGTCTTCTTCAGTAAGCCACTTAGAACATATTAAGATGTATATCAACCTGCCATGCAGTTTAGGAAAGTATTGCATCTTTATGGAGTGGTATTATTAATGATAAGGCTACTTTCCTCTCAGTTGACCAACAGCTTGTCTTCCACATCTAATTCACGGGATCTCTGATCACAAAGAATAGGTTACCACTATGAACAACTCATATTGTGGGTCTCATACCCATCTCCCTCGATGCATTATCTATCACATTACGTGATAGACCCTTAGTAAAAGGATCTGCCAGATTTTTAGATGTTTGGATATAATCCAATGTTATAACTCCGGAGTTTCTCATTTTCCTGGCAAATTTTAACCTTCTCTAAACGTGTCTTGATGACTTCATATTATCCTTTGAGCTTCTCACTTTCGTGATCACAGTTTGATTGCCGTAGTTCATAAGGATACCCGATACAGGTTTCTCAACAACCGGCAAGTCATTCAAGAGCTTGCGAAGCCAATCTGCTTCTACTGTAGTTGTATCTAGTGTTGTGAGTTCTGCTTCCATTGTCGACCTTGTTAAGATCGTTTGCTTGCAAGACTTCCAAGAAACAGCGCCACCTCCATGTGTGAATACATATCCGCTCGTGGCCTTTATATCATCAACATCAGAGATCCAGTTGGAATCACTATACCCTTCAAGCACCTTTGGGAGTCCAGTATAATGAATTCCATAATTTGCAGTACCTTTCAAATAACGCAAAACTCTCTCTAGAGCTTTCCAATGCACATCTCCTGGTTTTGAGACAAACCGACTCAGTTTGCTAACATCAAAAGAGATGTCAGGTCTTGTAGCACTGGCTAAGTACATAAGCGAGCCAATAATCTGAGAATATTTCAATTGGTCTCTAGCAATTCTTCGATTCTTTCGAAGCAGCACACTCGCATCATATGGTGTTGGAAAGGGCTTGCAGTCACTATATCTAAAGCGACTCAAGATCTTTTCCACATAGTGAGATTGAAGCAATGTAATCCCATCATCATCGTCTCTCAACAACTTGATGTTTAGAATGACATCAACCACTCCTAAATCCTTCATCTCAAAATAGTGTGACATGAAATCTTTGACCTCCTTAATCACAATCATATTTGTTCCGAAAATCGGTATGTCATCAACATACAAGCAAAGGATAACTTCCTCGCCCCCACCATGGCGATAGTACACACATTTATCATCTTCGTTTACAACAAAGCATGCAGCTGTTAAAGTTCTTTCAAACTTCTCATCCACTACTTGGGTGCTTGCTTAAGTCCATATAAATACTTCAACAATTTGCACGCTTTTCCTTCCTGACCATCTAGTACAAACCCATCTGGTTGTTCCGTGTAAATATCCTCATCCAACTCTCCATTTAGGAAAGCAGTCTTAACATCCATTTGATGAACGAGAAGACCATGTGAGGCTGCTAGTGAAAGTAGTACTCGAATAGTGGTCTGTCGAGCCACAGGTGAGTAAGTATCAAAGAAGTCTTCACCTTCCTTTTGGGTATAACCCTTAGCCACGAGCCATGCCTTCTACTTCTCGATAGTACCATCAGGCCTAAGTTTCTTCTTGAATACCCATTTGCATCCTATAGGTTTACACCCATAAGGACGGTCAGTTATCTCCCAAGTTTCATTTGCCAAGATGGAATCCATCTCACTACGGACCGCTTCCTTCCACTAGTCAGCATCTTCAAACGCACAGGCCTCTGACATAGAACTGGGAGTGTCATCTATGAGATACACAAGAAAATCATCACCAAAGGATTTTGCAATCCTCTGTCTCTTACTCCTCGTAGGAACTTCATTGTTCTTCTCCACAGAATTTTCAAAGTTTTCCATCGAAATGGTAGGTTCAGTAATTGTAACTAATTCATGATTCGATGAATTAGGCATCTCCTGATTAGATGAGGTGGGCATATCCTTCATGGGAAAGATATCTTTGAAGAAAGTCGCATCATTCGACTCCATGATTGTACCAACATGCATGTCAGGTACCTCATATTTTACAACCAAGGATCTATATCCAATGCTGTGAAAAACATATCCCAAGAAAACACAATCCACACTTTTTGGTCCTAGTTTGCGCTTCTTCGGAATTGACACATTGACTTTCGCCAAACAACCCCACATTCGTAGATAAGAGAGTTTTAACCTTTTCTTCTCCCATTCCTCGAATGGAGTTATCTCTTTATTCTTTGTGGGAACTCGGTTTAGGACATGACATGCAGTCAATATCGCCTCCCCCCACCATGCCTTGGAGAGACCCGATGTGTCTAACATGGCGTTAACCAAATCAGTTAGAGTATGGTTCTTTCTTTCGGCTACCCCATTTGACTGAGGTGAATAGGGAGGTTTCCTCTCATGGATTATACCATGTTCCACACAGAAGGAATCAAATTCATTTGAGAAATACTCTCCACCACGATCGGACCTAAGCCTCTTGATATTTCAATCAAGTTGGTTTTCCGCTTCCGCTTTATAGATCTTGAAATAGTTCAAAGCCTCATCCTTAGATTTCAGAAGATACACTTGGCAGTATCTAGTGGAGTCATCAATTAACGTCATGAAATATTTATTTCCACCTTTTGTCAAAATACCATTCATTTCACATAGATCTGAATGTATGAGCTCTAGTGGTGCAAGATTTCTCGTTTTGGCAGTCGTGTGAGACTTACGAGGTTGTTTGGCTTGCACACAAACTTGACACTTAGATCCCTTGACGATGGTGAAACTAGGGATTAAGTTTAATTTGGCTGGTCGCGACATGCAACCAAAATTAACATGACAGAGACGCGAATGCCACACATTTGATTCACTATTGTGGCAAACATGATTAACAACTTTATTGCAAACATCTGCTAAGGATAAATGGAACAGGCCTCCTAACTCATAGCCTTTACCAACAAAAGTTCCGTACTTGGACATTACAAATTTATTTGACTCAAAAACAAGTTTGTAGCCATCTATACACAAAAGAGATCCGCTAACAAGATTTTTATTGACGGAGGGGACATAATGCATGTTCTTCAGCCGCACGACCTTCCCCGAAGTAGACTTCAGATCGACCGTGCCAATACCACGAACAAAAGCACTTGAACCGTTTCCCATCAGCACGGTGGAAGTCCCTGCGGTCTGATAAGACAAAAACATGGAAATATCACCGCATACATGCACATTAGCACCCGTGTCAATCAACCAATCGGGAAAATGACATACAAAAAGGATAGTGGGAAGTATACCATACCCAGCATCCTCTACGTCAGTGTCACCAATGACAACATTAGTGGTCTTGCCGCCTTTCCCATGTTGACGCTTGTCATAACGATTAGGGCATCTAGGTGCCCAATGATCAGGATCTCCGCACACATGACAGACACCTTTCTTCTTGCCATTCTACTTCTTCACGTTAGTGTGCTGAACAGCCTTGTTCTTCCCATCGAACTTTGCTTTACCATCAAACTTGCCCTTGTTCCTGAAATTGTGGGGCTGGAAGTTTTCCTTTTGTACCAGATTGACACTAGATCCTCCCTCAATACCTCGAGCACGTGTGTCTTTGCTCTCGCTTTTTCATCCACATCAAGAGTACCAATGAGATTCGGAACGGAAAACTCCTGCCTCTTATGCTTCAGTAAGGTAGCAAAGTTCCTCAATGAAGGAGGGAGTTTAGTGATGATGCCTCCGGCAACAAACTTGTCCGGTAGCATGCAATTGAAGTGCTCAAGTTCTCTAGCAAATGATTGTATCTTGTGAGCTTGCTCAACCACGGAGCACTCTTTAGTCATCCTGTAGTCATAGAATTGTTCCATGATGTACAACTTAGTGCCAGCATCCGAGACCCCAAACTTGTCCTCGAGTGCATCCCACATATCTTTTCCATTATCAATTGACGCATAAGCATCAACTATGTTCTCACCAAGAACACTCAAGAGAGCAGCCTTAAACAAGGTATCCATTTTCTGAAAAGCTAGTTCCTCTTGAGCATCATGATCTCCTTCAGGTTTGCCAAGAGTGGCGTCATAACAGCTCATGGTTTGAAACCATAGAACGGCTCTCACGCGCCACCTCTTATAGTGGATACCCTCGAACATAGGAGGCCTCATGGAAGCAGCAAAACCACTCGGGGTAAATTGCCTATAATAAGGTTTTTTGATTGTTGGAAATATGAGCGATTTACCAAGTGATTTTACTAGCAGAAATAATAGATAAAGCACGACTATTGAAGGAAACATAAGATAAGCCATGCGATGGAAGAGAAAGTATGGAAATAAGATCCGAATAGATGGGCAAGAACGGAACATATCCAGAAAAGAAACTACACCAAGAAGTTGCAACATGAACTCAAACAAGAAGAACAGAAGCACGTACTGAGTTGCAGCTGCACGAGAAGTGGGGTTGGTGTTGGTGTTGTCGTTGGACATGTTGCCATAAGTCGGGATGGGTAAGAACGTAGCAGCATCACAGAGTTTGGAACCGGTGGCGGGAGGAACTTCTAATGCATATCTCTGGAGAGGAGCGACCTCTCTTTTATAGGCGCAAGAGAAGGAGGTGAGAGGCCAGCGATGGGAGCCGAAGAGAGCGCGGGAGACTAAATGAACACACAACCGCAGCGTCAGTGTTCGTGTTCAATTCTCCACTACAGCAAAAACGTTCGGCTTCCGAGTAACCTTTCGTATACCAGTCGTGTGTGGCAAAAATTTAGTTCGGCTTAACTCATTCCCGCAACCCGCGGCGCGTTGTGGCGAGGCGAGGCGAGGCGGGAAGGGCGACGGAGGAGGAGGAGCGCACGTGTATGTCTCTCTTGTTCTCATGCTCATACATGTGTGGAAACATCCTCCGTTATAAGTAGGTCCAACTCCCAGTAAACTAGCAATGTGAGACTAAACTTTTCCACCTCTTGCCTTGCACAGATGGGCTGCGTGGGCCTCTAGGATATATTAGGAATTTCTGAAATTGTATCTTGGGCTGGCCCAAAAATAGGTAAAATTCCAGCACTTACGATGGATGAAGGAATAAGAATTAGCAAAATACTAAGCTTGGGGATGCCCGAGGCACCCCAAGATAATATTCAAGAAGTAGCAAGCAACTAAGCTTGGGGATGCTCCCAAGTGGCATCCCCTCTTTCTTCTAACAACCATCGGTATTTTACTGGAAACTATATTTTTATTCATCACATATTATGAGTTTTGCTTGGAGCGTTTTGTATGATATGAGTCTTTGCTTGTTTTGCTTTGTGTTTTAAGTCTTGAGTCCTTGTTGGACACACCTTTTTTAGAGAGCCAAAAAAATGCTATGCTTGCTCCTATGCTTCACTTAAATTTTTAGAGCCATGGATTTGCTCTAGTACTTCACGTATATCTTTTTGAGCACGGTGTGCTTTGTTACTTTTTCAAGAAATGTCTCATGCTTCACTTAGATTTATTTGGGAGTTAGTAATTGTTTTAAGAAATTCTCTCTTGCTTGACTTAGATTATTTTGAGAGAAAGAAAAATTATGCTCATGTTCTTCACTTATATTTGTTTGAGCTTATCAAAAGCAACATATGAAAACAGTCCCAAATTGATAGATATCCAAGGAGGATATAATAAAACTTTCATGAAGATCATTGGAGAAAATAAACTTGATTCTTCGTAATGATTTTGAGATAGGACGATATGATATGTGAGTCATGTTGATGAGTGAATGTGGTTTAGTAAGAATATTGATGTTAAGGTTTGTGCTTCCCTATGCAAGCACGAAAGTCAATAGTTATGCGATGAAATTTATATCCTACTTGTGGTGCATTAGTCGGTGCTACTTAAGATTAATGGTTGGGTACGAGATTTTTCGATTCTTGGTTGGCCGCTTCTCAATATTTTTGCTAGCTTTCATTTTGCACTAAGTATGATCACTACTTGTGCATCCAAAACCCTTTAAACCAGTTTTGCCATATGAGTCCACTATACCTACCTATATGCGGTATTTCCATGCCGTTCTAAGCAAATTTGCATGTACCATCTAATTTCCAAAATAAATTTCTCTTTTGTGTGCTCTACCGCTCGCGAGGCGGTGAGGGGTGGCCAATATTTTCCATGCTAGATGTGTTATTCTCACGATGAGTGTTTATTCACTTGTCATTGCACGAGAGTATGACAAAGGTATTAGGGATGCCCAGTCCCGAAATGAAAAAATGAATTTACTTTTTATTGTCAAATAATAAATTCCTTGGAAAGTGTTGGTATGGAGGGCACCCGTGGGTACGGACAAGCCAAGGAAAGTGAAAGTAATGTTGAAAAAGAAATAAACTTTATTTTCTGTTTGGGACCCGCCTATGATGTATCTAGCATGGAAAGTGTTGGGAGCTCTAAGTTGTTTTCGTTGGTGGGAAAAGTATGCCTTCCAAAATGTTTTTATCTCTCAAGTTTCGCTTTGAGCTCTGGCACCTCTACAAATCCCTACTTCCCTCTACGAAGGGCCTTTCTTTTACTTATGCAATTTTTATTTTGAATTTGAGTCTCCATCTTCTCTCATAGAGCACCAACTAAGGGGCACTATGATGGCATTTGAGCATTGAGTGTAGCTAATATTCGAGTGTGTTTCATGAATGGATCAACGAATGAGTATAATGGGCTAGGGATAACTTGCTATAGTGTTGATATTTTGAAAGACATGGTTGCTTGTTGGTATGCTTGAGTATTAAAGTCGTCATGTCAAAACTAGACTATTACTTTGAACCATATAAAAGTCCAAATATCCATGCTATAAAGAAAATAAATGTGATGAGCATGTTAGGCAGAATTCCACATCAAAAAAGTTGTTTTTATCATTTACCTACTCGAGGACGAGCAGGAATTAAGCTTGGGGATGTTGATACGTCTCCAACGTATCTATAATTTTTTATTGTTCCATGTTGTTATATTATCATTCTTGGATGTTCTACAATCATTTTATAGTCATTTATATCATTTTTTGTTACTAACCTATTGACATAGTGCCCAGTGCCAGTTGCTGTTTTCTGCATGTTTTTTACATTGCAGGAAATCAATACCAAATGGAGTCCAAACGTAGCAAAACTTTTTGTGGATTTTTTTGGGCCAGAAGACATCGAGTAGGCCAGGAACGCACCCGAGAGGATCTCCGAGGGGAGCACAACCCACGAGCGCGCGCCTGGGGGCCCAGGCGCGCCCCTGTGAGTTATGCCCTACTCGTTGGCCTCCCGCACCGCCTCTTTGCTCTATACATACCCCAACATTCCAAAAACCCTAAAGGAGGGGACGGAAATCAATTCCAGCCGCTGCAGAGTCCAGAAACACCAGATCCAATCTAGACACCATCACAGAGGGGTTCATCATGTCTATTGGTGCCTCTCTGATGATGCGTGACTAGTTCTTTCTAGACCTATGGGTCTATAGTTAGTAGCTAGATGGATTCCTCTCTCTCCCTCTCTTGATTATCAATACAATGGTCTCTTGGAGATCCATATGATGTAAGTCTTTTTGCGGTGTGTTTGTTGGGATCCGATGAACTTTGAGTTTATGATCAGATCTATGTTTTTATCCATGAAAGTTATTTGAGTCTTCTTTGATCTCTTATATGCGTGATTGATTATAGCCTCGTATTTCTTCTCCGATATTTAGGTTTTGTTTGGCCAACTTGATCTATTTATCTTGCAATGGGAAGAGGTGCTTTGTGATGGTTTCGATCTTACGGTGCTTGATCCCAGTCACAGAAAAGGAAACGACACATATGTATCGTTGCTATTAAGGATAACATGATGTGGTCTATTTCTACATAAATAGATCTTGTCTACATCATGTCATCTTTCTTATTGCATTACTCTATTTTTCCAAGAACTTAATACACTAGATACATGCTGGGTAGCGGCCGATGTGTGGAGTAATAGTAGTAGATGCAGGCAGGAGTCGGTCTACTAATCTTGGACGTGATGCCTATATAATGTGTTGGAAATATGCCCTAGAGGCAATAATAAAATGGTTATTATCATATTTATTTTTTCATGATAATCATATATTGTTCATGCTATAATTGTATTAACAAGAAACAGTAATGCATGTGTGAATAAATAGATCACAGTGTGTTCCTAGCAAGCATCTAGTTGGCTAGCTCGTTGATCAATAGATGATCATGGTTTCCTGATCATGGACATTGGATGTCATTGATAACAGGATCACATTATTGGGAGAATGATGTGATGGACAAGACCCAATCCTAAGCTTAGCACTAGATCGTGTTGTTTGTATGCTAAAGCTTTTCTAATGTCAAGTATCTTTTCCGTCGACTGTGAGATTGTGCAACTCCCGGATACCATAGGAGTGCTTTGGGTGTATCAAACGTCACAACGCAACTGGGTGACTATAAAGGTGCACTAAGGGTATCTCCAAAAGTATGTGTTGGGTTGGTACGAATCGAGATCGGGATTTGTCACTCCGTGTGACGGAGAGGTATCTCTGGGCCTACTCGGTAGAACATCATCATAATGAGCTCAATGTGACTAAGGAGTTAGTCACGGTATGATGTGCTACGAAACGAGTAAATAAACTTGTCGGTAACGAGATTGAACAAGGTATATGGATACCGACGATCGAATCTCGCGCAAGTTCTATACCGATAGACAAAGGGAATTGTATATGGGATTGATTGAGTCCTTGACATCGTGGTTCATCCGATGAGATCATCGTGGAACATGTGGGAGCCACCATGGGTATCCAGACCCCGCTGATTGTTATTGGCCGGAGAGGTGTCCCGGTCATGTGTGCATGCCTCCCGGACCCGTAGGGTCTACACACTTAAGGTTCGATGACACTAGGGTTATAGGGAATTGTTATACGAGGTTACCGAAGGTTGTTCGGAGTCCCGGATGAGACCCCGGACGTTAGAAGGATCTCCAGAATGGTCCGGAGGTAAAGATTGATATATAGGATGGATGGGTTTGGACGCCGGAAATGTTTCGGGCACCACCAGCGATGTGTCGGGACCACCGGAAGGGTTCCGGGGACCCACCGGGAGGGGCCACCAGACCCGGGAGGTTACATGGGCCAAGTTTGGGAGGGAACCAGCCCCAAGTGGGCTAGTGTGCCCCCCTAGTCAGCCCAAGGCGCAGCAGAGAGGGAAGGAGGGGGAACCTTAGGCGCTGGTGGGCTTATGGCCCACCTAGGGGTGCGCCACCCCCTCTCCACCCGTGGCCGCCGCCCAACACCTCCCATCTAGGGCTGCCGCACCCTTTGGGGGTGGGAAGCCTAAAGGGTGCTCCTCCTCCCCTTCCCCTATATATAGTGAAGCTTTTGGCTATTTGGAAACACTCAATTCTTTCTCTCTCGGCGCAGCCCTGCTTCTCCTCTTCCTCCTCACCCACGGTGCTTGGCGAAGCCCTGCCGGGAGACCTCGTAGCTCCACCGCCACCACGCCGTCGTGCTGCCGGAGCTCTTCCCCAACCTCCTTGCTGGTGCAATGTGCAGGAGACGTCACCGGGCTGCACGTGTGTTGAACACGGAGGTGCCGTGGTTCGGCACTAGATCGGAATCAGACTGCAATCTGAATCGCAGCGAGTACGACTCCATCAATCGTGTTCTAGCAACGCTTCCGCTTAGCAATCTTCAAAGGTATGAAGATGCTCTCGTCCCTCTCTCGCTGCTGGTTTCTCCATAGGAAGATCCATGTATGGCGTAGGAAAATTTTGAATTTTTGCTACGTTACCCAACACTGGCATCCGAGCCACGTTTTCTATGCGTAGATTCTTTGCACGAGTAGAACACAAAGGTTGTGGGTGCTGATTTTGTCGATTGCTTACCACTACTAGTCTTATTCCTTTCCGGCGGTATTGTGGGATGAACCGGCCCGGACCAACCTTACACGTACGCTTACGTGAGACATGTTCCACCGACTAACATGCACACGGTGCATAAGGTGGCTAGCGGGTGACTGTCTCTCCTACTCTAGTCGGATTGGATTTGATAAAAAGGGTCCTTATGAAGGGTAAATAGCTTTGGCATAAAAACGTTGTGACTGTCACGTAGGTAAGAAGGCGTTCTTGCTAGAAACCCAAATCAGCCACGTAAAACTTGCAACAACAATTAGAGGACGTCTAACTTGTTTTTGCACGGTATGACATGTGATGTGATATAGCCAAAGGATGTGATGTTACATGTGTGATGTATGATATGATAATGTTCTTATAATAGGATTCACGACTTGCATGTTGATGAGTATGACAACCGGCAGGAGCCATAGGAGTTATCTTAATTTATTGTATGAGATGCAACGCCATGTGTTTACTACCTTTACTTCATTGCTAACGGTTAGCTGTAGTAGTAGTAGTAGTAATAGTTGGCCTGACAACTTCATGGAGACACAATGATGGAGATCATCATGATGGAGATCATGGTGTCATACCGGTGACGATGATGATCATGCGATGCCCGAAGATGGAGATCGAAGGAGCAAAGATGATAATGGCCATATCATGTCACTATATGATTGCATGTGATGTTTATCATGTTTTTCATCTTATTGCTTAGAAGGACGGTAGCATAATAAGATGATCCCTCATAAAATTTCGAGAATGTATTTCCCTAAGTGTGCACCATTGCGAAGGATCGTTGTCTCGAAGCACCACGTGATGATCGGGTGTGATATATTCTAACGTTCGCATACAACGGGTGTAAGCCAGATTTACACACGCGAAACACTTAGGTTGACTCGACGAGCCTAGCATGTATAGAAATGGCCTCGAATACGAGAGACTGAAATGTCGAACATGATTCGTATGGTTGAATGCGATCAGCACGGAGATGCTCACCATCGACGACTAGTCCGTCTCACGTGATGATCGGACACGGGTTAGTCGACATGGATCATGTAACAATTAGATGACTAGAGGGATGTCGATTTAAGTGGAAGTTCATACATAATTTGATTAAATGAACTTAATTATCACAAACTTAGTCTAAAAGTTATCTTTACAAATATTGTAGATCCAATGGCCAACGCACGTGTCAACCTCAATTTCAACGCGTTCCTAGAGAAAAACAAGCTGAAAGATGATGGTAGCAACTATGTGGACTGGGTCCGCAACTTGAAGCTCATCCTCATTGCATCCAAGAAGGCATATGTCCTTGATGCGCCACTAGGTGACCCTCCTGTTCGTGCGACAGCCCAAGACGTTCAGAACGTATGGCAAACGCGGAGTGATGACTACTCTCTGGTTAGGTGTGGCATGCTATACAGTTTAGAAACGGGGCTCCAAAGGCGTCTTGAGCAACATGGAGCATATGAGTTGTTCTAGGAACTGAAACTAGTTTTTCAAGCTCATGCCCGGGTCGAGAGATATGAAGTCTCCGACAAGTTCTTTAGCTGTAAGCTCGAGGAGAATAGTTCTGTTAGTGAGCATATACTCAGAATGTCTGGGTTGCACGGTCGTCTGACTCTAACACCCAGTTTTTGGCCTTCGTGACTAATTAACTTATTCCAAAAGTTAGGACCAATTAACAAAAATTGAATGCTTGTGATGCTTGGAGTGACCATTGTTTGCTTGTTTGCTTGAATGCATGTGATTGCTCCCCATAAATCCTCTCACTCCCCTAATCACCTCCTCAACCCATGATCTCGTGCCTAATGATAAGGCCATGTGTTTAGGATAAATATCTATTTTCACCAATATTTATTTTTACCCAAAAAGCATTTCTTTGAATTAAACTTTCAAACTCCTCAGATGAGGTTTGTACTACAAGTCCTCAAATTAGGGAATTTCTTTTGCACCAATTATTTTATTTAAAACCTATTATCAAAAGGTCATCCAAAAAACACCATATTATTATTTTAAAAGTTATTTTATTATTTTATTTAAAAGCCTTTCTGTGAGGCCAGAAATGGTCTCTTATGAACGAAAGTTATTTTTATTGCTTTCATAATATTTAAGAAAATTTAGGGAAACTCAGTGGATATACTTATTCCATATTTATGAGTTTGAACACATGGTCATGTTCAAAATATTGGGCAAACCCCTCCAAAACCATTCCTGCCTATTTCAAGCTTTTGAAATATTTCTATTAGAAATATTCTCAATAAATTCCAGTAAAATTCTAGCTTGTCATCTATGATATAAATGATGATCTTGCCAATTTCATTTCAATCCAAGTTGATTTTGCTCCCCTAACCACTCTAAAACCCTATATGTCCAGAATCAAATTTGAGAATCTCTACATTGTGAAGTATCTCCAATTGTGCTCAAATTTGGTGGACATGTTCTACTACTCCAATAAGGGATCCACACCAAGTGGTACACCAAGGAGAAAAGAAGAACTTGCCCTAACAACCTCAAAACCCTCTGTGTTGATTTCTGACTTTGGTAAACTTTACATTAAAAAGTTTCTCCAATTGACCTCAAACTTTTTGTGCATGCTTTAATGCTCAAATAATGCCCCTACACCAAATAATGGATTTGTGGGAATTGATTTGAATAGGGTTGTAGGCAAAAAGTCAGTTCTGCCCATTTCATGGGTTTTTCCAAGTCTACATTGGAAAACTTCTCCAGCAAATCCCAATTTTGGTATGCAAGCCTATTTTCATCTATTATTTGACCCTATTAAATTTCATAGCCATTGGAATCCATCTGGTAGCCTAGCCATAGATCAAACACCTTGTGTGCACTCACTGATTTGGCTTCTTTTGCCCCTTCCACTTTTACCCTTGAGCTAAATTTCTACCACAGCTATCACTAGTTACATTTTACTTCCAGTAACTATTCCTTGGCCACTGGTCAATTATTGGAGAAGGTCCCTTTGTAACTTTCTCTCATTTTCACCATTGGCAGCACTGTTTTACCTCTCTTTCCATTCTTCTGCTTAAGCTATCACCCCAATTCTTTCCAGAGCCTCTCTAGTGTGTCAAGGCATCATTTCAAACCAATAGATGGGCTGCTCATGTAGGAAAAATGAGCAACACCTCTTCAAGTTCATTTTTGGCTGAAATGTGCCTTTGTACAACAAGTACTAGCTACACTTGCTTTCTTGAGCTGAAACTTTGCAGTCTTGTAGTCCTTCTATTAAAAACACTGCTAGACATGGTTTCACCTCACATCCCCTCCTATGAAAACCCCTTATGACAGCCCCTAGTTTGCTGCTGCAAACTAAACCAGAGTCCAAACCACATAACACCACCTCCACTAGTTCCCAAACTCCAGAGTCTCCTTGTTGCAGGTGTGCCCTACGTGCCAGACATGCTTGACTGGTCTGGTGTGCCATGTGGACATGAGTGGCCATGGTGACCACCTCCCTGGCATGCAGAAACGGTGCTCTGCACCTTGTCTTCTTTCTCCAGGGCGTGTCCCACCATTGCAGCATGTCTATGAGCACCAGGGAACCCGATTTGACTAGTCCAAGCTCCTCCCCCATGCTGGCTAAGCTCCAAGGTGCCCAGGGACGCGTGTCCTTGCCATGCCAGGAAGCTCCAGGGAGCTCCCGAGCTCTCTCTCCATTCCCCCTCCCTTATCTCCTCTCCCTAAACCTCTGTGGCTCACACTCGGCTCTCCCCTTCTCCCGTGAAGCTCATGAGCCTCCCCCCTTCTCTCCCAGGCCCTTCTCCCACCTCTTCTTCCATGGCCGCTGCCATGGCCATTTCGGCCATGCTCGAATCCGAGCCTCCCCGAGCTCCCTCCTTCTCCTTAGCGCCTCCAGGAGGACCTCCTGACCTGCGGCACCAGTCCCCATCCTCCCTCTTCCCTCCAGGTGGCCAGGGCTCCTGTCCCCACGGCCTCCATCGCCGCCCTCTACCTCGGCCATGGGCAGCTCTCCCCGAAGCTCCCTACGAGCGCCATGCAAGGGAATGGGGTCGGCGCGGTCCCCCGAGCCCGCAGGTGCGCTCACCTCGGCTAGGGATGGCCGGAGCGCCGCCGGAGCCGGTCCTGCATCGGCCAGCCCTGTCTCCCGTGCACGTTCCCAGATCGAGTGGGAGGAGGAAGAAGGGCTCGATAGACGGGGCCCCCGCGTCAGCCACACGCCGGCCGGGCCCCCAGCTTTAAGTGGTCGCGCCCTCCCTTGTTCGTGTGTCCCTGCACAGGAGACGTACTCAAGGAAGTGCGCTTTCGGCGTCACCAGGGTTCCGGGCGGTCTGCGCAACTGGTTCGGCCCGAAGGCCTACCTAGTGCCTAGTGTGCATGATAGCCAAATCTGGAGACTAGTTTCTCTTTTTCATTTATCTGGAAGTTTCAAAATTCCATTATAAAATCATTCTAACTCCAATTTCATTGATTCAAATTTCTGCAGGATCCTAAAAATGAGGCCTATCCAAATAAGTGCTTTGCACATTTTCCCCCACCCACTTTCTGTGGCATTTTCATTTAAATCCACAATTGTCCATATTTGACTCCACTTTGGAAATTTCCCTAGGATGCAAATCAACTCCAAATGGAGTGATTCAAATTCCTAGGGTCTTCTAAAATCATCCCCTATTTTTAGAACCCTGGTCAACATTTTTGTGTGGCTTACTTCTGTTGCAATAAATAAATAGCTCCTATTGCTATTTATTCCACATTACAAAATCTCTAGAATATTCATACCAACTCCAAATCCATTGAAACCACTTCCTAAATATTTATAAAATCATTCTCCGTTAAATGGGTGCCTTCACTCACTTTAACATAATGATTTTTGTTGGCTTCTTCAATGATCACCTATTGATCTTTCCATCCATTCAAAATCCTTGATGATTCAAATC
Organism: Hordeum vulgare subsp. vulgare; assembly: GCF_904849725.1. Taxonomy (NCBI): domain Eukaryota; kingdom Viridiplantae; phylum Streptophyta; class Magnoliopsida; order Poales; family Poaceae; genus Hordeum; species Hordeum vulgare. Next base: position 458,277,194 of record NC_058522.1, read on the forward strand.
TCCTGTGAGAAGCTTCAGGTATTTTTCTTATGACCAGAGAGGTCCAAGAAAAATAAAACTTCTATTTATAGAACACTTTTATTCTGCTTGCTATATGGCTTACTATGGTTGTTTCCGACGATAGTGGACGCTAGACGAAGTATTCAGAGTTGGAGCGGAAGACCTCGAAGACCCCGAGGACTTACGTGAGCAAGGCAAACAACCCTTTGACCATGACTTGAGCATATGAATTGATGCATGCTAGAATAGCAAGTACTTTTCCGTTGCGTGTGATCATAGTGCCGGTTCATCATTGGTGTGATGGTACCGAAGGCTTCTTCGAAGCACTTGCATGATGGTGATGTTATACATATGGCTCCTCGGAGCACAAGCATGATGAGCTTGATCCTACCATCTATGAGGATCATGCTACTATCATGTTGACTAGTAGAGTTAGAGAACCATTGCATGAGCATGATGATGAGTTAAATCAAAGGTTTATGAAAAAAACCCGTCGGGTGCCACTAATGCCCGAGGGTGATGATGAGATGGGTGGCCACTTTTGGTGAAGTGGTGCACCGGTGTTTTGTGTGAGTATGGTTTCGGAAATGGGATTAGATTTATGATGTGTCGACCGTCCCAACCTCACCTGTGCGACCACGTTACCCCTTTATGGGACGGGGCTTTGTTGATTACTCTGATCGGTACTAGCAAGGAGCCACATTACTAGTGGCGGAGTGATTTTCATCACTCTCGTGATGGGGTTGTGCCAGGAAGGGCGACTATGCCATTTTTATGAGTTCCAGGCACACCGTTGGTCCCCGCATGATTGATACTGTCCAGAGTCGGTGCTCGTAAGACGTACAACATGTGGGTTGGGTACCAATCGAGTAGACCTCCTTGTTTAGTACCGTCAGGGGAAAGATAATGATCGGGTACTTACCTCGGGTATATGTGATATGCCACGAGTCGTGGATGACACGGAAGTTTCCCGGTTCTCGTGGGTACAACACGCAACCTCTGTAGAGTGTAAACTATTCGAATAGCCGTGTCCACGGTCAAGGACAGTTGGGTAATCCTGCTTAAACTACGTCCTGATATTTCTGCATAAACCAAGCGTGCGTGAGTTGTGTGTGTGTGGTGTTGAGAAAGATGTTGCTATGATAGCAACGATATGACCAAGTTCGGTGACTTGGCATATAGGGTGAACCCGGATGGTTCAACCCTCGACAGATATATTGGTATTTGTAACCTGTTCTTCAAGAGTAATTATTTATCTTGATGTATATCATGATCATTCCACCCAGATGAGTTATACTAGAGATGCATGATATTGTCATCCTTCACTTTCATTGTTCATATCATGGGCTGTTTGCGAGTACATTCAAAGTACTCGTTGGCTTGCCACTGGTTATTTCATTGACCACGTGTGAAAGACAGGATATGGTGAAGATTAACTCGGTGACGTTCATGCGAGCTAGGATGTTTCCCAGTCAGAATGCCTGTTGGTTAAGGCTGATGGCATGGGTTCACGCTTTCAACCAATAATTCCGCTATTGGTTCGGTTTCAAGTGTAGGCCTTTAAGGCCCTATTTATGTAAGAATCGACCGAAGTGGTCATTTGTTGTATCAAACGGTATGTATCGATGTAAGACTCTTTTATTTGGTATATGTGTTCAGTGAGCACTAATCTCTGGGATCACTGAGCACGGCGATTCTCGACTAGTAAGTCGGGGTCCCCACAGAGCTCGTATCAGAGACATCCTGATTGTAGGAAGCCTTAGTTAGCACAGACGATAGTTAGGATAAAACAGCTTTCCAAATCCTTCAGAATACTTACAAAACCTATATATTTTCTCGACTCTCCTAAATCTTCAAAGAAATTGAAGGTTATGCTCTAGCCCTCCACTCTTATTTTCCTGACTCTCCTCGTCAACTTTTTCGACATTTGCAAGGGGTCGCTAGAACCTTATGCCCTTTGACCACGGGATAAATTGAAATCCTCGTGGGCAGCCCAGAAGGAAGTAACATTTCCAGGAAAACACCTGTGCTGAAAGACAGTGAAGACAACTCTACATCCAGACGACACCAACAGAAGTACCTCCATGAGGGACAAGGATATCGAGGCTTAGAAGATGGTGAAACCCTGGGTCCCAGAGTGATGCCACATTCGCCTATGATAATTTGGACATACTATATGTGAACCTTGATCTGCATCACTAATAGAGCGACCCTGTGAGTCATAAGGAATTGTGTCGGCCGCCACCGGTGGATGAGAACCTCACCATTTGGTCTGCCTCACCTTAGTGAGGAGCAAAACGGTTCTCTTCATCCCCCGCTCTAGGTGTCGATATCACAATTAGTATGATTGACAGATCAAAACACTATCATGTCTTGCAAACATCGGTGCATGAATATGTCCCCTTGAGACCCTCGAAGCCTCAGAAGACAAGAAGACGATGCCAAGATCATGAAGACAAGGAAGATCATGTCAATGACAGCAATGAAGAACGACCTTCGTCAGCAACTTCCCAGACGAGAAGACAACAAGAGTTCTCTACAACTCAAGCAAATTGCTTTGGCAAGCGACAACAAGAGGCATGACAACACCACGAGAAGGTACAGAAGACTTAGCGGACTCCTCTCCGAGGCACGAAGCGAGCACGACCATCGAGTCCTAGAACCCTAGGATAGGATGAGTCGTGAATTCCCTATGCGAAGTCGAGTCCGTGGAATGGTTCGGATGGACCATGTTATGTGTTGTTTGTTTTGTTGTTTGTGCTTTGATATAAGTCGCATTTTTGCTTAGGCAACAAGCATGCAGTTAAATCACTCGTCTTATTTTTTATGATCAAAATAAATTTTTGCACTTGTCTGAGTTGACTTTCAAACGCTTGTTTGATTGCACTGAGACCCTTAGACACTCCCCTCTGTGTTCTCTCTCTCTCACCCCTCTCGACAACTGAAGACAACAAGGCAAGATGCGCCAAGGATCCACTTCGAAGGACGACTAACGCTGAAGACACTGACTGTGCTATGCTTAACCACACGCAACCCGTAGGAGTGTGCTTTTCCCTCAAGATTGGAAAACCACACTAGACCAGACTAACCTCCACAAGCCTTTCCGGATCAAAATTTCTGGTCACGTGTCTAGTGCACGGACTTGCCAGAACTTGTGTAGGTCCCCGATGAACCCTGCTAAGCACCAGGTTCCTTGTGGAACGAGTGATCACCATGAACAAGTATCCCTCCATCTCAAGCTAGCACTGTAACCTTGATGCCATAAGAGGACCAATCTCAGATATGAGAGCATTAGACTAAGATTGTTGATTGGATTTAGTAGGACGATCATTATTGCGAACAACAACATTCTCGGTGGTATACATGACTTTAACAAGTAGTTGACTTGATGCCTTTACCATGATAACTCGGAGTAACAAGTAGACTTAATGTTGGATTTGAGTCTTGGATTTAAATAGGTAATCTTAATAGAGTACGGAGGATGACACAAAGGTCACATGGTTCGGAGTAAATTGGATTTAGCCTGATAATATCGATCAGGATACCGCGTTTCTCGATGGATATAGGGTGCATATACTTGGAGTTGCCAAGTAGATTTACAACCTATGCGGTTTGGCCTTGGAGATTAGATGGCCATGATTATTGAAGTTGGTGGGTATACTATGACATAATTCTTGCAGTAATATGCGAATTATGAGGACTCTAAGAGATTATGTAGAACCCAATCTATGTTGGATTTGTAGGAGTGATAGGTCCAGTAATGATTGATCGGATTGATGGATCACCTGGTCGGATTCATAGAAAGGAAACAAGATATTGGATTGGTATACTATGTGTTTCCTTAATATAGTAATGTAGTACCCTGTCCATTGGATGACTTAGATGGACATTTGGATTTGTGGAGTCCTAACTTAACCATAGGAGCTCGTATGCCTCCCGAGGTTATTGCATAGGAATGCATGTGCATCGAAACTATACCATACTTATAGTGTTTGGGTTTAGTTCTGCCCTCAACCCGGAGTTGACTAGCATGAGCGGTGTGGAGTTGACCCCGTGGGATGGTATCTTTGATGAGATGAGGTGATATCGTCCCGAGATTAGAGGTCGAACTATTGGCATCTAAGGAATGTGCTTAGAGATAAGATGATAACTGTTCGCCCACATCCTAAGTTCCTTAAGACCCTAAAGCTTCGCTGAGCCACGAGATGGACGGACTGCGACCATAGAAGACGACTCTAAGTCGTTAAAATATGGCCAGTACCGCCCATAGAAAGTCCTCGTTCTCCTCACCTGACTCTCGAGCACTGAGCTTATGTCATGTTTGGGGAAGGTATGTTGTCTTCCTCACTGATGACATACTTATTCACCCATTAAGAGGACAAGTACCTCAGTGCTGTTTAGCTGGACCACAGACACCGTAGACAGCAACCCCGGCAACCAAACATAGTCTTCAAGAGCGTGGTGAAGCATCCACATGATCAAGGAGCCTCGACGACATAGAAGAACGATGCATTTTATTGCAACTCCAGCATCAACTACGTCAACCACAAGACAGTAAGGCCAGCAAGGACAAACCCACCAGGAGCAACCTCCACCCGGACCAACTGCATCCACGACCACACAACACACCAACGCCTAACCACTTGCCACTATGGCACACCTCAGTTCCTTCGTAAGAAGAGACCGCAAGGACACCACTGGCACACTAACACCACGCGTGCGCCGAAGCAGGTGCCTAATCGTCATGAACTCTGCCGCCGCGGAGAACCGCCATGCAGGCGGGAGCATCATGGCGATCATCGTGGACAATCGCGCAGTACAGCGTCGAGAGCCCGACCAGCAACGCCACTATCCCAGACAGGAAGATGATAAGCCACCCCAGAGTCTCGTCCCCCATTGGCATCCTTCCTTGAGCACGTGCAGCAGTAGAAGAAGAAGAGGATCGGAGCAGCAGCAAGTGGCGAGGCTGCGTGGAGAACGAGGACTCCCTGGCGAATTTATAGCTAGGTTCGGAGAGCCACTAGCCAGGCCACCAGCCCCGTTTGCCGCTCGGCCGTCGGTGCTCGCTCGGAATCCCAGAGCAGTGCCGACATACCAGGCCCGCGAGGTCAGTGCTCGCTACGCCGGCAGATGGCTCACCGCACACCATCGTAGGGCGGCCCCGGACACCGTATGCCCTCGGCACTGCAAGTGGACGGAGCACACGGGACTCAGCCAAGAAAGAAGAATCAGAGGGAGAAGAAGAGGCTGATGGCGGACCCTGGGCCCACTTGTCAGCCGGAGTAAGTACCGAGCAATAGGTACGACTAGCAACCAGGTATGACAACTTTCCCTTTCTCCAACATCCTCGTAGAACGCAGATGCACCAATAAGTGGTACTCTTGAGGTGACCCCATCAGACCGCGTATTTGGATTGTTGCTGCTAGTAAGTCTTGCAGCATAACAGGAGCAGACCCTTGTTTCCGCCTTAACAAATCTCGGGGATGAGATTTTCTTAAGGGGGTAAGGTCTGTAACACCTAGTTTTTGGCCTTCCTGACTAATTAACTTATTCCAAAAGTTAGGACCAATTAAAAAAAATTGAATGCTTGTGATGCTTGGAGTGACCATTGTTTGCTTGTTTGCTTGAATGCATGTGATTGCTCTCCATAAATCCTATCACTCCCCTAAGCACCTCCTCAACCCATGATCTCCTGCCTAATGATCAGGCCATGTGTTTAGGATAAATATCTATTTTCACCAATATTTAGTTTTACCCAAAAAGCATTTCTTTGAATTAAACTTTCAAACCCGTGAGATGAGGTTTGTACTACAAGTCCTCAAATTAGGGAATTTCTTTTGCACCAATTATTGTATTTAAAACCTATTATCAAAAGGACTTCCAAAAACCACCATGTTATTATTTTAAAAGTTATTTTATTATTTTATTTAAAAGCCTTTCTGTGAGGCCAGAAATGGTCTCTTATGAAGGAAAGCTCTTTTTTATTGCTTTCAAAATATTTAAGAAAATTTAGGGAAACTCGGTGGATATACTTATTCCATATTTATGAGTTTCAACACATGGTCATGTTCAAAATATTGGGCAAACCCCTCCAAAACCATTCCTGTCTATTTCAAGCTTTTGAAATATTTCTATTAGAAATATTCTCAATAAATTCCAGTAAAATTCTAGCTTGTCATCTATGATATAAATGATGATCTTGCCAAGTTTCATTTCAATCCAAGTGGATTTGGCTCCCCTAACCACTCTAAAACCCTATCTGTCCATAATCAAATTTGAGCAACTCTACATTGTGAAGTATCTCCAATTGTGCCCAATTTTGGTGGACATGTTCTACTACTCCAATACGGGATCCACACCAAGTGGTACACCAAGGAGAATAGAAGAACTTGCCCTAAGAACCTCAAAACCCTCTGTGTTGATTTCTGACTTTGGTAAACTTTAAATTAAAAAGTTTCTCCAATTGACCTCAAACTTTTTGTGCATGCTTTAATGCTCAAATAATGCCCCTACACGAAATAATGGATTTATGGGAATTGATTTGAATAGGGTTGTAGGCAGAAAGTCATTTCTGCCCATTTCATGGGTTTTTCCAAGTCTACATTGGAAAACTTCTCCAGCATATCCCAATTTTGGTATGCAAGCCTATTTTCTTCTATTATTTGACCTTGTTAAGTTTCATAGCCATTGGAATCCATCTGGTAGCCTAGCCATAGATCAAACACCTTGTGTGCACTCACTGATTTGGCTTCTTTTGCCCCTTCCACTTTTACCCTTGAGCTCAAATTTCTACCACAACTATAACTAGTTACATTTTACTTCTAGTAACTATTCCTTGGCCACTGGTCAATTATTGGAGAAGGTCCCTTTGTAACTTTCTCTCATTTTCACCCTTGGCAGCACTGTTTTACCTCTCTTTCCATTCTTGTGCTTAAGCTAGCACCCCCAATTCTTTCCAGAGCCTCTCTAGTGTGTCAAGGCATCATTTCAAACCAATAGATGGCCTGCTCATGTAGGTAAAATGAGCAACACCTCTTCAAGTTCATTTTTGGCTGAAATGTGGCTTTGTACAGCAAGTACTAGCTACACTTGCTTTATTGAGCTGAAACTTTGTAGTCTTGTAGTCCTTCTATTAAAAACACTGCTAGACATGGTTTCACCTCCCATTCCCTCCTATGAAAATCCCTTATGCCAGCCCCTAGTTTGCTGCTGCAAACTAAACCAGAGTCCAAACCACATCAGACCACCTCCACTAGTTGCCAAACTCCAGAGTCTCCTTGCTGCAGGTGTGCCCTACGTGCCAGACATGCTTGGCTGGTCTTGTGTGCCATGTGGACATTAGTGGCCATGGTGACCACCTCCCTGGCATGCAGAAACGGTGCTCTGCACCTTGTCTTCTTTCTCCAGGGCGTGTCCCACCGTTGCAGCATGTCTATGAGCACCAGGGAACCCCATTTGACTAGTCCAAGCTCCTCCCCCATGCTGGCTAAGCTCCAAGGTGCCCAGGGACGCGTGTCCTTGCCATGCCATGAAGCTCCAGGTAGCTCCCAAGCTCTCTCTCCATTCCCCCTCCCTTATCTCCTCTCCCTGAGACTTTGTGGCTCACACTTGGCTCTCCCCTTCTCCCGTGAAGCTCATGAGCCTCCCCCCTTCTCTCCCAAGCCCTTCTCCCCACCTCTTCTTCCATGGCCGCCGCCATGGCCGTTTCGGCCATGCTCGAATCCGAGCCTCCCCGAGCTCCCTCCTTCTCCTTAGCGCCTCCAGGAGGACCTCCTGACCTGCGGCACAGTCCCCATCCTCCCTCTTCCCTCCAGGTGGCCAGAGTTCCTCTCCACGCGGCCTCCATCGTCGCCCTCTGCCGCGGCCATGGGCAGCTCTCCCCGAAGCTCCCTACGAGCGTCGTGTAGGGGAATGGGGTCCCCCGAGCACGTAGGTGCGCTCACCTCGGCTCGGGATGGCCGGAGCGCCACCGGAGCCGGTCCTGCATCGGCCGGCCCTGCCTCCCCTGCCTGTTCCCAGATCGAGTGGGAGGAGGAAGAAGGGCTCGATAGACGGGGCCCCCGCGTCAGCCACACGCCGGCCGGGCCCCTGCTTTAAGTGGTCGCGCCCTCCCTTGTTCGCGTGTCCCTGCACAGGAGACGTACTCAAGGAAGTGCGCTTTCGGCGTCACCAGGGTTCCGGGCGGTCTGCGCAACTGGTTCGGCCCGAAGGCCTACCTAGCGCCTAGTGTGCATGATAGCCAAATCTGGAGACTAGTTTCTCTTTTTCATTTATCTGGAAGTTTCAAAATTCCATTATAAAATCATTCTAACTCCAATTTCATTGATTCAAATTTCTGCAGGATCCTAAAAATGAGGCCTATCCAAATAAGTGCTTTGCACATTTTCCCCCACCCACTTTCTGTGGCATTTTCATTTAAATCCACAATTGTCCATATTTGACTCCACTTTGGAAATTTCCCTAGGATGCAAATCAACTCCAAATGGAGTGATTCAAATTCCTAGGGTCTTCTAAAATCATCCCCTATTTTTAGAACCCTGGTCAACATTTTTGTGTGGCTTACTTCTGTTGCAATAAATAAATAGATCCTATTGCTATTTATTCCACATTACAAAATCTCTAGAATATTCATACCAACTCCAAATCCATTGAAACCACTTCCTAAATATTTATAAAATCATTCTCTATTAAATGGGTGCCTTCACTCACTTTTAACAGAGTGATTTCTGTTGGCTTCTTCAATCATCACCTATTGCTCTTTCCATCCATTCAAAATCCTTGATGATTCAAATCTCCTGTGAGAAGCTTCAGGTATTTTTCTTATGACCATAGAGGTCCAAGAAAAATAAAACTTCTATTTATAGAACACTTTTATTCTGTTTCTATATGGCTTACTATGGTTGTTTCCGACGATAGTGGACGGTAGCCGAAGTATTCGGACTTGGAGCGGAAGACCTCGAAGACCCTGAGGATTTATGTGAGCAAGGCAAGCAACCCTTTGACCATGACTTGAGCATATGAATTGATGCATGGTAGAATAGTAAGTACTTTTCCGTTGCGTGTGATCATAGTGCCGGTTCATCATTGGTGTGATGGTACCGAAGGCTTCTTCAAAGCACTTGCATGATGGTGATGTTATACATATGGCTCCTCGGAGCACAAGCATGATGAGCTTGATCCTACCATCTATGAGGATCATGTTACTATCATGTTGACTAGTAGAGTTAGAGAACCATTGCATGAGCATGATGATGAGTTAAATCAAAGGTTTATGAAAAACCCCGTCGGGTGCCACTAATGCCCGATGGTGATGATGAGATGGGTGGCCACTTTTGGTGAAGTGGTGCACCGGTGTTTTCTGTGAGTATGGTTTCAGAAATGGGATTAGATTTATGATGTGTCGACCGTCCCAACCTCACCTGTGCAACCACGTTACCCCTTTATGGGACTGGGCATTGTTGATTACTCTGGTCGGTACTAGCAAGGAGCCACATTACTAGTGGCGGGAGTGATTGTCGTCACTCTCGTGATGGGGTCGTGCCAGGAAGGGCGACTATGCCATTTTTGTGAGTTCCAGGCACACCGTTGGTCCCCGCATGGTTGATAGTGTCCAGAGTCGATGCTCGTAAGACGTACAACATGTGGGTCGGGTACCAATCGAGTGGACCTCCTTGTTTAGTACCGTCAGGGGAAAGATAGTGATCGGTACTTACCTCGGGTATATGTGATATACCGCGATTCATGGATGACACGGAAGTTTGCCAGTTCTCGTGGGTATTCGAATAGCCGTGTCCACGGTCAAGGACAGTTGGGTAATCCTGCTTAAACTACGTCCTGATATTTCCGCATAAACCAAGCGTGCGTGAGTTGTGTGTGTGTGGTGTTGAGAAATATGTTGCTATGATAGCAAGGATATGACCAAGTTCGGTGACTTGGCATATAGGGTGAACCCGGATGGTTCAGCCCTCAACAGATATATTGGTATCTGTAACCTATTCTTCAAGAGTAATTCTTTATCTTGATGCATATCATGATCATTCCACCTAGATGAGTTATACTAGAGATGCATGATATTGTCATCCTTCACTTTCATTGTTCATATCATGGGCTGTTTGCGAGTACATTCAAAGTACTCATTGGCTTGCCACTGGTTATTTCATTGACCAGGTGTGAAAGACAGGATATGGTGAAGATTAATTCGGTGACATTCATGCGAGCTAGGATGTTTCGCAGTCAGAATGCATGTAGGTTAAGGATGATGGCATGGGTTCACGCTTTCAACCAATAATTCCGCTATTGGTTCGGTTTCAAGTGTAGGCCTTTAAGGCCCTATTTATGTAAGACTCGACCGAAGTGGTCATTTGTTGTATCAAACAGTATGTATGGATGTAAGACTCTTTTATTCGGTATCTGTGTTCGGTGAGCACTGATCTCTGGGATCACTGAGCACGGCGATTCTCGACTAGTAAGTCGGGGTCCCCACACTGAGTCAGCTTGGAGTCGAACTTCCGGATGATGAATCCTCCAGTCTCTCCCACCAAGCTACAAGGGTTTTGTGCTGAACTACAACATGCAAGGGATGGAGAAGACCATTCCCGAGTTGTACTCGATGCTGAAATCTGCAAAAGTAGAAATCAAGAAAGAGCATCAAGTGTTGATGGTCAATAAGACCACCAGTTTCAAAAGGGGCAAGGGTAAGAAGAACTTCAAGAAAGACGGCAAAGTTGTTGCCGCGCCCGGTAAGCCAGCTGTCGGGAAGAAGAAAAAGAATGGACCCAAGCCTGAGACTGAGTGCTACTATTGCAAGGGAAACGATCACTGGAAGCGAAAATGCCCCAAGTACTTAGCGGATAAGAAGGCCGGCAACGTCAAAGGTATATATGATATACATGTTATTGATGTGTACCTTACCAGCGCTCGTAGTAGCTCCTGGGTATTTGATACCGGTGTTGTTGCTCACATTTGCAACTCAAAGCAGGAACTGCAGAATAAACGGAGTCTGGCCAAGGATGAGGTGATGATGCGCGTCGGGAATGGTTCCAAGGTCGATGTGATCATCGTCGGCACGCTACCTCTACATCTACTAGCCAAGGATGAGGTGACGATGCGCGTCGGGAATGGTTCCAAGGTCGATGTGATCGCCGTCAGCACACTACCTCTACATCTACCTTCGGGATTAGTTTTAAACCTTAATAATTGTTATTTAGTACCAGCTTTGTGTAACGCCCCGGAAACACCCGCCGGCGCTCGTTACCTCTAGCGGGATCTAGACTGGCCCTACATATCAATACTAGTCTTTTCTGCGCACTTTGTCCTCACTCATGCGCACCCGGGATCAACTTCCCGGTCAGTCACCCATCCTAGAACTACTCCAAGTTGAGCACACTTAACCTGGGAGTTCTGTTCGAATGGGCTCACGAAAAAGAAGGAATTCCTTATTGATATGAGTAGTCTATCATCCCTAATAAGCCAGGCTATCACATACAACACCACTCACAGGAACCAACGTCCTCGTCGGTCCACAGGAGCGTTCCCTCTTGGCACAAACGCCTGTGCTTCCAATGCAGTACATGTGCCATGCCGTGTGCCACGACGGGTCACAAACGTCATGAACAACATGACTGCACACTTGTCCGCAAACATCCGTGTAATCGTGAAGGTTGGTTCTGATACCAAACTTGTAACGCCCCGGACACACCCGCCGGCGGTCGTTACCTCTGGCGGGATCTAGACTAGCCCCACATATCAATACTAGTCTTTTTTGCGCACTTTGTCCTCACTCATGCGCACCCGGGATCAACTTCCCGGTCGGTCACCCATCCTAGAACTACTCCAAGCCGAGCATGCTTCACCTGGGAGTTCTGTTCGAATGGGCTCCCGGAAAAGAAGGAATTCCTTATTGATATGAGTAGTATATCATCCCTAATAAGCCAGGCTATCACACTTTGAGCATGAACATTGTATCACGGTCTTGCTTAATGCGAGGCGGCTACTCATTTAAGTCAGAGAATAATGGTTGTTCTATTTATATGAGTGATATGTTCTATGGTCATGCTCCACTGGTGAATGGTTTATTCTTGATGAATCTCGATCGTGATGTTACACATATTCATAGTGTGAATACCAAAAATGTAAGGTTGATAATGGTAGTCCCACATACTTGTGGCACTGCCGCCTTGGTCATATCGATGTCAAGCGCATGAATAAACTCCATACTGATGGACTGTTAAAGTCTCTTGACTTTGAATCATTTGACACGTGCGAACCGTGACTCATGGGCAAGATGACTAAGACTCCGTTCTCAAGAGTAATGGAGCGAGCAACCGACTTATTGGAAATAATACATACTGATGTATGCGGTCCAATGAACGTTGAAGCTCGCGGTGGCTGTCATTATGTTCTCACACTCACTGATGATTTGAGTAGGTATGGATATATCTACTTGATGAAGCACAAGTCTGAAACATTTGAAAAGTTCAAAGAATTTCAGAGTGAGGTTGAGAATCAACGTGACAAGAAAATAAGGTATCTACGATTATCGTGGAGGAGAATATTTGAGTCACGAGTTTGGCACACACCTAAGGAAGTGTGGAATTGTTTCACAATTGACGCCCATGGCACACCGCAACGCAACGGAGTGTCTGAATGTCGTAATCACACTTTATTAGATATGGTGCGATCTATGATGTCTCTTACCGACTTACCGCTATCATTTTGGGGATACGCATTGGAAACTGCAGCATTCACTTTAAATAGGGCACGTCTAAATCCGTTGAGACGACACCGTATGAATTATGGCTTGGCAAGAAACCTAAGCTGTCGTTTCTAAAAGTTTGGGGCTGCAATGCTTATGTGAAGAAACTTCAACCAGAAAAGCTCGAACCCAAAGCGGAGAAATGCGTATTCATAGGATACCCTAAGGAAAATATTGGGTATACCTTCTATCTTAGATCCGAAGGTAAAATCTTTGTTGCCAAGAACGGATCCTTTCTAGAGAAAGAGTTTCCCTCGAAAGAAGTAAGTGGGAGGAAAGTAGAAGTTGATGAGGTAATTGTACCTCCTCTCGAACCGGAGAGTAGCGCTGCGCGGGAAAATGTTCCTGTGGCGCCTACGCCAACTAAAGAGGAAGTTGATGATGATGATCATGAAGCTTCGGATCAAGTTGTTACTGAACCATGAAGGTCCACAAGGGTATGTTCCGCACCAGAGTGGTACGTCAACCCTGTGATGGAGATCATGTTGTTAGACAACGGTGAACCTTTGAACTATGAAGAAGCAATGGCGGGCCCGGATTCCAACAAATGGCTTGAGGCCTTGAAATCCGAGATAGGATCCATGTATGAGAACAAAGTATGGACTTTGGTGGACTTGCCTGATGATCGGCAAGCCATAGAAAATATATGGATCTTCAAGAAGAAGACTGACACAAACAGTAATGTGACCGTTTATAAAGCTCGACCTGTCGCAAAGGGTTTTCGACAAATCCAATGAGTTGACTACGGTGAGACTTTCTCTCCCGTAGCGAAGCTGAAGTCAGTCCGAATCATGTTAGCAATTGTCGCTTTTCATGATTATGAAATTTGGCAAATGGACGTCAAAACAACGTTCCTTAATGGGTATCTTAAGGAAGAGTTGTATATGATGCAACCATAAGGTTTTGTCGATCCTAAGAGTGCTAATAAGGTATGCAAGCTCCAGCGGTCCATCTATGGGCTGGTGCAAGCATCTTGGAGTTGGAACATTCGCTTTAATGAGGTGACTAAAGCGTTTGGATTCACACAGGTTTATGGAGAAACCTCTCTGTACAAGAAAGTGAGCGGGAGCTCTGTAGCTTTTCTCATACTATATGTGGATGACATATTATTGATGGGGAATGATATAGAGTTATTGGAGAGCATGAAGGCCTACTTGAATAAGAGTTTTTCAATGAAGGACCTTGGAGAAGCTGCATACGTTTTGGCATCAAGATCTATAGAGATAGATCGAGATGCCTCATAGGTCTTTCACAAAGTACATACCTTGACAAGATATTGAAGAAGTTCAATATGGAAAACACGAAGAAGGGGTTCTTGCCAGTTTTGCAAGGTATGATATTGAGTAAGACTCAGTCACCGACCAATGCAGCAGATAGAGAGAAGACGAGTACTGTCCCCTACGCTTTAGTCGTGGGCTCTCTAATGTATGCCATGCTGTGTACCAGACCTGATCTAAACCTTGCCATAAGTTTGATAGGGAGGTACCAAAGTGATCCCGATATGGAACACTGGACAGCGGTCAAGAATATCCTTAAGTACCTGAAAAGGACTAAGGAAATGTTTCTCTATTATGGAGGTGATGAAGAGCTCGTCGTAAAGGGTTACGTCGACGCTAGCTTCGACACAGATCCGGATGACTCTAAGTCACAAACCGGTTACATGTATGTTTTGAATGGTGGGGCAGTGAGTGGTGCAGCAGCAAGCAAGACGTCGTGGCAGCATCTACATGTGAAGCGGAGTACATAGCTGCTTCGGAAGAAGCTCATGAAGGGATCTGGATGAAGGAGTTCATCACCGACCTTGGAGTGGTTCCAAGCGCGTCAGGTCCGATGACACTCTTCTGTGATAACACTAGAGCCATTGCCATAGCCAAGAAGCCCAGTTTTCACAGGAAGACCAAGCACATTCAACGCCGCTACAACTCCATCCAGGACCAGGTCCAGAGAGGAGTCATAGATATTTGTAAAGTACACACGAATCTGAATATTGCAGACCCGTTGACTAAACCTCTTCCACGAGCAAAACATGATCAACACCACAATGTTATGGGTATTCGATTCATCACAATGTAACTAGATTATTGACTCTAGTGCAAGTGGGAGACTGTTGGAAATATGACCTAGAGGCAATAATAAAATGGTTATTACCATATTTCCTTGTTCATGCTAATCGTCTATTGTTCATGCAATAATTGTATTAACACGAAACAGTCATACATGTGTGAATAAATAGATCACAATGTGTCCCTAGCAAGCCTCTAGTTGGCTAGCTCGTTGATCAATAGATGATCATGGTTTCCTGATCATGGACGTTGGATGTCATTGATAACAGGATCACATCATTGGGATAATGATGTGATGGACAAGACCCAATCCTAAGCTTAGCACTAGATCGTGTTGTTCGTATGCTAAAGCTTTTCTAATGTCAAGTATCTTTTTCGTCGACCGTGAGATTGTGAAACTCTCGGATACTGTAGGAGTGCTTTGGGTGTATCAAACATCACAACGTAACTGGGTGACTCTAAAGGTGCACTACGGGTATCTCCGAAAGTATCTGTTGGGTTGGTACGAATCGAGATCGGGATTTGTCACTCCGTGTGACGGAGAGGTATCTCTGGTCCCACTCGGTAGAACATCATCATAATGAGCTCAATGTGACTAAGGAGTTAGTCACGGGATGATGTGCTACGGAACGAGTAAAGAGACTTTCCGGTAACGAGATTGAACAAGGTATATGGATGCCGACGATCGAATCTCGGGCAAGTTCTATACCGATAGACAAAGGGAATTGTATACGGGATTGATTGAATCCTTGACATCGTGGTTCATCTGATGAGATCATCATGGAACATGTGGGGCCACCATGGGTATCGATACCCCGCTAATGGTTATTGGTCGGAGAGGTGTCTCGGTCATGTCTGCATGCCTCCCGAACCCGTAGGGTCTACACACTTAAGGTTCGATGACGCTAGGGTTATAGGGAATTGTTATACGAGGTTACCAAAGGTTATTAGGAGTCCCAGATGAGATCACGGACATCACGAGGAGCTCTAGAATGGTCCAGAGGTAAAGATTGATATATAGGATGGATGGGTTTGGACGCCGAAAATGTTTCGGGCACCACCGGCGATGTGCCGGGCCCACCGGGAGGGCCACCAGACCCGAGAGGTTACATGGGCCAAGTGTGGGAGGGAACCAGACCCAGGTGGGCTGGTGCACCCCCCACTCAGCCCAAGGCGCACCAGAGAGGGAAGGAGGGGGAACCGTAGGCGCTGGTGGGCTTTATAAAGGCCCACCTAGGGGTGCGCCAGCCCCTCTCCTCCCTTGGCCGCTGCCCAGCACCCCCCATCTAGGCCTGCTGCACCCTTTGGGGGTGGGAACCCTAAAGGGTGCGCCCCCTCGCCTTCCCATATATATAGTGAGGCTTTTGGCTGTTTGGAAACACGCAATTCTTTCTCTCTCTCTCGGCGAGCCCTGCTTCTCCTCTTCCTCCTCTCCCACGGTGCTTGGCGAAGCCCTGCCGGGAGACCTTGTAGCTCCACTGCTACCACGTTGTCGTGCTGTCGGAGCTCTTCCCCAACCTCTCCCTCCTCCTTGGTGGTTCAAGGTGCGGGAGACGTCATCGGGTTGCACGTGTGTTGAACGCGGAGGTGCCGTGGTTCGGCACTAGATCGGAATCACACTGCGATCTGAATCGCAGCGAGTACGACTCCATCAACCGCGTTCTAGCAACGCTTCTGCTTAGCGATCTTCAAAGGTACGAATATGCTCTCACTCCTCTCTCGTTGCTGGTTTCTCCATAGGAAGATCCATGTAAGGCGTAGGAAAATTTTGAATTTTTGCTACGTTACCCAACATAATTATCATTGCCTAGATATCTTCATGTTTATTTGAATTTCTATCAATTATCCAACAGTAATTGTTTTCCCACCATTTGCTATTTTTCTCGAGAGAAGCCACTAGTGGAACCTACGGCCCCCGAGTCTCTTCTCATCATATTTGCCTTTGTGATTTATTTTCCTTTGCTTTTATTTTCAGATCTGTTAAACCAAACATACAAAAATACCTTGCTGCAATTTGTTTGTTCCGCGATCTATTTATCATATCTACCACTTTTACCTCATGTTATTTTCCTATCTTGAGGCGTCGTACCCGAAAGGGATTTTCAATCCCTTTAACACGTCGGGTTGCGAGTATTTGTTATTTGTGTGCAGGTGTTGTTTACGTGGTATGAGGAGGTTCTCCTACTGGTTCGATAAACTAGGTCTCATCACTGAGGGAAGTACCTACCGTCGCTATACTGATCATCCCTTCCTCTTTGGGGAAATACCGACGTAGTTCTAGCAGACATAACTTATGAGCGGGAGCACATCGGGCTACTGCAGGCGGTGCGTCACTGGTGTCCTTATCTGTGGGGGACGGCCGTTTCTTATTCGCACAGATCACTACAACCTCAAGTTCTTGTTGGACCAGCGGCTTTCTACAGTTCCGCGACATCAGTGGATCAGCAAGCTCTTTGGTTTTGACTTCATTGTCGAGTATCGCCAGGGCCACCTCAACACCGTGGCACATGCACTGTCTCGCCGCGACTCTGATCAGGCTGCCACTACCGGCGATGCCGAGGGAGTGGCTCTATGCATTCGCTCTGGGCCGTCCTTCGCATTCATTGACGATATCCGCCGTGCCATAACAACTTCGGCGGACACAAAACTGCTACAACAACAGCTCCAGGAGGGGGCGCTGCCTGAGCCGTGGCGCTTGGAGGGAGGTTTGCTCCTCCACGGGCAGCGCCTCTTTGTGCCGAACCACGACGACCTCCATCACTAGAGTCTGCTCCTCGCCCACTCGACAGGCCGCGAAGGGGTGCAAAAGACGCTTCACCGCCTGCATGCCAACTTCTTCATCCCCGGCGACCGCGCGTTGGTGCAGGTTTGGGTACGGTCTTGCGTGACTTGTCAACGCAACAAGACCGAAATGTTGCAGCCGGTAGGACTGCTGCAGCCCCTTGAGGTTCCCACGCGGGTATGGGCTCATATCTCCATGGATTTCATCGAGGGTCTTCCCAAGGTGGGCGGCAAGTCCATCATTCTCACGGTGGTGGATCGCTTCTCCATGTATGCACACTTCATCATGCTCGGTCACCCCTACACCGCCACCACCGTCGTGCGCCCCTTCTTTGACGGAATAGCCTGTCTCCACGGGTTTCCTTCGTCGATCGTCAGCGACCGTGACCCAGTGTTTACCGGCCATGTATGGCGTGATCTTTTCAAGATGGGACGCATCAAGTTGTGATTGAGCACATCATTCCATCCTCAGACCGACGGCCAATCGGACGTGGTTAACAAGGTGATTGCTATGTACTTACGATGTGTTACACATGATCGCCCACGTGCATGGGTGGATTGGGTCACTTGGGCGGAGTATTGCTACAACCCCTCCTACCACTCCGCCCTGCGTACCACTCCGTTCGAGGTCGTCTATGGTCGTTCCCTGATGACGAGTTGATGGATATACTTCTCGCCCCTCATTGGTTACCCTAAGTGGAAGGTGGAGATGTAGTCAGCAACAGATTTCCCTTACACGGGGAGTGTAAGGTTTATCGAACCAGGAGGACTCTAAGGATCAACAAGTAGGTGTCCGCTACTTTGGTGCTAGCAGTAGACGTGGACCTGCACACAAAACAAATACCTTTGCTCCCAACGAGTTCAGAGAGGTTGTCAATCTCCCCGGCCTTGTAGTTTGCAAAGGATCAAAACACAAGCGGGAATAGCGATAGTGATTGCAACGGAAAAGTAAATAAAAGCAGTAAATGATTAAGGTGTAACAATGGTGGTAATATGGAGCGGAGTCTCATGATGTTCACTAGTAATGTCTCTCCCCCAAAAGACGATAAACAACTATGCTGAGTAAACAAATTACAGCTAGGAAACTGACAGAATTATAAATGCACCGCAATGCTAATCATGCTACTAGAAAGTTAGAGGCTCAAAAGTAATGGGCAGTACGCCAATACAAGTAGACCGTTTATCCATCATCATCTACTCTCTAATCATCCACCTTGAGATATCTATCCAGAACATCTCGCTAGTATTAAGTTGCAAGCCCCACCCAAAGTGTAAACTCAAAGCAACGGACAACTGCATTAACGAACTTTGTGTAAGGTAAACAATCCTTGCAACCGTGGTCACAAGCACCATTATTTTCTCTGCAACAACACATCCCCTAGTATCATCTTTCTGTCACTCAAGCTAGACATTAGGGGGCATGAACCCACAACCATGCATAACGCTCCTTCTTGGAGTTACAATCTACTACTCGGCCAAAGCAATAAAAAGCAACGGAGAACATGCATGAATTACTCAAGAACATAATATAAAATGAGAACCAAATATATAATCACAATCTGAACATAATCTCATAATCCATCGGATCCCAGCAAACTCAACATAGCAACAACAGGTAAATTACATAGATGCCTTGATCACGTAGGGCAGCTCACAAGGGCTAAGCATTGAAGCACAAGATTGGAGAGAAGACATCACATAGCTACTGTTCATGGACTCATGGTCCAAGGAGGACTACTCACGGCACGTCCGGGAAGCGTCCATGGTGGTGGAGATGCTCCCGGAGGTCAATCCTCCCTCCGTCAGAGTGCCGGGAAGAGGTCTTCTGGCGCTCCCGATCTCGGAAGCGCTACGGCAGCGGAACGGTGGAGAAATTCGCGATTCTGGATATATCTTTTGGGTTTTCCATCCGAGAGGTAAATATAGGCCAAAGGAGGGCGCGAGGGGGTGGACCAGCCTCCCAGGTGACCTAGTGGCGCGGCCAGGAGGGGGGCCGCGCCAGGTGGCCGCGTGGGTGAGACCTGGCTCCCCTCTTGCCCACCTTGGTGCTTCGTGAAGCTTCCGTCACGCTGATTTTTATATTTTTTTTCTCGGAATTTTTGGGGCTTTGTAAATTGGGGTAAAGTCCCTACAATTAAAAGACATCGGCAGACAGATCTGGCACTAGGTGCACTGAGTTAGTAGGTTAGTCCAAATATGTGTAAAATGGTATGAAAGTGTAGCAAAACATATAGCAATGTCACCCAAAAGAGCATGGAACAAACAAAAATTATAGATACGTTTGGGATGTATCATGCCCCACCACCCATTCTGCCGTTCCAAGCGGGAGCGGGGAAGACCGAGGTGGTCGGTGAGCTTCTTCGCAGCTGGGATGAGATCCTTGCGGAGGTGTGCTAGCGCCTTCTCCAAGTGCAGGAGCTGTCCAAAAAGTACTATGATGCCCATCATCGCGATGCAGAGTTTGCGGTGGGAGATTAGGTGTGGCTGCGGCTCCTCCACCGTACCATGCAGTCGCTTGACCCGCGGGCCAAACACGAGCTCGGCCCGCGCTACGCTGGGCCGTTTCAGGTCTTGGAGTGCATCGACTGTGTCTCCTACCGGCTCCAGTTGCCTTCGGGCGCTCGCATCCATAATGTCTTCCATGTGGGGCTGTTGAAGTCGTTCCGTGGTGACCCAACGGCGAATTCGTCGGTTCTTCCACCAGCCGCCAACGGCCGTCTCCATCTAGGCCCGGAGAAGGTGTTGAAGGCCTAGCTCAGCCACTGTGTGTGGCGCATTTTGATTCAGTGAGCAGGCCTTCCAGAGGAGGATGCCACTTGGGAGCAGCTCGGGGAGTTTCACCAGCATTTTCCAGACTTCTAGCTCGAGGACGAGCTGTTTGCGCACGCAGGGAGAGATGTTGTGACCGGCCAGCATTATAGCCGTCGGCGGGCTACAGGCAGCTAGGCCCAATAGCAGTTAGGGGCTTGGCCCAGTTATCTTTTTATTAGCAGCTATGAGATTATATATACTCATGTAAAGACCTATTTTGGAATTAAGAAGTAGCAAACCTATTTGCTCGACCTCTGCCAGGAGACTCAAACCCTAGCCGTTGACGGCGGGCGATTCCCTCATGCGATCCCGGCACCGTAGCACAATTGCCCATGCTCCCAACCTCGCCAACCCTCCAACCACCCATATAACCTACGCCCCCGCCCTGGTAGGAGGAAAGCTCCTATCCGTCCATGCCAACCAAATGGTCATATATTTACAAAAGAAACTAGAGGAAATTCTTCAAAAAAGAGAAGCTTTCAAGCTACTTGGTTCAAGCATCATTCCTATTGGTTGGAATATAGTTCTAGTAAAGAGGCATCATTTTGTTTCTATTGATTTCTTTTTAAGCAACCTAGAGCAGAAAACTATGGTGTCGAGGCATTCACGACAATAGGGTTTAAAAATTGGAAGGATCGACTTAGTATTCTTCATACACATGTTGGTAAACATGATAGTGCTCACAATAAAGCTAGATGAAAATATGTGGCTTCCAAAAATCAAAAGCAATCTATGGTAAAAGTGATGGATCATGGCACGAGAAAAAACAAAGAAGAATATAGAGCTCGTCTTATCATTATTTTGAGTGTTATCATTTTTTCAGGAAGATGGAAAAACCAAGCAACCGATATTGTAAGACCTAGGGACACACGGTGAGGCACACGTCATAAAACTTTGTGTCTATTTATTGAGATGTGGACATATGTTTTACATGTATTAGAGAACATTCATGATGATGCAGAAAATTTAACAGAAAGAACCACAACAGGTGGCTTGATATCTCGGATGGAAAGTTTTGAATTTGTTTTCATATTGCATTTTATGATCAAACTTGAAACAAACTTCTTTAGTCCTTATAAACCAAATTGAAACATTCATTGCCGATGTGAGAGCTCATTCAAGTTTTGTTAGTTGCAATAACCTTTGTAGTCTTGCTGTGAAGATGGTTCGAACTGATAGGCACGCTGCCTTTCCTTTGGTATATCGTCTTATTGAGTTGGCATAAATTTTGCCTCTTCCAACCGCATTAGTGGAAAGAGCTTTCTCGGCCATGAGTATTATCAAGACTAAGTTGAGGAATAAGATGGGTGATGAGTGGTTGAATTATTCCATGGTGTGCAGTATTGAGCGAGAAATATTTGCAAGTATTCATGATGATGCTATTTTATATCGCTTTCAATCCTAATACATGTCGCAAAGGAACTCTACCTCGTCGTATTAGTAAGTTTTCAACTTTGTAAAATATTAATTGTTTTACTTGATGCTTATGCCTTCTCTTATGAAATTTTTCTTGTAATTTCTCTAAGGTGTTGACTCTTCTTCCACTTTCGATCAAGATATGGAAGACATTGCTGAAGCAAGCCATTGATTTCGTACTCTTTTTTTATCACACATTGTTCGTAGTTTTTGTCATCTTTTGTATGTATTTAATTATATCTTTAAGCATTTCAATTCTAAATCTCTTGTCCAAATGAGCCAGATTTGAGGTAGCTATAGCGTGATGGACATTAAGATTTTCTCTCGAGACAATTTTTTCTGGGCCTGGGGCTTGTTCCAATCCTGGATCCGCCATTGCAAGCAAGAAAATCATCACCACCACCATAGCAGAGCGGTATGTTAAGTATAACATCAATTTATATGGGAATAAACACATTTCGGAACAGATTCATGCGACAGGTTTAGTTCACATCATCAATCAATTCGCTAACGAGCGCCAGTGTTGTCCCCCCCCCCCCAGCATGACCGCAGGTCGTAGGGATGACAGATGCGGGATCCTTCTATCCTCCCAAATGGAGATATTGTTTCTTGTCCCAACACGTTTCAACAACCCTTCATGCAACACTTCCCGACGAACCACAATCGCGTGCAATACTGCCGATTATGAGCGCAACACTGTAGCCTCCATGAACTCTCCATTAGGCAAACAACGCCCTTTCATTGCTCGGGCACATACGGAATTTGGATCTCTAATGAACCTCCGCCCATGTTTCCCTAATAGTGCCAAGTTAAAAAGTTGTAAGTCTCGAAAGCCCATACCACCACAAACCTTTGGAGATGCGAGATTGTTCCATGATACTTAATGCAAAGATCATATATCAAGAGAGCCACTCCACCATAATTTTGCCATGCAGGACGTTAAATTCTTGCACACCTTCTTCATCAAAATGAAGCAGCTCATAGTGAAACTTGGAATGGCTTGAATCACTGATTTTATGAGAATCTCCCTTCCCGCACAAGCTAGCAGCAGCTCAACCCAAGCCTACATTTTACTTCTAGATCTTGCCCCAATATGATCAAACATTCCGCTATTAAACTTCACAACCGTGGTAGGGAGACCCAAATTTCCATCGCTAAAAGTTTCAACACAATGCCTAGAACTTGCTTGAACACCTCCCTTAAATCAGTACGCGTATTGGGAGAGAACAATGCAACACTTTTAACACGGTTGACTGACTGCCCTGAGCAAAGAACATAGATTTTCAAAATAATATTGAGTCTATTCGCGATCACCGTTGTTGCACTGATGAATATGAGACAATCATCGGAAAAGAGTAAATGATTTACCCATGGTGCTCTAACAGACACACATATACCTCTATCAATATGAGATCCACCATATAAATTTAATAGAGCTGTGAGCCCTTCCGCACATAGAAGAAATAGAAAGAGTGACATAGGGCAACCCAGCCGAAACCCCCTCGACAGAGTGAAATAAGGTAGCAACTTGCCATTGACCAGAATAGTGTATCTTATAGAGGAGACACACTTTTTTTGAAAAGGAGGAACAGAGCCCCCGACCTCTGCATCAACCGATGCATGCAGCCATATTATTGAATAAGCTCAAAAAACAAGTCTTAGATCCACAAAGTGCTCATGATGCAAGCATAAAGATAACTGCAAAGGTAAAATAAAAACTGCCACAACTAGCGAAACCAAAAGTAGGCTACGATGCCTATACACCTAGCCTATTATTAGCTCGCAATGAAAATTGGCTGAAGATAGCCCGTGCGACCGTCGCCCACCGGTTGCACCCAATAGACATAAGCTCCCTCGAGTCCGCATGAGTGAGTAACGACTACGTACGAATCCAAGACGTGACTCTGTAGATAACCTACAAAAAGTTATTGAAGTTCTTGCCATTAAAAATCATAATATTTCTAGTCTTCCATATAGCGCAAAATAAAGCACTTATACCAATCCATATAAGATTTGCTATAGTTACGTCTACTCCATTGAGCCACGTCCCAAATAGCTCATTAATGCTTGTTAGTGGATTAGCGTTGAATGCTATATGAACAGTTTGCCAGAGTAGTTTTGCAAGTGGCCACCCGAGAAAGAGGTGTATTGTTGTTTCATTTTGATCACAATAGCAGCAAGAAGGTCTCCCTATCCATCTTAGTTTTATCAAGTTATCTTTGGTTAGTACAAGTCCCTTGTGTACAAATGTGACACCCTCGTAATTAAGCAATAGTGACCATTGTAATTAAGCTACAGCGAATACCATGAGCAGAGCATAATCATTTTTGCTAAACAGCTCATGATCAAGTTGAATATCATATCTCTTTTCAAACTCCACTATTAAAGGCTCTAGAATTTTATTGTGATAAAATAAAACTTCAAACCTCAAAAGAAAAATGTTGCACACTTGTGAAACTATCCAAAACAATTGTTGTTAAGGAAAACAACATCACCCACAAGCTGGTGTCGACCCCACCTTCAATAGCAGAGCCAAATTGCTTTTAAAATGCCTTCTTAAATTCAATGGAAAATTCAACAAGTTTTCAAAAATACTCAAACCTTGTGTGGCACTAGAGAATATTGCAAAGTAAATTATGAAACAAGTCAGACATTTTTACTAAAGCAAATAGTTGATGAAAATTAAAAAGACATAAATAGAAAAAAGAAAAAAGAAAAAGAAATAAAACTCCCCCACTGGGTTGGCCCCAACTGGGCCAATCGGCCCACCTAACCCCCCCAGCCGGCCCACTAACCAGGGGCATAAAACCCCACTGGTAACCATAATCCCCGAGACCACTCCTCACTCCCTACATTCCCCCGAGCCCCCCAACCGGCGGCTGCTCCCGATCCCGATACCGCTGCCTCTCGCCGAGCCGTCGGCCTCCCCCGCCTCGCCCCCAAGCATGTGCCTCCAACTACACCGCTAGTGAGGCCGCCTCTCTCCTCCTCTCCTCTCCTTCTCCTCTCCTTCTCCCCCTAACTCTGGCCACCGCCCCTCCGGCGACCACCACCGCCTCCGGCCGCCAAGCGCGCCAGCCCCTCCGGTGGCGCCGGATCAGTCGATGTGTCGCTCGCCACCGCGCGTGCTCCAATGCCCCCGCTCGCCCCTGCCCTCCGTCGCGCGCCATGTACCCGCCCGCACCCCCGTGCGCGCTGCCGATGGCCGTCGACGGGCCTCTGCACCGTCGTTGCCCCTTCGGGGCCTTGCCCTCCTCCCCCCTGATTGCAACTGCTATTGCTGGCCATGGCCGAGGCCATGGCCGCGCGGCCAGTGTGCATGTGGTGGCCGATACGTCTCCATTGTATCTACTTTTCCAAACTCTTTTGCCCTTGTTTTGGAGTCTAATTTGCATGATTTGAATGGAACTACCTCGGACTCACGCTGTTTTCAGCAAAATTGCCATGGTGTTGTTTTTGCGTAGAAATAAAAATTCTCGGAATGACCTGGAAATTTACGAGGATTTTTTGTGGAATATATAAAAAATACTGGCCCAATAATTACCTGGAGTGATGGAGCCAGGATCCCACAAGCCCAGGAGGCGCGCCCCCTGGCCGCGCCTGGCAGGCTTGTGAGCCCCTCGTAGCTCCGCCGCCTCCAATCCCACCTCTACATATTCTCTCTCACCCGGAAAAAAATCGGAGAGAAGAGTTCATCGCGTTTTACGATACGGAGCCACCGCCACCACCTGTTCTTCCTGTGGAGGGCAGATCTGGAGTCCGTTCTGGGCTCCGGAGAGGGGGAATCGACGCCTTTGTCATCACCAACCATCCTTCATCGCCAATTCATGATGCTCTTCATCGTTCGTGAGTAATCTCATCGTAGGCTTGCTGGACGGTGATGGGTTGGATGATATCTATCATGTAATCGAGTTAGTTTTCATGGGGATTGATCCCTAGTATCCACTATGTTCTGAGATTGATGTTGCTACTACTTTGTTATGCTTAATGCTTGTCGCTAGGGCCCGAGTGCCATGATTTCAGATCTGAATCTATTATGTTTTCATCAATATATGTGTGTCCTTGATCCTATCTTGCAAGTTGTAGTCACCTACTATGTGTTATGACCCGGCAACCCCGGAGTGATAATAGCCGGTACCACACCCGGAGATGACCATAGTATGAGGAGTTCATGTATTCACTATGTGCTAATGCTTTGTTCCGGTTCTCTACTAAAAGGAGAACCTTAATATCCCTTAGTTTCCATTAGGACCCCGTTGCCACAGGAGGGATGGACAATAGATGTCATGCAAGTTCTTTTCCATAAGCACGTATGACTATATACGGAATACATGCCTACATTACATTGACGAACTGGAGCTAGTTACAAATCACCCCGTGTTATAACTCTCACATGATGAATGTCATCGGGCATAATTATCGATCACCGATCCAATGCCTACGAGTCTTTTCCTACTGGTCCTTGCTACGTTACTTTACCGCTACTGCTGTCACTACTGCTACTGTTACCGCTGCTACTGTAACAATCACACTACTTTGCTACTGAAACTTTGCTGCAGATACTAAGTCTTTTGAGGTGTGGTTGAATTGACAACTCAACTACTAATACTCGAGAATATTCTTTGAGTTACCCTTGTGTCGAATCAACAAATTTGGGTTGAATACTCTACCCTCAAAAACTATTGTGATCCCCTATACTTGTGGGTTATCAAGACTATTTCTGGCGCCGTTGTCGGGGAGGCCTAGCTCTATTCTCCGAGTCACTTGGGATTTACGTCTGTTGATCACTATGAGGAATACGAGAGATCCAAAAACTAAAGTCTTGCCCTCAACTACGAGGACAGGTAAGGAACTGCCATCTAGGTCTGCACTTGATTCACCTTCAGTCATGAGTAAGTTTGCGACACCACCGCCTACTAGAACTTTTGCTGTGTCGCATGTGCTTGATGATGCTACTTCTACTATCCATGATTCTTATGATGATGCTTTGCTTGATACTGCTTTGCCACTAGGTGCATTCCTTGATGCAAAAATTGCTAGAGTTGTTGCTGATTGTGATGATACTTCTGAAACTGCTGAAATTATTGAAGTAGAATGTGTTGTTTCACCTGTTAGAACTAGCTCTCCTAGATATGAATTGCCTGATATACCTGAGGGTTATGTTATGGAGGGAGAGGTAGCTGAGGACTTTCTTGCTTGCAAGGATAGCTATGATCTTGAGAATTTACTGCACAAGTGGAAGGAAAAATCTCTGAATGCTAGAATGAAATACGATCCTAAGTTTGCTACTTCACCCATCTTTGTGACTGATAAGGATTATGAATTATCTGTTGATCCTTAGTTGATCACTTTGGTTGAATCTGATCCTTTTCATGGTTATGAGTCTGAAACGGATGTAGCACATCTTACCAAGCTGAATGATATAGCCACCATATTCACGAGTGAGGAAAAGATTCGCCATTACTATATCCTTAAGTTGTTTCCTTTCTCGCTAAAGGGTGATGCTAAGACTTGGTTCACTTCTCTTACTCCTGGTTGTGTGCGTAGTCCCCAAGATATGATCTACTACTTCTCTGGGAAATATTTTGCTCCCATAAGAAACAAGCTGCCTTGGAGGATATATATAACTTTGTGCAAGTTGAAGAAGAGAGTCTCCCAGAAGCTTGGGGGAGGCTTGTCCAGCTACTGAATGCTTTGCCTGATCATCCTCTTGGGAAAAATGAAATACTTGATATCTTTTATAATGGACTAACCAATGCTTCTAGGGACCGCCTAGATAGTTGTGTTGGTTGTGTTTTCAGGGAACGAACTATGGAACAAGCTGAAATTCTATTGAATAATATCTTGAGCAATGATAATGCTTGGACTATTCCCGAACCACCTCTGAAGCCAACTCCAAAGAAAAGAGGTATTCTATTCCTTAGTCCTGAAGATATGCAAGAAGCCAAGAAAACTATGCAAGAGAAAGGTATTAAATCTGAAGATCTTAAGAATCTACCACCTATTGAATAAATACATGGTCTTGATAACCCGACACAGGTAGTAGAGGTAAATTCTCTTCGTAGATTCAATGAGAGTGATATTCCTTTTGATAAACCTGCTAGGTTATGCTTAGATGAATTTGATAACTTTGTTGCCAAACAACAAAGTTTCAGTGATTATGTTAGCAGACAATTGGAACAGAATGCTCGTATGCTTAGTCATTTAAGTGCTTGTGTGGATAGAAATGTAAGTGATCTTAAGCTTTTGAGTAAACATGCCTCTATGGTCACTACTCAAGTAGAACAAGTACTTAAGGATCAAAATGACTTGCTCAATGAGTTGAATGACAATTCTGTTAGAGTCGTCACTAGAGGTGGTAGAATGACTCAGGAACCTTCGTATCCTAAGGGCCATCCTAAGAGAACTGAACAAGATTCTCAAGGAGTTAGCAGTGATGCACCTAGTCATCCTAGTAATAGGAAGAAAAAGAAAGATGATAGGAACTTGCATGCTAGCAAACCTACTGCTGTTACACCTCAAAATCCAAATGATATCTCTGTTTCTGATGCCGAAACACAATCTGGTGATGAACATGATCCTAATGATAATATCGATAGTGATGTCATGATGATGCTTAACCTAGTAATGATAAGGATGTGGAGATTGAACCTAGTGTTGATCTTGATAACCCACAACCTAAGAACAAGAGGTACGATAAGAACGACTTCATTGTTAGGAAGCCTGGTAAAAAAAGAAAACCATGGGTTCAAAAACCCATGCCCTTTCCTCCCAAACCATCCAAGAAAAAGGATGATGAGGATTTTGAGCGCTTTGTTGAAATGATTAGACATGTCTTTCTGCAAATGCGTTTGATAGATATGCTCAAAATGTCTCCTTATGCTAAGTACATGAAAGATATTGTGACTAACAAAAGTAAGATACCTAAGGTGGATATTTCCACCATGCTTGCCAATTACACCTTCAAGGGTGGGACTCCTAAGAAACTAGGTGATCCCGGAGTGCCCACTGCCTTGCTCCATTAAAGGAAATTATGTTAGGACTGCTTTATGCGATCTTGGAGCTGGTGTTAGTGTTATGCCTCTCTCTCTTTATCGTAGACTTGAATTGGATAAGTTGACACCCACTAAAATCTCCTTACAAATGGACGACAAATCAACTGCTTTCCCTATCGGCATTTGCGAGGATGTGCTTGTTGTTGTTGCTAACGTTACTATCTTAACGGACTTTGTTATTCTGGATATTCCCGAGGATGATGCCATGGCGGTCATCCTTGGAAGACCCTTTTTAAACACTGCAGGGGTTGTTATTGATTGCAACAAAGGCAATGTCACTTTCCATGTTAATGGTAATGAGCACACGGTGCACTTTCCAAAGAAACAATATCGAGTACATTGCATCAATGCTATTGAAAAAACTTCATCAATTCTTATTGGGAGCTTTGAATGCCCTATACCTACTGTCAAGATGAAGTATGATTTACTTGTTGGGGATATGCACATCCCCGTTGAGGTAACCTAGTGATTATTCGATAATTCTCCGATTTTATGCGATTCGAAAAAAGTTTGTCAAAGAGACTTGATCAACCTCATTGACAGATTTCTTTTGATGACCATGAGATGGATGAATCTAGGAGTCGCAACCCTTTGTTCCGAACTTTTACTTTCCGTTGTTTAGAAGAAAAATGATAGATTTAGCTTTATTTTCCTGTTTTCTGCTTTTTCCGTCCCTTAGAAAAGTTTCCCGAAAATAAAAGTTATTCAAATGCCGTGAAAATCAAGTATGATTTTTCTGGAATTTTTGAAAAATTCTGAGACAAAGAGCTAGTCAGGGGATGCACCAGTGGGCCACATGCCCAGGAGGTGCGGCCACCCCCCTGGCCGCGCCTGGCAGGCTTATGGGCCCCACGTGGTCCCCTCCACTTATTCCAGCTCCCATCTCCTTCTCCTACCTCGAGAAAAAATCATTCCACAGCTCAAACCCGTGTTCTTGCTCTTCTTGCTGCGTTTTTCTATCTCCTTGTGCAAAGCCCTATTCACCAAACTATTTTGTGGCAATTGTTCCTTGGTATGTGACTCCTCCATTGGTCCAATTAGTTTTTGCTCTAGTGCTTTATTTGTTGCGTATTATTGCTGCCTTGGTGACCCTGTTCTTGAGCTTTGCATGTTAATTTTAGTTGGTCCCAAGTAGTTTTGATGCATGATATGGCCTCTAGGCACTTGTAGGAGTAGTTGCTATAAGTTTTGTTGAGCCTTGTTCATTTTTATTTTGAGTCACTAAAAGTTTCAGAAAAGGAAGATGTTCAGGAAAAACTATCATGGTGGTTCTTCAAGCAAGAGGGTTCCCCGTCTTGCGATTCGGGAGCCCGATCCTTACCAACCCAGGAACGCACAGGTACAACCATGTGAATGGCCTTCTGGTGAATTTATGATTGATGCAGGTTTCAAAGACGAGTTTGATATATTTGTTCACAATGCCGGGCTCGAAGAATTCATCTCCAATAAATGTGAACAATATACTACTCTCGCTTCCTCTTTTGTTCGTAGATTTAAATTTTCAGTTGGTCGTGATACATCCATACTGTTTGATCTCTATGACAAATCGTATACCATGGATTTAGAGGATTTCAATAGAATTTGCAAGATACCTGATTGGGGTAGTCTTAATGATCCTCCTAAGTCTTCGGTTAGAGATTTTTTCTCTAGTATAACTCTTGGAGAAACTAGAGATATTACGCAGGCTACCATGGGGAGCATTCATTTTCCTGCCTTGCATTATTTTGCCCTCTTCATAGGTAGATGCATTAACGGCAAGATTGAGCATTGTCACCTCTGCGCACCTGACCTTAGTATTCTTAAGAGCACAGTAATGGGTGATAGAGGTTTCAACATGGGAGCTATAATCGCGAGGAGGCTAAATAATAATGCTAATGAAGGGGATTTCTTTGCGGGGATCTATGCCACTCGCATAGCAAATTTTCTTGGAGTACCCATCCGCAAAGGAGATCCCCCGCTCCATACAGCTTTCCTTGATCGCGCCGCTATGACACGTTATCACTTCCTTGAGAGGGATAATGAATCCCTCCTATACCGGTTAATTTTTAACCGACAGCGTGTTTTCCATATTACCCTTCCTGCTCCTGCCTTCTTTGACTTTCAGGTAAAACGGAGATATTACATAACCAGAGGAGAGGTAGAGGATTATGAGAGGGAGGCAAAGGCTGGTCGCCTCCGTGAGGGAGCTATTCACGCGGTAGCTGCCACATTCCCGTACAACTCCCATTATGATTTTGGATATCACCCAGACCAGCCGTGGGAATAGACCAACTTAGGCCAAACGCCTAAGCTTGCGGGAGTACGTGTTTCTCACCTTATATTCATGCTTACACTTTCACTTTGATAGTCGGTGTTCACACCTTGCCACTGTATCATCCATGCTAGTTTATTTCTTTTTCTCGCTTTCTTCTCGTCTGTTTGTTTGAATTTGAGAAAAACAAAAAAAATAGTTGTAAGTTTGCTTTCCAGCTTGCTTAGTGGTGTTTAAACAAGAAAACCCAAAAAGATTTCCCGTTCTTCTTTTGCTTGTTGGGAGCTTTCCCGAGTAAATAGTTTTCTTTTTCTTTGGGTCAAGGTAGAAGACCATGGTTAAAATGTTTAGTGGCTCTCACATGCATATTTTTTTATCCGTCAAAGAGCCATATTACTTTGTCTTCTCCTCTCTGTTTGCTTGCAGATTCCAGCTTAGTCCAATGCACAAACACTCTCATTATGATTCACATCATTCGGTCGTGCAAGTGAAAGGCAATAATGACGATATATGATGAAGTGACTGAGCCTGGAAAAGATGGTATGAACTCAATCTATTTTGTTTTTGTAAATATGACTAGCTCATCGTTCCTAATTCAGCTTTGTTATGAGAGAAACATGTTTGCAATGACAACTTAGAGATCATAGTTTCTGATGCCATGCTTAATTAGCTAGGGGCTTATAATGGTTTGTCTTGGATGCCAAGATGAATTTCAAGATGATTATGATGTAGTATGATAGGATGGTATCCTCCTTTGAATGATTCAAGTGGCTTGACTTGGCACATGTTTACACATGTAGTTGAAACAAAATCAACATAGCCTCTATGATAATCATGTTTATGGTGATTTATATCCTACTCATGCTTGCACTCAATGTTGGTTAATTTCAATGTGTATTGATAACTGTTGTCACTCTCTAGTTGGTCGCTTCCCAATCTTTTGCTAGCCTTCACTTGTACTAAGCGGGAATACTTCTTGTGCATCCACTTCCATAAACCCAAAGTTGTTCCATATGAGTCCACCATACCTACCTATATGCGGTATCTACCTGCCGTTCCAAGTAAATTTGCATGTGCCACTCTCTAAACCTTCAAGTAATAATCTGTTTTGCATGCCCGAACCGCTCATGTGGTGACAAGGGGCGGTCAGTATCTTCCATGCTTAGCGTGTTATCCTCGATACATGTTTATTCACTATCACTCACAAGAAAGGGGCCGGTAATTGGAATGCCCAGTTCCAGGCTCAAATGGAAAATATAATTGCAAACAAAACTCCCCCTGGATTGTTTTTTGTATGGATGGCACCCGAGTATTCAGCTAGTCGTGGAGTATGATTGATCGATGGTGGGGGAGTCAAAACTTTACTTTTCTGTTTGGGAACCACCTATAATATGTGTAGCATGGAAGATGGTGAAAACTCTTGGTCGTCGCGTTGACAATGAAAGCATGCCACCCAAAATTATTTATCTCTGTTTTAAAAAGCTTGAGCTCTGGCACCTCTGCAAATCAATGCCTCGCTTTGCGAAGGTCCAATCTATTTATGTTTCTGTTGAGTCATCCTCTTCTTATAAAGGCACCAATTAGAGAGCACCTTCGTCATTTTTATGCTTTGCTTTTAATTGATATTGAGTATGACTGTGACTGGATTTTCTTTACCATGAATTACAATGTTCACTCAGCCCTTGGTCTTTGAAGGTGGTCTCATTTATGTTTTGCGCTCTCGGAAAGAGCTAGCGAGATACCACGTGTTCATATTGCTTCATGATTGTTTTGATTGAAGTGTTGATGTTTGAAACTTATTATTATTGCTCGCTAGTTGATTATGCCATTGATATGAGTACATCTTGAGACCTAAATGTCATTGCTTATGTGGTTAGCTTATGATCTTGCTAAAAATCTGAATATGAGTTAGACATATTTACAACAACAAGATCAAATAGAGTTTGTAAAAGTTTTCTTTTGTCTCTTTCAGTTTGTCAACTGAATTGCTTGAGGAGAAGCAAGGCTTTAAGCTTGGGGGAGTTGATACGTCTCCATCGTTTCTACTTTTCCAAGCTCTTTTGCCCTTGTTTTGGACTCTAATTTGCATGATTTGAATGGAACTAACCCAGACTGACGCTGTTTTCAGCAGAATTGCCATGGTGTTGTTTTTGCGCAGAAATAAAAGTTCTCGGAATGACCTGGAAATTTACGAGGATTTTTTGTGGAATATATAAAAAATACAGGCGCAAGAATTACCTGGAGGGACGGAGCCAGGAGCCCCCTGGCCGCGTGTGACAGGCTTGTGAGCCCCTCGTGGCTCCGCCGCCTCCAATCCCAGCTTTATATATTCTCTCTCGCCCAGAAAAAAATCGGAGAGAAGAGTTCATCGCGTTTTATGATACAGAGCCGCTGCCACCACGTGTTCTTCCTCTGGAGGGCAGATCTGTAGTCCGTTCTGGGCTCCGGAGAGGGGGAATCGGCGCCTTCGTCATCACCAACCATCCTTCATCGCCAATTCCATGATGCTCTTCATCGTTCGTGAGTAATCTGATCATAGGCTTGCTGGACGGTGATGGGTTGGATGAGATCTATCATGTAATCGAGTTAGTTTTGATGGGGATTGATCCCTAGTATCCACTATATTCTGAGATTGATGTTGCTACTACTTTGCTATGCTTAATGCTTGTCACTAGGGCCCGAGTCCCATGATTTCAGATCTGAAACTATTATGTTTGCATCAGTATATGTTTTTTCTTGATCCTATCTTGCAAGTTGTAGTCACCTACTATGTGTTATGACCCGGCAACCTCGGAGTGACAATAGCCGGTACCACTCCCGGAGATGACCATAGTATGAGGAGTTCATGTATTCACTATGTGCTAATTATTTGTTCCGGTTCTCTATTAAAAGGAGAACCTTAATATCACTTAGTTTCCATTAGGACCCCGCTGCCATGGGAGGGATGGACAATAGATGTCATGCAAGTTCTTTTCCATAAGCACGTATCACTATATGCGGAATACATTCCTACATTACATTGACGAACTGGAGCTAGTTACAAATCACCCCATGTTATAACTCTCACATGATGAATGTCATCGGGCATAATTATCCATCACCAATCCAATGCCTACAAGTTTTTTCCTACTGGTCCTTGCTACGTTACTTTACCACTACTACTGTCACTACTGCTACTATTACTATCACACTACTTTGCTACTGAAACTTTGCTGCAGATACTAAGTCTTTCAGGTGTGGTTGAATTGACAACTCAACTGCTAATACTCGAGAATATTCTTTGACTTCCCCTTGTGCCGAATCAACAAATTTGGGTTGAATACTCTTCCCTCAAAAACTGTTGCGATCCCCTATACTTGTGGGTTATCAGTGGCTTGGGCCATTGTTGAGTGGGGTAACCACCCCCCCCCCCCCCACTCTATGACGTCACGGTCCACAACCCTTAAAACATTTTTTTAATAAATAAATAAAATAAATAATAATATAATTAACTGATAAAAATAATCAATTAAACAATTAAATACTTAGTAAGTTAGGTAACTTAAATTATTGCTGATTAACATGCATAATTAATTAGGTTAGTTAAACTTAAATTGTTTTAATTAAGTTTGTTAATAGTTTAAGCAGTGAATGGCAGGTAGGTCCTCCCTAATTAATGTTATTAATGTTATTGAAACTTAATTAAAAATGTCACTATGACAACTCGGACCCACTCGTCAGTTTTGATTAGTCAACTAAAACTCTTGACTGGTGATGTGAGCATGACATCATGCTTATGTCATGACTATTTATTAAATTAAAATAATCTATTTAATTTTTGAATATTAATGAAACTTTGTAAATTAATATAAAATAATCCGTAATCCGGATGAAAATATTTTATACATGAAGTTTATTAAAAAACAAGACGAACCCGGGTACCCTGTCCGTTCGTGTATCACGCATCCCTAGCATAGTGAACATGGAACTTTTCCATCATTTTCGCCTATCCCGTAGTAGCCAGAGACCTAGGAAATATCGTCACATACTTTCCCGATCCCTCCATGATGTATAGTACTGCGTTAGCTCATGCCTAACACTGCAAGTTGCCATGTCATGCATCGTGATGCATCTGTTTGCTATTATTTATTGTTTCTTCCACCTTTTTTTCTGGTGGATGCCGACGCTGACGCTACTGCCAGGTACGACTACCCTCGTGATGATCAGCCTTTTTCCGCAGAGCAACAAGGCAAGCAAATCCCCCTTGATCATCCCTATATCGCCTATTCTTCTCCCTCGTGCTTGCATTAGATTTCGCTACTCTTGTAGATAGCTCCTATTCTGATGCATAGCCTGTTTTTGATGAACTGCTATTTTACTCTACCGCACTTTAAACTGTTTGGTATAGGTGGAGCAGTGGTCCCCTTTGACCCCCCCTTAGTCGAGTTGCCCCTGCTTTTTCATCAAGTCTTGATCATCTGATCGACGAGCCAAGACCTGTCACATCACTCACACCCCCTTAGTTGTACGACGTTGTAGAGCCACTATTGGGTATCGAGAGTGACACCTCGATACGTACTCTGATGTTAGCATTGTAGTGTAGTTGACTGATGGTGGTTCCCGGAGGGTGATTCCTCCTTCACCATCTCCGACAACGACTCTGTCGTACAACCATCAAGCATGGTCCATTGAGGGTAATTCCTCCCTGGCCACCTTGATGGTTACATCATTCAAAATCCATTGAGGGTGAAACCTGGGATCCCTCTTATGTTAGAGCCGCACAGTTACTTGATATTGCTACTGGGAAAATGATGAGGTGTGTTGTGGGTGGATTCCCGCATGAATGTGACGAGGCGTGGCCGAGCATTCTGGTCCCCTGCCAAACATCCTTGAGACGGGGCAACGGGACCACATATCGTGGATTGCTGATCGTCGTTGCAGTGTTAATTAAAATGCTAAGGGGATTTGGGTATTTGATCCGAGTTGGTCGGGAGACCTTTTCGCACTAACCTTCACGTGGGAGAAGTTATGGGTACTCGGCGTCTTGGTATTAGCCAAAGCTCTTCAAACGTTAGCAATGGAGAGACGCGTGCCCGAGTGGTCCAGATAAGCATTGTTCTTGTATAGGAGGTGTTAGGACTGATATCGGTCGCCCATGCATCATGCAGGAGCACAAAGGGTGATGGGACCATGACCCCTGTGCGCTTAGGATTTAGACCGGCGAGCTGGCCTTGCTGTTGAGCCTAGGTAGGGTTGCGGCGTGTTGATCTTCCGAGGTCGGGCATGACCTAGGAAAGTGTGTACGACCATAGTTTATCAAGCGTGTTGGGTACTGTGGTGCATCCCTATAGGGATGAAAATTAACTATTCGAATAGTCGTGTCCATGGGTACAGGACGACTTGGAGTTGTGGCCCAATCTTATACAATTTCAACTGTTACTTAACTGGAATGTTTGCTATGGGATT
This sequence comes from Hordeum vulgare subsp. vulgare, assembly GCF_904849725.1. Taxonomy (NCBI): domain Eukaryota; kingdom Viridiplantae; phylum Streptophyta; class Magnoliopsida; order Poales; family Poaceae; genus Hordeum; species Hordeum vulgare. The sequence continues at coordinate 458,313,770 of NC_058522.1, forward strand.
GCTTTCTCGCATGGAGTCGAGGAAGAATCTCTGGGCGTGACCTTAATTAATATTGCTGCAACAATATGACTATATAATTATGTTACTTGCTCTACTCTCATCTATTGCTGCAAGACACTGAAGATGCTAGTCTAAGATAGGACTAGTCTCTTCTCTCTATTCTCGCATTGCTGCAGTTAGGCCACATATAACCCCATTCCTTTGATACTGATGCATATTTAGTATAGTTTTGATGTCAGTCTTGCGAGTACTTGGGATGAGTACTCACCATTGCTTGGATCCCCCTTTTCCCCTTGATACAATTGCTGCAACGAGATGATGGAGCACAAGAGATGGCGTATCCCGCCGACGATGTCTACTACCCCGACGGTGTCTATTACTACGTGGAGGCCGCTGACGACCAGGAGTAGTTTAGGAGCTTCCCAGGCAGGAGGCCTCGCCTCGTTCGATCGATGTATCTTTTGTGCTAGCCTTCTCTAAGGCATTTCCATGTTGTATGTTTGTACTCAGATATTTGTTGCTTTCACTGACCCTTGTGTTTCTCAAGCTTCTATATTCTAGCCCTCGAGGCCCCTGGCTTGTAATATGAAGCTTGTATGTTTTTATTTGTGTTTAGAGTTGTGTTGTGATATCTTCCCGTGAATCCTTGAGCTTGGTCGTATGCATTTGCATGTATAATTAGTGTACAATCAAATTGAGGGCATCACAACAAACCACATGAAAATTCTAATTCCAAGTGTGTCGTGGTTTTGTCACGGCAGATGTCCTCATGAAAGGACTTAGTACTGGAGCCATCGCACCTTGGTGGCGACTCAAAGGGGTTAAGCGGGAGAGACACGGCGATTTACCCAGGTTCGGCCCCTCGTGAGGAGGTAAAAGCCTACGTCCTGCCTTGGTGTGTATTGATATGGTTTTGATTACAAGGAGGGCGTAACTCGCCGAACCTAGCACTCGATGATTTCTCACCCCCCCCCCCCTCTGTCCCCCGAGACTCGCCTTTATATACAGGTCGATCCCCTAGGGTTTACAAGGATTCTTTCCTTCCTACAACTCGTGACCCCTGCGGTCTCTAAGCCGCCATCTTCCGAAGCTTGGAGACCTTCCAAGAGCCATAACCGTCATACGACCTTGATTCGGCCAAAACGAGGCCCAACTAAATGTTTGGGTGAATCGCCCAATGGATAACCCGGCTCAACTAGGGCGGGTCATCCACAGGTAATATCCCCAACATTAGGCCCCAAATTGACTTGAACTTTTCCTTTTCATGCCAATACCTCTGCTCCATTGAAGGCGATTCATCCCTGATTTTTCTTCATATGTTAGAAATTGTACACCCGCCATTGGGCACTGAAAATCCCTTAAGTCGCCAAACCATTACTGATTGGCCTCTTCTTATTCCTCAATTTTCGGGAAGACAGTCACAACCCCAACGAATCTTTAGCGCATTGTTATCCCGAAATCTTCGGTACGCATTTATAGCGAATCTTTTTATCCCCCGGCGGTTCCCGCTCACGGCGCCTCGATTCCAGCACCTGCCTTGATAAATAGGCCAGGGGGGACAGAACTAGCGCTTCCCACCTACCAGTCCCGTCACCTTCCTCCCCACCTGCGCAGCGAGAAAACCTCATCGCCCCGAGGAATCCGCCGCCGACCGTGCTTTCGGCCTTCACGCGAGGAGCTTCGGTGCCGCCTGTAGGCCTTCGCCGTCGTCCAGTCTCGTGCCGCAACCAACACATCCGCCGTCGTCATCGACTGCATCGCCGTCGACCACCTCGCCATTCACCACAAACTCTGCCGCCGCCGAAGACCTCTTCGCTCGACGGGACGCCCGTGCTTCTCCAACAAACTCCATCACCATCGGCTCCTTTTACCCGAAAGCATCAGGTTAGGCCTCCGCCTATTTTTAGGAGTAGATTCAATCTCCGTTTGAAGCTCCAGCCATTGCCATGTTCTTGATGCTCCTTGCGTACAGACGCCGCTTACTCTGAACCGATTAGCATGAATGTTGATAGGATAGCTAATGTTTCGCATACCTTTACTCATCCGCCTTTACTTGTGAATCTTCGAAAATAATGTTTTCACCAAGCGAAGGGCGTCATCTGATAATAAACTGCTGCGTCCAGTCATTTTTCTTAGGTTTTCTCGTCTGCGTGGTAGATCCATTCTTTACTTACTGTTTGCAAAAAGTTGTTTATAGTCTTCATACCGTGGCACTTCAAACGAACGCCTTTACCATCTTCAGAACGTAGCCCTTGTGAATAGCCACACTCCGTAAGTCGCCATATTGACCCAACTCGGCCCTTTGATCTGGCGGGTCAAACCCTTCCTTAATCAAAGTACTCGGCGAGTCAAATGAACTGATTTCATCCCATACAGTAGATGTTCAAGGCATGTAATTTCATACTTTACTTATTTGTAGCATGGGCGCCGTCTTCAAAAGTGACTAGCTTCCTACCAAGGTCGATGACACCATATTAGCCGATTATGTGAAAACGGGCAGCTTGGATCCTCACGATGTTATTGGCTGGCGCACAGGGTTCGGAGAAGATCTCCCTAACCCCAAAGAAGGGGAAATAGTCGTTTTTGTTGAACACCTGGAACGAGGTTTTAAGCCGCCCGGATCAAAGTTTCTTAGGGACGCCATTACTTTCATGAACGTCCGCCTCCAGGATTTGGGACCCAATTCCATAAGTAACTTGTGCCAATTCCAAGTTTTCTGTGAAGCTTATCTGCGGATTGAGCCCTCTGTTCCTTTATTCTAGCACTTTTTCCATCTGAATCGCCAAACGGAATTCCACAACGGCCCCAGCTTGGAACTCGACGGCGTCAATGTCCAACACCGCAGGGATAGCCCGTTCCCCTCACTCGCCATGCCTAGCCATCCCAAAGGCTGGGGCGAGTCTTGGTTTTACTGTCAAGAGACGTCTCCTGCAGGCGAAAACAAGCTTCTGGGCTACAGGCCAACTCGCCTTCCGACCAACTTCAAGCTCCCAGACAAGCTCACCGAGGAGGAAGAATCGGAATTCATCCCGATACTATCTGAATTAAGATCCTTGACGAACAACGGCCTTACTGGGGTCGACCTAATCCGCTGTTGGGTTGAATGGCGTATCCCCCCACTGAGCCGCTGGGATGGTCTGATGTGTGAATTTGATGGCACCCTGGATCATCCTCAATGTTATTTCCATACGGCTTTAACAAAAAAGGACATTGTTACCATTATCAAAAAGCTGACTGGCGAGCCTGCGGGAAAATGCGGCCAAATCGGCCTCAAGCCTTTCTGCAAAATTAACCCGGCGCCCAAGGTGAACAGACCTAACCCGCCCTTGGTCTTTACTCTTTATGCTTCATTTGTATTATGGTTTCGTAACATATGCCATTTCAGAAAGGCGATAAGTTCTGGTCCAGGAAGCCCAAAAGGCCAGCCATGAAGAATGTTAAGCCGCCCTCAAAGAAAACCAAGGGTAAGGGCAAATCTGCTGCGGCTGAGCCATCCGAAGTCGATGAATCTCAAGTCGGCGATGCACTTTCGGAGGTAAAAATCCGTCCTCTTTTCACTCGCCATCCATTATTGTTAACCTTTGTATTTATATCTCTCCCTCTCCTTGTAATAGAATGAAGACAACGAAAGCCAGGAGGACTCTGTTGAGGTAATCTCTGTTTCCTCCGATTCATCTCCTTCTCCACCTAAGCCGGCCAGGCGAATTTGTGGGAAAGTTCCCTTCTCACATCCAAATGCTTGTTTGGACCCAAATTTCCTAATGAAGAAAGCACAGCATACCTCAAATCGGAAAACACGAAGTCACTCCGGCGATCTGGTATCTGTCTTACCAGCAACAAACAAACGGAAACCAAACGAGGTACTTTATGAATAACAATTCTTCATGTCTCTTTGGATCACGCATGTAACCCGCCTGTATTATTGACGTATAATTCTTGCAGAATTCTCCTCCCACATCTGACGACTCAGTGATGTCGACACTTCCACCAATGATTCGAGTTCCAGGGTAAGTCTTTTGATAACCTAGCTTTGAATCTTGAGAGTAACGAACTTTCAGTTCCTTAATGTGCTTATTCCCTCTTTTTACGGCACAAGCCAAGAAAAGGAAAACCAGTGGATCAACTCTTGTCGCAACTTCAGAACCTATTAAATAATCAACTCCGATTCAAGACAACCCGGATCAAACTGAGCCTGAAAATCAAATGGGTCTTCCTGAGTCGCCGAAGGAAACAATGGATACCCCTAAGCCGCCAAGTCCATTGATGACAACAGAAGACCCAGATGTTGTGGTTATTACTGGTACCGGCTTCTCTAAGCCGGCGGCAACAGTTTTGTCCAAACATGTAGCATCCTCCTCTCAAGCCATTCCCGAGTCTGGGCTCTCCAAAGCGAAGCTTTCCGAATATGAAAGTCTGGAGTTTAAGGAACTCTGCTCTGGCTTTGCAAGTCGCCTGGAGGCGAGCTATGAGATGGAGAAAAGCCTGCTGCGGATGTTAAAAAATAAACATGAGGTAAACTTTGTTATACTATATTATTCCCATTAACCCCCAAGGGTTGGGTCATCAATAAAAAGATGAGCCGGGTCTTTAAAAAATTTAGAAAAACTTTGCGACCAGTAACCCCCAAGGGCCGGGTCATCAGTAAAAAGATGAGCCGGGTCTTGAAAAATTTAGAAAAACTTTGCGACCAGTAACCCCCAAGGGCCGGGTCATCAGTAAAAAGATGAGCCGGGTCTTGATTTTGTATAATTTCATCTGAAAAATTATACATTAGCCCCCAAGTGTCAGGGATATTGCTTGCAATAGTTCTGAGACTTGCCCTTATTTTGTACTTTCAACAGGAAACCCTTGCTCAGACCGAATCGGCGCTCGGCGATTTAAAGAAAAACTTATCTGGTCAACAAGACGCCCGAGCTAAGTCGGAGGAGAGATGTCAATTGGCCGTGGCTGAACTGGAGAAACTCAAGGCCGAGTTGAAAAGAGCTCAGGCTGACCAAGATGCCGTCGTGAAAAGAGCAGAGAAGGCTGAAGCCAGGCTGGCCATTGTACAACAGGAATTGTCCGGCTTGAAGCGTCATATCTCCAACATGACGCAAGCCGTCTTCGGTAAGCTTACTTAAACTTTTTGATCTCCTCTTATTTTTTTTAAATAATTCTCATCATAAGTCGCTGATCATCATGATTCCTTGCTCAGGTCCGAGAGCCGCCAACGTTCAAGAAGACTGCATGCTGATGCTGAAGGCGATTTACACGCTGACAGAGCAATTGTACACAGGCAGTGTCTTGACTGTTAAAGCTGTGATGGGTGCCAAAGAACCCATAACTTCCATAAAGAATATGCTTGGCTGCTTATCCACACTTCCCCCTCAGATTGGCGAGTTGACTCGGTCAGCGGCCCGAAAGGGTGTTCTGACTGCCCTGAGCCGCTGCTTGGCGTATGCTCCAGAAATCAACCTGGAAGAGGTAGCAGCAGGCTTTCCTCAGCTTAAAGACGATGGGTCAGAATTTGTTGAAGAGGACTATCAACGTGTCGTCAAGGACTCCCGGCTGGCAGCAACCCAACTTGCAGCAAGCCTTGATTTATCAAAGTATCAGGCGGCTTATGATAGCAAAAACAAGAAGGTCAACCCGCCAACCTTTGTGACGACCAGTCTAACTCCTCGGCGACCCAAGAACCCTTTCGACTTGGAAGCAGACCTGGCATCAATCCTGACTGATGAAGATGACTTCGCAGCTTTGGCTAAGTGCAACTGGGTACTGGGCGACTTGCAAATCGAAGTCGGCCAAAGCTCACATCAGGATGATCCTAAGGCGCCAGCAAGATAAACTTTATTGATTTTGGCCTGAGAGCCATGTAATAGATCTTTTTCCATAAGTCAGTACTGTTTTGGTGATACCCTTTGCAAGAATCTTTATATCGCCCTTAAGGCGATTTGAAAAATTTGACCCGCCTTTATAAGAATCTTTTATGATGCTTAATTCGCCATGGATGAAACAATTCTGATCATCCTCGTGATTTAAACTTTGAAAATAGCATATGTGAAATCAAACAAATGATAAATATTTTCAATAGGCGTCAGAAAGAAAGGCTTAAAAACCCTCGAGGCTATGCCACGAAGAAAAATAGAAACATCAATTTCGTCGGCTCATAAGGTCGCGACAGGATGAGGCGAGTCAAAAAACTCCTGCACACACCCTAAATGCAGGTTTCGTCGGCTCATAAGGTCGGGACAAGATGAGGCGAGTGAGAAAGCTCGTGCACACACCCTAAATGCAGGTTTCGTCGGCTCATAAGGTCGCGATAGGATGAGGCGAGTCAGAAAGCTCGTGCACACACCCTAAATGCAGGTTTCGTCGGCTCATAAGGTCGCGACAGGGTGAGGCGAGTCATAAAGCTCAAGCACACACCCTAAATGCAGGTTTCGTCGGCTCATAAGGTCGCGACAGGATGAGGCGAGTCAGAAAGCTCGTGCACACACCCTAAATGCAGGTTTCGTCGGCTCATAAGGTCGCGACAGGATGAGGCGAGTCAGAAAGCTCAAGCACACACCCTAAATGCAGGTTTCGTCGGCTCATAAGGTCGCGACAGGATGAGGCGAGTCAGAAAGCTCGTGCACACACCCTAAATGTAGATTTCGTCGGCTCATAAGGTCGCGACAGGATGAGGCGAGTCAGAAAGCTCGAGCACACACCCTAAATGCAGGTTTCGTCGGCTCATAAGGTCGCGATAGGATGAGGCGAGTCAGAAAGCTCGAGCACACACCCTAAATGCAGGTTTCGTCGGCTCGTAAGGTCGCGACAGGATGAGGCGAGTCAGAAAGCTCGTGCACACACCCTAAATGCAGGTTTCGTCGGCTCATAAGGTCGCGACAGGATGAGGCGAGTCAGAAAGCTCAAGCACACACCCTAAATGCATGATTATGTCGGCTCATAAGGTCGCAACAGGATGACACAATTGCTCTGTAATGAAGCAGCCCCCAAGCCAGGGAGTATTTGTAACTTTATTACTTCATAATGAAATTGAAAAACTTACAAAGTGTAGAGCTTAAGAGCTCAAGTGTAATAAGGCCGCAGATTGGCAATATTCCAGGGGCGAGTTGACTCAGCCTCCGTGGTTGGCCGATTAGGCCGGAGATCCACCAAATAATAAGAGCCATTGTGAAGATTCCTGCTGATGACGAACGGCCCTTCCCAAGGTGGTGACAGCTTGTGCATGCCGACTCGATCTTGTATCAACCGAAGAACCAAGTCGCCTTCCTGAAAGGTCTGACTCTTAACCCGGCGACTATGGTAATGCCGCAGATCCTGCTGGTAGATAGCCGAACGAGCCGCAGCCAGGTCACGCGCTTCCTCTAAGGCGTCCAAAGAGTCTTGACGCGCCAGCTCGTTGTCTTGTTCCACATATGCGGCGACTCTAAGTGAGTCATGCCTTATGTCAGTAGGGAGAACAACCTCTGCTCCGTAGACCAGAAAGAAAGGGGTGAAACCCGTGGATCGGTTCGGGGTGGTCCGAATACTCCACAACACCGAAGGTAATTCTTCAACCCAACATCCTGGGGTTTTTTCCAGGGGAACCATGAGTCTGGGCTTAATCCCCCGCAAAACCTCCTGATTCGCCCTCTCTGCCTGCCCATTAGATTGTGGGTGAGCGACTGCAGAAACATCAAGTCGGATATGTTCTCGACGACAAAACTCCTGCATCGCCCCTTGGGACAAGTTAGTACCATTATCAGTAATGATACTATGCGGATATCCAAACCGAAAAATCAGCCTTTTCAAGAATTTGACCGCCATTTCCGCATCGCAAGCTCCAACAAGCTCCGCCTCAACCCACTTGGTGAACTTATCAACCGCCACCAACAGGTGGGTCTTCTTTTTAGAGGACATTTTAAAGGGGACGACCATGTCCAGCCCCCAGACTGCAAAAGGCCAAGTAATGGGAATCATTCTTAATTCTTGAGCCGACACATGAGCCTGCCTCCCATAACGCTGGCATCCTTTGCACCGACGAACTATATCCTCTGCATCTGCATGAGCCATCAGCCAAAAGAAACCATGACAGAAAGCCTTCGATACCAAAGAACGTGACCCGGCATGATGCCCACAATCTCCGGAATGAATGTCATTTAAGATTATGCATCCTTCTTCGGAGGAAACGCATCGCTGAAAGACTCCAGAGGCGCTCCGTTTATATAACTCACCATTGATGATGACCATGGATTTGCTGCGCCGAACGATTTGGCGAGCCAAGACTTCGTCGGCCGGTAACTCGCTCCGAGCGAGATAAGCCAGGTAAGGGAGAACCCAATCCGGAGTGACATGGAGGGCCGCCACAAGCTGAGACTCTGGATCTGGTAACGCCAATTCCTCCTCTGATGGTAAAATCACGGATGGTTTATGTAAGATATCCAGAAAAACATTAGGAGGGACCGGCTTTCTCTGGGAGCCAAGTCGTGAGAGGGCGTCAGCTGCCTCGTTGAGGCGCCGATCAATATGGTCCACCTGGTAGCCATGAAAATGACCCGCCACATCAGACACAACCCGCCTGTAGGCCGCCATCGTAGGGTCCCGAGAATCCCAGGTACCCGAAACTTGCTGTGCCACCAAATCAGAGTCGCCAAAACATCTGACCCGTGTTAGATTCATCTCCTTGGCGAGTCGCAAGCCGTGAAGCAGAGCTTCGTATTCCGCTGCATTGTTAGTGCATGGAAACATGAGCCAGAGGACGTAACAGAACTTATCTCCTTGAGGGGATACCAACACCACACCAGCCCCCGAGCCTTCCAGCTGCCTAGACCCATCAAAATAAATAGTCCAGTAAGTGAGATCGGGCCGGTCCTCCGGAGCCTGTAACTCCGTCCAGTCGTTGACGAAATCAACCAATGCTTGGGACTTGATGGCAGTGCGGGGAGCATATTGTATGTGATGGGGCCCGAGTTCTATCGCCCACTTGGCGATTCGCCCTGTTGCCTCCCGATTCTGGATGATGTCCCCAAGGGGGGCAGAGCTTACCACTGTGATAGGGTGTTCTTGGAAATAATGCTTAAGTTTTCGGCTCGCCATAAACACCCCCATACACCAATTTCTGCCAGTGTGGGTACCGCTGCTTGGAAAGAGTTAGCACCTCACTGATAAAATATACCGGGCGTTGCACTGGGTATTCCTTCCCTTCCTCTTTTCTCTCAACGACCACTGCCACACTTACTGCTTTGGAATTTGCCGCGATATACAGAAGCATGGGCTCTTTTTCAGTCGGGGCGGCCAGAACTGGCGGGTTGACTAATTGGCGCTTCAGGGCTTCGAGCGCCTCGTCTGCCTCGTTTGTCCAAACAAATCGATCGGATTTCCTCAATAACTGATAAAGGGGGATCACCTTCTCCCCCAGGCGACTCACGAAACGACTTAGGGCCGCAATGCGACCCCCCAGTCGTTGAACTTGATTAACGTTCGCCGGCTTTCCAAGGAACGTAACCGCTTCGATCTTGTCCGGATTAGCTTCAATGTCGCGCTCCGATACCAGGAAACCCAGCAATTTCCCTGCAGGCACACCAAAAACACATTTGGTGGGATTTAGCTTCATCTGATACACCCGTAGATTATCGAATGTTTCCTTGAGGTCCTCCAGTAATGTCTCCCCCTGGCGGGTCTTGATCACAATATCGTCGACATAAGCATGGACATTGCAACCAATTTGGTTACGAAGACAATTCTGGATGCAGCGTTGATAAGTCGCCCCCGCACTCTTGAGTCCAAAGGGCATGGACACATAACAAAAGGCCCCGAAGGGGGTTATGAAGGCCGTTTTCTCTTGATCTTCCACGGCCATCTTGATTTGGTGATATCCCGAATAGGCATCCAGAAAGCACAATCGTTCGCATCCCGCCACCGAGTCAATGATTTGGTCGATGCGGGGAAGAGCGAATGGATCTTTTGGACAAGCTCTGTTGAGGTCCGTGTAGTCAATACACATACGAAAAGTACAATTTTTCTTGAGTACCAAAACCGGGTTAGCCAGCCATTTGGGGTGAAAAACTTCCACGATGAACCCGGTGGCTAAAAGACGGGCGACTTCTTCCCCAATCGCCTTGCGTCGCTCCTCGTTAAATCTGCGAAGGTATTGCTGGATGGGTTTGCACTTTGGGTCAACATTAAGATGGTGCTCAGCAAATTCTCTCGGCACACCAGGCATGTCAGAAGGTTTCCATGCAAAGATGTCCCGATTCTCACGGATGAATTCGATGAGCGCACTTTCCTATTTGGGGTCCAGACCCGTCCCAATGGTGAACTGCTTGGATGAATCGCTAGGCACGAAATTGATTGTTTTAGTGTCATCCGTTAGTTTGAACTTGAGGGGCGACTCAGAGTCTATAGTTGGCTTCTTCAGGGGTGACATATCCGCTGGGTCAACATTAGCCTGATGGTGTTTGAGCTCTTCCGCAGCACAGGCGACTTCCGCATAAGCCGCGTCCCCTTCTTCACATTCTTTTGCGATCCTTCTATCTCCATCAACCATGATGGGTCCTTTGGGACCAGGCATTTTGAGCTTGAGGTAGACATAGCACGGGCGAGCCATGAAACGGGCGTAAGCCGGTCGCCCAAACAGCGTATGGTAGGGGCTTTTCAATTTGACCACCTCGAAGATTAGAGACTCCGACCTATAATTCTGTGCAGTTCCAAATGCCACTGTGAGCCTGACCCGGCCTATGGGATAAGCCGATTTTCCTGGGACAATTCCGTGGAAAACCTGGTTGAAGGGATCGGGTCTTTTTCCAATAGATTCATCCTTTGGAAGGTGTCGAAGTATAGGATATTGATGCTACTGCCACCATCCATTAGTACTTTAGATAGGGTGTAACCCCCAACTTGGGGCACCACGACCAACGCCAGATCGCCCGGGTTATCCACCCTCGGCGGGTGATCCTCCCTGCTCCATGTTATGGTTTGCTCAGACCAATGGAGGTATCTGGGAATCGCCGGCTCAGATATATTGTACGCCCGATGACTCACCTTCTTGTCACGCCTGCAAGCATTAGTGGTGAAAACGTGATACTGCCCATTACTTAACTGTTTGGGGTTGCTGCGGAAGCCCCCATTATCGTCCTGACCCTGCGGAGCCCCCTGTGGGGGTGGCTGTTGGAAAGCTCCTCGCGGGTTGTACCGCCGCTGGTGGTGTACCGGGTATTGGCCACCGCCTAGCTGCGGGCCTTCCTGAGCCCCCTGTTCGGGAAAGCCGCCGAAGGGGTTCTGTCTTTGGTTAGGTGCGGCGAATTGCTCCTCGCGCTGGTACTGGTCATCGTGTTGACTCTTCTTGATCGCTTCCGCGCGAAACTCTCGCATCACGAAGCAGTTTTCCCAAGAGTGACTCGTTGGGCCGTCTGCCATGGCGTGGTGCGGGCAAGGGCCCTTGAGTAGCTATTCATAGTTACGCGGCCTCTTGCCGCTGAACCCTCGATTCTTCTTTTTGCCGTTGTTGACATTGGTGTTGGCGACTAAGTCCGAGGGCTCCTCCTGCGGTCTCCGCTTGCCATTGGTCCCTTGATTGTGACGGTTACGCCCCTGGAACCGGGTGTGATTTTTGGATGACTCGCCCTTCTTAGGCGAATTAGCCTTACCATCCTCGCCAGGATCTTTGGTATCATCGGCCTCAGCATACCTAGTGAGGGTGTCCATCAGCTCGCCCATTTCTTGAACCTTTCGTTTGAGTCGCCCTAAGTTTTGCACCAAGAGTTCGTAATGGCAATTGTGCTCGAGGATGAGCACGGCTTGAGCCGCCGTAATGCCATCTGACGAATGAATAATTTCTGCAACCCGCCGCGACCAGTGGTGGGCCGACTCGTCTGGACGCTGAACACAGTGTTGTAGATCGACGATTGTCATCGGACGTTTGCAAGTTCCTCGGAAGTTTTTGATGAAGCGCTCCTTTAATTCGCCCCAGGACTGGATGGAATTGGGAGGTAAGTTTTTCAACCAGGTGCGAGCCGACTCCTCGAGCGTCATCGTAAAGTATCTGGCGCACACCGCCTCGTTTACGTCGAGCATGTCCATGGCGATCTCATAACTCTCGATCCATGACGCCGGCTCGAGGTCTGGGGTATAATTAGGCACTTTCCTTGGTCCCTTGAAGTCTTTGGGCATCTTTTCGTTCCGAAGGGCCGGGGACAAGCATGGTACCCCAACTCGTCCTCCGCCCCCAACGAGGGGGGCCGGGGCATCTTGGATGTTCGGGAGGTCCCGGCCCGGCGGGTTCCGTTCAGGCGGGTTGTCCTGTGGGACGTGTCGCGGCCCGCTATTTACGGAGGGTTGGTCCTCTGGCCTGCTCCTGGTATAACTTGCCTGAGGGGTAGAATGCAACCTCTCGGGGCTATGTGAGAACTGGGCGTTTTGAACCACCGCCGTCTTCAACATCTCGATGGCGTTCCTTGCTTCTATCTCGGCAGGAGTGTTGCCGTGAATCGGGAGAGACTCCAGATGGCGGGTTGCGGCAAGCACGTTATCCACTCGGTTGGAGAAGTGGCCTTGAGGCGTCCGGAACCGGGGAATGTGATCCTCAACCGGTTGAGCCGGCGGGTTAGGTGGGCGACCCAGTCCTCCTGCCGGGGCGGCTCCCGTCCCAGGGTTTCGTGGAGTGTCGAACAGGCGGGTCGGATTGAGGTAATGGGGCAGGCGACCCTGGTGTCTCCGCTGATGGACGGCGTCGGACGCACGCTGCTGTCTCTCGAGCCGCTAGTTGTCAGTGTTTAAACGCATCCTTTCGGCCATAATTTGAGCTTGCCGAGTCTCGATTCTGGCGGACTCCATCTCGGCGTCCCGATGAGCCTTGGCCACCGCCTCTGTGAGTTTCGCCAGCTCCGTGTTTATCTCCTCTTGGTTCTCTGGTGTGAGGGGAGTCGCCATTAGCCTTGTGATCTCCGCTGCTAAATCCACCAGGACTGCGGCTGGACTCCTGGACTTCTCGCCGGTTCCATCGCCTCCAGTAGGGTTTTGTGTGGGTTGAGTCGCCCCCGCCATGTAGATGGCGATCTGGCGGTGGGTTCAGTCAAGGATTTCTGGGTCCATGGCCAGCGACAAGCCCCCAAGACAATCCCCATGAAGAGACCGGATTGAATCTGAGTCGCCCATGGATGATTCGTCATCAGAGTTGACCGGTGTAGTTTCCTGAGTCGCCGAGCGCTCTGGTTCCTCCGATCCCTGCGTGAACCCCACGAAGACCGGGCGAGTCAGGATTTGCGTTATGATTTGGCGGACGTACCTGGACGGCTCGACGATGTCGGTGGAGGTGTCCGGCTCAGGCACGGATGATCCGATCATGCCGATGAAGATGTTGATCTTGCCGAAGGGGACCCTGTAGCCAGATTCAATTGAATCCGCTTCAGGCCCCCATTGCTGGTTGTCGATGTAGGTTATCCCGCGACGGCTCCGAGTCATGAGCGCCGTCGCGTAACTCCCAAACCCTGGTAGGGCTCCCTTTGAGAACTCAACTCCACCATGCGTAGGCCCCACGGTGGGCGCCAACTGTCCTGGTTTTGTCACGGCAGATGTCCTCGTGAAAGGACTTAGTACTGGAGCCATCGCACCTTGGTGGCGACTCAAAGGGGTTAAGCAGGAGAGACACGGCGATTTACCCAGGTTCGGCCCCTCGTGAGGAGGTAAAAGCATACGTCCTGCCTTGGTGTGTATTGATATGGTTTTGATTACAAGGAGGGCGTAACTCGCCGAACCTAGCACTCGATGATTTCTCACCCCCCTCTGTCCCCCGGGACTCGCCTTTATATACAGGTCGATCCCCTAGGGTTTACAAGGATTCTTTCCTTCCTACAACTCGTGACCCCTGCGGTCTCTAAGTCGCCATCTTCCGAAGCTTGGAGACCTTCCAAGAGCCATAACCGTCATACGACCTTGATTCGGCCAAAACGAGGCCCAACTAAATGTTTGGGTGAATCGCCCAATGGATAACCCGGCCCAACTAGGGCGGGTCATCCACAGGTAATATCCCCAACAAAGTGGCACTTTGATTTTCCAAATATGCAATGATCTAGAAATAGGCCCAAAGTTGATGAGATTCATATACATGGACTTCACTAAAAAACTACCATAAGTAGTCAGATTCCAGTGAATCCTATCTGACTGGTCAGAGAGTTGAACATCCATCAATCGTCTGACCAAGTGTAGCCACGAATTCCAGCATTCTCCCACTAGAGCCTGCCTGAATTGTATGTTAAGTGGTACCGACTGTAATATTGTGGCCACGTAATATTCCTTACGTTGTCTAATATTATATAGTGTAGGATATTGTAATGCTAGAGGTGTATCCCCAAGCCATGTGTCTTCCCAAAATCTTGTCGTGTTAACAATGCCAACCACGAACTTCACCCGTTGGAAGAAGGTTACCTTAATCTTCATTAACCCCTTCCAAAAAGGTGATTCATTAGGTCTAGCTGTAACCTGGGCCAATGTCTTGGACTCTAGGTATTTATTCTTCAATATTTGAACCCACAAACCTTGGGTCTCCGTAGATAACCTATATAGCCATTTGGTAAGCATGCATTTATTCTTCACTTATAAGTTTTCAATGCCGAAACCCCCTTGATCTTTGGGTCGGCGGATGATATCACACCTTGCCAATCTGTATTTCTTCTTATCCTCGTCACTTTGCCAGAAGAAACGAGATCGGTAGAAGCCTAGTCTTTTCCATACCCCCACCGAAATTTCAAACAAAGATATAAGGAACATCGGCGGGCTTGTCAAAACCGAATTTATCAACACCAGTCAACTACCATAAGACATAAGTTTGCTCTTCCAGCAACTTAATCTTTTTTCAAATCTATCTTCAATACACTTCCATTCCCTATTGGTCAATCGTCTATGATGAATGGGAACCCCTAGGTTAAACAAAAGTGTTCCCATTTCACATCCGAATAATTGCCTCTACGCATCTTGTTTCTCCTTTGCTTTCCCAAAGCAGAACAATTCAGTTTTGTTAAAATTAATTTTCACTCTTCATGAACAAGCACACAAAAATTACATTGAACCCAAATTTTATCATGATCGCTTCAAGGTAATGCCATTCGACTCGATCGTAAGCTTTCATCATGTCCAACTTTAGTACACAAGAATAGTTCTTGCCTTTCTTTCTCCGCCTCATCGCATGAACACTCTCAATTTCTCCACCTGATCGCATGAACTATGGGGTTTAATTGCTACCATAAGAGAGCTGACTATGTTTTCCACAGAACACGTATTTAGTAGAGTAATCGTCCGCCGATGTAAATTGCTAGGTACAATCGTAGCATTGGATTATACTAATCATGATTGTTAGATGTGATTAGTTGGGACAATATGAAGATAATAATTAGGCTGGATACATTTGCGGGGTAGGCTTAAGAAAGATAATGTTGGCTTGTTTAATAGTAGTAAAAGATTAATCACAACAAAAGTATACGTCCATGTCCTTGTTGTCTACGTGTACGTTTGTGTTCGTGTAGGTTTCTAACAATCACAACGAGTAGGACTAGCTACACTAGTAGAAAACATGCCTTTGGTTCGACGCATTAGTCCCCGTTGGTTTATGAACCGGGACTAATGCTTCCACTAGTCTCGGTTCATGAGGCTAGGCTTTAGTCCCGGTTTATTAGAAACCTCTAGACCCGGCTTGTGTTAAAAACCGGGACTAAAGGGGTGGTAGCACGGTTGCGTTAGGCTTGGGCCCCTACGAGGGCCATTAGTCCCGGTTGGTAATTGATACGTCCCAAACATATCTATAATTGTTGCTTGCTCCATGCAACTTTTGGGTGATATTGCTATGTGTTTTGTACTCTGTCATACCTTTTTCAACATATTTGGACTAACCTACTAACTCAGTGCACCGAGTGCTAGTTTCTATGTGCTGATGTGTGTGAATTGCAGGTTTATACCCATATTTACAGTGCCCGCAAAATTCCACAAAAAATATATAAAAAACAGCTTTCCAGAAGACTCCAAACGGCCGAAGGAGGGCCAGAGGGGGGCCACCAGACCTCCAGGCGCCCTGGTGGCGCGCCCTGCCCCCTAGCCGTGCGAGGAGGACGCCTGGGTGGGGCCCACCCCCTCTCATGCCCTACCTTGGCCCCTATTTTTACCCCCGTGGAAGAAACCCTAATTCGGGAACCCTTTTCTCCAGAAGCAATTCCGATTTCCACCACCATCGCCAACAAGTTTCGGGGACCATAATTCCTGTGTCGGCACCCTGCCGGGACGGGGAAGTGCCCCTGGATTCATCTCCATCGACGTTGCTTCCTCACTCTATGAAGCGAGAGTAGTTCCTCCTTGGGGCTGAGGTCTTCTACAGTAGCTATGTGGTTAATTCTCTCTCCCATGATGTGATCTTAATTGTGATCAAAGGCTATGTTGACCTAGGGTGATCCCATGATGTTTCCCCTTCTTCTATGTATTGGATTGATGTACTCACTTGATCTTATCTAGTATAATCCTCGAGACAATGGTGACAACAGTCTATTGGACATGGATTAGAAGAATTTTTTCAACAGTGATTTCCTTTTTTGTGAATTGATTGAAGATTAGGAGTCTCTTGGTGCTTGTCTTTGACTATCCTTGAGATATGTTGTGGTGATTGTGGTACTCTCTTTGGATGACCGCGGTGAAATTGGGAAATCCATAGATGAGAACTATGAACTCTGAGGTGTGCTTTTGTAGCCCTACATAATTCTCGTCCTCTCTTGATCACAAAGGAATGACCTTCGAGTACGTCTCCATTGCATGTTTTAGTGGAAATATCATGTGATTAGACTATGTTAATGTTGTTGGGAGTTGCCACTAGTGAAAGTATGAAGCCTAGGACTTATTTCTCACCATTGTTACACCATTTGTGCTACTTTTTCACTTGCTACCTTGCTGTAATTTTTTATTACAGATTTATATTACCTTGATTTGCTACACCTATCACCCATATTTTACCATATCTCCGTTGAACTAGTGCACCTATACAATTTACCATTATATTAGGTGTGTTGGGGACACAAGAGACTTCTTGTTTCTTAATTGCAGGGTTGCTTGAGAGAGACCATCTTCAACCTCTACTTCCCTGAGTTTGATAAACCTTAGGTCATCCACTTGAGGGAAATTGTTGTTGTCCTACAAACCTCTGCGCTTGGAGGCCCAACATAGTCTAGAAGAATAGAAGCGTGCGTAGACATGAGTAATACAAACTAGGACTAGAGATAGATCTCTCTTTTCTCCTTTCTCTCCTCTATTCTCTTCCCTTGCTCGAGTTCATCCTCAATTTCTTCCTAGATTTGTCGAGATTTGAGGCGTCCCATCCATACAAGTGTTCATAAAGGTTAGCAACTTTGTCCTTTCATCTCTCATTGCTAGATTAGCTCGTGCAATGCTCTATAATTATAGTGATTTGTGGGTTTTACTTTGGAAGTAATTATGTGAGAGTTTATTTGATTTATATGCAATTTGAGCTCAAATTAACTTCTTAGTTTGCATATGTGTAGGTATGGTTTACTTAGTGCCTTCCCGTTCCCGTCCTAACCACCGTCGATCGCCTGCACCATCTCGTCGCCCGCACCACCTTGTGATCCTCTTGTTCTTATCCTTTTTATTCCACAAAATCTTATTTCTATTTTCTTACCTGTATGATTGTTTGTTATAAGTGTGTATGAACTTCATGTGTGAACTTGTATTAATTTGTATTAACTTGGGCCCCTGCTATAACTGTTGGACCAAGCACGGAGAAAGCGGGGTTCTAATGGAAAATAATGAAGAAGAAGAGGACTATCCTTTGTACATAAGGCATTAGTTGGTGATATACCTCATATAGTCAAGGATTTAAAAGTAATTTTTGGAAAGGGTCCTGGCAGATAATCTGTTCCGAATGACGCTCACGGACACACACCCATGTGGAAGAAGAAATCTATATTTGGGACCTGCCTTATTGGAAAGTCCTAAAGGTCCGCTCTGCAATAGATGTGATGCACGTGACCAAGAATCTTTGCATGATGCACATTCTTGTGCGTGTATGGGAAGAAAAAAGATACAACGGAGGAATGGGAGGACCATCAACGTAAGCACGAAAAAGATGACATGCACCCAAAGCAGTATCAAGGTCCTGCCAGCTACGCTCTTACCAAAGAAGAGAAATTAATCTTCTTTGAATGTGTGCTCACTATAAAGGTCATGTTTGACCCTGAAATTGAAAAGCATTACAAATGAACTCTGAAAAGGCTGAAACTTGGCATGGTATCATCATTTCACCCACATAGCATGGGCTAAAAAGTTGGGAGGGTTATGAAAAAAACTAGATGCACTTCGTGTACAAAATGGACAATCTCTTTCGAAGTATTACGGTTTCGAACGAATACTCATCTCTTACAAAGGCATTTCATTTTTAAACTTATTTGAACTCTAGACTTTTTGTGCATTCAATGTGCATCATTCAAAGTCACGTCATCAATTTTCAACCCTTTCTGACCTCATTTTCTATTTTTCATGGATTTAATGGATTTTTTTAGCTAAATGACCCTCAAATTAAAAAGCGCTACAAATGAACTCTGAAAAGGATGAAAATTGGCATGGTATCATCATTTCACCCACATAGCATGTGCTAAAATGTTGGGAGGGTTACGGCAAAAACTGGATGCACTTCATGTACAAAATGGACGATCTCTTTCAAAGTATCACGGTTTCGAACGAATACTCATCTCTTACAAAGGCACTTCATTTTTAATAACCTAAAAATTACCAAATTTAATATAATGATAAAACACACTAATATTAAACATAAAAAAAAAGAATGACTAAAAAATCTAATTTTAATGTAAAGTTATTCACAAACTAGTGATTCACATAAATTTAAAATAAATAAATTCAAACTATGTAAATTTGGAAACTACTAGCACTAACGGAAATTTTGTAGTTTTTTGAGCTAAACTAAAAAGATTTATTCAAAAACTATAAATAGTCTAATAGTTATTCCAAATATAAAAACACAAACCGTCCTATCTAAAAAACGAAAACAATAAAAAAGAGAAAATAGACCTTTAGCCCCGGCTGGAGGCACCCAACGGGACTAAATGTCCCTTAACGCGCGGAATTTTAGGCATCCCAAAATAGACCTTTAGTCCCGGTTGGTGGCTACAACCGAGACTAAAGGTGCGTGCGAGTGGGCCAAGCGCCCTATCTTTAGTCCTGTTTGGATACACCAACCAGGACTAAATACCCTTTAGTTCAAGTTTGTGGCTGACACCGGGACTAAAAGGGCTCTACATATAACTTTGCTGCCTTTTTCAGCACCAATCTCTCACATTCGATCCTCCGACACCAATCGTGTCGTGCCCCGATGCCGCCAAGCTGCCGGAGCTTGCCGTCGTCCCCGAAGCCGTCCTCGTCATCGTCGCCCCTGATGCTAGCTGCCCACTCCTCCTCCACGAGCCCCTGTTGCGCCCCGGCCCTCCTCGACCCCACGGTGAGCTCCGCCGTCCTCTCCTTCCCTCCTCGATCTAAACAACCCAGCCCCTCGCCGTGCCCGAGCGCAGCAGCGCCATGGCCGCCGGCCTGCCCGAGCACCATGCCTGCCGACCTGCCCAATTTCATGGTTTCTTGAGATTGATGAATCTTGTTTGATGTGATGGCTAGTGAGATTGATGAATTTTGTGATATGTTAACAATCAGTTTGAGGAACTTGGTTGATGTGATATGTTTGATGTGGTATGTTAGCAAGCAGTTTGATGCAATTTGGTGATATGTTTATTCAGATTGATGGATTTGAGGAACTTGTTTGATGTGATGGCTAGTCAAATTGATGAATTTTATGATATGTTAGCAAGCAGTTTGTCTCAGTTTGACACTTCTCTACTATGATATGTGTTGGAAATATGCCCTAGAGGCAATAATAAAGTTGTTATTATTATATTTCCTTGTTCATGATAATTGTCTATTATTCATGCTATAATTGTATTGACCGGAAACAGTAATACATGTGTGAATATATAGATCACAATGTGTCCCTAGTGAGCCTCTAGTTGGCTAGCTGATTGATCAATAGATGATCATGGTTTCGTGATCATGGAAATTGGATGTCATTGATAACGGTATCACATCGTTAGGGGAATGATGTGATGGACAAGACCCAATCCTAAGCATAGCACTAGATCATGTTGTTCGTCTGCTAAAGCTTTTCTAATGTCAAGTATCATTTCCTTATACCATGAGATTGTGCAACTCCCGGATGCCGTAGGAATTCTTTGGTTGTATCAAACATCACAACGTAATTGGGTGATTATAAAGGTGCACTACAGGTATCTCCGAAAGTGTTTGTTGGGTTGGCACGAATCAAGACTCGGGATTTGTCACTCCGTATGAAGGAGAGGTATCTCTGGGCCCACTCGGTAATACAACATCGTATTGAGATCAATGTGACTAAGGAGTTAGTCACAAGATCATGTGTTACAGAACGAGTAAAGAGACTTTCCAGTAACAAGGCTGAACAAGGTATGGGGATACCGACGATCGAATCTCGGGCAAGTTATATACCGATAGATAAAGGGAATTGTATACAGGATTGAGTGAATCCTTGACAGCGTGGTTCATCTGATGATATCATCATGGAACATGTGGAACCAACATGGATATCCAGACCTCGTTGTTGGTTATTGGCTGGCGAGGTTTCTCGGTCATGTGTGCATGGTTCCCGAACCCGTAAGGTCTACACACTTAAGGTTCGATGATGTTAGGGTTGTTATGGGAATGGTATACGTGGTTACCGAAGGTTATTCGGAGTCTCGGATGAGATCCCGGACGTCACGAGGAGTTCCGGAATAGTCCGGAGGTAAAGATTTATATATGGGAAGTCCAGTTTCGGTCACCGGAAAGGTTTCGGGGTTTATCGGTATTGTACTGGGACCACCAAAAGGGTACTGAGGGTTTATACGTCCCATACATATCTATAATTTTTGTTTGCTCCATGCTCTTTTGGGTGACATTGTTATATGTTTTTCTACACTTCCATACCTTTTTACACATATTTGGACTAACCTACTAACTCAGTGCACCCAGTGCCAGTTTCTGTGTGTTGATGTCTTTTAATCGCACGGACTTTGCCCCAATTTACAAAGCCCCAAAATTTTTGAGAAAAATATATAAAAATCAGCGTGACGGAAGCTTCACGATGCACCAAGGTGGGCCAGAGGGGAGCCAGGCCTCACCCAGGCGGCCACCTGGCGCGGGCCCCCTCCTGGTCGGGCCACCAGGCCGTCTGGGCGGCTGGTCCACCCCCTGGCGCCCTCCTTTGGCCTATATTTACCCCTCGAACTGAAATCCCTAAGGTGATATCTAGAACAGCGTGTTTTTTCATTGTTCCGCTGTCGTAGCGCTTCCGAGATCGGAAGCGCCAGAAGACCTCTTCCCGGCACCCGGCCGGAGGGAGGATTGACCTCCGGGAGCTTCTCCACCACCATGGACGCTTCCCGGACATGCCATGAGTAGCCCTCCTTGGACCATGAGTCTGTGACCAGTAGCTATGTGATGTCTTCTCTCCAATCTTGTGCTTCAATGCTTAGCCCTTATGAGCTGCCCTACATGATCAAGGCATCTATGTAATTTACCTGTTGTTGCTATGCTGAGTTTGCTGGGATCCGATGGATTATGAGATTATGTTCAGATGGTGATGAGTTATATATTTGGTTCTCCTTTTATATTATGTTCTTGAGTAATTCATGCATGTTCTCCATTGCTTTTTATTGCTTTGGCCAAGTAGTAGATTGTGACTCCAAGAGGGAGCGTTATGCATATTGTGGGTTCATGCCCCCTGATGTCTAGCTTGAATGACAGAAACATGAGACTTGGGGATGTGTTGTTGCCACCAGGGAGAAAATAATGGTGCTTGTAACCACGGTTGCAAGGATTGTTTACCTTACGCAAAGTTCGTTAATGCAGTCGTCCGTTGCTTTGAGTATACACTTTGGGTGGGGCTCGCAACTTAATACCAGCGAGATGTTCTGGATAGATATCTCAAGGTGGATGATTAGAGAGTAGATGCTGATAGATAAACGGTCTACTTGTCTTGGCATACTGTCCATTACTTTTGAGCCTCTAACTTTCTAGTAGCATGACTAGAACTGCGGTGCATTTATAATTTTGTCAATTGCCTAGTTGTAATGTGTTTACCCAGCATAGTTGTTTATCGTCTTTTGGGAGAGATACATCACTAGTGAACATCATGAGACTTTGGTCCATATTTCCACCATTGTTTACACCTCCATCATTTACTGCTTTTATTTACTTTTCTGTTGCAATTACTATCACTATCCCCGCTTGTGTTTTGATCCTTTGCAAATTACAAGGCCGGAGAGATTGACAACCTCTCTGAACTCATTGGGAGCAAAGTTATTTGTTGTGTGCAGGTCCACGTCTTCTGCTAGCGCCACACCAGCGGACACATACTTGTTGATCCTTGGAGTCCTCCTGGTTTGATAAACCTTACAGTCCCCATGTAAGGGAAATCTGCTGCTGACTACATCTCAACCTTCCACTTGGGGTAACCAACGAGAGGCGAGAAGTATATCCATCAACTCGTCATCAAGCAAATTTCTGGCACCGTTGCAGGGGACTCCAATCTTCAAGATAGGGGAGTTGCACGCTATCTTTTACCTTTGCTTTTTAGTCTTGTTGGTTTTCTTTCTAGTTTTTGCTTTAGAGTCTTATACCAAAAAACACAAAAAAATAGTTGCTTTGTTCTTGCTTGTTACTGCTGCTATGGGCTCCACTAAGTACACCAAGTTGTGTGACTTCACTAGTCACAATAACAATGATTTTACCTTCACTTCTATTGCTCCAATTGCTATTGTGTATATTTATAAAAGTAATAGACATTTTTACTATGTTAGTTATTATGGAGAATTATGCCCTTGGCATGGTCTCCCCGGGAAGGAACCGAATCTTTGGTTTGAAGTTCCTCCTAATCATCCCCAAACTTGGGAAGACATCCAAACTTTTATAACAGAGAGCAAATAAAATATAGAGGATGACACTACAATTTTACTTAATAGCGATGATATTAATTTTGATAATTGTAGTCTTTCCGAAGTTATCAATTTTTCGCAAAGAATGGCTAAAGACCCCCACACTAGTACACTCAATATTGCCTTCACCGAGCATATTACCAATGCTCTTATCAAAGCTAGGGAGGAGAAGCTCAAGCTCGAGACTTCTATTCCTAGAAAACTAGAATATGGTTGGGATCCTATGGTAAAGATTAAATTGAATAATTTCTCTTGCTTTGGTTTATGTGATGTTGGAGCTAGTTCCTCCGTTATGCCCAAACGAATGTATGACATGCTTGATTTGAAACCTTTTGATCAATGTTCTTTTGGTGTTTGTCTTAGTGATTCTTCCATAAAGAAACCTTCACGAAGAATTGATGATGTTCTTATTATTGTCAATGATAATTATCTTCCCATTGATTTTCTTGTTATGGACATTGAGTGTTATCCCTCATGTCCAATTAATTTGGGACATCCTTTTCTCTGCATCGTTGGTGCTATCATTGAAATGAAAGAAGGGACCATTAGATTCCAATTTCTACTTTAAAAGGTAATGAAACACTTCCCTCTAAAGAAGATTAAGTTACCTTATGAGTCCTTTATTCGGGCAAGATATTCTTTTGTAGTTGATAATACTTGATCTTTTTGCATCATGCCTAGCTCAAAGGCATAAAAGAAAGCGCTTGTTGGGAGGCAACCCAATTTGTTTTTACTTTCAGTTTTAGTGGTCTTTATGCTTTTTACTACTGTAGCAACATCATTGTATCTTTATTTTCAAGCTTTGTGCCAAGTTTTAGCCTCCGATTGCAACAAAGTTCAAAAGTTGTGACATGTTGTCCATAAACAGATTATGTCTGCTTGACGGAAAAAATCGCCAAAAATCACCAGATCATCTTTTTGATCTGAATGTTTTTTACAGTATGCTATATATAATTGTATTTGTGCATATATTCTGATTTTTTTATTGGAGTTGCAGAAGTGCCCCGAAAAAATTATTTACTACCTCATGTTCTGTTTTTCCCAGATTCTGCCATGTTTTGCGTTTTCATTGTTTTGCAACTCTTAAGCTTGCTTTTTCTTTGCAAAAACCTTTTGGAAATCTTGAGAAACAGTATCTCTTCCTGAAAATATTTATTTCTAGTAGATAATAAATTATTTTATTATGGGCACTAACCACTCTAATCAGCTTATAATGAGTTTCATATGAAGGGAGTTTTCAAGTATGCGATGGAAGATGATGAAAGAAGATCCAGGAGTGTCAACCCCTCAAGCTTGGGGATGCCCCCATGCACCCCAAGAAATATTCAAGGAGACTCAAGCGTCTAAGCTTGGGGATGCCCCCGTGCATCCCCTTCTCCATCAACAATCATGAGTTTGTCCTTCTCCATGCTATAGTTTTATCACTTCATATGTTATGTGCTATGCATGGAGCGTCCTGCTCTTTATTATTTAGTTTGTTTTAGTTTGGCTTGCTGTTCATAACAAGTTGGAACCTAGCCTTCTTTGTTTGGGAGAGAAACACGCTCCACTCCACCCTATAACACAACATAGATTTTCATGCTTATCTTTTTGTGTGTTCTTTATCTTTTCATAGTTGTTGTCATGCTTAGCTCTTAGTTTTCATGCTTTATCTTTTTAAGAGCTTTTATTTAGGTTGCTTTTGGAACTCTCTTGAGTTATCATGCTTATATTGTTTAGAGAGTTGTCTTGTTGCACTGAGTTGTGTGTCTTGCATTAGTAAGTAATTGAGGTTGCTATTTAAGTATAGTAGTAACTTGCAATAGTTTTGAGGAATTGATTTGAGTAATGTTTGGACTACTGGTGTCAAGAGAATGAGCCTATTAGTGATAGGTGTCGTATTTTGGGAAATCCGTGTGTATTTTCAAAAACTAAAAATTAGTTGAGAACCCTAGCTATTAGATGGATCGCTAACCTCTGGAGGGGTTTGAATATATAGAGTACCCTCACGTTATCATGGGTCGAGGATGCGCAAGGACAACCAAACCCCCAAACACTCCTCCTCGGGGTACTTGTCTCTTTCTGAATCTCCTGACTAGATAGAGAGTTATCGATAATAAGTGCATGAGTTCTTCAGACTAATGCGAGTATTCGATTGTTGGCACTTCCACCATCCATATTTTGCTAGCCTCTTCGGTATCGTGCATTGCCCTTTCTCATCTTGAGAGTTGGTGCAAACTTCACCGGTGCATCCAAACTCTTGGCATGATACGCTCTATCATCAGAAGCCTCGTCATATCTTTCCTCAGAAAATACACCATACCTACCTATTAAGGCATTTCCATAGCTTTTCCGAGATACATTGCCATGCAACATCCACCATCTCATGACTTAATCTTCATGTCATACATGCTTTTGCTTGATCGAAGAGCCCCATGCTAGTTGGGCCTTGCCCTTATTATTGCTATATGACGCGCTAGTTTCATTGCATATCCTAGTACACTAGCAGATGCATACATTTGCATACATCATGATAGTTTTCATTTGTCTTTATGTTGAGTACTTCTTATAAAGTGTGAAGATTTTCTTTTTATACTTATGGAATATAGGAGGTGTTTGTTTCAGAATCGCTAACGCAAACGTACACGTAAATGATTTACACCGTCACTGTAAACGATATGGCCAAAAACCGAAATTTGTTTGGATGCAAGTGATGTAACGTTAACATATACCGGCATGAAGCAAGAAACGGGAACCCAGGTCGCTGGCTCCACCCGTTCCTGGTGTTGGTGGCCATAGGTTGCGCTCGAGGGCAGGTTGAAGGTAGCGCCACAGGTTGGCGTCGCTGCAGAGGAGGACGACGAGCTTGTTCCCAACGATGTGACGGCGGGGGCATAGATCGGAGTCACTGTACAAAAGATGTAGAGGCCGCTAGCTGCAGCACCTTTGTCCGGCAAGGAGGTAAAGGGTCGGGGACGAGCCGGTGGCGAGGTCCTCTTCGACGACGGGGGAGATCGGAGCGAGGGGGTAGGGGACGAGCCGGTGGTGATGTCTTTTCCGGCGGCGAAGGAGATCGGAGTGGAGGAGGTCGGGAGGACTGGTTTAGACAAAGCCATGACGGTTCAGTAACGTAATCAGATTGCAGCGGGGGAGGCCGTAATCAATGGTAAATAGAGGTGGGATTTGTTTCCACGGTACCTCATTATGCCACATTGCTACCAAACTGATGTAACGATTTCAGGTTGCGCTGTAATCAGATTACGGGATGAAAAACACAAACCAAACACCTTCATAGAGTGTTGCCCTTAAGTGAGGGAAAGATCCCAAAGAGGACAAATTAAAAGATGCCAAAAGAGGACACATGAAAAGATCCCAAAGAGGACAAATGAGAGATAAATAGAAAGAGCCAAAGAGGCCACAAAAATAAAAAAGAAAGAAATAAAGAAATAAAAAGAGAGAAGGGGGCAGCACTACTATTCCTTTTGAAAGATGCACACTCGTACTCCATTGTTATATTTTTACTCCATAGAGATTATCATTCATGCATAACTATGTGGGGACCCTTACACTATAGAACTTGGCTTGTATATTCCAATGATGAGCCTCCTCAAATGAGCTCTAGGTCTTCATGAGCAAGCAAGTTGGATGCACCCCCACTAGTTCCATTAGAGAGCTTACATTAGCTCATATGTGCATCCGTTGCATGGCAATCCCTACTCCTCACATCATATCTCTCATTTGGCTTTATCTCGCCTATGGTTGTCCTCATTGATGTGAGCCTTTAACACTTCTTTTGTATTCCTTCCCCATCATTATTCTATTTGCCATCCTAAGTGCCAACATATCTTGCTTGCGCTCATCCATTGCATGAGTGCTCAAAATCGAAAGGGAGAGGATCATTTTGACTTGTGCTTGACTAGTGGTCTGGGGATGAGTCAAAATAAGATTCCGAAGGAGACCAAGTGTGAAGTTTTAGTAGATTGAGTCCGCAATTAAACTATAAACTATTTTTATGCTCTAAACCCATCTCCCACTTCTTGCACGCAAACGCCATTTGGAGACATTCGAGTCACACACAGCGAGAGCTCTTGCACCTTTATGTTCTTACTTTACTAATTTCAATACTAGATATAGACTCTTGCTTGTTATTGTCTTGACTTGAATTGCATATCTCACTTGCTTTACTTTGAAGGTCTTATATGTGTGTTAGCGTGTCACCATAGAAATTACTTGTGTTATCATTTACCTACTCGAGGACGAGCAGGAATGAAGCTTGGGGATGTTGATACATCCCAAATGTATCTATAATTTATGTTGGTTCCATGCGCTTTTGGGTGACATTGTTATATGTTTTGCTACACTTCCATACCTTTTTACACATATTTGGACTAACCTACTAACTCAGTGCACCCAGTGCCAGTTTCTGTCTGCTGATGTCTTTTAATTGCAGGGACTTTACCACAATTTACAGAGCCCCAAAACTTCCGAGAAAATATATAAAAACCAGCGTGACGGAAGCTTCACGAAGCACCAAGGTGGGCCAGAGGGGAGTCAGGACTCACCCATGCGGCCACCTTGCGCGGGCCCCCTCCTGGCCGCACCACCAGGCCGCCTGGGCGGCTGGTCCACCCCCTGGCGCCCTCCTTTGGCCTATATTTATATCTCGGACGGATAACCCTAAAGAGATATCCAGAATCGTGAATTTCTCCACCGTTCCGCCGCCGTAGTGCTTCCGAGATCGGGAGCGCCAGAAGACCTCCTCCGGGAGCTTCTCCACCATCATGGATGCTTCCGGGACGTGTTGTGAGTAGTCCTCCTTGGACCATGAGTCCATGACCAGTAGATATGTGATGTCATCTCTCCAATCTTGTGCTTCAATGCTTAGCCCTTGTGAGCTGCCCTACATGATCTAGGCATCTATGTAATTTACCTATTGTTGCTATGTTGAGTTTGCTGGGATCCGATGGATTATGAGATTATGTTCAGATTGTGATGAGTTATATATTTGGTTCTCCTTTTATATTATGTTCTTGAGTAATTCATGCAATTTCTCCGTTGCTTTTTATTACTTTGGCCAAGTAGTATATTGTCACTCCAAGAGGGAGCGTTATGCATGATTGTGGATTCATGCCCCCTAATGTCTAGCTTGAGTGACAAACATGAGTCTAGGGGATGTGTTGTTGCCAACAGGAAGAAAACAACGGTGCTTGTAACCACGGTTAGAAGGATTGTTTACCTTACGCAAAGTTCGTTAATGCAGTCGTGAGTTTACACTTTGGGTGGGGCTCGCAACTTAATACCAGCGAGATGTTCTAGATAGATATCTCAAGGTGGATGATTAGAGAGTAGATGTTGATGGATAAACGGTCTACTTGTCTTGGCGTATTGCCCATTACTTTTGAGCCTCTAACTTTCTAGTAGCATGATTAGTATTACGGTGCATTTATAATTCTGTCAATAGCCCAACTGTAATTTGTTTACCCGACATGGTTGTTTATCGTCTTTTGGGAGAGATACATCACTAGTGAACATAATGATACTCTGGTCCATATTTCCACCATTGTTTACACCTCCATCATTTACTGCTTTTATTTACTTTTCCGTTGCAATCACTGTAGCTATTCCCACTTGTGTTTTGATCCTTTGCAAACTACAAGGACGGAGAGATTGATAACCTCTCTGAACTTGTTGGGAGCAAAGTTATTTGTTGTGTGTGCACGTCCACGTCTTCTGCTAGCACCAGAGTAGCGGACACCTACTTGTTGATCCTCGGAGTCCTTCTGGTTCGATAAAACTTACAGTCCCTGTGTAAGGGAAGTTTGCTGCTGACTACATCTCAACCTTCCACTTGGGGTAACCAACAAGGGGCAAGAAGTATATCCATCAACTCATCATCAGGGGTCCAACGGGAGGGTCCACCTATTCCGGAGGGCTACATGGGCTAAAAAGGGAAGGGAACCAACCCCTGGTGGGCGGGTGCGCCAAGGGGAAGAGGCCCAAGGCGCAAGAGGAGGCCAAAGAGGCCAACCCTAGGGCGTGGGGGCTGCCTTGGGTGGCATGCCTCCCCCTAGGGCGCCGCCCCCTCCTCCTCCTAGGGCTGTCGGAGTACCACGCAGCTCCACCGGCACCATGCCGTCGTGCTGCTGGAGCTCTCCCTCAACCTCTCCTCCCTCCTTGCTGGATCAAGGCGTTGGAGACGTCACCAAGCTGCATGTGTGTTGAACGTGGAGGCGCCGTTGTTCGGTGCTTAGATCAGAATCCAGCGCGATCTGAATTGCTGCGAGTATGACACCATCAACCGCGTTCTAGGAATGCTTCCGCTTAGCGATCTTCAAAGGTACGAAGATGCTCTACTCCTTTGCTCGTTGTTGGTTTCTCCTAGATAGATCCTTGTGTGACGTAGGAAATGTTTTCAAATTACTACGTTCCCCAACAGTGGCATCTGAGCCAGGTTCTATGCGTAGATTCTATGCACGAGTAGAACACAAAAGTTGTGAGCGATGATTTTGTCAATCGCTTGTCGTACGCTTACATGAGACTGGATCCACCGCCTGACATGCACTTGGTGCATAAGGTGGCTAGCAAGTGTCTGTATCTTCCACTTTAGTTGAATTGGATTCGATGAAAGGGTCCTTATGAATGGTAAATGGCATTGGCATATCAACATTGTGGTTGTCACGTAGGTAAGATGCATTCTTGCTAGAAACCTAAATCAGCCACGTAAAACTTGCAAGAACAATTAGACGACGTCTAACTTGTTTTTGCAGGGTATGCTATGTGACGTGATATGGCCAAAAGGATGTGATGTATGAGATCGATCATGTTCTTGTAATAGGATTGACAACTTGCATGTCGATGCGTATGACAATCGGCAGGAGCCATAGGAGTTGTCTTAATTTATTGTATGAGACGCAACACCATGTGGTTACTTTACTTTATTGCTAACGGTTAGCTACAGTAGTAGAAGTAATAGTTGGCGAGACGACTTCGCAGAGACACAATGATGGAGATCATGGTGTCGTGCCGGTGACAATGATGATCATGCAATGCCCCGAAGATGGAGATCAAAGGAGCAAAATGACAATGGCCATATCATGTCACTATATGATTGCATGTGATGTTTATCATGTTTTTCATCTTATTGCTTAGAACGACGGTAACAAAGATAAGATGATCCCTCATAAAATTTCGAGATATGTATTCCCTTAAGTATGCACCTTTGTGAAGGATCGTTGTATCGAAGCACCATGTGAAGATCGGGTGTGATAGATTCCAACGTTCGCATACAACGGGTGTAAGCCAGATTTACACACGCAAAACACTTAGGTTGACTCGACGATCCTAGCATGTACAAAGATGGCCTCGGAATACGGGAGACCAAAAGTTCAAACATGAGTCGTATCGATGATACGATCAGCATGGAGATGATCACCATCGATGACTAGTCCGTCTCACGTGATGACCGGACACGGGCTAGTCGACGTGGATCATGTTTTCACTTGGATGACTGGAGGGATGTTGATCTAAGTGGGAGTTCATTATATAATTTGATTAGATGAAATTAGTCTAAAATTGTCTTTACAAATATTGTAGATCCAATGGCCAACGCAAACGTCAACCTCAACTTCAATGCGTTCCTAGATAAAACCAAACTGAAAGATGATGGAAGCAACTATGCGGACTAGGTCCGTAACTTAAAGCTCATCCTCATTGCATCCAAGAAGGCATATGTCCTTGATGCACCGCTAGGTGACCCTCCTATCCCCGCGGCAGCCCAAGAACGCGTGGCAGTCACGCAGTGATGACTACTCCCTGGTTCAGTGCGGCATGCTTTACAGTTTGGAACCGGGGCTCGAAAGGCGTTTTGAGCTACACGGAGCATATGAGATGTTCTAGGAGCTGAAACTTGTTTTTCAAGCTCATGCCCGGGTGGAGAGATATGAGGTCTCCGACAAGTTCTTTAGCTGTAAAATGAAGGAGAATAGTTCTGTCAGTGAGCACATACTCAGAATGTCTGGGTTGCACGGACGTCTGACTCAGCTAGGAGTTTAACTTCCGGATGATGCGGTCATTGACAGAATCCTCGAGTCGCTTCCACCTCGCTATAAGAGCTTTGTGATGAACTACAACATGCAAGGGATGGAGAAGACCATTCCTGAGTTGTACTCGATGCTGAAATCAGCGGATGTAGAAATCAAGAAAGAGCATCAAGTGTTGATGGTCAACAAGACTTCAAGAAGGATGGTCATCAAGAAAGGCAAGGGCAAAAGGAACTTCAAGAAGGATGGCAAAGCAGCTGCCGCGCTTGGTAAACCAGTTGCCGGGAAGAAGAAAAAGAATGGACCCAAGCCTGAGACTGAGTGCTATTATTGCAAGGGAACCGATCAGTGGAAGCGGAATTGCCCCAGGTACTTAACGGATAAGAAGACCGACAAGGTCAAAGGTATATATGATATACATGTTATTGATGTGTACCTTACCAGCGCTCGTAGTACCTCCTGGGTATTTGATACCGGTGTTGTTACTCACATTTGCAACTCAAAACAGGAACTGTGGAATAAGCGGAGACTCGCAAAGGACGAGGTGACGATGCGCGTCGGGAATGGTTCCAAGGTCGATGTGATCGCCGTCGGCATGCTACCTCTACATCTACCTTCGGGATTAGTTTTAAACCTTAATAATTGTCATTTAGTACGATCTTTGAGCATGAACATTATATCGGGATCATGCTTGATGCAAGATGGCTAATCGTTTAAATCTGAGAATAATGGTTGTTCCATTTATACGAGTGATATGTTTTATGGTCATGCCCCGCTGGTCAATGGTTTATTCTTGATGAATCTTGAACGTGATGTTACACATATTCATAGTGTGAGTGCCAAAAGATGTAAAGTTGATAATGATAGTCCCACATACTTGTGGCACTGCCGCCTTGGTCATATCAGTGTCAAGTGCATGAAGAAACTCCATACTGATGGACTTTTGGAGTCTCTTGATTTTGAATCATTTGACACATGCGAACCGTGCCTCATGGGCAAGATGACCAAGACTCCGTTCTCCGAAACAATGGAGCCAGCAACCAGCTTATTCGAAATAATACATGCCGATGTATGCGGTCCAATGAACATTGAGGCTTGCGGTGGCTATTGTTATGTTCTCACCCTCACCGATGATTTAAGCAGATATGGGTATGTCCACTTAATGAAACACAAGTCTGGAACATTTGAAAGGTTCAAAGAATCTCAGAGTGAGGTTGAAAATCAACGTGACAAGAAAATAAAGTGTCTACGATCTGATCGTGGAGGAGAATATTTGAGTCACGAGTTTGGCACGCACTTAAGAAAATGTGGAATTGTTTCACAACTCACGCCGCCTGGAACACCTCAGCGTAATGGTGTGTCTGAACGTCGTAATCGCACTCTATTGGATATGGTGCGATCTATGATGTCTCTTACTGATTTACCGCTATCATTTTGGGGGTATGCATTGGAAACTGCAGCATTCACTTTAAATAGGGCACCGTCTAAATCCGTTGAGACGACACCATATGAATTATGGTTTGGGAAGAAACCTAAGCTGTCGTTTCTGAAAGTTTGGGTCTGCGATGCTTATGTGAAGAAACTTCAACCTGAGAAGCTCGAACCCAAAGCGAAAAAATGTGTATCCATAGGATACCGTAAGGAAACTATTGGGTATACCTTCTATCTTAGATCCGAAGGCAAAATCTTTGTTGCCAAGAATGGATCCTTTCTAGAGAAAGAGTTTATCTCGAAAGAAGTAAGTGGGAGGAAAATAGAACTTGATGAGGTAATTCTACCTCCTCTCGAACCGGAAAGTAGCGCAGTGCAAGAAAATGTTTTTGTGGTGCCTGCACCGACTAGAGAGGAAGTTAATGATGATGATCATGAAACTTCGGATCAAGTTGCTACTGAACCTCGAAGGTCCACAAGTATGCGTTCCGCACCAGAGTGGTACAACAACCCAGTCCTGTAAATCATGTTGTTGGACAATGGTGAACCTTCGAACTATGAAGAAGCAATGGCGGGCCCGGATTCCAAGAAATGGCTTGAAGTCATGAAATCCGAGATAGGATCCATGTATGAGAACGAAGTATGGACTTTGGTGGACTTGCCCGATGATCGACAAGCCATAGAAAAAAATGAATCTTTAAGAAGAAGACTGACGCATATGGTAATGTGACCATCTGTAAGGCTCGACTTGTCGCTAAGGGTTTTCGACAAGTTCAAGGAGTTGACTACGATGAGACTTTCTCACCCGTAGCGATGCTGAAGACCGTCTGAATCATGTTAGCAATTGTCGCGTTTTATGATTATGAAATTTGGCAAATGGACGTCAAAACGGTATTCCTTAATGGTTTCTTTAAGGAAGAGTTGTATATGATGCAGCCAGAAGGTTTTGTCGATCCTAAGAGCAATGACAAGGTATGCAAGCTCCAGCGCTCCATCTATGCGCTGGTGCAAGCATCTCGGAGTTGGAACATTCGCTTTAATGAGGTGATTAAAGCGTTTGGGTTTATACAGACTTATGGAGAAGCCTGTATTTACAAGAAAGTGAGTGGGAGCTGTGTAGCATTTCTCACATTATATGTGGATGACATATTGTTGATGGGAAATGATATAGTACTTTTGGAGAGCGTGAAGGCCTACTTGAATAAGTGTTTTTCAATGAAGGACCTTGGAGAAGGTGCTTACATATTAGGCATCAAGATCTATACAGATATATCGGGACGCCTCATAGGTCTTTCACAAATTACATACCTTGACAAGGTATTGAAGAAGTTCAATATGGATAAGTCTAAGAAGGGATTCTTGCCTGTATTGCAAGGTAT
Source organism: Hordeum vulgare subsp. vulgare (assembly GCF_904849725.1). Lineage (NCBI taxonomy): Eukaryota > Viridiplantae > Streptophyta > Magnoliopsida > Poales > Poaceae > Hordeum > Hordeum vulgare. The sequence goes on from NC_058522.1 coordinate 458,347,616, forward strand.
GAGATTGAGTAAGACTCAATGCCCGACCACGACAGAAGATAGAGAAAAGATGAGTACCATCCCCTACGCTTCAGTTGTAGGCTCTATTATGTATGCCATGAAGTGTACCAGACCTGATGTGAACCTTGCCATAAGTTTGGTAGGGAGGTACCAAAGTGATCCCGGTATGGAACACTGGACGGCGGTCAAGAATATCCTTAAGTACCTGAAAAGGACTAAAGATATGTTTCCCGTTTATGGAGGTGCCGAAGAGCTCGTCGTAAAGGGTTACACCGATGCTAGCTTCAACACAGATCCAGATGACTCCAAGTCACAAACCAGATACGTGTATATTTTGAATGGTGGGGCAGTCAGCTGGTGTAGCTGCAAGCAAGGCGTCGCGGCGGTATCTACATGTGAAGTGGAGTACATAGCTGCTTCGGAAGCAGCGCAGGAAGGCAACCGGACGAAGGAGTTCATCACCGACCTAGGAGTGGATCCCAATGCGTCGGACCCGATGACAACACTAGAGCTATTGTCATAGCCAAGGAGCTAGGTTTCACATGAAGACCAAGCACATCAAGCGCCGCTTCAACTCCATACGTTATTACATTCAGGAATGAGACATAGATATTTGTAAAGTACATACATATTTGAATGTTGCAGATCCGTTGACTAAACCTCTTCCACAAGCGAAGCATGATCAACACAAGAACTCTATGGGTGTTCGTTTCATCACAATATAACTAGATTATTGACTCTAGTACAAGTGGGAGATTGTTGGAAATATGCCCTAGAGTCAATAATAAAGTGGTTATTTTATATTTCCTTGTTCATGATAATTGTCTATTATTCATGCTATTGTATTAACCGGAAACAGTAATACATGTGTGAATATATAGATCACAATGTGTCCCTAGGGAGCCTCTAGTTGGCTAGCTCGTTGATCAATAGATGATCATGGTTTCCTGATCATGGACATTGGATGTCATTGATAATGGGATCACATCATTAAGAGAATGATGTGATGGACAAGACCCAATCCTAAACATAGCACTACATCGTGTTCTTCATCTTCTAAAGCTTTTCTAATGTCAAGTATCATTTCCTTAGACCATGAGATTGTGCAACTCCCGGATGTCGTAGGAATGCTTTGGGTGTATCAAACGTCACAACGTAACTGGGTGATTATAAAGGTGCACTACATATTGCAAATATGCCCTAGAGGCAATAATAAAGTGGTTATTATTATATTTCTAGTTCATGATAATTGTCTATTATTCATGCTATAATTATATTGAAGGGAAACCGCAATAAATGTGTGAGTATATAGCTCACAATGTGTCCCTAGTGAGCCTCTAGTTGGCTAGCTCGTTGATCAATAGATGACCATGGTTTCATGATCATGGACATTGGATGTCATTGATAACAGGATCACATCGTTCGGGAATGATGTGATGGACAAGATCCAATCCTAAGCATAGCACTAGATCGCGTTGCTCGTCTGCTAAAGCTTTTCTAATGTCAAGTATCATTTCCTTAGACCGTGAGATTGTGCAACTCCCGGGATACCGTAGGAGTGCTTTGGGTGTACCAAACGTCACAACGTAACTGGGTGATTATAAAGGTACACTACAGGTATCTCCGAAAGTGTCTGTTGAGTTGTACGAATCGAGACCGACATTTGTCACTCCGTGTGACGGAGAGGTATCTCTGGGCCCATTCGGTAATCCATCATCATATTGAGCTCAGTGTGACTAAGGGGTTAGCCATGGGATGATGTGTTACGAAACGAGTAAAGAGACTTTCCGGTAATAAAATTGAACAAGGTATAGGGATACTGACGATCGAATCTCGGGCAAGTATCATACCGATAGACAAAGGGAATTGCATACATGATTGATTGAATCCTTGACATAGTGGTTCATCCGATGAGATCATCGTGGAACATGTCAGAACCAACATGGATATCCAGACCCCGCTGTTGGTTATTGGCCGGAGAGATGTCTCGGTCATGTTTGCATGTCTCCTGAACCCGTAGGGTCTACACTCTTAAGGTTTGATGACGCCAGGGTTGTAGGGAAATAGTGTACATGGTTACCGAAGGTTGTTTGGAGTCCCGGATGAGATCCCGGACGTCGTGGGGAGCTCCGGAATGGTCCGGAGGTAAAGATTGATATATAGCATGTGAGGTTTTGAACGCCGAAAGTGTTTCAGGCGTCACCAGTAACGTACCAGGTCCACCGGGAATGTGCAATCAGGCCCAAAGGCTACATAGGCCGAAAGGTGGAGGGGAACCAGCCCAGAGTGGGCTGTTGCACCTCCCACCCCAGCCCAAGGCACAAGAGGGGCCAAAGAGGGGCAGCCTTAGGGCGTGGGGGCTTGCCTTGGGTGGCAAGCCACCCCCTAGCGCGCCACCCCTCCCTGCCCTAGCCGCCGCACCTCCCATCCGGGAGGGTGGCCGGCCCCTCTCCCTCCCTCCTATATATAGTGGGGCGATGGGGAGGGCTGCAACACACAATTTCCTTCTCTCCCGGTGTAGCCCTACCCCTCATCCTCCTCATCCTCCGCATAGCTTAGCGAAGCTCTGCCGGAGAACCAAGTAGCTCCACCGCCACCAGTCGTCGTGCTACCGGAGCTCTCTCCCTCAACCTATCCTTCCTCCTTGCTGGTTCAAGGTGTTGGAGACGTCACCGAGCTGCACGTGTGTTGAACGCGGAGCTGTCGTAGTTCGGCATATAGATCGGAATCCACCGCAATCTGAATCGCTGCGAGTACGACTCCATCAACCGCGTTCATAGTAACGCTTCCGCTTAGTGAGCTTCAAAGGTATGAAGATGCTCTACAACCTCTCTCGTTGCTGGTTTCTCCATAGATAGATCCTTGTATGGTGTAGGAAATTTTTTGAATTTACTACGATCCCCAACACTACAGGTATCTACAAAAGTGTCGGTTGTGTTGGCACGAATCGAGACTGGGATTTGTCACTCCGTATGACGGAGAGGTATCTCTAGGCCCACTCGGTAATACATCATCCTATTGGGCTCAATGTGACTAAGGAGTTAGTCACAGGATCATGTGTTACAGAACGAGTAAAGAGACTTGTCGGTAACGATATTGACCAACGTATGGGGATACCGACGATCGAATCCCGGGCATGTTATATACTGATAGATAAAGGGAATTGTATACATGATTGAGTGAATCCTTGACATTGTGGTTCATACAATGAGATCATCGTGGAACATGTGGGATACAACATGGATATCCAAACCCCATTGTTGGTTATTGACCGGAGAGGTGTCTCGGTCATGTCTGCATGGTTCCCGAACCCGTAGGGTCTACACACTTAAGGTTCGATGACGTTAGGGTTGTTATAGGAAAGGTATACATGGTTACCAAAGGTTGTTCAGAGTCCCGGATGAGAGTCCGGACGTCACGAGGTGTTCCAGAATAGTCCGGAGGTAAAGATTTATATATGGGAAGTCTAGTTTCGGTCACCGGAAAGGTTTCTGGGTTTATCGGTATTGTACCGGGACCACCAAAAGGGTACCGGGGGTCCACCTGTCCCGGAGGGCTACATGGGCTGAAAAGGGAAGGGAACCAGCCCCTGGTGGGCTGGTGCGCCAAGGGGAGGAGGCCCAAGGCGCAAGAGGAGGCCAAAGAGGCTAACCCTGGGGCGTGGGGCTGCCTTTGGTGGCAATCCACCCCCTAGGGCGTCACCCTCCTCCTCCTAGGGCTGCCGCACCATCTAGGGTTTCCCCAGAGGTGGCCTGATAACCCACAAGTATAGGGGATCGCAACAGTTTTCGAGCGTAGAGTATTCAACCCAAATTTGTTGATTCGACACAAGGGGAAGCCAAAGAATATTCTCGAGTATTAGCAGTTGAGTTGTCAATTCAACCACATCTGAAAGACTTAGTATCTGCAGCAAAGTATCAGTAGCAAAGTGGTGTGATAGCAAGAGTAGCAACGGTAATAGTAGCAGCAGTGAGAGCAGTAGCAATAGAGTAACAGTAGCAGCAGCGACAGCAATAGCAGCAAAGTAACGTAGCAAGGACCAGTAGGAAAAACACGTAGGCATTGGATCGGTGATGGATAATTATGCCGGATGATATTCATCATGCAATAGTTAGAACACGGAGATATATGTAACTAGCTCCAGTTCGTCAATGTAATGTAGGCATGTATTCCATATGTAGTCATATGTGCTTAGGGACAAGAACTTGCATGACATCTATTGTCCATCCCTCCCGTGGCAGCGGGGTCCTAATGGAAACTATGGGATATTAAGGTTCTCCTTTTAATAGAGAACCGAAACAAAGCATTAGCACTTAGTGAATACATGAACTCCTCATACTATGGTCATCTCCGGGAGTGGTTCCAACTATTGTCACTCCGGGGTTGCCGGGTCATAACACATAATAGGTGACTACAACTTGCAAGATAGGATCAATAACACACATATATTGACGAGAAAAAAATAGGTTGAGATATGAAATCATGGCACTCGGGCCCTAGTGACAAGCATTAAGCATGGCAAAGTAGTAGCAACATCAATCTCAGAACATAGTGGATACTAGGGATCAATCCCCATCACAAATAACTTGATTACATGATCGACCTCATCCAACCCATCACTGTCCAGCAAGCCTACGATGAGATTACTCACGAACGGTGAAGAGCATCATGGAATTGGCGGTGAAGGAAGGTTGGTGATGACGATGGCGACGGTCTCCCCTCTCCGGAGCCCATAACGGACTCCAGATCTGCCCTCCAGAGGAAGAACATGTGGTGGCGGCGCCTCCGTATCATAAAACGCGATGAACTCTTCTCCTTGATTTTTTCCGGAAGGAAGGGACTAAATAGAGCTGGTGTTGGAGGCGGTGGAGCTCCGTGGGCCCCACAAGCCTGCTAGGCGCGGCTAGGGGGGCCCGCGCCTGGTGGGCTTGTGGGCTCCACGTTCCACTTCTCCGGTTCATTCTTGCGCCGCTATTTTTTATATATTCCACAAAAAATCCTTGTAAATTTCCAGGTCATTTCGAGAACTTTTATTTCTGCGCAAAAACAACACCATGGCAATTCTGCTGAAAACAGCGTTAGTCCGGGTTAGTTCCATTCAAATCAAGCAAATTAGAGTCCAAAACAAGGGCAAAAGAGTTTGGAAAAGTAGATACGACGAAGACGTATCAACTCCCCCAAGCTTAAAGCCTTGCTTGTCCTCAAGCAATTCACTTGACAAACTGAAAGAGACAAAAGAAAAACTTTTACGAACTGTGTTCGATCTTGTTGTTGCAATTATGTCTTACTCATATTCAGATTTTCAGCAAGATCATATGCAAACCACATAAGCAATGACATCTAGGTCTCATGGTAAACTCATATCAATGGCATAATCAACTAGCGAGCAATAATAATAAGTTTCAAACGTCAACACTTCAATCAAAACAATCATGAAGCAGTACGAACAGATGGTATCTTGCTAGCTCTTTTTGAGACCGCAAAACATAAATGCAGAGCACCTTCAAAGACCAAGGGCTGACTGAACATTGTAATTCATGGCAAAGAAGATCCAGTCACAGTCATACTCAATCTCAATTAAAAGCAAGGCATAAAAATGACAGAGGTGCTCTCTAATTGGTGCTTTTATAAGGAGAGGATGACTCAGCAGAAACATAAATAGACAGGCCCTTCGCAAAGGGAAGCATTGATTTGCAGAGGTGCCAGAGCTCAAGCTTTTAAAACAGAGATAATAATTTTGGGTGGCATGCTTTCATTGTCAAGGAGATGACCAAGAGTTTTCACCAGCTTCCATGCTACACATACTATAGGCGGTTCCCAAACAGAAAAGTAAAGTTTTGACTCCCCCACCACCGATCAATCACACTCCACGACTAGCCGAATACTTGGGTGTCTTCCATACCAACAACAATCGAGGGGAGTTTTGTTTGCAATTATCTTTTCGATTTGAGCATGGAATTGGGCATTCGAATTACTGGCCCCTTTCTCGTGAGTGATAGTGAATAAACTCATACCGAGGATAACACGCCTAGCATGGAAGATACTGATCGCCCCTTGTCACCACATGAGCGGTTCGGGCATGCAAAACAGATTCTTTCTTGAAGGTTTAGAGAGTGGCACATGCAAATTTACTTGGAACGGCAGGTAGATACCGCATATAGGTAGGTATGGTGGACTCATATGGAACAACTTTGGGTTTATGGAAGTGGATGCACAAGCAATATTCTCGCTTGGTACAAGTGAAGGCTAGCAAAAGACTGGGAAGCGACCAACTAGAGAGCCACAACAGTCATCGATATGCATTGGGATTAACCAACATTGAGTGCAAGCATGAGTAGGACATAAATCACCATGAACATGAATATCATAGAGGCTATGTTGATTTTGTTTCAACTACATGCGTAAACATGCGCCAAGTCAAGCCACTTGAATCATTCAAAGGAGGATACCATCCTATCATACTACATCATAATCATCTCGAGATTCATGTTGGCATCAGAGACAAACCATTATAAGCTCCTAGTTAATTAAGCATGGCATCAGAAACCATGATCTCTAAGTTGTCAATGCAAACATGTTTCTCTCACAACAAAGTTGAATCTGGAACGATAAGCTAGTCATATTTACAAAAACAAAATAGATCGAGTTCATACCAGCTTTTCCAGGCTCGGTCACTTCATCATATATCGTCATTATTGCCTTTCACTTGCACGACCGAATGATGTGAACAATAATAAGAGTGCTCGTGCATTGGACTACGCTAGAATCTGCAAGCAAACACAAAGGAGAAGACAAAGTAATATGGCTCTTTGACAGATAAACAGATATGCATGTGAGAGCCACTAAACATTGTAACCATGGTCTTCTACCTTGACCCAAAGAAAAAGAAAACTATTCACACGGGAAAGCTCCCAACAAGCAAAAGAAGAACGAGAAATCTTTTTGGGTTTTCTCAAACTAGACAAACACACGAGAAGAAAAAGAGAAAAAGAAATAAACTAGCATGGATGATACAGTGGCAAAGTGTCAACACCGACTAACAAAGTGAAAGTGTGAGCATGAATATAAAGTCGGTTAGAAACACGTACTCCCCCAAGCTTAGGCTTTTGGCCTAAGTTGGTCTACTCCCATGGATGGTTCGGGCGATACCCAAAATCATAATGGGGGTTGTACGGGAGCGCTGCAGCTACCGCCTGAATAGCTGCCTCACGGAGGCGAGCAGCCTTTGCCTCCCTCTCATACTCCTCTGCCTCTCCTCTGGTTATGTAACATCTCCGTTTTACCTGAAAGTCAAAGAAGGTAGGAGCAGGAAGGGTAATATGGAAAACACGTTGTCAGTTAAATATTAACCGGTATAGGAGGGACTCATTATCCCTCTCAAGGAACTGATAGCGTGTCATTGAGCGCGGTCAAGGAAAGTTGTATGGAGCGGGGGATATCCTTCGCTGATGGGTACTCCAAGAAAATTTGCTATGCGAGTGGCATAGATCCCACCAAAGAAATCCACTTCATTAGCATTATTATTCAGCCTCCTTGCTATTATAGCTCCCATGTTGAAACTTCTATCACCCATTACTGCGCTCTTAAGAATACTAAGGTGAGGTGCGCAGAGGTGACAATGCTCAATCTTGCCGTTAATGCATCTACCTATGAAGAGGGCAAAGTAATGCAAGGCAGGAAAATGAATGCTCCCCATGGTAGCCTGCGCAATATCTCTAGTTTCTCCCACAGTTATACTAGAGAAAAAATCTCTAACCAAAGATTTAGGAGGATCAATGAGGCTACCCCAAACAGGTATCTTGCAAATTCTATTTAAATCCTCTAAATCCATGGTATACGATTTGTCATAGAGATCAAACAGTACAGATGTGTCACGGCCAACTCAAAATTTGAATCTACGAACAAAAGAGGCAGTGAGGGTGGTATACTGTTCACATTTATCGGAGATGAATTCTTCAAGTCCAACATTGTGAACAAGTGTATCAAACTCATCTTTCAAACCTGCATCAATCGTGAATTCATCAGACGACCATTCACATGGTTGTACCTGTGCGTTCCTCGGTTGGTAAGGATCGGGTTCCCGAGTTGCAAGGCGGGGACCCCTCTTACTTGAGGAACCACCATGATAGTTTCTCGTGAACATCTTTATTTTCTGAATTTTTCAGTGACTCAAAGGAAAAGTGAACAAGGCTCAACAAAACTCATAGCAACTACTCCGACAAGTGCCTAGAGGCCATATCACGCATCAAAACTACTTGGGACCATCTAAAATTAGCATGCAAAGCTCAAGAACAGGGTCACCAAGGCAGCAAAAATACGCGACGTATAAGGCACTAGAGCAAAAACTAATTGGACCAATGGAGGAGTCAGATAACAAGGAGCAATTTCCCCAAAATAATTTGGTGAATGGGGCTTTGCACAAGGAGATCAAAAAACGCAGCAAGAAGAGCAAGAACACGGGTTTGAGCTGCGAAACGATTTTTCTGGAGGTAGGAGAAGGACATGGGAGCTGGAATAAGTTGAGGGGGAACATGTGGGCCCCACAAGCCTGGTAGGCGCGGCCAGGGGGGTGCCCGCGCCTCCAGGGCTTATGGCCCACTCGTGCATCCCCCTGACTAGCTCCCCGTCTCAAAAAAATTCATAAATTCCAGAAAAAATTATACTTGATTTTCAGGACATTTGGAGAAATTTTATTTTCGGGACACTTTTCTACGGGACGCAAAAAGCAGAAAACAGGGAAAACTAAAGCTAAATCTATCATTTTTCTTCTAAGCAACCGAAGGTGAAAGCTTGGAATAGAGGGTTGTGACTCCTCGATTCATCCATCCCATGGTCATCGAAAGAAATCCGTCAATGAGGTTGATCAAGTCTCCTTGACAAACTTTTTTGAATCGCATAAAAAGGAACGGAGAATTTTCAAATAGTCACTAGGTTACCTCAATGGGGATGTACATATCCCCAACAAGCAAATCATACTTCATCTTGACAGTACGTATAGGGCATTCAAAGCTCCCAATAAGAATTGATGAAGTTTTTTCAATAGCATTGATGCAATGTACTCGATATTGTTTCTTCGGAAAGTGCACTGTATGCTCATTACCATTGACATGGAAAGTGACATTGCCTTTGTTGCAATCTATAACAGCCCGTGCAGTGTTTAAAAAGGGTCTTCCAAGGATGACTGCCATGGCATCATCCTCGGGAATATCCAGAATAACAAAGTCCATTAAGATAGTAACGTTAGCAACCACAACAGGCACATCCTCACAAATGCCGATAGGGAAATCAGTTGATTTGTCCGCCATTTGCAGAGAGATTTCAGTGGGTGTCAACTTATCCAGTTCAAGTCTACGAGAAAGAGAGAGAGGCATAACACTAACACCGGCTCCAAGGTCGCATAAAGCAGTTCTAACGTAGTTTCCTTTAATGGAGCAACGTATAGTGGGCACTCCGGGATCACCTAGTTTCTTAGAAGTTACACCCTTGAAGGTATAGTTAGCAAGCATGGTGGAAATCTCAACCTCGGGTATCCTCCTCTTATTAGTCACAATATCCTTCATGTACTTAGCATACGGAGACATTTTGAGCATATCTGTCAAACGCATTTGCAGAAAGACAGGTCTAATCATTTCAACGAATCGCTCAAAATCCTCATCATCCTTTTTCTTGGATGGTTTGGGAGAAAAGGGCATGGGTTTCTGAACCCATGGTTCCCTTTCTTTACCATGCTTCCTAGAAATGAAGTCGTTCTTATCGTATCTCTTATTCTTAGGCCGTGGGTTATCAAGATCAACTGGTTCAATCTCCACATACTTATCATTGCTAGGTTGAGCATCAACATGAACATCACTATCGATATTATCATTAGGCTCATGTTCATCACCAGATTGTGTTTCAGCATCAGAAACAGAGACATCATTTGGATTCTCAGGTGTAACAGCATCAGGGTTGCTAGCATGCAAGTTCCTATCATCTTTCTTTTTCTTTCTAGGATGACTAGGTGCCTCGGTGCTAACTCCTTCAGAATCTTGTTCAATTCTCTTAGGATGACCCTCAGGATACAAAGGTTCCTGGGTAATTCTACCGCCTCTAGTGACGACTCTAACAGAATTGTCATTCAACTCATTGAGCAAGTCATTTTGAGCCTTAAGTACTTGTTCTACTTGAGTAGTAACCATAGAGGCATGTTTACTCAAGAGCTTAAGATCATTGACATTTCTGTCCACACAAGCACTTAAATGACTAAGCATACGAGCATTCTGTTCCAATTCTCTGCTAACATAATCATTGAAACTTTGTTGTTTGGCAACAAAGTTATCAAATTCATCGAGGCATCATCTAGCAGGTTTATCAAAAGGAATATCACTCTCATTGAATCTACGAAGAGAATTTACCTCTACTACATGTATCGGGTTATCAAGACCATGGATCTCTTCGATAGGTGGTAGATTTTTGACATCTTCAGATTTAATGCCTTTCTCTCTCATAGATTTCTTAGCTTCTTGCACATCTTCAGGACTGAGGAATAGAATACCTCTTTTCTTAGGAGTTGGCTTCGGAGGTGGTTCGGGAATAGTCCAAGCATTCTCATTGCACAAGATATTATTCAATAGGATCTCAGCTTGTTCTATGGTTCATACCCTAAAAACACAACCGGCACAACTATCTAGGTGGTCCTTAGAAGCATCGGTTAGTCCATTATAGAAGATATCAAGTATTTCATTCTTCTCAAGAGGGTAATCAGGCAAAGCATTCAGTAGCTGGACAAGCCTCCCCCAAGCTTGTGGGAGACTCTCTTCTTCAACTTGCGCAAAGTTGTATATTTCCTGCAAGGCAGCTTGCTTCGTATGGGCAGGGAAATATTTCTCAGAGAAGTAGTAGATCATATCCCGGGGGCTACGCACACAACCAGGGGCAAGAGAAGTGAACCAAGTATTAGCATCATCCTTTAGCGAGAAAGGAAACAACTTAAGGATATAGTAGTGGCGGATCTTTTCCTCACTCGTGAATAGGGTGGCTATATCGTGCAGTTTGGTAAGATGTGCTACAACAGTTTCAGACTCATAACCGTGAAAAGGATCAGATTCGACCAGAGTGATTAACTCAGGGTCGACAGAGAATTCATAATCCTGATCGGTCACAAAGATAGGCGAAGTAGCAAACTTCGGGTCGTATTTCATCCTAGTGTTCAAAGATTTTTGTTTCCCCTTACGCAGTAACTTCTCAACATCATAGCTACACTTAGAAGCAAGAAAGTCCTCAGCTATCTCTCCCTCCATAACATAACCCTCAGGAATATCAGGAAATTCATATCTAGGAGAACTAGTTCTAATAGGTGAAACAGCAGGTTTTACTTCAATAATCTTAGCAGTTTCAGAAGTATCATCACATCTAGCAGCAACTCTAGCAATTTGTGCATCAAGGAATGCACCTAGTGGCAAAGCAGTATCAAACAAAGCATCATCACAAGCATCATGGATAGTAGAAATAGCATCATCAAGCACAGGTGACACATCAAATTTTCTAGCAGGAGGTGGTGTCGCAAACTTACTCATAACTGAAGGTGAATCAAGTGTAGAGCTAGATGGCAGTTCCTTACCTATCCTCGTAGTTGAGGGCAAGACTTTAGTTCTTGGATCTTTCGGATTCCTCATAGTGATCAGCAGATGTAAATCCCAAGTGACTTAGAGAATAGAGCTAGGCCTCCCCGGCAACGGCGCCAGAAAAAGGTCTTGATAACCCACAAGTATAGGGGATCGCAACGGTTTTCGAGGGTAGAGTATTCAACCCAAATTTGTTGATTCGACACAAGGGGAAGCCAAAGAATATTCTCGAGTATTAGCAGTTGAGTTGTCAATTCAACCACACCTGAAAGAATTAGTATTTGCAGCAAAGTATCAGTAGCAAAGTGGTGTGATAGCAACGATAGCAACGGTAATAGTAGCAGAAGTGACAACAGTAGCAGTAACAGTAGCAGCAGTGATAGCAGTAGCGACAACAATAGCGGCAAAGTAAAGTAGCAAGGACCAGTAGGAAAAACTCGTAGGCATTGGATCGGTGATGGATAATTATGCCAGATGATATTCATCATGCAACAGTTATAACACGGAGAGATATGTAACTAGCTCCAGTTCGTCAATGTAATGTAGGCATGTATTCCGTATGTAGTCATACGTGCTTAGGGAAAAGAACTTGCATGACATGTATTATCCATCCCTCCTGTGGCAGCGGGGTCCTAATGGAAACTACGGGATATTAAGGTTCTCCTTTTAATAGAGAACCGAAACAAAGCATTAGCACTTAGTGAATACATGAACTCCTCATACTATGGTCATTGCCGGGAGTGGTTTCGGCTATTGTCACTTCGGGGTTGCCGGGTCATAACACATAGTAGGTGACTACAACTTGCAAGATAGGATCAATAACACACATATATTGACGAGAACATAATAGCTTCAGATCTGAAATCATGGCACTCGGGCCCTAGTGACAAGCATTAAGCATGGCAAAGTAGTAGCAACATCAATCTCAAAACATAGTGGATACTAGGGGTCAATCCCCATCAAAACTAACTCAATTACATGATAGATCTCATCCAACCCATCACCGTCCAGCAAGCCTATGATGAGATTACTCACGAACGGTGAAGAGCATCATGGAATTGGCGATGAAGGAAGGTTGGTGATCACGATGGCGACGATCTCCCCTCTCCGGAGCCCAGAACGGACTCCAGATCTGCCCTCCAGAGGAAGAACACGTGATGGCGGCGCCTCCGTATCGTAAAACGCGATGAACTCTTCTCCTTGATTTTTTTTCCGGAAGGAAGGGACTAAATAGAGCTGGAGTTGGAGGCGGTGGAGCTCCGTGGGCCCCACAAGCCTGCTAGGCGCGGCCGGGAGGCGCCTGGTGGGCTTGTGGGCTCCACGCTCCACTTCTCCGGTTGATTCTTGCGCTGGTATTTTTTATATATTCCACAAAAAATCCTCGTAGATTTCCAGGTCATTCCGAGAACTTTTATTTCTGCGCAAAAACAACACCATGGCAATTTTGTTGAAAACAGCGTTAGTCTGGGTTAGTTCCATTCAAATCATGCAAATTAGAGTCTAAAACACGGGCAAAAGAGTTTGGAAAAGTAGATACGACGGAGACGTATCATGGCCGCACCCTCTCTCCCTCCCTCCTATATATAGTGGAGGTATTGGGAGGGCTACACACACAAATCTATCTCTCCCTCGGTGCAGCCCTACCTCTCCACCTCTCCCTCCTCCTCCGCGGTGCTTGGCAAAGCCCTGCCGGAGTACCACGCAACTCCATTGTCACCACGCCGTCATGCTGCCGGAGCTCTCCCTCAACCTCTCCTCCCTCCTTGCTGGATCAAGGTGTTGGATACGTCACCAGGCTGTACGTGCGGTGAACGCGGAGGCGCCGTTGTTCAGCGCTTAGATCGGAATCCACCGCAATCTAAATCGTTGCAAGTACGACTCCATCAACTGTGTTCTAGCAACGCTTCCGCTTAGTGATCTTCAAAGGTACGAAGATGCTCTACTCCTTTGCTTGTTGTTGGTTTCTTCTAGATAGATCCTTGTGTGATGTAGGATTTTTTTTTGAAATTACTACGTTCCCAACAATATGAACCTTGCTTCTTAACTAAATCAGGAATAGAAGAAACATAGGATTTTGAGTTTGTTTGATAACATGGCATGAAAAACAAATGATTTTCTCCAAGAGGTTAGAGTGGATGATAGATTCTATATGGAATATAGTACATATGGTTATATATTTTCTATGGAATGCGAATATATAAAAGGAAGCCATGCAATGTACTTGGTTGCATATTTTCTATTGAATGTGAATATCATAGATGTTTAATTCTATTTATAGATGTTTCGAAATTCTGTTTACATATAGATGTTCAATTCTTTAGATATAGTGTCACAGTTGTTGTTTATGCATTTACAAACATGTTCCACGGATTATAAGTTAAATTACCACATTAAAACAGGAAATGTCTAACAATGATTATTGGGAGTGTGAATATAGCGACGACTATCAGGGTGTGTGCGACATGTCTCACCTGCGAGACGACACGTTCTTCAGCATCAAGCTTGATGAGACCTTCGAAATTTATGTGGTACACAACGATGACAAGTGTTTTTTCATAATTAAGCATGAATTTTGTTTCTTTGCTTCAACGTGTAATTTCTGTTTTATACAATTCGACTAGTTCCTCCCTTGCCATGCAAGAAGGTATGTGTTGGAAAGGCTCGGTTTGGAAGACCACGAGAGTATGGAGACAAGGAGAGCTAACTTGAGGACTATACATGGTCACACATTTCTGTAGTTTATTACACAAAAACAGGGTGCCCAAATTGGAAAGATCTTTGCAAGGCATATGAATTTCAGGAGGGTATGGAAATAACCTTCGATTTTCGTCCTGAAGATAATATGCCATGTAACATCGACATTTGGATGGATGTCGATATGCTTCCTGTTTTACCTCCATGTGAGTTTGTCAACTAATTTGCATTCTATATTTAGAAATAGTTGGTGTTTATCCATATACTAAATTTGTTAAATTATAACTTACAGCTTATTTCGGTGATTCGAGTGAATTACGGAAATTAATTGACATGACACACTACACTTATGGATCACGTCTAACTTGGGACGAGAAGGATGTTCTTATCCATTTTCTTGTTGGTGTCTTGGTTGGTAGGGAGAACTTCCCGTATAATTGGGAACTGACCCAAATTATACATTTTACATGCCACTATTGCATAGATTGAGAGTGGACAACATTCGTCGAAATATCTTGGTAAGACTTTGCTAATTAAGTACACTCTACTATTGCATAAATGGTGTTGACTACATTGTTAACTAGGCTATTATTATGTTCTTCAACAACAACTTCCAAATGATGTAGTGCCTCTGTTGATGCACGAAAAAGGTCATATGACAAGCGGGCTGAGTTCGATGCTCCATACTCGACTGATTGCAAATAAAAAAGGCTCCAAATTTAAGCATGGAGAGAAGTAAAGAAAGATCGCAAGACAGAAGTTGGAGACCGTTGGATCTTTGTACTTCATCACGGAGACATAGGTGTAATTTTGTTTTATGACATTATATCTAGGAGCAAGGACTTGGTCTTATGAGAGACAAATTTTTCTGGTTTATATTAACTTGGCATGATCGATTAGGATGATGATTATTATAATGTTTTTCTATTTTATGGGATTTTAACCCAGTATATGATTAAGATGATGATGAGTTGTTAGATGAGTGTGTAAGATGATGATGAGTTATAGGACATAATATTTGATTAAAGTGGAAGGATGCCTGTGATCGATATATGAAACCCCTAAACCCCTCCTTTCAGAAAAAATTAAAAACCTAGCGTAAGGCTGCCTTTTAGTCCCGGTTGGTGAAAACCAACCGGGACTAAAGGTACCCGCTCCTAGCGCGCCCTGCCAGCCACATGGAGGGGCATTAGTCCCGGGTCATGGCCAACGGGACTAAAGGGGGTGGGCCTTTAGTCTCAAGTTATTAGTCCGTGTTGGCGACCCGGGACTAAAGGCCCTTACCAACCGGGACTAATGTCCGTTTTCTGCACTAGTGCTAGCTCTCGTTAGGTTAGCTGCCATATATATGTACCTACACCTCTGTACTTTGTCCCGTGATTTGTGAAGATAATACGTATCAAAACAAGCACGATACGTGCATGTGGCAGTACACCGACATATTCCTGCAGTGTTAGTGAATGTCATTGCATTTGAAAAAAACAATAATAATAGAAATGGTATGACACTAAAGATAGAAGTGTGGTAAATTATAGGTTCTAAAGTTATAGTGCATAAAAATATATACTCCCTCTAATCCGAATTAATTGACGTACACTTAGTACAACTTTAGTACAACATTATACTTAGTGTGCGTCAATCAATATGGATAGAAGGGAGTTGTTACTTTTAGTATATATAATCACAACATGGCTGTAAGGTTTCATAAAGCCCTATTCGGTTTCACCCTAACCGAATATGTGTTTCTGTTCATTTTTTTGTCTTTCCAGCACTTCACATGCATGAATAAATGTTATTACTGTTGGGGAACGTCGCATGGGAAACAAAAAAATTCCTACGCGCACGAAGACCTATCATGGTGATGTCCATCTACGAGAGGGGATGTGTGATCTACGTACCCTTGTAGACTGTACAGCAGAAGCGTTAGTGAACACAGTTGATGTAGTGGAACATCCTCACGTCCCTCGATCCGCCCCGCGAACCGTCCCGCGATCAGTCCCACGATCTAGTGCCGAACGGACGGCACCTCCGCGTTCAGCACACGTACAGCTCGATGATGATCTCGGCCTTCTTGATCCAGCAAGAGAGACGGAGAGGTAGAAGATTTCTCCGGCAGCGTGACGGCGCTCCGGAGGTTGGTGGTGATCTAATCTCAGCAGGGCTCCGCCCGAGCTCCGCAGAAACACGATCTAGAGGGAAAACCGTGGAGGTATGTGGTCGGGCTGCCGTGGAAAAAGTTGTCTCAAATCATACCTAATACCTCAGTATCTATAGGAGGGAGGGAGGGCAGGAGGCAGCCTCAAAACCTAAAGGTTTGGCCGAAATTGGAGGTGGAGGAGTCCTACTCCAATCCTACTTGGAGTAGGATTCCACCTTCCCACTTGGAAACTCTTTCCACCTTGTGTTTTTTCCTTCTCAAACCTTATGGGCCTTAGTGGGAACTTATTCCAGCCCACTAGGGGCTGGTTTATCTCTTCCCATAGCCCATGAGACCCCTTGGGGCGTGAAACCCCTCCTGATGGTCCCCGGCACCCCTCCCGGCACTCCCAGTACACTACCGATGAGCCCGAAACTTTTCCGGTAATGCACGAAAACCTTCCGGTAACCAAATGAGGTCATCCTATATATCAATCTTCGTTTCCGGACCATTACGGAAACCCTCGTAACGTCCGTGATCTCATCCGGGACTCTGAACAACATTCGGTAACCAACCATACAACTCAAATGCGCATAAAACAATGTCGAACCTTAAGTGTGCAGACCCTGCGGGTTCGAGAACTATGTAGACATGACCCGAGAGACTCCTCGGTCAATATCCAATAGCGGGACCTGGATGCCCATATTGGATCCTACATATTCTACGAAGATCTTATCGTTTGAACCTCAGTGTCAAGGATTCATATAATCCCGTATGTCATTCCCTTTGTCCTTCGGTATGTTACTTGCCCGAGATTCGATCGTCAGTATCCGCATACCTATTTCAATCTCGTTTACCGGCAAGTCTCTTTACTCGTTCCGTAATACAAGATCCCGTAACTTACACTAAGTCACATTGCTTGCAAGGCTTGTGTGTGATGTTGTGTTACCGAGTGGGCCCCGAGATACCTCTCCGTCACACGGAGTGACAAATCCCAGTCTCGATCCATACTAACTCAACGAACACCTTCGGAGATACCTGTAGAGCATCTTTATAGTCACCCAGTTACGTTGCGACGTTTGATACACACAAAGCATTCCTCCGGTGTCCGTGAGTTATATGATCTCATGGTCATAGGAACAAATACTTGACACGCAGAAAACAGTGTTTTGATCAACGAGCTAGTCAACTAGAGGCTTACTAGGGACAGTGTTTTGTCTATGTATCCACACAAGTATTGTGTTTCCTATCAATACAATTATAGCATGGATAATAAACGATTATCATGAACTAAGAAATATAATAATAACTAATTTATTATTGCCTCCAGGGCATATTTCCAACAGTCTCCCACTTGCACTAGAGTCAATAATCTAGCTCACATCACCATGTGATTCCAACGAATCCAACACCCATATAGTTATGGGGTCTGATCACGTCTTGCTCGTGAGAGAGGTTTTAGTCAACGGTTCTGACACTTTCAGATCCATGCGTTCTTTACAAATCTTTATGTCATCTTATAGATGCTGCTACTACGTGCTATTCGGAAATGCTCCAAATATCTACTCTACTATACGAATCCGTTTCACTACTCATAGTTATTTGGATTAGTGTCAAAGCTTGCATCGACGTAACCCTTTACGACAAACTCTTTAACCACCTCCGTAATCGAGAAAAATTCCTTAGTCCATCAGTTACTAAGGATAAATTTTGACCGCTGCTAGTGATTCAATCATGGATCACTCTCTGTACCTCTCAACAGACTTTGAGTCAAGGCACACATCAGGTGCGGTACCCAGCATGGCATACTTCAGATTCTACGGCCAAGGCATAGAAGACGACCTTCGTCTATTCTCTTTATTCTGTCGGGGTTGGGTTTTGAGTCTTACTCAAATTCACAACTCACAACGCAACCAAGAACTCCTTCTTTGCCGATCTATTTTGAACTCCTTCAAAAACTTGTCAAGGCATGCATCTTGTTGAAACTTCCATTAAGCGCTTTCGATCTATCTCCATAGATCTTTGATGCTCAACGTTCAAGTAGCGCAATCCAGGTACTCCTTTGAAAACTCCTTTCAAACAACCTTGTATGCTTTACAGAAATTCTACATTACTTCTGATCCACAATATGTCAACCACATATACTTATCAGAAATTCTATAGTGCTCCCACTCACTTCTTTGAAAATACAAGTTTCTCATAAACCTTGTACAAACCCAAAATCTTTGATCATCTCATCAAAGTGTATATTCCAACTCCGAGATGCTTGCACCAGTCCATTGAAGGATCGCTGGAGCTTGCATACTTGCTAGTATCTTTAGGATCGACAAAACCTCCTGGTTGTATCACATACAATGTTTGCTCAAGGAAACCGTCGAGGGAACAATGTTTTGACATCCTATGTGCAATATTTCATAAATAATGCAGAAACTACTAACATAATTCTAACAGACTTTCAGCATCGCTACGAGTGAGAAAGTCTCATCATAGTCAACTATTTGATCTTGTCGGAAACATCTTTGCGACAAGTCGAGCTTTTCTTAATAGTGACTTATCACCATCATCGTCTGTCTTCCTTTTAAAGATCCATCTTTACTCAATAGTCCTATGACCATCAAGTAGCTCTTCCAAAGTCTACACTTTGTTTTCATACATGGATCCTCTCTCGGATTTCATGGCTTCCAGCCATTTGTCGGAATCCGGGCCCACCATTGCTTTCTCCATAACTCGTTGGTTCACTGTTGCTCAACAACATGACCTCCAAGACAGGGTTACCGTACCACTCTGATGTAGTACGCGACCTTATCAACCTACGAGGTTTGTAGTAACTTGATCCGATGCTCGATGATCACCATCATCAGCTTTCACTTCAATTGGTGTAGGCGCCACGGGAACAACTTCCTGCGCCCTGCTACACACTGGTTGAAGTGATGGTTCAATAACCTCATAAAGTTCTACCACCCTCCCACTCAATTCTTTCGAGAGAAACCTTTCCTCGAGAAAGGATCCGTTTCTAGAAACAAACACTTTGCTTTCGGATCTGAGATAGGAGATGTACCCAACTGTTTTGGATATCCTATGAAGATGCATTTATCCGCTTTGGGTTTGAGCTTATTCGACTGAAACTTTTTCACACAAGTGTCGAAGCCCCAAACTTTCAAGAAACGACAGTTTAGATTTCTCTAAACCTCAGTCTATACTGTGTCATCTCAACGGAAATACGCAGTGCCCTATTTAAAGTGAATGCGGTTGTCTCTAATGCATAACCCATAAACGATAGTGGTAATTTGATAAGAGACATCATAGCATGCACCATACCAAATAGTGCGTGGCTATGACGTTCAGACACATCATCACACTATGATGTTCCAGGTGGCATGAACTGCGAAACAATTTCCACATTGTCTTAACTGCGTACCTAAACTCGTAACTCAGATATTCATTTCTATGATCATATCGTAGACAGTTTATCCTCTTGTTACGACGAACTTCACTCCTGAAACAGAATTGAACTTTTCAATATTTCAGACTTGTGATTCATTAAGTAAATACTCTTGTATCTACTCAAATCGTCATTGAAGTAAGAACATAATGATATCCACTGCGTGCCTCAGCACCCATTGGACTGCATACATCAAAATGTATCACTTCCAACAAGTTACTATCTTGTTTCATCTCAATGAAAACAAGGACTTGCTCATGTGGTATGATTTGCATGTCACTAGTGATTCAAAATCAAGTGAGTATAAAGATCCATCAGCATGGAGCCTCTTCATGCAATTTATACCAACATGACTCAAGCGGCAGTGCCACAAGTAAGTGGTACTATCATCATTACCTCGTATCTTTTGGCACCAATATCATGAACATGTGTAACACTACGATCGAGATTCAATAAACCATTGAAGGTGATTATTCAAGCAAATAGAGTAACCATTATTCTCTTTAAATGAATAATCATATTGCAATAAACACGATCCAATCATGTTCATGCTTAACGCAAGAACCAAATAACAATTATTTAGGTTTAACACCAATCCCGATGGTAGAGGGAGTGTGCGACGTTTGATCATATCAACCTTGGAAACACTTCCAACACGTATCGTCACCTCGCCTTTAGCTAGTCTCCGTTTATGCCGTAGCTTTCATTTCGTGTTACTAATCACTTATCAACCGAACCGGTATCCAATACCCTCGTGCTACTAGGAGTACTAGTAAAGTACACATCAACATCATGTATATCAAATATACTTCTTTCGACTTTTGCCAGCCTTCTTATCTACCAAGTATCTAGAGTTGCTCCACCTCAGTGACCGTTCCCCTCATAACAGAAGCACTTAGTCCCGGGCTTGGGTTTAATCTGGGGTCTCTTCATTAGTGCAGCAACTGTTTTGCCGTTTCACGAAGTGTCCCTTCTAGCCCTTGCCTTTTCTTGAAACTTAGTGGTTTAACTAACCATCAACTATTGATGCTCCTTCTTGATTTCTATTTTCGCAGTGTCAAACATCGCGAATCACTCAAGGATCATTGTATCTATCCTTGATATGTTATAGTTCATCACGAAGCTCTCACAGCTTGGTGGCAGTGGAGAACCATCACTATCTCATCTGGAAGATTAACTCCCACTTGATTCAAGCGATTGTCGTACTCAAACAATCTGAGCACACGCTCAACGATTGAGCTTTTCTCCTTTACTTTGTGGACAAAGAATCTTGTTGGAGGTCTCGTACCTCTTAACAAGGGCACAAGCATGAAATCACAATTTCATATCTTTAGAACATCATTTAAGTTCCGTGACGTTTCAAAACGTTTTCGGCGCCTTGCTTCTAAGCCATTAAGTACTTTGCACTGAACTATCGTGTAGTCATCAGAAACGTGTATGTCGGATGTTCACAACATCCACAGACGACGCTCGAGGTGCAGCACACCGAGTGGTGCATTAAGGACATAAGCCTTCTGCGCAGCAACGAGGACAATCCTCGGTTTTACAGACTTAGTCTGCAAAGTTTGCTACTATCAACTTTCAACTAAATTTTCTCTAGGAACATATAAAAACAGTAGAGCTATAGCGCAAGCTACATCGTAATTCGCAAAGACCTTTAGACTATGTTCATGACAATTAGTTCAATTAATCATATTACTTAAGAACTCCCACTCAAAAAGTACATCTCTCTAGTCATTTGAGTGGTACATGATCCAAATCCACTATCTCAAGTCCGATCATCACGTGAGTCGAGAATAGTTTCAGTGGTAAGCATCTCTATGCTAATCATATCAACTATACGATTCATGCTCGACCTTTCGGTCTCATGTGTTCCGAGGCCATGTCTGCACATGCTAGGCTCGTCAAGCTTAACCCGAGTGTTCCGCGTGTGCAACTGTTTTGCACCCGTTGTATGTGAACGTTGAGTCTATCACACCCGATCATCACGTGGTGTCTCGAAATGAAGAACTGTCGCAACGGTGCACAGTCGGGGAGAACACAATTTCGTCTTGAAATTTTAGTGAGAGATCACCTCATAATGCTACCGTCGTTCTAAGCAAGATAAGGTGCACAAAGGATTAACATCACATGCAATTCATCAGTGACATGATATGGCCATCATCACGTGCTCCTTGATCTCCATCACCAAAGCACCGGCACGATCTTCTTGTCACCAGCGTCACACCATGATCTCCATCATCATGATCTCCATCAACGTGTTGCCGTCGGGGTTGTCGTGCTACTCATGCTATTACTACTAAAGCTACAACCTAGCAAAATAGTAAACGCATCTGCAAGCACAAACGTTAGTTTAAAGACAACCCTATGGCTCCTACCGGTTGCCGTACCATCGACGTGCAAGTCGATATTATCTATTACAACATGATCATCTCATACATCCAATATGTCACATCACATCGTTGGCCATATCACATCACAAGCATACCCTGCAAAAACAAGTTAGACGTCCTCTAATTTTGTTGTTGCATGTTTTACGTGGTGACCATGGGTATCTAGTAGGATCGCATCTTACTTACGCAAACACCACAACGGAGATATATGAATTGCTATTTAACCTCATCCAAGGACCTCCTCGGTCAATTCCGATTCAACTAAAGTTGGAGAAACTAACACCCGCCAGTCATCTTTGAGCAACGGAGTTACTCGTAGCGATGAAACCAGTCTCTCGTAAGCGTACGAGTAATGTCGGTCCGAGCCGCTTCTATCCAACAATACCGCGGAATCAAGAAAATACTAAGGATGGCAGCAAAACGCACATCACCGCCCACAAAAACTTTTGTGTTCTACTCAAGAAGACATCTACGCATGGACCTAGCTCATGATGCCACTGTTGGGGAACGTCGCATGGGAAACAAAAAATTTCCTACGCGCACGAAGACCTATCATGGTGATGTCCATCTATGAGAGGGGATGTGTGATCTACGTACCCTTGTAGACCGTACAGCAGAAGCGTTAGTGAACGCGGTTGATGTAGTGGAACGTCCTCTTGTCCCTCGATCCGCCCCGCGAACTGTCCCGCGATCAGTCCCACGATCTAGTGCCGAACGGACGACACCTCCGCGTTCAGCACACGTACAACTCGACGATGATCTCGGCCTTCTTGATCCACTAAGAGAGACAGAGAGGTAGAAGAGTTCTCCGGCAGCGTGATGGCGCTCCGGAAGTTGGTGGTGATCTAATCTCAGCAGGGCTCCGCCCGAGCTCCACAGAAACACGATCTAGAGGGAAAACCGTGGAGGTATGTGGTCGGGCTGCCGTGGAAAAAGTTGTCTCAAATCAGCCCTAATACCTCAGTATATATAGGAGGGAGGGAGGGGAGGAGGCAGCCTAAAAACCTAAAGGTTTGGCCGAAATTGGAGGTGGAGGAGTCCTACTCCAATCCTACTTGGAGTAGGATTCCACCTTCCCACTTGGAAACTCTTTCCACCTTGTGTTTTTTCCTTCTCAAACCTTATGGGCCTTAGTGGAAACTTATTCCAGCCCACTAGGGGCTGGTTTATCTCTTCCCATAACCCATGAGACCCCTTGGGGCCTGACACCCCTCCTGATGGTCTCCGGCACCCCTCCCGGCACTCCCAGTACACTACCGATGAGCCCGAAACTTTTCTGGTAATGCACGAAAACCTTCCGGTAACCAAATGAAGTCATCCTATATATCAATCTTCGTTTCCGGACCATTCCGGAAACCCTCGTGACGTCCGTGATCTCATCCGGGACTCCGAACAACATTCGGTAACCAACCATACAACTCAAATACACATAAAACAATGTCGAACCTTAAGTGTGCAGACCCTGCGGGTTCGAGAACTATGTAGACATGACCCGAGAGACTCCTCGGTCAATACCCAATAGCGGGACCTGGATGCCCATATTGGATCCTACATATTCTACGAAGATCTTATCGTTTGAACCTCAGTGCCAAGGATTCATATAATCCCGTATGTCATTCCCTTTGTCCTTCGGTATGTTACTTGCCCGAGATTCGATCGTCTGTATCCGCATACCTATTTCAATCTCGTTTACCGGCAAGTCTCTTTACTCGTTCCGTAATACAAGATCCCGTAACTTACACTAAGTCACATTGCTTGCAAGGCTTGTGTGTGATGTTGTATTACCGAGTGGGCCCCGAGATACCTCTCCGTCACACGGAGTGACAAATCCCAGTCTCGATCCATACTAACTCAACGAACACCTTCGGAGATACCTGTAGAGCATCTTTATAGTCACCCAGTTACGTTGCGACGTTTGATACACACAAAGAATTCCTCCGGTGTCCGTGAGTTATATGATCTCATGGTCATAGGAACAAATACTTGACACGCAGAAAACAGTAGCAACAAAATGACACGATCAACATGCTACGTCTATTAGTTTGGGTCTAGTCCATCACATGATTCTCCTAATGATGTGATCCCGTTATCAAGTGACAATACTTGCCTATGGCCAGGAAACCTTGACCATCTTTGATCAACGAGCTAGTCAACTAGAGGCTTACTAGGGACAGTGTTTTGTCTATGTATCCACACAAGTATTGTGTTTCCTATCAATACAATTATAGCATGGATAATAAACGATTATCATGAACTAAGAAATATAATAATAACTAATTTATTATTGCCTCTAGGGCATATTTCCAACAATTACATAGCTTTTGAAAGTGCCCTCACACATGTATTTCCAACTTTTGTCCATGAGATAAAGTGCACACAACCGTCGAGGGGGCACAACTAGTTGCACATATTCTTAATACAACACATTTAATTGACATTCTAACATCCAATGCATGATCTACTGACATGTCACTATTTTTTATGTGAATCACAAATTCACAATACCAACACAAGGAAAAAACATCATAAAGACAACAAATATACTAAAACAACGCATACACGCATGCTCTTTTCTCATCTATCGTTGTTCATATACGTTCTCTCGTGTGATCGCCTTTGTCACTTTTTTCGTCTTTCTCGATGGTTTCCCTCCCTCTTATTTTCCGCCCTCCCACTTCCACATCCCATAGATCTGCGGTCACTAGTGGCATCAAGTCAGGACTATTTGATTAGACATTTACTTTGAGTCAAAGACATGCCGAGTGGACAATCTCTTGGTAGCAGTTGACAGAGAGACCATGTATTGTGGTTGGCAACATGCCATGACATGACATTTTTTTCCTTTTAGGGGTGTATAGTGTGTAATGACGTTGCTATAAATCCTTAGTTGGTGCACAATTTGTAAGTAATGAATGTTTCACTTCATTAGAAAAACCTTTGTATAAAGTAAATGTGAGAAACAAATTTGTTTTATCACTTTTTAGGTGTGTTTCAAAGTGACGATGCCATGCCCCCGGGGTGTACCAGCAAAGGTAGTAGTCGGCCCGCTGGTCACACGTGGCCCAGGCCCATGACGCACAGCGGATCACATCATCATACTTGACATACAAGACAAGACATCTAGAAGACCTGGTGCAATCCCATAGGATTAAAATAGACCATAACCTACTCGGATACATGTAAACCCTAGCGACATCCCCCTATATATAAAACAATGCAAGAGGCATCCAGGCGACTCTCTTAGAGCTTTTCATACCTACCCTGATCCTATCGATCTCACCATTGTACACTAAACCCTAGTTCTCTATCCATGTCATACATCAAAGTAGGAGTGGCAGATTACCGCAATCGTGAGGGTAAAGCTTTGCTCGTGAGAATCTCATTTGGGCATCCAGATATGTGCAACCCCCGCTACTGTCAGGTTTATACCACAACACAAAGTGACAATGCAAAAGGGTAGCGGTGTTAGTGAATGACATTGCATTTGAAAAGTCGATAATAACATGAATGATATGACATTAAATATACAAGTCTCTTAAATTATATGTTTTATAGTCATAATGCATAAAAGTTATATTCCCTGCTTTCCGGATTATAGGGCTTATATATGAAATCCCACCAACCAAGGTACATGTCTATTGGGCGGGATGAATTAAGCTTGTTTGAAAAGTGCCCAATTAGCTTACTGCTTTTTCTCACGTGAAAACGTGCATGCCGTTGTATTTATTCTCGGGTCGTTCGACTCCCAATGCAATAACTCCATCGTGCGCGCTCTCCCTCCTTTCCTTTGAACTTTTCTCTTGCACGCGAAACTCTCCCGCCTTCACTCTTGCATGCTGTCACGCCCAAGATGCGACCCTATCCTCAATTTGGCACGAGGGCCTCGTCAGGGATAGAAGCGCATCTCGTCGTGTCGCAAGAATGGATATCGTTACAAGTACATGTACTGAAAAGAAGAGATACATAGAATTGGCTTACACTCGTCACAAGCTACATCAGAGTCACATCAGTACATTACATATTCATCAAGAGTAAGGGCAGGGTCCGACTACGGACGAAAACAAACGGGGAAAATAAGAACGACGTCCATCCTTGCTATCCCACGCTGCCCGCCTGGAACCCACCCTAGATCGATGAAGAAGAAGAAGAAGAAGAAGAAGAAGCAACTCCAAATGAACAATCAACGCGCTCGCGTCAAGTAACCTTTACCTGTACCTGCAACTGGTGTTGTAGTAATCTGTGAGCCACATGGGACTCAGCAATCTCATTTCCAAAGGTATCAAGACTAGCAAAGCTTAATGGGTGAG
The DNA here is from genome assembly GCF_904849725.1 of Hordeum vulgare subsp. vulgare. NCBI lineage: Eukaryota > Viridiplantae > Streptophyta > Magnoliopsida > Poales > Poaceae > Hordeum > Hordeum vulgare. The sequence goes on from NC_058522.1 coordinate 458,374,192, forward strand.
GTAAGGTTAAGTGGTGAGGTTGCAGCAGCGGCTAAGCATATATTTGGTGGCTAAACTTACGAGTACAAGAAATGAGAGGGGGAAGATCTACGCATAGCGGACGTAACTATTGATGATCAAATGAATGATCCTGAACACCTACCTACGTCAGACATAACCCCACCGTGTCCTCGATCGGAGTAGGAACTCACGAAAGAGACGGTCACGGTTACGCACACAGTTGGCATATTTTAATTAAGTTAACTTCAAGTTATCTAGAACCAGTGTTAAACAAAGTTTCCACGTTGCCACATAACCGCGGGCATGGCTTTCCGAAAAGGTTTAACCCTGCAGGGGTGCTCCAACTAGTCCATCACAAATTACCACAAGCCGCATAGAAATCCTCAATCACGAAGCTCGCGATCTCGTCGGATTCCCTAGTGGAAAACCTCAACTCTGAGATTACCCAAAGCATCACCGGAATCCCGATGCACAAGATATCTCGTCAAAGGTAAAACTACTCCAGCAAGGCCACCCGGTGTGTCGACGAACCCGATAGGAGCCGCGTATCTCGTTCTCGGGACACACCGTCTATGCAAAGTGGACGGGAACCAAACCTCGAGTTGCCCCGTGGTGGCACCGCCGACTGCTAGGTGGGTGGACCAACACTCATGAGGAGCACTGGCCCGGGGGTTGATTAAATTAGTCCACGGGTGCCGGCGGGTCCCTATGCATTATTATTAGGTTATTAGGCAAATGTAGTACCAAAGTTGGGCCTTGCCAGACCAGCTTTAATCTAAAACGAATTATCAAGGGGGTCCCCATAACAACCCCGATCGTGTTAGGAGCGCTCAATTATGGAATATAACACCGGTAGGCGAAACTAAGGGGGCAAAGGTGGAACAAAACACCAGGCTAGAAAGGCCGAGCCTTCCACCTTTTACCAAGTATATAGGTGCATTAAATTAAATAGCATTTAATATGGTGATAGAACAAGGAACCCATGCTTTCACATGGAAGCAACTGCACCTGCAACTAGCAACGCTAACACAGGGTTAAGCAAGCGTAACATAGCCAATCAGTGGTTTGCTAGGTTGAACAGGTTGATGGTTTTCATGGCATTGTTGAGAGGCTGATATTCAACAGGTGGTAGGCAACGAGACATAAACGACAACATCGGAATAACTAGCATGGCAATGATAGTAATGGTATCTGGGGAAATGATCATCTTGCCTGAGATCCCGCTTGGAAGAAGAATGCCTCCGTGAAGTAGACGAACCGACGTAGTCGAACGGGTCCTCACAATCCGGCACGTTGCGGAACTCTATCGAGACGAAGCAAACCGGAAACACAAATCAACACACGAAATTCACCACACGATGCACAACACATATGATGCATGAGCTATTGAATACATGCAAGTCACGGCATGACAATTCACACAATCAAACACTACACATTAAGTGAAGTTCAATATGCAACGAGTTGCATATTGATGAAACTCCATGTTTATTATTTAGTTTTATCCTGATTAGATACACGGCAATATTAAATGTGGTTAAACATGCAAGAGGTGAAGCGGAAATTAAACTACCTATCTAGACATTTTAAATGAGGTCGGAAATGACATATAGCATCTCCGAGACGACCTCATATGTTAATTTACAATTCTGTCCAGATCTGAACTAATGCGTTTAATTAGTTGTTAAACAGCAAAACAAATAGGTTCACGTGATTCTACACGTCATTTCAAGTAATCTACACATAAAGAACATCTCCAACGGAGCTACGGATCAAAAGTTACAAGCACCGCAAGATATGATGGCATGAATGCGATATGTGTGCAACGACGACCACGAGCACTTCAAAACATACAACCAGCAAGAGAAAATGAAACTACACGAGATTATAAGCAAGTTTCACGTAGTACACGATCAAATCGGAGCTACGGTTCAACAACTACGAGCAAAACAAGAAATCACTACAATCTGCCAAAATCAGCCACATAGCATATTCTACGCCCCACAACTACGAGCTACACAACTCCGATAAACTCAAGCAAGGCATGGCACGAAAGAGGGCAAGAAGCAATACTACAAACAACTAACAACAACTAGCATGGCAGCAATGAGCACTAGGAAAAGAAGACACAAAATGGCATCTCACACACCATTTCAGACTTAGTGAAAATTACACCTCATGAAAGTGCAGTTTTTGATTTGAAACAATATTGACAGCAGCAAAACCTATACCTACAAGACTCCAAATGACATGAAAATTTACAGCATGCTAGAGAAACACAAGGGGTGCAACTAATTCCATTGGACCAACCTCAAAAGAGCTACAAAACACAAGATGCAAGCAAGACAAGACAGCAACAAAATAATAACAGATTCCAGACTTAGAAATATTTCAGCTCCTCCAAATCAGCACTATTTCTACCAACTTGAGGGCAATCAAAACACACCTAAACATGCATTTCTATTGCAACCAAAAATACCAGGGGCTAAACAAAACATCCAAGATCAACTCTCTAGTTGACAACTCCGTCAAACGACGCACGGAATAAATCCTACGAATTCAACAAAAGGGCAACATAGCAAAATATCTCGCGAACTAACTTCCTCAAAAGCTAAAACTAATTGCACAGAAAAATCAATGGATTTTTCTACCCCGAAAACATATAAAATATGTGGGGTTTGCAACACAAAATAAAGCCACACAAAAATGCGAGGAAATAACCTATATACGGGAAATAAACTACCGGCAAATCCCTACGCGCAAAAATACCAACGACCGCTCTAAAATACATGGAAAATAGGTTCCTAAAACATGGGCATTTCTAATACGGCATTCGGACAAACCGGACACGCGCGAAAAATAACCTACGGGCAAAAACATTATAGGCAGCACACGATTCTAGGCATACGGCGCGCCAAACGACGTCAAATAATTATGCATGTTTCAAATTCGTATTCTACGCGCGAAACTACCACAAAATCATATATAATACGCGTCGTTCCGACTTACGGTTAAGAATCTACGAGCGTTTTAAAATACGGCTATTTACTGGAATTTAACTAATTCCGAAAATAACCTAAAAAGAAAAATAACTAGCGGGCCTAAACTAATTACTAATGGGCTACAGGGGCATGGGCGCAGTAAAACTAAACTACGCGCGGGCACGAAATAGACGAGGGGAGGCCTCACCTGAGCAGGCTGTGGCCCGGATGCGAGGAAGAGGCGGCCTGGGGGAGGCGGTTGGAGAAGGCCGGGCGGATGGGGAGCTGGGCCGAGAGCGCGCCTGCTCGAGGTGGGCCGATCGCGCGGGGGAGGCCGAGCTGGGCCCAGGCGCTGCAGGAACCGGCCCAAGCGGCGAAGGGGGCTCTGGCGAGCGGTGCGGCCGAGGTCGTCGTCCTCCTCGTGCTCCACCTGGGAAAGGGCTTGGGGTGGCGGCGGCCACATGCTCCAGGCGCGGCGGCCGGCGAAGGGAGCAAGGGGAGGCCAGATCCCGGCGGCCTCGGGCGGATCCGAGCACCGGGGATCCGTTCCCAGCGGTGCACAAGGCGGCCGGCGCGAGCTCGGGGACTTTGAGACCATGGCGCGGAGGTGGCCGGCGCATCAGTTTTTTTCACGTGGCGGGGCGAATCGGGGCGGCCGGCGGCAGGATGCGATGGCCGGCGGGGACGACAGGTGCCTCGCCGGCGAGGGGCTCGGGCTGGCGCGGGGGCTGGCCACCTCGGGCAGGATCCATGGGGAGGCTTCGGGGTCCTGGCCGCGGCTGCGGAGAGGCGCTCGCAAGCGGCGGCGGCGGATGGGCTCGGCCGGGCCCGAACTGGGCTCGGCCGGCCCGTGGCGGCTGGTGGGAGAGAGAGAGAGGGGAAAGCTAGGGTTTCGAGGCACGGATTTCGAGGTGGAGAGGGTTTGCTGTCTAAAAATGCACTAGGGAACTATATATAGACAAATGGGGGGCTAGGTTAGCCGGAATTTCGTTCCGGATCCAACCGCGGGGTCGGTTTCGAATGTTTCCGAACGAGGGAATGGATACGCGGCCGTGTAGAGGGGATATCCGGAGACGAGAGGGAAAACGGGCGGCGCGGCACGAATTTTAAAACACCGACAGACGTCCGACGGTAGCCCGAATACGGTGCCGCTACGGTCGACCGTTCGGGTACCAGACGGTCTCCGATCGCGACGAAATTCGACAGGCGGCCTAGCTATATTAAAAGAAGACCGCACGTCAAATCTCAACCCGATTAGAGAAAGTTTTACGCACGCTTTAAAAACAGGGTTTTGATGGTGCCGCGGGCACGTGCGTGTGCGGTTGGACTCAGAACGGACAACGACGAGAACCGGCAACTACTAACGAATGCAAGTTTTGAAAACTGGCGGCAACGGAGATGCCGATGCAATGCAGATGATGCGCATGATGCGATGCTGATGCGACAAATAAAATAAGCCACACGACGAAAACGGAAAGAGAGGGGAATCTTCTGGAACGTCGGCATCGGGCTATCACACATGCGTACCCTTCTCTCCCTCTCTCATGTGCATGGTGCATGCATGGGCCAACTTTCAATTTTGGCTTCCATGGTTTGCATGCACGGCGTCAAACAACGGATGAAAAACAACACCCCCAAATCTTCTAGTGCCATTAGCTCATTTTTGGTTTTTCAGCGTTGGCGCTATGGACTCGAAGACTGCTTCTCCCGCCATAGCAAATCGTACATGCACCGGAGTATATAATGGTGGGCAGCAAGCAAGTCTGGTCACATCATTCTTCTCCCACATCTCCATCTTCTTCTTCTTATAGAAACCATGGTCCTCATTGACCTAAACGAGCCACCACCACAGGGGAATGAGAGGTTGGAAGTTGGCATAGGTGCTAGATTTGGTGATGCCGGGCGCGGGCATGGAGTTCACGGGCTCGCCAGCACCGTTCCAGCAGGCTTCCGTCACACTGAAGTTCGACACTCCGGCATCGGCATGGCACACGACGGAGTTGGTAGCTCCACTGCAAGCCGTGTTCCCAGCCGGCTAGGCCTATCAGGACGCAGTATGACCACCGGGTGGTCTGCTGGTGCGAGTCTGACCGGGTAAGCACGAGGTCCATCGCTCGGCCTCATCGGGCGTGGATGCAGCCTAGGCGGTGGAGGTGGCCAAGGAAACTCCCACGACGTTGGCCATGGTGTTGGGCATGGCAACGACGTCAGCAGCGCCCATGGCCGCACCGCCGCCGGAGTTCTCCGTGTACACCCCCCATGCATGTAGCTCCTTCTCGACGTCGGGAATCCAATCCACCATCGCTTTGCTGCTCTCATTTGTATGTGGATGAAAGGAGCAGGGAGGGTGGATGGAAGGAGATGGGTGCTTCGATTATTTAAAGGACTTGTGTGGTGCATGCATGCAGCTAGGAAGTGGAGAGTAACGGCCTTCTCTTGTTACGAGAACCCGCAACCAGCGAATTATAATTGCCTAGGGATCGAAGCGACCACAACGCTGCAAACGAACAGACCACGAGATGAGCCCTGTTATCTGGAAATCTGAAGATTTTGAGTTGAGCCCTATAATCCGGAAAGGAGGGAGTAGTTCTTTTTCAATGTATAGTCGGAACATGGTTGTAATGTTTCATAAACTCTATTCGATATCACACTATTTGAATATGTGTTTTGGTCCATTCTTTGCCTTTCTAGTACCTCACATGCACGCATAACTACTATTACATAGCTTTTGCAAGTGCATGCCCGCATGTATTTCCATTCTTAAGATTTTTATCTAGGAGATAAAGTGCACACAACCGTCGACGAGGTACAACTAATTGCACATATTCTTAATACAACACATTGATTTGACATCCTAACATTCTATGCATGATCCACCGACATGGTACCGTTTTTCTATGCGAATCATAAATCCACAATACCAACGCAAGACAAAACATCATAAAAACACATAGAAGATATAACAAAACAATGCATACACTTGTGTTGTTTTCTTATCCATCGTTGTTCATATCCGCTCTGTCGTGCAATCACCTTTGTCACTTTCCCTTTTTCCGCCTTTCTCGCATGGTTGCCCCCCTCTTATTTCTCGTCCTCCCACTTCCACACGTCACAGATCCGCCGACAATAGTGGCATAAAGTCGGGCCTATTTGATTATGCCTTTTCTTCGAACCCAAGACACATGGTGTTGAACATCTCGTTGTCACGTCGCCCTTGAGGTCGAGGCCCAGACCCACCTAAGACACCAAACTTGGACCGTTCTGAAGAACATTAGCACTTTGAGCAACTTACCATGGTTGTGCATGGGCGTCTTTAATGAAGTCTTACACCTCAACGAACATCAGGGGATTGGTACACTGAACAATGCCCAAATGCAAGTTTTCCGAGAGGTTGTCGATGTCTGCAAGTTGCTTGATATTGGTTATACGGGTCGATTCTGAACTTGGGAGAAGAAGGTCGCCGGGGGACATACACAAGGTGCACGTTGGACCGTGCTCTGGTTAATGCCGAATGGATGAATCTCTTCCCATCTGCTTGTGTGCAGCACCAGTCAGCGGCTACATCCGACCATGGTCCTATTCTCCTCGACCTGGGGCGTAACCAAGTGAGCATTGGGAGGCGACCCTTCCACTATGAGGCGATGTGGGACAAACATGTTGAATTTGGAGCGACGGTTCTTTCAGAGTGGACGACTGGGGTTCCATGTACCAGTGTCCAGGAGTTGCATAACAAACTGAAGAGCGTCTCAAATGTTTCATCAAGTGGAACAAAAAGTCTTTTGGGAGTGTTTGTCGTGAAATCAAGGAGATGAAGCAGAAACTGGACGAGCTACAGGGAGATCCTCTTTGTACAACCCCTCCCATGCATAGATGAAAATAAATGAGCGTATGGTGGAACTATACCACCGGAAGGAGATTATGTGGAGGCAAATGGCAAGGATTGAATGGTTGTCCTCTGGTGACAAGAACACTAATTTTTTCCATCTACGAGCCGATATTAGAATGAAGAAGAACATGATTCGCGCATTACAGAATACTATGGGAGTTTTGAGAGAGGATTCGGGGGAGATGAGGGCTTTGGCTAACTCCTTTTATAACGAACTTTACTCTTCTGAGGAAGTTGAAGGTGCGGAGAGGGTCCTGGAACATGTCCCATGCACGGTCACCCAGCCATGAACGCTAGCTTGTGTGCTTCATATACAGAGGAGGAGGTCAAGGTGGCTCTTTTTCAGATGAGCCAACGAAAGCGCTAGGTCATCATGGCTTCCCTACCCAGTTTTATCAAAACATTGGGATGTGTGTGGGGACGACGTCACTAATATTGTTCTGAGGATTGTCAAAGGGGTGGAGAGCCCAGAGTGCATCAACGTTATCATACTTGTTCTGATCCCGAAGGTGACGCCCCCACTCTACTTACACAATTGAGGCCTATCAGTCTTTGCAACGTTTTATACAAAATTGCATCGAAGCTGGTGACAAATAGACACCTGTAAACATTGTGACGGTTTGAATAAAGTTTCGCGAGGTCGTCTTAAAATAAGAGAGATCGCCCTTGAGGTTAACCGGTCATCACCCCCTTCTTCATCCACTCGGCTTCCAAGAATTCTTTTTGAGGGGACATTCACTTTTTTCTTTTGAGGGAGAGAGCATTCCATGTTTTCTTTACAACGAGCCACGTCTGAGAAGGCATCCACAAAGAAAAAGAGAAGGACGGCAGGCATTCGTTTTTTTTTTTTTGAGTAACAGTCATTCGGTAGCTAGTTTTTTTTTGTCACAGAAAAGAAGAAGAATGCAGCCGGTTCAGGCCCATGGCCCAGCCGCAAGAATGCACGTCGTCGTGCCTAGAAGCGCTAGCGCTAGCGCTCGAGACAAAAACCTAAAATTTCTGCAAGCCGCCGCCGCGCCGCCGCAGCGAAGGAAACCCTCGCCCCATTTCAAACTCGCGAAACCCCCCGAATCCGAGCGAACGCCGCACCAAACTTGGAAATTTCCCCCTCACAACGGGCGGGCTCCCCACTTTCCACCCGGTTTAAATTTCAAACCAAACCTCCCTCATTCTCATCCCCCGCAGACAGACGCGCCCCCCCGCTGATCTGACCGTCTGTCCCGATCCACCGCCATCCATGGCGATGGAGTGCGACGACTGGGGCGGCGGCGGCGGCGGCGACATGAACGCCGTGCCGGACGGCGTCGTGCAGCACATCCTGTCCATGCTCAGCAACGTCCGCGACGTGGCGGCGTGCGCCTGCGTCTGCCGCCGCTGGCGCGACTGCGTCCCCTACCTCCCGGCGCTCTTCTTCCCGCGGAACGCCTTCGACGCCGCCGCCGTCGGCGGCGGCGCCGCGGACGAGGCCATCGGCCGGATGGTGGCCGCCGTCTCGCGCCTCAGGGAGCTCGTCATCTACTGCCCCTTCTCCATGGCCCGCCTCCCCGCCTGGCTCGCCATGCGGAGCGTCTCGCTCCGGGTGCTCGAGCTACGGATGGACGCGGCCGCCGACAAGGACGCCGCGGGCGGCGGCCACCTGGACTGCGTCGCCCTGGCGACGGGCCTGGAGGAGCTCAGGCTCTGGGGGGTGCTCATGACCAGCGCGCCGGCGTGGGGCCGGCTGCAGCACCTCCGCGTGCTGGAGATCGTGGGCGCGCCGCTGCGGGACACCGCCATCACGGAGACCATCGCCGCGTGCCCCAACCTCACCGACCTGTCCCTGCTTGGCTGCGACTGCTCTGGCGATGTATCCATCCAGCTCTCCATGCTCCAGCGGTGCCGCCTCGATTTCCTCGGCGGCAGCAACTGCTCGCTCTCGCTCTCCGTGCCCCGCCTCGAGTCGCTCGAGGCCCAGGGTTTCACCTGGATCAGTCTGCGGGGCGGCCACAACCTCCGCCGCCTATTGATCGCCAAGAGCACAGGTGCGCAGCGTTCCCCGAAATCGAAATCGATTTCGAATAATCACCCGCATCGTCGTAACTTTTGCAAGATTGTGTTGTCCGGATGCAATAAACCGTGTCGTGGATTGTGATGAAAATGATATGCAGGGAGGGTGTATAAGGTGGACACCGGGAAGCTCCCAGATCTGGAATACCTCTCGCTGCGCGGTGTCCAGTGGAGCTGGGCCGCCGTCTGCTCGGTGTTGCAGTGCGCGAGCGAGGTGAAGCACCTTGTGATGAAGATTGAATTCTGTGGTGATTTTGAAGTGCTCCAGCCGTTCCCAGAGATCGATTTGGTCGATTTCTTCAACGGCCACCCCAAGCTCATCAAGTTTGAGATCCATGGTGCCATGTTTGCCGCTCTTTGCCAGAAAAACAGCCTGAAAAACGTGAGTGGCACGCCCCCTTTATTGCTGCATTGTAACATCATACTAATATTAGTATGACATTTGTGACCATGGCTAATTCCTGTGATTTGTCGATGCAGTTGGATTCAAGATTCTGTATTCCTTGCCTGGAAGAGCTTTTGATCACCGTGCGCTCGCCTCTCAATGCTGAACAGAAGCTGTGCACTCTTGAATCGCTTGTGAAGTACAGCGTCAAGCTGCAGTCAATGGTCATCCGAATCTCACAGATGAAGAATTGCCATGATGCCGCTGACGATTTCTTTGAGGAGATATGTAAGTTCAAGTACATCAACTACAGGAAAGTGCGGATTGAATAAAAGGAGACCCTGTGTCAGTCAATTTGATTGAGGACTTCATTTTTTTACCATATATTCCCTGATTTTGATTGTTGTCGTCACCGGAGGATGCCTGTTTAGTCCTCTTGAGTAACGTATGGAGTTATGTTGTTTACTTGATTGATATTCATCTAGTCAAGTTTGACTAGAACTTCTTTTTGAAACAATTTTGATTGAATAAGGGAGGACTTCATTTTTCCTCATGGTACACCTTGCTTTTAAATTGTCCACTTCATTGATGGAGGATGCCTTACTAATCTTGAGTAATTTACAAAGTGTGGTAGATAGTTTGGTGGCTAAAGCTTGCTACTCAGACTATTTTGATTGACCCATATACTTGGAAGCTCCTTAAACATCAATGTGCGTGTTAACTTGATTCTTTCTATTTTTCATTATTTATTGATTTACTGATCTAGATCCACAGAGTTGGTATGTTGAGATGACTTTTACATTCCATGGCCGTTTATTTTGGAACAGTTTAGATACTTGCGAATTTAGTACGTTTCTCCATGGTCTGCAATGAGCATATGCTTCCTGCTAGGGCAATTATCTATATCTAGTACTCCCTCCGTTTCTTTATAGTCCGCATATAAGATTTGGTCAAAGTCAAACTTCATAAACTTTGACTAAATTTATTGAACAAAATATCAACATTTATAATATGAAATCAATATTAGTAGATGCATCATGATATTAATTTTCATAGCATATAGGTTTCTTATTATAGATGTTGATATCTTTTGATATAAATTTGGTCAAACTTTGTATCACTTGACTTTGACCAAATCTTATATGCAAATTAAAAAGAATCGGAGGGCCAAAAGAGTAATGTATATATATACCTAGGCATCACTCCAATTTAAGAAACAAAATTGCTCTTGGTTTTGACTTTGATGCAATGGAACTAAATAAGTCATGTTACGAACATTGCACTTCCTAAAGTACAATTGTACTCCAATTTAGTATCCAAATGGAGTGTCGTGCTTGTTTTTGCATTCTTTTCCTTTCAATTATTGCTGGTAATCGCTTGGTTACCACAAAACAAATGTAGAGCCAGTCTTGATTTTACATTTCACAACTGGACTGGGCCAGTCACATAGAGTGTAGAATTTCCCAAATTATAGTTGTAACCCTGGTTTACGAAACAAAATAGTTCTTTGCCTAATTTTGTACTAGTTAATTCGTTTGTCAATTTTTGGCGGTAACCGCTTGGATACCGCCAAAAAGATGTGAATTCAGTTTTGGTTTTGAATTCTGTAACCGAATTAAAGTAGACACATATTGAATGTGAATCTCTTGGATTCTAACAATATGCATGGAAACCACCTAAAAGGTGTGATTTCAGTTTTGTTCTTGAATTACAAAACTAGATTAAACTAGTCACATGTCAGATGTTGAATCTCTTGCGTTCCAATTATACTCCTGTTTAAGACACAAAATGACTCCACTCTATTATTTTTCCTTCTATTATTCGTGCCAACTGCTTGGTTGGCGGGGTTGGCGGTAACTGCTTGGTTGCTGTCCAGTTTTGATTTTGAATTTCATAACTACATCAAGCCAATCACAAGTTGCACGTTGAATCCCCTAGATTCCTAGTTCCCACTGGTTTTTGGATATCTCTGTTTAACATATCGAAGCTTTTGAAAAATGCCGGTAACCATTGAATTACCCTTTCCCTCGCTCACCTGCCCCACCAGGTGAGCCCTCCCACTCAATCCAGCAGACAAACACTCTAATAAATGATGATACATGTTCCTGAAATTTTTCTAGTCATAATTGGTTTACACCACCACAAAAAACATAAAAAAAGGTGCAACATCTAAACAGTTTCTCTTGGTAGCAATATGGCCCAGATTACCAAAGTTTTACATCTCAACTGGCCCCCATCCCCTTTGCCACATAGCAACAACAGATGAAGAAAATCCCTGATCTCCACTGTTGGGTCCACAGGCCGCACCTGCAGCGTTAACTATGGTCCTGTTTGTTTCATAAGTCATAGGACTTTTTTAAGTCTCAACTTATAAGTCCCGAGTCTTTACCTGTTTGTTTACAGGGACTTATAAGTCCCGAGTCCCTACCTGTTTGTTTACAGGGACTTATAAGTCCATGTTATCCCTAATAAAAAAACACTTGTTCATCGTCAGCCATGGCGCTGTGACCTTGGACACGGGGAAGGAACGAGGAGGGGTAGTAGCGGCGAGGCGATGCGGGAAAAGGAGCGACGCGGGGCGGCGGGGCGACGGGGCAGTAGCGGCGAGGCATCGCAGGGAAAGGAGCGACGCGGGGCAGCGGGGCGACAGAGCAGTAGCGGCGAGGCAACGCGGGGAAAGGGGCGACGTGGGGGCGGTGGCGATTGGAGCGACGCGGGGATTGGAGCGACGCGGGGAACGAGCCAGGGGAGCGACGCGGGGTAGGTGCGGGCTGCGATAAGTCCCAATAAGCTCCTCCCTGAGAGTCTTTTTTGATAAGTCCCAAATCACCACAATAAGTCCCAATAAGTCCCATGTGTTTGGTTTAGATGAGACTTATAGGGACTTTTTAAAGTTCTTAAACCAATAAGTCCCTGGAAACAAACGCCCTCTATATATGATGCAGATTTTACAGCAAAAAAAGAACTGACCATTGCCTTGTAGGCGTATTAGTTCACACCAGGTAACTGAATTTGTAGCATAAAAGAAGTTATTCTGATTTTTCGTTTTGCGAGCATTTTGTATGTGCTTAACTGTTTATAGTTACTCTCGGCTCAAATCTCCGAGCTGACTGCGAGGGCAAATGGAGGCACAGCTTCACTTCCTGGACAGCATACCCCTACTAAGCTTTGCTGGCTCATCTTTAGTTTCTTCATCACCTTCAAAGTAGCTAACAACTCGGTCGTTGATTTTCTGAACCGGCCGGTCATTATTTTCCGGTTTCTGCGTTAGAGAACAAGGGGAAATCGTCATGAACTCTGCAATGCAAACGATCGTTCCAGGGTATATACGTTGCCTCAAGTCACCATCAAATCAAACATACCTCGCTCACTGACTGCAGCATCTTGATCTGCTCCTTGGATACGTGTTGTACCTGGTAGACAAATCACTAGTAGATCAATAAAACACTCTCATGCTACTGTATTTGTACGTATGAAGGAAATAAACAAAGTAATTATTCGAGAGTGGATGTTCTACTCTCAGGTGTACTACACCCGAGATTGCAAAAACTTACAAAACGTGATCAAACCTAGTCCAAAGAATCTGAAAATTTGGGACATCAAACTTCATCAAATGTTCGAGCATCTTGCAAAATTTGGTGTATGTACCTTGCTGAGGATGTTCCAAAGAACCCCCTCGGTGCAAGGCGGGGTGGTGAGGGAGCCCTTGTATCTGTAGTAGCCCGAGCCCTTGTCGACCCAGACGGACGGGTCGACGGGCTCCTTCACCTCCGCGTCCTCGTTGCGCTTGCCGGCAAGCTTCTCGAAATACGGCGCCAGCTTCACCAACACAACACACCGTACACATGAGCAAATCAAAATCCACACTGAAATCCATGGGATGGAGTAAAGCATCACTGAGCGTGCATGAGGAGAGGAGGCACGCACATCGCTCAGCGTCTTGCTGGGGTCGCCGGACTCTTTGGTCGAGTAGAGCACGGAGATGACGGCGCGGGCCTTGCTCGAGTCCTGGTGAACCATGTGCAACTCCACGTCGAACCTGCCGTGACACACACCGCTCGCGATGTTTAAGTGCGAATCTGTTCTTTTTGGGTTACTTGATCGTTGCATTGCAAGGGTGCGCACCTGGTGCCGTTCACGGTGTGCTCCGAGGGCACGTGCCAGTGCACCTGCTGGAGCGCGTAATCCTTCTTCCCGATCGTCAACTTGCCATTCCCACCTTTCCATTGCAGCTACAGGAGGAACACGACCACCAAAACATTTTTTTAGTTACATTTACACACGACACGATCAGAATTCGAACCGGTAGAAATCTATCCCTGACATAAAAAATATTGTTGGCAAGAAAATGAATGTTTCTTGGAAAAGGAATTACGATGAAATCGTGCCCGCGGTTTTGCAAGGTGCAAGTGCTGGCCTTGTAGGTCGGCTCTAGGGGGGCCATGTCCTTCTTGGTCTTCACCTTGGAGATGTCGATCGGGGACTGCTTCTTGCCGTCGCCACAGGTAGCCCACTCCTTATTCACCTTGGCCCATTTGTCAGGGCCATTTGAGGATTTCTCCTCGTAGCTGAACTGATCCTCTGTGCCAACGAAATTGAACATGCTAGTTACTCGATTTCGAACATTTCTATCCAGTGGCGGAGCTAGAGAAAAAAAAAAGCTGGAGGAGCGAAAGGCAAATGCAACAATCTTGAGGGAGCCAAAGACTTTACTTCTCCTAATTAAGCACTTTCAAACAATAATAATTCTTCAGACATTTTGCTAAGTTTTTTTTTTTGTGTGTGTGTGTGGGGGGGGGGGGGGGGGTGGCATGGCAGTTGCAGGAATACATGTAGCTCCGTCAGTGTCCCCATCTAGAGAAAATCTACAAGTCACGGACAAGAACCTTTGTTCTATGGTGTATATACACCCTGTATTAAAAAATATTGGTAATTAAATAAAAAATATAAAAACTTAATAAAATTTTAAAATAAACTTGACCTTCCATTGTATTAGTGGGAAAATTTCACAAAAAACCTGTTGACTTCTTTTAAAAAAAATGCATTTTTTGATAGAAATAGTGTGAATAATGAACTATAATAGGAATAATTTTATTTTCCCCTTGAAGTCAATGTTGGTTTTTTATTCGTGAAAATTTATATACTAGTGCAAAAAAAACAGAGGGTGTTTCGCTACAAGTCAAACGTAAATTGCAAGAGGTAGAAAACTAATGACATGCTTAAAAATTAAAACAGCATTTGAAAAAAAACCCAGATCTACTCCCTTTGTAACTAAATATAAGATGTTTGTTTTACTTACTAATTAAGAAGCTAGTAGGACAAACGTACAAATCGCGTCACAGAAAATTGCCACTGAAATCCCAGAAGAACATGTAGAATTTCATAGTGGGAACAGGGAACAGCAACCCGTGGGTGCGTGCGTGCGTGCTTTACCCTACGAGATTGCAACGCATGCACTTAAAAGTACCCCCTTCGTTTTTAAATAGTTTTTTAGAGATTACAATAAAGAGTTATCTACGGAGTAAAATAAGTGAATCTATATCTTAAAATATGTCTATATACATCCGTATGTAGTTTTCTAGTGAAATCTTAAAAAAAAACTTGTAGTATTTATGAACGAGGGAGCAGGACACAGGTGATCGTCTAGCAGGTCTCACGTATCCTTGGACTTTAGCAGTGCATGCACTTACGGGAAGCTACCGCAAACGCCGGCGCCGACCCAGACGCAGGGGCTGACGTCCGTGCCGCTTTGGATTCCGCACAGGAGAAGGCGAAGATCACAATGATGGCCAAAGTGAAGGCAGGGCCCGCGGCTCGAGCATGTCTCCGGCGAGCCGCCTCCATTGGTCGGTCAATGGTAGCCAAAGCCAACCAACCAGGAGCTTGAATCGATCCAATGGAATATGATCCAGAGAGAACAGAGATAACAGCAACGCCTGAGCCCGCGCGAGAGGGAGGCCTTCAAAGTAGGGCGCTGGTAACTAGCGGACCTCACATATTTTTAGACTTTAACATGCGCATTGTTCGGCAATGCTCCGCTCCGCGGAGCCAGCGGAGCGAGCTTGGACTAGCTCCAAATTTTTTAACCGGACTCCACTCCGTTCCGACGCGGAGTCGCGGAGTGGAGGGAATCCAAACGCCGCTATGGTCATGCGACCTGTAAAATACATCAGATCAGACGATGAAAACATCAATCGGGCAACCACTAAGTATAGAACATCTAAGTATGAAATGAAGTCATTGAGGTGTCGAATATAGGGTAGATGCCGATGACATGTCGTGGCACGTCTACCACATGAAAGATGACCGTGCATGGGCGATCAACTACACACACCGTCGACGAAACTAGTTTTGAGGTTGCCCGCAAAGTGTCGCCGTCATCGCATATTCTCGAGCAAGCCACTCTGATCTCATCGCAACCAACCACAAAGTAGTGATCTCCGCAATGGTCGCACAAACTCCACGCACTATCGGAATGAACCTCTCTATCGACGGCCCAATCTTTGTCGACGGCCTAACTTCTGCCGACGTCCTAACCAGTGCCGACGGCCTCCGTCGACATAGATCGAGCTATTATGACGGCTCACGGGAAACCGTCGGGACAGAAAAGTTGTCGGCATATGTCGAGCTCTGCCTACAGCCCCCATCGGCAAAGGAAAACTGTCGGCATAGGTTGATCTATGACTACGATGGCCGTCAGTATAGATGAATCGTCCGCGTACATGTGGGCCCGGCAGCCGGTGGTAGACGACGGGTTGGCGCCGTCAAATGTATGCCGCAGGCTCTAACGGCGGCTGGCGACATAGTTGTGCTGACGGTGAGGCCATCGGCATAGCTGTGCTGACGGCGAGGCTGTCGACATAGCCTGGCCACGTGTCGGCATATGGTAGCTCCTCGGCAACATCTATGCTGATGGCCTAGCCATCGACATCGATATTATCAGCTTCTTAAATTTTTTACCATTTTTTAAAATTAAATTTTGATCAACTTAAATCCGATTTATCTAAACATGAACATACGTAAATTATATATCGATCTGGGGTAGAATTTTTCATAGATTATGAATATGTAGTTTGTATTTGTTTTCGAGTATGGTAGTAATGACCTCATGTACTTTTTCATATAGGTTCCTATACTTTATTAAAATCACAAAAAATTGATAATTGCATCTATTTTGACAAGTTTTATATGTTTTTTTATAAGAATATTGAAAGGATTCTGTTGTTATGACGCGCATCATCCTTGACCCACTCGACATAGTGCGACATCCTTTGTGAGAACTTTCTCTCAGCGTGGTACTCTTTGGTCTCGCCAGGGAGAGGTCCGCGAGGAGAGCACAATCGTGCCGACATGGTTGATGGGATGATTGTGACGACGATGGGGAAAGACGAAGAGAGGGGTGGGGTGGCGACCAGATAAGGGGACAATAGGGGTGAGTGTGGCGGCAACGAGGATAGGGGATTTTATATAACCGTGAATGGACGCGCTCTGGCGGAAAACATGGAAGGATTTGTTATGTGCGGATGAGAAATGTGACGACCATTAATTGGAACTCTTCTCGATGAAAAATTGTGCCGCAGGTAGGGCCGAATGTGGCATTCATACATATGACAATATCATTAAGCGAGCTACATGCGGCGGGAAGAGGGCGGGTTGAAAATTCCCTCCCGCGTGAGCGTTGTGGATGGAGGACACTCCCTATCAATGCCCAAATATCAAAATAGGAAAGCTCACAAACTAGATATGAAACATGCTTCATAAATTACTAGCGGACACAGGTGTGGCGACATGTCGTGCATGTCGGGAATCCCATCTTTGTGTGTTTGCCTATGTTGCTTGTTTTTTGCATGAGAAAAAGAGAGGTGGTAGCTTTTAAAGGGAGCAAGTGGAGTGCTATTTTTTGTTTACTTAACAAATTATGCAGGTTTTTGCATTTTTTGGGTGGTATATACAAGTGGTTGTTTACATTTTTGGTGATTTTTTTAGTATGCCCAGCTTATTGTCTTGTGTTCTAGTTTTGACCGACTGGATGGTTGCGCTGTTGTGGTACTGTGGCGGGCTTGCCTCAAAGGGTAGATAAATAGATTAGGGACGACGACAGGAGGAAATCAAGAGAGAGAAAGGCACAACTAACTGGGTTTGAGGAGGTTATCGAGGGTTGTTAGGGGTGGTTTCTAGTGTCATCAGAGGCTTCTCCGAGGTGTTAGAGCATATTTTTCCATGTGTGATTTTGTTAATTGATGACAATCACTATGGACTAATGGTTGCCTTGAGTTATATTCGAAGGATTTGTCCATAGGCACTTCTCGAAGTCCATCTATTGATTTCAAGGAGTTTATATGGTGACCAAGGTGGTATTCAAGGTTTTATCCAAAGATTGGTCATGTGAGAGTTGAGCATATTGCAAGCATGTCTCGAAGAAGAAGACTGTGTGAACATTCATGTTTACCTTCAAGACATCATCTTTATGAAGAGAGAAGATAAGTCTCAAAGTTGATCAAGACTAAGTCAAAGAGTGAATCAAGTTGATCAACACACAAAGCATTCATGAAGTACTGAGAGGGATCAATTGATCCCAGGGTATGGTAAGCATTCTCCATTATGCTTTATGTACTAACCCATGGTCCTCGTGAAAGTTATATGTGAGGTTGGGTATGTTTCCATGGGCTTGCGTCAAGAGGAAGATCTCATACAACCCATGGAGGATGACATCGAGTTGTGATCATCATCAAGATTGTGGTGTGCAAGTTCAAGTGGAGCATCATAAATAGATCATAATTGAAGCTTGCTGTCTATTGTGGTGACAATGGACTTGTGAAGATGTGCCGAAGAGTGGCTCATCCATAGTGGAGTATGGGAGAGTAATCAACTAGTCTTCATCGAGCCAATGCAATCAAGGAATGTGGTCCATATCGAGGAAGTCAAGATCGTCATCATCTAGCTCAAGTGGACTATGTGCAAGGTATAGGTTTAGCCTTGATAGGTTTTCTATTTTATCGATCTCATAGTGGTAGTTGGGAGACCAGGTTATGGGATCGATTGTCGTACTTTCAAGGGGGGCTCTCAAGTGAGTACCTTGATTGTATCACTCTTTGAGAGCTCAAACCATTTGCATCCTTGCATCATCTTTCTTGGTTCTCGTTTGGTGTTTCTCTTTGTGAGTTTTAGAGCTTATGGCCATCTTCATGACAAGCTCAAGTTCATTGAAAACGGAGCCCATATGCTTCTTCTATGATGTTTTTGATGCTGGAGTTTTTCTCGGTTCTTCATTCATGGAGGTTTCACATCTCTATATGATTGGCATTATTATACCGCCTCTTCTTATTATAACCAGTCGCCTTTGGATAGCTCTTGTCGTCCTGAATCCAACAAGTTTGAGTTTGCTCAATTCGGAGCTCAATTGCAGAAGTTATGGCAGTTGTGGTGTTCATGCGTGAACTTCCCCTTGCCCTTGCCGCTAAGGAAATCCATGGCTAGGGTTTGGTGGTCGTTGGCAAGGGAGCACACGGGTGGGGGTGGGGGGCCGAGATGTGGACGGACAATGGAAGTGGATGATCCCACCCGCACACACATGGATTAAATAGGACGAGCCCTCATAGCTTCGAGTCGCTGATGCATGGGTCCATGTTGCGGAACGTCGCATGGGAAACAAAAAAATTCCTACGCGCACGAAGACCTATCATGGTGATGTCCATCTACGAGAGGGGATATTCGATCTACGTACCCTTGTAGACCGCACAGCAGAAGCGTTAAGAAACGCGGTTGATGTAGTGGAACGTCCTCACGTCCCTCGATCCGCCCCGCGATCAGTCCCACGATCTAGTGCCGAACGGACGGCACCTCCACGTTCAGCACACGTACAACTCGACGATGATCTTGGCCTTCTTGATCCAGCAAGAGAGACGGAGAGGTAGATGAGTTATCCGACAGCGTGACGGCGCTCCGGAGGTTGGTGGTGATCTTATCTCAGCAGGGCTCCGCCCGAGCTCCGCAGAAACGCGATCTAGAGGTGAAACCATGGAGATATGTGGTCGGGCTGCCGTGGCAAAGTTGTCTCAAATCATCCCTAAAACCTCCGTATATATAGGGGGAGGAGGGGGAGCCTTGCCTTGGGGTCCAAGGACTCCCAAGGGGGTCGGCCGAGCCAAGGGGGGCAACCCTCCCCTTCCAAACCGAGTCCAACTAGGTTTGGAAGGAGGAGTCCTTCCCCCTTTTCCCACCTCCTTTTTTTTCCTTTTCTCTTTGATTTTCTTCCTATGGCGCATAGGGCCTTCTTGGTCTGTCCCACCAGCCCACTAAGGGCTGGTGCGCCACCCCCAAGGCCTATGGGCTTCCCCGGGGTGGGTTGCCCCCCCGGTGAACACCCGGAACCCATTCGTCATTCCCGGTAACTCCGAAAACCTTCCGGTAATCAAATGAGGTCATCCTATATATCAATCTTCGTTTCCGGACCATTCCGGAAACCCTCGTGACGTCCGTGATCTCATCCGGGACTCCGAACAACATTCGGTAACCAACCATATAACTCAAATACGCATAAAACAACGTCGAACCTTAAGTGTGCAGACCCTGCGGGTTCGAGAACTATGTAGACATGACCCGAGAGACTCCTCGGTCAATATCCAATAGCGGGACCTGGATGCCCATATTGGATCCTACATATTCTACGAAGATCTTATCGTTTGAACCTCAGTGCCAAGGATTCATATAATCCCGTATGTCATTCCCTTTGTCCTTCGGTATGTTACTTGCCCGAGATTCGATCGTCAGTATCCGCATACCTATTTTAATCTTGTTTACCGGAAAGTCTCTTTACTCGTTCCGTAATACAAGATCCCGCAACTTACACTAAGTCACATTGCTTGCAAGGCTTGTGTGTGATGTTGTATTACCGAGTGGGCCCCGAGATACCTCTCCGTCACACGGAGTGACAAATCCCAGTCTCGATCCATACTAACTCAACGAACACCTTCGGAGATACCTGTAGAGCATCTTTATAGTCACCCAGTTACGTTGCGACGTTTGATACACACAAAGTATTCCTCCGGTGTCAGTGAGTTATATGATCTCATGGTCATAGGAACAAATACTTGACACGCAGAAAACAGTAGCAACAAAATGACACGATCAACATGCTACGTCTATTAGTTTGGGTCTAGTCCATCACATGATTCTCCTAATGATGTGATCCCGTTATCAAGTAACAACACTTGCCTATGGCGAGGAAACCTTGGCCATCTTTGATCAACGAGCTAGTCAACTAGAGGCTTACTAGGGACAGTGTTTTGTCTATGTATCCACACAAGTATTGTGTTTCCAATCAATAAAATTATAGCATGGATAATAAACGATTATCATGAACAAAGAAATATAATAATAACTAATTTATTATTGCCTCTAGGGCATATTTCCAACAGTCTCCCACTTGCACTAGAGTCAATAATCTAGTTCACATCACCATGTGATTCCAACGAATCCAACACCCATATAGTTATGGGGTCTGATCACGTCTTGCTCATGAGAGAGGTTTTAGTCAACGGTTCTGAAATTTTCAGATCCGTGTGTTCTTTACAAATCTTTATGTCATCTTATAGATGCTGCTACTATGTGCTATTCGTAAATACTCCAAATATCTACTCTACTATACGAATCCGTTTCACTACTCATAGTTATTCGGATTAGTGTCAAAGCTTACATCGACGTAACCCTTTACGACGAACTCTTTAACCACCTCCATAATCGAGAAAAATTCCTTAGTCCATCAATTACTAAGGATAAATTTTGACCGCTGCTAGTGATTCAATCATGGATCACCCTCTGTACCTCTCAACAGACTTGCTGCAAGGCGCACATCAGGTGCGGTACTCAGCATGGCATACTTTAGAGTCTACGGCTAAGGCATAGAAGACGACCTTCGTCTATTCTCTTTATTCTGCCATGGTCGGGTTTTGAGTCTTACTCAAATTCACACCTTACAACGCAACCAAGAACTCCTTCTTTGCTGATCTATTTTGAACTCCTTCAAAACTTGTCAAGGCATGCATCTTGTTGAAACTTCCATTAACCGCTTTCGATCTATCTCCATAGATCTTTGATGCTCAACGTTCAAGTAGCTCAATCCAGGTATTCCTTTGAAAACTCCTTTCAAACAACCTTGTATGCTTTACAGAAATTCTACATTACTTCTGATCCACAATATGTCAACCACATATACTTATCAGAAATTCTATAGTGCTCCCACTCACTTCTTTGGAAATACAAGTTTCTCATAAACCTTGTACAAACCCAAAATCCTTGATCATCTCATCAAAGTGTATATTCCAACTCCGAGATGCTTGCACCAGTCCATTTAAGGATCGCTGGAGCTTGCATACTTGCTAGTATCTTTAGGATCGACAAAACCTCATGGTTGTATCTCATACAATGTTTGCTCAAGGAAACCGTCGAGGAAACAATGTTTTGACATCCTACATGCAATATTTCATAAATAATGCAACAACTACTAACATAATTCTAACAGACTTTTAGCATCGCTACGAGTGAGAAAGTCTCATAATAGTCAACTGTTTGATCTTGTCGAAAACATCTTTGCGACAAGTCGAGCTTTTCTTAATAGTGACTTATCACTATCATCGTCTGTCTTCCTTTCAAAGAACCATCTTTACTCAATAGTCCTATGACCATCAAGTAGTTCTTCCAAAGTCTACACTTTGTTTTCATACATGGATCCTCTCTCGAATTTCATGGCTTCCAGCCATTTGTCGGAATCTGGGCCCACCATTGCTTTCTCCATAACTCGTAGGCTCACTGTTGCTCAACAACATGACCTCCAAGACAGGGTTACCGTACCACTCTGTAGTAGTACGTGACCTTGTCAACCTACGAGGCTTGTAGTAACTTGATCCGATGCTCGATGATCACCATCATCAGCTTTCACTTCAATTGGTGTAGGCGCCACAGGAACAACTTCCTGCGCGCTGCTACACACTGGTCGAAGTGATGGTTCAATAACCTCATCAAGTTCTACCACCCTCGCACTCAATTCTTTCGAGAGAAACCTTTCCTCGAGAAAGGATCCGTTTCTAGAAACAAACACTTTGCTTTCGGATCTGAGAGAGGAGATGTACCCAACTGTTTTGGATATCCTATGAAGATGCATTTATCCGCTTTGGGTTCGAGCTTATCAGACTGAAACTTTTTCACATAAGTGTCGAAGCCCCAAACTTTCAAGAAACGACAGTTTAGATTTCTCTAAACCTCAGTCTATACTGTGTCATCTCAACGGAAATACGCGGTGCCCTATTTAAAGTGAATGCGGTTGTCTCTAATGCATAACCCATAAATGATAGTGGTAATTCGATAAGAGACATCATAGCATGCACCATACCAAATAGTGCATGGCTATGACGTTCAGACACATCATCACACTATGATGTTCCAGGTGGCATGAACTGCGAAACAATTTCCACATTGTCTTAACTGCGTACCAAAACTCGTAACTCAGATATTCATTTCTATGATCATATCGTAGACAGTTTATCCTCTTGTTACAACGAACTTCACTCTGAAACAGATTTGAACTTTTCAATATTTCAGACTTGTGATTCATTAAGTAAATACTCTTGTATCTATTCAAATCGTCATTGAAGTAAGAACATAATGATATCCACTGCGTGCCTCAGCACCCATTGGACTGCATACATCAAAATGTATCATTTCCAACAAGTTACTATCTTGTTTCATCTCAATGAAAACAAGGCCTTGCTCATGTGGTATGATTTGCATGTCACTAGTGATTCAAAATCAAGTGAGTATAAAGATCCATCAGCATGGAGCCTCTTCATGCAATTTATACCAACATGACTCAAGCGTCAGTGCCAAAATTAAGTGGTACTATCATCATTACCTCGTATCTTTTGGCACCAATATCATGAACATGTGTAACACTACGATCGAGATTCAATAAACCATTGAAGGTGATTATTCAAGCAAATAGAGTAACCATTATTCTCTTTAAATGAATAATCATATTGCAATAAACACGATCCAATCATGTTCATGCTTAACACAAGCACCAAATAACAATTATTTAGGTTTAACACCAATCCCGATGGTAGAGGGAGCGTGCGACGTTTGATCATATCAACCTTGGAAATACTTCCAACACGTATCATCACCTCGCCTTTAGCTAGTCTCCATTTATGTCGTAGCTTTCATTTCGTGTTACTAATCACTTAGCAACCGAACCGGTATCCAATACCCTCGCGCTACTAGGAGTACTAGTAAAGTACACATCAACATCATGTATATCAAATATACTTCTTTCGACTTTGCCAACCTTCTTACCTACCAAGCATCTAGGGTAGCTCCGCTTCAGTGATCGTTCCCCTCATAACAGAAGCACCTAGTCTCGGGTTTGGGTTTAATCTTGGGTCTCTTCATTAGTGCAGCAACTGTTTTGCCATTTCACGAAGTATCCCTTCTGGCCCTTGCCTTTCTCGAAACTTAGTGGTTTTACTAACCATCAACTATTGATGCTCCTTCTTGATTTCTACTTTCGCAGTGTCAAACATTGCGAATCGCTCAAGGATCATTGTATCTATCCTTGATATGTGATAGTTCCTCATGAAGCTCTCACAGCTTGGTGGCAGTGACTTTGGAGAACCATCACTATCTTATCTGGAAGATTAACTCCCACTTGATTCAAGTGATTGTCGTACTCAGACAATCTGAGCACACGCTCAATGATTGAGCTTTTCTCCTTTACTTTGTGGACAAAGAATCTTGTCGGAGGTCTCATACCTCTTAACAAGGGCACAAGCATGAAATCACAATTTCATCTCTTTAGAACATCTCTTATGTTCCGTGATGTTTCAAAACGTCTTCGGCGCCTTGCTTCTAAGCCATTAAGTATTTTGCACTAAACTATCGCGTAGTCATCAGAAACGTGTACGCCGGATGTTCACAACATCCACAGACGACGCTCGAGGTGCAGCACACCGAGTGGTGCATTAAGGACATAAGCCTTCTGCGCAGCAATGAGGACAATCCTCAGTTTTACATACTCAGTCTGCAAAGTTTGCTACTATCAACTTTCAACTAAATTTTCTCTAGGAACATATAAAAACAGTAGAGCTATAGCGCAAGCTACATCGTAATTCGCAAAGACCATTAGACTATGTTCATGACAATTAGTTCAATTAATCATATTACTTAAGAACTCCCACTCAAAAAGTACATCTCTCTAGTCATTTGAGTGGTACATGATCCAAATCCACTATCTCAAGTCCGATCATCACGTGAGTCGAGAATAGTTTCAGTGGTAAGCATCTCTATGCTAATCATATCAACTATACGATTCATGCTCGACCTTTCGGTCTCATGTGTTCCGAGGCCATGTCTGCATATGCTAGGCTCGTCAAGCTTAACCCGAGTGTTCCGCGTGTGCCACTGTTTTGCACCCGTTGTATGTGAACGTTGAGTCTATCACACCCGATCATCACGTGGTGTCTCGAAACGAAGAACTGTCGCAACGGTGCACAGTCGGGTCGTCTTGAAATTTTAGTGAGAGATCACCTCATAATGCTACCGTCGTTCTAAGCAAGATAAGGTGCATAAAGGATTAACATCACATGCAATTCATAAGTGACATGATATGGCCATCATCATGCGCTTCTTGATCTCCATCATCAAAGCACTGGCACGATCTTCTTGTCACCGGCGTCACACCATGATCTCGATCATCATGATCTCCATCAACGTGTCGCCATCGGGTTTGTCGTGCTACTCATGCTATTACTACTAAAGCTACTTCCTAGCAATATAGTAAACACATCTGCAAGCACAAACGTTAGTTTAAAGACAACCCTATGGCTCCTGCCGGTTGCCGTACCATCGACGTGCAAGTCGATATTAACTATTACAACATGATCATCTCATACATCCAATATATCACATCACATCATTGGCCATATCACATCACAAGCATACCCTGCAAAAACAAGTTAGACGTCCTCTAATTTTGTTGTTGCATGTTTTACGTGGTGACCATGGGTATCTAGTAGGATCACATCTTACTTACGCAAACACCACAACGGAGATATATGAATTGCTATTTAACCTCATCCAAGGACCTCCTCGGTCAAATCCGATTCAACTAAAGTTGGAGAAACTGACACTTGCCAGTCATCTTTGAGCAACGGGGTTACTCGTAGCGATGAAACCAGTCTCTCGTAAGCGTACGAGTAATGTCGGTCCAAGCCGCTTCAATCCAACAATACCGCGGAATCAAGAAAAGACTAAGGAGGGCAGAAAAACGCACATCACCACCCACAAAAACTTTTGTGTTCTACTCGAGAAGACATCTACTCATGAACCTAGCTCATGATGCCACTGTTGGGGAACGTCGCATGGGAAACAAAATTTTTCCTACGCGCACGAAGACCTATCATGGTGATGTCCATCTACGAGAGGGGATATTCGATCTACGTACCCTTGTAGACTGCACAGCAGAAGCGTTAAGAAACGCGGTTGATGTAGTGGAACGTCCTCACGTCCCTCGATCCGCCCCGCGAACCGTCCCGCGATCAGTCCCACAATCTAGTGCCGAACGGACGGCACCTCCGCGTTTAGCACACGTACAGCTCGACGATGATCTCGGACTTCTTGATCCATAAAGAGAGACGGAGAGGTAGATGAGTTCTCCGGCAGCGTGACGACGCTCCGGAGGTTGGTGGTGATCTTATCTCAGCAGGGCTCCGCCCGAGCTCCGCAGAAACGCGATCTAGAGGTGAAACCGTGGAGATATGTGGTCGGGCTGCCGTGGCAAAGTTGTCTCAAATCAGCCCTAAAACCTCCGTATATATAGGGGGAGGAGGGGGAGCCTTGCCTTGGGGCCCAAGGACTCCCAAGGGGGTCGGCCGAGCCAAGGGGGGCAACCCTCCCCTTCCAAACTGAGTCCAACTAGGTTTGGAAGGAGGAGTCCTTCCCCCTTTTCCCACCTCCTCTTTTTTTCCTTTTCTCTTTGATTTTCTTCCTATGGCGCATAGGGCCTTCTTGGGCTGTCCTAACAGCCCACTAAGGGCTGGGGCGCCACCCCCAAGGCCTATGGGCTTCCACGGGGTGGGTTGCCCCCCCGGTGAACACCCGGAACCCATTCATCATTCCCCGTACATTCCCGGTAACTCCGAAATCCTTCCGGTAATCAAATGAGGTCATCCTATATATCAATCTTCGTTTCTGGACCATTCCGGAAACCCTCGTGACGTCCATGATCTCATCCGGGACTCCGAACAACATTCGGTAACCAACCATATAACTCAAATACGCATAAAACAACGTCGAACCTTAAGTGTGCAGACCCTGCGGGTTCGAGAACTATGTAGACATGACCCGAGAGACTCCTCGGTCAATATCCAATAGCGGGACCTGGATGCCCATATTGGATCCTACATATTCTACGAAGATCTTATCGTTTGAACCTCAGTGCCAAGGATTCATATAATCCCGTATGTCATTCCCTTTGTCCTTCGGTATGTTACTTGCCCGAGATTCGATCGTCAGTATCCGCATACCTATTTTAATCTTGTTTACCGGAAAGTCTCTTTACTCGTTCCGTAATACAAGATCCCGCAACTTACACTAAGTCACATTGCTTGCAAGGCTTGTGTGTGATGTTGTATTACCGAGTGGGCCCCGAGATACCTCTCCGTCACACGGAGTGACAAATCCCAGTCTCGATCCATACTAACTCAACGAACACCTTCGGAGATACCTGTAGAGCATCTTTATAGTCACCCAGTTACGTTGCAACGTTTGATACACACAAAGTATTCCTCCGGTGTCAGTGAGTTATATGATCTCATGGTCATAGGAACAAATACTTGACACGCAGAAAACAGTAGCAACAAAATGACACGATCAACATGCTACGTCTATTAGTTTGGGTCTAGTCCATCACATGATTCTCCTAATGATGTGATCCCGTTATCAAGTAACAACACTTGCCTATGGCCAGGAAACCTTGGCCATCTTTGATCTACGAGCTAGTCAACTAGAGGCTTACTAGGGACAGTGTTTTGTCTATGTATCCACACAAGTATTGTGTTTCCAATCAATACAATTATAGCATGGATAATAAACGATTATCATGAACAAAGAAATATAATAATAACTAATTTATTATTGCGTGTAGGGCATATTTCCAACAGTCCATAGTATATAGCTGCGTTGTATAAGACCGCTTCTGGTAGTTGGCTCACAGACATATGGGGCCGAGGTGAACACCGAAGGGGCGTGCATGCTGGTAGTTGGCTGGCAGACATATGGGGCCGAGGCGAACACGAAGGGGCGTGCATGCATGGCATGGTTGACCAAATAAGGATTATGATCATGCGTGTGTGGGAAAGAAATATTGGTGACTGTCTAGGGAAAGTGGCGATTCTACTCAAGAGGCTTCAACACGCTCTAGCCTGCCCTTAAAAATTGCCACACAAAAAAACACTACACATAAAATGGCTTCCTGTAGGATCCGAAATATGTCTAGAGGGGGGGGGGTGATTAGACTACTTGATGAATAAAAACTTCGCATTTTCCCAATTTTAATAGTTGGCAAGTTTAGCAATTATACCAAGTTAAGCACACCCTACACATGCAACTCTAAGAGTATAGCAGCGGAAAGTAAACACATGCACATGTAAGTAGAGGGTAGGGATAGGAAGATCAAACGCAAAGTTGACACGGATATTTTTGGCGTGGTTTCGATAGGTTGTGCTTCGTACGTCCACGTTAATGGAGACTTTAACCCACGGAGGGTAATGGTCGTGATAGTCCATGGAGGGCTCCACCACGAAGGGTCCACAGAGAAGCAACCTTGTCTATTCCATCATGGCTTACGTCCAAGAAGGACTAGCCTCACTCGGGGTAGATCTTCATGAAGTAGGCGATCTCCTTGCCCTTACAAACTTCTTGGTTCATCTCCACATGAAGTCGGAGGCTTCCAAGCGACACCTAACCAATCTAGGAGACACCACTCCCAAAAAGGTAATAGATGCGGGAAGTATGATGAACTCCTTGCTCTTTTTCTTCAAACATAGTCTCCTCAACTCTCAATCATTCTCTCATAGATTTGGCTTGGGTAGAAAAGATTGTTTGGGTTGAAAGCAACTTGGGGAGGCTAGAAATCAAGATCCATATGGTTGGAGTGGAATATCTTGATCTCAACACATGAGTAGGTGGTTCTCTCTTAGAAAATGGATGGCGCAATTGTCGGTCTACTATGAGTGCTTACTCTACGAATGAGAGGCAGGTGGAGGGGTATATATAGGCATCTCCAAAAATCCAACCGTTACAACATTATTTCGCAACTGAGTGAAACCGAAGCAAAACCCGGTTGCATCAACCAGTGTAAAATGTAGCAACTTTTGGCGTTTTGGTGAGACCGATATATAAATGTCGATGTGTCCGATTTGGCTGACCTAGGCAGTTATCCAAACTCGGTGGCACCGATTTTAAAAAATTGGAAATTCTGATTTTCAGCAAATGGTAACGAGGGAGTTGGTCACTGTTTTTTGGTTACACTGAAATCAAGACTTGGTGGTACCGAGATGGTTGGGTTGGCTCTAAATTCTGTCTAGGGTAAAACTAGGTAGCACCGATTTGAAAATATTGGTGGCACCAAATTTGAGTGTTTGGCTTTGGACAATATATTTGTACGAGAATTTCATGAAGGTTTTTGGCGGCTAACTCTAAGCACTTGAGCAACCAGATCATTATAGATACCTCATCCCCTTTTAATAGTATTGGCTTTCCTATGGAATCGACTGTGATTTCTCACATAAAAGAAAAATGTAGAGTCTTGAAGCTTGTTGCCAATAAATGTTCCTTGCATCTAGGGAATCTCCTCACAATCCTTTGTTAATCCATTCATTGAACTTTTCCTGAAATATACTTGGTAGAATCATTAGTCCAATGAAATATATGTTGTTATTAATTACCAAAACCACCTAGGAAAATATTGTGCTTTCATTTCCCACATCAAAAAATAGTGTCCTTGAAGTTGAGCCAGCATTGTATTTACGTCGTAGATTCGAGCTTCCTGTAGTGGTATAATATGTGGTTAACTAGGAACAAAAAATGTCACACATTTTACTATTGAAAAATATACAGCGTAAGCATGCCATGCTTTTCTTGGCCATGATCGTTTATTGTGCAAATATAGGGTCCATGCCCAACATGGGGTTGTTTGGACAAACTATTCCACGGTTAAACCTAACACATTCCCCTTGAAAACCATCCAACCTTGTTCATGTCCATTAAGTTATGTGAAGGGAATTTCATGAAAATATACATAGTCGTGGTTTCTTATTTTTCCTAGCAACTTAGTAACATAAAACAATGGTGTGCGGAAGTTTCATATTTTTTGATATTTTCTGATTTATTCATGCTTAACCCTAACTCTCAGAACCCCTCAAACCCCTCTCAAAATACCTCAAACCACTCTCAAAACCCTACACTATCAGGGTCGTTGGATCGCTATTTTGGAACGGCTTAGATCAGGCACTAGGGTTTTGCCGATCCGTGATATGAGCACTGATTGGCTGGACGCGGGAGGGTATTTCATGGCAGCGGGCGTGTGCTTGACGCATTCAATCAGGGTGAGACACTCGTCGGACTGATGGGCCATCGTACAAAGACGAGTCAACCTGACATGCATGCGCTCAACCGTCCAACGCATCTACGTCGCATCAGGGGCAATTAGTGCACCCTCGGGACGCAACTACGTCACACCAGGACAATTAGTGCACCGTGGGATGTAGCTTTACCAATTGACACAGCTCGGTTGAGTGTGATAAAACACATTCAAACGCTAAACATTCGCACACATTAGAGGGTGCTCTAATGAATGCATTCAAACGGGTGCGTCGCACCATGGATCTTTAAACTACTCCTTCTACATCTTCATCTCAACTCACATCCATCTCCTTCCTCATCAAAATCCAAAGCAAAGCTAGATCCCGCCCAACACAAGATGCAGTTCTACGACCCAACCTACCGTCTACCGGGCACCGTGCCGTATATGCGGTACCCCGCTTGGGTCATCGTCGAGGACACCCTCTGCGTATTGGTGATCTCTAGGTGGAGGGACTCGACAGAGCTGGTGAATTCCTTCCTCGCTGTCGGTTACCTCCACCTCCCACCCAACTCTCTAGTGATGTTCGGCGTGGAGGAGGTTCATGCCAATGGCCTTGTGATTGGCCTCTTCGCTCGCTTCACCAACCGCCTTGACGCCTACTTCCTCCTCGACAAAGTCTTCTCGTGTGGGTGTGAGGTGTCTGCCTTCACCTCCCACAACATCTTCACCAACTTCGACAACATTTTCCCCACCGTCGACGGCATGCACACTCTCCCCTACAACACCTAGGATGAAGGCTGAACGAGCGCCCGGAGTGGCCAGGTGGTGTTCGGTGTTGTCCAATATGTCGGGCTAGGTTATTTGTAAGGGTGCTACTATAAGCCCTATCAATATCTATGTAAGTCATGTTCGTACCTGAAAGCACAATTGCTCCCTAGGGTGGTTTTGATAATTGATCACAACATATGCATCATTGGAATAATATGTTTTCCAAGTATTTTTCAGAAAAGTTCAAAAGATGCTATGGCTAAAGGCTTATGTGGAGATGCCCCTTGATGCAAGAAAGGAATAAGATTGGCTCAAGCTTCAAGCTAGAAGGCTCTTCATTTTATATTTGTGAGAAATCACTTTTGAGTCCATAGGAAAGCCAATACTATAAAAAGGGGGTGAGGTAGTAAAATGAACTGATTGCTCAAGTGCTCAAAGTTAGCCACCAAAATACGCAGTCATTTTTCCCACATAACCATTCTGTCCAATTCCGCATACTCAAATTTGGTGTCACCAACTTTCATTTTTCGGACCCACCGAGTTTGACCGCAGACAGAAACCCTAGCCATTCCCACCAAATCGGTGCAACCGAATCCATATCGGTGCTACCTAGTTCAGGGTGACCAACTTTCTGTTGCCTCGGTACATAAAATCGTAATTTCCGAGTTTGACTATCGGTGCCACAGAGTTTGGTCATCTGATTGTTAGACACCTTTTTGGTGCCTCTAAGCTGTGTATATCGGTCCCATCGAGATTCAAAAGTTACTGCCTTGGTGCGTATCGATACCACCGAGTTTGCCTCTTTAGGTGTAACGGTTGGATTTTGTGTGCTGCATATATATACCCGATTAGCCACTTCTCATTCGTCGGAGAAGCACTCAGAACACACACTTCATTGCTAGATCCATTTTCCGAGAGAGAACCACCTACACATGTGTTGAGACCAACCTATTCCAATCCAACCATTTGAAACTTGATCTCTAGCCTCCCCAAACTGCTTTCAACCAAATCAATCTCTCCTACCCATGCCTATTCTGTGAGAGAGTGATTTTGTGTTGAGGAGACTATCTTTAGAAGCACAAGAGCAATGACTTCATTGATCTACCACATATATTACCTTTTGGAGGGTGGTGTCTCCTAGATTGGTTACGTGTCACTTGGGAGCCTCCTACTTTGTGTTGTGGAGTTGAACCAAGATGTTTGTAAGGGAAAGGGGATCACCTACTTTGTGAAGATCTACCGTGAGTAAGGCTGGTCCTTCGTGGGCGGAAGCCGTGGTGGAATAACAAGGCCGCTTCTTCGTGGACCCCTTGTGGGTGGATCCCTCCGTGGACTCTCGCAGATGTTACCCTCCATGGGTTGAAGTCTCCACTAACATGGACGTACGATAGCGCCATCTATCGGAAGCATGCCAAAAATCTCTGTGACACCCTCATGTGTTTGATCTCCCTATCTCACTCCTTTACTTTACACTTGCATGTTTTACATTCCGGTGCTACACTCTTAGAACTGTATGTGTACGGTGTACTTGACTTGCCATAACTCCCAAAACTGCCACTCAACTAAAATTGGGAAAAAGCTAATTTTTTATCTTGTCAAGTAGTGTGTCAGAGAATCTAAGTTGGATGTGCTTCAAAGTCAGCTTGACAAGTTCAAGATGAAGGATGGTGAAGGTGTCTCTGAAATGTACTCTAGGTAGCTCTCATCACCAATGAGATTGTCGTATTAGGAAGCGAAGAGTTGACCGGCAAATTCATCATAAAGAAGATACTTAGAGCTCTTGATGGAAAGTATGACACCGTGTGTACATTGATCCAAATGATGCCAAACTACAAATATCTCAAGCCAACTTAAGTCATTGGTAGGATTGTTGCTCATGAGATGTCACTCAAGGACAAAGATGAGCTACACAACAAGTCAAGCGGTGCTTACAAAGCTTCATGTGATGCTCCCTCTACTTCAAAGGACAATCTTGTCACCGATGAAGAAATAAGCCTCATGGTCAGAAAATTCAACAAATTCTACAAGAGTAGAGGCAAAGAGAGAAGCTCAAGCTCAAGACATGATGAGAAGCCTTCGTCTAGTCGTTACCGAAACTGCTACAATTGTGGGAAGCCCTAACACTACTCCAATGAGTGCTCGGCTCCCTACAAACAAAGAGAAGAGTCACCTCGAAGATGAAGCTCAAGATATGAGCCACCTTGCAGAGAGAGAAGACGTAGAGAAGATCGTTATGAACGAAGACACTCACGGAGAGGCAAGGAATCGGAGAAGAACGACAAATACACCAAGAGCAGCTCAAGAAGAAGCCATCAAGCTCATGTTGGTGAATGAGTTTCTCGCTCTGAGTCTGGCAACCATTCCGAGAGAAGCTATCACTCCAACTTCGACTATAGTCAAGATGAAGGTGTTGCCTGCATTGCACTTGTTTCCTCCAACTCCTGCGACCTATTTGATTCACCAAATGAGGGGTTCTGAAACTGCTTCATGGCTAAAGGTTCCAAGGTATCACACCCCGAGTATCTTGATTTTAATAGTGATGAGGATGACTTGTTAGGAGAAGATGACTTGCTCTTTTATAAAACTAGTGATTGCAATGAAAATGAACTTGCTAATTATCATGCTAGTCAAGACAAATCGAGTGATGATGACAAGAAAGAAATTGAACGACTAACTCAAGAATTAAAAACTCTTAAGTTACTCATGATACCACTCTAGAACATCATAGAGAGCTTGCAAGAACTCATTAGAAGCTACGCTTCGAGAAGCTCAATTTGGAGCAAGAGTGTGAGTTCCTAAAATAGATCGATGATTATCTTTGAAAGAAGAGTTCTTCTTATCTAGCCAAACGATTAATCTTGTCTAACTTTGCTCCACAAGTTAAACCTAGTAACACTAGTAACAAAGGAAAGAAAGTTGCTTTATCTAGTAACAACAATGCTAAAGCTAAATCCAATAATGTTGTTGATAGTAGCTCTCTTGATTCCACCAATGATTCTCTTAGCCAAGTTACACTTGATCAAGAAAGCGATTTATTGAAAGGGATTATAGAGAGGTGTCTTCAAGAGTCTTGCCGGAAGTAAACAATTTGATGAAATTGTGCGCAAGCAAGGAGTACATCGGAAGAAACAAGGTGTTGGCTACTTCAACGTCAACGGAGATGATTGGGAAGAAGGTCCATATCCCATTCCCAAGTTTGTTCCCCAAAAGGAGAAGTATGATCCTACTCCTCCCGAAGGAACAAGCTCACAAGATGGCCTTCTACCACAAGACCACAAGGGCAAGGGAAAGCTTCAAGATGACATTGAGCTATTTGAAGAAGAACCGCAAGTCAAGGTCAAGTGGATTACCAAGGACACTACTAGATCTACCTCATCTAGTGCTACCACAACTCCAAGGATTCCCATCAAGTTGATGTGGATCCCCAAGAGGAGGGACTAGAAGGTTCTTGAGGGGTGAATCCTCCAATGTAATTCACTCTTATTCATTTTGTCAAGAACTCTATGCGAACAACCTCAACCATATGCATTAGTTCAGGGAGTCACACATTCCCTCAAAGGTAAGCAAGGAACAAGGTAATTAATGCATCTTTGGACATCATCCCATGTGTGTTTCACTCCATGTCTATAGATATTCTTGCATAGGTTCCTTTTGCTTTGGGACTAAACCATGTAGGTGAGAAGAGTAATAAACAACAAGGATTGCTCCCAACTCAAGATGATCTTCATCAACATTGAGGATCCACCACTACTTAACCTACTTGAAGTCTTCCACGACAAAACCCAAGGTTAGTTTCTCGCTCTTAGGGGGGATGCCATATCAAGGGGGAGCTTTACTCTAAATCTTGAGTATAATCATATCCTAAGGATATGAACACATTAATGCTTATGTAAAAGTGGTAACCCTACTTGTGCTTAACGATGAGTATGACCCATGATCAAGTATTCTTACTTGGCTCCTAAGTCAATATACTCATATATAGATGACATTGTCACCGCCCAAGTGCTTGATAGCTGCTAGGATGTTTGTGCATGTTCACCATATTTTATCTATCATTCTTATTGTGTGAGCATATTGGTCTGCATGTGTTTGCTCATTCGAGGACGTCCAATTGTTGTTATTTGGATCTTGTTTTATCTCTTGCCAATTGGATGGATAAGAATGCCTAGGACCCTTTGATACATCTCCAGGGACCCCACAAGCCCCCTAGTCGCGGCCAAGGTGGCGCCTCCCAGGCTTGTGGGCTCCCTGGGCCACCTCTGCCCTAGGTTTTCTGCCTATATATTCCCTAAAATCCCAGAAAAATCAAGAGATCATCGAAATTACTTTTCCGCCGCCGCAAGCTTCTGTCTTCGCAAGATCCCATATGGGGCACGTTCTGGTGCCCTGCCAGAGGGGGATTCGGATCCGGAGGGCTTCTTCATCAACACCATGACCTCTCCAATGATGCGTGAGTAGTTCACCACAGACCTACGGGTCCATAGCTAGTAGCTAGATGGCTTCTTCTCTCTCTTGGATCTTGAATACAAAGTTCTCCATGATCTTCATGGAGATCTATCCAATGTAATCTTCTATTGCGGTGTGCTTGTCGAGATCCGATGAATTGTGGATTTATGATCAGATTATCTATGAATCTTATTTGAGTTTCTTCTGATCTCTCTTATGCATGATTTCATATCCTTGTAATTCTCTTCGAGTTGTGGGTTTTGTTTGGCCAACTAGATCTATGATTCTTGCAATGGGAGAAGTTCTTGGTTTTGGGTTCATACCGTGCGGTGACCTCACCCATTGACAGAAGGGGTAGCGAGGCACGCATCATGTTGTTGTCATCAAGGGTAAAAAGTTGGGGTTTTCATCATTGGTTTGAGTTTATCCCTCTACATCATGTCATCTTGCTTAAAGCGTTACTCTGTTCATCATGAACTCAATACACTAGATGCATGCTGGATAGCGGTCGATGTGTGGCGTAATAGTAGTAGATGCAGAAAGTATCGGTCTACTTGTCTCGGACGTGATGCATATATGTATGATCATTGCCTTAGATATCGTCATGACTTTGCGCGGTTCTATCAATTGCTCGACAGTAATTTGTTCACCCACCGTAATATTTGCTATTTTGAGAGAAGCCTCTAGTGAACACTATCGCCCCCGGGTCTACTTCACATCATATTTTCAGCCTTACACTTTTACTTCGTTGCACTTTCCGCCTTTAGATCTTACTTTGCAATCAAACTTGAAGGGATTGTGTTAGAGCATATATCTCCATATGTGGTTTTGGTAATTGATGACAATTCCTATGGACTAATGGTTGCCTTAAGTTATATTTATAGGATTTGTCCATAGGCACTTCTTGAAGTCCATCTGTTGGGTTCAAGGAGTTTATATGATGACCAAGATGGTATTCAAGGTATTATCCAAAGAATGGTCATAGAGACACTAGGTTGATCAAGATCTCAGACAAAGAGTAAACCAAGATGATCAACACACAAAGCGTATAAGATGTACCGAGAGGGATCAAGTTATCCCATGGTATGGTAAGCATTGTCCATTACGTGTTTGTGTACTAACCCATGGTCTTTGTGAGAGTCCTATGTGGGGGTTAGGTGTGCTTCCATGGGCTTGCGTCAAAAGGAAGATCTCATACAACCCATGAAGGATGACGTCAAGTGCCGATCGTCATCAAGATTGTGGTGTGCAAGATCAAGTGGATCAGCACGAATATATCATTGAAACTATTGTTAATGATCATGTGTTGATAAGGACAAGCTCATGTGCTAACAAGGACAAGATCAAGATAAGCATTCCTGAGCACTACATGCTTGATTGTTGTGGATGTCCACATGGTGGACAAATGAAGATTAATACATAAGCTAGGCTTTCCACATTGTGTATGGGAGAGCTACTTGAAGACTTCATCATGTCTTGCTTTCAACTTGAGCCAAGAAGGAACAACAACATCAAGCTCAAGTGAAAGGGCAAACTCAAAGGGATCAGTTCCTTTGACGTTAGTTGTGCGGAGTGATGATCAGCGAATAAAAGTATACACTCAAGTATGGATCATCAGTACCCTTTTATGATTCTTGAGTCCTTAGGGATCCCGCACTATTAAGAGGGGATCACAGGTTTTGCGATGAACTTGCTCAAACTACATCTCCATTGTTCTGCTCAATACCACATATCCTCTACTTTGATCCTATCTAAAAACAGGTCTACTGCCTCGGACTTCCGGCTCCCTCCGGACGTCCGAGGACCGGTCAAGGGTCGGACGACCGACAAGCTACGGAAATCCAGAGCTCTGCACCAGAAGAAATTGTGTTCTATAACTCGGATTTCCGGCTCACTCCGGACATCCGAGGGCCGGACGTCCGTCCCCTTTCGGAAATCCGAAACCTCCCACCAGAAGAAGTTGAGTCGAATAACTCGGATTTCCGGCCTTCTCCGAACGTCCGGTCGCTATTCAATTCATAGTGTTTCCAGTCATATCTACAGCCCTCGGACGACCGACCCCTGTCGGACGTCCGACCCCTTACGGACGCCCGGAATTCCGGAAACTGTCGGACGTCCGGACCCTGTGTGACTTAAAGTGTCCCCAACGGCTGTTTTTCTCTCCCCACTATAAATACCCCCTCCCACTTCGTGTGAGGGGAGCCCAACACAACCATATCCTCATAAGAACACATTTCCACCTCACACATTTGCTCACACCAAATCTCAGATCCCAAGAGCATTTGTGAGCCCCTTTGAGAGTTGTTCCAATCAAAAGATAGATCGTCTCCCTCTCCTTCTCTCAACCCAAGCTATTTGAGATTTGAGCATTCCCCGTGATTTTGTTACTCTTGGAGGTTGGAGACTCCTAGGCGGTAGGAGTTCTTCGGAGAGGAATCAATCCGTGTGATTACCCTCGGAAAAGTTTGTGAGGGTTTGGAAGCCACCTCAAAGGCTTACCACTAGTGGTTGAGAAACGCCTTCGTGGTGTTATCTCAAAGGGAGAATAGGGTGAGCCTTCGTGGCGTTGGTGTGCCTTCGTGGTAACACCCACCTCTCTAACAGTGACTAGCTTCCCTCCAAGGAAGTGAACATCGGGATACATCTTCGTCTCAGTGACCTTGGTTATCCTTAACCCTAACTCCTTACTTGTGGTTTACTTGTGTTACTTGAGCATACATACATTGCATATTGTTTGTGCTCATTATATTGTGTTGGCTATTTCTTGTACAAGATTAATCATTCAAGCATACCCTCTATATCCACACGTTCACACTTGCAGCTTTTGATATATCGTGTGATATAGTGTGATCTAGTATCTTGTGTCGTTCACCTACTTGTCGTGTGATATAGCTCAAGTAAGTTT
This sequence comes from Hordeum vulgare subsp. vulgare, assembly GCF_904849725.1. Classification (NCBI taxonomy): domain Eukaryota; kingdom Viridiplantae; phylum Streptophyta; class Magnoliopsida; order Poales; family Poaceae; genus Hordeum; species Hordeum vulgare. The sequence continues at coordinate 458,412,241 of NC_058522.1, forward strand.
GTGTAACTTACTTGTGCTTGTTAGTAACTGTATTGTGTCCATCTTGGTAGATCGTGTTGTTGATACACGTTGCAGTGCCTAGTGCATTTAGGATTTGTGCTTGACAAGTACCCTCTTAGTTTATTTCCGCATTAGGTTCAAGCCAAATCCGAAGAAGTTTTTAAATAGCCTATTCACCCCCCTCTAGGCGTCATCGAGGTCTTTTCAATTGGTATCAGAGCTAGGTCTCTGTTTAATTAGGTTTCACGACCTAGAGAGTATCGATGTCGACTATTCGATTAGTGCATAATGGCATCTTTGACTTTGATGGCACAAATTATACCCTATGGAGAATTCGTATGCTTCATCACTTTCGGGCCATGGGCCCAAATACTTTACGAATTGTTCTTGTAGGGATTGCCGACAAAAAGGATGATGCATCTTCATCTACTAATGAAATGTATCTTGATTGTGAGGCTTTTCTTGCCATTCATCAAACCATAAGTCCTGAAGTGTTTAAGTCTATCTCGACTTGCAAGTCAGCTCATGAAGTTTGGACTAAACTTGAAGATATATATGGTGGGTCCAATCTTGATGAAGACGGTATTATGATGAAGGAGTTGGTGCATGAGCTCTTCACTCTTTTTGATCTTAAAGAGTCCACCACTACTTCCATATCCGATTGCTTGCACACCTCAGCATCTTCAATCTCACAAGGTAATGACATGGTGAGTGAAGAAATATATGTTCATGAAAATGTCATAACCTCTATGGACACGAGCATATCTAGCACCACACATAGTGTAAATTATTGTGCTGATAGATCATGCATTTCACCTAAAGATCCCTCGACAAATGTCTGTGGTGATATGCCTACTTCCTCGTGTCCTCTTGATCAAAATATCTTGTTTCTCCCTAGTTGCTCTATGACTAATCATTTAGGGGAAATCAAGAAATATGAAGTACTTTTGACTAATGAAGAATCTGATTCGCCAAAAGAATCATCATCAACTCCTCCAGTTCACATGTGCCTCATGGCAAGAGGTAATAGTGAGGTATCATCTTCCCTGTGCAATAACGATGATATTTGCGATGAGGATGATGATGATGACTTGACTGAAAATATCTATGTGATCAGTAAAATTCTTCATAAAGCTAAAAATAACGCTCTTCAAATATTCCAAGATGTTCTTGCTTACTTTGAAAATTGTAATGATTCACTTAATCATGAACAAGCTAAAAGTGAACAATTTGAACATGAATTTGAGAAGAGTCGCCAAGCATGTAGAGACTTAAGATCTTCAAAAGGAGAGATTGAAGTTGCTCATGATAAACTTAAAAAGGATTTTGAGGTCCTTCTCCTTGAATGCAATAATGTCAAGGGAGAGCTCATCAAAACCTCTAAGATCTATGAGGAGCTTCAATCTACTCATGAGTAGTCTCTATTTGCTACTTACTCCTCTCATATTGTTGATGATACTTGTACATCTAACTCTACCTCTTTTGAAGTATCAACATTGAAGGAGAATATTGAGCTACGTGCTCAACTTGATTTACTAACTAGCAATTATGGGAAGTTGGAAGAAAACCATGTAATGCTCACAAGCTCTCATGCCGATCTTCTAACATCCTATAATGTGCAAAAGTTAGCTCATGAGGCTATCATCACCAAGGTAACATCAAATGAGCCTCATGTGGACAATGGCACTACTTCTAGTCAAATTACTATATTTCCATGTGTTAGTCCTCATAATTCGTCTACTCATAATGTTGCTACCTCGTGTGATGAATTACTTTCCTTGCCTTGTTGCTCTAACAATGAAACTTACACTTCCTCTAGTATTTGCGTTAAAACTAACCGTGCAGAGGAAATCGAAGAGCTCAAGGCCCAAGTCACTTCTTTGAAGAAAGACTTGGAACAATGTCATGAAGGGATGTCCACACTCAACAACGTCCACTGTGAGCAAACATCTCCGAATGACAAAAATGATGTTGGAGTAAACTCAAACAAGAACAAGAGTGGCCTAGAACGAGTTAAGAATTCGGCCAAAATCATTTGCTTCAAGTGCAAAGTTGAAGGGCACCATGTTAGATCTTGCCCTCTGAAGACGAAGTCTCAAAGTCACAAGCAACAAGGGAAGCGGCCACAAACTCAATCACACACCCAGCTACAAGTTGAAGGAAGGCCTCTTCCCAATAAGACCAAGCCAACACTCCCCAAGGTGAGAAATCAACTGGGAAGAAAACAAAGGGTAGATGTTGCTACTTATGTCGTGAGAAGGGTCACGTCGCTTCGTCTTGCACGAGAGGTAACTTATCCAACCCAATCACTATTGATGATATCTATTCCCTTGGGAAGGATAAGGTTGGCAATGTGTTTGCCAAGTTTGTTGGTACTCAAAATGGTGTCAAGAAAAGAACCATTTGGGTTGCCAAGCCTATTGTGATTAACCTCTTAGGACCCAACATAGTTGGGGACCAACAAGCTCAAACTTGATCAATAGGCGACTATGGAGGACATTAGAGACTTGGATACATAATGAAGAATTAAGGGGTCTTCATCATTCATATTATCTCATGCCAAGTCATTTGGATTATCGAGTTTCTATCTTATATCCAATGTGCCTCCTTACGGTAACTTATACTTAAACTGTTTAGATTGTTAGGTGCTTACCCCTTTGCATGTTGTGGTTTTGTACCTTGCATGCGTTTGTATATGTTGTGCTTCCAACTTGCTTATCTTGAGTAATCGAGTATGAGTATGTTGGTTTGCATATCATGTACATGTGAGTCTTGTATTGAGCCTTTTTGCATCTTGTTTATATTTTTTGTTGGCTCTTGTGAGAGATTAATGGATTATCCCATTGTGGGGGAGTGATGTGCTTTGCACACCTCACAATCCTATAAATGTGTATACATGGGGAATACCACTTAGTTTTGATACTTCATGATTATCTAGTTTCTATGTGGTATGTCTTACTCATGAGAAATTCAAATTCTATATGGTCCATTAAGTATCTCTTGTTGGTTTTAATTTTCCACTTGTTAATGTTATTGGTTTATCACATTATGGGGGAGTAATATGCTATGTGCATATTACAAACCTAGAAAATGGGTACATTTGATGCGTTGCCACTTAGTGTTGATATTGTAAATTATCTTGTTCCTAGGTGGCATTTTAGCTCTACAAGTGTCATTTGCTTGCATTTTATGGGTAAAGATGATCTTGGATATATTTTTGATCTACCAATGAGTATCACTTCGAAAATACTTCTTGTCCTTGACAATTGGTATTCCCATCATGTGATAGGAATAGCTAATCATCTTTACATTGGATTTTGTGTTTCGTTTGTCTTCCTTGCCTCTTATGGATCTATTTGAACATGTCTAGTGTTTTTATAGATATAGAGAAAGTGATGATCCCATCGTGTGCGTTTTGTATTTAAATGCAAATTCTATATAATGCACGTCCCTTGGGGGAGCTATCCTATTTTCTTTAGAACACTCTCTTTATTCACCCATCATAAAATCTTTTGATCCCCATCAAGTGTGTGTTGATGGGAGGCAAGTCTTGCTCTTTATGATGCTTTGTGCCATCATGAAAATTTGTCGAGGGCTTGGTTTGTTGGAACCTAGCTCTCTTTTGGAAACTAGATACCTCGTGTTTGTTTTCCTTCAATTGGTTTCTTGTTGCGTTCTATTTGGCATGTGTCAATGGATATCTCATTCCTTGAGGTATCTTTTAATTGATATCCTTCAAGTGATAGTTCTTTTTGTTTTAGGATCTTATTATCACTTGATACCTTGTATTTTGGTGACTTATCAACTTTTTGTTGAGTTGATTCTTGAGAGTCTTGAGCATGCGTATCTAGCTACTATATACAACTTCTTTTGCTTGCTTTCCTTCTTTGACCCAATATATAGGGGAAACTCCACCTTGTCATAAATTGGCTAAAGTGTGCATGAAATTCAAATTCATGTCTATATGCACATATGTATGTGGAGTTTGTCCTATGTATTGCTGGTTTTCTAACTCTTTGGTCCCAATGAGTTTGGGCACCATTTTGTTTGTTTTGTTGTTCCAGGAACAACTGGAGATGCATTGGATGCTCGGCTCACCTATAAGGAAGATGTTGAGACCATGTGATTATTGGAGCCAAGTTAGGATGATCAAAGAACAACTATCTACTACATCAATCCAATGTTGTCTCGGTAACAAGTATCCACTTCATGCATTCTTTTCTTGCAAAGGACCCAACTTGTCTTTTCTTTTCCAGGTTGCATCATGGCATGAATCTCTTGATTCGGTCTTGTAGTACTTGTTTTCTTTCTCAAAGCATCCGAACGATTATGTCTTACTACTAGTTGGGATGTCTTTGATGTTCGTATGTTGGAAGTTCATGTTGTACAATAAGAAAATGTTAGGCCATGTGCTATGCTTCCAAGCAAAAGATCTCATTGATATATTTATGACTTCCTTTTGGATATCTAGTTTTGTTCCTTCTTGTAACCATTTCGTGTGTACATCCTTCTTTGTGGATATATATCATCATGATTGTCTTCTACTTAGAATCTTTTACACATGAGAGAAGTTACATCTCTAATTGATATCCTCTCTTCCTTCACGATCATCGTTGCATTTCCTTTTTCAGTTTTTGGTGGCTTCGTGAAAGGTTTTATTTTGAGTGCGTATCTTATTTTCCTACATCTTGATGCACTCTTTGGCCGTGAAGATTATTTTTCCTCATGCTTGTCTTGATGAGGGTTTTGCCATTTCAATTAGTATCTCTCCTCTTGACAAGGTTCTTACTTTCTATCTTCACAATGGGTTGTCACAAGCGTTGGTTCTTATTTTGTTTATTAGTAAGATTGTGAACCCATGTCCTAGTATGTGTGTGTGGGAATGATATGTCTTGCACTTTGTATCTCATTTCATCAAGACTATGTTGATGAGTAATGCTCATCCTTATCTTAGTCTTCTCAAGTGCTTTGCCATGACTCACACACATTACTTTGGTTGAGCCTATTCTTAAGCTGCTTCTTTTACATGTTGCTCAACCATTTGTTTTGTGCAATTGATATGCTTATTGTCTCATCTATATTCTTGCACTCGTTGTGTGTTTTTATTAATTTTGGGGGAGCAACGATCCTATTTTGTGCACCTGTATCAAATACAACAATCTCGTATTTGTGCACAAATCATGGGGAGCTTCTCTAGTTTTTGATAAAACACTCTATTGCCTTTATCATAATATCTTTTATTCATGTGGTTCGAAGGACCATATGATTGTTTGTTCCATCTGGAATCTTTTGATTGCTTGCCTCTATTTTTGTATGTCTTTGTGGCATACGATCCTTTTATTTGCAATCTTTGGGTCCTCAATATAGTTTGTTTTCCTCCAACTACTTATCATTGCATTTGTGTATTTCTCTGTACTCATTTGCTGAGAAGTACACACTTTTTGGAGGACCACCTACTATATTGGCTTTCTAAACTTTTTGTCCATTTTGGCAATAGATGCCAATGGGGGAGAAGTTTAGAGAGTTTACTTTGGATACGTTAAGAGGGTTTTGCTTTTATTGCGTAAGCATTTACATCTTGCACGCATGCATTATTACCTTGTATGTGTGCGCTTGGTTATGCTTATTTCCTTATATAAACTCTCTTGAAGTGGTTGTCTTCAGTTACCAAAATGGGGGAGATTATTAGAGCATATATCTCCATATGTGGTTTTGGTAATTGATGACAATTCCTATGGACTAATGGTTGCCTTAAGTTATATTTATAGGATTTGTCCATAGGCACTTCTTGAAGTCCATCTGTTGGGTTCAAGGAGTTTATATGATGACCAAGATGGTATTCAACGTATTAATCAAAGAATGGTCATAGAGACACTAGGTTGATCAAGATCTCAGACAAAGAGTAAACCAAGATGATCAACACACAAAGCCTATAAGATGTACCGAGAGGGATCAAGTGATCCCATGGTTGTTGGAATTATGCCCTAGAGGCAATAATAAATATAGTTATTATTATAATTCCTGTATCAAGATAATCGTTTATTATCCATGCTATAATTGTATTGAATGAAGACTCATTTACATGTGTGGATACATAGACAAAACACTGTCCCTAGCAAGCCTCTAGTTGGCTAGCCAGTTGATCAAAGATAGTCAGTGTCTTCTGATTATGAACAAGGTGTTGTTGCTTGATAACTGGATCACGTCATTAGGAGAATCACGTGATGGACTAGACCCAAACTAATAGACGTAGCATGTTGCTCGTGTCATTTTGTTGCTACTGTTTTCTGCGTGTCAAGTATTTGTTCCTATGACCATGAGATCATATAACTCACTGAAACCGGAGGAATACTTTGTGTGTATCAAACGTCGCAACGTAACTGGGTGACTATAAAGATGTTCTACAGGTATCTCCGAAGGTGTTAGTTGAGTTGGTATGGATCAAGACTGGGATTTGTCACTCTGTGTGACGGAGAGGTATCTCGGGGCCCACTCGGTAATACAACATCACACACAGGCCTTGCAAGCAAAGTAACTTAGTGTAAGTTGCGGGATCTTGTATTACGGAACGAGTAAAGAGACTTGCCGGTAAACGAGATTGAAATAGGTATGCGGATACTGACGATCGAATCTCGGGCAAGTAACATACCGAAGGACAAAGGGAATGACATACGGGATTATATGAATCCTTGGCACTGAGGTATAAACGATAAGTTCTTCGTAGAATATGTAGGATCCAATATGGGCATCCAGGTCCCGCTATTGGATATTGACCGAGGAGTCTCTCGGGTCATGTCTACATAGTTCTCGAACCCGCACGGTCTGCACACTTAAGGTTCGACGTTGTTTTATGCGTATTTGAGTTATATGGTTGGTTACTGAATGTTGTTCGGAGTCCCGGATGAGATCACGGATGTCACGAGGGTTTCCGGAATGGTCCGAAAACGAAGATTGATATATAGGATGACCTCATTTGATTACCGGAAGGTTTTCGGAGTTACCGGGAATGTACCGGGAATGACGAATGGGTTCCGGGAGTTCACCGGGGGGGGGGGGGAACCCACCCCGGGGAAGCCCATAGGCCTTGAGGGTGGCGCACCAGCCCTTAGTGGGCTGGTGGGACAGCCCAAAAGGGCCCTATGCGCATTGGAAGAAAAATCAAAGAGAAAGAAAAAAAAGGAGGAGGTGGGAAGGGAAGGAAGGACTCCCACCCACCAAACCAAGTCCAACTCGGTTTGGGGGGGGGGAGACCTTCCCCCTTGGCTCGGCCGACCCCCTTGGGGCTCCTTGAGCCCCAAGGCAAGGCCCCCCCACTCCCACCTATATATACGGAGGTTTTAGGGCTGATTTGAGACGACTTTTCCACGGCAGCCCGACCACATACCTCCACGGTTTTTCCTCTAGATAGCGTTTCTACGGAGCTCGGGCGGAGCCCTGCTGAGACAAGGTCATCACCAACCTCCGGAGCGCCATCACGCTGCCGTAGAACTCTTCTACCTCTCCGTCTCTCTTGCTGGATCAAGAAGGCCGAGATCATCGTCGAGCTGTACGTGTGCTGAACGCGGAGGTGCCGTCCGTTCGGTACTAGATCGTGGGACTGATCGCGGGATTGTTCGCGGGGCGGATCGAGGGACGTGAGGACGTTCCACTACATCAACCGCGTTCACTAACGCTTCTGCTGTACGGTCTACAAGGGTACGTAGATCACTCATCCCCTCTCGTAGATGGACATCACCATGATAGGTCTTCGTGCACGTAGAATTTTTTTTGTTTCCCATGCGACGTTCCCGAAAAGTGGTATCAGAGCTAGGTTCATGCGTAGATGTCTTCTCGAGTAGAACACAAAAGTTTTTGTGGGAGGTGATGTGCGTTTTGCTGCCCTCCTTAGTCTTTTCTTGATTCCGCGGTATTGTTGGATTGAAGCGGCTTGGACCGACATTACTCGTACGCTTACGAGAGACTGGTTTCATCGCTACGAGTAACCCCGTTGCTCAAAGATGACTGGCAAGTGTCGGTTTCTCCAACTTTAGTTGAATCGGATTTGACTGAGGAGGTCCTTGGATGAGGTTAAATAGCAAATCATATATCTCCGTTGTGGTGTTTGCGTAAGTAAGATGCGATCCTACTAGATACCCATGGTCACCACGGAAAACATGCAACAACAAAATTAGAGGACGTCTAACTTGTTTTTGCAGGGTATGCTTGTGATGTGATATGGCCAATGATGTGATGTGATATATTGGATGTATGAGATGATCATGTTGTAATAGATAATATCGACTTGCACGTCGATGGTACGGCAACCGGCAGGAGCCATAGGGTTGTCTTTATACTAATGTTTGTGCTTGCAGATGCGTTTACTATTTTGCTAGGATGTAGCTTTAGTAGTAATAGCATGAGTAGCACGACAACCCCGATGGCGACACGTTGATGGAGATCATGGTGCGGCGCCGGTGACAAGAAGATCGTGCCGGTGCTTTGGTGATGGAGATCAAGAAGCACGTGATCATGGCCATATCATGTCACTTATGAATTGCATGTGATGTTAATCCTTTTATGCACCTTATTTTGCTTAGAACGACGGTAGCATTATGAGGTGATCTCTCACTAAAATTTCAAGACGAAATTGTGTTCTCCCCGACTGTGCACCGTTGCTACAGTTCGTCGTTTGGAGACACCACGTGATGATCAGGTGTGATAGACTCAACGTTCACATACAACGGGTGCAAAACAGTTGCGCACGCGTAACACTCGGGTTAACCTTGACGAGCCTAGCATGTGCAGACATGGCCTCGGAACACATGAGACCGAAAGGTTGATCATGAATCATATAGATCATATGATTAGCATAGGGATGCTTACCACTGAAACTATACTCAACTCACGTGATGATCGGACTTGAGCTAGTGTAAGTGGATCATGAACCACTCAAATGACTAGAGAGATGTACTTTTTGAGTGGGAGTGTAGCGTATAATTTGATTAAGTTAAACTCTAATTATCTTGAACATAGTCTAAGTCCACTTTGAATATATTTGTGTTGTAGATCATGGCTCATGCGACAGTCACCCTGAATTTTAATACGTTCCTAGAGAAAGCTAAGTTGAAAGATGATGGAAGCAACTTTGTAGACTGGGCTCGTAATCTTAAGCTAATCTTACAAGATGGGAAGAAGGATTATGTCCTTAATGCTGCGCTAGGAGATGAACCACCCACTACGGCTGATCAGGATGTTAAGAACGCTTGGTTAGCACGTAAGGAGGACTACTCAGTAGTTCAATGTGCAGTCTTGTATGGCTTAGAACCGGGACTTCAACGTCGCTTTGAGCGTCATGGAGCATTTGAGATGTTCCAAGAGTTGAAGTTTATCTTTCAGAAGAACGCCCGGATCGAGAGGTATGAGACCTCCGATAAATTCTATGCTTGTAAAATGGAGGAGAACTCGTCTGTCAGTGAACATGTGCTCAAAATGTCTGGGTACTCAAACCGTCTAGCTGAGCTGGGGATTGAACTCCCGCAAGCGGCTATCACTGATAGAATCCTTCAATCACTGCCGCCAAGCTATAAAGGCTTTGTGTTGAACTACAACATGCAAGGGATGAACAAGTCACCCGGCGAGTTGTTTGCGATGCTGAAAGTCGCAGAGTCTGAACTCCATAAAGAACATCAAGTGTTGATGGTGAATAAGACCACTAGTTTCAAGAGAAACGACAAAGGCAAGAAGGGTAATTCAAAGAAGAGCGGCAAGCCTTTTGCCAAACCGACGAAGAAACCCAAAGCTGGACCTAAGCCTGAAACGGAGTGTTACTATTGCAAGGGTATGGGTCACTGGAAGCGCAATTGCCCCAAGTATCTGGCAGATAAGAAGGCGGCCAAAGAAAAATCAGGTATATTTGATATACAAGTTATTGATGTGTACTTAACCGGCTCTCATAGTAGTGCCTGGGTATTCGATACCGGTTCTGTTGCTCATATTTGCAACTCGAAACAGTAACTGCGGAATAGACGAAGGCTGGCGAAAGATGAAGTGACGATGCGCGTAGGAAATGGTTCCAAGGTTGATGCAATCGCCGTCGGCACAGTTTCACTTCAGTTACCATCAGGATTAGTTATGAACTTAAATCATTGTTATTTAGTGCCTGCGTTGAGCATGAACATCATATCAGGATCTTGTTTATTGCGAGACAGTTACTCATTTAAGTCAGAGAATAATGGTAATTCTATTTCTATGAGTAACATCTTTTATGGTCATGCACCCAATGTGAGAGGGTTGTTCATATTGAATCTTGATAGCGATACACACATACATAACATTGAGACCAAAAGAGTTAGAGTTAACAATGATAGCACCATAATTTTGTGGCACTGCCGCTTAGGTCATATTGGTGTAAAGCGCATGAACAAACTCCATGCTGATGGACTTTTGGAGTCACTTGACTTTGATTCCCTTGACACGTGCGAACCATGCCTCATGGGCAAGATGACTAAGACTCCATTCTCCGGAACAATGGAGCGTGCAAGTGACTTGTTGGAAATCATACATACCGATGTGTGTGGTCCGATGAGCGTTGAGGCACGCGGCGGATATCGTTATTTTCTCACTTTCACTGACGATTTGAGTAGATATGGTTATGTCTACTTGATGAAGCACAAGTCTGAAACATTTGAAAAGTTCAAGAAATTTCAGAGTGAAGTTGAAAATCATCGTAACAAGAAGATCAAGTTCCTACGGTCTGATCGTGGGGGTGAATATCTGAGTTTCGAGTTTGGTGCTCACTTAAGACAATGTGGAATTGTTTCACAGTTAACACCGCCTGGAACACCACAGCGTAATGGTGTGTCCGAACGTCGTAATCGTACTTTATTAGAGATGGTGCGATCTATGATGTCTCTTACCGATTTGCCGTTATCGTTTTGGGGCTATGCATTAGAAACAACTGCATTCACTTTAAATAGGGCACCATCAAAATCCGTTGAGACGACACCATATGAACTGTGGTATGGCAAAAGGCCAAAGTTGTCGTTTCTTAAAGTTTGGGGATGTGATGCTTATGTCAAAAAGCTTCAGCCTGAAAAGCTGGAACCCAAAGCGGAAAAGTGCGTCTTCATAGGTTACCCAAAAGAGACAGTTGGGTACACCTTCTATCTCAAATCCGAGGGCAAAGTGTTTGTTGCTAAAAACGGATCTTTTCTCGAGAAGGAGTTTCTCTCGAGAGAATTGAGTGGGAGGAAGATAGAACTTGACGAGGTTGTCGAACCTCTCATCCCTCTGGATGGTGGCGCAGGGCAAGGGGAAACCTCTGTCAATGCGACACCGGTTGAGGAGGAAGTTAATGATGATGATCATGAAACTCCGGTTCAAGTTTTTGTCGAACCACGCAGGTCGACGAGACCATGTGCTGCTCCAGAGTGGTACGGTAATCCCGTCTTGTCAATCATGTTGTTGGACAACAATGAACCTGCACATTATGAAGAAGCAATGGTGGGCCCAGATTCCAACAAATGGCTAGAAGCCATGAAGTCCGAGATAGGATCCATGTATGAGAACAAAGTATGGACTTTGGAGGTACTGCCTGAAGGCCGCAAGGCTATTCAGAACAAATGGATCTTTAAGAGGAAGACGGAGGCTGACGGCAATGTGACCGTTTATAAAGCTCAACTTGTGGCAAAGGGTTTTTTGCAAGTTCAACGAGTTGACTACGATGAGACATTCTCACCCGTAGCGATGCTTAAGTCCGTCAGAATCATGTTAGCAATAGCTGCATTTTTTGATTATGAAATCTGGCAGATGGATGTCAAAATGGCGTTCCTGAACGGTTTCCTTAAGGAAGAATTGTATATGATGCAACCCGAAGGTTTTGTCGATCCTAAGAATGCTAACAAGGTGTGCAAGCTCCAGCGATCCATTTATGGACTGGCGCAAGCATCTCGGAGTTGGAACAAACGCTTTGATGAGGTGATCAAAGCATTTGGGTTTATACAAGTGGTTGGAGAATCTTGTATTTACAAGAAAGTGAGTGGGAGCTCTGTGGCGTTTCTAATATTATATGTGGATGACATATTGCTGATTGGAAACAACGTGGAGTTTTTGGAGAGCATAAAGGATTACTTGAATAAAAGTTTCTCTATGAAGGACCTAGGAGAAGCTGCTTACATTCTAGGCATTAAGATCTATAGGGATAGATCAAAATGCCTGATAGGACTTTCACAAAGCACATACCTTGATAAAGTTTTGAAGAGGTTCAAAATGGGACAGTCCAAGAAAGGGTTCTTGCCAGTTTTACAAGGTACGAGATTGAGTAAGACTCAGTGCCCAGCAACTGATGAAGATAGAGAGCATATGCGCTCCGTCCCCTATGCTTCAGCCATAGGTTCTATCATGTATGCAATGCTGTGCACTAGACCGGATGTTAGCCTGGCCATAAGTATGGCAGGTAGGTTCTAGAGTAATCCAGGAGTGGATCACTGGACGGCGGTCAAGAATATCCTGAAGTACCTGAAAAGGACTAAGGAGATGTTTCTCGTATATGGAGGTGACGAAGAGCTCGCCGTAAAAGGTTACGTCGATGCAAGCTTTGACACAGATCCGGACGACTCTAAGTCGCAAACCGAATACGTATTTATTCTTAATGGGGGTGCGGTAAGCTGGTGCAGTTCCAAGCAAAGCGTCGTAACAGATTCTACATGTGAAGCGGAGTACATGGCTGCCTCGGAGGCGGCTAAGGAGGGTGTCTGGATGAAGCAATTCATGACAGATCTTGGAGTGGTGCCAAGCGCATTGAATCCAATAACCTTGTTCCATGACAAGACGGGTGCCATTGCCTTAGCAAAGGAACCACGGTTTCACAAGAAGTCCAGACATATCAAACGACGCTTCAACCTCATCCGCGACTACGTCGAAGTGGAGGACGTGAATATATGCAAATTGCACACGGATCTGAATGTAGCAGACCCGCTGACTAAACCTCTTCCACGGGCTAAGCATGATCAACACCAGAACTGTATGGGTGTTAGATTTATTACAATGTAATTCGCATGATGATGTGAGGACTAGATTATTGACTCTAGTGCAAGTGGGAGACTTGGTGTGTATCAAACGTCGCAACGTAACTGGGTGACTATAAAGATGCTCTACAGGTATCTCCGAAGGTGTTCGTTGAGTTAGTATGGATCGAGACTGGGATTTGTCACTCCGTGTGACGGAGAGGTATCTCGGGGCCCACTCGGTAATACAACATTACACACAAGCCTTGCAAGCAATGTGACTTAGTGTAAGTTGCGGGATCTTGTATTACGGAACGAGTAAAGAGACTTGCCGGTAAACGAGATTGAAATAGGTATGCGGATACTGACGATCGAATCTCGGGCAAGTAACATACCGAAGGACAAAGGGAATGACATACGGGATTATATGAATCCTTGGCACTGAGGTTCAAACGATAAGTTCTCCGCAGAATATGTAGGATCCAATATGGGCATCCAGGTCCCGCTATTGGATATTGACCGAGGAGTCTCTCGGGTCATGTCTACATAGTTCTCGAACCCGCAGGGTCTGCACACTTAAGGTTCGACGTTGTTTTATGCGTATTTGAGTTATATGGTTGGTTACCGAATGTTGTTCAGAGTCCCGTATGAGATCACAGACATCACGAGGGTTTCCGGAATGGTCCGGAAACGAAGATTGATATATAGGATGACCTCATTTGATTACCGGAAGATTTTTGGAGTTACCGGGAATGTACCGGAATGATGAATGGGTTCCGGGAGTTCACCGGGGGGGGGGGGGGGGGAACCCACCCCGGGGAAGCCCATAGGCCTTGAGGGTGGCGCACCAGCCCTTAGTGGGCTGGTGGGACAGCCCAAAAGGGCCCTATGCGCATTGGAAGAAAAATCAAAGAGAAAGAAAAAAAAAGGAGGAGGTGGGAAGGGAAAGAAGGACTCCCACCCACCAAACCAAGTCCAACTCGGTTTGGGGGGGGAGACCTTCCCCCTAGGCTCGGCCGACCCCCTTGGGGCTCCTTGATCCCCAAGGCAAGCCCCCCCTCTCCCACCTATATATACGGAGGTTTTAGGGCTGATTTGAGACGACTTTTCCACGGCAGCCCGACCACATACCTCCACGGTTTTTCCTCTAGATCGCGTTTCTGCGGAGCTCGGTCGGAGCCCTGCTGAGACAAGGTCATCACCAACCCCCGGAGCGCCGTCACGCTGCCAGAGAACTCTTCTACCTCTCCGTCTCTCTTGCTGGATCAAGAAGGCCGAGATCATCGTCGAGCTGTACGTGTGCTGGACGCGGAGGTGCCGTCCGTTCGGTACTAGACCGTGGGACTGATCACGGGATTGTTCGCGGGGCGGATCGAGGGACGTGAGGACGTTCCACTACATCAACCGCGTTCACTAACGCTTATGCTGTACGGTCTACAAGGGTACGTAGATCACTCATCCCCTCTCGTAGATGGACATCACCATGATAGGTCTTCGTGCGCGTAGGAAATTTTTTGTTTCCCATGCGACGTTCCCCAAAAATGGTATGGTAAGCATTGTCCATTACGTGTTTGTGTACTAAACGATGGTCTTTGTGAGAGTCCTATGTGGGGGTTAGGTGTGCTTCCATGGGCTTGCGTCAAAAGGAAGATCTCATACAACCCATGAAGGATGACGTCAAGTGGCGATCGTCATCAAGATTGTGGTGCGCAAGTTCAAGTGGATCAACATGAATATATCATTGAAACTATTGTTACTGATCATGTGTTGATAAGGACAAGCTCATGTGCTAACAAGGACAAGATCAAGATAAGCATTCCTGAGCATTACATGCTTGATTCTTGTGGATGTCCACATGGTGGACAAATGAAGATGAATACATAAGCTAGGCTTTCCACATTGTGTATGGGAGAGCTACTTGAAGACTTCATCATGTCTTGCTTTCAACTTGAGCCAAGAAGGAACAACAACATCAAGCTCAAGTGAAAGGGCAAACTCAAAGGTATCAGTTCCTTTGACGTTAGTTGTGCGGAGTGATGATCAGCGAATAAAAGTATACACTCAAGTATGGATCATCAGTACCCTTTTATGATTCTTGAGTCCTTAGGGATCCCGCACTATTAAGAGGGGATCACAGGTTTTGCGATGAACTTGCTCAAACTACATCTCCATTGTTCTGCTCAATACCACATATTATCTACTTTGCTCCTATCTCAAAACAGGTCTACTGCCTCGGACTTCCGGCTCCCTCCGGACGTCCGAGGACCGGTCAAGGGTCGGACGACCGACAAGCTACGGAAATCCGGAGCTCTGCACCAGAAGAAATTGATCTCTATAACTCGGATTTCTGGCTCACTCCGGACATCCGAGGGCCGGACGACCGACCAGCTTCGGAAATCCGGAGCCCTGCACCAGAAGTACGTGAGCTCTATAACTCGGATTTCCGGCTCCCTCCGGACGTCCGAGGGCCGGACGTGCGTCCCCTTTCGGAAATCCGGAACCTCCCACTAGAAGAAGTTGAGTCGAATAACTCGGATTTCCGGCCTTCTCAGGACGTTCGGTCGCTGTTCAATTCATAGTGTTTCCAGTCATATCTTCAGGCCTTGGACGACCGACCCCTGTCGGACGTCTGACCCCTTACGGACGCCCAGACTTCCGAAAACTGTCGGACGTCCGGACCTTGTGTGACTTAAAGTGTCCCCAACGGCTGTTTTTCTCTCCCCACTATAAATACCCCCTCCCACTTCGTGTGAGGGGAGCCCAACACAACCATATCCTCATAAGAACACATTTCCACCTCACACACATTTGCTCACACCAAATCTCAGATCCCAAGAGCATTTGTGAGCCCCTTTGAGAGTTGTTCCAATCAAAAGATAGATCGTCTCCCTCTCCTTCTCTCAACCCAAGCTATTTGAGATTTGAGCATTCCCCGTGATTTTGTTACTCTTGGAGGTTGGAGACTCCTAGGCGGTAGGAGTTCTTCGGAGAGGAATCAATCCGTGTGATTACCCCCGGAAAAGTTTGTGAGGGTTTGGAAGCCACCTCAAAGGCTTACCACTAGTGGTTGAGAAACGCCTTCGTGGTGTTATCTCAAAGGAAGAATAGGGTGATCCTTCGTGGCGTTGGTGTGCCTTCGTGGTAACACCCACCTCTCTAACGGTGACTAGCTTCCCTCCAAGGAAGTGAACATCGGGATACATCTTCGTCTCAGTGACCTTGGTTATCCTTAACCCTAACTCCTTACTTGTGGTTTACTTGTGTTACTTGAGCATACATACATTGCATATTGTTTGTGCTCATTATATTGTGTTGGCTATTTCTTGTACAAGATTAATCATTCAAGCATACCCTCTATATCCACACGTTCACACTTGCAGCTTTTGATATATCTGTTGGGGAACGTCGCAAGGGAAACAAAAAATTTCCTACGCGCACGAAGACCTATCATGGTGATGTCCATCTACGACAGGGGATGAGTGATCTACGTACCCTTGTAGACCGTACAGCAGAAGCGTTTAGAGAACGTGGTTGATGTAGTGGAACGTCCTCACGTCCCTCGATCTGCCCCGCGAACAATCCCGCGATCATTCCCACGATCTAGTACCGAACGGACGGCACCTCCGCGTTCAACACACGTACAGCTCGACGATGATCTCGGCCTTCTTGATCCAGCAAGAGAGACGGAGAGGTAGAAGAGTTCTCCGGCAGCGTGACGGCGCTCCGGAGGTTGGTGATGACCTTGTCTCAGCAGGGCTCCGCCCGAGCTCCGCAGAAACGCGATCTAGAGGAAAAACCGTGGAGGTATGTGGTCGGGCTGCCGTGGAAAAGTCGTCTCAAATCAGCCCTAAAACCTCCGTATATATAGGTGGGAGGGAGGGGGCCTTGCCTTGGGGCTCAAGGAGCCCCAAGGGGGTCGGCCGAGTCCAAGGGGGAGGACTCTCCCCCCCCCAAACCGAGTTGGACTAGGTTTGGTGGGAGGGAGTCCCCCTTCCTTCCCACCTCCTCCTTTTTTTTTCTTTCTCTCTTGATTTTCTTCTCCTTGGCGCATAGGGCACTTTTGGGCTGTCCCACCAGCCCACTAAGGGCTGGTGTGTCTCCCCCAAGGCCTATGGGCTTCCCCGGGGTGGGTTGCCCCCCCGGTGAACTCCAGGAACCCATTCGTCATTCCCGGTACATTCCCGGTAACTCCGAAAACCTTCCGGTAATCAAATGAGGTCATCCTATATATCAATATTCGTTTCTGGACCATTCTGGAAACCCTCGTGACGTCCGTGATCTCATCCGGGACTCCGAACAACATTCGGTAACCAACCATATATCTCAAATACGCATAAAACAACGTCGAACCTTAAGTGTGCAGACCCTGCGGGTTCGAGAACTATGTAGACATGACCCGAGAGACTCCTCGGTCAATATCCAATAGCGGGACCTGGATGCCCATATTGGATCCTACATATTCTACGAAGATCTTATCGTTTGAACCTCAGTGCCAAGGATTCGTATAATCCCGTATGTCATTCCCTTTGTCCTTCGGTATGTTACTTGCTCGAGATTCGATCGTCAGCATCCGCATACCTATTTCAATCTCGTTTACCGGCAAGTCTCTTTACTCGTTCCGTAATACAAGATCCCGCAACTTACACTAAGTTACATTGCTTGCAAGGCTTGTGTGTGATTTTGTATTACCGAGTGGGCCCCGAGATACCTCTCCGTCACACGGAGTGACAAATCCCAGTCTTGATCCATACTAACTCAACTAACACCTTCGGAGATACCTGTAGAGCATCTTTATAGTCACCCAGTTACGTTGCGACGTTTGATACACAGAAAGCATTCCTCCGGTGTCAGTGAGTTATACGATCTTATGGTCATAGGAATAAATACTTGACACGCAGAAAACAGTAGCAACAAAATGACACGATCAACATGCTACGTCTATTAGTTTGGGTCTAGTCCATCACGTGATTCTCCCAATGACGTGATCCAGTCATCAAGCAACAACACCTTGTTCATAATCAGAAGACACTGACTATCATCGATCAACTGGCTAGCCAACTAGACGCATGCTAGGGACGGTGTTTTGTCCATGTATCCACACATGTAAATGAGTCTTCATTCAATACAATTATAGCATGGATAATAAACTATTATCTTGATACAGGAATTATAATAATAACTATATTTATTATTGCCTCTAGGGCATAATCCCAACAGTCTCCCACTTGCACTAGAGTCAATAATCTAGCCCTCACATCACCATGTGAATTACATTGTAATGAATCTAACACCCATACAGTTCTGGTGTCGATCATGTTTTGGCCGTGGAAGAGGTTTAGTCAACGGGTCTACTACATTCAGATCCGTGTGCACTTTGCATATATTTACGTCCTCTTCCTCGACGTAGTCGCGAATGAGGTTGAAGCGTCGTTTGATGTGTCTGGTCTTCTTGTGAAACCGTGGTTCCTTTGCTAAGGCAATGGCACCAGTGTTGTCACAGAACAAGGTTATTGGATTCAGTGCACTTGGCACCACTCCAAGATCCGTCATGAACTGCTTCATCCAGACACCCTCCTTAGCCGCCTCCGAGGCAGCCATGTACTCCGCTTCACATGTAGAATCTGCTACGACGCTTTGCTTGGAACTGCACCAGCTTACTGCACCTCATTAAGAATAAATACTTACCCGTTTTGCGACTTAGAGTCCTCGGATCTGTGCCAAAACTTGCATCGACGTAACCTTTTACGGCGAGCTCTTCGTCACCTCCATACACGAGAAACATCTCCTTAGTCCTTTTCAGGTACTTCAGGATATTCTTGACCGCTGTCCAGTGATCCACTCCTGGATTACTCTGGAACCTACCTACCATACTTATGGCCAGGCTAACATCCGGTCTAGTGCACAGCATCGCATACATGATAGAACCTATGGCTGAAGCATAGGGGACGGAGCGCATATGCTCTCTATCTTCATCAGTTGCTGGGCACTGAGTCTTACTCAATCTTGTACCTTGTAAAACTGGCAAGAACCCTTTCTTGGACTGTTCCATTTTGAACCTTTTCAAAACTTTATCAAGGTATGTGCTTTGTGAAATTCCTATCAGGCGTTTTGATCTATCCCTATAGATCTTAATGCCTAGAATGTAAGCAGCTTCTCCTAGGTCCTTCATAGAGAAACTTTTATTCAAGCAACCTTTTATGCTCTCCAAAAGCTCTACGTTGTTTCCAATCAGTAATATGTCATCCACATATAATATTAGAAACGCCACAGAGCTCCCACTCACTTTCTTGTAAATACAAGATTCTCCAACCACTTGTATAAACCCAAATGCTTTGATCACCTCATCAAAGCGTTTGTTCCAACTCCGAGATGCTTGCACCAGTCCATAAATGGATCGCTGGAGCTTGCACACCTTGTTAGCATTCTTAGGATCAACAAAACCTTCGGGTTGCATCATATACAACTCTTCCTTAAGGAAACCGTTAAGGAACGCCGTTTTGACATCCATCTGCGAGATTTCATAATCGAAAAATGCACCTATTGCTAACATGATTCTGACGGACTTAAGCATCGCTACGGGTGAGAAAGTCTCATCGTAGTCTACTCCTGGAACTTGTGAAAAACCCTTTGCCACAAGTCGAGCTTTATAAACGGTCACATTACCGTCAGCGTCCGTCTTCTTCTTAAAGATCCATTTGTTCTGAATAGCCTTGCGGCCCTCAGGTAGTATCTCCAAAGTCCACACTTTGTTCTCATACATGGATCCTATCTCGGACTTCATGGCTTCTAGCCATTTGTTGGAATCTGGGCCCACCATTGCTTCTTCATAATTTGCAGGTTCATTGTTGTCCAACAACATGATTGATAAGACGGGATTACCGTACCACTCCGGAGCAGCACGTGATCTCGTCGACCTGCGTGGTTCAACAGAAACTTGAACTGGAGTTTCATGATCATCATCATTAACTTCCTCCTCAACCGGCGTCGCAACGACAGAGGTTTCCCCTTGCCCTGCGCCACCATCCAGAGGGATGAGAGGTTCGACAACGTCGTCAAGTTCTATCTTCCTCCCACTCAATTCTCTCGAGAGAAACTCCTTCTCGAGAAAAGCTCCGTTCTTAGCAACAAACACTTTGCCCTCGGATTTGAGATAGAAGGTGTACCCAACTGTCTCTTTTGGGTAACCTATGAAGACGCACTTTTCCGCTTTGGGTTCTAGCTTTTCAGGCTGAAGCTTTTTGACATAAGCATCACATCCCCAAACTTAAAGAAACGACAACTTTGGCCTTTTTCCATACCACAGTTCATATGGTGTCGTCTCAACGGATTTTGATGGTGCCCTATTTAAAGTGAATGCAGCTGTTTCTAATGCATAACCCCAAAATGATAACGGCAAATCAGTAAGAGACATCATAGATCGCACCATCTCTAACAAAGTACGATTACGACGTTCGGACACACCATTACGCTGTGGTGTTTGAGGCGGTGTTAACTGTGAAACAATTCCACATTTTCTTAAGTGATCACCAAACTCGAAACTCAGATATTCACCCCCACGATCAGACCGTAGGAACTTGATCTTCTTGTTACGATGATTTTCCACTTCACTCTGAAATTGCTTGAACTTTTCAAATGTTTCAGACTTGTGCTTCATTAAGTAGACATAACCATACCTACTCAAATCGTCAGTGAAGGTGAGAAAATAACGATATCCGCCGCGTGCCTCCACGCTCATTGGACCACACACATCGGTATGTATGATTTCCAATAAGTCACTTGCACGCTCCATTGTTCCGGAGAACAGAGTCTTAGTCATCTTGCCCATGAGGCATGGTTCGTACGTGTCAAGTGAATCAAAGTCAAGTGACTCCAAAAGTCCATCAGCATGGAGTTTCTTCATGCGCTTTACACCAATATGACCCAAGCGGCAGTGCCACAAAAATATGGCGCTATCATTGTTTACTCTAACTCTTTTGGTCTCAATGTTATGTATATGCGTATCACTATCAAGATTCAATATGAAAAATCCTCTCACATTCGGTGCATGACCATAAAAGATGTTACTCATAGAAATAGAACAACCATTATTCTCTGACTTAAAAGAGTAACCGTCTCGCAATAAACAAGATCCAGATATAATGTTCATGCTCAACGCAGGCACTAAATAACAATGATTTAAGTTCATCACTAATCCCGACGGTAGCTGAAGTGACACTGTGCCGACGGCGATTGCAACAACCTTGGAACCATTTCCTACGTGCATCGTCACTTCATCTTTCGCCAGCCTTCGTCTATTCCGTAGTTCCTGTTTCGAGTTGCAAATATGAGCAACAGAACCGATATCGAATACCCAGGCACTACTACGAGAGCCGGTTAAGTACACATCAATAACATGTATATCAAATATACCTGATTTTTCTTTGCCCGCCTTCTTATCTGCCAGATACTTGGGGCAATTGCGCTTCCACTGACCCATACCCTTGCAATAGTAGCACTCCGTTTCAGGCTTAGGTCCAGCCTTGGGTTTCTTCGGCGGATTGGCAACAGGCTTGCCGCTCTTCTTCGAATTGCCCTTCTTGCCTTTGCCGTTTCTCTTGAAACTAGTGGTCTTATTCACCATCAACACTTGATGCTCTTTACGGAGTTCAGACTCTGCGACTTTCAACATCGCAAACAACTCGCCGGGAGACTTGTTCATCCCTTGCATGTTGTAGTTCAACACAAAGCCTTTATAGCTTGGCGGCAGTGATTGAAGGATTTTGTCAGTGATAGCTTCTTGCGGGAGTTCAATCCCCAGCTCAGCTAGACGGTTTGAGTACCCAGACATTTTGAGCACATGTTCACTGACAGATGAGTTTTCCTCCATCTTGCAAGCATAGAATTTATCGGAGGTCTCATACCTCTCGATCCGGGCGTTCTTCTGAAAGATAAACTCCAACTCCTGGAACATCTCAAATGCTCCATGATGCTCAAAGCGACGTTGAAGTCCCGGTTCTAAGCCATACAAGACTGCACATTGAACTATTGAGTAGTCCTCCTTACGTGCTAACCAAGCGTTCTTAACATCCTGATCAGCCGTAGCGGGTGGTTCATCTCCTACCGCAGCATTAAGGACATAATCCTTCTTCCCAGCTTGTAAGATTAGCTTAAGATTACGAGCCCAGTCTACAAAGTTGCTTCCATCATCTTTCAACTTAGCTTTCTCTAGGAACGTATTAAAATTCAGGATGACTGTCGCGTGAGCCATGATCTACAACACAAATATATTCAAAGTGGACTTAGACTATGTTCAAGATAATTAGAGTTCAACTTAATCAAATTATATGCTAAACTCCCACTCAAAAAGTACATCTCTCTAGTCATTTGAGTGGTTCATGATCCACTTACACTATCCCAAGTCCGATCATCACGTGAGTTGAGTATAGTTTCAGTGGTAAGCATCCCTATGCTAATCATATCAACTATATGATTCATGATCGACCTTTCGGTCTCATGTGTTCCGAGGCCATGTCTGCACATGCTAGGCTCGTCAAGCTTAACCCGAGTGTTCCGCGTGCGCAACTGTTTTGCACCCGTTGTATGTGAACGTTGAGTCTATCACACCCGATCATCACGTGGTGTCTCGAAACGACGAACTGTAGCAACGGTGCACAGTCGGGGAGAACACAATTTTGTCTTGAAATTTTAGTGAGAGATCACCTCATAATGCTACCGTCGTTCTAAGCAAAATAAGGTGCATAAAAGGATTAACATCACATGCAATTCATAAGTGACATGATATGGCCATCATCACGTGCTTCTTGATCTCCATCACCAAAGCACCGGCACGATCTTCTTGTCACCGGCGCCACACCATGATCATCCATCAACATGTTGCCATCGGGGTTGTCGTGCTACTCATGCTATTACTACCAAAGCTACATCCTAGCAAAATAGTAAACGCATCTGCAAGCACAAACGTTAGTATAAAGACAACCCTATGGCTCCTGCCGGTTGCCGTACCATCGACGTGCAAGTTGATATTTCTATTACAACATGATCATCTCATACATCCAATATATCACATCACATCGTTGGCCATATCACATCACAAGCATACCCTGCAAAAACAAGTTAGACATCCTCTAATTTTGTTGTTGCATGTTTTACGTGTTGACCAAGGGCATCTAGTAGGATCGCATCTTACTTACGCAAACACCACAACGGAGATATAGGAGTTGCTATTTAAACTCATCCAAGGACCTCCTCGGTCAAATCCGATTCAACTAAAGTTGGAGAAACCGTCACTTGCCAGTCATCTTTGAGCAAAGGGGGTTACTCGTAACGATGAAACCAGTCTCTCGTAAGCGTACGAGTAATGTCGGTCCAAGCCGCTTCAATCCAACAATACCGCAGAATCAAGAAAAGACTAAGGAGGGCAGCAAAACGCACATCACCGCCCACAAAAACTTTTGTGTTCTACTCGAGAAGACATCTACGCATGAACCTAGCTCATGATGCCACTGTTGGGGAACGTCGCAAGGGAAACAAAAATTTTCTTACGCGCACGAAGACCTATCATGGTGATGTCCATCTATGAGAGGGGATGAGTGATCTACGTACCCTTGTAGACCGTACAGCAGAAGCGTTTAGAGAACGCGGTTGATGTAGTGGAACGTCCTCACGTCCCTCGATCTGCCCCGCGAACAATCCCGCGATCAGTCCCACGATCTAGTACCGAACGGACGGCACCTCCGCGTTCAGCACACGTACAGCTCGACGATGATCTCGGCCTTCTTGATCCAGCAAGAGATACAGAGAGGTAGAAGAGTTCTCCTGCAGCGTGACGGTGCTCCGGAGGTTGGTGATGACCTTGTCTCAGCAGGGCTCCGCCCGAGCTCCGCAGAAACGGGATCTAGAGGAAAAACCGTGGAGGTATGTGGTCGGGCTGCCGTGGAAAAGTCGTCTCAAATCAGCCCTAAAACCTCCGTATATATAGGTGGGTGGGAGGGGGGCTTGCCTTGGGGCTCCTTGAGCCCCAAGGGGGTCGGCCGAGTCCAAGGGGGAGGACTCTCCCCCCCAAACCGAGTTGGACTAGGTTTGGTGGGAGGGAGTCCCCCTTCCTTCCCACCTCCTCCTTTTTTTTATTTCTCTCTTGATTTTCTTCTCCTTGGCGCATAGGGCACTTGTGGGCTGTCCCACCAGCCCACTAGGGGCTGGTGTGTCTCCCCCAAGGCCTATGGGCTTCCCCGGGGTGGGTTGCCCCCCCGGTGAACTCCCGGAACCCATTCGTCATTCCCGGTAACTCCGAAAACCTTCCGGTAATCAAATGAGGTCATCCTATATATCAATCTTCGTATTCGGACCATTCCGGAAACCCTCGTGACATCCGTGATCTCATCCGGGACTCCGAACAACATTCGGTAACCAACCATATATCTCAAATACGCATAAAACAACGTCGAACCTTAAGTGTGCAGACCCTGCGGGTTCGAGAACTATGTAGACATGACCCGAGAGACTCGGTCAATATCCAATAGCGGGACCTGGATGCCCATATTGGATCCTACATATTCTACGAAGATCTTATCGTTTGAACCTCACTGCCAAGGATTCGTATAATCCCGTATGTCATTCCCTTTGTCCTTCGGTATGTTACTTGCTCGAGATTCGATCGTCAGCATCCGCATACCTATTTCAATCTCGTTTACTGGCAAGTCTCTTTACTCGTTCCGTAATACAAGATCCCTCAACTTACACTAAGTTACATTGCTTGCAAGGCTTGTGTGTGATGTTGTATTACCGAGTGGGCCCTGAGATACCTCTCCGTCACACGGAGTGACAAATCCCAGTCTTGATCCATACTAACTCAACTAACACCTTCGGAGATACCTGTAGAGCATCTTTATAGTCATCCAGTTACGTTGCGATGTTTGATACACACAAAGCATTCCTCCGGTGTCAGTGAGTTATATGATCTTATGGTCATAGGAATAAATACTTGACACGCAGAAAACAGTAGCAACAAAATGACACGATCAACATGCTACGTCTATTAGTTTGGGTCTAGTCCATCACGTGATTCTCCCAATGACGTGATCCAGTCATCAAGCAACAACACCTTGTTCATAATCAGAAGACACTGACTATCATCGATCAACTGGCTAGCCAACTAGAGGCATGCTAGGGATGGTGTTTTGTCTATGTATCCACACATGTAAATGAGTCTTCATTCAATACAATTATAGCATGGATAATAAACTATTATCTTGATACAGGAATTATAATAATAACTATATTTATTATTGCCTCTAGGGCATAATCCCAACAATATCGTCTGATATAGTGTGATCTAGTATCTTGTGTCGTTCACCTACTTGTCGTGTGATATAGCTCAAGTAAGTTTGTGTAACTTACTTGTGCTTGTTAGTAACTGTATTGTGTCCATCTTGGTAGATCGTGTTGTTGATACACGTTGCAGTGCCTAGTGCATTTAGGATTTGTGCTTGACAAGTACCCTCTGAGTTTATTCCCGCATTAGGTTCAAGCCAAATCCGAAGAAGTTTTTAAATAGCCTATTCACCCCCCCTCTAGGCGTCATCGAGGTCTTTTCAGATTGACAACCCATTTATAGCGTTGGGTGCAAGCTCTTTTGTGTTTGCGCAGGTACTCTAGACTTGGCGAGATTCTCCTACTGGATTGATACCTTGGTTCTCAAACTGAGGGAAATAGTTACTGCTCCTGTGCTGCATCGCCATTTCCTCTTCAAGGGAAAAACCAACGCAAGCTCAAGAGACGACAGAAGATTTCTGTCGCCGAAGCAGAAGAATTTCTGGCGCCGTTGCTGGGGAGGATCAAGGCAATAACTCATCCAAGTAAGTGTTGCAAACTCATCTCTTGCATTTACTTTTTTGCCTCGCGTTTTCCTCTCCCCCACTTCTGAAAAACAAAAATTTACAAAAAATATTTGCCTTTTTTCGTTTGCCTTTTCGTTCACCCTTTTCTCTCGCTTGTTCTTTGTTTGCTTGTGTGCTTGCTTGCTTGCTAAAGTCACCATGACTGAAAACACCAAACTTTGTGACTTCTCGAATTCTAATAATAATGATTTTATTAGTACTCCGATTGCTCCCGCCACTAGTGCAGAGTCATACGAAATCAATGCCGCTTTGCTGAATCTTGTTATGAAAGAACAATTTTCCAGCCTTCCTAGTGAAGATGCCGCATCCCATCTTAATACCTTCATTGAACTTTGCGATATGAAAAAGAAGAAAGATGTGGATAATGATGTGATTAAATTGAAGCTTTTTCCTTTCTCGTTGCGAGATCGAGCAAAAACTTGGTTTTTGTCTTTGCCCAAAAATAGTATTGATTCTTGGGATAAGTGCAAAGATACTTATATATCCAAGTATTTTCCGCCGGCTAAGATTATCTCTCTCCGTAACGATATCATGAATTTTGAGCAACTTTATCATGAACATGTTGCACAATCTTGGGAGAGAATGAAATTGATGAGTAGAAATTGTCTCGCTCATGGCTTGAGTGTTTGGATGATTATACAAATATTCCACGCTGGATTGAATTTCGCTTCCAGAAACATCTTGGACTCTGCCTCCGGTGGAACGTTCATGGCAATCACGTTAGGAGAAGCCACAAAACTCCTAGACAATATCATGAAGAACTACTCTTAGTGGCACACTGAAAGGTCACCTACTAGTAAGATGGTACACGCTATAGAAGAAATTAACTCGTTGAGTGCTAAGATGGATGAGTTATTGAATTTGGTTGCTAGTAGAAGTGCTCCTTTAGATCCTAATGATATGCCCTTGTCTTCCTTGATTGAGAGTAGCAACGCTAGCTTGGACGTTAATTTTGTTGGTAGGAATAATTTTGGCAACAACAATGCTTTTAGAGGAAACTATGTTCCTAGGCCTTTTCCTAGTAACTCCTCTAATAACTTTGGCAACTCCTATAACAATACTCATGTAAATTACAATAGATTACTGATACTTCTCCAACATACCTATAATTTTTGATGGTTTCATGCTATTATCTTGTCAAACTTTGGATGTTTTGTATGCCTTTTATATATTTTTTGGGCCTAACTTATTAAGTCATTGCCAAGTGCCAGTTCCTGTTTTTTCCATGTTTTTGACCCCTTTCACAGGAGGATTTTAAACGGAGTCCAAACGGAACGAAACTGCCAAAAAGATTTTTTCCGAAACAGAAAAAGATCGAGAAGCTTGAGAATTAGGGCAGGGGGCCACCAGGGACCCCACAAGCCCCCTAGCCGCGGCCAGGGGGGCCCGCACCTCCGAGGCTTGCGGGCTCCCTGGGCCTCCTCTGCCCTAGGTGTTTCGCCTATAAATTCCCTAAAATCCCAGAAAAAATCAGGAGATCATCAAAAGTACTTTTCCGCCTCCGCAAGCTTCTATCTCCGCAATATCCCATCTGGGGCACGTTCTCGTGCCCTGCCGGAGGGGGATTCGGATACGATGGTCTTCTTCATCAACACCATGACCTCTCCGATGATGCGTGAGTAGTTCACCATAGACCTACGGCTCCATAGCTAGTAGCTAGATGACTTCTTCTCTCTCTTGGATCTTCAATACAAAGTTCTCCATGATCTTCACGGAGATCTATCCGATGTAATCTTCTTTTGCGGTGTGTTTGTCGAGATCCCATAAATTGTGGATTTATGATCAGATTATCTATGAATCTTATTTGATTTTCTTGTGATCTCTCTTATGCATGATTTCATATCCTTGTATTTCTCTTCGAGTTGTGGGTTTTGTTTAGCCAACTAGATCTATGATTATTGCAATGGGAGAAGTGCTTGGTTTTGGGTTCATACCGTGCGGTGACCTCACCCACTGACAGAAGGGGTAGCGAGGCACGCATCGTGTTGTTGCCATCAAGGGTAAAAAGATGGGGTTTTCATCATTGGTTTGAGTTTATTCCTCTACATCATGTCATCTTGCTTAAGGCGTTACTCTGTTCGTCATGAACTCAATACACTAGATGCATGCTGGATAGCGGTCGATGTGTGGACTAATAGTAGGTGATGCAGAAAGTATCGGTCTACTTGTCTCGGACGTGATGCCTATATGTATGATCATTGCCTTAGATATCATCATGAATTTCACGGTTCTATCAATTGCTCGACAGTAATTTGTTCACCCACCGTAATATTTTTTATTTTGAGAGAAGCCTCTAGTGAACACTATGGCCCCTCGGGTCTACTCCACACCATATTTTCAGCTTTACACTTTTCCTTGGTTTCACTTTCCGCCTTCAGATCTTACTTTGCAATCAATCTTGAAGGGATTGCCAACCCCTTTTAGCGTTGGGTGCAAGCTCTTTGTGTTTGCGAATGTACTCTGGACTTGACGAGATTCTCCTACTGGATTGATACCTTGGTTCTCAAACTGAGGGAAATACTTACTGCTCCTGTGCTGCATCACCCTTTCCTCTTCAAGGGAAAACCAAGGCAAGCTCAAGAGACGATAGAAAGTTTCTGTCGACGTAGCAATTACCCTCTGATCTAGAGAGTAATATCAAAGAGTTTATCAACTCGCAAAAGATTTTCAATGCGTCCATAGAGGAAAAACTACTCAAAATTGACGATTTGGCTAAGAGCGTTGATAGAATGTCTAGTGATATAGATGCTTTGAAAGTTAGATGTGCTCCTCCCAAGATCAATATGGATAAAACTTTGAAAGCTATGCGTGTTTCCATGAGTGAGAGCAAAGAAAGAACCGCCCAAATTCGTGCTAGACATGAATGGCTTAAAAAGGCGTGTTCTCGTGATAAGAATCACAAAGATCTTAAAGTGCTTGGTGTGACTCCCATTGAATCTTTTTTTCTTGTGTCAAACCTAATGACGACGGGGCTGGATATGAATCCATCTTGGTTGAAAAACGCCCCAATGATTCGGAGTCCATCTATCTTGATGCTAAAAGCATTGAAAGTGGAGTAGAAGATATTAAAACTTTGAGTAGTAATGAAATTACTACTTTGGATTTCAAGGAATTCAATTATGATAGTTGCTCCTTTATTGAATGCATTTCCTTGATGCAATCCATGCTAAACTCTCCACACGCTTATAGCCAAAACAAGGCCTTTACCGATCATATCGTCGAAGCTATGATAAAATCTCTTGAAGAGAAACTTGAATTGGAAGTCTCTATCCCTAGAAAGCTTCATGATGAGTGGGAACCTACTATCAAAATCAAAACCAAAAACTATGAATGCAATGCTTTGTGTGATTCGGGTGCTAGTGTTTCCGCGATTCCAAAGTCTTTATGTGATGTTCTGGATTTTAATGAGATTGAAGAGTGTTCTCTTAATTTGCATCTTGCAGATTCTACTGTCAAGAAACCCATGGGAAGGATCTATGATGTTCTTATTATTGCAAATAGGAACTATGTACCCGTGGATTTCATTGTGCTTGACATTGATTGCAATCCTACATGCCCTATTATTCTTGGTGGACCTTTCCTAAGGACTTTCGGTGCCATCATCGATATGAAGGAAGGGAATATTAGATTTCAATTTCCTTTAAAGAAGGGCATGGAGCACTTTCCTAGAAAGAAAATAAGATTTCCTTATGAATCCATGATGAGGGCCACTTATGGTTTGAGCACCAAAGACGACGATACGTGATTCTATCGCCTTATGCCTAGCTAAGGGCGTTAAACAATAACGCTTGTTGGGAGGCAACCCAATGAATTTATTTCTTTTTCTTTTCTGTTTTATTGCGTCCACACCATCATAATTCTGTTATGATTGTGTCTTTTGTGTTTTTTGTGTGTTTGAGCCAAGTAAAACCTTTATGACTAGTCTTGGCGATGGTTGTTTGATCCTGCTGGAAAAAGACAGAAACGTTTCGCTCACGAGATGATTTTTCATTTTTATTCAGACAGAGCTTTTGAGTTGATTATTTTTTCTGCTGGTTGATATGCCTTTTTCCCAGGCATTCATAATGTTTCAGAATTTTTGAGATAGCAGAAGTATATGAAGTATACAGATTGCTATAGACTGGTTTGTTTTTGACAGATTTTGTTTTTGTTGAGTTGGTTGCTTGTTTTGATGAAACTATGGTTAGTATCGGGGGGGGGGGGGTACTAGCCATGGTAAAGTGAGAATACAGTAGCCCAACACAAATATAAATAGAAATCAAGATTGCTACACTACCTAAAGAGGTGGTAGTTTGTTTTCTTGTGCTAATGTTATCACGAGTTTCTGTTTAAGTTTTGTGTTGTGAAGTTTTCAAGTTTTGGGTGATGTTCTCATGGACAAAGAGATAAGGAGTGGAAAGAGCTCAAGCTTGGGGATGCCCAAGGCATCCCAAGCCAGATTCAAGGACACCAAAAAGCCTAAGCTTGGGGATGCCCTGGGAAGGCATCCCGTCTTTCGTCTTCAATCCATCGGTAACATTACTTGGAGCTATATTTTTATTCACCACATGATATGTGTTTTGCTTGGAGCGTCTTGTATCGTAGGAGTCTTTTCTTTTTGTTGTGTCACAATCATCCTTGCTTCACACATTTTGAGAGAGACATGCACTCATCATGATTTTGCTAGAATGCTCATAGTGCTTCACTTATATCTTTTGAGCTAGATAATTTTGCTCTTTGTGCTTCAGTTAGATCTTTTAGAGCACGGCGATGCGTGACTTGGTAGTTGGCTTATGCTATGAAAGTAGTCCCAAAGGTGATAGGTACCCAAAGAGGATACAAAAACCTCCATCTTCATGTGCATTGAGTAGAAACAGAAGTCTTGATTCCTCTCAATTAGTTTTGAGACATGGATTTGGTAATATTAAGAGCTATGTGAGTAGGGTGTTGTGAATCTAGAAATACTTGTGTTGAAGTTAGTGATTCTCGTAGCATGCACCTATGGTGAACCGCTATGTTAGGAAGTCGGAGCATAATTTATCTATTGATTGTCATCCTTTGTGTTGCGGTCGGGATCGCGCGATGGTTAACACCTACCAACCCTTCCCCTAGGAGTATGCGTTTAGCACTTTGTTTCGATTACTAATAAAAACTTTCGCAACAAGTATGTCAGTTCTTCATGACTAATGTGAGTCCATGGTATAGATGCACTTTCACCTTCCACCATTGCTAGACTCTCTAGTGCCGCCCAATTCTCGCCGGTGCACAAACCCACCATATACCTTCCTCAAAACAGCCACCATACCTACCTACTATGGCATTTTCATAGCCATTCCGAGATATATTGCCATGCAACTCCCACCGTTCCGTCTCATGACTTGTGCCATCACTCTCATATTGCCATTGCATGATCGTAAGATAGCTAGCGAGATGTTTCAATGTCATACGCCAAGCTAGAACGTTGCACATCCCGGTACACTGCCGGAGGCATTTCCTATAGAGTCATCATCATTTCTAAGCTTTGAGATGTGAGTAAATAAAAGTGTGATGATCATCATTATTAGAGCATTGTCCCATGTGAGGAGAGAAAAAGAGAGAAGGGATAATGCTACTATCTGTTTCCACACTTGTGCTTCATAATAGCACCATGTTCTTCATGATTGAGAGCCTCTCGTTTCGTCACCACCATATGCTAGTGGGAATCTTCATTATATAACTTGGCCTGTATATTCCAATGATGGGCTTCCTCAAAATTACCCTAGGTCTTCGTGAGTAAGCAAGTTGGATGCACACCCACTAGTTCTCCTTTTGAGCTTTCACATACTTATAGCTCTAGTGCATCCTTTGTATGGCAATCCCTACTCATTCACATTGATATCTATTAATGGGCATCTCCATAGCCCTTTGATACGCCGAGTCAATATGACCATCTCCTCCCTTTTTGTCTCACAACCACCACCACACTCTATTCCACTTATAGTGTTATATCCATGGCTCACGCTCATGTATTGCGTGATAGTTATAAAAAGTTTGAGAAAGTAAGAGTGCGAAAACAATTACTTGGTCAATACCGGGGTTGTACATGATTTAAAATAGTTGTGTGAGGATGATGGAGCATAGCCAGACCATATGATTTTGTAGGTATAACTTTTTTTGGCCTTGTTATTTTGAAAGTTCATGATTACTTTGCTAGTTTGCTTGAAGTATTATTGCTTTCATGTCAATAGCAAACTATTGTTTTGAATCTTACGGATCTGAACATTCATGTCACATGAAAGAAGTTACAAAGGACAGCTATGCTAGGTAGCATTCCACATAAAAAATTCAGTCTTTATCACTTCCCTACTCGAGGACGAGCAGGAGTTAAACTTGGGGATGCTTGATACGTCTCCAACGTATCTATAATTTTTGATGGTTTCATGTTATTATCTTGTGAAACTTTGGATGTTTTATATGCCTTTTATATATTTTTTGGACTAACTTATTAACTCAGTGCCAAGTGCCAGTTCCTGTTTTTTCCATGTTTTTGACCCCTTTCAGATGAGGATTTTAAACGGAGTCCAAACGGAATGAAACTCCCAAAAAGATTTTTTCCGAAATAGAAGAAGATCGGGAAGACCAGGGACCCCACAAGCCCCCTATCCGCGGCCAGGGGGGCCCGCGCCTCCCAGGCTTGTGGGCTCCCTCGGCCACCTCTGCCCTAGGTTTTCCACCTATATATTCCCTAAAATCCCAGAAAAAATCAAGAGATCATCAAAATTACTTTTCCGTCGCCGCAAGCTTATGTCTCCGCAAGATCCCATCTGAGGCACGTTCTGGTGCCCTGCCGGAGGGGGATTCGGATACGAAGGGCTTCTTCATCAACACCATGACCTCTCTGATGATGCGTGAGTAGTTCACCACAGACCTACGGGTCCATTTCTAGTAGCTAGACGACTTCTTCTCTCTCTTGGATCTTCAATACAAAGTTATCCATGATCTTCATGGAGATCTATCCGATGCAATCTTCTTTTGCGGTGTGTTTGTCGAGATCCGATGAATTGTGGATTTATGATCAGATTATCTATGAATCTTATTTGAGTTTCTTCTGATCTCTCTTATGCATGATTTCATATCCTTATAATTCTCTTTGAGTTGTGGGTTTTGTTTGGCCAACTAGATCTATGATTCTTGCAACGGGAGAAGTGTTTGGTTTTGGGTTCATACTGTACGGTGACCTCACCCAGTGACAAAAGGGGTAGCGAGGCACGCATCGTGTTGTTGCCATCAAGGGTAAAAAGATGGGGTTTTCATCATTGGTTTGAGTTTATCCCTCTACATCATGTCATCTTGCTTAAAGCGTTACTCTATTCGTCATGAACTCAATACACTAGATGCATGCTGGATAGCGGTCGATATGTGGAGTAATAGTTGTAGAGGCAGAAAGTATCGGTCTACTTGTCTCGGACATGATGCCTATATGTATGATCATTGCCTTAGATATCGTCATGACTTTGCGCGGTTCTATCAATTGCTCGACAGTAATTTGTTCACCCACCGTAATATTTGCTATTTTGAGAGAAGCCTCTAGTGAACACTATCGCCCCCGGGTCTACTTCACATCATATTTTCAGCCTTACACTTTTACTTCGTTGCACTTTCCTCCTTGAGATCTCACTTTGCAATAAAACTTGAAGGGATTGCCAACCCCTTTATAGCGTTGGGTGCAAGCTCTTTTGTGTTTGCGCATGTACTCTGGACTTGGCGAGATTCTCCTACTGGATTGATACCTTGGTTCTCAAACTGAGGGAAATACTTACTGCTCCTGTGGTGCATCGCCCTTTCCTCTTCAAGGGAAAAACCAATGCAAGCTCAAGAGACGATAGAAGATTTGTGTCGCCGTAGTACCCTTCTCTAGCTATTTGTGCTATTTCATCTCAAGTTCTATTCATGCTTCGTGACAAAACTTGAATAAGCACTTGTCGACCCCCCCTGTGTGAAAGTGCACTCGGAGTTCCGTATCGTCAAAGGATGCCTTCCAAAAGCTCTTTGAAAATCTCTGTGAGACCAACCCAAATTCGGTCCCATCTAATTTCCGAAGCTGATCTGGTTTTCAATCTCGATACCACCGAAATCGCAAATTCCGTTACACCTAGTTTCCCTGTCAGCTGATAGTAGAGGAACTCGGTGACACAGATTTCATAATATCAGTGACACACACAGCGAACGGGTATATATTCCATCAGACGGGTTCTTTGAATTCAGATCTTCAAAAACCTTTCGCCTCAAAACCCTAAGCTTCCCCGAGGACTCCTCGTCGTCGCCTTTGCCTCCCAGAGTGCATCCATCGTTGGGAATTGTCGCCGTCGACGGAATCTTCACTGCCGTCGCCTTCATATCTGGACCGCCACCAAATTAGGGTACGGATCCGATCTCCTTATGCGTTCCTCTATCCAACTCACACACATTTGGAAATTTTATCTACAAGCCACCATGTGCAAACCCTTCCTTCCACCAGAGTATCTTGTAGCATAGAGAAAGATGAAATTTTAGATCTGATCTGCCACAGCATGCAACTCGGTGAGACCGAGTTTGTAGAATCGGTTCCACCAATTTCCCTTTTAGGGTTCCCGAGAAGCAACTTGGTGAGACCGAGCAGATCTTTTTGGTCCCACCAAAACAGACTGCCAAGTTTCTGTTCAGCGAGTAAGCCTTCTCAGTGACTTTGTAAATGCCAACTCGGTGCCACCAATTTACATCCTCTAGAAGATCATACCCTAAGTTTCAGACTTCAATTTTTGAAAAATCCTTCTGTGTTTTGTGATGCTGAACCCTTCTACCTTTCATGTATCTACTTCACAGGTTTTCTGTTTGCTGTTGAGTTGTTGATTGTGTGCCAAGATGTCTGGATCAGAAGATAGCGAGAATGATTTTAGAGAACAAAGTGTTGATATGGACCGAGGCACTAGTCGTGAGAAGACTGACCCTGACCCTGGATCCTACAACTCCCATGGCTTGCCCAAGGCAGCCACCACGCAGAGGAAGAAACTGAACTCAGGTGAAGAAGACTCAGACTTTGTGCCACAAGAAACTTCAGCTCCTCCAAAGGCTCCTAAGAAGACTGTCATGAAACAATACACTACCCATGTTGATCTTAGAGCTCCTGAATCTGCAAGGCAGAGCACAACACTCTCCATAGATAAACCTGCCAAGAAGGTGGTGTGAAGAGAGCCAGGAAGAGGGTAGTTCATGTTGTGGGGAGACAAACTTCTATGTATGAGGACCGTCAAGATGATGCTGGAGAAGATGAGATCCCAGTTCCTCCTAAGAAGAAGAAGCTCATGGTTGATGCCATGCCCAGGAAATTTTCTCCTAAAACCTCCATCTAAAGCAAAGAAGGTTGTAGCTCATAGGGAGACTACAAAGGATATTCCTGCAGCTGCCAAGGAGAAAGGCCCTGCTTCCAGTGCCTTTCTGCAGAGGAAGAAGATGAGAATGCACCTATTCTCAGGAAGCTCTCACCAAATTTACCAGTTCACAATGCTGCTCACGCACTAGCTGAAGATATGAGGAAGATGAAAGATGCAAGTTTGAGGAAATGGAGAGCCGCAGATCCATATGCCATAAGGAGAAGAACAATTGTTGATCCAAGGTTTCACACCAAGGAACAACAAGATTTCTATGAGACTGTCCTGTATGACAAGAGTCTAGTTGTTAGTGATATGAGATATGTTGACTAGGCTTACATCAAATCTAATGAAAATTTCTTTCCCCACGCGCAAGAAAATTCCAGGTTAGTGTACATTGAAGATTTTGTTGTAAAAGATATGAGCCCATGGAATGATGAGTTGATCATGCAATTTTACTCAACTGTTCATTTCTATGGAGATGGATCTGTTGTCTGGATGACTGATGGTCACAAGTACGAGTCTACACTTGATGAGTGGGCCAGTATCATTGGTGCCCTCAAGCAGAAAGAGAGTGATGTGGATGTGTATTCTGAAGCAAAGATGAGCCACAGCACCATGGCAAATATGTACAAGCCAATTCCTCACAAGTATTTGGCTAGTCACAAGATGGGCTCAACATACTTCTTGAAAGCAGGGATACCCACAACTAACACCATTGTGAGACACACCTTGATGCCTAAATCAGGTGATCATACGATGATTTGAGGACACTCCATCAATCTGCTACACCATTTGGACTCTCATACTAGATTCAGAGTGATGGACTTGATAGTAGAGACTATCCAGAGGACTGCTGCTCATCAGAAAAGATCATGTGGATATGCCCCTTACATTCAGATTCTTATCAATGCCAAGCTAGGCAAGCATGCATATCTCCTTGATCGTCCCCATCTACCCCTTTAGCCAGAACTTGATGACAATGTTGTGGTGATGGATGGAAATGATCCCAGTTCAGCTATAGCAAGAATGGCAGCAGATGTAGCAGAAGTTGAGGCTGCTAGAAATGAGCCACCACCAGTTCCACAACTCAGAACTCAAGCTGAGAAAATGTCATTTCTAGATAGCTTTGTCAAAGGTATGGAGAGGAACATCCAGGAGATGCTGCAAAGTCAGAAAAGCCTTGGGAGAGTCATGGAAACAAAGTTTCATGACATGGATGTGAAGGTAATGGAGTTGACCACTATAGTCAAACAGCTTCAACATGAAGTTGACTCAGTGGAGATGCCACACTCAGATGATGATGATTAAGATGATGATGATGAAGAGTCACCTCCTCTCGCTACCACACGATTCAGCACCGAGCCTAGATCAGCTGTTGTACCTGCTCAGAAGACAAGACAGACTTCATCAGCTCAAGCATCAACACCTTCAGCACGAGCTCCAGCTCAAGCACCTCCAGTATCCACTCCTCCAGCTCGAGGACACTCAGCATATGCCTTCGTGGACGCTCTTCTATCGACTCTGTCATCAGCTGCCCACAGAGACGAGTAGCTCTATACTTTTTGAACTTTTTGGTAACTTGTTGCCAAAGGGGGAGAAATGTATAGATCATAGACTGAGAGAGAGAGAGAGAGAGAGAGAGAGATCTTTTGACTTTATTTGCTCTCATTTGGTTTTAAATCTTTAGTCTTTTGGGTGAATTTATCCCATTATCTGTGTTTGATCATACACTTTGCTTGGTTGATGCTATGTTATTATCCTTTTAGCTATCTATGTGATGATCATTCACTTATCTTGTTGTGTCATTTGCATTACTATTCACTCTTATCTTGTATGCGCACCGCCAATATGTATGTGACATGGAAGCGTAACCCATGATCCTAATCGATTGTGCATTTGCATTCAAACTCAAATTTTAATTAATGCACAAGTTTAGGGGGAGCTCTTACTTTTCACATACTTCTCAAAGTGTCGATGCTAATCATTGATTATATCTTTTGTCGAAGCTTTGACCTATATGTTATCATCAGTTATCAAAAGGGGGGGGATTGAAAGCACAATTGCTCCCTAGGGTGGTTTTGATAGTTGATCACAACATATGCATCATTGGACTAATATGTTTTCCAAGTATATTTCAGAAAAGTTCAAAAGATGCTATGGCTAAAGGCTTATGTGGAGATGCCCCTTGATGCAAGAAAGCAATAAGATTGGCTCAAGCTTCAAGCTAGAAGACTCTTCATTTTATATTTGTGAGAAATTACTTTTGAGTCCATAGGAAAGCCAATACTATAAAAAAGGGGGTGAGGTAGTAAAATAAACTGATTGCTCAAGTGCTCAAAGTTAGCCACCAAAATACTCAGTCATTTTTCCCACATAACAATTCTATCCAATTCCACATACTCAAATTTGGTGTCACCAACTTTCATATTTCGGACCCACCGAGTTTGACCTCAGACAAAAATCCTAGCCATTCCCACCAAATCGATGCAACCGAATCCATATCGGTGCTACCTAGTTCAGGGTGACCAACTTTCTGTTGCCTTGGTACACAAAATCGGAATTTGCGAGTTTGACTATCGGTGCCACCGAGTTTGGTCATCTGATCGTTAGCCACCTTTTTGGTGCGAGTGAGTTGTGTATATCGGTCCCATTGAGATTCAAAAGTTACTGCCTTGGTGTGAATCGATACCACCGAATTTATGACTTTGGTGTTACCGAGTTTGCCACTTTAGGTGTAACGGTTGGATTTTGTGTGCTGCCTATATATACCCCTTTAGCCACTTCTCATTCGTCGGAGAAGCACTCATAACACACACTTCATTACCATATCCATTTTCTGAGAGAGAACCACCTACACTTGTGTTGAGACCAAGATATTCCAATCCAACCATTTGAAACTTGATTTCTAGCCTCCCCAAACTGCTTGCCACCAAATCAATCTCTCCTACCCATGCCTATTTTGTGAGAGAGTGATTTTGTGTTGAGGAGACTATCTTTAGAAGCACAAGAGCAATGTGTTCATTGATCTAACACATCTATTACCTTTTGGAGGGTGGTGCCTCCTAGATTGGTTAGGTGTCGCTTGGGAGCCTCCTATTCATGTTGTGGAGTTGAACCAAGATGTTTGTAAGGGCAAGGAGATCGCCTACTTCGTGAAGATCTACCGTGAGTAAGACTAGTCCTTCGTGGGCAGAAGGTGTGGTGTAATAGACAAGGCCGCTTCTTTGTGGACCCCTTGTGGGTGGAGCCTTCCATGGACTCTCGGAGCCGTTACCCTCCGTGGGTTGAAGTTTCTACTAACATGGACGTACGATAGCGCCACCTATCGGAACCATGCCAAAAATCATCGTGTCAACCTCATGCGTTTGATCTCCCTACCTTACTCATTTACTTTACATTTGCATGTTTTACATTCCGCTGCTACACTCTTAGAAATGCATGTGTAGGGTGTACTTGACTTGTCATAAGTGCCAAAGCTACATCTCAACTAAAATTGGAAAAATACAAGATTTTTATCTTGTCAAGTAGTCTAATCATCCCCCTCTAGACATACTTTCAATCCTACAATATCGTGTTAATCGAACATGAATTTATATTAACACGACTGTATATTACTTGAATTTATATCATCAATGCACATGGCGGCGTAACTCTCCATGTATATTTACGTAAAATTACGTAAATCTTTACGCAAATGTAGGCACACGACATTGATTCAGTTTTAAATGTTCGTTGGTCCCACACATCAGCTGCAGACTGTGTAGGATCAACCTCCCACGCGAAATCATCAATGCATACAGTCAATTGTCGGTCCCACGCAACCGTATGCACCGGTGATGCGAATGCATGCAGCCTTACAAATCGGTCTCACGCGTCAGCACCGGCGATGCGAACGCATGCGGCCTTATACGCCGGTCTCACACGTCAACACCGGCTACGTGAACGCATGCGGCCTTACATGTCGGTCCCACACGTCAGCACCGGCGATGCAGACGAATATGACCTTACAAGTTGGTCCCACACGTCAACACCGGCGTACTGACGGACAAAAGTTTTGACCCGACGACAAGACATCATTTGTCCTCTTGTGAGGCGCGGACAATGGAGGAAGAGAAAAATGAATAAGTTGAGTTGGTTGGGACAAAAGTGAGCAGAACTAAAAAAAGAAGGGCACAAAAATAAAAAAAAGCCTAATTAATATTTTTGCTGCACCTTTTTCTTTATTAGTAGATATAGATATAGATATAGATATAAATTTCGAATATTGCTTTTGGCTCCCGAGCTCACTGGAGGTCTTTAAATTCAAACTTCAAATTCAGTAAAAATTTGTATTTTGATGTTTCAAAAAATTCAAAAAATACATAGATAAATGAAGGTATAATACACTAGTGTGTAAATTTTCAGAACAAAATAAGTTGAAATGAGGGTTGTGCAAAAAAGACAAATCTGAGGCTGTTTAACACATGTTACTATTCATCATTTCAGACCATGAATTTGTCTTTTTTATACAGATCACATTTTAAAGTATTTTGACCTGAAATTTTACACACATGTCGGTTACATCCTTACATACATGCATATTTGTTTCAGAATTTTTTGAACCATAAAAATTTGAATTTGAATTTTTC
Source organism: Hordeum vulgare subsp. vulgare (assembly GCF_904849725.1). Taxonomy (NCBI): domain Eukaryota; kingdom Viridiplantae; phylum Streptophyta; class Magnoliopsida; order Poales; family Poaceae; genus Hordeum; species Hordeum vulgare. The sequence goes on from NC_058522.1 coordinate 458,452,116, forward strand.
AAAAATAAAGGCCTCCATGAAGCTCGGCTTCCAAAACGCCATTCTCTATAAATTTGCCCTATATTTGGTATATATATTCCGTGCTCCTCTTCATACCACAGACTTTTCTACAACTTTTGGCGCGAATTGACGGCAGCCAGCAATACATTTCACGTGATGGAAACATCGAAGAAAAGGTTGCCGGGCGCGCGTCCATGGCAGCGTCTTGAACCTGAACGTTCCCATGCCGCACGGAGAAGTTCGGAACGAGACGAAAGAACCTGCATGGTCAAAGCACGCACGCTGGTGTACCATTCCATAGCTCTAGAGAGCTTTGATTCGCCATCTCGGCGAGCCAAAGTAACACCGAACAATCTCTCCCCTGCAACGGACGGCATCTGGAATCGGTCTCCCGTTCCTCGAAAGAACCCAACGACGAAGCACGGAGTACCACACGCCTCTCCCGTCCCGGTTCCACCACCTTGCTTCCCAAGCCGCCGAACGGTCAAAAGGCGCGTGAGCACCACGGGCACCCACTCGCGCGTCTCCGTATAAAATGGCGGCCGACCGCGGGCACCCCCCGGCTGCATCCTCGCTCCGAGCGGCCGGGAAACCACGGAGAGCCAGCACTAGCAGCAGCAACTTGCCAGCGAAGAAGCAAGCAAACTGGTCGTGACACTTTCGGCCGCCGGCGAGGGGAATCGTTCGATGGCGTCGCGGCAGTCGATGCTCCCGAGCTTCCTCTACACGTCGTCCAGCGGCGCCGGCATGCCGGGCGGGTGGGGCGCCGCGCAAGAGGCGCCCGTCGTCGTCGCCGGGGCGCCGAGCGAGCCGCCGTTCGGGAAGATCGACATGTTCTCGCCGGCCTACTACGCGGCATGTGGCTTCGGCGGCGCCGCCGCGTGCGGCCTCACGCACGCCGCCGTCACGCCGCTCGATGTCATCAAGTGCAACATCCAGGTACGCAAAAAATTGCACCGTTCTCTTTGAGAATTTCCCTTAGTTTGCTTCTTGGGTCGACCACGGGACGGGAGGAGAGTACTTTTCTTGTGCCGGACCTAAATTATTGGAGGTGTCGCGGTCGAAGCCGGCTGCCACGAAAGCTGGAACAACCTGAGTGTGAGGACTGAGTGCATCATCCCTGGCGTGGCTGGAATGAAATTTGACGGGAGTGCTAACTAGCAAGAGGGAAATGAAATCAGTTAAGATCGTTTCATTTTTTGGTAACAAGATCACAGCGAAAACGTGATCGCAGATCGACCCGGCCAAGTACAAGAGCATCTCCTCGTCGTTCAGCATCGTGCTGAAGGAGCAGGGCGTCCGCGGCTTCTTCCGGGGCTGGGCGCCGACGTTCCTGGGGTACAGCGCGCAGGGCGCGTTCAAGTACGGCCTGTATGAGGTGTTCAAGAAGGAGTACACCGACATGGCCGGCCCGGAGTACGCCGCCAAGTACAAGACCCTCATCTACCTCGCCGGCTCGGCCACCGCCGAGGTCGTCGCCGACGTCGCGCTCTGCCCCATGGAGGCCGTCAAGGTGCGGGTGCAGACGCAGCCCGGCTACGCCAGGGGCCTGCGCGACGGCTTCCCCAAGATCGTCAGGGCCGAAGGCTACGCAGGGTAAGCAGGATGTGTCAGCTTAGCTCATCTTATCTTCCTTTGTAATGCACATGATTTTGATCGATCCTCGAACAGACGTGCTAACTAAGGTGGTGTTCTGCTTGTGAAATTGCAGGCTGTTCAGAGGAATGGTTCCTCTTTGGGGGCGGCAGATTCCTTGTAAGTGCTACTATATGCTTTCTTCTGTTCAAATTGTTTGAACTTGAAAAGAAATATGTAGGTTGACTGAACTTTCTGAACCTTGGTTGCAGACACCATGATGAAGTTCGCAACCTACGAGAACATCGTGGAGATGGCGTACAAGCACCTCATTCCCACCCCGAAGGAGCAGTGCAGCAAGCCTCTTCAGCTCGGGGTGAGCTTCGGGAGCGGCTACATCGCCGGAGTCTTCTGCGCCGCCATCTCGCACCCCGCCGATAACCTGGTCTCCTTCCTCAACAATGCCAAGGGCGCCACCGTCGGAGATGTACGTAAAGCGCCGCAGCATCTGCTCGAAACAACTGAACTGAACTGAACTAAACTAAAGTCCCTTTGGTGTGTGTGCTTACTACTGTTGCTCTGCTGATTTGTTCAGGCTGTCAAGAACCTCGGCCTCTTGGGACTCTTCACGCGCGGCCTTCCGCTCCGCATCGTCATGATCGGCACACTGACCGGTACCCAGTGGGTGATCTATGATTCCTTCAAAGTCATGGTTGGACTGTGAGTATTTTACCTTTGTCTTTACAGATTGTGATTTTCGTAGGCCACGTCTCTTTGTGAGAATTCTGAAACAATTGGTGATTTTGCAGGCCAACGACCGGTGGAACTCCTGCTGCTGCCCCAAGGGAAGAAGCATGAACAGTGAAAGCCTTTCCGAAACTCCAAGAGAAAAATATATTTTTATGGTTCGACATCGCATGAGCTGTAGTAGATTCATGATTGTAACAGTTTTCCTCGGTGCTCTGCCACCATTCACCGATTGATGCAATTCCTCACTAGGTTGGTTATTAAGGTTCTTCTCTTCCTTTTTAAAATAAAGAAGTTTCTTTCAAACATAGTTACTTATCAAGGATAGTGTTCACAGTCTGGATGGCATTCAAGGTTTGCATCTTTTTAAAATAGGCTTTCGTCCTGGTTTATACATAGGACCCTAATATATACGTGACGTTCAGGGTCTGAACAATAGTGTTGGGTCGGGGTCAATTGACCCTGATGACCTTGGCCCAAACTCTGCTACATACATACAGCTCATGGAAAATGTGACAAGTGGAATTTTTTTGACCCCCAATCCAAAAATCCCAGCAGCCTCACATTCAGCATGTGGTCCAAAGAGCACGCAGGGCCACTACCCACTTCTGATCGATCGATTTTTCCATCTACACAGCAAACGCAAACATATCATCTTTTTTTCCGTGAATGAGAGAGCATTTTTTTCCCTTGAAAAACAACGAGCGTCACTTCAGGGAGCGCAAACACATGATGTTTTTCTATTTTTTAGGGTAAAGCTAGACTTTATTGATCAAAAACCACACAAAGTGGGATACAATTTAGGTCATGTGGTTGGCCAAACCAGACATGACGTCCAAGACTTAAAGAAAGAGAGAATCTCGCTAACTTATGTGCGTCAACATTGATCACACGACCTTCAAAAATAAAATTACAATTGAAATTCACCGCCCTTGCTCTAATCTCTTTTATAATAGCATTATAACTACCATGCTGGCCGGACTTGATGTCCTCCACGACCTGTTTTGAATCCGACGAGATGATGACGGTGTGGAGATGCAAGTCGGCTGCCAATGAGAGGGCTTCACGGCAGGCCATAGCTTCGAGTGTTGCCGGGTGTTGGACTCCTACCACGCACAGCGAAGAACTTCCAAGAAAATTTCCGGTGCTATCACGACACACTACCGCCGCTAAGCCTCCCGTGTCGGCCTTGACCGCCGCATCCACATGGAGTTTTGCAAACCCAGGTGGAGGAGCTTTCGGTCGTTGAATGGAAGAACTGGCAGGTTGAACTACCGCTACCGTCCTCGAAAATGAACCTTGAGACAAAAGAGTGGATTTGCGCTGGAGTCTGGAAAATTCCCTCATGAATCGCGTTGCGTCGTGCCATCTAGATAGCCCACAACATCACAGCCACCTTGACGAACTTCTCATGAGATAAGGAACTCGAAAGAGAGAACAACAATTGTTTTGTACCAGTTTGCTGGTTGCTATCATAGACTGTCCGAGGGAGTCGTCCACAAGAGCCCAAGAGCACCTTGACAACGTGCATTCCAGAAGTGAGTGACGCCACAAATCAAGATAGAAGCACATACGACAAGAGCTTGTCATCGACATCTTCCTGTGTGCCCGGACATCTTCCATAGGAAGGGATTGCTTCGACAGTCTCCAAAAAACATGTCGACTTTTCTTGGAACGGGCACTTTCCACAGATTTTCCATGACCGTTCCTCAGATTGAGCCCCCGAAGAACCCGCGGTACCTTCAAGCCAAGCTTATCTTCGCTTCCTAGTGAACGAGCGATCCTTTTTTCCTTCAAAAACATGTGATCCTTTTCCTGGGCTTGGGCTTTGTTCTTTCTTCCTGTCGCCCCTGCTCCTCTGTTCGCGAGCGACTTCGCCCAAACCGCCACCGGCCGGACGCTCCCAATCTTCACTACCCTCATCTACAAAATTAAAAGATTCGTTCTGCACATTTCACATCCGTAAGTTACACTAAAGTTGATTTCTTCATCTAGTTGTGATTCTTCTATTATATTCTTTTATCATCTTTCAGTTTGTTCGACGCATTGTTTTTCTTCTTCTTATAATTGCACTAAGGTATGGGTGGGTAATCTAATCACTTACCGACCTTTTGGTCTAATAATTGCTATTCAAAAGTACATATGGATGTGATAGTTTATTTTTCAAAGATGAAAGATTGTGGATGTCAAAAAAAATATAGGTAACTATTGTAACCGGAACTTATTTTGTTATACATTGACAATCACGGTTTCTTATTTATGTGAGGTTACTAAAAATATTATAGACTTGTTACCTAATACAAGATAGGAATATTTTAACCATATATTATTGATACTTTGTTTTTGAGCTGATACATTAGTTCTAGTTGTCTGTGTTGACCCCGGTGGCCCTTTATCCTGGCTTCGCCCCTGCCGACGTTTGATCTGAGAGGGCCCAAGCGAACTAATCACGAGCAAAAACTTGTGGCTACAAAACCACGTCTAATAAAGAAGTGGGCAAAGAAAGAAAAGGCCTAACCTACTTATACAAGAAACTAGGTCTAAAAAAAGCTAGCAATTTGCACACGGGCTAAAAGAACATAAAGAAAAGGTTGACAAACTGTAACAAACAAAAAGGTTGACAAGCATCTAACAAATAAAACTACCACATATCTTATATACTTAGGTAGTTGATCCCGAGTAACATATTTATTTCAACATGCAATTATGCCACGTCAACATGCAATTATAGATGGAAAAGATCCACCTCAACATGCATGGTTGCATGTAAGAAAGGAACAAATGTCTCAATTATATTGTGGTCCCTATATTCAATAAATATTTTATGATTGCAAAATAATCTAATCATATGTATTTTCAGTCTTATTTATATTTATAGTTAATCAAAATATTCATGTTTATATCATAGAAATGTCATTGAAATACATTACAAACAGTTTTTGCAGCAATGTGTGGGAATAATCTATTCATACTATTTTGCATTTCCCAAAAAATTGACATGATTCAAAACAGTGCTATGCTTCTAAGATGTCGCAAACACTACAAAAATATGTCAAATTGTGACCTTGTGTCAGTCACCCTCGAAGAAATGGTCATAAATCTACGACCATTTGAGATCAATTGGTCATAAGCTCTTCGGAGGCTCCAAACTCTCAACCATAACGACCATTTTGGTCAGAAAGGTCGTAATTTCCTTACACGAAATGGTCGTATGATACACAACACTCGTCCGTTGCCATATTTCTAGTTGATCACGACCAATATATATGGTCATAGCCTTGTAAATTGTGGTGCATTCCTATGAATAGGTGTCACCTTATCAGTTTTGCCTATGTGTCATGTCCATGTGTCAATTTTTGCCCTAGGTTGTGAAGGAGCCTACATTTTGGTCATTCCCAAAATTCTTAAAAAAAATTCATAAATTGTTTGGATCATATATTCCTCAAATATGTCAAAAACTTTCCTTTCGTAGTTCAAATATAATAATGGATATTCATTCTCTTATTTTGTTCAAAACAACACTTTGTGAAGGAAATCCAATTTATATTTTCTTGTTTGCCCTCAAACTTTTGGGTTATCTAAATCATTTCTTCATGACAAAATTCAGCTTTGTTTGCCTAGTAAATCTACCTGAACAAATTTCCAAAGTTTCTGTTCAGCTAGATGCTTTATGAAGGAAATACTAGCTAGGCATATCCTAGTAAGTTGATTTTTTTCTCACATCTTCTATTTGCTCAAATCATAGCACTCCACAAAGTTTTAGCCCCATCTAACAAACCATGTGAGCTCACCATCCAATCTTTATTTCTCGTAATATTTTCTGTTTGTGAAGCAACTATATTTTATATTGCTTTATAATTGTTGAACATTTACCAAGACATGACCCTGCACATATAACCTCCCTCCACCAAGTTTTAGCCCATTTAATTTAGTCAATTTCCCTCAATATTGTTCCCAATTTTCCGTTGAGTGGAAAGCATTGTGAAGGAAGTACAAGTTTTATTTGTCCAAATAGTATGAAATTTTGACGGTGCCTTCATACGCTAAAATTACCACTCTCCTCCAAATTTCATCTCCATCCAATCATCTATGTGAGCCAGGATTCAATTTCTATTTTCTGGTCAAATGGGCACATTGCAAAGAAAGTTCTATCTCGACCCCATCTATTGCCCTCATACTTTTAGGGCACTCTTCCATATCCAAATCATTGCCACATGCCAATAGTAAGCTGCAGTTTCCTAATAAATCTCCCTCAGCAAATTTCCAAAGTTTCTATCGAGAGAGATGCTTTGTGAAGAAAGTACTAGCTAGGATTATCCAAATGATCTGAGATTTTTCCAAATCATCCATATGCACAAATCGTCACTCTTTAGAAAATTTGAGCTCTATCCAGAAATACATGTGAGATCATCATTAAATCTTTTATTCTGGTCATATTTTCAGTTTGTGACGCAATTATAGTTTATATTGCTTAATTATTTCTGAAACTTTATCAGGGCATGCTACTAACCATATAAGGTCCCTCCACCAAATTTGAGCTAATTTTATTCAGCTCATTTCTCTCAATAGTTTTCCCAAGTTTGTGTCCAAAGCAGAGCATTATGAAGGAGGTACTGCTTTGGCATGTCCAAGTATTATAATTTTAAGGTGCTTTCCTATGCCCAAATGACCATTCTCCACAAAATTTTAGCTCAATAGATTCATTCATTTGAGCCGAACTTCAACATCCATATTTATGTCGAGGGTGGTACTTTGCAAAGCAAGTGCCACCTAGGATCCTCCATTTGAGATGCAAATTTGTCTAGACAATATATTTACTATATGATCATCCTCAGTCAAAACTCAGGCCCATTGGCCATGTGCATTTCCCCCACCGCTAATCAAACAATTCGTGTTAATTCATGTTTGAGCTTAGTCCAGTCTCCTCGTAGTATTCTTCTGTTATATTATTCTTGCTAACACCTGTCATGGGATTGTCCAACCCACCAAACATGCCTAGTCCACCCACAACGTGTGGCAACGCCACGGTCACACGGCGACCACGCGACTGTTATGCCAGTTTACGCGCTCTGGAGTTGGGCCCTCGGCCACAGTCCGAACCTCAACGTCTCGGCATCACACCATGTATCTATGATTAAATAGATACTTATGTACATAGAAATGGTTTTGGAAAAATTATCGAGCGATCTATTAAGCAGGTGTAGTTCAAATTTGACCCGCTACCAAAGTACCAACTCAACCAGAGGAAATTTGTCTTTTCCACGAGAGGTGGATCAAAGCTTTTTTACACCCAACCATTTGGTCAATTTTACATTAAATATGGTCAAATATTTTTAGAAAATCAATTTGGTCCCATTTTGCAAGAAATATATGGTAGGTCCTTCACAAAAGAACTTATTTTGGGCACTCGAAAAATGGAAAATCAATTTTTTTGTGAAAATAAAATGAAAACTCCCTTTAACAACATTCTTTGCCATTCCAAGATGCACCCTTTTGCACAATACGAGATCACTTCAACAAACTATTCAATGAATGTGGCTATAACGTTGATCATTTTGCTTTAAAACCATGAATCTTCATACATGATAGCTCATTTATGAGAAGACATTTTCAAACTAATTGTCGAATTCCAAGTTTGTTATTTTTCGTGGTAACTAGGTCACATGTAATGACACAATGCTAAGGTTTTACATTTTTTTGAATTTCCTATGCCCGTTTCAACGTGCGGTCAAAACGAGGGGCATGACCGTTCATAGCTAGGGGTTGATTCTCGAAAAACTTTCACGGTATATCAAATGAAATAGTTACTTATGTACCTAGAAATGATTTTTGTAAAAATTAAAGAGTAATCTGTTAAACAGTTGTAGTTCAAATTTGATCCGCTTCCAACTGAATCGAAGAAATTTGTATTTTTCATGAGAGGTGGATCAAAGATTTTTACACCCAACCATTTCGTCAATTATACACTAAATATGGTCACATATTTTAGAAAATTTATTTGGTCCAATTTTGCAACAAATATAAGGTAGGTCCTTCACAAAAGAACTCATTTTGGGCACTTACAAAATGGAAAATGATTTTTTTCGTGAAAATAAAATCAAAAATTCCTTTGACAAGATTTGTTTTCCATTCCAAGGTGCACCCTTTTGCACAATGTGATATCATTCCAACAAACTATTCAATGATTCGGCCATAACATCGAACATTTTCCATGAAAATCATGAATCTTCGTACATGATAATTCATTTATGAGAAGACCTTCTCAAACTAATTGCCGAATTCCAAGTTTGTTATTTTTACTCGTAGCTAGGTCACATATAATGACACGAAGGTTTTACATTTTTTTGATTTTTTTTTGAATTTCCTATGCCCGTTTCAAAGTGAGGTAATATTGACGGGCATGAAAGTTCGTACCTAGGCGTTGAATGTGGCAAAAAAATTGGAGTATCTCGAATGAAATAGTTACTTATGTATCTAGAAATGATTTTTTGGAAAAATTAAAGAGCAATCTATTAAGTAGTTGTAGTTCAAATTCAACGCGCTTTTAGCTGAATCAAAGGAAATTTGTCTTTTTCACGAGAGGTGGATCAAAACTTTTTACACCCAACCATTTGGTCAATTGTACGTTAAATATGGTCAAATATTTTAGAAAATTGTTGTGGTCCTTCACAAAAAACTCATTTTGGGCACACGAAAAATTGAAAATCATTTTTTTCTTGAAAAGAAAAAGAAAAGTCCCTTTGACAACATTGTTTGTCATTACAAGATGCACCCTTTTGCACAATATGAGATCATTTCAACAAAGTAATGGATGTGGCCATAACATTGATCATTTTGCTTGAAAATCATGAATCTTCACACATGAGAACTCATTTATGAGAATACCTTTTCAAACTAATTGTCGAATTCCATGTTTGTTGTTTTTCTTGGTAACTAGGTCATATATAATGACACAATGCGCAGGTTTTACATTTTTTGATTCTTTTTAATTTTCTATGCCCATTTCAAAGTGGGTTCAAAACGGGGGGCATGATCGTTCATAGCTAGGGGTTGATTCTCGCAAAACTTTCAAAGTATCTCTAACGAAATAGTTACATATGTACATAGAATTTTTTTTGGAAAATTTAAAGAGCAATCTATTAAGCAATTGTAGTTCAAATTTGACCCGTTTCGAATTGAATCGAAGGAAATTTGTCTTTTTCGTGAGAGGTGGATCAAGCCTATTTACCCCCAACCATTTGGTCAATTGTACATTAAATATGGTCAAATATTTTAGAAAATTGATTTGGTCCAATTTTGCAAGAAATATATGGTAGGTCCTTCACAGAACAACTCATTTTGGGCACTCGAAAAATGGAAAATGATTTTTTTGGGAAAAGAAAATGATAAATCCCTTTGAAAAAATTGTTTGACATTACAAGATGCACCATTTTGCATGATACGAGACCATTTCAACAAACTATTCAAAGAATGTGGCCTTAACATTGATCATTTGGCTTGAAACCCATGAATCCTCATACATGATAGCTCATTTATGAGAAGACATTTTGAAACTTATTACCGAATTCCAAGTTTGTTATTTTTACTCGTAACTAGGTCACATATAATGACACGATGCGAAGGTTTTACATTTTTTGATTTTTTTTCAATTTCCTATGCCCATTTGAAAGTGCGGTCGGCGGGCATGACCGTTCTTAGCTAGGGCTTGAATGTGGCGAAACTTTAGGAGTATCTGTAATGAAATAGATATGTGCCTAAAAATGATTTCAGAAAAATTAAAGACCAATCTATTAAGCACGAGTAGTTTAAATTTGACCCGCTTCGAGCTAAATTGGAGGAAATTTGTCTTCTCATGAGAGGTGGATCAAAGCTTTTTACACCCAACCAGGTGGATCTAAAGATTTCAAGAACCAACCATTTGATCAATTGGACATAAAATATGGTCTAATGATTTTGGAAAACGATGTGGTGCTAGATTGCAACAAATATTTGGTAGATCCATGGGTATCTCCGGATAGAAAATGTTTTTCTTGTGAAAAAACTTGTTTTAACAATTACAACCAATTTAGTGATGGGGAACGTTGCATAGGAAACAAAAAAATTCCTACGCACACGATGACCTATCATGGTGATGTCCATCTACGAGAGGAGATTTGGATCTACGTACCCTTGTAGATCGCACAACAGGAAGCGTTAAGAAAGGCGGTTGATGTAGTGGAACGTCTTCGCGTCCCTCGAACCATCCCATGAACTGTCCCGCGATCCGTCCCACGATCCGTCCCACGATCTGTTCCGATCTAGCGCCGAACGGACGGCACCTCCGCGTTCAGCACTCGTATAGGTCGACGATGATCTTGGCCTTCTTGATCCAGCAAGAAAGACGGAGAAGTAGATGAGTTCTCCGGCAGCATGACGGCGTTCCGGTGGTGGTGATGGTCTACTCCTGCAGGGCTCCGCCCGAGCTCCGCAGAAATCCGATCTAGAGGTAAAACTACGTGGTATAGGTTTGAGTTGCACGTGGCAAAGTTGTGTCTCAGATCATCCCTAAACCACCAATATATATAGGAGGGAGGGGGAGGGCTAGCCTTGAGGCACAAGGCCTCAAGGATGCGCCGGCCAAGGGAGGAGGAGGACTCCTCCAATTCGGTTTGGGAAGGAGGAGTCCTCCCCTTCCTTCCCAGCTCCCTCTTTCCCTTTTTTTCTTTTATTTTCCTTTGGTATTTTCTTATGTGGTGCCATGGGCCCCTTGGGCTGACTCCACCAGCCCACTAAGGACTTGTGGCGCCACCCTAGTGCCTTGGGCTCACTCCCGGTGAACTACCAAAACCCATTCGTCACTCCCGGTACACTCCCGGAATTGCCCAAAACTTTTCGGTGACCAAATAAAACCATCCTATATATCAATCTTCGTTTCCGGACCATTCCGTAAACCCTCGTGACATCCGTGATCTCATCCTGGACTCAGAACAATATTCGGTAACCACACATATAACTCAACTATACTAAAACATCGCCGAACCTTCAGTGTGCAGACCCTGCGGGTTCGAGAACGATGTAGACATGCCTCGAGGCACTCCTCGGTTAATATCCAATAGCGGGACCTAGATGACCATATTGGATCCTACATATTCTCCGAAGATCTTATCGGTTGAACCTCAGTGTCAAGGATTCATATAATCCCGTATGTCATTCCCTTTGTCCTTCGGTATGTTACTTGCTCGAGATTCGATCGTCGGTATCCGCATACCTATTTCTATCTCGTTACCGGCAAGTCTCTTTACTCGTTCCGTAATACAAGATCCCGTGACTTGCACTTAGTCACATTGCGCAAGGCTTGTGTGTGATGTTGTATTACCGAGTGGGCCCCGAGATACCTGTTCGTCACACGGAGTGACAAATCCCAGTCTTGATCGATACTAACTCAACAGAGACCTTTGGAGATACCTGTAGAGCACCTTTATAGTTACCCAGTTACGTTTCGACGTTTGATGCACACAAGGTATTCCTCCGGTGCCAGTGAGTTATATGATCTCATGGTCATAGCAATAAATACTTGACATGCAGAAAACAATAGCAATAAAATGACACGATCAATATGCTATGTTCATAGTTTGGGTCTAGTCTATCACTTGATTCTCCTAATGATGTGATCCAGTTATCAAGCAACAACACTTGCACATAGTCAGAAAACTTTGACTATCCTTGATCAACTGGCTAGGCAACTAAAGGCTTGCTAGGGACATTATTTTGTCTATGTATCCACACATGTATCTATCTTTTGATTCAATACAATTATAGCATGGATAATAAACGATTATATTTAAACATGAAATATAATAATAACTATTTATCATTGCCTCTAGGGCATATTTCCAACAGTCTCCCACTTGCACTAGAGTCAATAATCTAGTCCTCACATCGCCATGCGATTTACATTGTAATAAATCTAACACCCATACAGTTCTGGTGTCGATCATGTTTTGCCCGTGGAAGAGGTTTAGTCAGCGGGTCTGCTACATTCAGATCCGTGTGCACTTTGCAAATATTCACGTCCTCTCCTTCGACGTAGTCGCGGATGAGGTTGAAGCGTCGTTTGATGTGTCTGGTCTTCTTGCGAAACCTTGGGTCCTTCGCTAGAGCAATGGCACTAGTGTTGTCACAGAACAGAGTTATTGGATTTAGTGCGCTCGGCACAACTCCAAGATCCGTCATGAACTGCTTTATCCAGACACCCTCCTTTCCTGCCTCTGAGGCAGTCATGTACTCCGCTTCACATGTAGAATCTGCTACGACGCTTTGCTTGGAACTGCACCAGCTTACCGCACCCCCATTAAGTATAAATACGTATCCGGTTTGCGACTTAGAGTCATCCGGATCGGTGTCAAAGCTTGCATCGACGTAACCCTTTACGGCGAGCTCTTTGTCACCTCCATAAACGAGAAACATTTCCTTAGTCCTTTTCTGATACTTGAGAATATTCTTGACCGCCGTCCAGTGATCCACTCGTGGATTACTCTGAAACCTGCCTGCCATACTTAATTATGGCTAAGCTTACGTCTGGTAAAGTGCACAACATTGCATACATGATAGATCCTATGGCTGAAGCATAGGGGACGGAACTCATCTGTTCTCTATCTTCCGCAGTTGTTGGGCACTGAGTCTTACTCAATTTTATACCTTGTAATACTGGCAAGAACCCTTTCTTGGACTGATCCATTTTTAACTTCTTCAAAACTTTATCAAGGTATGTGATTTGTGAAAGTCCTATCAGGCCTCTCGATCTATCCCTATAGATCTTAATGCCTAGAATGTAAGCAGCTTCTCCTAGGTCCTTCATAGAGAAACTTTTTGTAATGCCCCAAGTGTAGTAGCTTTCCCTTTTTGTAACCTTCCATGTGGGACCACCTTGACTTTGTCATGAGAGCTTTCTATGCATGTATGATTTCATGTGTCACCTTGTGTTCTTCTTTTGCATGCATGCATCCATGTCATACCATTCTTACCATGCCTTGTGTTGCTTGCATCTACACCTTGCCATGTCTTAGAGTGGGTCTTGTAGTTTCATTGTGTTGATGGTGTGTAGTGTGAAGGAGTGAGTGCTAGGTATTTTTTTTCAAAGCTCATTGCAATTTCAAACCCTTTCGCTTTCCTATTATCTCTTGTTCAAAATTCCATCTTCCCAACAACAACTTTAAAATGTCTTGTGCTTAAAGGTTATTGTGGAGATGATGATGTGATGATTTGGAATTTTATTCTTAGGTCTTGGGGGGAATATAAGTCACAAAACAGATTAAATAAGTGATGTTTTGGATTTATGAAAGTAGTCCCATAAATGCTGGAAGTATTTTATTTAAATAGCTGGTGCATTTTTGGGTCCAGGGCAATTTTTCTTTTTATTTTATCCCTTTTATTTTGTCCTATGCCTTTTTTCTTTCTCTGTTTTAATTTTTTAAAAGGAAATAGACAGAGGGGTCTATTTCCCTATCTGGCGCGCTAAGTGGGCTCCCTCCCACCTAGGGGCCCACTTCTCCTTCCTCCCTCGTGGCCCGTCGCGCGTCCGTCGTCGTTCACCTCCTTTCCAGCGAGGCAGTGGGTCCCCTCTGTCATTCTATCTCTCCCATTCCCCTCTGTTCCACCGGAGAGAGCACGCGCACATGGCCACCGCGCGCCCCTCGCTTCTCCTCTCGCCCTATATAGAGCCTTGGCGTCCGTGCCTCGGCTAGGGTTCCCCCTTCCACCGCCGCTCCACCCAAATCTCATCTCCCTCCTCTCTGCATCCTCGCAGCAAGGTAAGCGAGGCGGATCCACCATGGCCGACGGTTGAAGGAGGTCGCCGTCGTCGCTGTGGTGCCTCTTCCTCCACGACGAGAGGTCCAGGAGCTCGCGGGCCTCTCCACGGGCTCGTTCCCGCCGCTAGATCGGCTTCCCCGACCCTGCTTCATCTTCTTCCCGGAGGCCCTCCTTCTCCGACGAGCTCCGCCGCTACGCGCCCTTCTTCCTGCTACTTCCTCTACGGGCGCTTCTTCCTCGACCTGTACGTGAGGTAGTACACCTCCCCCTCCTTCCTGTGCTAGTTCGAGCACCGTAGCCGTAGATTCATTGTGCGCGTTGCCTCTGTCGCCGGAGCCGCTGGTCACCGTCGACACGCCGTTGTAGCGCCCCTCGGGAGTAGTTAGGACTTGGAATGGGTTCATGTGGGTGTGGGCCTCCTCCCTCCACGAGCCGGAGCTGTATTTGGCTCGCATCGCCGGCGAGACCCCTCCCCTGTTCCGGTCAGTCGCCGGTAGCAGATGAGCAGGGGGGTAACCTCTTCTGTTTCGCAGCGCGTAGTGGTTCAGACGCCGATTCGTAGCCCAGTGGTAACTAGCGTTGCGTGCGTGTTGGAGGGCGCGGGTTCGATCCCCCCTCGGCGCTATTTTTGTTTTCTGTTTTTCCTACACAGTAGCATCAGGGACATGTTAGCCTGACTGCCTCCCTTACCTTGTCGACGAAGTGGTAGTGGTGTAGTGGTAGGCTCTGTTGCTGTGTACCAGGAGGTACTGGGTTCGATTCCTAGGAGCCCTGATGCTTATTCCTGTTTTTTTTGCTTTCTTGTTATTTTGTTACTTCCTTTTTCTTATGCATAGACAGCAAGGTGTCCTATGTAATATTTTTCCTGCTGGTGTAGATGGGTGCAAATTGTTTTTTGTGTGTGTTTTGCACACACTAGTATGGTGATAGATGGTGTTGGTGGCTTAAGTGATATGTGTGTGTATGTGGTCTTGTTAGTTTATGTTGATGGTGTGATTGCAAATAGGCATGTGTGCATAGGGGTTGTAAGTGAAGTTGATGGTGTAGGTATGGAGATGTGTTTGTAGTGAGTGCACACCACTTGTGGTTCCTACTAAAAGTGTTTGAGAGGTGGTGCTTCCAAGTTACTTGCTTAGTATTTTTCCCCCTCATGTTGTTCTTGGGTTTAAGGGCATGATGTTGTTGTGAATGATGTGGAGTATATGTGTGTGTGGAACTTCCCCACCTTTGCAAAACTATGCACCTTCACATGTCTATATGTGAGAGGGCATGGTGTTTGTGTGTGGGGATAGTTTGGTAGAGGTGCTTGAGATGTTGATGTGCATGACACAAACATGGGGTTTAAACCCCCATGTCACTTTGTCATTGTGCACATGAACGCAACCTTGGTAGTTGTTGTCTTAGTAGGATACCTTATGGAGTTGTCATATTCAGTTTTGTTGCAAGTTTGAGCCTTGATTCCATGGAATAGGTGGAGCCCAAGGGCATGAGTTTTTGTGTGTTAGTAGTAGGGGTTTTTCTCTACACTATAGTGGTGTCAATTATCACTTGGTGTAATGTGTGTGCATACTATGCCTAGACAAAGTGGGCATGTGGCTGAAAAATTCCAGTTTAGTGAAATCTGAAATTTCACTAAGTCTGGGATTCTGGAAACATTTTCTTCCCCTATAGATGAGGATGTGCTGGTCATTCTGTTGAGAACTAGCCTTAGTTCACTGCTAGGATTTTGAACCTGGTATGTTTGTGAAGCTTCCTGTCAATTTTCAAATCATTTGGAGTCCAGTAGGTTGTGTTTTTATTGCTGTCAAAAAGCTTCAGAACAGAGACAGAAACTCAGGTGCAGGAATTTTCACCAAGTTCGTGAGATCTGATGGTTTTGGGAAATTTTGTGGCCTTGTATCTTCTAGAGTTTAATTCCTTTTGCTGTGATTCTTGCTGGTGCTTGTAGTGTTCTTGGTGGGCAACAACCACATATATTATTTGTCATGTTTGGAGACCTGTAGCTATGTTGCATGTAGCTCCCAAAGAGCTAAGATGCAGATTATGGCAGACTGTGCTTAGTTGATGTTGTTGTGTTCTTACTTGCTCCAATCCATTCATGATGGGTTGTTACAGGTCTTGGCAACCTAGGAATACCAGATTTGTGCCAAATATGAGTGTGGTGTTGAATCTTCCACGTAGAGCATCATATCTTGTTTTGTTGATTCCCGTTGATCCGTAGATCCGTTTGCCATGTTCCTTATATGGTTTTGCACCGTTTTCACGAGCCACATCTGTTCTTGTCATTGTCATGCATGTCAAAATAGCTTAGTGTACAGTTCTGTCCAGAAACTTGCAGTAGTTTATTTTGCTTGTGCTAGTGCTAGAAATAGTGGTGCATGCTCAAATTTCATCTCATGCATCATGTGATTGTTGCATCTTGTGGTGCTGCTGTTCATTGGCTGTTATTCTTATGTTGGGTAGCACCGGGATCGGAGAACGAATACGTGGAGTCAGGAGAGTATGTGCAGGACGATCCAGAACCATTCCAAGCTGAGGATATCACAGGCAAGATGATATGACCTTGATTCCATCTCTAGACTTGTTATGTTAGTTTCGTTACCATGTCATATTGCTTGCTGCCTACCACTGAATTAAATTGCCTCTTGAAATGCCATGAGCCCAAACACCGTTCTCCTTCCGAGCAAAACTTGTGTGGCTAAGTAGGCTTGCTCAACTACTAATGTTAGCATTGCTAGTTGCAGGTGCTTTGTCTCATGTGATAACATGAGCTTGATATCATTATCTTAAATTCTGTTATTAAATCAATGCACCTATATACTTGGTAAATTACGGGAGGCCTAGCCTTTTGCCGGGTGCTTTGTTCCGTTATTGCCGCCTTAGTTACCGGTTACCAGTGTTTGATTCCATAATGAACACTCCTAACACGTTCGGGGTTGTTATGGGGACCCCCTCGATAAATCGCTAGTGCTAAGGCTTGTCCGGCAGGACCCGACATTGGTGTTAATTTGCTAAACAACTTAATAATAATCTGCATAGGGAGTAGCTACCCCGAGGACTTTAATCAACAACCCGAGCCAGTGCTCCTCATGAGTGTTGGTCCAACCCAGAGCAGCTTATTACGCTCCCCGGGGCAACTCGGTGTTTTGGCGTGGTAACCATCGCTCATCCGGCGTGTCCTGAGACTGAGATACGCGGCTCTTATCAGGGTTGTCGACATGTCGGGAGGTCCTGCTAGCCTTGTCTTACCTTAGCGGTATATCTTGCGTATAGGAATCCCGTGAAGCTTTGGTTTCCCCCAGAGTTGAGGTTTTCCTCTAAGGAATCCGACGAGATCACGAGATTCGTGATAGAGGATGCCTTTGCGGCCTGTGTTCGTTTGTGATGGACTAGTTGGAGCACCCCTGCAGGGTTTAATCTTTCGGAAAGCCGTGCCCGCGGTTATGTGGCAACTTGGAATATTTTGTTAACATCCGGTATTAGAGAACTTAAACATAAACAAATAAAACTGCCAACTGTGTGCGTAACCGTGACTGTCCCTTCGAAGATCTCTCTTCGATCGGGAACACGGTGGGGTTATGATTGCCGTAGGTAGGTGTTCAGGATCACTTAGTGATCAAGTAATCCCGACCGCTAGTGTAGACCACCTTCACTTCTACTTTGCGTAAGTTAGCCACTTAATCAAGCATAGGATGCTGCAGCCTGATACACTTCTCCCTTACCCTTCCCAATAACATGACTAGTTCTCGCACCAAGGTCTTAGATTGTTGAGTCCCCGTGGCTCACGGATTCCTCCGAAACTCCCAGCAGGTACAGGTACCCCAGAGACAGATGATCCCGACGACACCCAGCTGGCGTGGCAGTACGACGAGGAGACAGACCGCCTCTACGTGAACTATCCTGAGGACTGAGGCGTGGTCGTGATCGTGGGCCTGCAGGCAGGGTAGCATAGCATTTTCCATGTTTTGTAGTCCGTAGCGGAACTACCTTGTTTGTATCTATGTTGTACTCTGAGTTATTAATAAGAAGACAGTTGAATCCCGAATTGTCGACTTGTATTATTATTTGTGCTATGTTACTTGCTTGCGAAATGCTTAGATGCGCTTCTTTCCTATTCGGGGGCCTCGACCCCCAGATCGGAAAGGACCGCATCTTGGTCGTTACACTTTTATTCAAGTAATCCTTTATGCTCTCCAAAAACTCCACGTTGTTTCCAATCAGCAATATGTCATCCACATATAATATTAGAAACGCCACAAAGCTCTCACTCACTTTCTTGTAAATACAAGATTCTCCAACCACTTGTACAAACCCAAATGCTTTGATCACCTCATCAAAGCGCTTATTCCAACTCCGAGATGCTTGCACTAGTCCATAAATGGATCGCTGGAGCTTGCACACTTTGTTAGCATTCTTTGGATCGACAAAACCTTCGGGTTGCATCATATACAACTCTTCCTTAAGAAAACCGTTAAGGAACGCCATTTTGACATCCATCTGCCAGATTTCATAATCGAAAAATGCAGCTATTGCTAACATGATTCGGACGGACTTAAGCATCGCTACCGGCGTCTCATCGTAGTTAACTCCTTGAACTTGTGAAAAACCCTTTGCCACAAGTCGAGCTTTATAAACGGTCACATTACCGTCTGCGTCCGTCTTCTTCTTAAAGATCCATTTGTTTTGAATAGCCTAGCGGCCTTCAGGTAGTACTTCCAAAGTACACACTTTGTTCTCGTACATGGATCCTATCTCGGACTTCACGGCCTCCAGCCATTTGTTGGAATCCAGGCCCACCATTGCTTCTTCATAATTCGCAGGTTCATTGTTGCCTAACAACATAATTGATTAGACAGGATTATCGTACCACTCAAGATCAGTATGTGATCTTGTCGACCTGCGAGATCCGATAAGAACTTGATCCGAAGTTTCATGATCATCATCATCAACTTCCTCCTCAACCGGCGTCGCAACGACAGGGGTTTCCCCTTGCCCTGCGCCACCATCCAGAGGGATTAGAGGTTCGACAACCTCATCAAGTTCTATCTTCTTCCCACTCAATTGTTTCGAGAGAAACTCCTTCTCAAGAAAAGCTCCCTTTTTAGCAACAAACACTTTGCCCTCGGATTTGAGATAGAAGGTATACCCAACTGTCTCTTTTGGGTAACCTATGAAAACACACTTTTCCGCTTTGGATTCCAGCTTTTCAGGTTGAAGCTTTTTGACATAAGCATCACATCCCCAAACTTTAAGAAACGACAACTTTGGTCTTTTTCCATACCACAGTTCGTATGGTGTCGTCTCAACGGATTTTAATGGTGCCCTGTTTAAAGTGAATGCAGTCGTCTCTAATGCATAACCCCAAAACGATAACGATAAATCGGTAAGAGACATCATAGATCGCATCATCTCTAATAAAGTACGATTACGACGTTCGGACACACCATTACGCTGTGGTGTTCCAGGCGGTGTCAAGTGTGAAACAATTCCACATTGTCTTAAGTGAGCACCAAACTCGAAATTCAGATATTCACCCCCACGATCATACTGTAGGAACTTGATCTTCTTGTTATGATGATTTTCAACTTCACTCTGAAATTGCTTGAATTTCTCAAACGTTTCAAACTTGTGCTTCATCAAGTAGACATAACCATATCTACTCAAATCATCAGAGAAGGTGAGAAAATAACGATACCCGCCATGCGCCTCCACACTCATCGGACCACACACATCGGTATGTATGATTTCCAACAAGTCACTTGCACGCTCCATTATTCCAGAGAACGGAGTCTTAGTCATCTTGCCCATGAGGCATGGTTTGCACGTGTCAAGTGAATCAAAGTCAAGTGACTTCAAAAGTCCATCGGAATGGAGTTACTTCATGCGCTTTACACCAATATGACCTAGGTGGCAGTGCCACAAAAATATGGCGCTATCATTGTTAAGTCTAACTCTTTTGGTCTCAGTGTTATGTATATGTGTATCATCGCTATCAAGATTCAGTATGAACAATCCTGTCACATTGGGGGCATGACCATAAAAGATATTACTCATAGAAATAGAACAACCATGATTCTCTAATTTAAACGAGTAACCGTCTCGCAATAAAAAAAGATCCAGATATAATGTTCATGCTTAACGCAGGCACTAAATAACAATTATTTAAGTTCATAACTAATCCTGATGGTAACTGAAGATAAACTGTGCCGACGACGATTGCATCAACCTTGGAACCATTTCCCACGTGCATCGTCACTTCATCTTTCGCCATCCTTCGTTTATTCCGCAGTTCCTGTTTCGAGTTGCAAATATGAGCAACAGAACCGGTATCGAATACCCACGCACTACTACGAGAGTTGGTTAAGTACACATCAATAACATGTATATCGAATATACCAAATTTTTCCTTGGCCGCCTTCTTACCAGCCAGATACTTGGGGCAGTTGCGCTTCAAGTGACCCAGTCCCTTGCAATAATAACACTCTGTTTCAGGCTTAGGTCCAGCCTTGGGTTTCTTCGTCGGATTGGCAACAGGTTTGCCGCTCTTCTTGGAGTTACCCTTCTTGCTTTTGCCATTTCTCTTGAAACTCGTGGTCTTATTCACCATCAACACTTGATGCTCTTTACGGAGTTCTCACTCTGCGACTTTCAACATCGTGAATAACTCGCCGGGTGACTTGTTCATCCCTTGCATGTTATAGTTCAACACAAAGCTCTTGGAGCTTGGTGGGAGTGATTGAAGAATTCTATCAGTGATAACCTCTTGCGGGAGTTCAATACCCAGCTCAGATAGACGGTTTGAGTTCCCCATACATTTTGAGCACATGTTCACTGACACATGAATTCTCCTCCATCTTGCAAGCATAGAATTTATCGGAGGTCTCATACCTCTCGATCCGGGCGTTCTTGTGAAAGAGAAACTCCAACTCCTGAACATCTCAAATGCTCCATGATGCTCAAAGCGACTTTGAAGTCCCGGCTCTAAGCCATATAAGACTGCACATTGAACTACTGAGTAGTCCTCCTTACGTGTTAACCAAGCGTTCTTAACATCTTGGTGAGCCGTAGCTGGTGGTTCATCTCCTAGCGCAGCATTAAGGACATAATCCTTCTTCCCATCTTGCAGGAGCAACTTAAGATTACGAGCCCAGTCTACAAAGTTGCTTCCATCATCTTTCAACTTAGCTTTCTCTAGGAACGTATTAAAATTCAGGGTGACTGTCGCATGAGCCATTGATCTACAACACAAATATTTCAAAGTGGACTTAGACTATGTTTAAGATAATTAGAGTTTAACTAATCAAATTACTTGCTAAACAACCACTCAAAAAGTACATCTCTCTAGTGATTTGAGTGGTACATGATCCAAATTCACTAACTCAAGTCCGATCATCACGTGAGTTGAGAATAGTTTCATTGTTAAGCATCTCTATGC
Organism: Hordeum vulgare subsp. vulgare; assembly: GCF_904849725.1. Lineage (NCBI taxonomy): Eukaryota > Viridiplantae > Streptophyta > Magnoliopsida > Poales > Poaceae > Hordeum > Hordeum vulgare. Next base: position 458,473,663 of record NC_058522.1, read on the forward strand.
TAATCATATCAACTATACGATTCATGCTCGACCTTTTGGTCTCATCTGTTCCGAGGCCATGTGTGCACATGCTAGGCTCGTCAAGCTTAACCCGAGTGTTCCGTGCGTGCAACTGTTTTGCACCTGTTGTATGTGAACGTTGAGTCTATCACACCTGATCATCACGTGGTGTCTCCAAACGACGAACTGTAGCAACGGTGCACAGTCGGGGAGAACACAATTTCGTCTTGAAATTTTAGTAAGAGATCACCTCGTAATGCTACCGCCGTTCTAAGCAAAATAAGGTGCATAAAAGGATTAACATCACATGCAATTCATAAGTGACATGATATGGCAATAATCTTGTGCTTCTTGATCTCCATCACCAAAGCACCGGCATGAACTTCTGGTCATCGGCGCCACACCATGATCTCCATTATTATGATCTCCATCAACGTGTCGCCATCGAGGTTGTCGTGCTACTTATGTTATTTCTACTAAAGCTACGACCTAGCAATATAGTAAACGCATCTGCAAACACAAACGTTAGTTTAAAAGACAACCCTATGGCTCCTGCCGATTACCGTAGCATCGACGTGCAAGTCGATATTAACTATTACAACATGATCATCTCATACATCCAATATATCACATCATGTCATTGGCCATATCATATCATAAGCATACCCTGCAAAAACAAGTTAGACGTCCTCTAATTTGTTGTTGCATGTTTTACGTGGCTGCTATGGGTATCTAGTATGATCGCATCTTACTTACGCAAAAACCACAATGGAGATGTGCAAATTGCTATTTAACCTCTCCAAGGACCGCCTAGCTCGGTCCAAACCAATTCAACTAAAGTTGAAGAAACAGGCACCCGCCAGTCATCTTTATGCAACGAGGTTGCATGTCAATCGATGAAACCAGACTCTTGTAAGCGTACGACTTATGTCGGTCCGGGCCGCTTCAATCCAACAATACTGCCAAATCGAGGAAAGACTAAGGAGGGCAGCAAATCGAACATCACCGTCCACCAAACCTTTTGTGTTCTACTCGAGATAACATCTACGCATGAACCTAGCTCATGATGCCACTGATGGGGAACGTTGCATAGGAAACAAAAAATTTCCTACGCACACGAAGACCTATCATGGTGATGTCCATCTACGAGAGGAGATTTAGATCTATGTACCCTTGTAGATCGCATAGTAGGAAGCATTAAGAAATGCGGTTGATGTAGTGGAATGTCTTCACGGCCCTCGAACCGTCCCATGAACCGTCCCGCGATCCGTCCTACGATCCGTTCCGATCTAGCGCCGAACGGACGACACCTCCGCGTTCATCACACTACGGCTCGACGATGATCTCAGCCTTCTTGATCCAGCAAGCAAGATGGAGAAGTAGATGAGTTCTCCAGCAGCATGACAGCGCTCCGGTGGTGGTGATGATCTACTCCTGCAGGGCTCCGCCCAAGCTCCGCAGAAATCCGATCTAGAGGTAAACCTACGTGGTATAGGTTTGAGTTGCACGTGGCAAAGTTGCGTCTAAAATCAGCCCTAAACCACCAATATATATAGGAGGGAGGGGGAGGGCTAGCCTTGAGGCACAAGGCCTCAAGGGTGCGCCGGCCAAGGGAGGAGGAGGACTCCTCCTCCAATTCGGTTTGGGAAGGAGGAGTCCTCCCCTTCCTTCCCACCTCCCTCTTTCCCTTTTTTTCTTTTATTTTCCTTTGGTATTTTCTTATGTGGCACCATGGGCCTCTTGGGCTGACTCCACCAGCCCACTAAGGACTTGTGGTGCCACCCCAGTGCCTTGGGATCACTTCCGGGTGGGTGGGCCCCTCCTGGTGAACTACCGGAACCCATTCGTCACTCCCGGTACACTACCGGAATTGCCCGAAACTTTCCGATGACCAAATGAAATCATCCTATATATCAATCTTCGTTTCCGGACCATTCCGGAAACCCTCGTGACGTCAGTGATCTCATCCGGGACTATGAACAACAATTGGTAACCACACATATAACTCAACTATACTAAAACATCGCCGAACCTTAAGTGTGCAGACCCTGCGGGTTCGAGAACTATGTAGACATGCCACGAGGCACTCCTTGGTCAATATCCAATAGATGCCCATATAGGATCCTGTTGGAAATATGCCCTAGAGGCAATAATAAAACGGTTATTATCATATTTCCTTGTTCATGATAATCGTCTATTGTTCATGCTATAATTGTATTAACAGGAAACAGTAATACATGTGTGAATAAAAAGATCACAATATGTCCCTAGCAAGCCTCTAGTTGGCTAACTTGTTGATCAATAGATGATCATGGTTTCCTGATCATGGGCAATAGATGTCATTGATAACGGGATCACATCATTGGGAGAATGATGTGATGGACAAGACCCAATCCTAAGCATAGCACTAGATCGTGTTGTTCGTATGCTAAAGCTTTTCTAATGTCAAGTGTCTTTTCCTTCGACCATGAGATTGTGCAACTCCTGGATACCGTAGCAGTGCTTTGGGTGTATCAAAAGTCACAACGTAACTGGGTGACTATAAAGGTGCACTACGGGTATCTCTGATAGTGTCTGTTGGGTTGGTACGAATCAAGATCGGGATTTGTCACTCCGTGTGAGGGAGAGGTATCTCAGGGCCCACTCGGTAGAACATCATCATAATGATCTTAGTGTGACTAAGTAGTTAGTCAGGGGATGATGTGCTACGAAACGAGTAAAGAGACTTACCAGTAACAAGATTGAACAAGGTATAGTTATACCGACGATCGAATCTCGGGCAAGTTCTATACCGACAGATCATGGCCCACAAGTATAGGGGATCAATCGTAGTCCTTTTGATAAGTAAGAGTGTCGAACCCATTGAGGAGGAGAAGGCTCTGATAAACGGTTTTCAGCAAGGTAATAACTGCAAGCACTGAAAGTAGCGGTAACAAGTGATGGTGTAGTGACGTGAAACGTAGGAAGCGAAAAGTAACAAGTAACAAGTAGTAGCAACGGTGCAGCAAGTGGCCCAATCCCTTTTGTAGCAAGGGACAAGCCTGAACAAAGTCTTATAAGAGGAAAAGCGCTCCCGAGGACACACGAGAATTTCGGTCATGCTAGTTTCATCATGTTCATATGATTCGCGTTCGTTACTTTGATAGTTTGATATGTGGGTGGACCGGCGCTTGGGTACTGCCCTTACTTGGACAAGAATCCCACTTATGATTAACCCCTCTCGCAAGCATCCGCAACTAAGAAATAATAATTAAGACAACGTCTAACCATAGCATCAAACTAGTGGATCCAAATCAGCCCCTTACGAAGCAACGCATGGACTGGGGTTTAAGCTTCTGTCACTCCAGCAACCCATCATCTACTTACTACTCCCCAATGCCTTCCTCTAGGCCCAAATATGGTGAAGTTTTATGTAGTCGACGTTCACATAACACCACTAGAGGAAAAACAACATACATCATATCAAAATACCGAACGAATACCAAACTCACATGACTATTATTAGCATGACTTATCCACCAAGTAATCCAACTTGCATCAACTACAAAGAGTAATCAACACTACTAGCAACCTTACAAGTACTAATCGGAGTCGCGAGACGGAGATTGGTTACAAGAGATGAACTAGGGATTGGAGAGGAGATGGTGATGATGAAGATGTTGATGGAGATGCCTCCCCTCCGACGAGAGGAGTGTTGGTGATGTCGATGGCGACGATTTCCCCCTCCGGGAGGGAAGTTTCCCCGGCAGGATCGTCCTGTCAGAGCTCTAGATTGGATCTGCTCAAGTTACGCCTCGTGGCGGCGGCGAAACCACGAAAAAGCTCCCGAATGATTTTTTTTTTCTGGAACGAAACCCTTCATATAGCAAAAGAGGGGGCCTGTGGGCCGCCAGGGTGCCTACAAGCCCTGTTGCCGCAGCCAGGGGGGTAGGTCGCGGCAACCAGGCTTGTGGGCCCCTGGTTGCTCCCCTTTGACACTTCTTTCGCCCAGTATTTTTTATAAAATCCAAAAAAATCCACGTTGATTTTCATGAAATTTGGAGTTGTGCAGAATAGAGCACTCAGACTTGCTCCTTTTCCAGTCCAGAATTCCAGCTGTCGGTATTCTCCCTCTTCAAATAAACCTTGCAAAATAAGAGAGAAAAGGCATAAGTAAGGTTCCACAAAGTACAATAACAGTCCAAAAAGCGATAAATATCAACATGAAAGCATGATGCAAAATGGATGTATCAACTCCCCCAAGCTTAGACCTCGCTTGTCCTCAAGGGAAAACCAAGACCCAAAAGATGTCCGCATGTTTAGGGATGAAGGTGTCGATAAAACAAAATACGGACATGAGGGCATCATGATCACACATAGAACAGCAATACATCATAGAGATTCTTATGGGAAAGTAACAATTCCTTCACAAAGCAAAGTATGAAACAAAAACCTTACCGAGAAGTAGCCAACAACAGTCCATAGTCATTGAAGAAATTGCAATTTGTCACAACATCAGAAAGAGTCAAATAAGAGCTTGTAAGGCAAACCCACATACTCAATCATCTCTTTTGTTTTCCACAATTGTTACAACTCACGTGGTACTCATGATATCAACTTTTCAGTTGGGCACAAAGAAAGATAGGGGCTTATAATTTTGCCTCCCAACCATTTACCTCGAGGGTAAAGTCAACAATAATAAAGCATAAGTACTCAGCTCCAAGCTGATATATGAATATAGATCTTTCCCAAGCATATGATGTTCCCCAAGAAAAAGGGCTAAATAAGGAATTGGTGAAGATCACCATGACTCTTACAAGGGAAAAAAGTAAAGGTACAAGATAGGGCCTTCAGAGAGGGAAGCAGAGGTTGTCATGCGCTTTTGAGGTATGGATACGTGTCCTCTTAGTGCGGAGGAACGCTACTTTATATTGCCTCCTGTGATAAATAACTTTATTATGCGGTCTGTCGCTTTTATGTCTTCCTCATCACAGGTTCGTACAAAGCTTATTTTCCACACACTAATAGATCATACATATTAGAGAGAAATTTTTATTGCTTGCGCCGATGACAACTTACTTGAGGGGTCTTATTCAATCCATAGGTAGGTATGGTGGACACTCATGGCAAAACTGGGTTGAAGGTTTATGGATGCACAAGTAGTATATCTACTTGGTGCAGGAGTTTTGGCTAATATGAGGTGGAAGCAATCGTCACATGCTAAGGGATCTCTAATCATATAACGTTGTTTGGAACCAAGCAAACACAATTCATTATGTTGTCTTCCTTGTCCAACATCTACTTCTAGGCATGTAATAGTTTGGTGAGTGCTCACAATTGTAGAAAGTGTCTAAGATGATATATTTATATGTGAACCTCTCTTTCCTTATTACTTCTTATTAATTGCAACAATGACTGAGGTCTATGTTGGTCTACTCTCAACAAGTTTCAATCATCATACTTGTTATATGTGAAGCTATCACTTTCCATAAGATCATCTCATGATCTTTCATGCTATCGTTCTTTCCATACTTTTGGTCATGGCACAAAACAAAGCCCTTGACTAAGATACTCTTTATTATATAGCTCGCAAGCTCGAATACATCGGGGGAGACACAAGGCAAAAGACTCAAACTAAACACTAAAGACTTATTCCACTAAGAGAAGAAATAAAAAATGAAAAGGAAAGAACTAAAACAAAGGTAAAAGCAAAAGATATAAAGGTGATACGATGCCAGGGCAACTCCCCCAAGCTTGGCAAAAGCCAAGGGGATTGCCCATACCAATGCTTAGTTGTCTTCCTTTGGTGGTGATGGTGGTGGTGTTGTTGAAGTAGTCTTTGCCTTTGATTCCAAGAGAGCTATCAATCTTTGATTTATACCTTTGAGGTCTGCGACATGGTTTTCCAGCAAAACAACTTCACGAGAAAGGGAAATATTGCGAGCACGAGTTGTTTCACAACTCAAGAGTTCAATTAAGGATGGAGACAACACATGGACGAAGGGTTGGAGAAAATCTACTCCTTCAACGTCTTCAAAGTTGAACACAGGTTGAACTCCATCCTTAGTTTTGTCCCTAGCTTCCGTGACTTCTACTCTTTTCAGATCAGCATCTTCTTCTTCATGAACTTGAGGGAGATTATTCTCCCCAACAGATTCCTGAGACATCTTTGCTCTAAATCTACGACAGACAACAGGCTCGAAACGAAAATAGAGGAAAACTTCGCGATACGAAGATCAAAACCCTCGGGCGTATATATAATGATTTTTTCTGGACCAGAAGGAGTGCTCCGCAAGAAAACGGAGTCCGGGAGGCACACGAGCTTCCCACAAGCCATGTTGCCACGGCAAGGGGGGAGGCCGCGGCAACCAAGCTTGTGGCTGCCTTGTGCGCTCTCCGTACTGCTTTTTATTTTTCTAAATTTCCAAAAATTCCAAAACGAAGAAAATTGCCTATTGGAAAAGTTTCAGAGTCCAATTACTTACCGAAACAGATACCTCTTGGTTTTCAGGGTCTGAAACAGGCTGATAAACATCCCTTATGTACTTCTCTGGAGTTATGATATTGATGATATTGGTCTCAACATTTATGGGAGTACCAGAGATGTAATGCTTGATTCTTTGCCCGTTTACCATTCTAGGAAAATTGCCTTCCGTGTTATTGATTTTGATGGCACCGGTACGATATACTTCCTCGACAACGTAGGGACCTTCCCATTTAGAGAGAAGCTTGCCTGCGAAGAATCTTAAACGAGAATTGTATAGCAGGACATAATCACCTACATTGAACTCTCGTTTTTGTATTCTTTTATCATGCCATCTCTTAACCTTTTCCTTGAACAACTTGGCATTCTCATATGCATGGGCCCTCCATTCATCTAATGAGCTGATATCAAATAACCGCTTCTCACTGGCAAGTTTGAAATCGAAGTTGAGCTCTTTGATTGCCCAATAAGCTTTGTGTTCAAGCTCAAGAGGTAAATGACAAGCCTTACCATAAACCATTTTATACGGTGACATGCCCATGGGATTCTTATAAGCAGTCCTATAAGCCCATAGTGCATTGTCAAGTTTGCTAGAGCAATTCTTTCGAGATCTATTAATGGTCTTTTGTAAGATCAATTTGATCTCCCTATTACTCAACTCCACTTGACCACTAGACTGAGGATGATAAGGAGATGCAACTCTATGGTTGACATCATACTTAGCGAGCATCTTGCGGAAAACACCATGAATGAAGTGTGAACCGCCATCAGTCATCAGATATCTAGGGACTCCAAATCTTGGGAAAATGACTTATTTAAGCATCTTAATAGAGGTGTGGTGATCAGGATTCTTAGTGGGGATAGCCTCTACCCACTTAGTGACATAATCCACAGCAACTAAGATGTGAGTGTACCCATTGGAACTCAGGAAGGGTCCCATATAATCGAAGCCCCATACATCAAATGGTTCAATGACCCGTGAATAGTTCATAGGCATTTACTGACGCTTACTGATGTTCCCTATTCTTTGACATTCGTCACAAGACAAGACAAACTTACGGGCATCCTTAAAGAGCGTGGGCCAATAGAAACCTGATTGCAATACCTTATGAGCAGTTCTGTCTCCAGCATGGTGTCCTCCGTAAGCCTCAGAATGACACTTCTGCAGGATCTGTCCCTATTCATGTCCAGGCACACAACGTCTAATAACACCATCTACTCCTTCCTTATAGAGGTGTGGATCATCCCAAAATTGTGTCTCAAATCAAAGAAGAATTTCTTCTTTTGCTGGTAGGTGAAACTGGGTGGTATGTATTTGGCTACGATATAGTTTGCGTAATCAGCATACCATGGTGCACTATGTGAAGTGCGAATGACATTCAGTTGCTCATCAGGAAAGCTGTCATCAATAGGTCATGGGTCATCAAGGACATTCTCTAGCCTAGACAAGTTATCTGCCACAGGGTTATCATCACCCTTTCGGTCAACACCATGCAAATCAAATTCCTGTAGCAGGTGAACCCATATGATTAGCCTAGGCTTAGCGTCCTTCTTCTCCATGAGGTACTTAATAGCAGCATGATCAGAGTGAATAGTGACTTTTGAGTCAACTATATAAGATCTGAACTTTTCACATGCAAACACGACTGCTAAAAACTCCTTCTCCGTAGTGGCATAGTTTCTTTGGGCACTGTCTAGAGTTTTACTAGCGTAGTGAATGACATTCAACTTCTTGTCAACTCTTTGTCCTAGAACAGCACCAATAGCGTAATCACTAGCATCGCACATGATTTCAAAGGGCAAGTTCAAATCAGGTGGTTGAACAATAGGTGCGGTTATCAAGGCCTTCTTAAGTATTTTGAAAGCTTCCTCACAATCCTCATCAAAAACAAAAGGAACATCCTTCTGCAAGAGGTTGGTAATAGGCCTAGAAATCTTAGAGAAGTCTTTAATGAACCTTCTATAGAAACCAGTATGACCTAGGAAACTTCGTATACCTCTGATATTTGTGGGGCAAGGCATTTTCTCAATTGCATCAACCTTAGCCTTATCAACTTCAATGCCTCTCTGAGAGATTTTGTGTCCTAAGATGATGCCTTCATTAACCATGAAGTGGCACTTCTCCCAGTTCAAGACGAGGTTGGTATCTTTGCATCTCTGTAAGACTCGATCAAGGTTGCTGAGGCAATCGTCAAAGAAGAACCGTAGACGAAGAAATCATCCATGAAAACCTCAACAATCTTTTCACAAAAGTCAGAGAATATAGCCATCATACATCTTTGAAAGGTGGCAGGTGCATTGCACAAGCCAAAAGGCATACGTCTATAAGCGAAGGTACCGAAGGGGCATGTGAAGGTGGTTTTCTCTTGATCAGATTGTGCAACAGGTATTTGCGAGAAACCTGGATAACCATCTAGAAAGCAGAAGTGTGTGTGTTTAGATAGCCTTTCTAGCATCTGGTCGATGAACGATAAAGGATAATGGTCCTTCGTGGTTGCCTTGTTCAGTTTCCGGAAGTCTATCACCATCCTATAGCCAGTAATAATCCTCTGCGGGATTAGTTCATCCTTATCATTAGGAACGACGGTGAAACCTCCCTTCTTAGGTACGCAATGTACTGGACTTACCCAATCACTATGAGCAACAGGATAGATGATTCCTACTTCCAGAAGCTTTAATATTTCTTTTCTCACAACCTCTTTCATCCTCAGATTTAATCTCCGTTGATGATTAGCAACTGGCTTAGAATCAGGATCGGTTTTAATCTTGTGTTGACATAGAGTGGGACTAATACCCTTAAGATCATTAAGAGTATATCCAATAGCAGCACGGTGCTTCCTCAAGGTTTTTAATAACTTCTTCTCTTCATGATCCGAGAGGTGAGCACTAATAATAACAGGATATATCTCCTTCTCATCAAGATAGGCATACTTAAGAGTATCTGGTAACTGTTTTAGCTCGAACATAGGATCACCCTTTGGTGAGGGAGGATCCCCAGGCAGTTCAACAGGCAGATTATTCTTGAGAATAGGATATTGTTCTAAGACAATTTTATCTATCTCATCTCTTTCCTCCATATGCATATCATTTTCATGCTCAAGCAGATATTGCTCTAAAGGATCCGTAGGAGGTACGGCAATAGAGGCAAGAGCAATGATTTCATCCCTACCAGACGACTCTTTTTCATGGGGTTGTCTTCCAAACTTGGAGAAGTTAAATTCATGAGACACGCCCTCGAAACTAACCGTGAGAGTCTGCTTAATACAATCAATGTGAGCATTGACAGTGTTGAGAAAGGGTCTACCAAATATGATGGGACAAAAGCTATCTTGTGCAGTACCAAGGATGAGGAAATCAGTAGGATACTTCGTCTTACCACACAGGACTTCTACGTCTCTCATAATTCCCAGAGGGCAGATAGTGTCTCTATTAGCTAGCGTAATAGTGACATCAATGGGTTCTAACTCAGCAGGTGCAATCTCATCTTTGATTTCATCATATAGGGAACGGGGTATTGCACTAACACTAGCTCCCATATCACATAAACCATGGTAACAGTGATCTCCTATCTTAACAGAAACAACGGGCAGGCCAACTACATGTCTGTATTTGTCTTTCGCGTGAGGTTTAGCAATTCTAGCGGAGTCCTCACAGAATTTGATAACCTGCCCGTCTATGTCTTCGACTAAGAGATCTTTGATAATAGCAACACTAGGTTGAACTCTAATTTCCTCAGGGGGTGCAAGTGGTCTAATGTAACCCCTACGTATCACAGTTGGAGCTTTAGAATAATCCTTTATCCTAGCAGGGTAAGGTGGTTTCTCAGCGTAGGCACAAGGAACAACAGGATCACTAAAAGCAATGACTTTCTCCTCAACTAGATTTGTTTTGACTATGTTGCTTTATACACGAGGACGATATTTAAACCACTTCTCTTTGGGAAGATTAACATGAGCAGCAAAAGATTCACATAGAGAAGCTACTATCTAAGAGTCAAGTCCATACTTAGCGCTAAAATCTCTAGAAGTGTTTGTCTCAACGAAAGATTTAACGCAATCAAACTGGAAATTCATACATGACTCCTTACCTTCTTCCAGCTCCCAATCTTTAGACTTACATTTGATTCTTTCCAATAAATTCCACTTGTGATCAATATCCTCCTTCATAAAAGAACCGGTACAAGAAGTGTCAAGCATAGTACGATCTTCATGAGAAAGCCGAGCATAAAAGTTTTGAGTGATAATTTCTCTCGAGAGCTCCTGATTGGGGCATGAATATAGCATTGATTTAAGCCTCCCCCAAGCTTTAGCTATGCTTTCCCTGTCACGAGGCCAAAAGTTATAAATATAATTCCGATCACGATGTACTAAATACATAGGATAAAACATTTGATGAAATTCCAATTTCAACCGATTGTAGTCCCATGATCCAGTATCATCACATAGCCTATACCATGTCAATTCCTTATCCTTCAAATGTAAAGGAAAGACTTTCTTCTTTACCTCATCCTCGGGCAAACCTGCAAGCTTAAATAAACCACAAACTTCATCTACATAGATAAGATGCAAGTCTCGATGTGATGATCCATCTCGTGTAAAAGGATTAGCCAGCAGTTTCTCAAGCATACCCGAAGGAATTTCATAAAAGATATTTTCAGTAGGTACCTCAGGTTGAGGAGCAACTCCTCGTGCTTTCGTTCGTGGTGAAGCTACCCCGAATAAACTCCTGAAAGGAACAGTTTCCATAGTGACAAGTGACAATAAATTTCAGCACAATATATAAATGTTTCCTTACCAAATTCCACTTACCAAAGGCGCAACCTCCCCAGCAACGGCGCCAGAAAAGAGTCTTGATGACCCACAAGTATAGGGGATCAATCGTAGTCATTTCGATAAGTAAGAGTGTCGAACCCAACGAGGAGGAGAAGGCTCTGATAAACGGTTTTCAGGAAGGTAATAACTGCAAGCACTGAAACTAGCGGTAACAAGTGATGGTGTAGTGAGGTGAAACGTAGCAAGCGAAAAGTAACAAGTAACAAGTAGTAGCAACGGTGCAGCAAGTGGCCCAATCCCTTTTGTAGCAAGGGACAAGCCTAAACAAAGTCTTATAAGAGGAAAAGCGCTCCCGAGGACACACGAGAATTTCTGTCATGCTAGTTTCATCATGTTCATATGATTCGCGTTCGTTACTTTGATAGTTTGATATGTGGGTGGACCGGCGCTTGGGTACTGCCCTAACTTGGACAAGCATCCCACTTATTATTAACCCCTCTCGCAAGCATCCGCAACTACGAAAGAAGAATTAATACAACGTCTAACCATAGCATTAAACTAGTGGATCCAAATCAGCCCCTTACAAAGCAACGCATAGACTGGGGTTTAAGCTTCTGTCACTCCAGCAACCCATCATCTACTTACTACTCCCCAATGCCTTCCTCTAGGCCCAAATATGGTGAAGTGTTATGTAGTCGACGTTCACATAACACCACTAGAGGAAAAACAACATACAACATATCAAAATACCGAACGAATACCAAACTCACATGACTATCATTAGCATGACTTATCCCATGTCCTCAGGAACAAAAGTGAATACTCACAAAGCATAATCATAATCATGATCAGAGGTGTAATGAATAGCATCAAGGATCTGAACATAAACTCTTCCACCAAGTAATCCAACTAGCATCAACTACAAAGAGTAATCAACACTACTAGCAACCTTACAAGTACCAATTGGAGTCGCGAGACGAAGATTGGTTACAAGAGATGAACTAGGGATTGGAGAGGAGATGGTGCTGATGAAGATGTTGATGGAGATGCCTCCCCTTTGATGAGAGGAGTGTTGGTGATGACTATGGCGACGATTTCCCCCTCCGGGAGGGAAGTTTCCCCGGCAGGATCGTCCTGCCGGAGCTCTAGATTGGATCTGCTCAAGTTCCGCCTCCTGGCGGTGGAGAAACCACGAAAAAGCTCCCGAATGATTTTTTCTGGAACAAAACACTTCATATAGCAAAAGAGGGGGCCAGTGGGCTGCCAGGGTGCCCACAAGCCCTGTTGTCGCGGCCAGGGGGGTAGGCCGCGGCAACCAGGCTTGTGGGCCCCTGGTTGCTCCCCTCTGACACTTCTTTCGCCCAGTATTTTTTATAAAATCCAAAAAAATCCACGTTGATTTTCTGGACATTTGGAGTTGCGCAGAATAGAGCACTCAGACTTGCTCCTTTTCTAGTCCAGAATTCCAGTTGTCGGTATTCTCCCTCTTCAAATAAACCTTGCAAAATAAGAGAAAAAAGGCATAAGTAAGGTTCCACAAAGTATAATAACAGTCCAAAAAGCGAAAAATATTAACATGAAAGCATGATGCAAAATGGACGTATCAACAGACCAAGGGAATTGTATACGAGATTAATTGACTCCTTGACATCGTGGTTCATCCGATGAGATCATCGTGGAACATGTGGGAGCCATCATGGGTATCCAGATCCTGCTGATGGTTATTGTCCGGAGAGTGTCTCGGTCATGTCTACATGATTCCCAAACCCGTAGGGTCTACACACTTAAGGTTCAATGACGCTAGGGTTATAAGGAATTGTTATACGAGATAACCCGCCCTTACTGGATAACCCGCCCTTAAGTGGGTCGGGTCATCAAAGGGGCGACTTACCATTCGAAGCGTGTCTCGTGGCCCAGAAGCTGGATGGCGGTTCAAGAGGTCGTGAGATGGTAGATTTCCAATGGAGTTCCCAATCGTGGAGAGCACGGCGACTCAGAGATAGGGAAAGCCACAAGGAGTGGCATGGCAGGACTTTTATAAACCCTAGGGCCTCGACCTGTATATAAAGGCGAGTCCCGGGGAAAGATAGGGCGAGTTAGAGAGAATCGAGAGCTAGGTTAGGCGAGTTACGCCCTCCTTGTAATCAAAATCATCATTAATCCACACAAAGCAGGACATAGGCTTTTACCTCCTCACGAGGGGCCGAACCTGGGTAAATCTGAGTCTCGCTTTTGCTCACCCCCTTCGAGTCGCCACCAAGGTGTGATGGCTCCATCTTCAAGTCCTTTCACGAGGACATCTGTCGTGACAAAACCACGACAGTTGACGCCCACCATGGGAGCTATCGCACGGTGGAGTCGAGTTCTCGAAGGGAGCCCTACCATGGTTAGAAAGCTATGCGGTCGGCATCATGACAAAGAGCCGTCGCGGGAGGTACTACATTGACAACTCGTTGTGGGAGCCGGAAGCCGATACAGTCGAATCTGGCTACTGAGTCCCCTTCGGCAAAATCAACGTCTTCATCGGCATGATTGGGACGCCCGTGCCTGAGCCGGACACCTCCACCGACATCGTCGAGCCGTCCAGGTACGTCCTCCCCATCACATGGTGGGGCAGGAGTCGCCACGCTTTCGTCGGTTTTACGCAGGGAAACGACGTACAAGACAAAGCAGCGGCCGAGGAGATCACCCCCGTCAATTCTGACGGCGAGTCATCCATGGGTGAGACAGATTCAATCCACCCTCTCCAGGAAGGACAACTCGGAGGGTTGGCAATGGACCCCGAGGTCCTCGAGAGATCCATCGACAAATCGCCATCTACATGACGGGGTCAGCGCAGCCTCAGCAAAATCCAACCAGCAACAACGAGACCGATGGGACGTCCAAACCCCCAGCACAAACCATCACGGAATTAGCGGCGGAGGTTGCCAGCATTATGGCAACCACCGTCACGTCCGAGAATCTGGAGTCTATCAACGCCGAGCTAGCAAAGTTGCGGGAGGCCATGGCCAAGGCGCAACGGGACATGGAAGCAGAAGCCGCCAGGGTGGAGACAGAGGAAGCCCTGATCGCAGCAGAGACGGAGCGGTTGAACACCGAAGGATAGTAGCTCGAGAGACAGCAGCATGTGTCCGACGCCGTTCACCAAAGGAGGCACCACGGACGTATCCCGATCGACTTACATCCAACTCGCCTTTTCGACACCCCGCGCACCCCCGGGGCGGGTCCTGATCGACCTTTACAAACCGTTCCAAGGGGAGGTCCAATTCCGCCGCCCAATCCACCATCACTTCAACCAATGGATGCCCATGCGACTCGGTTCCAGACGCCACGGGGTCACTTCTCGAATCCCATGGACAATGTGATGGCGACAACCTGCCACTTGGAGTCCCTGCCGATTTATGAAAACCCCCTGACCGAGATAGAGGCGAGAAATGTCATCGAGATGCTAAAGACGGCTGTGGTCCAGCACGCATAGTACTCTAATAGCCTCGATCGACTGCACTCCACGCCTCAGGCAAGCCACACCAGGAGTCGCCACGATGACTTACCCGCGGTAACCAGCTGTCCATGACGACTCCCTCAACATAACCCACTCGGGATGCCCGACATGCGAGCTCAAGATATCATGGACACGGCACGAGCTACGCGTCAGATAGAGACAGCAGCCACGGCGGATCAGGTTTACCCGGCTTACACTTCATCACCTCCCACGCCCCTAGACACCGGAGGCAAGCACATCGGTGTATCGTGTCTTGCACCAGTTATGTGCAACGAACGAATGCCAAAGGACTTCAAAGGGCCCCGGAAGATCCCCAATTACTCGCCGGATCTCGAACGAGGGTCATGGATTGAGAGTTACGAACTCGCGATGGACATGCTCGACGTAAAAGAGGCGGTTTGCGCTAAGTACTTCACTATGATGCTCGAAGAGACGACACGTGCGTAGTTGAAAAACTTGCCGCCCAACTCCATGAACACCTGGGCGGAGCTAAAAGAGCGCTTTATCAAGAATTTCAGAGGAACTTGCAAACGCCCGATGACCATCGTCGACCTACAACACTGCGTTCAGCAGCCGGATGAGTCAGCCCACCATTGGACCCAGTGAGCCGCGGAAGTTATTCATTCATCAAAAGGCATCTCGGTGGCTCAGGTGGTGTTGATCCTGGAGAAGAACTGCCATTACGAACCTCTGGTACTAAAGCTAGGGCGACTTAAGCGGAAAGTACAGGACATGGGCGAATTAATGGATACCCTTACTAGGTATGCTGAGTCGGACGACACCAAGGACGATGACAAAGTTAGTACCGCCAGGAAGGGCGAGTTACACAAGGGCCATTCTCAGTTTCAGGGCCGGGGCAACCACCAGTCCGGTGGGCACGGCAAAAAGAGACAGCAGGAAGGTCCTACGGAATTTCTCGCTAATACTAATACCAGCAACGGAAACCCGCGCCAGAAGAAGCGGGGATTTAGTGGGAAGAAACCGCACAATTATCACGAAATGCTCAAAGGCCCTTGTCCGCAGCATGCCACGGTAGAGGGACCGGCAATTCACTCCTGGAAGGATTGCTATGTGATGCAGGAATTCCGGGCCGAGGTGCTCACAAGAGGTCAAGGTGGTGAACAGGGCCAGCGACAGGAACAACCCGGCGAATCCGGGTCATGCCAGGTCCCGTTCGGTGTTTTTTCTAACCCGGGACCACAGGGCGATTCACAGCCCAACGCTGGACAGTACCAAGTTCACAATCAGCAATACCACCTGCCGGGAGTGTTCCAGCAACCCCCCCCACCCCCCCGCAAGGGGATCCCTAGCGTCAGGAAGATCATGGCGGGTTTCAGAATAACCCCAAACAATTGAACAGCGGGCAGTATCACGTGTTCACCACCAGCACCTGCAAGCGGGATCATAAGGTGAAGCATAGAACCTTCAACATAGCTGAGCCGACGCTCCCTCGATACCTTCACTGGTCTGAACAACCCATAACGTGGAGCAGGGAAGACCACCCCCCCCCCCGAGTGGACAACCCTGGCGACTTGGCTTTGGTTGTGGCTCCCCAAGTCGGAGGGTAAACCCTTTCCAAGGTCCTCATGGATGGAGGCGACAACATCAACATCTTGTACTTTGATACTTTCCAACAGATGAACGTCTTGGACAAAGACCTGGTGCCGTCATCCACGGTCTTCCACGGCATCGTCCCTGGTAAGTCAGCATATCCCATTGGACGGGTTAAACTTAACTTGGCTTTTGGCACAGAGTCAAATTACAGGAGCGAGTCTCTCCTGTTCGAAGTGGTCAAAATCAAGAGCCCCTACCATGCGTTGTTTGGACGGCCGGCGTACGCCAGATTCATGGCCCACCTATGCTATGTTTATCTCAAACTCAAGATGCCTGGCCCTAAGGGTCCTATTACCATCAGCGGAGACAGGAAGATAGCTCAAGAATGTGAAGAAGGAGACGCAGCTTACGCCGAGTCGTCTTGTGC
Organism: Hordeum vulgare subsp. vulgare; assembly: GCF_904849725.1. Taxonomy (NCBI): domain Eukaryota; kingdom Viridiplantae; phylum Streptophyta; class Magnoliopsida; order Poales; family Poaceae; genus Hordeum; species Hordeum vulgare. The sequence goes on from NC_058522.1 coordinate 458,490,381, forward strand.
GGCTGACGAGCTCAAATTTCACCAAGCTAATGTTGACCTGGAGGACTTGACGCCGCTCAAGAGGCCGACCATCGATTCAGAGCCGCCCCTCAAGTTTTAACCAACGGACGACACCAAGGTTATAGACTTTACACCTGGCGACTCCACCAAGCAGTTCACTATTGGGGCGGGTCTCGACCCAAAATAGGAAAGCGCGCTCATTGAATTCATGCATGAGAATCGGGACATCTTTGCCTGGAAACCTTCTGACATGCCTGGTGTACCGAGAGATTTCGTTGAGCACCATCTTAATACTGACCCTAAGGTTAAGCCAGTTCGACAGTACCTTCGCAGGTTCAATGAAGTGCGTCGTAAGGTGATCGGAGAGGAAGTTGCCCGGCTTCTGGCCGCTGGGTTTATCATCGAGGTTTTCCATCTTGAATGGCTGGCTAACCCGGTCCTGGTGCTAAAAAAGAACGGCACTTTCCGCATGTGCATCGACTACACTCACATCAACAGAGCCTGTCCAAAGGATCCCTTCGCCCTTCCCCGCATTGATCAAATTATTGACTCGACGGCGGGTTGTGAACGTCTGTGTTTCTTGGACGCTTATTCGGGATACCATCAGATCAAGATGGCGGTGGCGGATCAGGAGAAGACATCCTTCATAACCCCATTCGGGGCCTTCTGTTATGTGTCTATGTCATTTGGGCTCAAGAGTGCGAGGGTGACTTATCAGCGTTGCATCCAAAATTTCTTGCACAACCATATAGGGCGTAATGTCCACGCTTATGTGGATGACATCATGGTCAGGTCTCGCCGAAAGGAATCACTCTTGGAGGATCTCAAGGAAACCTTTAACAACCTGCGTGTTTACCAGATGATTAACCCCACCAAGTGCGTTTTTGGTGTCCCTGCGGGGAAGTTATTGGGTTTCTTGGTGTCGGAGCGTGGCATTGAAGCCAACCCAGACAAGATTGAGGCAATTACCTCACTGGGGAAACCGGCCAACGTTAACCAGGTCCAGCGTATGGCGGGTCGAATCGCAGCTCTGAGCCGCTTTATAAGTCGCCTCGGCGAGAAGGCCATCCCTCTCTATCAGTTGTGAAAGAAAAATGGTCGTTTCGTGTGGACGGACGAAGCCGACGAAGCTTTTGAAGCCTTGAAGCGACAATTAGTTAACCTGCCAGTGTTGGCAGCTCTGGCGGACAAGGAACCTATGCTCCTGTTGTTCGGGAACGTTGCATGGGAAACAAAAAATTTCCTACGCACACGCAATTCCTATCATGGTGATGTTCATCTACGAGTGGAGATTCAGATCTACATACCCTTGTAGATCGCACAGCGGTAGACGATGTAGTGGAACAGCTTGCGTGATTCAAATAACCGTAGTCGTACACTCCATCCCACGATCCCATCATGATCCGTCCCGCGAACTTCATCACGATCCGTCCCGCGATCTCATCATGATCCTTTCCGATCTAGTGCCGAACGGACGGCACCTCCGCGTTCAGCACACGTACAGCGAGACGATGATCTCGGCCTTCTTGATCCAGCAAGAGAGACAATGGTAGATGAGTTCTCTGGCAGCGTGACGGTGCTCCGGAGGTTGGTGATGATCTATTCCAGCAGGGCTCCGCCCGAGCTCCGCAGAAATACGATCTAGAGGAAAAATTGCGTGGTATAGGGTCGAGCAACACGTGGCAAAGTTGTGTATCAAAAACCCTCAATACCTCTAGTATATATAGGAGGGAGGGAGGGGAAGAGGCAGCCTCAAACCCTCAAGGTTTGGCCGAAATTGGAGGTGGAGGAGTCCTACTCCAATCCTACTTGGAGTAGGATTCCACCTTCCCACATGGAAACTCTTTCCACCTTGTGTTTTTTCCTTCTCAAACCTTATGGGCCTTAGTGGGAACTTATTCCAGCCCACTAGGGGCTGTTTTATCTCTTCCCATCGCCCATGAGACCCCTTGGGGCGTGACACCCCTCCCGATGGTCCCCAGCACCCATCCCGGCACTCCCGGTACACTAACGATGAGCCCGAAACTTTTCCGGTGACCAAAACAAGACTTCCTATACATCAATCTTTACCTCCGGACCATTCCGGAGCTCCTCGTGAAGTCCTGGATCTCATCCGGGACTCCGAACAACTTTCGGTTACCAACACCTATAACTCAACTATACTAAAACACCATCGAACCTTAAGTGTGCAGACCCTGTGGGTTCGAGAACTATGTAGACATGACCCGAGACACTCCTCGGTCAATATCCAATAGCGGGACCTGGATGCCCATATTGGATCATACATATTCTCCGAAGATCTTATCGGTCGAACCTCAATGCCAAGGATTCATATAATCCCGTATGTTATTCCCTTTGTCCTTCGATATGTTACTTGCCCGAGATTTGATCGTCGGTATCCGCATACCTATTTCAATCTCGTTTACCGGCAAGTCTCTTTACTCGTTCCGTAATACAAAATCTCGTGACATACACTAAGTCACATTGCTTGCAAGGCTTGTGTGTGATGTTGTATTACCGAGTGGGCCCCGAGATACCTTTCTGTGACACTGAGTGACAAATCGCAGTCTTGATCCATACTAACTCAACGGACAGCTTCGGAGATACCTGTAGAGCATCTTTATAGTCACCCTGTTATGTTGTGATGTTTGATACACACAAGGTATTCCTCCGGTGCCAGTGAGTTATATTATCTCATGGTCATCGGAACAAATACTTGACACGCAGAAAATTATAGCAATAAAACGACACGATCAATATGCTACGCTCATAGTTTGGGTCTTGTCCATCACATGATTCTCCTAATGATGTGATCCCGTTATCAAGTAACAACACTTACCTATGGTCAGGAAACCTTGACCATCTTTGATCAACGAGCTAGTCAACTAGAGGCTTACTAGGGACAGTGTTTTGTCTATGTATCCACACAAGTATTGTGTTTCCAATCAATACAATTATAGCATGGATAATAAACGATTATCATGAACAAAGAAATATAATAATAACTAATTTATTATTGCCTCTAGGGCATATTTCTAACAGTCTCCCACTTGCACTAGAGTCAATAATCTAGTCCACATCACTATGTGATTCTAACGAATTCGACACCCTTACAGTTTTGGGGTTTGATCACGTCTTGCTTGTGAGAGAGGTTTTAGTCAACGGTTCTGAACCCTTCCAGATCCGAGTGAGCTTTACAAATCTTTATGTCATCTTATAGATGCTGCTACTATGTGCTATTTGGAAATACTCCAAATATCTACTCTACTATACGAATCCATTTCACTACTCATACTTATTTGCATTAGTGTCAAAGCTTGCATCGACGTAACCCTTTCCGACGAACTCTTTAACCACCTCCATAATCGAGAAAAATTCCTTAGTACATTTAGTTACTAAGGATAACTTTGACCGTTGATCAGTGATTCAATCCTGGATCACTCTCTGTACCTCTTAACAGACTTGCGGTAAGGCACACATCAGGTGCGGTACTCAGCATGGCATACTTTAGAGTCTATGGCTAAGGCATAGAAGACGAACTTCGTCTATTCTCTTTATTATGCCGTGGTCGGGTTTTGAGTCTTACTCAAATTCACACCTTATAACACAACCAAGAACTCCTTCTTTGCTGATCTATTTTGAACTCCTTCAAAAACTTGTCAAGGCATTCATCTTGTTGAAACTTCTATTGAGTTTCTCGATCTATCTCCATAGATCTTGATGCTCAACGTCAAGTAGCTCAATCCAGGTATTCCTTTGAAAAACTCCTTTCAAACAACCCTTTTATGCTTCACAGAAATTCTACATTACTACTGATCAACAATATGTCAACCACATATACTTATCAGAAATTCTATAGGGCTCCCACTCACTTCTTTGGAAATACAAGTTTCTCATAAACCTTGTACAAACCCAAAATCTTTGATCATCTCATCAAAGTGTATATTCCAACTCTGAGATGCTTGCACCAGTCCATTGAAGGATCACTGGAGCTTGCATACTTGGTAGTATCCTTAGGATCGACAAAACATTCTGACTGTATCACATACAATCTTTCCTCAAGGAAACCGTCGAGGAAACAATGTTTTGACTTCCTATGTGCAATATTTCACAAATAATGCAGCAACTACTAACATAATTCCAACAGACTTTTAGTATCGCTACGAGTGAGAAAGTCACATCATAGTCAACTCTTTGATCTTGTCGAAAACATCTTTGCGAGAATTCGAGCTTTTCTTAATAGTGACTTATCACCATCATTGTCTGTCTTCCTTATAAAGATCCATCTTTACTTAATAGTCTTACTACCATCAAGTAATTCCTCCAAAGTCTACACTTTGTTTTATACATGGATCCTCTCTCGGATTTCATGCCCTCCAGCCATTTTTCGAAATCCAGGCCCACCATTGCTTCTCCATAATTTGTAGGTTCATTGTTTGCTCAACAACATGACCTCCAAGACAGGGTTACCATACCACTCTGCAGTAGTATGCGACCTTTGTCAACCTACGAGGTTTGCAGTAGCTTGATTCGAAGCTCCAATGATCACTATCATTAGCTTCCACTTCAATTGGTGTAGGCGCCACAGGAACAACTTCCAGCGCCTTGCTACACACTGGTTGAAGTGACGGTTCAATAACCTCATCAAGTTCCACCACTCTCACACTCAATTATTTCGAGAGAAACCTTTCCTCAGGAAAGGATCCGTTTCTAGAAACAAACACTTTGCTTCCGGATCTGAGATAGGAGATGTACCCAACTGTTTTGGATATCCTATGAAGATGCTTTCATCAGCTTTGGGTTTGACCTTATCAGACTGAAACCTTTTTCACATAAGCATCGCAGCCCCAAACTTTCATGAAATGACAGCTTTAGATTTTTCTAAACTTCAGTCTATACTGTGTCATCTCAACGGAAATACGCGGTGCCCTATTTAAAGTGAATGCGATTGTCTCTAATGCATAACCCATAAACGATTGTGGTAATTCGATAAGAGACATCATAGCATGCACCATATCAAATAGGTCGTGGCTATGACATTCCGACACACCATCACACTATGGTGTTCTCGGTGGCACGAATTGCGAAACAACTTCCACATTGTCTTAACTGTGTACCAAAACTCGCAACTCAGATATTCATCTCTATGATCATATCGTAGATAGTTTATCCTCTTGTTACGACGATCTTCACTCTGAAATTGCCTTGAACTTTTCAATATTTCAGACTTGTGATTCATCAAGTAAATACTCCTGTATCTACTCAAATCGTCAGTGAAGTAAGAACATAACGATATCCACTGCGTGCCTTAGCACTCATTGGACTCCACACATCAAAAATGCATTACTCCCAACAAGTTACTCTCTTGTTTCATGTGGCATGTTTTGCATGTCTCAAGTGATCCAAAATCAAGTGAGTCCAAACGATCCATCTCTATGGAGTTTCTTCATGCATTTATACCAACAGGTATGGTTTGCATCTCTCAAACGTTTCAAAAATGAGTGAGTACAAAGATCCATCAGCATGGAGCTTCTTCATGCATTTTACACCAACATGACTCAAGTGGCCGTGCCACAACTAAGTGGTACTATCATTATTACTTTGTATGTTTTGGCACTAATATTATGAACATGTGTATCACTACGATCGAGATTCAATAAACCATTGAGGGTAATTATTCAAGCAAATAGAATAACTATTATTCTCTTTAAATGAATAATCGTATTGCAATAAACACGATCCAATCATGTTCATGCTCCGCAAACACCAAATAACAATTATTTAGGTTTTACCACCAATCCCGATGATAGAGGGAGCGTGCGACGTTTGATCATATCAACCTTGGAAACACTTCCAACACGTATCGTCACCTCGCCTTTAGCTAGTCTCCGTTTATTCCGTAGCTTTCATTTCGTGTCACTAATCACTTAGCAACCGAACCGGTATCCAATACCCTTGCGCTACTAGGAGTACTAGTAAAGTACACATTAACATCATGTATATCAAATATACTTCTTTCGACTTTGCCAGCCTTCTTATCTACCAAGCATCTAGGGTAGCTCTCCCCCAGTGATCGTTCCCCTCATAACAGAAGCACTTAGTCTCGGGTTTGGGTTTAATCTTGGGTCTCTTACTTAGTGCAGCAACTGTTTTGCCGTTTCACAAAGTATCCCTTCTAGCCCTTGCCTTTCTTGAAACTTAGTGGTTTTACTAACCATCAACTATTGATGCTCCTTCTTGATTTCTTCTTTCGCAGTGTCAAACATCGTGAATCGCTCAAGGATCATCGTATCTATCCTTGATATGTTATAGTTCATCACGTTGCTTTCACAGCATGGTGGCAGTGACTTTGGAGAACCATCACTATCTCATCTGAACGATTAACTCCCACTTGATTCAAGCGATTGTCATACTCAGACAATCTGAGCACACGCTCAACAATTGAGCTTTTCTCTTTTACTTCGTGGACAAAGAATTTTGTCAGAGGTCTCATACCTCTCAACAAGGGCACAAGCATGAAATCACAATTTCATCTCTTTAGAACATCTCTTATGTTTCGTGACATTTCAAAACGTCTTCGGCGCCTTGCTTCTAAGCCATTAAGTATTTTGCACTGAATTATCGCGTAGTCATCAGAAACGTGTATGCCGGATGTTCACAACATCCACAGACGACGCTCGAGGTGCAGCACACCGAATGGTGCATTAAGGACATAAGCCTTCTGCGCAGCAATGAGGACAATCCTCATTTTTACAGACTCAGTCCGCAAAGTTTGCTACTATCAACTTTCAACTAAATTTTCTCTTGGAACATATAAAAACAGTAGAGCTATAGTGCAAGCTACATCGTAATTCGCAAAGACCATTAGACTATTTTCATGATAATTAGTTCAATTAATCATATTACTTAAGAACTCCCACTCAAAAAGTACATCTCTCTAGTCATTTGAGTGGTACATGATCCAAATCCACTATCTCAAGTCCGATCATCACGTGAGTCGAGAATAGTTTCAGTGCTAAGCATGTCTATGCTAATCATACCAACTATACGATTCATGCTCGACCTTTCGGTCTCTTGTGTTCCGAGGCCATGTCTGCACATGCTAGGCTCGTCAAGTTTAACTCGACTGTTCCATGTGTGCAACGGTTTTGCACCCGTTGTATGTGAACGTTGTGTCTATCACACCCGATCATCACGTGGTGTCTCGAACCAACGAACTGTCGCAACGGTGCACAGTCGGGGAGAACACAATTTCGTCTTGAAATTTTAATGTGAGATCACCTCATAATGCTACCGTCGTTCTAAGCAAGATAAGGTGCATAAAGGATTAACATCACATGCAATTCATAAGTGACATGATATGGCCATCATCAAGTGCTCCTTGATATCCATCACCAAAGCACCGGTATGATATTCTTGTCACCGGCGCCACACAATGATCCCCATCATCCTGATCTCCATCATCGTGCCGCCATCGAGGTTGTCGTGTATGCTATGCTATTACTACTAAAGCTACTTCCTAGCAATATAGTAAACGCATCTACAAACACAAACCTTAGTTTAAAGACAACCATATGGCTCCTGCCGGTTGCCGTAGCATCGACGTGCAAGTCGATATTAACTATTACAACATGATCATCTCATACATCCAATATATCACATCACGTCGTTGGCCATATCACATCACAAGCATACCCTGCAAAAACAAGTTAGACGTCCTCTAATTGTTGTTGCATGTTTTACGTGGTTGCCATGGGTATCTAGTAGGATCGCATCTTACTTACGCAAACACCACAACGGAGATGTATGAATTACTATTTAACCTCTCTCCAAGGACCTCCTCAGTCAAATCCAATTCAACTAAAGTTGGAGAAACCGACACTCGCTAGTCATCTTTGAGCAACGGGGTTGCTCGTAGCGATGAAACCAGTCTCTCGTAAGCGTACGAGTAATGTTGGTCCGAGCCGCTTCGATCCAACAATACCGCGGAATCAAGAAAAGACTAAGGAGGGCAGCAAATCGCACATCACCGCCCACAAAAATTTTTGTGTTCAACTCGAGACAACACCTACGCATGAACCTAGCTCATGATGCCACTGTTGGGGAACGTTGCATGGGAAATAAAAAAATTCCTACGCACACGCAATTCTTATCATGGTGATGTTCATCTACGAGTGGAGATTCAGATCTACATACCCTTGTAGATCGCACAGCGGTAAGCGTTAAGAAACGCGGACGATGTAGTGGAACAGCTTGCGTGATTCAAATCACCATAGTCGTACACTCCATCCCACGATCTCATCACGATCCGTCCCGCAAACTTCATCACGATCCGTCCCACGATCTTGTTATGATCCTTCCCGATCTAGTGCCGAACAGACGGCACCTCCGCGTTCAGCACACGGACATAGCAACGATGATCTCGGCCTTCCTGATACAGCAAGAGAGACGGAGAGGTAGATGAGTTCTCCGACAGCGTGACGGCGCTCCGGAGGTTGGTGATGATCTATTCCAGCAGGGCTCCGCCCGAGCTCCGCAGAAATACGATCTAGAGGAAAAACTGCGTGGTATAGGGTCGAGTAGCACGTGGCAAAGTTGTGTCTCAAAAACCCTCAATACCTCTAGTATATATAGGAGGGAGGGAGGGGATAAGGCAGCCTCAAACCCTCAAGGTTTTGCCAAAATTGGAGGTCGAGGAGTCCTACTCCAATCCTACTTGGAGTAGGATTCCACCTTCCCACTTGGAAACTCTTTCCACCTTGTGTTTTTTCCTTCTCAAACCTCATGGGCCTTAGTGGGAACTTATTCCAGCCCACTAGGGCTGTTTTATATCTTCCCATAGCCCATGAGACCCCTTGGGGCGTGACACCCCTCCCGATGGTCCCCGGCACCCCTCCCGGCATTCCCGATACACTACTGATGAGCCCGAAACTTTTCTGGTGACCAAAACAGGGCTTCCTATATATCAATCTTTACCTCCGGACCATTCCGGAGCTCCTCGTGACGTCCAGGATCTCATCCGGGACTCCGAACAAATTTCGGTTACCAACACCTATAACTCAACTATACTAAAACATCATCAAACCTTAAGTGTGCAGACCCTGCGGGTTCGAGAACAATGTAGACATGACCCGAGACACTCCTCGGGTCAATATCCAATAGCGAGACCTGGATGCCCATATTGGATCCTACATATTCTCCGAAGATCTTATCGGTCGAACCTCAGTCCCAAGGATTCATATAATCTCGTATGTTATTCCCTTTGTCCTTCGGTATGTTACTTGCCCGAGATTCGATCGTGATATCCGCATACCTATTTCAATCTCGTTTACTAGCAAGTCTCTTTACTCGTTCCGTAATACAAGATCCCGTGACATACACTAAGTCACATTGCTTGCAAGGCTTGTGTGTGATGTTGTATTGCCGAGTGGGCCCCGAGATACCTCTCCGTCACACGGAGTGACAAATCCCAGTCTTGATCCATACTAACTCAATGGACACCTTCGGAGATACCTGTAGAGCATCTTTATAGTCACCCAGTTATGTTGTGACGTTTGATACACATAAGGTATTCCTCCGGTGCCAGAGAGTTATATGATCTCATGGTCATAGGAACAAATACTTGACACGCAGAAAACTATAGCAATAAAACGACACGATCTATATGCTACGTTCATAGTTTGGGTCTTGTCCATCACATGATTCTCCTAATGATGTGATCCCGTTATCAAGTAACAACACTTTCCTATGGTCAGGAAACCTTGACCATCTTTTATCCACGAGCTAGTCAACTAGAGGCTTACTAGGGACAGTGTTTTGTCTATGTATCCACACAAGTATTGTGTTTCCAATCAATACAATTATAGCATGGATAATAAACGATTATCATGAACAAAGAAATATAAAAATAACTAATTTATTATTGCCACTAGGGCATATTTCCAACACCTGTACATTGCAGCCAATTCCAAGGCAATCAACATGGCAATAGTTGTCGAGCGGAAGGAAGAAGGAAATGAGTATCCGGTCCAGCGACCGGTGTATTTCATCAGCGAGGTCCTCACCCTCTCCAAGCAACATTACCCACATTGGTAGAAGCTTGTTTTGGGGGTGTTTATGGCGAGTCGGAAGTTGAAGCACTACTTCCAGGAACAACCGATCACAATCGTCAGTTCCGCCCCCCTCGGCGACATCATACAGAATCGAGGGCCACCGGACGGATTCCTAAGTCGGCCATCGAGCTTGGATCCCATCATGTGCGGTATACTCCTCAGACGGCCATCAAATCTCAAGCACTCGTGGATTTCATCAATGACTACACTGAGTTACAAATCCCGGAGGAAAGGCCCGATCATACTTATTGGACCATTCATTTCGATGGGTCCACGCAATTGGAAGGCTCGGGGGCTGGCGTGGTGATAACCTCGCCTCAAGGTGACAAGTTTTGCTATGTCCTTCGGCTCATGTTTCCATGTACCAATAATGCGGCGGAGTACGAAGGCTTTCTCCATGGTTTGCGACTCACCAAAGAAATGAACCTCACGCGAGTCAGGTGTCTAGGCGATTCAGATCTGGTGGCACAACAAGTTCTGGCATGTGGGATTTACGAGGACCTTTGATGGAGGCTTACAGACGAGCTGTGTCAGATGTAGAGGGTCACTTCAATGGTTATCAAGTGGATCACATCGATCGGCGACTTACTGAAGCACCATACGCTCTTTCCCATCTCAGTTCACAACGTAAGCCAGTTCCTCCCAATGTCTTTTTGGATGTATTGCATAACCCCTCGGTTAAACTGCCTTCAGAGGAAGATTTAGCGGTACCGGGCCACGAGTCTCAACTCGTGGCGACTCTTCACGCTACTCCAGACTGGGCGACTCCTTACATGGCATATCTCACCAGAGGCGAGTTACCTGCCGACGAGTTATTAGCTCGCCAAATCGTCCGTCGGTGTAAATCCATGGTCATACACAATGGCGAGTTACACAAACGAAGCACGTCAGGGGTATTTCAAAGATGTGCCTCTCCTGAAGAAGGATGTATGATCCTCAATGAGATTCACGCGCGCGATTGTGGTCATCATGCTGGGTCCCGATCCTTGGTTTCTAAGGCCTTCAGACATGGTTCTATTGGCTGACGGCTCATGCAGACGCAGAGGAGATCCTTCGCCGATGTGATGGCTGCCAAAAATTTGAACGCCAGATGCACGTGCCGACTCAGGAATTGCAGATGATACCAATCACTTGGCCATTTGCAATCTGGGGGCTTGATATGGTTGGCCCTTTCAAGATGTCTTCCACCAAAAAGACTCACCTATTGGTGGCGGTTGACAAGTTTACCAAGTGGGTGGAGGCGGAACCTGTTAGCAGCTGCGATGCAGATACGGCCGTCAAATTCTTGAAGAAACTGATTTTCAGATTCGGATATCCTCATAGTATCATTACTGACAATGGTACTAATCTATCCAAAGGTGCAATGCAAGAGTTTTGTTCACGAGAGCATATCCGGCTTGATGTTTCCGCGGTTGCACATCCCCAGTCTAATGGGCAGGCGGAGAGGGTGAATCAGGAAATATTGCGGGGTATTAAGCCTCGGCTCATGGTACCTTTGGAACATACTCCAGGATGTTGGGTGGAGGAGTTGCCGTCAGTACTATGGAGTATCAGGACACCTCCAAATCACTCCACGGGTTTTACTCCCTTCTTTCTGGTCTACGGAGTAGAAGCGGTGTTACCAAATGACATCAAACACGATTCCCACGAGTCGCCGCCTACGTGGAATAGGACAACGAGCTGGCGCGACAAGACTCGATGGACGCCTTGGAGGAGGAACATGACTTGGCCGCATCACGATCGGCGATTTGCCAACAAGACTTGCGACGTTACCACAGTCGCTGGGTCAAGAGCCGAACTTTCCAAGAAGGCGACTTGGTGCTCCGTTTGATTCAAGATCATACTGGTATGCACAAGCTATCACCTCCGTGGGAAGGACCTTTTGCCATCAACAAGAATCTTTGGAACAGCTCATATTACTTGGTGGATCTTCGCCCGGATCGACCAACTACAGAGGTTGAGACAACTCGCCCCTGGAACATAGCCCATTTGCGGCCTTACTACACTTAGAGCCATGAGCTCCCTTTATTACCAGTTTTCAGAAAATTGTAAGCCATGAATTATGAAAGCATTAAAGCCGGCACCCACGAATTTCGGGGTCCTTTGTCGTTTCAGCTTTTGAAAGCATGAGTCTTTATTGTTCTATAAGTCGTCCAAACATGGGCGCTATCAAAGTCAAAGAGAGTAAGTCGCCATGCTGCACTTAATTCAAAACTGGGCCTTGATAAAGCCAAAGAGGACCAATGTTGCCACGTTGCACGGTTCAAACATAGGCGCCTTATGTGGTTTTGAGAATTAAGCCGGCTTACTTGGGGGCTACTAGTCCCCAAGTCGTTTCGCAGTAAGAGCGTATACGCTTCTGTGATCCTATGACCGGCTTTTTCCTGAATCATAGGTCAGTTGGGGGCTTCCACTCATTGAGTTCAGCCTGAATACCCTCTTGGCTAGCAAAAAATTACCGCATTACAAATGGTTATACTGGACTATGTGTTGAACAAGTCGCCACATGGACCTATGTACTCACGGCGACTCAATCCGTCATTTGGACCCTGAACTCGCCTTGGTTAAAACATAAAAGGTACCGACTAGAGTCACACATGGGAAATAGAGAACACATTGGTTCATTGAACCTGCTTCACGGAAGCTTGACTTGCGCGTGATCAGCCGGTCTAAAACAACAAGGCTTTTTGCAAAGGCTTTCTAAGGGTAACACTAGAGTTTTGCAAACTCGTCTTATCCTATCGTAACTCACTGAGTCAATAAAATTTTATTTCTTGATGGCAAGACCACAAGGTTTCCTAATATCTTTGAGTCGGCTTTTGGTTATAACTCGCCCCGACTCATTTTTTAAACCACTATTTGCCATAACCCGGGGGGCTGATCTATTTTTTTGCCATAACCCGAGGGGGGCTGATCTATTTTTGCCATAATCCAGGGGGCTGGTCTACTCTTTGCCATGCACTCATTGAGTCGGCTTATGTTTTTCCTAACACAGAAGGTGAAGACTTTTTTGTCAAATTATGACACTCCCTGGTTCATCAAATTTACAGGCGATTCATGCATGGATTCAAGGAATAAAAGTGGTTCACAAAAGGTTCCATCACAAGGTACTACTGACTGATTGTTGTTCCATAAAATCTAAAAATCTATTACATGGATCGCATGGCCAAAACGGGTGTCATCCCCCAGTGAAGAAAGGATCAGTGGACGAATCAAGCCGCCTCCGAGTCACCTTGCCTTGAGCTCTCTCCGCCTTCGATTCGTAAGTCACCCATTTTCCAATTACACTTGGATAGGGCAACGAATTCATCTTCATCATCAAGGAAGAGGGATAGGTCCATGTCAAGATCAAATGGATTCTTGTGTCGACGAGGAACCAAGCTAGCAGTTTGGTACGAGGGAGGCGTCACCTTCTTTTTCTTCTCGTCATAGGCGGCTTGGTATTTACTCAAATCCAAGCTGGCTGCCAGTTGAGTTGCCGAGAAGCAAGATTCTACGATAACTCAGTGGTAGTCTACCTCGGTGAACTCTGACCCATCATCCTTCAGCTCAGGGTAGCCGGCGGCTATTTCTTCTGGTTTGAGCTCCAGGGCATAGGATAAACACCGACTCACGGTGTTCAGGACTCCCTTCCGGGCGGCTGATCTTTTCAGTTCCTCTATTTGAGGAGGCAATGTGGACAGATAGCTGAGCATGTGCTTGATGGTTCTGACTGGCTCCTTGCTGCCCATAACCGCCTTAATCGTCAGCACGCCCCCGGTATATAGCTGCTCGGTGGAAGTATATATGGACTTTAGCTTCAGCATCCAGTCGTCTGGAAGATTGGCGGCTCGTGAACCTACAAAGGACGCATCAGTATTTGATAGTTATTTTTGGAGACCAGATTATTTCTTCAACAGGCAAGCATTAATGCTTACCAAACATGGCGACGGTCATGTTGGAAATGTGCTTTTTTAAGCCGAAAAGCTCTTGCTGGGCGGCTTCCAATTTTTCCTCAGCTTGCTCAGCATGCTTAAGGATGGCGGCTTGATCAGCCTTGGCTTTCTTCTCCAGTTTTTGATGGTCAGCCTTCATCCTCTCCAGCTCAGCGAGAATCAAGTGGTATTTCCTCTCCGACTCAGATTGTGCATCTTGTTGTTCAGCCAGATTCTTCCTTAAGTCGGGTAAAGCCGACTCAGTCTGGGTCACAGACTCCTGCACATAAAATTTGGGGAGACAAGTTTCAACATTATTGCAAGCAATACTCCTGACACTTGGGGGGCTAGTGTATGACTTTATTCAAAATCATACCGTATTTGAGACCCGGCTCATCTTTCAAAAGATGACCCGGCCCTTGGGGGCTACGGGTTGGAGATTTTAACTATATTCAAGACCCAGCTCATCTTTCAAAAGATGACCCAGCCCTTGGGGGCTAGAGGTCGGAGATTTTAACTATATTCAAGACCCGATTCATCTTTCAAAAGATGACCCGGCCCTTGGGGGCTACAGGTCGGAGATTTTAACTATATTCAAGACTCGGCTCATCTTTCAAAAGATGACCCCGCCCTTGGGGGCTACAGGTTGGAGATTTTAACTATATTCAAGACCCGACTCATCTTTCAAAAGATGACCCGGCCCTTGGGGGCTACAGGTTGAAGATTTTAACTATATTCATGACCCGGCTCATCTTTCAAAAGATGAGCCGGCCCTTGGAAGGCTAATGGGTGGAAGAGAATACATAAGTAGACTTACCTCATGCTTGACCTTCATAAGATGAATCAAGCTTTTGTTCATCTCATAATCCCTCTCTAGATGACTTACGAAGCCACAACAAAGTTGGTCAAATTCCAGCTTCTCATAATGGGGGAACTTGAGTTTACTGGTGTCTTGTTCAGGGGAAAGACGAGATTCCTTGGAGGTATGCTTGGACAGTACCGCAACTGGAGGAGTGGAGTAGCCAGTACCGGTGACTACGACATCATCTGGATCTTCAGTCGCCTTGAGAGGGCTTGGCGGGTTAACCTTGTCAGCAGTTTCCTTCAAAATTACGGGCGAGTCATCCCGGACATCGAGAATATCGTCCACAAGAATATCATGAGCCGCCGCTTGCTCCTCATCAATCTCTGGGACAGAGGCGCTCGTGCCTAAGGCTTCAGTTATTTTAGGAGCAGAAGATAAGTCACCAGTTTTCCTTCTCTTCGCTTGTGCTCTGAGACAAAGGCACCAAGATTAAAAGCACATATCGTTATTTAGAAGAAATTGGGATTAACAAAGGGACTCACCCTTGCACACGAACCATCGGCGGGAGAGCTGATATTGCTGAGTCGCTAGATGTAGGGGGAGAAGTCTGGTAGAATAAAGGCTTAAAAGTTAAAGAAGTTCCGAGTCATATTTTACACAAGGAAGGGTATGATAAAACAAAAGTGTACCTCGTTGGTGCGCTTCTGACCGATTGTCTTCTCAGGCAGTCCAGAGATTAAGTCGCCAGAGTGACTACGGGTTCTGCGCTTGGGGGTATATCTTGCTTTCTTCAAAAGGAAATCAGGGTCCATATAAGCATATGGGTGAGACATGGGCACTTTCCCACAGATCCGTCTGGCTGGTCTAGGAGAAGGAGAAGGTGAGTCAGAATAAATAGAAATTACCTCGACCGCATCATTTTGGCTCTCGTTGTCCTTGACCTACACGTAAAGACTCATGGTATAAGCATGAGTCGGAATACATAGGTAATGAGTGAGGGGGAAGTATTACCTCTGAGTTTACTTCGTCTGCTCGTGACTCGCCGACAACAGATGAATCTTTGGCGGCGGCTTTACCTTTGCTTGTTTTCTTCTTCTTCTTTGGTGGCGGCTTGGTAGTCTTTTGGGCGGTCACTTTGGGGCCCCTTCGGCAAAATGGATCACTTTTCTGATGAATAGAAGTGAATTTCAAACCAAGAGCATTGGTAAGTATAAAGAAACGAAAGGCGGCTTGGCTTCTTACTAGCGGCACCGGGTTGGAGCGGCAGAAGGCCTTGAGCCCAATCTTGGTACATTCTTCCAAAGGCTCACCAGTTAGCTTCTTGATGATTCCAACAATTTCACTCTTTGAGAGTCTTTTGTGGTGGAAGCACTGCGGATGGTTTACCGTACCATCATATTCATACATTAGCCCATCTCGGCGACTCAAGGGAAGAATATTCCACTCCACCCAGCAGCGGAACAGATCAATCCCGATGAGCCCATTGTTGGTCAAAGACTTTAACTCGGAGAAAATGGGGATAAATTCCGACTCTTCCTCTTCTATGAGTTTCTCGGGAAGTTTGAAGTCCATAGGCAGGCGATCTGCTCTCAAACCCGGGAGTGGGTTTTCGGGAGGTGGAGAAGTGTCCCGACAATAAAACCATGACTCGGCCCAGCCCTTGGGATGGCTGGGCAGAAGGACTGATGGAAATCCATGCTCGTGACGTCTTTGAATGTTGACTCCTCCAAGTTCATGGTTGGGACCGTTGGGAAACTCGGTCTGGCGATTCAAATGGAAGAAATTCCAAAATAAAGGAACTATGGGCTCTCTCTGCAAGTATACCTCACAAAAGACCTGGAACTGGCAAAGGTTGCTGATGGAGTTGGGTCCCAGGTTTTGAGGATGAACGTTAAGGAAATGTAAGGCGTCTCGAAAAAACTTTGACCCGGGCAGTTTAAGACCTCGTTCAAGGTAATTGGTAAAGATGACTACTTCTCCTGCAGCGGGATTGGGAACCAACTCGTCCGGGGCGGTTCTCCAACCAATGGTTTCCTTGTTGTCAAGAAGTCCCGCCTTAACAAACTTCTCGATAGTAGCGTCATCGATTTTTGTTGGTAACCAATTGCACTTCGAAATAGCCATGACTACAAAAGAGAGGGGAACAAGGCGATTTAGTAAAAACTATGAAGTGTTCTAACTCGCCAGTATGGGTCTACAATATGTTCAAAAAGGATTCGGTGACTCGCCAATGGATGACGTACATCATAACACGCTACTCGGGCGATTCATGGAAGTACCTTTGAAGTATTGTAACTTGCTTTACAATTGGAAAGGAAGGGGCATAGCTATGGAGATAAATTTAAGTCATTATGGAAGCAGGAGCTAAACAGCGACTCTCAAAGGTCCTTTTTCCTTAGGGATGTTCTCGGGAGACGAACAAACATGTTTCTAATAACAAGCAGTAAACTATGGATCTACGATTGGATCAAAATAAAGGAATATTGCTCGAAAAAATGGTGAAAGGCTATGAGCATAAGGCAACGACAGTATTGGATCCACGGCGTGAAGGCTTAAGATAACAAAAGGACGCGATAAAGTGGCCATGGTTTGCCATTGCGTGAATCTACTATGAAGATATAAAGCGGACCTAAAGCAGGAAAGGGATGTTTGTCGCGTCACGGAGCTAGCTCGCGGGAACAATGGCCGTGGCATTCTCGGCTTAACCCTAATAAGGGAATGTGTGTACCTGAGGAAAGGAGACCGGCGCCGGGGATGAAGGCGGAGAACTTCGTGCTTCTTGTTGACTTGAAGGCACCCGAAAGACCACGATCAACGGAGGAGCTTCAGGAGCTGGTGACGACGCCAGGGTGCTGGCGCAGGAAGAGGAAGAGCGCGAGGAAGACGATAGAAGAGATGGAGGTAGGTGACGGAGCTCCCCCCCCCATTTCTCCCGCAGTTATTTAAAGGGCCGGAACAGGAATCAAGACTGTCAAGGCGAAGATCGAGGCGACAAGTCAGAATCTGCGATAATGGCGCCTAGGTTTTCGGGATAAGTGAATATGGAGCAAGATGTCCGTTGGGTGGTTGCGGTATTAAAAACCCCGGAATTAAAGGGATAAGGTGATGTCATCAAAGATTACACGACGGGTCTGACAAAATTACAACCAGTGGTGACTTATCGTTCGTCGAAAGATAGAAATGGTAAGAGTCGCCCCAAATTGGTGAAGGTTTATTGACATGAATGAATTCAAGACAATCTGTGGCCTAATGTTGCTGAGATTTCCTGCGGATAACCCGCCCTTAGTGGGCCGGGTCATCAAAGAGGCGACTTACCATCCGAAGTGTGTCTCGTGGTCCAGAAGCTGGATGGCGGTTCAAGAGGTCGTGAGATGGTAGATTGCCAAGGGAGTTCCCAATCGTGGAGAGCACGGTGACTCAGAGATAGGGAAAGCCACAAGGAGTAGCATGGCAGGACTTTTGTAAATCCTAGGGCCTCGACCTGTATATAAAGGCGAGTCCTGGGGAAAGATAGGGCGAGTTAGAGAGAATCGAGAGCTAGGTCAGGCGAGTTACGCCCTCCTTGTAATCAAAATCATCATTAATCCACACAAAGCAGGACGTAGGCTTTTACCTCCTCACTAGGGGCCGAACCTGGGTAAATCTGAGTCTCGCTTTCGCTCACTCCCTTCGAGTCGCCACCAAGGTGGGATGGTTCCATCTTCAAGTCCTTTCACGAGGACATCTGCCATGACAAAACCACGATAGTTACCGAAGGTTGTTCGGAGTCCCGGATGAGATCTCGGACGTCACGAGGAGCTCCGGAATGGTCCGGAGGTAAAGATTGATATATAGGTTGGATGGGTTTGGACACCGGAAATGTTTCGGGCGTCACCGGTAGCGTTTCGGGACCACCGGGACCACCGGAAAGGGTTCCGAAGGTCCACTGGGAGGGGCCACCATCCCCAAAAGGTGACATGGGCCAAAAGGTGGAAGGGAACTAGCCCAGAGTGGGCTGGTGCTTCTCCCACCAGGGGCCCAAGGCGCATAGAGAGGGAAGGGGGAAGCCCTAAGTCTGGTGGGCCTAAGGCCCACGAGGGGTGCGTCACCCCCTCTCCCCCTCCTGGCCGCCACCCCCTCTCCCATCTAGGGCTGCCGCCCCCTTTAGGATGGGAAACCCTAAAGGGGGCGCCACCCTCCCTTCCCCCTATATATAGCGGGGTTTTTGGCCTTTGAGAACACGGTTTTTCCATCTCTCTCGGCGCAGCCATGTCTCTCTTCTTCCTCCTCTCCCATGGTGCTTGGCGAAGCCCTACCGGCAGACCTCATCTCTCCATCGACACCACGCCGTCGTGCTGCCGGAGATCTTCCCCAACTTCTCCCTCCTCCTTGCCGGATCAAGGTGCGGGAGACGTCACCGGGCTGCACGTGTGTTGAACGCAGAGGTGTCGTGATTCGGCACTAGATCGGAATCACACCGCGAGATGAATCGCCGCAAGTACGACTCCATCAACCGCGTTCTAGCAATGCTTCCGCTTAGCGATCTTCAAAGGTATGAAGATGCACTCACCCCTCTCTCGTTACTGGTCTCTCCATAGGAAGATCTGAATATGGCGTAGGAAAGTTTTGAATTTATGCCACGTTACCCAACAAATCCTACATATTCTCCGAAGATCTTATCGGTTGAACCTGAGTCTCAATGATTCATATAATCGCGTATGTCATTCCCTTTGTCCTTCGGTATGTTACTTGCCCGAGATTCGATCGTCGGTATCCGCGTACCTATTTCAATCTCGTTACCGGCAAGTCTCTTTACTCGTTCTGTAATACAAGATCCCGTGACTTACCCTTAGTCACATTGCTTGCAAGGCTTGTGTGTGATGTTGTATTACCGAGTGGGCCCCGAGATACCTCTCCATCACACGGAGTGACAAATCCTAGTCTTGATCCATACTAACTCAACGCACACCTTTGGAGATACCTGTAGAGCACCTTTATAGTCACCCACTTACGTTGCGATGTTTGATGCACACAAGGTATTCCTCCGATGCCAGTGAGTTATATGATCTCATGGTCATAGGAATAAATACTTGACATGCAGAAAACAATAGAAATAAAATGACACGATCAATATGCTACGTTCATAGTTTGGGTCTAGTCCATCTCATGATTCTCCTAATGATGTGATCCAGTTATCAAGCAAAAACACTTGCACATAGTCAGAAAACCTTGACTATCCTTGATCAACTAGCTAGCCAACTAGAGGCTTGCTAGGGACATTGTTTTTTCTATGTATCCACACATGTATCTATGTTTTCATTCAATACAATTATAGCATGGATAATAAACGATTATCTTTAAACAGGAAATATAATAATAACTATTTATCATTGCCTCTAGGGCATATTTCCAACATTTAGATGGTCATAACATCTTCAAAATGTTTACTGCATTTTGATTGGTCCATGGGCATCTGATGTGGATCATGCATCAAGGATCCGACGGGATCCCTCATTCCCCTCACACTCTCACCCCTCGTCCCTCGTCCAAACTCGAGCTTCACTTGCACCGCACCCGAGTCGTGCCCTCTTCGCTTCGCACGCCGCCACCCACCCACCCACCGTCATCACCCAGCACCGCCCCCGCACCTTGTCCCACACACTAGGCAACCTCCTCTCCTCGTGCAACGGATAGAGAGGTGCCGCCACCTAGCGACAATAGTGTCACGACTGGCTTGCTCGCCGGCGCATGCGTGCGTGTTTCGATGCGTGTCGCGAGAAAACCTAGATCTGTCCCTCCCACACGTGTGCGAGAACATCACATCGAATCCATGGGGTCGTCATCGGGGGAAGAGGAGGAGGAATGGGTGCCGCCAAGCCGGCGCCCAGAGCTGGCGGACGTGTCGCTGCTGCCGAAGGCCGACATGGCCTGCCCCGTCATCTCTATTGCCTACCACGACGACTCTACGAGGTAATGGACTACTTCTGCACCCTCTACGCTGTTGGAGAGCACGTACCCCCTCCCTCCCCCTCCAGCCCTCCGCCTCACCGCTAATGCTATCCACCTCAACACCGACAACTACATCGTAAGACTAGCGCCATGCTCCTGTTGTCACCGTCCGTGGATGTTCATTTTTTGGGAATTGCTTCAGTTGTGATGCTGAGGTACGGATCCAGTATAACCGTGACCTGTGAATTTTACTAGAGGAGGCTTCAGATCAATGTAAGGTCAATAGGTAGTGACAGTTTGTCGAGTGTGACCTAGAGGCCGCTCCAACAATGCCATCATCATGCGACCTCCCCTTAGAGATAATAGTGGAGTCTTTACTCTTGAAAGAGGGATTCGGCTTGCTGTTTAGCCTTTCGATTATGTGGCCCCTCATTTAGTGTAGGTAAGATGGAGGAACGGTCATCGACTGGAACCATGGAACTGTGCCATGGAGTTTTGATTGTTTAGTAATTGTTTCAACTGTGTTCAGTGAGGTCCTTATCCAGTAAAGTTGTGACCCATGGCGTTTAGTAGACGAGGCTTCAAATTAGTGTAACAAGCAATAGGTAGGTGTGTGGCTGAGTGTGATGTTTAGTAGACGAGGCTTTAAATTAGTGTAACATGCAGTAGGTAGGTGGATGGTTAAGTGTGATGCGGAGGGTGATCCAGCTATGCTATTGGCGTGCGGCATTTTTTAGAGGTAAGAGTGGAATCTCTACTCTACAAAGTGGGCTCCGGCTTGCTGTTTAGCCCATTCCATTTGTGTGGTGTCCAGTTTAGTGTAGGAACACACAGCAATGTGGCTGGAGTTTGATTTTCAGTCGGTATAGTGTGCCTATGCTACTGATTTGTTGCATGTAATTAGAATGTTGTAGGTTTAGTATGAACGTGGATTAATCCATTGGATGGCCTCTCGCTAGTTCACTTGGTATCTAGTCTAGAATAAACTATTTTCCCATTTTTTGTTTCCTTGATGGACACGCAATGGTTCAAGTGTTGTTCCTGTTGTTCACTACTCCCGTCGTAAAGACATATAAGAGGACTTAGATCACTACTTTAGTGATCTAAATGTTCTTATATTTCTTTATAGAGGGAGTACCTGGTATTATTGCTAGCTATATGTATACCTAGTGCTGATTGATGTTATTGTGGTTAGTATTCTCCTCCTCGAAGTGATGCTTTTGCATTGCTTTCCTTCCTCATACACCTGCAGGCTTTACGCTATTCCCTTTTTAATTTGACCTTAAAATTTCTGACTCCTACTATCCATGTGCAACAATGATGCTTTGGATTTCATCCGTACAGTAGAGGACAAGGGCTTCATGGACAACCACGGTGAATGGTGCTCGCAAGCGACGAACGAAGGATGTTTGAAATCGGCTACAGAAACCACCACTGTGAACTCCTCCATTTCCTATGCTACATCCATGCTCTATGTAGTGGTTGAGTCCTTAACGACTGTTGCATCAATAATCAAGTGTTGGTGCTTACTTTTTGTGGTGGTGGTCATCCGGCTACTTGATTTGCTGCTCCTAACTAGTAATAGTTTATTAGGATGTCGGTGAAATCATTGGATTAGCTGGTCCTAAAGAATGCTTATTCTTGAATTAGCTGGTCCTAAAGAATGCTCTGCCTAAGCTTTTGTTAGTGGATGGTTCCATATCTGAAAAGTGTAACACAGGTGAAAAGATTGAATACCTTGTCATGGTTTGCGTTGAACTGGTTTTTTGTAATCTATCTTGCTATAATGGTTCCAAGTGCTTGAGTGGCACCTGTGAGATAACTCACTTGTGGTTAATTAGTGGCCTTATCGTTTGTGTTTGTGCATTCTTTTTTCATGGGCATCATTCATGTCTATCTAGTAGCCGACATACTTCTGGCTCCATTTCGTATATGCAGGTAGCAGCAACTTAAGTGTAATGGAGCTGTTGTTACTCTATGCCTGCTTCTTTAGAGTTTGCATCATCTCCTTGTTGCTTATAGCGTAAACGCCTTAACTATTCTTGCTCTGAACCTCTGATCGTGATACTAATTCTATTTGTCTTGATACTGTTTAGCTTTTGTTAGAGTGTGCATGGTGGCATCATGAGTTCGCGTTGTAAAATATGATTTTCCTTATTCCTAAGCTGACACTGTAAATTTTGCTTTGCCTTGTTGATAATGCCATATGTCTTATGCAATCGGATTACATTTCTATTCGTTATGGTAATTGGAAAAGTATTAGTGTTGACGTAATTCTCCTAGTGTGTACCTTTCATTTCTTTGTTTTGATTGTCTCCCTTGTACTGTATTCTATAGGCTTGTAATGGCTCATCCTTCCAATGCAAGGTGTTGTGTGTTCTAGAAGATGTAAGAGGAAGAAACTAGATTTTCTATATTCTATTTTGGTGTACATATGATTTGATAGTTTTGTATAGGAACAAGTGATACTATTTTGTAGGGCCTTATGGCATGTTATGTAAGCATATTTAATTCTGAATTATGAAATTATTTAAAAAAATTATCAGAAAGGAGAATCATGTGTATGAATATGGGCCAAATATATCTGAATGGGATGAAAATAGTACTCGACTAACTCCAAGATTAAATTATTATTTGACTGTATAAAAAGAGTGAATGTAAACCAGAAATGGGCAGCACAAAATACCTATATTCTTGACAAGCCAAACATGCATAAAAATTAACGGGCTGACTAGTTGTGCTTGGCCCATGTAGCTGACCAAATTTATAGAAAAAACACAAAGCGACATTTAACACGCTGAAATGTAAGGCTAGGCCCATGTAGCAGACAAAAATTAACAGAAATAAATATATTAAATGGGCCGAATTAGTCTACCCATCCAAAAGGCACAACTCGACGAGGCTGATTCTGATCTACGACATTTTCATTTGGCCACCATGTGAGCTTGCCACATTGGATACGACGTGGTGTGGGCAGATTGCTAGTGACCAAAAAATCGGTCATAGAACCTATGACCTTTTATTTTGGCCCTAAATGTTTACGACCATTTCAAAAGAAAAATGTTGTTAAGTTTCATTAAAGACGGCCAGCTTTTCACAAATAGTTTTTGGTCACAAATAGGTCACAAGTGAAAAACAATGACCATTCAGTGACCAATATTGATGGTCACAAATTAAGATTTCATTTGAAGTTTATATGCGAAAACAATCATTCAAAAATGAGACGATAAGCGATACTTAGTTTCCATGGCTAAATTGTGTTTAATTACATGTTGTAGAAATGGCTATGATTCAAAAAACAAGTGGCCATGGATAAATCTTTTTCCATGGTCTAATAAATGAAATCGCTATGCTATGTGCAATAAAAATGACATGCTAACAAGAATAAAACTAACACATGGTTAAATTTATAAAAATCGCCATGACCTAATTAATGAATTTTCCATGGTTTAAAGAATAAAATTGTTGAGTTGCCAATAAATAAAGCAAACATTGTCTAATTAAGATAGTTTCAAAGGTTTAATTTATAAAAAATGACATGGTACTTAATTAAATTTCTATGGTATGAATAATTAAATTGCATAGAGAAATTAACTGAAAAACATGTCTTGGTCTAATTAGTAAAGTTGTGATGCTATGACATGGTCTAATTAATGGCATTGCCATGGAACCTATATTTAAATTGAAAACAGACATTTTATTTAAAGTAGTTGTGGTCTAATTATTAAAGTGCATAATGTAATTAGTGACTCTGCAATGTTATAACTACTAAAATTGCCATGGTACCTATAATCAAAATTCACATGGAAAGATAAGGAAATTCGTTATCTTAGTAAACTTGCCTTGGACTAATTAGTAAAATTGCCATGGTAAAATTATTTAAATTTTCATTATTCTTATTATTAAATTGCCCATGGCAAAGAAATTAGCAAACATGTTGTTGCCATAGGGAAATTGCCGTTGCAAAAAACAAGAAGTTTCCAATGGTCCAAAAGGGAAATTGGCCATGGTCCAAAAGTCATGGAGAAATTCATTTGTAGATGTTGGCAAATGTGGATGAATAAATTTTTAGGGATTTAGTGGGTACATGGCCAAATATAAGGATTAAGTTTTTTTCAAAAGAGATGGCAACTTTAGGAATTTCCTATCTATGCATGGTAAATTTTAGGAAATATGTTCTCTAAAAAATTAAATGGGACGTATTGGAAAATTGTGAATGGCACAAGACAAAATATAGAAGATTTTTTCTTTGGAAAAAGATGGCTTCGTTTAGCAAATTTCCATGGACACATACAAAAATTTAGGATATTTGTGGGACCCATTTTGACACATATATAGTTTAAAATTATCATGGTCTAAATAATAAATTTGTCGTGGTCTAATTAACAAAATTTCCATGGAAACATTTAAAAATACAAGGTCTAAAGAATCAAATTTCCATGCTACTAATAATAACACTAACAAGGTGTAAATGTCATGCCAAAATGAAAAATAAAATGGAGTACGATATAGACATGGCAAGTGCTATATAGGTCACGACAAATGAGGTGAATAAATTGTATCGGTGACATGGCAAATGATGTAAATTTTTTTTAAATACCACACGAAAAAATGTTATCATAAAAATTTCCATGGCAATCGAAGAAAAGAAAAAAACTTGAAGTTTTGTATTGTGATTAATAAACATGATGGTACTTTGGAAGAAAAACATAGCTCTAACAGTTGTGGCAAATATTTAGAAAAAAGTCTATACCGGTCATGGAAAATTCATGATATAGAGCAACTTCGTCAATGTATTTCTGTAATAAGAGGTTCAAAAAACTTGTCGAGAACTTGCCATGATGTGGAGCAAACACAAAAATGACATTGATGTACAAAATTCCTGCGGATAGCAATAAAATTTGACACAATTGTAAAAATATGTTTGCCATGGGACTAGAACAAAAACAGTAAAATTGTGTGGCATATAAGAAAGTTGCCATGCTCGAATAAAAAAATAGACGTGCATGAAAAAATGGCATACAAAAAAGAACATGGAAAGTTAAAAACGTTAACATGCTCCATTTCCCATAGCAAATTGACACACCTAAGAAGTAGTTGACATACCACATGTAGAATTGTTACCATATGGTTCCCATTTAGTTAGAATATTGTTCATGGAAATAGCTTCCTATATACCTAAGAGATTCATTTCACTATCATATTTATCTTGACAGGTGAGAGTCTAAAATGTTTGTTGTTTTTAGTCTTTATTCTGTGCCTACTCGGTAGGCTTTATGGGATTTTACAACGTTAGCGCACGTCTTTCTACCGGTTTTTCCAAGGATGCATTTTTGGAAGCAGTTAACGCACTAAAGAAAGAACTTCGCGAAATGGTGATAAAATCACGTCAATAAATGTGATAAATTATTTTCATAAAAGAATGGAGTATCTGGGAGGAATCTAGAGGTCGCACGGTACCTCTAGAGCGTAAGACGACGTCTGTTACGAGCACACATGCTTGTACCACCACACATGCCGGTTGTTCTCACCTCTCCTTCGTTGACTACTTCCACCCCATGGAATCATATCAGGGATCACACGCATACTAACTCCAACAAATCGTCGTTAACACATAACTCTAGCCTCCGTAGGGCATCTAGAGGGGAATCGATGCAAGGACTCTACCGCCATAATTTCACATCAGGTGGGCATAATCATCACCATCTCCATCATCATCATCATCTCATATCCATCACATTATAATAGAGTAGTTGAAGTGTATTCAATCTTGTATTACTCTTATGCTATTGCCATGTTCATCATGAGTCATCCTACCACGTTTGTATCCTTGATGTACGAGTAGTTTCCCTAGTTCTCAATTGCATAGGTTTTGAGTTCCCGAGATACAATAGTTTATAGATTGGTTTTGCATTTATGTCCCATCCATTGTTAAATTGAGAAGCGGATTAGGGTGAATCATAGAATGAAATCAACTGAAAAACTAAAAATCCAAACCAAATAGAACCAAAATCAAAGTCGTATCAGTGATGTTGAGACCGCAATGGTGTACGCACAAGGATTGGTTCGGTCTGAAAACTTTGACAACATCAAGGCCATCGTGTCCACGGGAGGAGTGGACGACCGGAGGCAACATACAATAGCATACATGCAGTTCAATCTCTCAAGGGTTTTGGCTGAGGCATGTAGAGTGCATCGGCAAGGGGTGAGAGGAGGCTTCGTTGGAGTGGACATTGTACGAGAAACATGATGTATAGGTACGAGAAGGGGAATCATGAGGTTTTTAGGAGCTCGATAGCATGGGTGTTTTGGCCACCGCCGCCAGTAGAGTTTGATCTCTCGGGTTGTTCCTGCGGTTGGGCATTGGGCATGGCCCTACCATGCACGACTTCTCGTAGGAGGGGAGGACGTGTCTGCCATCAGGAGTCGCATCCTGTAAGTGCATCTAGTGCCCCTTAGTGATTTTGGTGGTTTGAAGACTTATAGGTTAAGTATCTAATGTGTTTGTGAGTGTACACATGATCTATAAGTCATTGAGGAGTTTGAGATATTTGAAGAATATCGACCCCTAAAAATGTATGTCTTCAGTTGAAGAAATTGGTCTGAAGTTGAAGAAATGAATCGCGAGGAATCTGCGATGAAATTGATATTCCTCATGAAGATACTGATATTGAGAAGTCCGGTGTGTCCTGAAGAAAATCACTCTGAAGAATTTGAAGCATGAAGATTAACACTTTCTGTTTTATTTTCTTCACATTTGAGTAATAGGAACACCGTACTGTTAAAGGGGGTCGAAGTTACACTATGGAAGGAATTTCCTCATGATGCTCAACCCAAGCCTAAATCCTACCAAAAGCCTCAAGTGAGGAATACGAGTGACATGAGGACTCTCACAGTTGAGGGTCCCGACCGTTTTGATAGCCACGCCAAGTCATTGGTCTTATCCACTCCAACGGCCATATTATTAAGGGCATTAGTGTCAAATCATGTCGGGATGCTCCCAGGCTATAAATAGCCACCCCCCACAACCATTAGTTGGTTGGCTGCTCCGTTAGAAACTGACACTTGTCATAAGAGCAACCCAATTCCTTAGAGTCTTAAAGAGTAATTCATCAGTGAGGAAATACACCATAAACCGAAACCACAAACCAAACCTAGTGATTGAGAATCACTGAAGAAGTTGTTCCTGTGTGGGACTGAAGCCTTTTACCTTTGAGGATTGTGCATCCTCCAGACGGTTAGGCGTCAAGGTCTAGAGCTTTCCAGCAGTCAACTGTGGATCGCTGGGTGACCAAGTTTGTGAGGGTTTGGAAGTCTTCCCTGAAGACTAACCACGAGTGTTGGGCGAGGACTGTGTGTCCTTAGCTCAAGGAGAATACGGTAGGGACTGTGTGTCCCGGGACTGTGTGTCCTTTGGTTTCAATACCAAGCCGCTCCAAACCAGATGTACGACTGTCACAGCAGTTGGAACTGGGTCAACAACGATTGTCTTCATTGAGAAACGGGTTCTAATTCCTCAACTCCTTACTTTTCTCGTATTATGTGTTGATGACTTTCACTGCAACTGTTTGAAGAATTTGCTGAAGACTTTCTCTGAATTTCCTCAACCCCAAATTCTTCACGTCAGTTAATCCACATATGTATTCTGCGTGCCTGCTCATTGTGCAACCTGTTTTCACATTTTCACTCTGAAAACTGCTGTTGTGAAACTTTGCACTTCTGATCCTTTACTATTTCCGCTGTAAGTTAGTCATCAGTGAGGAATTTCCTCAAAAGGAATTTCCTCAGTGATGAAATTCTAAAAATCTCCTATTTGCCCCCCCCCTCTAGTCGATATAACGCACTTTCAATTGGTATCAGAGCAAGGTACTCCCTTGTTCTGTGTGATTTTGGTTTAACCACCTGGAATTTTAGTTATGTCGACTGCAGGCATGTTTAAGGTGACTGCAGCATGTCCTACCTACGAAGGAAAGAACTTTCCCTTCTGGAAGAACAAAATGCAAATGCATCTACAAGCAATTGATAATGATCTCTGGTATATTGTGGAACATGGCGTCCCCATCATCTCTACCAGTGTCTCTGCTGCTGATGTGAAGAAATTCAAGCAACTCGATTCTCAAGCGAAGAACATCATCTGTGGCCATCTGAGCCCAGGCCAGTTTGGAAGAGTAAGTGCTTTGGGCTCTGCAACACTGATATGAGAGAGACTGTGCAAGGTAAATGAAGGAGTATCAACCCAGCGTGACTCTCGTGTTGATATTCTTCACAATCTCTTCAATCGCTTCAAGATACATGACAATGAAAGCTGCCAAGACACCTTTGATCGCCTCACTGACATATCAAATGAACTACAAGCACTGGGAGCTCGAGACATCACAGATCACGAAGTTGTGAAGAAACTGCTGAGATCTTTGGATTCTTCATTTGATACTTTAGTTCTGATGATTCAAGAAAGACCAAATTACAAGATGCTTGATCCAGCTGATATACTAGAAAGGCTAAATACTCATGAATTCCAACTAGAAGAAAAGAGAGATCTATATGGACCAAACTATTCCAGACCACGTGCACTGAAGGCTAGAGCAATTTCCTCATCTGAAGACGAAGACACAGATGACAGCATTTGTGACCCTGAAGAATTTGGACAGGAGCTTGCAATGCTCATGAGGAAATTCCAGAGATTTACACGACGTGGCCAGTTCGGTAAATCTTCAAGAAGAGACATGAGGAAATCAGAATCTTCATCTGAGGACTACAAGAAACGAACCTGTCACTAGTGCAAGAAATCAGGTCATTACATTGTTGATTGTCCCCGTTGGGGAAAGGAATCAAAGAAGAAGAAATACAGGGATGACAGTTCTGATGACTCGAAGAAGAAGAAGAAATCTTCAAAATCCTCATCTTCAAAGCCCTCATCGCACAAGAAGACTAGTTTCAGAAAGGCTCGGACACTTATTGGCAAGGAAATAGACTCCAAGGCAGAATCAGAGGAATGTAATGAAGAAGAGGGTTCTGATGAAGACTCAGAATCCGGACAGGCTAGTCTTGCACTGGCAACCACTTTCGTGAGTAAGTCAATCTTCAACCTTGAAGAAAATGATAGCACCATTCGCACTGATGACTATGTTGATGACTTCGCTCCAACCTTTTGCTTCATGGCAAAAGGCTCAAAGGTACCAAATAATGCCTCCTCCTCTGATTCAAGTGACTGTGAACCTGATAATTATAAGAAACCCAGTTACAGTAAACTTGCTATCATTGCCACTAAACAACAAACTGCTCTGGAAAAGCTTCAGAAACTGCTAGATAAAAGTGATGATCTGTTGAATGATGAAATGAATCTTACCCAAATCCTCACTGAAGATGTGAAAAGTCTTTAGTCTAGATTTGATAATCTTCAGGATCGTTATGATACACTCCTCACTGATCATGAGAAGCTTTCCTATGAATTTCTTCAAAGGAAGCTTGATCTGGAGAAGCTGAGGATGTCTCATGATGATCTTCGTATGGAAAATGATTCATTACTAGCTCAACAGATCAGCGCTGGTCAAGTTGAATTCATTCCTCCATGTCTTAAATGCATTGAACGTGAAACTGCTAATTCCTCACCAGAATCATTAAATGCTACTATTGCTACAAATTCTTCAACTGCACCTGTTGTGTCTATTTCCTCACTTGAGGAAAACACAAATGTTACTGATAAAAATGCAGGGTTGAAGGAATTGTACGTGACAAGCATATACAAAAGCCTAAAAGGACATCAAACCCTTTGTGATGTGCTCAAAAAGCAGATCTTGAACAAGAACCCGAGGAAAGAAGGAATTGCCTTTGAGAGGAAATTAAATGCTGATGGATCTTATTGGAAACCTGAGCAGTATCCCAAAACCTCATGGGTTGCTCCTACTGGGCCTCCTTTTGATCCATCTAATCTAACTGGTTTTTCATGTGAATTATCCTATTCCTCAGATGAGTCATTTGACTCCAACTATAAACTGTTCAAAAATCAATCTGGTGAAGTATTTGCTCGATATGTTGGAACTAACTACAGGAATGGCCCTCCCTTGAGGAAAATTTGGGTTCCCAAAAGTTGTGTTGAAAATCTTCAGGTGAATGTCCTCATGACACTACCACTGAAGAATCTAAACCCCAGATCAAATTCCTCACGAGGACCAAAGTCTTCAAGAGGATCAAAATCCTCAACTGGTCAAAACTATGCTCGTACCCGTGCTAATGCATCTAACATGCAGGGAAACTACAAGGAATATGAATATGAACGTTACTCCTCAAATCATTATGTTCATAAATCCTCTAACTAGTTCTCTGCATATCCATATGAATACTTTAATCCCCCTACTGTTAAGAGAAGTGCATTGGCCTCAATGCCACCTTTCTCATATGGTGCTCGCAGGATGATGAATGCTTAGCCACCCCTTCAGATGTGGGTGGTGAAGAAATCGAACTAATCACTTCTGCAGGTCAAGTCTCCAGATGAAAATCATCATCTGAAGAATTTGCTGGAGACCTGAAGAAATGCTTGATAGGACGCAAGCTAATGATTGATGAAATAGAAATATTTCACACGTCCTTACATTTCTGCTATGATGAAATTACTGATCTGATGAAACTAGTATCATATTCTTCAAATCTGAAGCATATGAGATGGTAAGCTGTACAAATTCATCTGCAGGATGACAAACCCAAGAATACTGAGTGGGTTCTTGATAGTGGTTGCACACATCACATGACTGGTGATAAAAGCTGACTGATGAATATGCCACTAACTCCACCTCTGAAGCAAATCATATATGCTGACAAAGGTAAAAGCAAGGTATTGGGACTTGGCAAAGTGGCTATTTCCAAGGATAGGCATATGGACAAAGTGATGCTTGTTGAATCCCTTGGTTTTAACCTCTTGTCAGTCTCGATGCTTTGTGATCTTGATATGATTGTTATCTTTGGTAGATATAGATGTGTAGTCATTATGGAATCTGACAGATCCAAAGTCTTCGAAGGTGTAAGGAGAGGGGATTTGTACATTGTTGATTTCTCTACAGGTCCTCAACCAGCCACTTGCTTACTAGCAAAAACCTCAGAAGGTTGGTTGTCGCACCGAAGACTAGGTCATGCAGGCATGAGGAATTTGCACACGCTCGCGAAGAAGAAGCATGTCATCGGCATCGAATCAGTCAAATTCCTCAAGGATCATCTCTGCGGTGCTTGTGAATCTGGGAAAATGATCAGATCCAAGCATCCCTCGAAGACTATCATGACCACTACACGTCCATTCGAATTGCTTCATATGGATCTATTTGGACCTACTCACTATGGCACACTGACAAATGCAGCATCTTTATATGGCTTCGTCATAGTTGATGATTATTCCAGATATACTTGGGTGCATATCATAGTGTATAAAACTGAAGTGCAGGAAATCTTCAAACGATTTTCTTCAAGGGCCTCGACGAACTTTGGCATCAAGATCAAACATATCAGGAGTGATAATGGAACCGAGTTCAAAAACACTGGTCTTGATGATTATCTTGATGAACTTGGTATTACTCACGAATTATCTGCTCCTTATACTCCTCAGCAGAATGGTGTCGTCGAAAGGAAGAACAGGACTCTGGTTGAAATGGCAAGAACTATGCTTGAAGAATATCAGACTCCTCGTCGCTTTTGGCCTGAAGCAATCAACATTATATGCCATATCATCAACAGGGTATATCTTCACAAATTCCTCAAGAAAACCTCATATGAACTCCTCACGGACAAGAAACCCAATGTAAGTTATTTCAAAGTCTTCGGTGCAAAATGCTGGATTAGCGATCCTCACCATAGCTCAAAATTTGCACCTAAGGCACATGAAGGTTTTATGCTCGGTTATGGAAAGGACTCGCACACTTACAGAGTCTTCAACAACTATCACAACAAAGTTGTTGAGACTGTAGATGTGCGGTTCAATGAAACTAATGGCTCGCAAAGAGAACAATTGCCTTCTGATCCAGATAAGCTGTCTCTTGAGGAAGCAATAAAGCTCAAGCCTACTGAAGACATTGTCCCAACTGAGGAAATTGATGAAGAAACGATCCCCGTCACTGATGAAAATCAAGAAGATGCTCCTGAGGAAATTGCACCAGCACCACTTCCTCAGCCCAGACAAAATCCTCAACCAGCTCATCCGAGGATTGCAAATGAAGTAGAACTTGACAAAATCCTCAACGACATCAACGCGCCAGGTCCTCTCACTCGCTCAAAAGCTTCACACTTAGTTAACTTTTGTGGGCATTTCTCCTTTGTATCCATCACAGAACCCTCAAAAGTTGCTGAGGCTTTTCTGGAACCGAAGTGGATCCAAGCTATGCAAGACGAACTTCTTCAATGCAAGTTGAATGATGTATGGGAGCTCGTCAAACGACCAGATCCTCACAAGCACAACATCATCGGCACCAAGTGGATTTTCCGAAACAAGCAAGATGAGGACGGTCAAGTGGTGAGGAACAAGGCACGACTTGTAGCCCAAGGCTACACCCAGGTTGAAGGGATAGATTTCGATGAAACTTTTGCACCTGTTGCTAGACTTGAAGCTATTCGAATACTACTTGCTTATGCTAATCATCATAACATCATCTTATATCAAATGGATGTGAAAACTGCATTCCTCAATGGTAAGCTTGAGGAAGAAGTATATGTTGCTCAGCCCCCAGGTTTTGAGGATCCAAAGAATCCAAACAAAGTCTTCAGACTCAAAAAGGCTCTTTATGGTCTCAAGCAAGCCCCTCGGGCATGGTATGATACATTGAAGGAATTCCTCATGAAGAAAGGCTTCAAACCTGGTTCACTCGATCCAACTCTTTTCACTAAATCCTATGATAATGAGCTATTTGTGTGTCAAATATATGTCGATGATATCATATTTGGCTGTACTGACAAACGATACAGTGATGAATTTGCTTACATGATGAGTGAAGAATATCAGATGTCCATGATGGGGGAGCTGAAATTCTTCTTAGGTCTTCAAATTCGTCAACAAAGCAATGGAATCTTCATATCACAAGAGAAATACCTCAAGGATGTTCTGAGGAAATTCGACATGCATGAATGCAAAGGTGCCAAGACTCCAATGCCTACCAACGGCCACCTCGGCGCTGATGAAAATGGTAAAGATTTCGATCAGCACGTATATCGTTCTATGATTGGCTTTTTATTGTATCTATATGCATCTAGGCCAGATATAATGCTTAGTGTTTGCATGTGTGCACGTTTTCAAGAAAAACCGAAGGAATCACACCATAAGGTTGTGAAACATATTCTTCGATACTTAGCTCACACACCAACACTAGGATTATGGTATCCCAAGGGCTCAAATCTTCATCTGGTAGGGTATTCTGATTCTGACTATGCTGGTGACCGTGTGGATCGCAAGTCAACGTCTGGCACATGCCATTTCCTCGGAAGATCACTAGTTTGCTGGTCCTCAAAGAAGCAGAACTACGTATCACTCTCCACTGCCGAAGCTGAGTACATTGCTGCTGGTTCTTGCTGTGCTCAATTACTATGGATGAAGCAAACCCTCAAGGACTACGGCATCAACATGAAGAATGTGCCTCTCTACTGTGACAATGAGAGTGCTATCAAGATTGCATACAACCCAGTACAACACTCGAAGACCAAGCACATCCAAATTCAACATCGTTTTCTTCGGGACCATGTCCTCAAGGGCAATATACTCATCGACCATGTGAAGACTGATGATCAACTGGCAGATATCTTCACTAAGCCCTTGGATGAGAAAAGGTTTTGCAAGTTGCGGTGTGAGCTAAATATCTTAGAATCTTCAAATGTTTTGTAAAAACATGCACACATCCTAACACTTATGCAAAATTGATGACTTAGATGTGCAGCACATGATGAATCGATTTTCTTCAACTAATGAAGAAGGTCACTCTGAATGTGAAGAAATCAACGAAGAAATTGATTCTTAGGGCCCTACGACAATTGTACGCGGCGTCTGTAATCAACATTCTTATATGGTGGGTCACGCCACCGCCCAATGTGAAATTCCTCAAGTTGATTTTCTTCAAGTGTTCTATTTCCTCAAAATGTGTTTTTCTTCAAAACAGTTGTTCTTCAGTGTGATGATTTATCACAAAATCTTCAAAAACACTTGATGACTTTCATTCGACTAGATAGAATGTGATTTCAAGTCCTCAACAGCATTCACTTATTTCTATTTCTTCAAGTTGATATTTTTGCTAAGTGAATGTGATCGGACCCTACATTCCCTCTATGCTATACTCATCCAGTGTATTCAATTCTTCATATGCGTTCTACTTGAAACTTTGTTCAAAATCCTCACTGCGTCCGTGTCAGCTGATGATTTTGTAACGAAAATCCTCAAATCTTCAAAATTGTTTCTTTAATACACTGTAACTGAACCCCCCCTTCCCACGATCGGATAACCACGATCTCCACTATCTCCACCACACTATTCGGGAGCTACACGTGTCCTGCGGAGACGTAGAGGCAGGGCGGTTTGGTCCGAAATTTTCGTGCCAACAGTAACTTTTGGCTATAAATATGTCCTTATCCCCCTCGGCATACTCTTCTTCGCTCCATCTCTCTCCTGCCAAAGCATACACCACCGAACCCTAGCGCCATCGCTGGTAGTCTCGTCGCCGGTGAG
Source organism: Hordeum vulgare subsp. vulgare (assembly GCF_904849725.1). Classification (NCBI taxonomy): domain Eukaryota; kingdom Viridiplantae; phylum Streptophyta; class Magnoliopsida; order Poales; family Poaceae; genus Hordeum; species Hordeum vulgare. The sequence goes on from NC_058522.1 coordinate 458,525,823, forward strand.
GAAGAGCTTCACTGCCTCGACTTCTCCGTCGCCGGAACCACGCCAGAGTCGGACCATCTTCGTCCGCCGCCGCACTAGACGTCCTCTGTCGTCGGGTTAGGGTGCATTGGACATGCGACCGAAGAGCTTCTCCACACACACCTTTCTGTGTTCTTCGTGCGCACCTTCCAGGGTAAATAAATCCCATTTTTACAGCAAGTTAGATCTAAAATTTTACATCTTCTATGTGAAATCTGTTTTTCCTCAAGAAACGATAAGCACTTGATTCCTCAAACACTTCCTATCACCACATCATTGATGAACTATGCTAAGCATCTAAGATTTTCACGAGATTCCTCAATTGTGCGAATTTTCGGATCTGTACAACTCTAGAACCCAAGAACAGTATGCTTAGGCAAATTCCTCAACCACTGGTTATATTCCTCAAACTGTCAAACTTTTTCATTTTCCTCAAATCTGAGAATGCATATGACCTCTCCAAATTCCTCGCAACTATACTCTGTTCACAGGTACACACATGTCAGCTGATGAATCTCTCGGTTCTCACCACATTAACTCATTTGCAGTGTTTCTGGAAGAAAATCTTCAAGTCTCATCAGAATCCTCAAGAGTTAAATCTCATCAGCAAAATCCTTAGCTGAAGAAAATGGAGGATGACAGAAAACAGAAGGGAGGAAAGAAACTTGAGCAAAACACAGCTGTGGATATCCCTGAGGATATTTATTGGACTATTGCACGCCTGATGAAAATGAGACAATGGCCAAGAGAAAAATACGGCTGCAGAAGATAGAACGCCGATGGGCGAAGGAATGGAAGGAATACAGGTTTGTGACTCCCAAGTATGCGAAGAAATTCGCTCTGAAGCCCCCTGGCAGACGGGCCCCACTTGAGGATCATCAAGTAGCACATCCCTCAAGCCTCAAGACCATTGATGACTATCCAGATGAGAAGGAAAAGCATCTGGCCAAGCTCAAGAAGCACGCAGAAGCTGCAGTGAGGAAATTCAATGAATCCTCAGCTGTTGCTACTTCTTGTGCCGCTGAGACCTCTGGTTCATCAATTCCTCAACCACACTCTGTGCCGTCAAAGCCAAGGGCTCCAAAGCCTCAAGAGAAGTCTGTTCAGGCTTCAGTCACAAAACCCCCAGCACCAAAACCTTCAACACCAAAACCATCACCGCCAAAGCCCTCAGTACCAATCTCCTCAGCTTCAAAATCCTCAGCACCACCACCAAAGCCTCAAGAGAAACCAGTACACAAGCAAGTCATGAAGCCTATGACCGCCAGCTCCAGCTCCTCACTCCGAGCTGCAACCATCTCGGAGACAAAGTCTTCACCACCTCCTGTGAAGACTCAGGTGTCTGCTGAACGTGCAACTCTGCCAAGCCCTAGCAAAATCATCACCGTCCCGTCTGCATCAGAGGGCAGTGATGAATATGATGATCAAACCATGCAAGCCATCATCAGAAACAAGCAGGAAAGAGTAGCTCAAGCATCAGGCAGTGCCATTCCTCTGGCCATGGACCCCAAGGTCCTCCTTGACTACATCAACATCTGGTATGAGGACCCAAACACTCCGCTTGATGATTTGAAACTTCCCCCTGGCATTAGCCACATGGTGGCCACTTTCATCAATGAAGCCAAGTGGAAAGAACAGCAGGCCAGGCAGGCCAAAGTTGCAAAGATTAAAAAGGAGAAATTCCTCAAGCAGAATCTCCTCAAATTAACTCCTGATGGACTAGTGTCAACACAGGCAGAGTTGAAGAAATTGACTTACAAGTACTCCAAGCTGTCAGATCGCAAAAGTCTCAAGAGCAATTTCACCAAGTTGGCCACTAGTGTTGTTGATGAATACAATAAGAAGGCCGCACCCCCAGCACCAACTTCTCATCCCCTGATTGAGGAGCCAGCAGATGAATCTCCTCATGATGAGGAAACTCCTCAAGCTGAGGAAGTACACCAAGAAAGTCGTGTGGATGAACCGGCTATTGAAGAAATCATCATGGAAACTCCTGTTGATGAATTTGCTGCAGCTGATGAGACTGCCCCTGACCCAGTTGCTTCGCCAAAGCAAGCTGATGACTGTGTTCCAGCTGGTTCCTCAATACCAGCTGAAGAATCTGTCAAGAAAACCCCTTCACCAAAAGCTTCAACGATGAAGAAGATGACTCCGTCTGCATCAGACGTGAAGAAAACCAGGGCTGCTGAGAAGGAAGCCAAGAAGAGAAAGGCCTCCTCAGCAAAAGAAGAAACAGAGGCCAAGCGCCTCAAAGCACTTGAAGAAACTGCTCCTCTGGACCTTGTGCCACTGAATGTCGCTCCTTCCTATGAAATGGTCATCATTGATGATCCAGCAAAAAAGGCAGATGAGGAAATGAAGGATGCCGCCTCTGAGGAACACACTGATGAAGAGATTCAGATAGACGAAAGTCCTCAGCCTCTCATTCCTCAGAAAGACACTTTCAAGCATCAGCTGCATCAGCTGATGAAACTACATCTGCCACCAAGCCAGCTGAGGAAGAACAAACTGAAAATCCTCAAGCTGATGAAATTCAAAGCTCTGAGTAGAATCCTCAAGATGAGGAACATGCTGACCCAACTCCTCAAACTGAGCAAGAAGAATCCATACCTCAGCCTGATGCACAGCCAGAGCAAGCCCCTCAGCCTGAAGAACCAGCCGCTGAAATTCCTCACCCTGAGGAAAATGCTGAGGTGAATGCACCTGACCAAGACAATGCATTCATCGTGCTCAACCCAGAGACTGCCATTGTTGTCTCCCCTCCAATTCCTCAGCAAAATCTTAAGCCAGTTCAGCGTCAACCATTCTCCAAGCGTCCTAAGTTTCAAAAGGAAAACTTCTTTGAAGAACGCATGTACTTCATTGGAGAAAACCCATATGACAAGCCTCAAATGAGGCATCTGAAGTTTTGGACTAGGACTCAGATGAACTACTATGCCTCTGTGCTCTGTGGACGAAACAAGATATTCCAGCACAGGCATATTCCTCATGTTGAACTTGAAGCTATATCGTGCTTAGAGCCAGTCCTCAATGTACTCCATGATGTTGGTTTACTCCCAATGTGCTCCGACATCTCTGACTGGAACATCGAGCTAATTCTACAGTTTTATGTCACTCTTCACATACCCGGCAACCCTGAAGACATTAACACTTGGGTGTTTGATTGGATGACACAAAACACTCACTACAAGGCTCCTGCTACTGAACTCCTCAGAGAACTGCTTGTACCAATTCCCTCAGAAGAGGCTGTGAAGCTTTATGGTGAGCGTGAGCTGCCCAATGGGATGATGGAAGTCCTCATGAAACCTTTGGCTGAAGGAAAATCTCCAAGAACAACCTTCCTCGTCCACGAGCTCAAGTACACACCCAGGTCTGTTTACAGAATCCTCTGCAGTGTGCTCGCACCGATCAAAGGCCATGATGATGAAGAAGATGTTGTAGGCCTCATGAAGAATACCCTCTTCAACATTATCCATGGTATTCCAATCAACATCCATGATTTCTTCTTGAGGACTTTGGTCGACAATGCTATGTGTCCTTTTGATCACAAGATATATGCCCTATTGATCATGAGATTCATCAGGACAAGGACAAGCATCAACTTCCACGCTGAGTGCCAAAACCATGTTGGTTATATGCCTCCTATCTGGGTCAACAAGAAGACTTTCGAGCCCATTGAAGGAAAAGGCAAATCAGTGATTGAAGTAGGCAGTAGGCCCCTTGATGGTCAGTTCACAGAGCCAGAAGCTTATTCCTCATGGGATGATACTAAGACTCGTCCGGCAAGCCCCGTTCCTCCTCGCGTGATGAATACAAGAGAGCTCCTCCTCGGTCTTCACCAGAAGGTGGATCGCAATCACAAGTGGGTCAAACGCCAGTTTGGCGCCATTGTGAAAACCCTCACTGAAACACAGAACTCTGTGAAGCTCAACCATCACTATGTGCATGAGGTTTTTGATCGCACCTGGGCTACACTTGCACATCTGAAGACTCAGACTGAGCTTGAAGAAATGGACTTTGAGCGAGACTTTGAATGGTCGTGGCCTCCCAAGAAGAAGTTCAGGCCTATTCCAGTGCCAGACCTTGAAGACAGCTCCTTTTCTTCATTCCATATTGCTGAAACTGATGAAGAACAGCTCAACACTGCTACCGGTCCAAGGAAGAAGACTACTCCCAAGAAGCATCACGACTCTTCCTCAACTGCCACGAAGTGAAATCTTCACGGACGTTAGTCCTCAATTTGTCCCTTTTTGTCACTTGATGACAAAGGGGGAGAAACTTGAGAGTTAGTCTTCAAGCGGGATATTTTTGGGGCTTATGAACTATATTTAAGTTACAAACTCTTGGCTCTTCTGAAGTTTTTATGTAATGAGTTGTAACTTAAGCCCGATGGTACTCTGACGCTTTTGAACGTTTTTCTTCGCATGCTTATTCCTCAAGTTTTAATGCACGCATGCTTATTCCTCAAGTTTTAATGCACGCATGCTGGAATTCGTCAGATACCATTTGTCATCATGCATATTCATTTTCTTCATATGAGATGTTACATGTACGCATGATTTACAAGACTCACGGGGAGATCTCCATGATATAAATCATCAATGTGGATTTGCTGTGAAAAGAAAAATCTTCAAGATATGCACATCTTCAGGGGGGAGCCTCTCTGAATCTTGATTTCAAATTCCTCAAATGAGTATTTACACTTCATATTTTTTATCCCTGTTGAAGACTAACCTAATTGTCATCAACCACCAAAAAGGGGGAGATTGTAAGTGCATCTAGTGCCCCTTAGTGATTTTGGTGGTTTGAAGACTTATAGGTTAAGTATCTAATGTGTTTGTGAGTGTACACAGGATCTATAAGTCATTGAGGAGTTTGAGATATTTGAAGAATATCGACCCCTAAAAATGTATGTCTTCAGTTGAAGAAATTGGTCTGAAGGTGAAGAAATGAATCGCGAGGAATCTGCGATGAAATTGATATTCCTCATGAAGATACTGATATTGGGAAGTCCGGTGTGTCCTGAAGAAAATCACTCTGAAGAATTTGAAGCATGAAGATTAACACTTTCTGTTTTATTTTCATCGCATTTGAGTAATAGGAACACCGTACTGTTAAAGGGGATCGAAGTTACACTATGGAATGAATTTCCTCATGATGCTCAACCCAAGCCTAAATCCTACCAAAAGCCTCAAGTGAGGAATACGAGTGACATGAGGACTCTCACACTTGAGGGTCCCGACCATTTCGATAGCCACGCCAAGTCATTGGTCTTATCCGCTCCAACGGTCATATTATTAAGGGCATTAGTGTCAAATCATGTCGGGATGCTCCCAGGCTATAAATAGCCACCCCCCACAACCATTAGCTGGTTGGCTGTTCCGTTAGAAACTGACACTTGTCATAAGAGCAACCCAATTCCTCAGAGTCTTCAAGAGTAATTCATCAGTGAGGAAATACACCATACACCGAAACCACAAATCAAACCTAGTGATTGAGCATCACTGAAGAAGTTGTTCCTGTGTGGGACTGAAGCCTTTTACCTTTGAGGACTGTGCATCCTCCATACGGTTAGGCGTCAAGGTCTAGAGCTTTCCAGCAGTCAATTGTGGATCGTCGGGTGACCAAGTTTGTGAGGGTTTGGAAGTCTGCCCTGAAGACTTACCACGAGTGTTGGGCGAGGACTGTGTGTCCTTAGCTCAAGGAGAATACGGTAGGGACTGTGTGTCCCGGGACTGTGTGTCCCGGGACTGTGTGTCCTTTGTTTTCAATACCAAGCCGCTCCAAACCAGACGTACGACTGTCACAGCAGTTGGAACTGGGTCATCAACGATTGTCTTCATTGAGAAACGGGTTCTAATTCCTCAACTCCTTACTTTTCTCGTATTATGTGTTGATGACTTTCACTGCAACTGTTTGAAGAATTTGCTGAAGACTTTCTCTGAATTTCCTCAACCCCAAATTCTTCACGTCAGTTAATCCACATCTGTATTCTGCGTGCGTGCTCACTTTGCAATCTGTTTTCACATTCTTCACTCTGAAAAATTGTTGTTGTGAAACTTTGCACTTCTGATCCTTTACTGTTTCCTTTGTAAGTTAGTCATCAGTGAGGAATTTCCTCAAAAGGAATTTCCTCAGTGATGAAATTCTAAAAATCTCCTATTCACCCCCCCTCTAGTCGATATAACGCACTTTCACATCCCTCCGTGATCGATCCCGCTCATCCTTGCCACAACGAAGAAGAACAACATGATTGAGGGGAAGGGTAGGGTGATATCATGAACAACTAGAGGATGTGGAATCAACGATGTAACGGGAAGAGTTTGTCATATATGGCAGATGTCAGGCAGGCGCTAGGGTTGGAATATGTCCTCTTGTTATCGTGGCAAGAGTGACTAGCGAGAAAACCAGATGATGAGCTACGAAAACCCCCAGCACACGTGAGCAAAGAGACGTGCGGAGGGGGAGTGGACGAAGCTTTTGGTAGGACGCGTTCTCGTGGCACGAAAGGGAACCATACTTATTTTTTGGACCCTGATAAATTGCGAATGTTTGGGTCTTTAGCATTATATTTCAAAAGTTTTTCTATGCAACTTTAGTTGACGCGAGGTGGCAACTTTAGTTGTTAAACCATGGAAACTTGTCCTACTTTGTTTTTTTTTGTGTGAAAATTTTCATGTTTGCCAACCTCACGTGAACTAAAGTTGCCATGAAAAACAGTCGGGTTGCCATGCTTAAAATCCTAATGTTTGGGATTTATCATTTTTGTACATTTCGGATAGTAGAGGTGGGATCATCAATGGGGCTGCAAACAACAGTATTTGAACAGTATGAGACAAAGCTCACTTAACCCTATTTGGTGCAAGATGCGGAAGCTATCATGTGAGAAAAAGGTTAAAATATTTATTTGGCACATTTTTCATGGCACACTCCCGTGTCGTATTAGGCTTGCCAATAGGCATTCAAAAGTCTCATTGTCCTTCATGAAAATACAAAACAAGTATTATTCATGTGCTGCAAAGCAAAGAAGGTTTGGAGAAGGGTGGGAATGGACAAAATTATTAGGGTCACACGTGAAGTTGATCGGGCTGGCGAGGCAGTTCTCGGATTCTTATTACTTTAGCGAGACCAAGATTTGTCGGTTTTGGGTCTTCAAAATGCGCAAGAAATGAGAAGATAGTTGAGAGTGCTTATCAAATATCTATGGGGATTCATGCCTTAGCCTTAGAACCAACTTATTGCTTATTGTCTAAAGGCATCCATGAAGAGGGCGGAGGGGGTGGAATCATCCGCATGTGGGATTTGTTAAACTTAATGTTGATGCATCATTTTATCAATATTTGCTTATAAGAACAGTCGGGGAACTCCAAGGGATGATGAAGGGAAATTCATTGCATGAGAGAACGTGAAGCTTTACTAGGAAGCAGATGTACTAACAGCGAAAGCTTTGACTCTCAGATTGGGTTTGTACCTTGGTGAGAGTGCATGATGTAACCGTCTTGTCATTAACTTCAACAATTTGGAAGTCATCATGTATTCTGAAAGAGCTCATCTCAATTCTCTCAACATGCAAAGTGTCCTCTCCCACGAAGTCATGCATTTAAGTCTTCTCTCAACATGTATACGCTCCACCTCAACGGCCCCACTAAGCCATGCATTTAAGTGTGCATATTGTTAGAAATTAATTAGTAGATTAATTAGCCAAGCGATGTGTCCAACCCCGAACAGTCGTGTCTTCTCTCTCTCTCTATTGCCAACAGGCACGTGTTCTGGAGGGATGTCTCCGAACAAACACCTCTTCCTCGCACCTCTTCTAGATGTATATATACTTGAGAATCAATAGAGATCAGGACTAATCGTCCATTCAGTTTCATTCAATCCCATTTTACTCTAACACGTTATCAGCACTGTCTCTACCGAGAGCAAGAAATCGTCGGCGATCGTCGGAACGAGAAGAACTAGACGAACAGGAGGGAAAGAACAGACAAATGTTAAGAAATAAAATGTCTGCGGTTCTTTCTCTCTTTGTGTGACTCCTTTGCGACAAAGGCCGCCGCCCCGGACAGCCGGCCAGTGTCCGCGTCGTGCGCCCGCGGCCGCCGACACCGCGCCTCTGCTGCCTCCAACAGAGACGATCGCCCCGGATGCAACTCGCGTGTTGGTTCGCGAGGGCGACGCGCTCGCCTTCGTGTCCGCACCGACCGAGGCCACCGTCTTTAACTTTGGCTCCGGCGCGAACGGCTACTCCAACCACGCGATTGGAGATGTCGACACCGTCGCACCGCGCCTGTAGACCCCGACGCCGGCCCCTTCCTCTGCCCTTGCCTCGCACGGGCGCTCACCATCGCCTCATGGCTCTCGGCATTCCGCCGGCAAGCCTGCCGTCGAGCGGCAGGAAACGACGACGCACATGTGAGCGCCAATGGCCTGGCTTCTCACCGAACGACAACGCCGGGAGGCACACACGCGCCATGCTGCCTCAGCGCGTGGCCTAGCACTAGCGCGACATGGCTCTCCTCCCACAGGCGGAGCACGACCATGGCACGACGCGTGGTTATCCCTCGGACGCAGCCCGCAGGCCGATGACACAAGCGACACTCAGCATTGCGACGGCCTTCGACCCCAACGCGGAGGCGCCGATGGCGGCGAACATCTGCCCACGGCTGGGAGATGCTCCCCGGGCGCAGACAACCTATTCGCAACGCCGTCTTCCCTCCTAATTCCTCACGAGGCGATTTGCTAGGATCCTGTACATCCAAAGCTAATTGAATCGATGGATTCTTGGCTGTAACGAGAATCACCGGAGAACCTTATCTCTTCGGCCATTTAACACTTTAGCATTTCTAATTTTCCCTTATGGCAAGTATACCCATCAGGCTTAGTACTTGTTGCATAGAAGCCCTCAGGCCAATTGTAATCATGTGACTCAGACCCTCTGGTCTTGTCATATTGTGCATCATAAACTAAAACAGGAATTCTACATGTTTTATGAGCATAGTACTACTGCTGAGGTGTTCATACCTTGCAATTTCATCAAATTGCAAAACTTTACATATTTCGACGATATTGTTCCATATTATACATAGTTGTCTCTACATTTATTGTTAATACAAGTTTTAGAACAACTACTTTTTTGCAATTGATTTTATCTCCTTGCAAATCCTAAGAATTATAAAGTGTCATACTTAATATGACTAATCCAAATTTTATTTGTGAATCACAAGGTTTTGGTGACATCTACTGCATCATATGTAGATTACTCATCATTACTGTGAGGTCTACATCTTGTCAAATTTACAAGATAATTACCTTCTAAGTGCTCTTTCAAATACTAATATTAGATGTGACTACCTCAAGAAATCATAAGGTAATATTGGCATCTACTACAAAATTTTGCAGATTATCCATTATTACTTCAAGGTCTACATCATGTCATTCTAACAGATGACTACCTTCATAGTGATTTTCTAAAAAATAGATAACATAAAGTAATAGAATGATGAACTTCTACTCACAATAGTCAGACTATGTTTTCTATTACTGTGAGATCTACACCATATTGGTGATTATCTTCAAAGTGTTATCCTATATAAATTTGAGGTCTACACATATGGCTATAAGGCATCAACTGTACTAGAATTTCCTCCTTCGAAGCATTTATTGTTGTTGTTCTTTAAAATATTTTACTCTCATAGTAAATATTGTTCTTGCACATTTTGCTTGAATATGTCATAGGAAACCATGAAAATATTTGCATATACATGTGATTACCTTCTATTACATTCGTAAAATGCATGGCAATGAAGCCTACGTCACTATTTCTAATTATAGTGTCATCCATCCATCAAGATGGATGCCATAATTTACAGCGAGTGTCTCAAACCTACTGCAAGATCCACATCACATTGTGGTTGTTATTTTAATAGTGACTAAGCAATGTTAAAATTGCAAAGTCTATGCTTTGGCCGTGACTCTAAAGTCACACTTTTCTCACGAATGAAGCCCTAAACATTAGCAACGATTTTATCGCATGCACTATATTGAAGGTTTACACCCCATGTTCACCAAGCATCACCTTGGAGGATTGTGCTCAACAAGATCATTTCGTCCATATATTTTATTTTACTCCTAGAAGTAAATTAAATAAATGCATTAGCATTTTTAAGTAATGCATGACTGACATTTCCAAATACAGTAAATGCATAATTTGGTGGGAGTATTTACTGTAAGATGATTCATGACATCGGTCATTATATCCACATGTGGCACTTGTGGCCACTATAACTCCACCTTCGAAATATATATCATGGCTATTCTCTTAATAGCAAAATATGTTTATATGTATTTCGTCTGTCACCAACTTCACTTAGTTCTCAAACTAAGTACATAATGGACGAATATTTATTCATCTTGAATATTTCCTTTAAGAGAAACATGGTGCCATGAGCACATCGTGAATAATCACCCATTCGTTTCTCAAGACCTCAAGTCTATCGCAGCTCACATTTTTTGTCACTCAATCAACTTTAAGTTGAGATCTCATGATCAAATATTTTCATCCGAAGAGCCAGTTGAAAAGCCCTCAATACACTTTACATCTTCTTATGATAGTCCTACCATTTTCATGATGAAGAAACATGGAATTTCATAAAATCATCAGATTCACCCAACGGGTGCTATTCCATTATTTGAAATTCTTGCTAGTATTGTGAATAATAATCAAGTCATTGGTCACAAAATGGAACCATGATGTATTCAAAGTAAAGTGAAGGCTAAAATACAACCAAAGATGGAATTATTTCTTAATAGGGAATATATCGTTTTCCAACGATCAACGACAACTCTCAAGTTTATCAAATGTGTGGTTATTTAAACATCGTACCTATGATTACCAAACCCTCAAACATATGGTGAAACCACATCACAAATTTATTCAAAAGGCTGATAAATTCAATGGGATAAGTTTGAAAATTTACAAATAACAACCAAAATATTTTGGTAGATGCTTGTTTTGAGAATATTCATCAGAAGGAGAACTAAAGTTTAGTGCAGTAAATGGAGGATCAAATCATTTGCACTCAATAATGTGGGAGACCTCAGGTAATCTCCTAATTATCCAACATATTATTAGCCTATACTTGTACTAGTGCATGTAGTACAATGTCCAATATCCTATTTCTTGGACATTATATTTGATAAATTTTGAATGTATGAATCAATTCATACTCACTTTTGTTGCGTAAATATAATTTTCTAAATCTTACAAAATATTTGGCTTTAAGCCATACAATCCTGGTATTGGGTTGATTAGAAAATTATTAACAATTCTATTGGTCACAACTTAACAAGTGGCAAAAATTTCCAAATCATCAGGTTTTATGTGCACCACATGTGCCATAGGGGAAATTAATTTTAGGAACTCTCACCTTACAATTCTAAATGAGCCAACTCATTCTTCCTTGAACACATTCAAAAGATATATGTGGATTACTTAACCATTATGTGGGATTATTGAGATACTTCATGGTACTCATAGAAACATTTATAAAATGATTTCAAGTGTGTCTCTTGTCACACACAACCATGAATGATCTTACTAATTCAATTGCTCAACTTCTCAAAGTAAGAGCAAATTATCCTAAACAAGGGATAAATCCATTCAAATGGACAACTTTGTTGAACTCATTTCACAAGAAATATCCGATCCTATATAATACTTTATGTACATACCCAAAATGGTTTAGTTCAATGTCTTATCAAAGATAGTGAAATTAATAATATGACCAAACTTATAGAATCGTAATTTACTGGCCTCATGCTAGACAAATACGGCATTACACACCGTAAGTATGATATAAATCATACCAACTGCATAGCATACTACTTTCCCTTGTAGTAATTACGTGGAAATCAACAAAGTATTTCCTACGTGCGATATTCTGGTTGCATACCAATATCACCACTCCAACATACATCAATGGGCTCTCACAAAAAAAATAGGGATCTATGTGAGGAATAAAAATTTATCCGTCAGTCAAAATTATTCATAGCCCGTATGCTGATTGCATCAGCAATAAGGACATTTATGGCATTAGGGGGAGATAAATACCACAAAGAATGCCAAGAAATAAATTAGAAATGTTATTGACATTCAGTTCTTATATCCACGTACTCAAAGAATCTGAACAAAAGTTTAGAATCACATATTTGCAACACATTGCAAATCTGCCACATACATTTACTGATGACAAAGGTGTTACTCAATTATATTCCTATAGTAAAGTGTCAAAAAGAGTGGAAGTACCTGATCAACCACTCTTCTCTCGAAATGAGAGCAAGAGGGGGAAAATCTGACAACACGAGATATAATCTCGCATATGCTTCCGCGGAAATAGAGGAAATCAATTCCTCAACCAGTAAATGTAATTCAACATCAAGTTGAAAGACACCTCACTGGATGCTCATCATCCAAAGCCCGACATAAATGTGCACAAATGTTTTGGTGTCGGGACATCGAAACACATTGACTCCATTGTTGTAGGAAATCACAAGGAGTTAAAAGGAATAAATACATTTCCACAAATTTCATTGACCCCTCCAGAATCATATAAGATAAGTCTACATTTGTCGACATATATTTATTCTCAAAATTGCTAAAACCTTTTGGGCCCTGAACCAAAATCCATGGTAGAGTACCTCTTGTACTCATATTGGTTCACATAAAAGGAACCAAGTAATGAAGAATAGCACTCGCTCTGCAAACGAGTGGTATTTACCACAGTAATACCTACTCCACATAAGTATCTTTCTTATAGAATACTAAAACTTCTCATTCATAGACAAAGTAAATGAGGTGGTGAGAAAGCGAGGCTTGTAGAAAAAGGGTTCACGCAGAGACCCGACATCGATTGTGATGTAACATACCTTCTTGGTATGAGTGGAATTATGTTTCGATAATAAATACCATTGGCCGTACAAATAATATTATCCATGCAGTTAATGGATGCAGTAACTACACACTCATATGAGTTACTCGTTTTGGAAATTTATAACGAAGTCCCTGATGGGCTTACAATTCCAAATCCAAAATAAATCGCAACATATTTGTGTAAAATTTCAAAAGTCACTCTATGGCTCAAAATTGTCGAAAATCATATGGTACTACCGACTAAATGATTTTCTTCTTCCGAAGGATTACTCAAAGAATGATGATTGTTTATGTGTTAACAAAGGAATACCAAATTTGAATTCCTTATATCACCTGAGTGTATATTGATGATTTCATCATCAATGTCTCTACATGACCTAAACATACATAAAATCTTCTCAAGACAGAAAATTTGGATTTAACCAAAATTAGCTGAAGTATAGAACTTGAGCATTCACTCAAGAATACATATCAATCTACATATATCCAAAACATATACGAGAAGTTCTATTTGGATATATAATATCAATAAATGATATGTATGGTCATACTGCCCAAATAGGGTACAAATCCATCCATACCTAGAGGTGATAATGAAGTGATACTAGGACCTGAAGTTCTATATCTCACTAATATCAAAGCACTCATATACTTGCAAACTACGTCAGGCCTCCCACTATATTTGCTATCTTTATTCAGAGTGCAACCCCAAACAAAAGGTATATGGTTGATATAATTAATATCATCTTATATCTAAAGATTACAGTTAGTCTTGAATATTTCCATCAGGAAATAGAAGATATGACCATGATATGATGTAATAATATTGGCTCTTTATTTGATCCCAACGATGCCATACCAATGACTGAATTTGCTGGAATAACCTTCACATGAAATCATATAAATGGATTTTAATGGTTATTTCCACTTATCATTCTGACATGATTGCTTTATCCTAAAGCATTGCGAAAATATGTATGGCTTGGCAAAATGATTAACCACACTCAAAATCATGTGGTTGAGATTCATCAGAATCACATAACTTGATTTATCAAGATACTTCTGTTGGAATTATGCCCTAGAGGCAATAATAAATATAGTTATTATTATAATTCCTGTATCAAGATAATCGTTTATTATCCATGCTATAATTGTATTGAATGAAGACTCATTTACATGTGTGGATACATAGACAAAACACTGTCCCTAGCAAGCCTCTAGTTGGCTAGCCAGTTGATCAAAGATAGTCAGTGTCTTCTGATTATGAACAAGGTGTTGTTGCTTGATAACTGGATCACGTCATTAGGAGAATCACGTGATGGACTAGACCCAAACTAATAGACGTAGCATGTTGATCGTGTCATTTTGTTGCTATTGTTTTCTGCGTGTCAAGTATTTGTTCCTATGACCATGAGATCATATAACTCACTGACACCGGAGGAATACTTTGTGTGTATCAAACGTCGCAACGTAACTGGTGACTATAAAGATGCTCTACAGGTATCTCCGAAGGTGTTAGTTGAGTTAGTATGGATCAAGACTGGGATTTGTCACTCCGTGTGACGGAGAGGTATCTCGGGGCCCACTCGGTAATACAACATCACACACAAGCCTTGCAAGCAATGTGACTTAGTGTAAGTTGCGGGATCTTTTATTACGAAACGAGTAAAGAGACTTGCCGGTAAACGAGATTGAAATAGGTATGCGGATACTGACGATCAAATCTCGGGCAAGTAACATACCGAAGGACAAAGGGAATGACATACGGGATTATATGAATCCTTGGCACTGAGCTTCAAACGATAAGATCTTCGTAGAATATGTAGGATCCAATATGGGCATCCAGGTCCCACTATTGCATATTGACCGAGGAGTCTCTCGGGTCATGTCTACATAGTTCTCGAACCCGCAGGGTCTGCACACTTAAGGTTCGACGTTGTTTTATGCGTATTTGAGTTATATGGTTGGTTACCGAGTGTTGTTCGGAGTCCCGGATGAGATCACATACGTCACGAGGGTTTCCAGAATGGTCCGGAAACGAAGATTGATATATAGGATGACCTCATTTGATTACCGGAAGGTTTTCGGAGTTACCGGGAATGTACCGGGAATGACGAACGGGTTCCGGGAGTTCACCGGGGGGGCAACCCACCCCGGGGAAGCCCATAGGCCTTTAGGGTGGCGCACCAGCCCTTAGTGGGCTGGTGGGACAGCCCAAAAGGAGCCCTATGCACATTGGAAGAAAAATCAAAGACAAAGAAAAAAAAGAGGAGGTGGGAAGGGAAGTAAGGACTCCCACCCACCAAACCAGGTCCAACTCGGTTTGGGGGGGAGACCTTCCCCCCCTTGGCTCGGCCGACCCCCTTGGGGCTCCTTGAGCCCCAAGGCAAGGTCCCCTCCCTCCCACCTATATATACGGAGGTTTTAGGGCTGATTTGAGACGACTTTTCCACGGCAGCCCGACCACATACCTCCACGGTTTTTCCTCTAGATCGCGTTTCTGCGGAGCTCGGGCGGAGCCCTGCTGAGACGAGATCATCACCAATCTCCGGAGCGCTGTCACGCTGCCGGAGAACTCTTCTACCTCTCCATCTCTCTTGCTGGATCAAGAAGGCCGAGATCATCGTCGAGCTGTACGTGTGCTGAACGCAGAGGTGCCGTCCGTTCGGTACTAGATCGTGGGACTGATCGGGGGATTGTTCACGGGGCGGATCGAGGGACGTGAGGACGTTCCACTACATCAACCGCGTTCACTAACGCTTTTGCTGTACGGTCTACAAGGGTACATAGATCTCTCATCCCCTCTCATAGATGGACATCACCATGATAGGTCTTCGTGCGTGTAGGAAAATTTTTGTTTCCCATGCGACGTCCCCCAACAGTGGCATCATGAGCTAGGTTCATGCGTAGATGTCTTCTCGAGTAGAACACAAAAGTTTTTGTGGGCGGTGATGTGCGTTTTGCTGCCCTCCTTAGTCTTTTCTTGATTCCGCGGTATTGTTGGATTGAAGCGGCTTGGACCGACATTACTCGTACGCTTACGAGAGACTGGTTTCATCGCTACGAGTAACCTCGTTGCTCAAAGATGACTGGCAAGTGTCGGTTTCTCCAACTTAAGTTGAATCGGATTTGACCGAGGAGGTCCTTGGATGAGGTTAAATAGCAACTCATATATCTCCGTTGTGGTGTTTGCGTAAGTAAGATGCGATCCTACTAGATACCCATGGTCACCACGTAAAACATGCAACAACAAAATTAGAGGACGTCTAACTTGTTTTTGCAGGGTATGCTTGTGATGTGATATGGCCAACGATGTGATATGATATATTGGATGTATGAGATGATCATGTTGTAATAGATAATATCGACTTGCACGTCGATGGTACGGCAACCGGCAGGAGCCATAGGGTTGTCTTTATACTAACGTTTGTGCTTGCAGATGCGTTTACTATTTTGCTAGGATGTAGCTTTAGTAGTAATAGCATGAGTAGCACGACAACCCCAATGGCGACACGTTGATGGAGATCATGGTGTGGCGCCGGTGACAAGAAGATCGTGCCGGTGCTTTGGTGATGGACATCAAGAAGCACGTGATGATGGCCATATCATGTCACTTATGAATTGCATGTGATGTTAATCCTTTTATGCACCTTATTTTGCTTAGAACGACAGTAGCATTATGAGGTGATCTCTCACTAAAATTTCAAGACGAAATTGTGTTCTCCCCGACTGTGCACTGTTGCTACAGTTCGTCGTTTCGAGACACCACGTGATGATCGGGTGTGATAGACTCAACGTTCACATACAACGGGTGCAAAACAGTTGCGCACGCGGAACACTCGGGTTAAGCTTGATGAGCCTAGCATGTGCAGACATGGCCTCGGAACACATGAGACCGAAAGGTCGATCATGAATCATATAGATGATATGATTAGCATAGGGATGCTTACCACTGAAACTATACTCAACTCACGTGATGATCGGACTTGAGCTAGTGTAAGTGGATCATGAACCACTCAAATGACTAGAGAGATGTACTTTTTGAGTGGGAGTTTAGCGAATAATTTGATTAAGTTAAACTCTAATTATCTTGAACATAGTCTAAGTCCACTTTGAATATATTTGTGTTGTAGATCATGGCTCACGCGACAGTCACCCTGAATTTTAATACATTCCTAGAGAAAGCTAAGTTGAAAGATGATGGAAGCAACTTTGTAGACTGGGCTCGTAATCTTAAGCTAATCTTACAAGCTGGGAAGAAGGATTATGTCCTTAATGCTGCGCTAGGAGATGAACCACCCGCTATGGCAGATCAGGATGTTAAGAACGCTTGGTTAGCACGTAAGGAGGACTACTCAGTAGTTCAACGTGCAGTCTTGTATGGCTTAGAACCGGGACTTCAACGTCGCTTTGAGCGTCATGGAGCATTTGAGATGTTCCAAGAGTTGAAGTTTATCTTTTAGAAGAACGCCCGGATCGAGAGGTATGAGACCTCCGATAAATTCTATGCTTGCAAGATGGAGGAAAACTCGTCTGTCAGTGAACATGTGCTCAAAATGTCTGGGTACTCAAACCGTCTAGCTGAGCTGGGGATTGAACTCCCGCAAGAGGCTATCACTGACAGAATCCTTCAATCACTGCCGCCAAGCTATAAAGGCTTTGTGTTGAACTACAACATGCAAGGGATGAACAAGTCTCCCGGCGAGTTGTTTGCAATGCTGAAAGTCGCAGAGTCAGAACTCCGTAAAGAGCATCAAGTGTTGATGGTGAATAAGACCACTAGTTTCAAGAGAAACGGCAAAGGCAAGAAGGGTAATTCAAGGAAGAGCGGCAAGCCTGTTTCCAATCCGACGAAGAAACCCAAAGCTGGACCTAAGCCTGAAACGGAGTGTTACTATTGCAAGGGTATGGGTCACTGGAAGCGCAATTGCCCCAAGTATCTGGCAGATAAGAAGGCGGCCAAAGAAAAATCAGGTATATTTGATATACATGTTATTAATGTGTACTTGACCGGCTCTCGTAGTAGTGCTTGGGTATTCGATACCGGTTTTGTTGCTCATATTTGCAACTCGAAACAGGAACTGCGGAATAGACGAAGGCTGGCAAAAGATGAAGTGACGATGCGCGTAGGAAATGGTTCCAAGGTTGATGCAATCGCCGTCGGCACAGTTTCACTTCAGTTACCATCAGGATTAGTTATGAACTTAAATCATTGTTATTTAGTGCCTGCGTTGAGCATGAACATTATATCTGGATCTTGTTTATTGCGAGACGGTTACTCTTTTAAGTCAGAGAATAATGGTTGTTCTATTTCTATGAGTAACATCTTTTATGGTCATGCACCCAATGTGAGAGGATTGTTCATATTGAATCTTGATAGCGATACACACATACATAACATTGAGACCAAAAGAGTTAGAGTTAACAATGATAGTGCCATATTTTTGTGGCACCGCCGCTTAGGTCATATTGGTGTAAAGCGCATGAAGAAACTCCATGCTGATGGACTTTTTGAGTCACTTGACTTTGATTCACTTGACACATGCGAACCATGCCTCATGGGCAAGATGACTAAGACTCCGTTCTCCGGAAAAATGGAGCGTGCAAGTGACTTGTTGGAAATCATACATACCGATGTGTGTGGTCCGATGAGCGTGGAGGCACGCGGCGGATATCGTTATTTTCTCACCTTCACTGACGATTTGAGTAGATATGGTTATGTCTACTTGATGAAGCACAAGTCTGAAACATTTGAAAAGTTCAAGCAATTTCAGAGTGAAGTTGAAAATCATCGTAACAAGAAGATCAAGTTCCTACGGTCTGATCGTGGGGGTGAATATCTGAGTTTCGAGTTTGGTGCTCACTTAAGACAATGTGGAATTGTTTCACAGTTGACACCGCCTGGAACACCACTGCGTAATGGTGTGTCCGAACGTCGTAATCGTACTTTATTAGAGATGGTGCGATCTATGATGTCTCTTACCGATTTGCCGTTATCGTTTTGGGGTTATGCATTAGAAACAGCTGCATTCACTTTAAATAGGGCACCATGAAAATCCGTTGAGACGACACCATACGAACTGTGGTATGGCAAAAGGCCAAAGTTGTCGTTTCTTAAAGTTTGGGGATGTGATGCTTATGTCAAAAAGCTTCAGCCTGAAAAGCTGGAACCCAAAGCGGAAATGTGCGTCTTCATAGGTTACCCAAAAGAGACAGTTGGGTACACCTTCTATCTCAAATCCGAGGGCAAAGTGTTTGTTGCTAAAAAACGGAGCTTTTCTCGAGAAGGAGTTTCTCTCGAGAGAATTGAGTGGGAGGAAGATAGAACTTGACGAGGTTGTCGAACCTCTCATCCCTCTGGATGGTGGCGTAGGGCAAGGGGAAACCTCTGTCGTTGCGATGCCGGTTGAGGAGGAAGTTAATGATGATGATCATGAAACTCCAGTTCAAGTTTCTGTCGAACCACGCAGGTCGACGAGACCACGTGCTGCTCCAGACTGGTACGGTAATCCCGTCTTATCAATCATGTTGTTGGACAACAATGAACCTGCAAATTATGAAGAAGCAATGGTGGGCCCAGATTCCAACAAATGGCTAGAAGCCATGAAGTCCGAGATAGGATCCATGTATGAGAACAAAGTGTGGACTTTGGAGGTACTGCCTGAGGGCCGCAAGGCTATTCAGAACAAATGGATCTTTAAGAGGAAGACGGACGCTGACGGCAATGTGACCGTTTATAAAAGCTCGACTTGTGGCAAAGGGTTTTTCACAAGTTCAAGGAGTTGACTACGATGAGACATTCTCACCCGTAGCGATGCTTAAGTCCGTCAGAATCATGTTAGCAATAGCTGCATTTTTCGATTATGAAATCTGGCAGATGTATGTCAAAACGGTGTTCCTTAACGGTTTCCTTAAGGAATAATTGTATATGATGCAACCCGAAGGTTTTGTTGATCCTAATAATGCTAACAAGGTGTGCAAGCTCCAGCGATCCATTTATGGACTGGTGCAAGCATCTCGGAGTTGGAACAAACGCTTTGATGAGGTGATCAAAGCATTTGGGTTTATACAAGTGGTTGGAGAATCTTGTATTTACAAGAAAGTGAGTGGAAGCTCTGTGGCGTTTCTAATATTATATGTGGATGACTATTGCTGATTGGAAACAACGTGGAGTTTTTGGAGAGCATAAAGGATTACTTGAATAAAAGTTTCTCTATGAAGGACCTAGGAGAAGCTGCTTACATTCTAGGCATTAAGATCTATAGGGATAGATCAAAACGCCTGATAGGACTTTCACAAAGCACATACCTTGATAAAGTTTTGAAGAGGTTCAAAATGGAACAGTCAAAGAAGGGGTTCTTGCCAGTTTTACAAGGTACGAGATTGAGTAAGACTCAGTGCCCAGCAACTGATGAGGATAGAGAGCATATGCGCTCCGTCCCCTATGCTTCAGCCATAGGCTCTATCATGTATGCAATGTTGTGCACTAGACCGGACGTTAGCCTGGCCATAAGTATGGCAGGTAGGTTCCAGAGTAATCCAGGAGTGGATCACTGGACAGCGGTCAAGAATATCCTGAAGTACCTGAAAAGGACTAAGGAAATGTTTCTCGTGTATGGAGGTGACGAAGAGCTCGCCGTAAAAGGTTACGTCGATGCAAGCTTTGACACAGATCCAGACGAATCTAAGTCGCAAACCGGATACGTATTTATTCTTAATGGGGGTGCGGTAAGCTGGTGCAGTTCCAAGCAAAGCGTCGTAGCAGATTCTACATGTGAAGCGGAGTACATGGCTGCCTCGGAGGCGGCTAAGGAGGGTGTCTGGATGAAGCAGTTTATGACGGATCTTGGAGTGGTGCCAAGCGCACTGAATCCAATAACCTTGTTCTGTGACAACACGGGTGCCATTGCCTTAGCAAAGGAAGCATGGTTTCACAAGAAATCCAGACACATCAAACGACGCTTCAACCTCATCCGCGACTACGTCGAAGGGGACGATGTAAATATATGCAAAGTGCACACGGATCTGAATGTAGCAGACCCGCTGACTAAACTTCTTCCACGGCCAAAGCATGATCAACACCAGAACTGTATGGGTGTTAGATTTATTACAATGTAATTCGCATGATGATGTGAGGGCTAGATTATTGACTCTAGTGCAAGTGGGAGACTGTTGGAATTATGCCCTAGAGGCAATACTAAATATAGTTATTATTATAATTCCTGTATCAAGATAATCGTTTATTATCCATGCTATAATTGTATTGAATGAAGACTCATTTCCATGTGTGGATACATAGACAAAACACTGTCCCTAGCAAGCCTCTAGTTGGCTAGCCAGTTGATCAAAGATAGTCAGTGTCTTCTGATTATGAACAAGGTGTTGTTGCTTGATAACTAGATCACGTCATTAGGAGAATCACGTGATGGACTAGACCCAAACTAATAGACGTAGCATGTTGATCGTGTCATTTTGTTGCTACTGTTTTCTGCGTGTCAAGTATTTGTTCCTATGACCATGAGATCATATAACTCACTGACACCGGAGGAATACTTTGTGTGTATCAAACGTCGCAACGTAACTGGGTGACTATAAAGATGCTCTACAGGTATCTCCGAAGGTGTTAGTTGAGTTAGTATGGATCAAGACTGGGATTTGTCACTCCGTGTCACGGAGAGGTATCTCGGGGCCCACTCGGTAATACAACATCACACACAAGCCTTGCAAGCAATGTGACTTAGTGTAAGTTGCGGGATCTTGTATTACGGAACGAGTAAAGAGACTTGCCGGTAAACGAGATTGAAATAGGTATGCGGATACTGACGATCAAATCTCGGGCAAGTAACATACCGAAGGACAAAGGGAATGACATACGGGATTATATGAATCCTTGGCACTGAGGTTCAAACGATAAGATCTTCGTAGAATATGTAGGATCCAATATGGGCATCCAGGTCCCGCTATTGGATATTGACCGAGGAGTCTCTCGGGTCATGTCTACATAGTTCTCGAACCCGCAGGGTCTGCACACTTAAGGTTCGATGTTGTTTTATGCGTATTTGAGTTATATGGTTGGTTACCGAATGTTGTTCGGAGTCCCAGATGAGATCACGGACGTCACGAGGGTTTCCGGAATGGTCCGGAAACAAAGATTGATATATAGGATGACCTCATTTGATTACCGGAAGGTTTTCGGAGTTACCGGGAATGTACCGGGAATGACAAATGGGTTCCGGGAGTTCACCGGGGGGGCAACCCACCCCGGGGAAGCCCATAGGCCTTTAGGGTGGCGCACCAGCCCTTAGTGGGCTGGTGGGACAGCCCAAAAGGATCCCTATGCGCATTGGAAGAAAAATCAAAGAGAAAGAAAAAAAGAGGAGGTGGGAAGGGAAGGAAGGACTCCCACCCACCAAACCAAGTCCAACTCGGTTTGGGGGGGGGGGGGGACCTTCCCCCCCTTGGCTCGGCCGACCCCCTTGGGGCTCCTTGAGCCCCAAGGCAAGGTCCCCTCCCTCCCACCTATATATACGGAGGTTTTAGGGCTGATTTGAGACGACTTTTCCACGGCAGCCCGACCACATACCTCCACGGTTTTTCCTCTAGATCGCGTTTCTGCGGAGCTCGGGCGGAGCCCTGCTGAGACGAGATCATCAGCAACCTCCGGAGCGCCGTCACGCTGCCGGAGAACTCTTCTACCTCTCCGTCTCTCTTGCTGGATCAAGAAGGCCGAGATCATCGTCGAGATGTACGTGTGCTGAACGCGGAGGTGCCGTCCGTTCGGTACTAGATCGTGGGACTGATCGCGGGATTGTTCCCGGGGCGGATCGAGGGACGTGAGGACGTTCCACTACATCAACCGCGTTCACTAACGCTTCTGCTGTACGGTCTACAAGGGTACGTAGATCTCTCATCCCCTCTCGTAGATGGACATCACCATGATAGGTCTTCGTGCGCGTAGGAAAATTTTTGTTTCCCATGCGACGTTCCCCAACAACTTCCACTTGTGTTACTCAATACCTACAGGTTATATGAACAGCAATATCATAAATCACATTGCTCAGAAATTACTTATCCTCATGGATTATAGGAATTTGAGGAAATAATTTGCAAACAAAATATTGTGATAATCCAACAGATTATACACGATCTCATGTTCATGTCAATGGCATTGGTATGAGACATCCTCCATATTTGCAAAGCTCAGGGGGAGTAATCTCCCAGACTATAACCTATTAACAATAATTAGATTGCATATATTGTACTCTTTTTCCCTTGATGAGTTTTTCCTAACGGTTTCTCATAAAAGGTTTTTAATGAGATAATATAAACACAAGTATCTATATATGCCATATCATTTTCTCCTTATATTTTTTCCACTGAGTTTTAAAGGAGTTTTCAATGACATGTGCGGTTGCACTCTTTTCCCTTATGAGTTTTCTCTCAAAGTTTCTCATAATGGTTTATAGTGAGGCAATATCTTCTCAAAGATCAAATGTCATACTTTCTATTTCCCCTACCGGGGTTTTTAAAGGAAGTACTCAAGACATATTAATTGTTCTCTAAACTTATCAATGAGTTTCCTCCTTCTTCAAAGGTTTTCTCATATGAGTTATCAAGAGACAATGATCATCATATGTTGCATCCTTTTTTCCTTATTTTTCCCACTGGGTTTGAAGGAGTTTTAGCAACATATCTACTCTATTCTCCTCATATTTTTCCCACAGGGTTTTTGGGGAGACTCTCAAGATTATCTCGAAGATTTCTCAAGATGAAAGATCTATATGCAAGAAGCTTTCAACGATGAAACATTCAAGGAGCGGTGTTGTACAAGGGGGCAGTGTTAGAAATTATTAGTACATTAATTAGCCAAGGAATGTGTCCAACCCCGAACAGTCGTGTCTCATCTCTCTCTCTATTGCCAACAGGCACCTGTTCTCGAGGGATGTCTCCGAACACACACATCTTCTTCGCACGTGTTTCAGACGTATATATACTTGAGAATCAATAGAGATCATGACTAATCGTCCATTCAGTTTCATTCAATCTCGTTTTACTCTAACACATATAAGCAAGTTATGCATTTGACTTATAAATTATAATTATTTTTGCATTAGTATATATGCATGTAACGCTGCAACAACACACATGCATGTTAGTCATCCTTCATATTTTTGTTCGGAATGACATTTTATTGTAATTCAAAAGTTTTTTCATATTTTAAGACACTTCAATTCTTTTATTGATTTTCAACCATGTATTTTCTTTCAATTATATTTAGTTATGTTTAGCAAATTTATCCATTCTTTAACAAAGTTCACGCAGCAAGGCGCGGAGATCATGTAGTTGACACTACGAAGGAGGGAGGACGGTTTGCGGGAGCGGCGACCATAGTTTTTCTTTTTGCGGGGTAACGACCATAGTTTTTGACGATTTTATTCATTTGTCTTATGTTTTCTTTATTTTAGATTCGAGCATTGTAATAGAGAAGCGGATAATATCGCCCATGAGCTGGCTATGGCTAGATTTTTCTTTGACTAGTATTGGTTTGAGGAGTCCCTCCTCATAAACCAAGTAACCATTATTTGGAATGAGTAAGTTTTGATTATGGTTTTAAAAAGTGTGTTACAACTTACACGTATGGGAGACAATGTTTTGAGTCTCGCAGCCAGCTTTGCTCATCGTAATACTCAGGACATCCTCGTTGACAATTTACATTTACACGTACGCAATGCCATACTCGGGACATCCTCTTTGACTCTAAGGTGCTAGTGCGAGAGGTTTAAGACTACTCATAATGAAAATAACTTCAATTAGTAATATGCATCTCACAAGCGTCAAAAGTCTAAAGTGGTTAGAGGCCAATAGACCCTAACCTTTCTCGCCATGGTTCCAAACGGATCCTTCATTTCTTCACGCTACTTGCGTTGCTGTCTTCATCAGTTTGGATCCAGTGTTACAATATGGGTAGTACTACTAGAAATGCACAGCTGATCATGATTCGTACCAAATGCAACTTGTTTATCATCTGTGATGACCACTCTGATATTTTCTAGTACACCCACCAACTACCTGCCGTGCCGCGTGCATAATTAAGTCTGGTTATCGTATTGAGGCCTTGACCCAAGGAATACATACATGCCAGTGATATACGTTGGCGCCATGACGCAGCTTCGCGTCGATGCCACGTCAAAGAAGCTGAATCGTGTCGTGTCATGCGCACGTCGCCCGGCACTACCTTGGCGCCGACGTGTCCTGTAATGAGCCGTCCAGCTGCGAGCCGGCGGTAGCCGACGTGGACCATCCATGGCTTGGCGCGTCTCCAGCTGACATCGACGTGGCATCCATGCCATGGACCGGGGCCGGCATGCCGTAGCCCCTCCCGTAGAGCCGCAGGAAGCCGAGCGCGTCGCCCCGGGGCTCCGGCGGCGGCACGCTGCCTTCCAGCACCCTCACCACCGCGGCCATGCTGGGCCGCTGCGCGGGGTCCTCGTGCAGGCAGCAGAGCGCGAGGCGCACGGCGCGCTCGACTTCGGCCCCGCTCACCCGCCCCTCCAACCTCCGGTCGACGAGGTCCAGGTGCCTCCCCTGCTCGTGGAGCTCCAGCGCCACCATCGGGAAGTAATCGTCGTCGCCACCGCTGGTGCCGCCGCTCATCGTGGACGACGTCATCGTGCTGCTATGACCAGACGGGGACGGAAAGGCCGAGTGGTCGCCGCTGCCGGCGACCGCGGCGCCCGTGTTGTTGGCCTGCTCCTGCTCGCCCCGGTTCTTCCTCCCGTGCACCAGCTCGAGCAGCACCATGCCGAAGCTGTACACGTCCGCGCGGTCCGAGATCGGCGCGTTACTGAGCCACTCGGGCGCGAGGTATCCGCGTGTGCCGCGCATGGTGGTGAAGATCGCCGAGTGCTCCGGCGACATCAGCTTCGCGAGGCCAAAGTCGGAGACCTTCACCTGCCCGCCGTCCGCCAGCAAGATGTTCTCCGGCTTGACGTCGCAGTGCACGATCTTCTGGTCGCACCCTGTGTGCAAGTACGCGAGCCCGCGCGCCGCGCCGAGCGCCACCTCCATGCGCTCCCCCCACTCCAACACCGGCGCTCCCGTGGCGCCGAACAGCGATCGGTCAAGCGAGCTGCGGTTCATGTACTCGTAGACGAGCAGACGGCGCGAGCCCTCCGCGCAGAAGCCGCGGAGGCGGACGAGGTTCACGTGCCGGATGTTGCCGATGACGGCGATCTCCGTGCAGAACTCCCGTTTGGCCTGCAAGCCGACGGCCTCCAGCCTCTTCACCGCGACGAGCCCCTCGCTGCCTGGAAGCTCCCCTTTGTACACGGAGCCGAACCCGCCAGAGCCCACCTTTGTTCCGAAGCCTGCGGTCATCGACCCAATCTCCGCGTAGCTAAACCGCGCCGGCATGCCCGGGATGACGATGTCGTCGTCGTCGGGATCCTCGTCGTAGCTCGTGTCCCTCGACCGCGGATTTTGGAGGCCCAAATTCACATTCTTTGACGAGGAGTTCTTGCCCTTACTTTTCTTCCCGCTCTTCCTCTTCCTCCTCCACCACAATGAGAACCATGCGACCACGACGAGGAGAAGAAATGCTGCAATGCACGGCAATATGATCGGCAAAGAGCGGCTCGTCGACGAAGAGCTGCCTTTGTTGTTTCCAGATATGGTCGCCGACTTGATTGTCTTGATGTATCCCAACGCCGGTGCAGCCCGAGTGCTCCAATGGAGCGAACCGAGCTGATTTCCTCCGATTAAGTAGCAAGTCGTGGAGGAGTTGTCGTGGAAGTAGCCGAGGCATGTGCAGTTCGCGGTGCAGAGGGCGCGGCAGGCGGTGCGGTTGATGCCTGTCGCCGATGGGGCGTCGTACCTGCTGGCGGAGTAGGCGATCTTCGGCTTGAGGGCGAGGTAAGATACGGTGGAGGCGCTGCTGTTGGTCCGGCACGAGTCCGGCGACGCGAGGGCGGAGCCGTCTCCCGGCGTGCACCCACCGGACACTTTCACGGAGGCCGCGAAGAGCGGAGGGCACGTGCAGGTCGAGCCGTTGCCCGCCGCAGCGCAGAGCCCGAGGGACGGACACTGCAGCGGAAGCTCGCAGTCGGTGGCCGGCGCCACGAAGCCGCCGCCGAGGGGAGCCGAGGAGTTCACCAGCGCGTAGCTCATGACGCGCAGCCGCCCGTCGTGCCCCAACTTAAGCACGCGGAAATCAGCCGGCGCGAAGTCCACCCGGAACACCAGCGCGCCGTCGGCGGTGACCACGAACAGCCCCGAGGAGTTGAACGACATGGACGCCGCGGCGGCGTTGCTGTCCTTGAAGGAGCGGAGGTCGTTCGACAGCCGCCAGTACGTTGATCCCTGCCACATCAACGCCACGTCCGACGCGGACACGGCGAGCCGGTAGTCCCCCCGGGCGAAATCACTGGGGCTCCTCCCCGAGGTCAGGTACGCACCGGCGCGCAGCTGCTGCCCCGGGAGCAGCGCGTCGGTGGCGTCGTCGAACGACTGCCACAGCGTCGCGTTCCGCGCGTCCAGCAGCTGCAGGTTCCCGTCGTCCCGCAGGCGGAGCGCCGCTACGGGCGCCCGCGGCGTCGTCGACCAGATCACCGTCTTGCCATCTGCATCCGTCACGGAGAGCCCGCGCGCGGAGAGCTGGACGCGGCCGGAGGACGCCGTCGGCGCGTCGCGGTTGGCGGACCAGACCGGCGTGCCGGTCGGCGCGTGCAGCACGGCGAGGTAGAAGCTGGCCAGCTGCTGGCCCGGGTTGTGCACGGCCGCCCGGAAGGCGCCGTTGTTGGACTCGAGGAAGGCGCCGCGGGTGTCGATGTATTCGTAGCCAGAGGCGGTGAAGCCTGGGTACACGAGCCCCGCCGCCAGGGGCCCCGCGTCCGCCGCGCGCGCTGCGATGAGGAGGAGGAGGAGAAGGCACGCGGGGAGAGTACGGGAGGGAGCGGCGGCATCAGCAGCCATGACGAGTGGGAACGCGCGGCACGGCAGGAGGGGGAACGAGCTGGCGATCGGTGGCGTTGACCCTTGGAGCCTTGGAGGAGCAGGAGTCTGGGTGGTGTGCGCAGGAAGAAGCGAAGCCGGCCGGCATCTGTTTTCGGTGCAGCGCGTGAATCCGGGTTCGGCTGCGGCGCGGCCTTTTGTTTTGTTTGCTGCTAGATTGCGAAGACGACCGGTCGAGGGAACTCGTCAAACAAAACCGGCTCAATCAGAGAGCATGGGTAGGCCGCTGCTGCCGATTGACTTTCTTTACATGAACATTTATGCAAGTGCATTGACAGATCACAGTCCAGTGCAGTACTCGCTTTGGATTTTGATGGTCGAAGTCAACGAACTGGATGCTCATCTCTCTCTCTTCTCTCTGGCCGACCTGATATATTTCTATGCTATGCTTTTTTTCTGTAGTTCTCCCTGTATGTATGAGAGATTATTTTCTACCACAACCGGTTTCTACCCGTTAGAGCATCTGCAACACGCCCGCCACCGCGTTGGATAAATTGCACTTTTACATGCGCGTAGTCGTATCTGGCGTTTCAACGAAGGCGCAAAAAACGCGCGCGCGACATAAATAGTTCAGCGCGCGGGGCAAAACAGCATCGCACGTGGTTTATTTCGTGCGTCCGCTCCCACGCGCTGCACACTCAAGCGTCCACGCTACATTGCCGTCACCCTTTCCGGCTGCCCCACCTTCGCCCCGTCCCGTGTTGCCGTCAGCGAATTCGTTCGATGGACGGCTGCGATGACATCCCTCTCATCCCTTCGTACGCACGCGCCCCCTCTGCCGCTACTGCCGACCCTAGCCCGAAGAGCTTCGCCTCCGCCGGTGCTCCTTCAACCAAAGGTCTTGCGTGCGGCCTTTTCATGGCGTCGTGGCTAACCTCGGCGGGTGGCCCCACACAGGCGTCCGCCATGAAGCCACGTGCCCCCCTCTCGAAGCTCCCAAATGTGACGGTGGCGAAGGCGGGCAAGGTGTCCGGGAAGAAGAACAAAGAGGCGGACGGCTCCTCTAGGCGGTTGAAGAAGAAACTTCGAGGACATGCAACGGTTGCGGCAGCGATCGAAGCGCCATCGAGGTCGCTTGTTGCGCCGTCGGCCGATGCGCACAGCGTGTTCGATAAAATGTTCACAAGGTATGACTTCGTCCACTTCTTTTCGTTGTTGTTTTTACACGATGGATAGCTTAATTATTTTGTTGTATATACTTTGTAGTTTCAACGATGAGACATATATTTCAACTATGGGTGTTAGCTCCAACAATTCTCATTGGTCTCAAACCAATGAAGTGCATTTAGATGATCATGAGTATGAGGTGGCCGAGGATTGTAAGGGTATCGACGATGCACCAAAAGGAAGAGTCAGCAACTACACCATGGACGAAGACATCTTGCTATGCAATACATGGTTGAAAGTATTTAGGGATGCCATCGTTGGAGGGGACCAAAGTAGAGATGCATATTGAATCTGGATGAAGGAGTACTTTGATTTACACAACAAAAGTGAAATTGACCGCACGGATAGATCTGTACGCTCTGTTGGGGAACGTCGCATGGGAAACAAAAAATTTCCTACGCGCACGAAGACCTATCATGGTGAGGTCCATCTACGAGAGTGGATATTCGATCTACATACCCTTGTAGATCGCACAACAGAAGCGTTAGTGAACGCGGTTGATGTAGTGAAACGTCCTCACGTCCCTCGATCCGCCCCGCGAACCGTCCCACGATCTAGTGCCGAACGGACGGCACCTTCGCGTTCAGCACACGTACAGCTCGACGATGATCTCGGCCTTCTTGATCCAGCAAGAGAGACGGAGAGGTAGATGAGTTCTCCGGTAGCGTGACGGCGCTCCGGAGGTTGGTGTTGATCTTATCTCAGCACGGCTCCGCCCGAGCTCCGCAGAAACGCGATCTAGAGGTAAAACCGTGGAGATATGTGGTCGGGCTGCCGTGGCAAAGTTGTCTTAAATCAGCCCTAAAACCTTCGTATATATAGGGGGAAGAGGGGGAGCCTTGCCTTGGGGTCCAAGGACCCCCAAGGGGTTCGGCCAAGCCAAGGGGGGCAACCCTCCCCTTCCAAACCGAGTCCAACTAGGTTTGGAAGGAGGAGTCCTTTCCCCTTTTCCCACCTCCTCTTTTTTTTCCTTTCCTTTCCCTTTGATTTTCTTCCTATGGCGCATACGGCCTTCTTGGGCTGTCCCACCAGCCCACTAAGGGCTGGTGCGCCACCCCCAAGGCCTATGGGCTTCCCCGGGGTGGGTTGCCCCCCCCCCCCGGTGAACACCCGGAACCCATCGTCATTCCCGGTACATTCCCGGTAACTCCGAAAACCTTCCGGTAATCAAATGAGGTCATCCTATATATCAATCTTCGTTTCCGGACCATTCCGGAAACCCTCGTGACGTCCATGATCTCATCCGGGACTCCGAACAACATTCGGTAACCAACCATATAACTAAAATACGCATAAAACAACGTCGAACCTTAAGTGTGCAGACCCTGCGGGTTCGAGAACTATGTAGACATGACCCGAGAGACTCCTCGGTCAATATCCAATAGCGGGACCTGGATGCCCATATTGGATCCTACATATTCTACGAAGATCTTATCGTTTGAACCTTAGTGTCAAGGATTCATATAATCTCGTATGTCATTTCCTTTGTTCTTCGGTATGTTACTTGCCCGAGATTCGATCGTCAGCATCCGCATACCTATTTCAATCTCGTTTACCGGCAAGTCTCTTTACTCGTTTTGTAATACAAGATCCCGCAACTTACACTAAGTCACATTGCTTGCAAGGCTTGTGTGTGATGTTGTATTACCGAGTGGGCCCCGAGATACCTCTCCGTCACACGGAGTGACAAATCCCAGTCTCGATCCATACTAACTCAACGAACACCTTCACAGATACCTATAGAGCATCTTTATAGTCACTCAGTTACGTTGCGACGTTTGATACACACAAAGCATTCCTCCGGTGTCAGTGAGTTATATGATCTCATGGTCATAGGAACAAATACTTGACACGCAGAAAACAGTAGCAACAAAATGACACAATCAACATGCTACGTCTATTAGTTTGGGTCTAGTCCATCACGTGATTCTCCTAATGGCGTGATCCAGTTATCAAGCAACAGCACCTTGTTCATAATCAGAAGACCCTGACTATCTTTGATCAACTGGCTAGCCAACTAGAGGCTTGCTAGGGACAGTGTTTTGTCTATGTATCCACACATGTATATAAGTCTTTATTCAATACAATTATAGCATGGATAATAAACGATTATCTTGATACAGGAATTATAATAATAACTATATATATTATTTCCTCTAGGGCATAATTCCAACACGCTCCCGGTAGTCGACAATCAACAAAGATTGTCAAAGGTGGGCGGTCACACTTAAGTCAGTTGACACAATCAACCGAAGTGGCACTAATGAGCGAGATAGGGTAATGCCATTTCTTTCATGATTCTTCCATGTTCACGCTCCTTCTTTGGTGTTTCAAGTGCTAACTTGTTTTTTTATTTGTAGCTCACTTTTGCACAAAACTAATTCCAAGGAGAGGATAAGAAGAACAAGAAAGGGAAGATCAAGAAAGGGAGACCATTTACCTTGCCCCGTTGCTATGATGTGTTGGAGGATGATGAGAAATGGAAGCCCCGTGAAGGTGCCGATGAGGAGAGCAACAAATGGAAGGGGACTATTGATTTTGAATGATGACGACGAGGAGGCATAAAGTGGTGACGGCAAGAGAAGCCCTACACCAAACTCGGTTGCCTACTCTAAGCCAAAAAGAACAAATGGAGGCAAGAAATACCCAAAAGAAAAGAAGGAGATGAAAGGAGATAATGAGTTAAAAAATGCTATGGAACCTATTTTGAAGGCAAGAAAAGAAGCAAACGAGGTGAGGATGCTGTCAAGAACCCAAGATGCGGCAGACGAGGGGAGGAGGTTGGCGGCCGAGGAGAGGAGGGTGGCGGCTGAGGAGAGGAAGGTGTCACTGGAGGAGAAGAAATTGGCCATGGAGGAGCGAACTAGATTGTTGAAATGGGAGAAGTACTTGTTCTTCATCATGGACGCATCTAGCCTTGAGGAGAAGCAAAAGGAGTACGTCAATCTTGCCCTTGAAGAAGTCCTGGGCAAAAACGAGGCATGGGAGGCATGGGAGCTACCATGAGAGGCATGGGAGGTATGGGAGGCATGTGTGGCTTCAGAGCTATCATGGGCAGCAAAGAATGGCTTCAGTGCTACCATGGAAGGCATGGGGCGGCTTCGGTGCTACCATGGGATTCATGGGAGGCATGGGAGGCATGAGTTTTGGGTCTCTCAAGGGAGGCATGGGAGCACCTCCGGGTGACATGGGTGGACAAATATCTTTCGCTATGCCTCACATACCTTCGCATGATGTCGTTGGAGATCTTGCCAACACCTTCCGAGCTCCCGGTGATGATGCGGCACATGACAATGAAGAGGAGTAGGAAGAAACATCTTCGGATGAGAAAGAAGAACCGGAGGAAGAGGAGGAGGATGATGAGCATGCGACATGATTGTTGATGTGTCATTTTTTGTCTGAAATTTTATGCCATGAACTTGGTTGGGTGATTTTAGACTTGGCTGGATGATGGTGTGGCATGATTGTTGATATGCCGTGCAATAAAACTATGATATATCTTTTTTATGTTTTAAATATCACCATATTGTCAAAATGAACATGTTGCAAGTGCCGGCTGCGCACGCGCTGGAATTTTAGCTCGTGTGCTAGAGCGGCGCTCGATGTCCGGGGTAAGCGCGACGAGATCGCTGGGGAGCGCAACCGGCTGGAGAAGGACCTGAGCACCAAACAGGCGGCCACAACATTACTGAAGGCAGAGGTGGAGCGGCTCGTCGGTGCGCTCCAGGATGAGAAGGCGGCGAAAGAGGCAACGCAACAGGCATCGGTTACCAGCGATGAGGCGGCGGCGACACTTCGGGCCGAGGTGGCTCGGCTTGGGGAAGAGGAGTGCCAAGCTACGGCGCTCAAGGAGAGAGAGGACCAGGAGGCGGCCGACACACTTCGTCTTCTTCGTGGGCTATACAACGCCTTTGCTGGTACGTGTTGTTGCCTTCGCTTGTCGTGCTTTGTCGGGCCCTTCTCTCTTTTTATTATCGTCTTTTTTTGGCACAACCAGCTTCCCGAAGGCGCAGGCGTGAGCAAAGCGGGTTGTGGAGGCCCGCCGGGAGGATCAGCGTCGGGGCGGTTGTGAGCCCGATGTCGATGGTCGCTGGTGTTGGGGAACGTCGCAAGGGAAACAAAAATTTTCCTACGCGCACGAAGACCTATCATGGTGATGTCCATCTACGAGAGGGGATGAGTGATCTACGTACCCTTGTAGATCGTACAGCAGAAGCGTTAGTGAACGCGGTTGATGTAGTGGAACGTCCTCACGTCCCTCGATCCGCCCCGCGAACAATCCCGCGATCAGTCCCACGATCTAGTACCGAACGGACGGCACCTCCGCGTTCAGCACACGTACAGCTCGACGATGATCTCGGCCTTCTTGATCCAGCAAGAGAGACGGAGAGGTAGAAGAGTTCTCCGGCAGCGTGACGGCGCTCCGGAGGTTGGTGATGATCTTGTCTCAGCAGGGCTCCGCCCGAGCTCCGCGGAAACGCGATCTAGAGGAAAAACTATGGAGGTATGTGGTCGGGCAGCCGTGAGAAAGTCGTCTCAAATCAGCCCTAAAACCTCCGTATATATAGGTGGGAGGGAGGGGAGGAGGCAGCCTCAAAACCTAAAGGTTTGGCCGAAATTGGAGGTGGAGGAGTCCTACTCCAATCCTACTTGGAGTAGGATTCCACCTTCCCACTTGGAAACTCTTTCCACCTTGTGTTTTTTCCTTCTCAAACCTTATGGGCCTTAGTGGGAACTTATTCCAGCCCACTAGGGGCTGGTTTATCTCTTCCCATAGCCCATGAGACCCCTTGGGGCGTGACACCCCTCCCGATGGTCCCCGGCACCCCTCCCGGCACTCCCGGTACACTACCGATGAGCCCGAAACTTTTCCGGTAATGCACGAAAACCTTCCGGTAACCAAATGAGGTCATCCTATATATCAATCTTCGTTTTCGGACCATTCCGGAAACCCTCGTGACGTCCGTGATCTCATCCGGGACTCCGAACAACATTCGGTAACCAACCATATAACTCAAATACGCATAAAACAACGTCGAACCTTAAGTGTGCAGACCCTGCGGGTTCGAGAACTATGTAGACATGACCCGAGAGACTCCTCGGTCAATATCCAATAGCGGGACCTGGATGCCCATATTGGATCCTACATATTCTACGAAGATCTTATCGTTTGAACCTCAGTGCCAAGGATTCATATAATCCCGTATGTCATTCCCTTTGTCCTTCGGTATGTTACTTGCCCGAGATTCGATCGTTAGTATCCGCATACCTATTTCAATCTCGTTTACCGGCAAGTCTCTTTACTCGTTCCGTAATACAAGATCCCGCAACTTACATTAAGTTACATTGCTTGCAAGGCTTGTGTGTGATGTTGTATTACCGAGTGGGCCCCGAGATACCTCTCCGTCACACGGAGTGACAAATCCCAGTCTCGATCTATACTAACTCAACGAACACCTTCGGAGATACCTGTAGAGCATCTTTATAGTCACCCAGTTACGTTGCGACGTTTGATACACACAAAGCATTCCTCCGGTGTCCGTGAGTTATATGATCTCATGGTCATAGGAACAAATACTTGACACGCAGAAAACAGTAGCAACAAAATGACACGATCAACATGCTACGTCTATTAGTTTGGGTCTAGTCCATCACATGATTCTCCTAATGATGTGATCCCGTTATCAAGTGACAACACTTGCCTATGGCCAGGAAACCTTGACCATCTTTGATCAACGAGCTAGTCAACTAGAGGCTTACTAGGGACAGTGTTTTGTCTATGTATCCACACAAGTATTGTGTTTCCAATCAATACAATTATAGCATGGATAATAAACGATTATCATGAACTAAGAAATATAATAATAACTAATTTATTATTGCCTCTAGGGCATATTTCCAACAGTCTCCCACTTGCACTAGAGTCAATAATCTAGTTCACATCACCATGTGATTCCAACGAATCCAACACCCATATAGTTATGGGGTCTGATCACGTCTTGCTCGTGAGAGAGGTTTTAGTCAACGGTTCTGAAACTTTCAGATTCGTGCGCTCTTTACAAATCTTTATGTCATCTTATAGATGCTGCTACTACGTGCTATTCGGAAATGCTCCAAATATCTACTCTACTATACGAATCCGTTTCACTACTCATAGTTATCCGGATTAGTGTCAAAGCTTGCATTGACGTAACCCTTTACGACAAACTCTTTAACCACCTCCATAATCGAGAAAAATTCCTTAGTCCATTAGTTACTAAGGATAAATTTCGACCGCTGCTAGTGATTCAATCATGGATCACTCTCTGTACCTCTCAACATACTTTGAGTCAAGGCACACTTCAGGTGCGGTACACAGCATGGCATACTTTAGATTCTACGGCTAAGGCATAGAAGACGACCTTCGTCTGTTCTCTTTATTCTGCCGGGGTCGGGTTTCGAGTCTTACTCAAATTCACACCTCACAACGCAACCAAGAACTCCTTCTTTGCTGATCTATTTTGAACTCCTTTCAAAAACTTGTCAAGGCATGCATCTTGTTGAAACTTCCATTAAGCGCTTTTCGATCTATCTCCATAGATCTTTGATGCTCAACGTTCAAGTAGCGTAATCCAGGTACTCCTTTGAAAACTTCTTTCAAAACAACCTTGTATGCTTTACAGAAATTCTACATTACTTCTGATCCACAATATGTCAACCACATATACCTATCAGAAATTCTATAGTGCTCCCACTCACTTCTTTGGAAATACAAGTTTCTCATAAACCTTGTACAAACCCAAAATCTTTGATCATCTCATCAAAGTGTATATTCCAACTCCGAGATGCTTGCACCAGTCCATTGAAGGATTACTGGAGCTTGCATACTTGCTAGTATCTTTAGGATCGACAAAACCTTCTGGTTGTATCACATACAATGTTTGCTCAAGGAAACCGTCGAGAAAACAATGTTTTGACATCCTACGTGCAATATTTCATAAATAATGCATCAACAACTAACATAATTCTAACAGACTTTTAGCATCGCTACGAGTGAGAAAGTCTCATCATAGTCAACTGTTTGATCTTTATCGAAAACATCTTTGCGACAAGTCGAGCTTTTCTTAATAGTGACTTATCACCATCATCGTCTGTCTTCTTTTAAAGATCCATCTTTACTCAGTAGTCTTTATGACCATCAAGTAGTTCTTTTAAAGTCTACACTTTGTTTTCATACATGGATCCTCTCTCGGATTTCATGGCTTCCAGCCATTTGTCGGAATCTGGGCCCACCATCGCTTTCTCCATAACTCGTAGGTTCACTGTTGCTCAACAACATGACCTCCAAGACAGGGTTACCGTACTACTCTACAGCAGTACGTGACCTTGTCGACCTACGAGGTTTGTAGTGACTTGATTCGAAGCTCAATGATCACCATCATCAGCTTCCACTTCAATTGGTGTAGGCGCCACAGGAACAACTTCCTGCGCCCTGCTACACACTGGTTGAAGTGATGGTTCAATAACCTCATCAAGTTCTACTACCCTCCCACTCAATTCTTTCGAGAGAAACCTTTCCTCGAGAAAGGATCCGTTTCTAGAAACAAACACTTTGCTTTTGGATCTGAGATAGGAGATGTATCCAACTGTTTTGGATATCCTATGAAGATGCATTTGTCCGCTTTGGGTTCGAGCTTATCATACTGAAACTTTTTCACATAAGTGTCGAAGCCCCAAACTTTCAAGAAACGACAGTTTAGATTTCTCTAAACCTCAGTCTATACTGTGTCATCTCAACGGAAATACGCGGTGCCCTATTTAAAGTAAGTGTGGTTGTCTCTAATGCATAACCCATAAACGATAGTGGTAATTCGACAAAAGATATCATAGTATGCACCATATCAAATAGTGCGTGGCTATGATGTTCAGACACATCATCACACTATGATGTTCCAGGTGGCATGAACCGCGAAACAATTTCCACATTGTCTTAACTGTGTACCAAAACTCGTAACTCAGATATTCATTTCTTATGATCATATCGTAGACAGTTTGTCCTCTTGTTACGACGATCTTCACTCTGAAACGGATTTGAACTTTTCAACATTTCAGACTTGTGATTCATTAAGTAAATATTCCTGTATCTACTCAAATCATCAGTGAAGTAAGAACATAATGATATCTACTGCGTGCCTCAGTACCTATTGGACTGCATACATCAAAATGTATCACTTCCAACAAGTTACTATCTTATTTCATCTCAATGAAAACAAGGCCTTGCTCATGTGGTATGATTTGCATGTCACTAGTGATTCGAAATCAGGTGAGTACAAAGATCCATCAGCATGGAGCCTCTTCATGCAATTTATACTAACATGACTCAAGCGGCAGTGCCACAAGTAAGTGGTACTATCATCATTAACTCGTATCTTTTGGCACTAATATTATGAACATGTGTAATACTACGATCGAGATTCAATAAACCATTGAAGGTGAATATTCAAGAAAATAGAGTAACCATTATTCTCTTTAAATGAATAATCGTATTGCAACAAA
This sequence comes from Hordeum vulgare subsp. vulgare, assembly GCF_904849725.1. Classification (NCBI taxonomy): domain Eukaryota; kingdom Viridiplantae; phylum Streptophyta; class Magnoliopsida; order Poales; family Poaceae; genus Hordeum; species Hordeum vulgare. Next base: position 458,563,480 of record NC_058522.1, read on the forward strand.
CACGATCCAATCATGTTCATGCTTAACGCAAGCACCAAATAACAATTAGTTAGGTTTAACACCAATCCCGATGGTAGAGAGAGCGCGCGACGTTTGATCATATCAACCTTGGAAACACTTCCAACACGTATCGTCACCTCGCCTTTAGCTAGTCTCCGTTTATGCCATAGCTTTCATTTCGTGTTACTAATCACTTAGCAACCGAACCGGTATCCAATACCCTCATGCTACTAGGAGTACTAGTAAAGTACACATCAACATCAAGTATATCAAATACACTTCTTTCGACTTTTGCCAGCCTTCTTTATCTACCAAGTATCTAGAGTTGCTCCGCCTCAGTGACTGTTCCCCTCATTACAGAAGCACTTAGTCTCGGGTTTGGGTTTAATCTTGGGTCTCTTCATTAGTGCAGCAACTGTTTTGCCGTTTCACGAAGTATCCCTTCTAGCCCTTGCCTTTCTTGAAACTTTAGTGGTTTTACAAACCATCAACTATTGATGCTCCTTCTTGATTTCTACTTTCGCAGTGTCAAACATCACGAATCGCTCAAGGATCATTGTATCTATCCTTGATATGTATAGTTCATCACGAAGCTCTCACAGCTTGGTGGCAGTGTCTTTGGAGAATCATCACTATCTCATCTGGAAGATTAACTCCCACTTGATTCAAGCGATTCTCGTACTCAGACAATCTGAGCACACGCTCAACAATTGAGCTTTTCTCCTTTACTTTGTGGACAAAGAATCTTGTCGGAGGTCTCGTACCTCTTAACAAGGGCACAAGCATGAAATCACAATTTCATCTCTTTAGAACATCTCTTATGTTCCGTGACGTTTCAAAACGTCTTCGGCGCCTTGCTTCTAAGCCATTAAATATTTTGTACTGAACTATCATGTAGTCATCAGAAACGTGTATGTTGGATGTTCACAACATCTACAGACGACGCTCGAGGTGCAGCACACCGAGTGGTGCATTAAGGACATAAGCCTTCTGCGTAGCAACGAGGACAATCCTCGGTTTCACAGACTCAGTCTGCAAAGTTTGCTACTATCAACTTTCAACTAAATTTTCTCTAGGAACATATAAAAAACAGTAGAGCTATAGCGCAAGCTACATCGTAATTCGCAAAGACCATTAGACTATGTTCATGATAATTAGTTCATTTAATCATATTACTTAAGAACTCCCACTCAAAAAGTACATCTCTCTAGTCATTTGAGTGGTACATGATCCAAATCCACTATCTCAAGTCCGATCGTCACGTGAGTCGAGAATAGTTTCAGTGGTAAGCATCTCTTATGCTAATCATATCAACTATACGATTCATTCTCGACCTTTCGGTCTCATGTGTTCCGAGGCCATGTCTGCACATGCTAGGCTCGTCAAGCTTAACCCGAGTGTTCCGCGTGTGCAACTGTTTTGCACCCGTTGTATGTGAACTTTGAGTCTATCACACCCGATCATCACGTGGTGTCTCGAAACGAAGAACTGTCGCAACGGTGCACAGTCGGGGAGAACACAATTTCGTCTTGAAATTTTAGTGAGAGATCACCTCATAATGCTACCGTCGTTCTAAGCAAAATAAGGTGCATAAAAGGATTAACATCACATGCAATTCATAAGTGACATGATATGGCCATCATCACGTGCTTCTTGATCTCCATCACCAAAGCACCGGCACGATCTTCTTGTCACCGGCGCCACACCATGATCATCCATCAACGTGTTGCCATCGGGGTTGTCGTGCTACTTATGCTATTACTACTAAAGTTACATCCTAGCAAAATAGTAAACGCATCTGCAAGCACATATGTTAGTATAAAGACGATATTTCTATTACAACATGATCATCTCATACATCCAATATATCACATCACATCATTGGCCATATCACATCACAATCATACCCTGCAAAAACAAGTTAGACGTCCTCTAATTTTGTTGTTGCATGTTTTACGTGGTGACCAAGGGTATCTAGTAGGATCGCATCTTACTTACGCAAACACCACAACGGAGATATATGAATTGCTATTTAACCTCATCCAAGGACCTCCTCGGTCAAATCCGATTCAACTAAAGTTGGAGAAACCGTCACTTGCCAGTCATCTTTGAGCAAAGGGGGTTACTCGTAACGATGAAACCAGTCTCTCGTAAGCGTACGAGTAATGTCGGTCCAAGCCGCTTCAATCCAACAATACCGCGGAATCAAGAAAAGACTAAGGAGGGCAGCAAAACGCACATCACCGCCCACAAAACCTTTTGTGTTCTACTCGAGAAGACATCTACGCATGAACCTAGCTCATGATGCCACTGTTGGGGAACGTCGCAAGGGAAACAAAAATTTTCCTACGCGCACGAAGACCTATCATGGTGATGTCCATCTACGAGAGGGGATGAGTGATCTACGTACCCTTGTAGATCGTACAGCAGAAGCGTTAGTGAACGCGGTTGATGTAGTGGAACGTCCTCACGTCCCTCGATCCGCCCCGCGAACAATCCCGCGATCAGTCCCACGATCTAGTACCGAACGGACGGCACCTCCGCGTTCAGCACACGTACAGCTCGACGATGATCTCGGCCTTCTTGATCCAGCAAGAGAGACGGAGAGGTAGAAGAGTTCTCCGGCAGCGTGACGGCGCTCCGGAGGTTGGTGATGATCTTGTCTCAGCAGGGCTCCGCCCGAGCTCCGCGGAAACGCGATCTAGAGGAAAAACTATGGAGGTATGTGGTCGGGCAGCCGTGAGAAAGTCGTCTCAAATCAGCCCTAAAACCTCCGTATATATAGGTGGGAGGGAGGGGAGGAGGCAGCCTCAAAACCTAAAGGTTTGGCCGAAATTGGAGGTGGAGGAGTCCTACTCCAATCCTACTTGGAGTAGGATTCCACCTTCCCACTTGGAAACTCTTTCCACCTTGTGTTTTTTCCTTCTCAAACCTTATGGGCCTTAGTGGGAACTTATTCCAGCCCACTAGGGGCTGGTTTATCTCTTCCCATAGCCCATGAGACCCCTTGGGGCGTGACACCCCTCCCGATGGTCCCCGGCACCCCTCCCGGCACTCCCGGTACACTACCGATGAGCCCGAAACTTTTCCGGTAATGCACGAAAACCTTCCGGTAACCAAATGAGGTCATCCTATATATCAATCTTCGTTTCCGGACCATTCCGGAAACCCTCGTGACGTCCGTGATCTCATCCGGGACTCCGAACAACATTCGGTAACCAACCATATAACTCAAATACGCATAAAACAACGTCGAACCTTAAGTGTGCAGACCCTGCGGGTTCGAGAACTATGTAGACATGACCCGAGAGACTCCTCGGTCAATATCCAATAGCGGGACCTGGATGCCCATATTGGATCCTACATATTCTACGAAGATCTTATCGTTTGAACCTCAGTGCCAAGGATTCATATAATCCCGTATGTCATTCCCTTTGTCCTTCGGTATGTTACTTGCCCGAGATTCGATCGTTAGTATCCGCATACCTATTTCAATCTCGTTTACCGGCAAGTCTCTTTACTCGTTCCGTAATACAAGATCCCGCAACTTACATTAAGTTACATTGCTTGCAAGGCTTGTGTGTGATGTTGTATTACCGAGTGGGCCCCGAGATACCTCTCCGTCACACGGAGTGACAAATCCCAGTCTCGATCTATACTAACTCAACGAACACCTTCGGAGATACCTGTAGAGCATCTTTATAGTCACCCAGTTACGTTGCGACGTTTGATACACACAAAGCATTCCTCCGGTGTCCGTGAGTTATATGATCTCATGGTCATAGGAACAAATACTTGACACGCAGAAAACAGTAGCAACAAAATGACACGATCAACATGCTACGTCTATTAGTTTGGGTCTAGTCCATCACATGATTCTCCTAATGATGTGATCCCGTTATCAAGTGACAACACTTGCCTATGGCCAGGAAACCTTGACCATCTTTGATCAACGAGCTAGTCAACTAGAGGCTTACTAGGGACAGTGTTTTGTCTATGTATCCACACAAGTATTGTGTTTCCAATCAATACAATTATAGCATGGATAATAAACGATTATCATGAACTAAGAAATATAATAATAACTAATTTATTATTGCCTCTAGGGCATATTTCCAACAGCTGGTCGGCGGAGGATATGGCCCATGCCTGCGAGACCCGGGTGGATTACCTTCGGGCACTTCGGAACCGGCTCGTGCGAGCGAGATAAAACGTCATTCGGGCCCTTTGGCCCGACCAGGCGGAAGGGGTTCCTGAGAACCGGGTCGCGACGTGGGTGGAGCACGTCGTGGACCATTTCGACGTGTGGAGGGCGTCAGCTGCAAGGGGCGGCGCCACGATCGCCTTGACTTTCGCCCTCTCGTGGTACTCATGTATCAACTTGGACTCGCTGAGCACCATGAGGGTGGCGTCGCAGGCGGATCTGGCGCAGCGCGAGGAGGCCATCGGCTTCTGAGCCCATGAGCTCGTGAGCTACGCAACACTGGACACTTACTTTCCCGAGCTAGGCGAGGAAGATGTGCCCCTCCCGGAGGACGACTACGGTGTTCCCACCGTCGCCAGCGACGAGGAGGTTGCATCCAGCTCGGAGGAGCCCGAAGGTGATGGTGGAGCCACCGAGATGGCTGCCGGGGGTGCGGGCGAATCCTGTGTCCAAGGGACGCAACCGACTGTTGGCAATGCCGAAGTGCCAACGGGTGGGGACGGCGGGGCGCTGCCGATAGGCGACGCTGAAGTGCCACCGGCTGGGAACGGCGGAGCACCGCCGATTGGCGACGTGGAGGTGCCATCGACGGGCAAGGCGGATGCCAGCCGAGAAGTGCCGCCAGCCCCCAACGCTTAGATGAGCCAGACGACCACGCCGGCTAGGACCGGGAGGCGGCACTGCTGTAGCCGCTGGATATCTTCCTGCATTCTTAAACTTTGATGTTGGTATGGACAAGTGCACCCAATGGGGGTGTAACTTTTTATTGTAATGCACTCTCGTCCTTGTGTCGTTATCTTTTTATTAAGCATTGCACTTTTAATTTTAATCTTTTGACGCCTGCCCTTTCGTTCGGTATCTTTCCTTACAATTTTAGTCTTTTTCCCATGTGCCCTGCTCCTTTGCCTTTTTTCCTGCCGGCCAGCCGGCTTGCGGACTTTGGTCGGGCAAGGAGTGGGCTGCCGGAGGCGGGGTGTTGGTACTTTGGCTTTTTTGCAAGTTGGATTTTTGAATAGACCGGGCAGCGCAGCTAGACCCAGCCCGCCCCTTGTCAATATTGCCCATGCACCCCACCCCTTTTGCCTGTGCGCCTGCCAGCTGAGCAGTCGAGTTGTGGTGTGTAACTGGCAAGGGTTAAGCCGTCGAGGAGGAGGAGTTATGGTACTTTAGCAAGCCACGATGGGGATTGGGTGACCCGGCAGTCCCCGAGCCGGCTGGGTCGGCTCAGGGGGGGGGGCGGTGAAGAGGAAATAATTGGACCATAGCTAGGATGGAAAAGGTAGTCCCCGAGTCCCGCTCTGTGGTGCCAGCTATTCATTGATTGAAAGTAGGGTGGATACATACATACACTTTTCAGGTGGAAAACGGGTGGAGGAGTTCAGCATTCCACGGTCGCTCTGTCTCGGAGCCGGAGTCGTCCTTCTTGTTCTTTCTTGCCTTCTGAGCGTTGATCACATAGTAGGCGTTATTGCTGAGAGCTTTGCTGATGATGAATGAGTCCTCCCATGGGGCGGACAGAAGCTGTTGTCCGGCTGTCCGTTGGATCAGCCGGAGCACCAGGTTGCCCTCTATGAATGAGAGTGGCTTGACCCGCCAGCTGTGGTAGCGGTGCAGGGCCTGCTGGTAGATGGCTATTCTGGACAGCGCCAGCTTGCGTGCCTCCTCGAGGAGGTCGATGCCGTCTTTCCTAGATTCCTCGGCGTCGGCCTCGATGTATAGGTTGACCCGAGGCGAGTCAAACTCGACATCAATGGGGATGATTGCCTCGGCCCCATATACCAAGAACAATGGGGTGAAACCGGTCGACCGGTTAGGCGTGGTTCGCGGGCTCCATAGCACAGCCGACAGTTCCTCAACGCAGGCGTCGGCCGAGTGCTCGGGCGGCTCAACCAGTCTAGGCTTGAGGTCGTCTAGGATGAGGCCGTTATGCCCGCTCTGCTTGGCCATTTGACTGTGGGTGGGCCACGGACGCGAGGTCCAGCCGGATTCCTTGCTCACTACAGTAGCGGGCGAGCGCACCCTTGGCGAAATTGGTGTCGTTGTGGGTGATGATGTTGTTGGGGAGACCGTAGCGGATGGCGATGTCTTTGATGAACGTGACGGTCGTCGGGCCGTCGAGCTTCTTGATTGGCCTGGCCTCGATCCACTTCATGAATTTGTCGACGGCCACTAGGAGATGTGTTACGCTGCCTCGGGCGGTTTTGAATGGACCCACCATGTACAAGCCCGGAATGGCAAACGACCATGTGAGGGGGGTAGTTTGCAGAGCCGCAGCCGGCTGGTGGATGTGTGCCTTGAAGCGTTGGTAGTTGTTGCACTTGTCGGCCAGCTCCTTGGCTTCCTTGAGGGCAGACGGCCAGCAGAACCCGTGGTGGAACGCCTTAGCCACTACGGAGCGCGAGGCAACGTGGTGGCCACACTCGCCCCGGGGGATGTCGAGGAGGATCTCGCGGCCTTTATCCGCCTCGACGCAGCGCTGGAAAGCTCCACAGACGCAGCGCTTGACGAGCTCGTTGTTGATGATGGTGTAGGAGGCCAAACGCCTTTGGATCTATCGGGCCTCGGCCTTGTTGGCACGCAGGGTGCCGTTTTCGAGGTATGCGAGGAAGGCTTGCGCCCAGGACGGGGCCATGACCACTGTTAGCACGGCCGTCGTGGCTTCGTCTGTTGGGGCGGGGGCGGTAGGCCGCTGGCCGGCTGCCGCAATCCCCGAGTCAGGCGGGAGGGACCCCGGGGAGGGCCAACAACCCTCGGGCCGGCTGGCGCGAGCGGCGTGCCGGCTGGAGCCGTAGTCGGTGGGGTGCCGGCAGTCGCCGAGTTGGTGTCGGCAGCCCCCAGGACTGGCGGCGCAGCCCCGGGTGTGCGAGGATGAAGATGGACTCAAACTCTGGAGAAGGTGTGATGAACGGATTGCGCAGGTGTTCCAAGGGCATGCCGGCTGGGATGGGCTGTCGGGTGGAGCCGATCTTTACTAGCGTATCGGCGGCCTCGTTGCCGGCTCAAAGGATGTGGTGGAACTCGCAGCCTTCAAAACAGCTGGTGAGCTGCTGGATCAGGAATCGGTAGTTGGCCATGTTTTCGTCCAATTTTTTTTGTCTGTTTTTTCGTGAAAAAAGAAGTTTACGAAAATCTATCAACATTAGATCTAGTTTTAAAGATCTCGATGCAAGAAATCCAGCGGTGAAAACAGTTTGAGATTTGAATGCACAATAAAAAATAAAACATTTTAAAAGTACGGATTTACGAAAAAAATAAAAACTTTCAGATTGCAACAAGTGATACATGCAGTGTATCATTTGCCACAATCTGAAAAATTGAAAGTGATGTCTAAAAGAAATACTCCTCGATCAGTGATTTCTCACGACACCATGAACAAGAGCTCCTATCCTGTGCCTAAGGTGTGGAATACGGAGCAAACACTATCAGCTATGCAGCCCTCCTGAAATGGGACGACGGGCCATGTATGGCTTCAATGCTTGGCACGAGTCGATAGTTTTTAACAGATTTTTTATTTTGCCCCGCTCTTTCATCAGGGAAAAATATTATCTTTGATAAAAGATAATCCAGGAAAGTTTGACAAAAAATTATGAAATAAAACATCATATATTGAAAAAGATGTTGGTCACTCTTTTGAAAATCAAATAGAAATTACAAAATACTCAGGATTTTTAAAAAAAGCTAGTGGATTTGTAAAAAGTTGCAAATTTTAAGAAATATCAAGAATCTATAAAAAGGTTCATCAACTTTTACCGAACTAAGAAATCATCGCACATAAAAAACAAGGTTCCAAAATACCGAAATATCTGAAATTTTCAAAAATGCTCCAAAAATAGAAAATGATTCATAGATTACCAACTTCGAAAACAAAGTCATGATTTATCAAATTTAAAATATTGTTCATTAATTAAGAAATGTGAGTACGTCAAAATATACAAGCAAAAAAGAAAAAATACAGAAAATATAACAGGTATTTCCGATAGTGAAAAACAAATAAAAAATCCTCCATAAACCCTACCTAACCTCATGATAAAAAATTAAAAACCGCCCAAGAAACAAACCAGCAATAAAAAAGGGAAGAGTGGGCCCACAAAATGTCAATGGCAGGTGGCCTCCATAAAGGTCGTTTGTTCTAGGAAAGATGTAAAATATATTTTAAAGTTTCAAAAATTCTGAAAAACATCACAACTATTTACCTGGATATATTCTACTCGTACATGTATAAATTTTGAAGATTAAATACTTTATGATGAGAGATACACAAAAAGGCAAATCACTCTTTTCAAACTAATGAACAATACAAACATTGTTCACTATTAGAGATGCAGGATTTGTTTGAAGTAAAAAGTAAAGAAACGAAAGAGATGAATGAAAGATGAATCATTTGTCTTTATTGATGATAGCAATGGGGTATTTATACCCGGGCGGAAGTACACATGTTGCTTGGGAGTCAAGTAAACTTGAAGTTACTTAAGGGCCAAGTTATTACATAGTTTCCTTGAGAGTCAAGGAAGTGCATGATTGCTTGAGGACTAAGTAACCTATCTAAGAATTAACTTAGTCTATTCTTAACACTCCCCCTTGTACAACACCTCTTCTTGAGTATATGCATCATCTTGATAAATTCTTTGAATATTCTTGAAAGTCTCCTCCAAAAACCCTGTGGGAAAAATATGAGAAGAATTTTGCAGATATGTTGCTAAAACTTCCTTAAACCCAGTGGGAAAAATAATAAGGAGAAAATGATGCAACATATAATGATTATTGTCTCTTGATAACTCATAGGAGAAAAACCTTTGAAGAAGGAGAAAACTCATTGGTGAGTTTAGAGAACAATTAATATGTCTTGAGTACTTCCTTTAAAAACTCGAGTAGGGAAAATATAAAGTATGACATATGATCTTTGATAATACATTGCCTCATTAAAAACCATTATGAGAAACTACGGGAGAAAACTCATAAGGAAAAAGAGTGCATCGGACATGCCATTGAAAACTCCTTTAAAACCCAATGGAAAAAATATAAGGAGAAAATGATATGGCATACACAAACATTTGTGTTTATATGGTCTCGTTAAAAACCTTTTATGAGAAACCATTAGGGGAAAACTCATCAAGGGGAAAAGAGTACAATATATGCAATCTGATGATTGTTAATAGGTTATAGTTTGGAAGATTACTCCCCCTGAACTTTGCAAATATGGAGGATGTCTCATACCAATTTCATTGATATGAACATAAGATTGTGTATAATCTGTTGGATTTTCACATGATTTTGTTTGCAAATTATTTTCTCACTTTTCTATAATCCATGAGGATAAGTAGTTTTCGAGCAATGTGATTTATGATATTGCTCTTCATATAACCTGTAGGTATTGAGTAACACAAGTGGAAGTATCTTGATAAACCAAGTTATGTGATTCTGATGAATCTCAACCACATGATTTTGAGTGTGGTTAATCATTCTGCCAAGCCATGCATATTTTGCAATGCTTTTAGATAAAGCAATTATGTCAGAATGTTAAGTGGGAATAACCATTAAAGTCCATTTAGATGACTTCCATACGGTGGCTATTCTAACAAATTCAGTCATTGATATGGCGTCATTGGGATCAAATAAAGAGCCAATATCATCATATCACATCATGGTCATATCTTGTATTTCCTGATGGAATTGTCCAATGTTTATTGTGAGCTTAAGATATAAGATGATATTCCATATATCAAGCATGTAACTTTTGTTGGGGGTTGCACTCTGAACAAACATAGCAAATATGGTGTCAGTCCTGACATAGTTTGCAATCATATGAGTGCTTTGACATTAGTGAGATATAGAACTTCAGGTCTTTATGTCACTTCATTATCAACCCTAGGTATGTACCTTATCAAAGGTAGTATGACCATACATGTCTTATGTTGTTATGATATATCCACACTGAACTTCTCGTATATGTTTTGGATATATGTAGACTGATATGTATTCTTGAGAGAATGCTCAAGTTGTAAGCTTAAGCTAAATTTGGTTGAATCCAAATTTTCCGTCTTGAGATGATTTTGTGTATGTTATGTCTTGCAGAGACATTGATGATGAAATCATCGATATACATTGAGGTGATGTAAGGGAATCAAAATTTTGGATTCCTTTATTAACACATGAACAATCATCATCTTTAAGTAATCCTCTGAAGAAGGAACTCGTCTAGTCGGTAGTACCATATGATTCACGACTATTTCTAGTCATAGAGTGACTTAGGAAGTTTTACACAATACATGTTGCGATTTGTTTTTGGATTCGAAAATGAAGCCCTTCAGAGACTTTAATATAGATTTCCGAAATGAGTGACTCATATGAGTATGTAGTCACTGCATCCATTAACTGCATGGATAATATTATTTGTACTGCCAACGGTATTTATTATCGAAACATAGTTCCACTCATACCAAGAAGGTATGTTACATCGTAATGGATGTTGGGTCTCTGCGTGAACCCGTTTGCTACAAGCCTCGCTTTTTCACCACCTCATTGACTTTGTCTATGAATGAGAAGTTTTTAGTATTCCATATGAAAGATAATTATGAGGAGTAGGTATTACTATGGTAAATACCACTCTTTGATTGGCGAGTGCTATTCTTCATTACTTGCTTCCTTTTATGTGAACCAATATGAGTACAAGAGGCACTCTACCATGGATTTTGGTTCAGGGTCCAAAAGGTTTTAGCAATCTTTAGAAGAAATATATGTCGACAAATGTAGACTTATGTTATATGATTCTAGAGGAATCGATGAAATTTGTGAAAATGTATTTATTCCTTTTAACTCCTTGTGATTTCCTACAACAATGGAGTCAAGGTGTTTCGATGTCCCGACACCAAAACATTTGTGCACATTTATGTCGGGCTTTGGATGATGACCATCTAGTGAGGTGTCTCTCAACTTGATGTTGAATTACATTTACTGGTTAAAGATTTGATTTCCTCTGTTTCCGCGGAATTATGCGAGATTATATCTCGTGTGGTCATATTTCTCCCCCTATTGCTCTCATTTGGGGACAAGAGTGGTTTATCAGGTACCTCCACTCTTTCTGACACTTTATTGCAGGAATATAAAATTGAGTGACATCTTTGTCATTAGTAAATGTATGTGGCAGATTTGCAATGAGTTGCAAATATGTGATTCTAAACTTCTTGTTCAGATTCTTTGAGTACGTGGATATAAGGACTGAATGTTAATAACATGTCTAATTTATTTCTCGACATTCTTTGTGGTACTAATCTCCCCCTAATGCTAGAAATGTCCTTATTGCTGATGCAATCAGCATACGGGCTCTGAATAATTTTGATTGACGGACAAATTGTTATTCCTCACATAGTTCCCTAAACTTCTGTGAGAGCCCATTGATGTATGCTGGAGTGGTGATATCGGTAAGTAACCGAATTATCGCAGATAGGAAATACTTTGTTGATTTCCACGTAATTACTACAAGGGGAAAGTAGTATGCTATGCAGTTGGTATAATTTAGATCATACTTACGGTGTGTAATGCCGTATTTGTCTACCATCAGGCTAGTAAATTACGATTCTATAAGTTTGGTCATATTATTAATTTCACTATCTTTGATAAGATATTGAACTAAACCATTATGTGTATGTACATAAAGTATTAGGTATAATCAGACATTGCTTGTGAAATGAGTTCAACGAAGTTGTCCATTCGAATGGATTTATCCCTTGTTTAGGATAACTAGTCGCTCTTACTTTGAGAATTTGAGCAATTAATTTAGTTATATCATTCATGGTTTGTGTGACAAGAGACACACTGGAAATCATTTTATAAATGTTTCCATGAGTATCATGAAGTATCTATATATACCACACAATGGTTGAGTAATGCACATATCTTCTGAATGTGTTCAAGGAAGAATGAGTTGGCTCATTTAGAATTGTAAGGTGAGAGTTCCTTAAATTAATTTCCCCTATGGCACATGTGGTGCACATAAAATCTGATGATTTGGGAAAATTTGCAACTTGTTAAGTTGTGACCAATAAAATTATCAATAATTTTCTAATCATCCCCAAACCAGGATGGCTAAGGCTATTAAGCTTAATATTTAATTTATTAGTAGTTAGAAAATCATTGTGTACGCAACAATATTGAGTATGAATTGATTCATACATTCAAAATTTATCAAATATAATGTCCAATAAATAGGATATTGGACATTACACTACATGTAGTAGCACAAGTATAGGCTAATGTTATTTTGGGAATAATTAGGATATTCCATGAGGTCACCCATATTACTGAAAAAATAATTATGCAAATAGATCATAGGCATAAAGGAATTGATCATTCTTTTATTACACTATATTTTTGGTTCTCCTTCTGATGAAGATTTGGAAACAATCATTTACGAGGATATTTCCTGATTGTATGTTTGCAAATTTTCAACTATCCCAATGAACTTATTTGCCTTCTTAATAAATTTATGGTGTGGTTTGACCATATGTTTGACGGTTTGGTAATCATATGTATTATATTTATGTAACCACACATTTGACAAACTTGAGAGTTGTCTTTGTGATCATTTGAAAATGATCAATTACTAATTAAAAGGTAATTATGTCATTGGTTGTCTTTAGCCTCCACTTTACTTTGAATTCCTCATGGTTCTATTTTGTAACCACTGACTTGCATAGTATTCTCAATGCTAGCAAATATTTGAAGCACTCGTTGAGTGAATATGATGATTTTAAGAAATAATATGTTTCTTTACCATGAGAATGGTAATACCATCATAAGAGGATGTAAAGTGTATTATGGGCTTTTCAATCGGATTCAAATACGAAAAATACCTGATCATAAAATCTCAACTTAAAGTTGATTTTATAACTACCAAATTGTAAGTTGCAATAGACTTGAGGCCTTGAAAAAAAATTGGGTTATCATTCCAAATGTGCTCATGGCAGCATGTTTCTCTTAAGAGAAATATTCAAGGTGAATATATATTCATCCATTATGTACTTAGTTTGAGAACAAAGTGAACTTGGTGACACATGAAATACATATGAATATACTTAGCTATTAAGAGGATAGCCATGACACATATTCCGAAGGTGGAGTTATAGTGGCCACAAATGCCACATGTGGATATAATGACTGATGTCATGAATCATCTTACGATAAATACTCCCACCTAACATGAATTTAAAGCATTTGGAAATGCCAGCCATGTGTTACATGAAATGCTATTGCATTCATTTTAATTTACTTCTATGAGTAAGAAATATATATTGATAAAATAATTTGTTTGAGAACAACCATGGCCAAGGTGATCATTGGTGAGCCTAGGTGTATCCTTCAATATAACACATGCGATGAAATTATTGCTAATGTTTTGGACTTCATTCTTGAGGAAGTTTGTGATTTTAGAGTCACTGCCAAAACGTATAGACTTGCATGTGCTTAACATTGGTTAGCCACTATGAAAGTATAACCACGATGTGATGTGGTCCTTGCGGAAGTGTTGTGACACTCAATCATTGCCATACATTATGGGATCCATCTTGATGGATGGACGACACTATAATTAGAAATAGTGGCGTAGGCTCCATTGCCATGTATTTTATCAATGTAATAGAAGTTAATTACACGTATATGTGAATATTTTCGTAGTTTCCTATGACATATTCAAGCAAAGTGTGCAAGAATAATATTTACTATGAAAGTAAAATATATTAGTTAACAACAACAATAAATGCTTCAGAGGAGCAAATTCTAGTATGGCTGATGTCATATAGCCATATGTGTTGACCTCAATTTATATAGGATAACACTTTGAAGATAATCACCAATATGGTGTCGATCTCGGAGTAATAGAAAACATAGTCTGACTATTGTCAGTAGATGTTTATAGTTCTATTACCTTATGTTATTCTATTTTTAAGAAAATCACTTGAAAGGTCGTGCTAGATGGAGACGCCACATCCAGTGGTGCCACCAACGCATGCATGGAGACTTCTCACATGCGATTTCTTTCAGGTAGAGTCTATGTGCTGATAACGTGTTTGAAGTAAAAAAGTAAAGAAACGAAAGAGATGAATGAAAGATGAATCATTTGTCTTTATTGATGATAGCAATGGGGTATTTATACCCGGGCGGAAGTACACATGTTGCTTGGGAGTCAAGCAAACTTGAAGTTACTTAAGGGCCAAGTTATTACATAGTTTCCTTGAGAGTCAAGGAAGTGCATGGTTGCTTGAGGACTAAGTAACCTATCTAAGAATTAACTTAGTCTATTCTTAACAGGATTTTCTCTTTTTGTGTAGCTCTCACTATAATGTGTTCCATTGTCATATTTTTTACACATGTAAAATACATCCATATGAATGTGTACAATTGTTTTCAGAAGTATTAAGACTCCAAAAATATGATTATCTACTTTTGTCAAAATAACCACCACAATGGAGGTCACCTACCAAAAGCCCGCACTCAGAGTGGGCCGTCTGATATACGATTTTAATCTGGTTTTCACACGGGGGCGAGGCAAGGGAGAATTTCCAGGAAGCAACTAGTTAGCGAGCGCTCCCTCGCGAGCCTTCCATCGATCGCTTCGGTGCATCGTCACTTGGCGCGTGTTCAGCCGCCGCCACGTGTCGCGCTCTGAGCGTTTCCTTCGATTTTTTTTTTCACACGCGTTTTCGTCTTTTTTAAATGGTTTTTCTTTTCGATTTTTTTGGTGTTATGATTTTTCATCGGTCTTTCGTAACTTTTGGACTAAAAATTATTATTTTTGCGAACAAACGCGTTTTCTTTTTTTACGCGAAAAAACTCGTTTTCAATTTTTTTACGGGAGGCACGGTTTTGGTTTAGCAAGAGGCACAGATTTGCCTTCGCGAGAGGCACAACCGTGTCTCTCGGAAAGGAAAAAAAATGCGTTTTCATTTTTTCGCGAGAGGCACGCCCGGCCCTTTCGGCAAGGAAAAAAACGTGTTTTCTGTTTTTTGCCGAGAGACACGGTTTTGCTTCCGCGAAAGGCAAGGTTTTGCCTTCGCGGAGGCATGCCCCGTGCCTCTCCTGAAAGGGGAAAAACGCGTTTCTGTCTTTTTTTGCGAGAGACACGGTTTTGTTTCCGTGAAAGACACAGTTTTTCCTTTGCAAGAGGCACGCCCGTGCCTCTCCCGGAAAGGGAAAAACGCGTTTTCTGCTCTATTTTTTTTGTTTGCGAGAGACACGGTTTTGCTTTCGCGAGGGGCACGGTTTTGCCTTCGCGAGGAAAGGGGAAAAACCGCGTTTTCTGTTTTTTCTATCACGTAAGGCACGGTTTTTCCGTCCGTTTTTTTTCTTTCGGTTTTTCTCATGAAAAAAAAGTTCGTCAAAACCTATCTAAATGGGATCTAGATTTAAAGATCTCGACGCGAGAAAGCCAACGGTGAAAACGGTTCGAGATTTGAATGCACGGTTTAGGAGATAAAACGTTTTAAAAATACGGGTCTACGAGAAAAGGAAAAACTCCCTGGTTGCGACAAGTGACACGCATGCAGTGCGTCATTTGTCACAACCTGTAAAGATGAGGAACGAGATCCTCTAACGTAGCAGAAAAGTACAGAGGGACGTCTTGAAGTATCACCCGTTCATCAGCCATCTAACGGCAGGAACTGCAAATGACGCATGCACGCGCAGCTACACAGGACACGGCCATGGTCAACTGCACCACACCATAGAGAATAAGCTTCCAGTTGCTATTTGTATATGAACAAATTTAGATGAAAAAAATTTCAGGTTGAAATAATAAAAAACAACACCATCTCAAATCTCAATCTGTTTTCCCACACCCAATTTTGTAATTTACAACACCAGTTCATCTCCTCTTGGTCTGAAAGACTGAAACTTAGCTTCTACTAGTAAAACTTCAGACTTTAAGTTCAACCTCAACCTGTTAGTTGAGAAGCTAGGTTTCACGGCGGATGTGAGGACATGGCAGCAATGGCCCCCCTCCCTCTTGCTATGAAGCTCAGTTTCACGGCGGCATCGAGCACAAGCAATGGCGACGGCGAGCGGCGGAGGTTGATTTTTTTTACGAGGTTTGGCTTAGTTTATGGGCCGCACGGTTTTAGGCATTGCTGGGGTGCTTGCCAAGTTCCAACTTCCTGCCATCCGATGAGGCATCGACGGGTGCTAGACATGGACGTCCCTCTGCAGTACTTTTCTGCTACGTTAGAGGATCTCGTTCCAAAGATGAGAGTAATAGTTGTAAGGTCTATTGCTAAATAGTGATTTCGGAATTCTCAGCGTTTTTTATTTCTGCTTCCTTAATCATTTTAATCTGGTTCTCAGTCCTTTTTTTGTTCAGGTTTCCACATTTTTAGGGATTCTTTAAAGTTTCCTTCATTATGGTTTTGATTATTCTTATTTTTCTTTTTCTATTATCCAGTGTGTATTTTTCCTTTGTTCCTTCTTTTGTTCGTTTATATTTTCTTCCTTTTTTGTTTTGTTCATTGTGTTTTTTAAAATATCTCTGTCATGTATTCCATAATCGTTCATAGTGATTTCTGAAAAAACAATGCTTGTCACACATGTCAGTTCTATATTAAATGCAATCCATGATATACTGGTACATTTATGAACACGTTGATCACGTACTTCATAAAATATTAAACATGTATTTAAGTTTTTTCCACTACATATCAATAAAGTGCTGATTGTGTGTTGGAAAATGTTTCCTTGAAAAAAATAATCTTGTTTTAAAATTGCTCATTGTGTATCAATAACATTTTCATCGATTATTTGAAGAATATTCATCTTTTCTTCATATATGATCATAGCAATTTTAAATATATTCAATAATTTTTTTAGTATCCATGTTTATTTAAATACGTGATGCAGTTTTTTAGCAATGGACTTTTAAAAACATGATGAACTATTCTGAAAGACGCGATGAAATATCTAAATGCAATAGACATTTAAAAATACGCAACGAACATCTACTATATATATGCCGAAGATATTTGGAGTACAAGGGGAGATTTTCTAAAATAACGTGATGAAACTTTTATTTAGGTGATGAACATTTTTTAAACACGTGTTGATTTGTTTCTAAAATACTTTTAACAATTTTTCAAAAGATACATTGGACATTTAAAAAACAATTCATATAGTATTTTTGTAAATCTTGTAAAACTAAATGTGTAATTTTAAGAATATTTTTAAATTATAATAAAAAGGATAGCAAACAGAACAAAGGTGAAAGTATAAATAAGAGGGAAATAAAAATCAATTGGTACACGCATGTTTCTTTTGTTTAAGAAATGGCACCCAAAGAACATCACAAATATGAAAAATTTCAAGGAACATACTAGCTAATGTGATATGATTCAAAGACAATTAGCTGCAAAGTGACAATTAAAAAAATGCATTGAAAATTATGGTGATCACGGTCTTCCTTCGATGGTAATAGCCACTAGAACGCAATAGAAATTAATGAAGGAATATCGGTTGGGGCATCACCGTACTTAACACATGCTTACTATTCCTTGCCACTAGTGCAAACTGTTAGGGAAATGAGACCATCACGTAAAAATTGAAAGAATATGGTAAAGTCCCTGTACCAAGATCCAATCACCTAATTCCCTTGTTTTACAAACCAAGTGTCAAGATCCTAAAAGTGCGAACAAATCTAGCAACACTTATCCTGGAAGACCCTTATGAACGTTAGGTGAGACATTGTTGAGGTCGATAGAGACCAGAGAGGCCTTATTTCAACATGTCATGGCAACCACCACCTAGCTAATACCTTCATAGCACTAAAACCTAAGGAAAATAAGACCCTATTAGAACTATGAAAAATAAAACATGCAGATCCCCACTTCTTTAGCTGCTGATGAGATCGTCGAAAGGGAGAGGGGAAGGGGACCGACGCTGTGATGATGGATAAGATTTTGATTGCTAAAGTTGGGGAACGTAATGTCAAGTTTTTGTTTGTTTTAGAGCAATGATGCGGGAAAATTGTAATGTGTGCAAATGAATAATGGATAGCAAACTGGCAATTAATTGCTGATACAAATCCCATAGCTACTCGGGATTGCTAGATGGCCCGACACAACAACTGTTCTACGAAGCTTTTATTACCAGTCCGGTTTTAGAAGCTTCCATACATTTCTTTTGTCATTTTTCCAATTTCTGAGGATCTTATAGGTTTTCTTCTGGTTTTTAATCTATATTTTGTTATAAACTTCACCACTCGTCTACTATTTACATTACATTTTATCTTAATTTTGCGTACACGTGAAATAAGTTTTTCATATACATTGAACATTTTTGAAACACGTGATGTACATTTCAAAAACCATATGTTTTGAATTTATCCCTGGAAGCTCGTTACAAATATAAAATACATCTTGAGTAAATTTTTCATGTACATTTTTTTCTTAGTTACGTCAACATTTTCTTAGATTTGTGTAAGCAATTGTTTTACAAATTTAAATATTTCAGAAATGCGCAAACACTTATAAAAAAATGTCACGTACATTTTAATGGATGGTACAAAAAAATTACGTTGTAAAAATATTTCAATAATGTCACGATTTTTTCATAAAAATGCATCAACATTTATTAAACGTCATAAACATTTTTTTACAAGTACAATTGTCATATAAATTATGTCTAAAAAGTAATATATATTTTTAGAATGTCTTGAACATATTGTTAAGACATGTTATTTTTTTAGAAAGTGATTTTTTTATTGATATCAACATTCTTAAAAAGTTGCACGATTTTTTTAAACATGCATGAATATATTTTAAATGTGTGGTTAACACTTTTAGAAGATAAAATAAACAAGTTTTTTAAATGTAAGTATCTAGAATATTTAAATAAATAAATAAAAGGAATCTATACTACTTATAAAAGAGCAAACATGATTTTCTCTAAACGCACCTCACAAAATGCACATAGACTCATTATCAGCACACAATTAGGCCCACTAAACTACCCACGCCCACCACTCGAACCATCGCCCCGCACACAAGATGTATATACATGGTGGTCGAGGAGGCCGACGTGCTCGCCATCCCCAGCCTAAGCGACGTGTTTGTATTGGAAATATGCTTTAAATATAATAATAAATTGATTATTATAATATTTTCATGCTCATGATAAACGTCTATTATAAATGCTAGAATTGTATTGATAAGAAACTCAGATACATATGTGGATACATATACAACATCGTGTCCCTAGTGAATCTCTACTAAACAAGCTCGTTGATCAAATATGCTTAAGTTTTCCTAACCATAGACATGACTTGTCATTTGATAACAGAGTCACATCATTAGGAGAATGATGTGATGGACAAGACCCAACCGTAAGGTACGGAAATACCGACAATCGAATCTCGGACAAGTAACATACCGCTGGACAAACAGAACTGCATACGTGATTGATTGAATCATTGACATCATGGTACGACGGATAAAGATCTCCATGGAATATGTGGGAACCAATATGGGCATCCAGGTCCCGCTATTGGTTATTGACCAGAGACCACATGATTCTTGAACCTGTATGGTTTGCACGCTTAACGTTCGATGACGATATAGTATTATTAGGTTATGTATGTTGGTGACTGAATGTTGTTCGGAGTCCCAGATGAGATCCTCGACATCACTAGGAGCTTCGGAATGGTCCACAAGTAAAGATTTATATATGGGAAGTTATATTTTGGCTATCGAAAAAGTTTCAGATTTTTTCGGTATTGTACATGGAAGCTTTTAGAAGATTTCAGAAAGTTTCATAGGAGTACACAAGTCCACCAAGGGTTCCACTATGTCCCAAGGGTTTGCATGGGCTCAGGCTTGGCCTTATTGGGCCAGGCGCACAAGTCCCTCAAGGCCCATGTGGCTTGGGAGAGGTGGAAAGTCCACGTGTGTATGGAAAGGGAGGAAATTGGACTAGGAGTCAAAATCCCCCGCCCCACCCTTGGTTGCACCCTAGGGCTTGAAGGGGTTGTTCCTCACGCCCCAACCTATATATATATAGTGGGGAGGGGGTGCCCCAAGAGGATACACCAAGCCCTCGCACTCCTCTCTTTCCCTAGAACCTTTTCTCCTCCATTTGCGGTTTCGGTAGCGCTTGGCGAGGCCGTGCTGGCACTGGTCCACCACCACCGCCACCATGTCGTCGTGTTGCCGGAGAACTCATCTATTTCTCCGCCCTCGCTCGATGGATCAAGAAGGTGGAGACGTCATCGAGCCACACGTGTGCTAAACGCGGAGGTGTTCTCCATTCGACACTAGATCGAGACAGATCGCGATTGGATCGTGAAGACGTATGACTGCATCAACGGTGTTATATACGCTTCCGCTTAGTGATCTACAAGGGTATGTAGATACACTCCACCTCTCGTAGCTATGCATCTCCATGGATAGATCTTGCATGTGCCTAGGAAATATATTTTTTCGCATGCAATGTTCCCCAATAGTGGCACCATGAGCTAGGTGTATGCGTAGATGATATGCACGAGTAGAGCACAAAGTGTTTGTGGGCGTTGATGTTCATATTTCTTACTTCATTAGTCTTATCTTGATTCCACGATATTTTGGGTTGAAGCGGCTCGGACTAACCTTACTTGTCCACGCATAAGAGACCGGTTCCACCGAGTGACTTGTAACTTGGTTGCATAAAGGTGGCTCGGGTGTGTGTGTTTCTTCCACTTTAGTTCAATCGGATTCGACACAGGTGGTCCTTGTAGAAGGTTAAATAGCAACTTGAATATCACCATTGTGACTTTGCATAGGTAAGAATGGTTCTTGCTAGTTTCCCATAGGAGCTGCGTAAAACTTGCAACAACAAAGTAGAGGACGTCTAACTTGTTTTTGCACGGCATGTTGTGATGTGATGTGGCCAAAGACGTGATTTGATATATGTGATGAATGAGATGATCGTGTTTTTTATAGTTATCATGACTTGCATGTCGATGAGTACGGCAACCGACAGGATCCATAGGGTTATCTTTAATATATTTTTGCCATTTGCTTTACTTTATTGCTGTGAGTTGGCAATAAATGTAGAAGCAATAGTTGCCACGACAACCACATGACGACACAATAATGGAGATCATGATGATGGAGATCATGGTGTCATGCCGGTGACGATGGAGACCATCCGATGCTTTGGAGATGGAGATCAAAAGCACAAGATGAGGATGGCCATACCACGTCACTTATATGATTTGCATGTGATATTTATCTTTTATGCATCTTATTTTGCTTAGGACGATGGTAGCATTATAAGATGACCCCTCACTGAAATTTCAAGATAAAATTGTGTTTTCCCCAAATATGCACCATTGTGAAAGTTCGTCGTTTCGAAGCACCTCGTGATGATCAGGTGTGATAAACTCTACGTTCACATACAACGGGTGTAAGCCAGTTTTGCACATGCAGAATACTTGGGTTAAACTTGACATCCTAGCATGTACAGACATGGCCTCCGAACACGGGAGACCTAAAGGTCGAACATGAGTCATATAGTAATATAGTAGATACGATCAACATGAAGATGTTCACCATTGAAACACCTCATCTCATGTGATGATCGAACTTGGGTTGGTTGATTTGGATCATGTCACACTTAGACAACTTGAGGGATGTTGATTTGAGTGGGAGTTCTTTAGTAATATGATTAATTGAACTCATTATCATGAACATAGTCTAAGGTTGTCTTTGCAAATTATGTTTTAGATCAATAGCTCACGTTGTAGCTCCCCTCTATCACGAAGCATTCCTAGAGAAATCAAAGTTAAAAGATGATGGTAGCAATTATGCGTACTAGGTCCGTGATCTCAGGATTGTCCTCATTGTTGCACAGAAGGCTTATGTCCTTTGATGCACCACTCGGTGCGTCAGCCCCTCAAGTGTCGTGTGTGGGTGTTATGAACATATCACACGCACATTATGATGACTACTTGATAGTTCAGTGCGGCATGCTATACGGCTTAGAACTGAGGCTCCAATATGTTTTGAACGTCACGGAGTATATGAGATGTTCCGAGAGCTGAAATTGGAATTTCTGGCGCATGCCAGAGTTGAGAGGTATGAGACTTCGGACAAGTTCTTTGCCTGCAAGATGAAAGAGAATAGCTCAATCGGTGAGCATGTGCTCTGATTGTGTGGGTGCTACAATCGCTTGAATCAAGTGGGAGTTAGTCTTCTAGACAAGATAGTAATTTATAGAGTTCTCCAAGTCACTGTCACCAAGCTACTAGAGCTGATGAACTATAACATGCAAGGGATGGAGAAGATGATCCCTCGTCTATTCATGATGTTTTACACAGCGATGCTAGAAATAAAGAAGGAGCATCAAGTGTTGATGGTTAGTAAAACCACTAGTTTGAAGAAGGGCAAGGGCAAGAAGGGAAACTTCAAGAATGGCAAGCCAGTTGTCGCTCTAGTGAAGAAACCCAAGTGAAAGGACGTGGATGTCGCCTACAGGGGAGGGGTGAATAGGCGCTTTAAAATAATTACGGTTTAGGCTTGAACAAATGCGGAATAAAACTAACGTTTAAGTTGGCAAGCACAAAACCTAAAACAACTAGGCTCACCTATCTGCACCAACAACTTATGCTAAGCAAGATAAACAACTAAGTGATAGCAAGATATATGCCAAGAAACAATATGGCTATCACAAAGTAAAGTGCATAAGTAAAGGGTTCGGGTAACATATAACCGAGGCACGCGGAGATGACGATGTATGCCGAAGTTCACACCCTTGCGGATGCCAATCTCCGTTTGGAGCGGTGTGGAGGCACAATGCTCCCCAAGATGCCACTAAGGCCACCGTAATCTCCTCACGCCCTCGCACAATGCAAGATGTCGTGATTCCACTAAGGGACCCTTGAGGGCGGTCACCAAACCCGTACAAACAAGGTTGGGGTAATCTCCACAACTTAATAGGAGGCTCCCAACAACACCACAAAGCTTCACCACAATGGTATATGGCTTCGAGGTGACCACAAATGTTCGGGGCAATCTCCACAACTTAATTGGAGACCCTGACGCTTGCTCGGAGCTTTACACCACAATGATTGAGCTCCGAGGCACTACCAAGATTCTAGGATGCCAAAGCATCCGCAAAGAACAATCTCTAGGGGTACCTGATATGTCTCCAACGTATCTATAATTTTTGATGGTTGCATGCTATTATCTTGTCAAACTTTGGATGTTTTGTATGCCTTTTATATCTTTTTTGGTACTAACTTATTAACTCAGTGCCAAGTGCCAGTTCCTGTTTTTTCCGTGTTTTTGACCCTTTTCAGAGGAGAATATTAAACGGTGTCCAAACGGAATAAAACTTCCGAAAAGATTTTTTTCCGAAACAGAAGATACGTAGGGGACGTGAGAACCAAGGCAGAGGCCACGAGGGGAGGCCACAAGCCCCCTAGGCACGGCCGGGGGGGCTGCGCCTAGCAGGCTTGTGGGCCCCGTGTGGCTCGTCTGCCCTACCTCTTCGGCCTATAAATTCCCGAAAAATTCAAAACTGCCGAGGAGATCCACCAAAATACTTTTCCGCCGCCGCAAGCTTCTATCTCCGCAAGATCCCATCAGGGGCACGTTCTGGTGCCCTGCCGGAGGGAGGATTCGGATACGGAGGGCTTCTTCATCAATACCATGACCTCTCCGATGATGCGTGAGTAGTTCACCATAGACCTTCGGGTCCATAACTAGTAGCTAGATGGCTTCTTCTCTCCCTTGGATCTTCAATACAAAGTTCTCCATGATCTTCATGGAGATCTATCCGATGTAATCTTCTTTCGCGGTGTGTTTATTGAGATTCGATGAATTGTGGATCTGTGATCAGATTATATATGAATCTTATTTGAGTTTCTTCTGATCTCTTATATGTATGATTTCATATCCTTGTAATTCTCTTCGAGTTGTTGGTTTGTTTGGCCAACTTGATCTATGATTCTTGCAAAGGGAGAAGTGCTTGGTTTTGGGTTCATACCGTGCGGTGACCTCACCCAGTGACAGAAGGGGTAGCGAGGCACGCATCTTGTTGTTGCCATCAAGGGTAAAAAGATGGGGTTTACAACATTGGTTTGAGTATATCCCTCTACGTCATGTCATCTTGCTTAAGGCGTTACTCTGTTCGTCATGAACTCAATACACTAGATGCATGCTCGATAGCGGTCGATGTGTGGAGTAATAGTAGTAGATGCAGAAAGTATCGGTCTACCTGTCTCGGACGTGATGCCTATATGTATGATCATTGCCTTAGATATTGTCATGACTTTGCGCGGTTCTATCAATTGCTCGACAGTAATTTGTTCACCCACCGTAATATTTGCTATTTCGAGAGAAGCCTCTAGTGAATACTATGGCCCCCGGGTCTACTTCACATCATATTTTCACCCTTACACTTTTACTTCGTTTCACTTTCTTCCTTCAGATCTCACTTTGCAATCAATCTTGAAGGGATTGACAAACCCTTTATAGCATTGGGTGCAAGCTCGTTTGTGTATGCGCAGGTACCCTGGACACTTGGCTTGATTCTCCTACTGGATTGATACCTTGGTTCTCAAACTGAGGGAAATACTTACTGCTCCTGTGCGGCATCACCCTTTCCTCTTCAAGGGAAAAACCAACGCAAGCTCAAGAGGCAGCAGAAGGATTTCTGGCGCCGTTGCCCGGGAGGAGGATCAAGCCAAGAATAGTCTCCCGTCAACGTGCCAATTTCTGGCGCCGTTGTCGGGGAGGATCAAGTCAAAGAATAGTCTCCTGTCAATGTGTCAATTTCTGGCACCGGGAATTATTCTAAGTGAAGCTCATCCAAGTAAGTGTCACAAACTCATCTCTTGCATTTACTTTTTTGGCTCTCGTTTTCCTCTCCTCAACTTCTGAAAAACAAAAATTTACAAAAATATTTGCCTTTTTTGTTTTCCTTTCCTTTGCTTGTGTGCTATGTGCCTTCAATATGCTTGCATCTTCGCTTGCTAAAAATCTATTGACATGGATCCTCATCCACTTGCTAATCTCTTTAAGAGATCCAATTATGTCGAACCATTTGCTAGTGAGTTGAGTGCACTTGACTTTCTCTATGGAGTTTTGCTTGAGATGCGTGAATCTGAAAATCGTGATGAAGAAATTGATGAAGTGATTCATGAGGGCTCCTTGAATGAAAAGCATGATTGCAATGATTTCATTATAGATTCTATTAATGAAAATCATGCTAAAAATATGCAAAACCCTAAGCTTGGGGATGCTAGTTTTGCTATGTCCACTACTTGTTGCAATAATCATGATTGGGACGATGATTTTTCTTATGATCTTGAAAATTTGTTTAACCCTCATGATGATTATGATGTTTGCAATAATATTGAAAGTGGGTTTGGATAAGTCATGACTTTAGTTGATGATAATCCCACTATTTTTGAAGAGCGTCAACTTTGCATGCATGTGGATCATGAAAAGAATATCCTTTGTGATAGCTATATTGTTGAATTTGATTATGATCCCACATGTAATTGCTATGAGAGAGAAAAATATTGTGGTAGAAACTTTCATGTTACCAAATCACCTCTCGTTATGTTGAGATTGATATTGTCTCTTTCTTCTTCCTTGCATTTGGTAACTATTGGTTGTCTTGACAATCTGTTTTCCTATAAAATGCCTATGCATAGGAAGTATGTTAGATTTAGATGTGATTTTCATATGCTTTATGATGCTCTCGTTGTGCTTCAATTCTTGTCTTTTATGTGAGCATCATTGAATTATCAATGCCTAGCTAAGGGCGTTAAACAATAGCGCTTGTTGGGAGGCAACCCAATGAATTTATCTTTTTGTTTCTGTTTTGCTGCGTCCACACCATCATAATTCTGTTATGATTGTGTATTTTGTATTTATTTTTGTGTTTGAGCCAAGAAAAACCTTTATGACTAGTTTGGTGTTGGTTGTTTGATCCTGCTGGAAAAAGACAGAAACTTTTCGCTCACGAAATTATTTTTAATTTTTATCCAGAAAGAGATTCTGAGTTGATTCCTTTTGCTGCTGGTTGATATGCCTTTTTCCCAGGCTTTCGTAAGTTTTCAGAATTTTTGAGGTACCAGAAGTATACGAAGTATACAGATTGCTACAGACTGGTCTGTTTTTGACAGATTCTATTTTTGTTGTGTTGGTTGCTTGTTTTGATGAAACTATGGATAGTATCGGGGGGGGGGGGGGCACTAGCCACGGAAAAGTGATAATACAGTAATCTAACACCAATATAAATAGAAATCAAGATTGCTACAGTACCTCAAGTGGTGGTAGTTTGTTTTCTTGTGCTAATGATATCACGAGTTTCTGTTTAAGTTTTGTGTTGTGAAGTTCTCAAGTTTTGGGTGATGTTCTCATGGACAAATGGATAAAGAGTGGAAACAGCTCAAGCTTGGTGATGCCCAAGGCATCCCAAGCCAAATTCAAGGACACCAAAAAGCCTAAGCTTGGGGATGCCCCGGGAAGGCATCCCCTCTTTCGTCTTCAATCCATCGGTAACATTACTTGGAGATATATTTTTATTCACCACATGATATGTGTTTTGCTTGGAGCGTCTTGTATCGTAGGAGTCTTTTATTTTTGTTGTGTCACAATCATCCTTTATGCACACATTTTGAGAGAGACATGCACTCATCGTGAATTTGCTAGAATACTCTTTGTGCTTCACTTATATCTTTTGAGCTAGACAATTTTGCTCTATGTGCTTCAATTAGATCTTTTAGAGCACGGCGGTGCGTAACTTGGTAGTTGGCTTGTGCTATGAAAGTAGTCCCAAAGGCGATAGGTACCCAAATAGGATACAATAAAACTTCCATCTGCATGTGCATTGATTAGAAAGAGAAGTTTGATTCCTCTCAAATAGTTTTGAGACGTGGATTTGGTAATATTAAGAGTTATGTTAGTAGGGTGTTGTGAATCTAGAAATACTTGTGTTGAAGTTAGTGATTCCCGTAACATGCACGTATGGTGAACCACTATGTTAGGAAGTCGGAGCATAATTGATCTATTGATTGTCATCCTTTGTGTTGCGGTCTGGATCGCGCGATGGTTAACACCTACCAACCCTTCCCCTAGGAGTATGAGTTTAGCACTTTGTTTTGATTACTAATAAAAACTTTCCCAACAAGTATGTGAGGTCTTCATGACTAATGTGAGTCCATGGTATAGATGCACTGTCACCTTCCACCTTTTCTAGCCTCTCTAGTGCCGCGCAATTTTCGCCGGTGCACAAACCCACCATATGCCTTCCTCAAAACAGCCACCATACCTACCTACTATGGCATTTTCATAGCCATTCCGAGATATATTGCCATGCAACTCCGACTGTTCCGTCTCATGACTTGCGCCGTCACTCTAATATTGCCATTGCATGATCGTAAGATAGCTAGCGAGATGTTTCAACGTCATACGTCAAGCTAGATCGTTGCACATCCCGATACACTGTCGGAGGCATTCCCTATAGAGTCATCATCGTTCTATGCTTTGAGCTGTGAGTAAATAAAAGTTTGATGATCACCATTATTAGAGCATTGTCCCATGTGAGGAAATAAAAAAAGAGGCCAAAGTTGCCCACAAAAAAGGGGGGAAGAGAGATGTGGAAAGAGGCCAAAAAGCCCAAACAAAAAAAGAGAAAAAGAGAGAAGGGACAATGCTACTATCTCTTTCCACACTTGTGCTTCATAATAGCACCATGTTCTTCATGATTGAGAGCCTCTTGTTTTGTCACCACCATATGCTAGTGGGAATCTTTATTATATAACTTGGCTTTTATATTCCAATGATGGGCGTCCTCAAAATTGCCCTAGGTCTTCATGAGCAAGCAAGTTGGTTGCACACCCACTAGCTCTCCTTTTGAGCTTTCACATACTTATATCTCTAGTGCATCCATTGCTTGGTAATCCCTACTCTTTCAAATTAATATCTATTGATGGGCATCCATAGCCCTTTGATACGCCGAGTCAATGTGACCATCTCCTCCTTTTTGTTTCACAACCTACACCACACTCTATTCCACCTATAGTGCTATATCCATGGCTCACGCTCATGTATTGCGTGAGAGTTGAAAAAGGTTTGAGAAAGTAAGAGTGTGGAAACAATTACTTGGCCAATACCGGGGTTGTGCATGATTTAAAATCGTTGTGTGAGGATGATGGAGCATAGCCAGACTATATGATTTTGTAGGGATAACTTTCTTTAGCCTTGTTATTTCGAAAGTTCATGATTACCTTGCTAGTTTGCTTGAAGTATTATTGTTTTCATGTCAATAGCAAACTATTGTTTTGAATCTTACGGATCTGAACATTCATGTCATGTGAAAGAAGTTACAAAGGACAACTATGCTAGGTAGCATTCTACGTCAAAAATTCAGTCTTTATCACATCCCTACTCGAGGACAAGCAGGAGTTAAGCTTGGGGATGCTTGATACGTCTCTAACGTATCTATAATTTTGGATGGTTCCATGCTATTATCTTGTCAAACTTTGGATGTTTTGTATGCCTTTTATATCTTTTTTGGGACTAACTTATTAACTCAGTGCCAAGTGCCAGTTCCTGTTTTTTCCGTGTTTTTGACCCTTTTCAGAGGAGAATATTAAACGGTGTCCAAACGGAATAAAACTTCCGAAAAGATTTTTTCCGGAACAGAAGATACGCAGGGGACGTGAGAACCAAGGCATAGGCCACCAGGGGAGGCCACAAGCCCCCTAGGCACGGCCAGGGGGCCCGCGCCTAGCAGGTTTGTGGGCCCCCTGTGGCTCGTCTGCCCTACCTCTTCCGCCTATAAATTCCCAAAAAATCCAAAACTACCGAGGAGATCCACGAAAATACTTTTCCGCCGCTGCAAGCTTCTGTCTCCGCAAGATCCCATCTGGGGCATGTTCTGGTGCCCTGCCGGAGGGGGGGATTCGGATACGTAGGGATTCTTCATCAACACCATGACCTCTACGATGATGCATGAGTAGTTCACCATAGACCTTCGGGTCCATAGCTAGTATCTAGATGGTTTCTTCTTTCTCTTGGATCTTCAATACAAAGTTCACCATGATCTTCATGCAGATCTATCCGATGTAATCTTCTTTTGCGGTGTGTTTGTCGAGATCCGATGAATTGTGGATTTATGATCAGATTATCTATGAACCTTATTTGAGTTTCTACTGATCTCTTATATGCATGATTTCATATCCTTGTAATTCTCTTCGAGTTGTGGATTTTGTTTGGCCAACTTGATCTATGATTCTTGCAAAGGGAGAAGTGCTTGGTTTTGGGTTCATACCGTGTGGTGACCTCACCCAGTGATAGAAGGGGTATGAAGGCACGCATCATGTTGTTGCCATCAAGGGTAAAAATATGGGGTTTACATCATTGGTTTGAGTTTATCCCTCTACGTCATGTCATCTTGCTTAAGGCGTTACTCTATTCGTCATGAACTCAATACACTAGATGCATGTTGGATAGCGTTTGATGTGTGGAGTAATAGTAGTAGATGCACAAAGTATCGATCTACTTGTCTCAGACGTGATGCCTATATGTATGATCATTGCCTTAGATATCGTCATGACTTTGCGCGGTTCTTTCAATTGCTCGACGGTAATTTGTTCACCCACCATAATATTTGCTATTTTGAGAGAAGCCTCTAGTGAACACTACTACTTCTCAAACAACACCGCCAAAAATTGACACGTTGACGGAGACTGGCTTGCGTCGGTTTTTTCCCTTGAAGAGGAAAGGGTGATGGAGCAGAGGAGCAGTAAGTATTTCCCTCAGTTTGAGAACCAAGGTATCAATCTAGTAGGAGAATCTTGTCAAGTCCAGAGTACGTGCACAAACACAAAGAGCTTGCACCCAACGGTATAAAGGGGTTGTCAATCCCTTCAAGATTGATTGCAAAGTGAGATCTCAAGGCGGAAAGTGCAACGAAGTAAAAGTGTAAGGCTAAAAATATGGTGTGGAGTTGACCCCGGGGCCATAGTGTTCACTAGAGGCTTCTCTCAAAATAACAAATATTACGGTGGTTGAACAAATTACCGTCGAGCAATTGATAGAACCGCGCAAAGTTATGACGATATCTAAGGCAATGATCATACATATAGGCATCACGTCCGAGACAAGTAGACCGATACATTCTGCATCTACTACTATTACTCCACACATCGACCGCTATCCAGCATGCATCTAGTGTATTGAGTTCATGACAAACAGAGTAACACCTTAAGCAAGATGACATGATGTAGAGGGATAATCTCAAACCAATGATGAAAACCCCATCTTTTTACCCTTGATGGAAACAACACGATGCGTGCCTCGCTACCCCTTCTGTCACTGGGTGAGGTCACTGCACGGTATGAACCCAAAACCAAGCACTTCTCCCATTGCAAGAAGCATAGATCTAGTTGGCCAGACAAAACCCACAACTCAAAGAGAATTACAAGGATATGGAATCATGCATAAGAGAGATCAGAAGGAACTCAAATAAGATTCATAGATAATTTGATAATAAATCCACAATTCATCAGATCTCGACAAACACACCGCAAAAGAAGATTACATCGGATAGATCTCCATGAAGATCATGCAGAACTTTGTATTGAAGATCCAAGAGAGAGAAGAAGCCATCTAGCTACTAGCTATGGACCCATAGGTCTATGGTGAACTACTAACGCATCATCGGAGAGGTCATGGTGTTGATGAAGAAGCCCTCCGTGTCCGGATCCCCCCTCCGGCAGGGCACCAGAACATGCCCCAGATGGGATCTTGCGGAGACAGAAGCTTGCGGCGGCGGAAAAGTACTTCCGATGATCTCTTGATTTTTTCTAGGAATTTAGGGAATTTATAGGCGAAAGTCCTAGGGCAGAGGTGGCCCAGGGAGCCCACAAGCCTGGGAGGCGCGGGCCCCCTGGCTGCGGCTAGGGGGCTTGTGCGGTCCGTGCAAGCCCCCTGCCCCGATTCTCAGGCTTCCCAATCTTCTTCTGTTTCGGAAAAAATCTTTTTGGCAGTTTCGTTCCGTTTGGACTCCGTTTAAAATCCTCCACTGAAAGGGGTCAAAAACATGGAAAAACAGGAACTGACACGTGGCACTGAGTTAATAAGTTAGTCCCAAAAAATATATAAAAGGCATGCAAAACATCCAAAGTTTGACAAGATAATAACATGAAACCATCAAAAATTATAGATACGTTGGAGACATATCAAGCACCCCCAAGCTTAACTCCCGCTCGTCGTCGAGTAGGGAAGTGATAAAGAATGAATTTTTGATGTGGAATGCTACCTAGCATAGTTGTCCTTTGCAACTTCTTTCATGTGACATGAGTGTTCAGATCCATGAGATTCAAAACAATAGTTTGCTATTTACATGAAAACAATAATACTTCAAGCAAACTAGCAAGGTAATCATGAACTTTCAAAATAACAAGGCCAAGGAAATTTATCCCTACAAAATCATATAGTCTGGCTATGCTCCATCATCCTCACACAACTAATGTAAATCATGCACAACCCCGGTATTGGCCAAGTAATAGTTTTCGCACTCTTACTTTCTCTAAACTTTTTATAACTATCACACAATACATGAGCGTGAGCCATGTATATAGTACTATAGGTGGAATAGAGTGTGGTGGTGGTTGTCAGACAAAAAGGAGAAGATGGTCACATTGACTCGGCGTATAAAAGGGCTATGGAGATGCCCAGTAATAGATATCAATGTGAATGAGTAGGGATTGCCATACAAAGGATGCACTAGAGCTATAAGTATGTGAAAGCTCAAAAGGAAAATTAGTGGGTGTGCATCCAACTTGCTTGCTCACGAAGACCTAGGGCAATTTTGAGGAAGCCCATCATTGGAATATACAAGCCAAGTTATAAAATGAAGATAACCACTAGCATATGGTGGTGACTAAACGAGAGGCTCTCAATCATGAAGAACATGGTGCTATTATGAAGCACAAGTGTGGAAAAATATAGTAGCATTGTCCCTTCTCTCTTTTTATTTTTTTTAATTATTTGGGCTCTTGGGCCTCTCTTTTTTTTCTTCTCTTTTTTTGGGCTCTTTGGCCTCTTTTTTTTTATTTCCTCACATGGGACAATGCTCTAATAATGATGATCATCACACTTTTATTTACTCACATCTCAAAGCTTAGAAATGACTTCTATAGGAAATGCCTCCGGCAGTGTACCGGGATGTGCAACGATCTACCTTAGCGTATGACGTTGAAACATCTCGCTAGCTATCTTACGATCATGCAATGGCAATATGAGAGTGACGACACAAGTCATGAGACGGAACGGTGGGAGTTGCATGGCAATATATATCGGAATTGCTATGAAAATTCCGTAGTAGGTAGATATGGTGGCTGTTTTGAGGAAGGTATTTGGTGGGTTTGTGTACCGGTGAGAATTGCGCAGCACTAGAGAGGCTAGCAATGGTGGAAGGTGAAAGTGCATCTATACCATGGACTCACATTAGAGGGTGCTTGGATACGTTTTAGTCCCATGACTAAAAGTAGTGAGACTAAAACTTGCTAGCCTCACTCCTGCTTGGATCCAAATACTAAAGAGACTAAAATCAAGTTAATGAGCATTTATTATCCTCCAAACCCTCCAATCCAGAACTCGCCTGAGGAGTTAAATGAGGAGAGAGAGGACTAATGCACATTTTAGTAGGGGTACCCCTCACTAAAAGATTTTAGCCTCAAGACTAGTTTTAGCCTCTCTTTAGTCAGGGGTGCTTGGAACTTTAGCCTCTTAAAGAGACTAGTTTTAGTCCCTTGGATCCAAGCACCCTCTTAGTCATGAAGAACTCACATACTTGTTGCGAAAGTTTTTATTATTAATAGAAACAAAGTGCTAAACACATACTCCTAGGGGAAGGGTTGGTAGGTGTTAACCATCGCGCGATCCCGACCTCAACACAAAGAATGACAATCAATAGATCAATTATGCTCCGACTTCCTAACATAGCGGTTCACCATACGTGCATGCTACGGGAATCACTAACTTCAACACAAGTATTTCTAGATTCACAACACCCTACTAACATAACTCTTAATATTACCAAATCCACGCCTCAAAACTAATTGAGAGGAATCAAAACTTCTATTTCTACTCAATGCACATGAAAATGGAGGGTTTTTTGTATCCTATTTGGGTACCTATCACCTTTGGGACTACTTTCATAGAATAAGCCAACTACCAAATCACGCACCGCCGTGCTCTAAAAGATCTAAGTGAAGCACATAGAGCAAAATTATCTAGCTCAAAAGATATAAGTGAAGCACAATGAGCATTCTAGCAAAATCATGATGAGTGCATGTCTCTCTCTAAAGGTGTGAAGCAAGGATGATTGTGACACAACAAAAAGAAAAGACTCCTAAGATACAAGACGCTCCAAGAAAAACACATATCATGTGGTGAATAAAAATATAGCTCCAAGTAATGTTACCGATGGATTGAAGACGAAAGAGGGGATGCCTTCCCGGGGCATCCCCAAGCTTAGGCTTTTTGGTGTCCTTGAATTTGGCTTGGGATGCCTCGGGCATCCCCAAGCTTGAGCTCTTTCCACTCCTTATCTCTTTGTCCATGAGAACATCACCCAAAACTTGAAAACTTCACAACACAAAACTTAAACAGAAACTCATGATATCATTAGCACAAGAAAACAAACTACCACCTCTTTAGGTACTGTAGCAATCTTGATTTCTATTTCTATTGGTGTTGGGCTATTGTATGCTCACTTTTCCATGGCTAGTACCCCCCCCGATACTAACCATAGTTTCAGCAAAACAAGCAACCAACTCAACAAAAACAAAATCTGTCAAAAATAGACCAGTCTGTAGCAATCTGTATACTTCGTATACTTCTAGTACCTCAAATATTCTGAAAACTTACGACTGCATGGGAAAAAGGCATATCAACCAGTAGAAAAAAGAATCAACTCAAAATCTCTTTCTGAATAAAAATGAAAAATCATCTCGTGAGCAAAAAGTTTATGTCTCTTTCCAGCAGGATCAAACAACCATTACCAAGACTAGTCATAAAGGTTTTGCTTGGCTCAAACACAAAAAGAAATACAAAAAGCACAATCACAACAGAATTGTGATAGTGTGGATGCAACAAAACAGAAAGAAAAAGAAATAAATTCATTGGGTTGCCTCCCAAGAAGCGCTATTGTTTAACGCCCTTAGCTAGGCATAAGGCGATAAAATCACGTATCGTCGTCTTTGGTGCTCAAACCATAAGTGGCCTGATACGTCCATTTTGCATCATGCTTTCATGTTGATATTTATTGCTTTATGGGCTGTTATATTACTTTGTGGTACCATATTTATGCCTTTTCTCTCTTATTTTGCAAGGTTTATTTGAAGAGGAAGAATTCAGGCAGCTGGAATTTTCGACTGGAAAAGGAGCAAATCTTAGTCCACTATTCTGCACATCTCCAAATGCCTTGAAAAGTTACGTGAAATTTTTTGGGATTATATAAAAAATACTGGGCGAAAGAAGTACCAGAGGGGGGCCACCGGGGCGCCACAAGCCGTGCCACCGCCACCCCCTGGTGGCGGAGGGCAAGCTTGTGGGCTCCCTGACGGCCCACTAGCCCCCGTCTTTTGCTATATGAAGGTTTTCGTTCCACAAAAATCAATCGGGAGCTTTTTCATGGTTTCGCCGCCGCCACGAGGCGGAACTTGAGCAGATCCAATCTAGAGCTCCGGCAGGACGATCCTGCCGGGGAAACTTCCCTCCCGGAGGGGGAAATCGTCGCCATCGTCATCACCAACACTCCTCTCGTCGAAGGGGAGGCATCTTCATCAGCATCTTCATCAGCACCATCTCCTCTCCAATCCCTAGTTCATCTCTTGTAACCAATCTCCGTCTCACGACTCCAATTGGTACTTGTAAGGTTGCTAGTATTGTTGATTACTCTTTGTAGTTGATGCTAGTTGGATTACTTGGTGGAAGAGTTTATGTTCAGATCCTTGATGCTATTCATTACACCTCTGATCATGATTATGATTATGCTTTGTGAGTAGTTACTTTTGTTCCTGAGGACATGGGATAAGTCATGCTGATAATAGTCATGTGAATTTGTGAAAGTGCGTTATATCGACTAGAGGGGGGGGGGGTGAATAGGAGATTTTTAGAATTTCATCACTGAGGAAATTCCTTTTGAGGAAATTCCTCACTGATGACTAACTTACAGCGGAAACAGTTAAGGATCAGTTGTGCAATCGTTCACAACAGCAGTATTACAGAGTGAAGATTATGAAAACAGATTGCACAATAAGCAGGCACGCAGAATACATATGATGATTAACTCAAGTGAAGAATTTGGGGTTGAGGAAATTCAGAGAAAGTCTTCAGAAAATTCTTCAAACAGTCACAGTGAATGTCATCAACACATAATACAGAGAATGTAAAGAGTTGAGGAATTAGAACCCGATTCTTAGTGAAGACTGTTGTTGATGACCCAGTTCCAACTGTTGTGACAGTTGTACATCTGGTTTGGAGCGGCTTGGTATTTAAACCAAAAGGACACCCAGTCCCGGGACACACAGTCCCTACCGTACTCTCCTTGAGCTAAGGACACACAGTCCTCGCCCAACACTCGTGGTAAGTCTTCAGGGCAGACTTCCAAACCCTCACAAACTCGGTCACCCGGCGATCCACAATTGACTGCTGGATTGCTCTAGACCATGACGCCTAACCGTCTGGAGGATGCACAGTCCTCAAAGGTAAAAGGCTTCAGTCCCACACAGGAACAACTTCTTCAGTGATGCTCAATCACTAGGTTTGGTTTGTGGTTTCTGTGGGTGGTGTATTTCCTCACTGATGATTTACTCTCGTAGGCTCTGAGGAATTTGGGTTGCTCTTATGACAAGTGTCAGTTTCGAACGGAGCAGCCAACCAGCTAGTGGTTGTGGGGGGCGGCTATTTATAGCCTGGGAGCATCCCGACATGATTTGACATTAATGCCCTTAAATAATATGACCGTTGGAGTGGATAAGATCAGTGACTTGGCGTGGCTTATCGAAACGGTCGGGACTCTCAACTGTGTGAGTCCTCATGTCACTCATATTCCTCACTTGAGGCTTTTGGTAGGATTTGGCTTGGGTTGAGCATCATGAGGAAATCCATTCAATAGTGTTACTTTGACTCCCTTTAACAGTACGGTGTTCCTATTCATCAAATGCGAAGAAAGTAAAACAGAAAACGAAAATCTTCACGCTTCAATTTCTTCAGAACTATTTTCTTCAGGAACCACCGATCTTCTCAATATCAATATCTTCATGAGGAATATCAATTTCATCGCAAATTCTTCGCGATTCATTTCTTCAGCTTCAGACCAATTTCTTCAACTGAAGATATATATTTTTAGGGGTCGATATTCTTCAAATATCTCAAACTCCTCAATGACTTATAGATGCTGTGTACACTTTATAAACACATTAGATACTTAACCTATAAGTCTTCAAACCACCAAAATCACTAAGGGGCACTAGATGCACTTACAATCTCCCCCTTTTTGGTGGTTGATGACAATTAGGTTAAGTCGTCAACAGGGATCAAAAATATGAAGTGTAAATACTCAATTGAGGAATTTGAAGACAAGATTCACAGAGACTCCCCCTGAAGATGTGCATACCTTGAGGATTTTGCTTTTATAGCATATGCACATTGATGATTTATATCATGGAGATCTCCCCCTGAATCTTGTAAATCATGCATACATATAACATATCATATGAAGAAAACGAGGATGCATGATGGCAAATGGTATCTGACGAATTTCAGCATGCGTGCATTAAATCTTGAGGAATAAGCATGCGAAGAAAAACGTTCAAAAGCGTCAGAGTACCATCGGGCTTAAGTTACAACTCATTACATAAAAACTTCAGAAGAGCCAAGAGTTTGTAACTTAAATATAGTTCATAAGCCCCCAAAATAGATCCCGTTTGAAGACTAACTCAAGTTTCTCCCCCTTTGTCATCAAGTGACAAAAAGGGACAAACTGAGGACTAACGCCCGTGAAGACTTCATTTCTTGGCGGTTGATGAAGATCCTTGGCGCTTCTTGGGTGTAGTTTTCTTCCTTGGGCCTGTTGCGGTGTCGAGCTGTTCCTCATCAGATTCGGCGGTGCGGAAGGACGAGAAGGAGCTGTCTTCAAGATCTGGCACTGGAATGGGCCTGAACTTCTTCTTGGGAGGACACGACCAGTCAAAGTCCTGCTCAAAGTTCAATTCTTCAAGCTCAGTCTGGGTCTTCAGATGTGCAAGGGTAGCCCAGGTGCGATCAAAAACCTCATGCAGATAGTGATGATTAAGCTTCACACTGTTCTGTGTCTCAGTGAGGGTTTTCACAATGGCACCAAACTAGCGTTTGACCCATTTGTGGTTGTGATCCACCTTCTGATGAAGACTGAGAAGAAGCTCTCTGGTGGTTAGCACGCGAGGAGGAATTGGGCTTGGTGGACGAGTCTCAGTATCGTCCCATGAGGAATATTCATCTGGCTCTTTAAATTGACCATCAAGAGGCCTGCTTCCTTCATCAATTACAGACTTTCCTTTTCCCTCAATAGGCTCGAAAGTCTTCTTGTTGACTCGGATAGGAGGCATATAACCAACATGGTTCTGGAAATCTGCGTGGAAGTTGATGCCTGTCCTTGTCCTGAGGAATCTCATGATCCATGGTGCATAAATTTTGTGATCATATGGGCACATTGCATTGTCAGCCAAAGTCCTCAAGAACAAATCATGGATATTCATGGGGATACCGTGAATGATGTTGAAGAGGATATTCTTCATGAGGCCAACGACATCTTCGTCATCATCATGGCCTTTGATTGGCGCTAGCACACTGCAGAGAATGCGGTAGACAGACCGGGGTGTGTACATTAGCTCATGGACGAGGAATGTGGTTCTTGAGGGTTTTCCTGCAGCCAAAGGCTTCATGAGGACTTCCATCATTCCATTTGGCAGCTCACGCTCACCATAAAGCTTCACTGCCCCTTCTGAAGGAATTGGTACGGGCAGTTCTCTGAGGAGTTCAGACGTTGGAGCCTTGTAGTGAGTATTTTGGGTCATCCAGTCGAACACCCAAGTGTTGATGTCATCAACATTGCCCGAGATGTGCAGAGTTGAATAGAACTGAAGAATTAGCTCACTATTCCAATCTGATATGTCTGAGCACATAGGGAGCAAACCTGCATCATGTAGTACACTGAGGACTGGTTCCATGCAGGGAATTTCTTCAAGTTCAGCATGAGGAATGTGCCTGTGCTGGAATATCTTGTTGCGGCCACAAAGCACAGAAGCATAGTAGTTCATCTGAGTCCTTGTCCAAAACTTCAGATGCCTCATTTGAGCCCTGTCATAAGGATTCTCTCCGATGAAATACATGCGTTCCTCAAAGAAATTCTCTTTCTGAAACTTTGGCCTCTTCGAGAATGGCAGGCGCTGAACTGGATTGAGAGTGTGCTGAGGAATGGAAGGGGAAACAACCATGGCAGATTCTGGGTTGAGGACAATGAATTCATTGTGAGGGGCGGGAACATTTTCTTCAGCAGTTTCCTCAGGGTGAGGAATTTCTTGCTCTGGCTGAGCATCAGGCTGAGGAATTTCTTCTTCCTTCTCAGCTTGAGGAGTTTGGTCAGCCTGGTCAGTGGGAGGAGCCTGCTCAGACTGGACATTTTCTTCAGCTTGATTTTCATCAGCTGACTTTGTGGCAGAAGCAGATTCATCAGCTGCTGCAGCTGAAGCTTCAGTAGTCTCTTTCTGAGGAATATGAGGTTGAGGACTGTCATCAATTTGTATTTCCTCATCAGTATGCTCCTCAGAGGCAGCATCCTTCATTTCCTCATCTTCCCTTGTAGTGTGGTCACCAATGACGACCATTTCATATGAAGGTGCAACATTAAGAGGCACCGGGTCCAGTGGGGCAGATTCTTCAGTTTCCTTGAGGCGTTTTGCCTCAATCTTTTCTTCTGCTGAGGAAGCTTTTCTCTTCTTCACTTCCTTCTCAGCAGCCCTTGTCTTTTTCGCGTCTGATGCAGACGGGATTAACTTCTTCACCTTTGAAGTTTTTGGTGAAGGTGTTTTCTTAACAGATTCTTCAGCTGGCAGTGAGGAACCAGCTGGAACATAGTCATCAGCCTGCTTTGGTGAAGCAGCTGGATCAGTAGCAGTTTCATCAGGGTTTGCAGTTTCATCAGGAGCGGTCTCAGTGATGATTTCTTCAATGGCCGGCTCATCAACACGACGCTCTTGGTGTTGTTCCTCAGCTTGAGGAATTTCCTCCTCAACAAGAGATGCATCTTTTGGTTGTTCAACCAGGGGCTGAGGAGTTGGTGCTGGTGGAGGGTCACGTCTGTTGTAGTCATCAACAGCACTAGTGGCTAGCTTGATGAAATTGCTTTTGATGCTTGTGCGATCTAACATTCTCTCACACTTGTCAGTCAAAACTTGCAGCTCTGCCTGGGTGGACACCAATGCTTCAGGCGTCAGCTTGAGAATATTTTGCCTGAGGAATTTCTCCTTTCTGGCCTTTGCAATCTTTGCCTGCTTGGCCTTCTGTTCCTTCCACTTGGCTTCGTTTATGAAAGTAGCCACCATGTGGCTAACACCAGGAGGAAGTTTCAAATCATCAATGGGTGTGTTTGGGTCTTCATACCACACATTGATGAAATCGAGGAGGACCTTTGGGTCCATCGCCAGAGGAATAGCACTGCCTGATGCTTGTGCTACCCTTTCTTGCTTGTTCCTAATGATGGCTTCCAGAGTTTCATCATCATATTCTTCACTTCCCTCTGATGCAGACGGGACTGTGATGATTTTGCTTAGGCTGGGCAGAGGTGCAGGTTCAGTACTTGCCAAAGTCTTCACATGGGGTGTTGAAGACTTTGTCTCCGAGCTAGTTGCAGCTGGGAGTGAGGAGCTGGAGCTGGCAGTCGTAGTCTTCACGACTTTCTTCTGTACTGGCTTTGGAGGTGGAGCTGAGGACTTTGGTGTAGATGCGATTGGTGCTGAGGGTTTTGACGCTGATGGTTTTGGTGTGGACGGTTTTGGAACCGAGGGTTTTGGAGCTGAGGGTTTGGTGACAGAAGTCTGTGCAAACTTCTCTTGGGGTTTTGAAGCTTTTGGCTTTGCTGGCACAGACTTTGGTTGAGGAATCTCGGAGCCTGAGGTTTCTGCTGCTGAGGAATGAGCAGCACCGGAGGTAGCAGCTGAGGATTCATGAAATTTCTTCACTGCTGTTTCTGCTTGCTTCTTGAGCTTGGCGAGATGCCTTTCTTTTTCCTCTGGGTAGTCATCAAGTGTCATAAGACTTGAGGGATGAGCAACTTGATGATCCTCAAGCGGGGCCCTTCTGCCAGGAGGCTTCAAAGCGAATTTCTTCGCATATTTTGGAGTCACAAACCTGTACTCCTTCCACTCCTTTGCCCATCTGCGTTCAATTTTCTGCAGCCTAATCTTTCTTTTAGGCATAGTCTCAGGTTCATCATCAGGCGTGCAATAGTCCAGGTATATGTCATCAGGAATATCAACTGCCGTGTTCTGCTCCAGTTTCTTTCCTCCCTTCTGTTTCCTTTCTTCCTCCATTTTCTTTAGACGAGGAATTTTCTGAGTATTTTGAACTCTTGAGGATTCTGATGAGCCTTGAAGAGTTTCTTCCAGAAATGCTGCAAATGAGTTAATGTGATGAGAACCGAGAGATTCATCAGCTGACATGTGTGTACTTGTGAACAGAGTATAGTTGCGAGGAATTTGGAGAGGTCATATGCGTTCTCAGATTTGAAGAAAATGGAAAAGTTTGACAGTTTGAGGAATATAACCAGTGGTTGAGGAATTTGCTTAAGCATTCTGTTCTTGGGTTCCAGAGTTGTACAGATCCGAAAATTCGCACAATTGAGGAATCTCGTGAAAATCTTAGATGCTTAGCTAGTTCATCAATGGTTGTGGTGATGGATAGTGTTTGAGGAATCATGTGCGCATCGTATCTTGAGGAAAAACAGATTTCACATGGGAGAGGTAAAATTTTAGATCTAATCTGTTGTAAAAATGGGATATAATTACCCTGGAAGGTGCGAACGAAGAACACAAAAAGGTGGTGATGGAGAGGCTCTTCGGTCAAGTGTCCAATGCACCCTAACTTGGCAGCAGAGGACGTCTACGGCGGCGGCGGACGTAGATGTTCCGTCTCCGGCGTGATCCTGGCGGCGAGAAGGTTGAGACAGTGAAGCTCTTCCTTGCCGGCGACAAGACTACCAGCGGTGGCGCTAGGGTTCGGTGTGCTGTGGCAGGAGAGCGATGAGGCAAAGAAGATGATACCGAGGGGGTTAAGGACATATTTATAGCCCGAAAGTTACTGTTTGGCGCGAAAGTTTCGGACCGAATAGCCCTTGCCTTTACGCCTCCGCAGGACACGTGTAGCTCCCGTACGATGCAGTGGAGATAGTGGAGATCGTGGCTATCCAATCGTGGGAAGTGGGGGTTCAATTACTGTTCCTTTGAAGAAAAACAATTTTCCGAAGATTTGAGGATTTTTGTTACAAAATCATCAGCTGACAAGGATGCAGTGAGGATTTTGAACAAAGTTTCAAGTAGAACGCATATGAAGAATTGAATAGACTGGGTAAGTATAACATAGAGGGAAAATAGGGTCCGATCACATTCACTTAGCAGAAACATCAATTTAAAGAAATAGCAATAAGTGAATGCTGTTGAGGACTAGAAATCTCAGTCTACCTAGGCAAATGTAAGTCATCAAGTGTTTTTGAAGATTTTGCAATAGATCATCACAATGAAGAACAACTGTTTTGAAGAAAAATTCATTGTGAGGAATTTGATCATTTGAAGAAAATCAACTTGAGGAATTTCACATTGAGCGGTGGCGTTGCCCACCATATAAGAAAGTTGATTACAGACGCCGCGTACAATTGTCGTAGGGCCCTGAGAATCAATTTCTTCGTTAATTTCTTCACATTCAGAGTGACTTTCTTCATCGGTTGAAGAAAATCGTTTCATCATGTGTTGCACATCTAAGTCATCAACTTTGCATAAGTGTTAGGATGTGTGCATGTTTTTACAAAACATTTGAAGATTCTAAGATATTTAGCTCACACCGCAACTTGCAAAACCTTTTCTCATCCAAGGGCTTAGTGAAGATATCAGCCAGTTGATCATCAGTCTTCACATGGTCGATGAGGATATTGCCCTTGAGGACATGGTCCCGAAGAAAATGATGACGAATCTGGATGTGCTTGGTCTTCGAGTGCTGTACTGGGTTGTAGGCAATCTTGATAGCACTCTCATTGTCACAGTAGAGAGGCACATTCTTCATGTTGATGCTGTAGTCCTTGAGGGTTTGCTTCATCCATAGTAATTGAGCACATCAAGAACCAGCAGCAATGTACTCAGCTTCGGCAGTGGAGAGTGATACGCAGTTCTGCTTCTTTGAGGACCAGCAAACCAGTGATCTTCCGAGGAAATGGCATGTGCCAGATGTTGACTTGCGATCCACGCGGTCACCAGCATAGTCTGAATCAGAATACCCTACCAGATGAAGATTGGAGCCCTTGGGATACCATAATCCTAGTGTTGGTGTGTGAGCTAAGTATCGAAGAATATGTTTCACAGCCTTATGGTGTGATTCCTTCGGTTTTGTTTGAAAACGTGCACACATGCAAACACTAAGCAT
Organism: Hordeum vulgare subsp. vulgare; assembly: GCF_904849725.1. Lineage (NCBI taxonomy): Eukaryota > Viridiplantae > Streptophyta > Magnoliopsida > Poales > Poaceae > Hordeum > Hordeum vulgare. The sequence goes on from NC_058522.1 coordinate 458,606,389, forward strand.
TATGTCTGGCCTAGATGCACATAGATACAATAAAGAACCAATCATAGAACGGTATACCTGCTGATCGAAATCTTTACCATTTTCATCAGTGCCGAGGTGACCGTTGGTAGGCATTGGAGTCTTGGCACCTTTGCATTCATGCATGTCGAATTTCCTCAGAACATCTTTGAGGTATTTCTCCTGTGATATGAAGATTCCATTGCTTTGTTGACGAATTTGAAGACCTAAGAAGAATTTCAGCTCCCCCATCATAGACATCTGATATTCTTCACTCATCATATAAGCAAATTCATCACTGTATCTTTTGTCAGTACAGCCAAATATGATATCATCAACATATATTTGACATACAAACAGTTCATTATCATAAGATTTTGTGAAAAGAGTTGGATCGAGTGAACCAGGTTTGAAGCCTTTCTTCATGAGGAATTCCTTCAATGTATCATACCATGCCCGAGGGGCTTGCTTGAGACCATACAGAGCCTTTTTGAGTCTGAAGACTTTGTCTGGATTCTTTAGATCCTCAAAACCTGGGGGCTGAGCAACATATACTTCTTCCTCAAGCTTACCATTGAGGAATGCACTTTTCACATCCATTTGATATAAGATGATGTTATGATGATTAGCATAAGCAAGTAAAATTCGAATAGCATCAAGTCTAGCAACAGGTGCAAAAGTTTCATCGAAATCTATTCCTTCAACCTGGGTGTAGCCTTGGGCTACAAGTCGTGCCTTGTTCCTCACCACTTGACCGTCCTCATCTTGCTTGTTTTGGAAAATCCACTTGGTGCCGATTATGTTATGCTTGCGGGGATCTGGTCGTTTGACGAGCTCCCATACGTCATTCAGCTTGAATTGAAGAAGTTCGTCTTGCATGGCTTGGATCCACTCTGGTTCCAGAAAAGCCTCAGCTACTTTTGAGGGTTCTGTGATGGATACAAAAGAAAAATGCCCACAAAAGTTAACTAAGTGTGAAGCTTTTGAGCGAGTGAGAGGACCTGGCGCGTTGATGTCGTTGAGGATTTTGTCAAGTTCTACTTCATTTGCAATCCTCGGATGAGCTGGTTGAGGATTTTGTCTGGGCTGAGGAAGTGGTGCTGTAGCAATTTCCTCAGGAGCATCTTCTTGACTTTCATCAGCGATGGGGATTGTTTCTTCACCAATTTCCTCAGTGGGGACAATGTCTTCAGTAGGCTTAAGCTTTATTGCTTCCTCAGGAGACAACTTATCTGGATCAGAAGGCAATTGCTCTCTTTGCGAGCCATTAGTTTCATCGAACCGCACATCTACAGTCTCAACAACTTTGTTGTGATAGTTGTTGAAGACTCTGTAGGTGTGCGAGTCCTTTCCATAACCGAGCATAAAACCTTCATGTGCCTTAGGTGCAAATTTTGAGCTATGATGAGGATCTTTAATCCAGCATTTTGCACCGAAGACTTTGAAATAACTTACATTGGGTTTCTTGTCAGTGAGGAGTTCATATGAGGTTTTCTTGAGGAATTTGTGAAGATATACCCTGTTGATGATATGACATGCAGTGTTGATTGCTTCAGGCCAGAAGCGACGAGGAGTCTGATATTCTTCAAGCATAGTTCTTGCCATTTCAACCAGAGTCATGTTCTTTCTTTCGACGACACCATTCTGCCGAGGAGTATAAGGAGTAGACAATTCGTGAGTAATACCAAGTTCATCAAGATAATCATCAAGACCAGTGTTTTTTAACTCGGTTCCATTATCACTCCTGATATGTTTGATCTTGATGCCGAAGTTCGTCGAGGCCCTTGAAGAAAATCGTTTGAAGATTTCCTGCACTTCAATTTTATATACTATGATATGCACCCAAGTGTATCTGGAATAATCATCAACTATGACAAAGCCATATAAAGATGCTGCATTGGTTAGTGTGGCATAGTGAGTAGGTCCAAATAAATCCATATGAAGCAATTCGAATGGACGGGTAGTGGTCATGATGGTTTTGGAGGGATGCTTGGATCTGGTCATTTTCCCAGATTCACAAGCACCGCAGAGATGATCCTTGAGGAATTTGACTGATTCGATGCCAATGACATGCTTCTTCTTAGCAAGTGTGTGCAAATTCCTCATGCCTGCATGACCTAGTCTTCTGTGCCACAGCCATCCTTCTGAGGTTTTTGCTAGTAAGCAAGTGGCTGGTTGAGGACCTGTAGAGAAGTCAACAATGTACAAATCCCCTCTTCTTACACCTTCGAAGACTTTGGATCTGTCAGATTCCATGATGACTACACATCTATATCTACCAAAGATAACAATCATATCAAGATCACAAAGCATCGAGACTGACATGAGGTTAAAACCAAGGGATTCAACGAGCATTACTTTGTCCATATGCCTATCCTTGGAAATAGCTACTTTGCCAAGTCCCAATACCTTGCTTTTACCTTTATCAGCATATGTGATTTGCTTCAGAGGTGATGGAGTTAGTGGCATATTCATCAGTAGGCTTTTATCACCAGTCATGTGATGTGTGCAGCCACTATCGAGAACCCACTCAGTATTTTTGGGTTTGTCATCCTGTAGATGAATTAGTACATCTTACCATCTCATATGCTTCAAGTTTGAAGAATATGATACTAATTTCATCAGTTCAGTGATTTCATCATAACAGGAATGTAAGGACGTGTGAAATATTTCTATTTCATCAATCGTTAGCTTGCGTCCTATCAAGCATTTCCTCAGGTCTCCAGCAAATTCTTCAGACGATGATTTTCATCTGGAGACCTGTCCTGCAGAAGTGATTAGTTTGATTTCTTCACCACCCACATCTGAAGGGGTGGCAAAGCGTTCATCATCCCGCGAGCACCGTATGAGAAAGGAGGCATTGAAGCTAATGCACTTCTCTTAGCAGTGGGGGGGTTAAAGTACTCATATGAGTATGCAGAGAACTTGTTTGAGGATTTATGAACATAATGATTTGAGATGTAGCACTCATAATCATATTCCTTGTAGTTTCCCTGCATGTTAGACGCATAAGCACGTGTATGAACATAGTTTTGACCAGTTGAGGATTTTGATCCTCTTGAAGACTTTGGTCCTCCTCAGGAATTTGATCTGGGGTTCAGTTTCTTCAGAGGTGATGTCATGAGGACATTCACTTGAAGATTTTCAAGACAACTTTTGGAAACCCAGATTTTCCTCAGAGGAGGGCCATTCGTGCAGTTAGTTCCAACATATCGAGCAAATACTTTACCAGATTGATCTTTGAACAGTTTATAGTTGGAGTCAAATGACTCATCAGAGGAATAGGATAATTCACATGAGAAGCCAGTTAGATTAGATGGATCAAAAGGAGGCCCAGTAGCAGTAACCCATGAGGTTTTGGGATACTGCTCAGGTTTCCAATAAGATCCATCAGCATTCAGTTTCCTCTCAAAGGCAATTCCTTCTTTCCTCGGGTTCCTGTTCAAGATCTGCTTTTTGAGCACATCACAAAGGATTTGATGTCCTTTGAGGCTTTTGTACATGCCTGTCAAGTACAATTCCTTCAACCCTACATTTTCATCAGTGACATTTGTGTTTTCCTCAAGTGAGGAAATAGACACAACAGGTGCAGTTGAAGAATTTGTAGCAGTGGTAGCATTTGAGGATTCTGGTGAAGAATTAGCAGTTTCACGATCAATGCATTTAAGACATGGAGGAATAAATTCAACTTGACTAGCGCTGATCTACTGAGCTAGTAATGAATCATTTTCCATACGAAGATCATCATAAGACATCCTCAACTTCTCAAGATCAAGCTTCCTTTGAAGAAATTCGTAGGAAAGCTTCTCATGATTAGTGAGGAGTGTATCATAACGATCTTGAAGAATATCAAATCTAGACTGAAGATTTTTCATGTCATGAGCGAGGATTTGATTAAGATTCATTTCATCATTCAACAGATCATCACTTTTGTCTAGCAGTTTTTGAAGCTTTTCCAGAGCAGTTTGTTGTTTAGTGGCAATGATGGCAAGTTTACTGTAACTGGGTTTTTTGTAATCATCATGTTCACAGTCACTTGAATCAGATGAGGAGGCATTATGTGATACCTTTGAACCTTTTGCCATGAAGCAATAGGTTGGAGCGAAGTCATCAGCATAGTCATCAGTATGGATGATGCACTCATTTTCTTCAAGATTGAAGATTGACTTGCTGACGTAATTGGTTGCTAGTGCAAGACTAGCCTGTCCGGATTCTGAATCTTCTCCAGAGCCTTCTTCATCATCACATTCTTCTGATTCTGCCTCGGAATCCATTTCCTTGCCAATAAGTGCCCGAGCCTTTCTGAAGCTAGTCTTCTTGTGTGAGGAGGACTTTGAAGATGAGGATTTTGAAGATTTCTTTTTCTTCTTTGAGTCATCACAACTGTCATCCTTGTATTTCTTCTTCTTTGATTCCTTTCCCCAGCGAGGACAATCAGCAATGTAATGACCTGATTTCTTGCACTTGTGACAGGTTCATTTCTTGTAGTCCTCAGATGCAAATTCTGATTTCCTCATGTCTCTTCTTGATGATTTACCGAACTGGCCTCGTCGTGTAAATCTCTGAAATTTCCTCACAAGCATTGCAAGTTCCTGACCAAATTCTTTAGGGTCACAACTGCTGTCATCTGTGTCTTCTTCTTCAGATGAGGAAATTGTTCTTGCCTTCAGTGCACGTGGTCTGGAATAGCTTTGTCCATATAGATCTCTCTTTTCTTCGAGCTGGAATTCATGAGTATTTAGCCTTTCAAGGATATCAGCAGGATCTAGCATCTTGTAGTCTGGTCTTTCTTGGATCATCAGAACTAAAGTGTCAAATGAAGAATCCAAAGATCTCAGGAGTTTCTTCACAACTTCGTGATCAGTGATGTCTCGAGCTCCCAGTGCTTGCAGTTCATTTGATATGTCAGTGAGGCGATCAAAGGTGTCTTGGCAGCTTTCGTTGTCATGTCTCTTGAAGCGATTGAAGAGATTGCGAAGAATATCAACACGAGAGTCGCGTTGGGTTGATACTCCTTCATTTACCTTGCACAGTCTCTCCCAGATCAGTGTTGCAGAGCCTAAGGCACTTACTCTTCCAAACTGGCCAGGGCTCAGATGACCACAAATGATGTTCTTCGCTTGAGAATCGAGTTGCTTGAATTTCTTCACATCAGCTGCAGTGACACTAGAAGAAATGATGGGGACACCATTTTCCACAATATACCAGAGATCATTGTCTATAGCTTGTAGATGCATTTGCATTTTGTTCTTCCAGAAGGGAAAGTTCTTTCCCTCGTAGGTAGGACATGCTGCAGTCACCTTAAACATGCCTGCAGTCGACATAACTAAAACTCCAGGTGGTTAAACCAAAATCACACAGAACAAGGGAGTACCTTGCTCTGATACCAATTGAAAGTGCGTTATATCGACTAGAGGGGGGGTGAATAGGAGATTTTTAGAATTTCATCACTGAGGAAATTCCTTTTGAGGAAATTCCTCACTGATGACTAACTTACAGCGGAAATAGTTAAGGATCAGTTGTGCAATCGTTCACAACAGCAGTATTACAGAGTGAAGATTATGAAAACAGATTGCACAATAAGCACGCACGCAGAATACAGATGATGATTAACTCAAGTGAAGAATTTGGGGTTGAGGAAATTCAGAGAAAGTCTTCAGCAAATTCTTCAAACAGTCACAGTGAATGTCATCAACACATAATACAGAGAATGTAAAGAGTTGAGGAATTAGAACCCGATTCTTAGTGAAGACTGTTGTTGATGACCCAGTTCCAACTGCCGTGACAGTTGTACATCTGGTTTGGAGCGGCTTGGTATTTAAACCAAAAGGACACCCAGTCCCGGGACACACAGTCCCTACCGTACTCTCCTTGAGCTAAGGACACACAGTCCTCGCCCAACACTCGTGGTAAGTCTTCAGGGCAGACTTCCAAACCCTCACAAACTCGGTCACCCGGCGATCAACAATTGACTGCTGGATTGCTCTAGACCATGACGCCTAACCGTCTGGAGGATGCACAGTCCTCAAAGGTAAAAGGCTTCAGTCCCACACAGGAACAACTTCTTCAGTGATGCTCAATCACTAGGTTTGGTTTGTGGTTTCTATGGGTGGTGTATTTCCTCACTGATGATTTACTCTCGTAGGCTCTGAGGAATTTGGGTTGCTCTTATGACAAGTGTCAGTTTCGAACGGAGCAGCCAACCAGCTAGTGGTTGTGGGGGGGCGGCTATTTATAGCCTGGGAGCATCCCGACATGATTTGACATTAATGCCCTTAAATAATATGACCGTTGGAGTGGATAAGATCAGTGACTTGGCGTGGCTTATCGAAACGGTCGGGACTCTCAACTGTGTGAGTCCTCATGTCACTCATATTCCTCACTTGAGGCTTTTGGTAGGATTTGGCTTGGGTTGAGCATCATGAGGAAATCCATTCCATAGTGTTACTTTGACCCCCTTTAACAGTACGGTGTTCCTATTCATCAAATGCGAAGAAAGTAAAACAGAAAACGAAAATCTTCACGCTTCAATTTCTTCAGAACTATTTTGTTCAGGAACCACCGATCTTCTCAATATCAATATCTTCATGAGGAATATCAATTTCATCGCAAATTCTTCGCGATTCATTTCTTCAGCTTCAGACCAATTTCTTCAACTGAAGACATATATTTTTAGGGGTCGATATTCTTCAAATATCTCAAACTCCTCAATGACTTATAGATCCTGTGTACACTTTATAAACACATTATATACTTAACATATAAGTCTTCAAACCACCAAAATCACTAAGGGGCACTAGATGCACTTACAATTTGATATTCGCTCGGTATTTTGATATGCTGTATGTTGTTTTTCCTCTAGTGGTGTTATGTGAACGTCGACTACATACCCCTTCACCATACTTGGGCATAGAGGAAGGAATTGGGGAGTAGTAAGTAGATGATGGGTTGCTGGAGTGACAGAAGCTTAAACCCCAGTCTATGCGTTGCTTCGTAAGGGGCTGATTTGGATCCACTAGTTTAATGCTATGGTTAGACGTTGTCTTAATTCTTCTTTCATAGTTGCGAATGCTTTCGAGAGGGTTTAATCATAAGTGGGATGCTTGTCCAAGTAAGGGCAGTACCCAAGCGCCGGTCCACCCACATATCAAACTATCAAAGTAACAAACGTGAATCATATGAACATGATGAAACTAGCATGACAGAAATTCCCGAGTGTCCTCGGGAGCGTTTTTCCTCCTATAAGACTTTGTTCAGGCTTGTCCCTTGCTGTAAAAGGGATTGGGCCACTTGCGACACCTTTGCTACTACTTGTTACTTGTTACTCTTTGCTTTCTACGTTTCACCTCGCTACACCATCACTTGTTACCGCTACTTTCAGTGCTTGCAGTTATTACCTTGCTGAAAACCGTTTATTAGAGCCTTCTGCTCCTCGTTGGGTTCGACACTCTTACTTATCGAAAGGACTACGATTTATCACCTATACTTGTGGGTCATCAAGACTCTTTTCTAGCGCCGTTGCCGGGGAGTGAAGCGCCTTTGGTAAGTGGAAATTGGTAAGGAAAACTTTTTATACTGTGCTAAAATTTGTTGTCACTTGTCACAATGGAAACTGTTCCTTTGAGGAGTTTGTTCGGGGTATCTTCACCACGAACGGAAGCACGAGGAGTTGTTCCTCAACCTGAGGTACCTACTGAAAATATCTTTTATGAAATTCCTTCGGGTATGCTTGAGAAACTGCTGGCTAATCCTTTCACAGGAGATTGATCTTCACATCCAGACTTGCATCTGATCTATGTAGATGAAGTTTGTGGTTTATTTAAGCTTGCAGGTTTGCCCGAGGATGAGGTAAAGAAGAAAGTCTTTCATTTATCTTTGAAGGATAAGGCGTTGACATGGTATAGGCTATGTGATGATACTGGATCATGGGGCTACAATCGGTTAAAATTGGAATTTCATCAAAAGTTCTATCCTATTCATTTAGTACATCGTGATCGGAACTTTATTTATAACTTTTAGCCTCGTGACAGGGAAAGCATAGCTCAAGCTTGGGGGAGGCTTAAATCAATGCTATATTCATGCCCCAATCATGAGCTCTCGAGAGAAATCATCACTCAAAACTTTTATGCTCGGCTTTCTCATGAAGATCGTACCATGCTTGACACTTCTTGTATCGGTTCTTTTATGAAGAAGGATATTGATCACAAGTGGGATTTATTGGAAAGAATCAAACGCAACTCTGAAGATTGGGAGCTGGAGGAAGGTAAGGAGTCTGGTATGAATTTCCAGTTTGATTGCGTTAAATCTTTTGTTGAGACAAACACTTTTAGAGATTTTAGCGTTAAGTATGGACTTGACTCTGAGATAGTAGCTTCTCTATGTGAATTTTTGCTGCTCCTGTTGATCTTCCCAAAGAGAAGTGGTTTAAATATCATCCTCGTGTAGAAAGCAACATAGCCAAAACCAATCTAGTTGAGGAGAAAGTCATTGCTTTTAGTGATCCTGTTGTTCCTTGTGCTTACACTGAGAAGCAACCATACCGTGCTAGGATAAAGGATTATTCTAAAGCTCCAACTGTGATACGTAGGGGTTACATTAGACCACTTGCACCCCCTGAGGAGATTAGAGTTGAACCTAGTATTGTTATTATCAAAGATCTCTTAGCCGAAGACATAGATGGGCATGTAATCAAATTCTGTGAGGACTCCGCTAGAATTGCTAAACCTCACGCGAAAGACAAATACGGACCTGTAGTTGGCCTGCCCGTTGTTTCTGTCGAGATAGGAGATCACTGTTACCATGGTTTATGTGATATGGGAGCTAGTGTTAGTGCAATACACCGTTCTCTATATGATGAAATCAAAGATGAGATTGCACCTGCCGAGTTAGAACCCATTGATGTCACTATTACGCTAGCTAATAGAGACACTATCTGCCCTGTGGGAATTGTGAGAGACGTAGAAGTCATGTGTGGTAAGACAAAGTATCCTACTGATTTCCTCGTCCTTGGTACTGCACAAGATAGCTTTTATCCCATCATATTTGGTAGACCCTTTCTCAACACTGTCAATGCTCACATTGATTGCATTAAGCAGACTGTCACAGTTAGTTTCGAGGGTGTGTCTCATGAATTTAACTTCTCCAAGTTTGGAAGACAACCCCATGAAAAAGAGTCGTCTGGTAGGGATGATATCATTGCTCTTGACTCTATTGTCGTACCTCCTACGGATCCTTTAGAGAAATATCTGCTTGAGCATGAAAATGATATGCATATGGAGGAGAGAGATGAGATAGATAAAATTGTCTTCGAACAATATCCTATTCTCAAGAATAATCTGCCTCTTGAACTGCTTGGGGATCCTCCCCCACCAAAGGGTGATCCAGTGTTCGAGCTTAACCAGTTGCCTGATACTCTTAAGTATGCCTATCTTGATGGGAAGGAGATATATCCTGTTATTATTAGTGCCCTCCTCTCAGAGCACGAAGAGAAGAAGTTACTAAGAACCCTGAGGAAGCACTGGGCTGCTATTGGATATACTCTTGATGATCTTAAGGGTATTAGTCCTACTCTATGTTAGCACAAGATTAAAACCAATCCTGACTTTAAACCAGTTGCTGATCATCAAAGGAGATTAAATCCTCAGATGAAAGAGGTCGTTAGAAAATAAATATTAAAGCTTCTGGAAGCATGAATAATTTATGCTGTTGCTCATAGTGATTGGGTAAGTCCAGTACATTGCGTACCTAAGAAGGGAGGTATCACCGTCGTTCCTAATGATAAGGATGAAGTAATCCCACAAAAGATTATGACCGGCTATAGGATGGTGATAGACTTCCGGAAACTGAACAAGGCAACCAGGAAAGATCATTATCCTTTGCCGTTTATCGACCAAATGGTAGAAAGGCTATCAAAACACACACACTTCTGCTTTCTAGACGGTTATTCAGGTTTCTCGCAAATACCTGTTGCACAATCTGATCAGGAGAAAACCACTTTCACCTGCCCCTTCGGTAACTTTGCTTATAGACGTATGCCTTTTGGCTTATGCAATGCACCTTCCACCTTCAAAAGATGTACGATGGCTATATTCTCTCACTTTTGTGAAAAGATTGTCGAGGTTTTCATGGATGACTTGTCCGTTTATGGGTCTTCCTTTGATGATTGCCTCAGCAACCTTGATCGAGTCTTACAGAGATGCGAAGATACCAACCTCATCTTGAATTGGGAGAAGTGCCACTTTATGGTTAATGAAGGCATCGTCTTAGGACACAAAATCTCTGAAAGAGGCATTGAAGTTGATAAGGCTAAGGTTGATGCAATTGAGAAAATGCCTTTCCCCACAGATATCAGAGGTATACGAAGTTTCCTAGGTCATGCTGGTTTCTATAGAAGGTTCATTAAAGACTTTTCTAAGATTTCTAGGCCTCTTACCAACCTCTTGCAGAAGGATGTTCCTTTTGTTTTTGATGAGGATTGTGAGGAAGCTTTCGAAAGACTTAAGAAGGCTTTGATAACCGCACCTATTGTTCAACCACCTGACTGGAACTTGCCCTTTGAAATCATGTGCGATGCTAGTGATTATGCTGTTGGTGCTGTTCTAGGATAGTGAGTTGACAAGAAGTTGAATGTTATTCACTACACTAGTAAAACTCTAGACAGTGCCCAAAGAAACTACACCACTACGGAAAAGGAGTTTTTAGCAGTCGTGTTTGCATGTGAAAAGTTCAGATCTTACATAGTTGACTCCAAAGTCACTATTCACTCTGATCATGCTGCTATTATGTACCTTATGGAGAAGAAGGACGCTAAGCCTAGACTGATCAGATGGGTTCTCCTGCTACAGGAATTTGATTTGCACGTCGTTGATCGAAAGGGTGCTGATAACCCTGTAGCAGATAACTTGTCTAGACTAGAGAATGTCCTTGATGACCCACGACCTATTGATGACAACTTTCCTGATGAGCAACTAAATGTCATCCGCACTTCACATAGTGCACCGTGGTATGCTGATTACGCAAACTATATCGTAGCCAAATACATACCACCCAGTTTCACCTATCAGCAAAAGAAGAAATTCTTCTTTGATTTGAGACACTACTTTTGGGATGATCCTCACCTTTATAAGGAAGGAGTAGATGGTGTTATTAGACGTTGTGTGCCTGAACATGAACAGGGACAGATCTTGCAGAAGTGTCATTCCGAAGCCTACGGAGGACACCACGCTGGTGATAGAACTACCCATAAGGTATTGCAATCAGGTTTCTATTGGCCCACTCTCGTCAAGGATGCCCGTAAGTTTGTCTTGTCTTGCGACGAATGCCAAAGAATAGGGAATATCAGTAAGCGTCAGGAGATGCCTATGAACTATTCACTTGTCATTGAACCATTCGATGTCTGGGGCTTTGATTATATGGGACCCTTCCCGAGTTCCAATGGGTACACTCACATCTTAGTTGCTGTGGATTATGTCACCAAGTGGGTAGAAGCTATCCCCACTAAAAATGCTGATCACCACACCTCTATTAAGATGCTTAAAGAAGTCATTTTCCCAAGATTTGGAGTCCCTAGATATCTGATGACTGATGGCGGTTCACACTTCATTCATGGTGTTTTCCGCAAGATGCTCGCTAAGTATGCTTTGTGAGTAGTTACTTTTGTTCCTGAGGACATGGGATAAGTCATGCTGATAATAGTCATTTGAATTTGATATTCGTTCGGTATTTTGATATGTTGTATGTTGTTTTTCCTCTAGTGGTGTTATGTGAACGTCGACTACATAACACTTCACCATACTTGGGCCTAGAGGAAGGCATTGGGGAGTAGTAAGTAGATGATGGGTTGCTGGAGTGACAGAAGCTTAAACCCCAGTCTATGCGTTGCTTCGTAAGGGGCTGATTTGGATCCACTAGTTTAATGCTATGGTTAGACGTTGTCTTAATTCTTCTTTCGTAGTGGCGGATGCTTGCGAGAGGGGTTAATCATAAGCGGGATGCTTGTCGAAGTAAGGGAAGTACCCAAGCGCCGGTCCACCCACATATCAAACTATCAAAGTAACGAACGTGAATCATATGAACATGATGAAACTAGCATGACAGAAATTCCCGTGTGTCCTCATGAGCGTTTTTCCTCCTATAAGACTTTGTTCAGGCTTGTCCCTTGCTGTAAAAGGGATTGGTCCACTTTCTGCACCGTTGCTACTACTTGTTACTTGTTACTCTTTGCTTGCTACGTTTCACCTCGCTACACCATCACTTGTTACCGCTACTTTCAGTGCTTGCAGTTATTACCTTGCTGAAAACCGTTTATCAGAGCCTTCTGCTCCTCATTGGGTTCGACACTCTTACTTATCAAAAGGACTACGATTGATCCCCTATACTTGTGGGTCATCATGGCCCTCATCATGGATTCATAAGGCAATCTTATTTTCTTTCTAGGAAAGTGCTCCATGCCCTTCTTTAAAGGAAATTGAAATCTAATATTCCCTTCCTTCATATCGATGATAGCACCGATAGTCCTTAGGAAAGTTCTACCAAGAATAATAGGGCATGTAGGATTGCAATCAATGTCAAGCACAATGAACTCCACGGGTACATAGCTCCTATTTGCAACAATAAGAAGATCATTGATCCTTCCCATGGGTTTCTTGACAGTAGAATCCGCAAGATGCAAATTAAGAGAACAGTCTTCAATCTCATTAAAACCCAGAACATCACATAAAGACTTTGGAATCATGGAAACACTAGCACCCAAATCACACAAAGCATTGCATTCATAGTTTTTGATTTTGATTTTGATAGTAGGTTCCCACTCATCATGAAGCTTTCTAGGGATAGAGACTTCCAATTCAAGTTTCTCTTCAAGAGATTTTATCATGGCTTCGACGATATGATCGGTAAAGGCCTTGTTTTGGCTATAAGTGTGTGGAGATATTAACATGGATTGCATCAAGGAAATGCATTCAATCAAGGAGCAACTATCATAATTGAATTCCTTGAAATCCAAGGTAGTAATTTCATTACTACTCAAAGTTTTAATATCTTCTACTCCACTTTCAATGCTTTTAGCATCAAGATAGACGGACTCCGAATCATTGGGGCACTTTTCAACCAAAGTGGTTTCATATCCAGCCCCATCATCATTAGGTTTGCCACAAAAAAACAAAGATTCAATGGGAGTCACACCAAGCACTTTAAGATCTTCGTGATTCTTATCACGAGAACATCCTTTTTAAGCCATTCATGTCTAGCACGAATTTGGGCGGTTCTTTCTTCGCTCTCAATCATGGAAACACGCATAGCTTTCAAAGTTTCATCCATATTGATTTTGGGAGGAGCACATCTAAATTTCAAAGCATCAACATCACTAGACATTCTATCAACGCTCTTAGCCAAATCGTCAATTTTAAGTAGTTTTTCCTCTATGGAGGCATTGAAAATCTTTTGCGAGTTGATAAACTCTTTGATATTACTTTCTAGATCACAGGGAAATCTATTGTAATTTCCATGAGTATTGTTGTAGGAGTTTCCAAAGTTATTAGAGGAGTTACTAGGAAAAGGCCTAGGAACATAGTTTCCTCTAAAAGCATTATTGTTGCCAAAACTATTCCTACCAACAAAATTAACGTCCAAGCTAGCGTTGCTACTCTGAATCAAGGAAGACAAGGGCATATCATTAGGATCTAAAGGATCACTTCTACTAGCAACCAAATTCATTAACTCATCCATCTTAGCACTCAACGAGTTAATTTCTTCTATAGCGTGTACTTTATTACTAGTAGGTGACCTTTCACTGTGCCACTGAGAGTAGTTCGTCATGATATTGTCTAAGAGCTTCGTGGCTTCTCCTAAAGTGATTTCCATGAACGTTCCACCTGAGGCGGAGTCCAAGATATTTCTAGGAGCGAAATTCAAGCCAGCGTAGAAAATTTGTATAATCATCCAAAGACTCAAGCCATGAGCGGGACAATTTCTAATCATCAATTTCATTCTCTCCCAAGATTGTGCAATGTGTTCATGATCAAGTTGCTTAAAATTCATGATATCATTACGGAGAGAGATAATCTTAGACGACGGAAAATACTTGGATATATAAGCATATTTGCACTTATCCCAAGTATCAATACTATTTTTGGGCAAAGACGAAAACCAAGTTTTTGCTCGATCTCACAACGAGAAAGGAAAAAGCTTCAACTTAATCACATCATTATCCACATCTTTATTCGTTTGCATATCACAAAGCTCTATGAATGTATTGAGATGGGATGCGGCATCTTCACTAGGAAGGCCAGAGAATTGCTCTTTCATAACAAGATTCAGCAAAGCGGCATTGATTTCGTATGACTCCGCACTAGTGGCGGGAGCAATCGGAGTACTAATAAAATCATTATTATTAGTATTCGAGAAGTCACAAAGTTTGGTGTTTTCAGTCATGGTGACTTCGGCAAGCAAGAAAGCACACAAGCGAACAAAGAGCAAGCGAGAAAAAGGGCGAATGAAAAGGCGAACGAAAAAGGCAAAGGAAAAAGGCAAATTGGTGAAGTGGGGGAGAGGAAAACGAGAGGAAACTCGCAAACAAAGTGAATGCAGGAGATGAGTTTGTGACACTTGGATGAGTTCTTGACTTGATCCTCCCCGGCAACGGCGCCAGAAATTCTTCTTGCTACTTCTCAAACAACAACGCCAAAAATTGACACGTTGACGGAGACTTGCTTGCGTCGGTTTTTCCCTTGAAGAGGAAAGGGTGATGCAGCACAGGAGCAGTAAGTATTTCCCTTAGTTTGAGAACCAAGGTATCAATCCAGTAGGAGAATATCGTCAAGTCCAGAGTACCTGCACAAACACAAAGAGCTTGCACCCAACGTTATAAGGGGGTTGTCAATCCCTTCAAGATTGATTGCAAAGTGAGATCTGAAGGCGGAAAGTGCAACAAAGTAAAAGTGTAAGGCTGAAAATATGGTGTGGAGTAGACCCGGGGGCCATAGTGTTCACTAGAGGCTTCTCTCAAAATAGCAAATATTACGGTGGGTGAACAAATTACTGTCGAGCAATTGATAGAACCGCACAAAGTCATGACGATATCTAAGGCAATGATCCTACATATAGGCATCACGTCCGAGACAAGTAGACCGATACTTTCTGCATCTACTACTATTACTCCACACAGCGACCGCTATCCAGCATGCATCTAGTATTGAGTTCATGACAAACAGAGTAACGCCTTAAGCAAGATGACATGATGTAGAGGGATAATCTCAAACCAATGATGAAAACCCCATCTTTTTACCCTTTATGGCAACAACACGATGTGTGCCTCACTACCCCTTCTTTCATTGGGTGAGGTCACCGCACGGTATGAACCCAAAACCAAGCACTTCTCCCATTGCAAGAATCATAGATCTAGTTGGCCAGACAAAACCCACAACTCGAAGAGAATTACAAGGATATGAAATCATGCATAAGAGAGATCAGAAGAAACTCAAATAAGATTCATAGATAATCTGATCATAAATCCACAATTCATCGGATATCGACAAACACACCGCAAAATAAGGTTACATCGGATAGATATCCATGAAGATCATGGAGAACTTTGTACTGAAGATCCAAGAGAGAGAAGAAGCCATCTAGCTACTAGGTATGGACCCGTAGGTCTATGGTGAACTACTCACGCATCATCGGAGAGGTCATGGTGTTGATGAAGAAGCCCTCCGTGTCCGAATCCCCCCTCCGGCAGGGCACCAGAATGTGCCCCAGATGGGATCTTGCGGAGACAAAAGCTTGCGGCGGCGGAAAAGTATTTTCGATGATCTCCTGATTTTTCCTGGGATGTTAAGGAATTTATAGGCGAAAGTCCTAGGGCAGAGGTGGCCCAGGGAGCCCACAAGCCTGGGAGGCGCGTGCCCCCCTGGCCGTGGCTAGGGGGCTTGTGGGGTCCCTGCAGGCCCCTGCCCTGATTCTCAGGCTTCCCGATCTTCTTCTGTTTCGGAAAAAAAATCTTTTTGGCAGTTTCGTTCCGTTTGGACTCTATTTAAAATCCTCCTCTGAAAGGGGTAAAAACATGGAAAAAACAGGAACTGGCACTTGGCACTGAGTTAATAAATTAGTCCCAAAAAATATATAAACGGCATGCAAAACATCCAAAGTTTGACAAGATAATAGCATGAAACCATCAAAAATTATAGATACGTTGGAGACGTATCAAACACTATGCCCCCCGAGTCTACTTCACATCATATTTTCAGCCTTACACTTTTACTTCATTGCAGTTTCCGCCTTCAGATCTCACTTTGCAATCAATCTTGAAGGGATTGACAACCCTTTATAGCGTTGGGTGCAAGCTCGTTTGTGTTTGCGCAGGTACTCTGGACATTTGGCTTGATTCTCCTACTGGATTGATACCTCGGTTCTCAAACTGAGGGAAATACTTACTGCTCCTGTGCTGCATCACCCTTTCCTCTTCAAGGGAAAAACCAACGCAAGCTCAAGAGGCAGAAGTACCAAGTACCCCAAGGGTAATAGCCTTCTCAACTTCTCACTTCCACGTATCACCGTGGAGAACTCAAACCGATGCAACTAATGCAATGGAAAGAACACACGAAGTGGTCAAGTCCCTCGCACTCAAATCCCTCCACAACAACAAAAGCTATGGAGAAATATGAGAGGAAGAACAAGGAGCTCACAAAGAACCCCAAGATCAAGATCCAAGGGGTTCCCCTCACATAGAGGAGAAAGTGATTGGTGGAGATGTGGATCTAGATCTGCTCTCTCTTTTCCCTCAAGAACTAGCAAAAAGCATTAGAGGGATTGAGAGTTAGCAAGCTCTAAGAAGGTCAACAATGGGGGAAGAAAACAAGCTCAACGGATGGATCAGATCCAATGGGCAAGAAGACCCCCTTTATATAGTGGGGGGAAGAAACCAACCACTACCCCCACTCACAGCCCGAGCGGAGCGGTACTACCGTTGCTAGGAGCGGTAGTACCGCTGCTTGGAGCGGTACTACCGCACGGTAGGCTCACCAACCACGATAGTAAAAAATTACTACTGTGACTACCACCGCCGAGGCTGTAGATGCGAAGAAAGTACGAGGGAGCGGTACTACCGCCAGAGAGCGGTTGTCAAAAACTACTACCGCTCCACAAGCAGTGGTACTACCACTCGCACCAGGAGCGGTACTACCGCTGGACACGAAAGCTGCCATAACTTTCGCATACGAGCTCCGAATCGAGCAAACTCAAGCTTGTTGGATTCAGGGCGACAAGAGCTATCAAAATAGCAATGTGAAAATGCCAATGATATAGAGCGTGAGACCTCTATGAATGAAGAACCGACAAAAACTTCCAACATTGAAAACATCATAGAAGATGCTTATGGACTCCGTTTTCGATGAACTCAAGCTTGTCATAAAGATGAACATAAGCTCTACAACTCACAAAGAGAAACACCAAACAAGAACCAAGAAATATGATGCAAGGATGCAAATAGTTTGAGCTCTCAACAAACGATACGATCAAGCTACTCACTTGAGAGCCCCCCTTGAGAGTACGACAAGCTATCCTATTATAGAGAAACCTGTCAAGGGCAAACATGTACCTTGCACCTAGTCCTCTTGAGCTAGATGACAATGATCTTGGCTTCCTCAAGATGGACCACCTTTCTTGATTGCGTTGGTTTGACGAAGACTAGTTGATTGCTCCACCATACTCACTATGGGTGAGCCACTCTTCAGCACATCTTCACAAATCCATTGCCACCACAATGGACGGCAAGCTTCAAGCATGATATCTTCGTGATGCTCCACTTGAACTTGCACACTGCAATCTTGATGGCGATCACCACTTGATGTCACATGATCACCACTTGATGTCATCCTTCATAGGTTGAATGATATCTCCCTCTTCACGCAAACCTATGGAAACATACCTAACCCCACATAGAACTCTCATGAAGACCATGGGTTTGTACACAAAAGCGTTATGGACAATGCTTACCGTACCATGGGATCACTTGATCCTTCTTGGTACATCTTGTAAACTTTGTGTGTTGATAATCTTGATTTACTCTATACTTAATCTTGATCAACCTTGTGTCTTTATGACCAATCTTTGGATAATACTTTGAATACCACCTTGGTCATCATATAAACTCCTTGAAACCAACAGATGGACTTCAAGAAGTGCATATGGACAAATCCTTCGAATATAACTTAAGGAAACCATTAGTCCATAGGGATTATCATCAATTATCAAAACCACATGTGGAGAAATATGCTCTAACACCAAGGTTGGACCCAAACCCGAGACTGAGTGCTTCTGTTGTAATAGGGAACGATCACTTGAGTGGAACTGTCCCATATACTTGAGAGATAAGAAGGCTGGCAATGTCAACAAAAGTATATTGGATATACATGTTATAGATGTGTACCTTACTAGTGCTCGTAGTAGCCCCTCGGTATTTGATACCATTAGTAACTCGAAATAAGAGTTGCGGAATAAACGGAGACTAGCTAAGGGCAAGGTGACAATGTGTGTTGGACGTGTTTCCAAGGTTGATGTGATCGCCATCGCACGCTCCATCTACCTTCGGGATCAATGTTAAACCTAAATACATGTTATTTGGTGCCTGTGTTGAGCATGAACATTATATTGATCTTGTTTATTGCGAGACTATTATTCATTTAAGTCACAGAACAATGGTTATTTTGTTTACATGATTAATATATTTTATGATCATGCATCCAATGTGAATGTTTATTGAATCTCGATGGTAGTGATACACATGTTCATAGTATGAATACCAAAAGATGTAAAGTTAGTGATGATAGTACCACTTACTTGTTGGAAATAATACATATTGATGTATGCAGTCCAATGAGTGTTGAAACACGCAGTGGACATCATTATTATCTTACTTCCACAAATGATTTGAGTAGATACATGTATATTTACTTGATGAAACCCAAGTCTAAAATCTTGAAAAGTTCAAGCAACTCAGAGTGAAGTTGAAAATCATCATGACAAGAAGATAAAATGTCTACGATGTGATCGTGGAGGTAAATATATGATGTGATCATGGAGAAACACCACAGTGTAATGGTGTGTTCGCATGTCGTAGCCGTGCTCTATGGGATATGGTGCATACTGTGATGTGTCTTACCGATTTTCCACTATCATTTTGGATTTATGCATTAGAGACAACCACATTCACTTTAAATAGGGTACCATATAAATCCGTTGAGACGACACCATATTAATTATGGCCTAGCAAGAAACATAAGTTGTAGTTTCTTAAAGTTTGATCTAAGACGCTTATATCAAAAGGCTTCGTCCTAATAAGCTCGAACCCAATGCGGAGAAGTGTGTTTTCATAGGATACTTTAAGGAAATAATTGGGTATACCTTCTATCTCATATCTGAAGGCAAAGTATTTGTTGCCAATAATGGATCCTTCCTAGAGAAAAAGTTTATTTCACAAGAATTTAGAGGGAGGAAGGTAACTTGATGCGGTTATTGAACCATCACTTCGATTAGAGAGTAGCATGACACATAAAGGTGTTTCTGTGATGCCTACACCAATTGAAGAGGAAGCTAATGATGATGATCATGAAGCTTCAGATCAAGTCACTGCCGAACCACGTAGGTCGACAAGGACACATAGTGCTCGTGAGTGGTACGGTAATACTGTCTTGGAGGTCATGTTGTTGGACAACAGTGAACCTATGAGCTATGGAGAAGCGATTGTGGGCCCGGGTTCCAACAAATGTCTAGAGGCCATGAAATCCAAGATAGGATCCATGTATGAAAACAAAGTATGGACTTTAGAAGAAGTACATGATGTTCATAAGGCTAATCAGAATAAATGGATCTATAAAAAAAGGATGGACGCGGACGGTAATGTCACCGTGTATAAATCTTGACTTGTTGCAAACAACTTTCCGACAAGTTCAAGGAGTTGACTACGATGAGACTTTCTCACCCGTAGCGACACTGAAGTATATTCGGATTATGTTAGCAGTTCTTGTATTTTTAATTATGAAATCTGGCATATGGATGTCAAAACATCGTTTCCTTAACGGTTTCCTTGAGGAAAGGTTGTATGTGATACAACGAGTAGGATTTGTCGATCCTAAGGATGCTAAAAGGCATGTGAGCTCTAGCGATCCATTTATGGACTGGTGCATGCATCTCGGAGTTGGAATATGTGCTTTGATGAGGTTATCAAAGCTTTTGGATTTATACAAAGTTTACGAAGAAACTAGTATTTATAAGAAAGTGAGTGGGAGCACCATAGCATTTCCGATGAGTATATGTGGATGACATATTGTTGATCAAAAATGATGTAGAATTTCTGGAAAGCATAAAGGGTTGTTTGGCAGGAGTTTTTTCAAAGGAAGACCTGGGTAAAGCTGCTTACATATTGTGCATCAAGATCTATAGAGATAGATCAAGACGCCTAATAAGACTTTCACAGTGCACATGGCTTGACAAGATTTTGAAGGAGTTCAAAATGGATTAGTCAAAGAAGGAGTTCTTGCCTGATTTGTAAGGTGTGAAGTTGAGTAAGACTCAAGGCTCCACCATGGTAGAAGATAGAGAAAGGACAAAGGTCGTCCCATATGCCTTATCCATAGGCTCTATACGGTATGCCACGTGTCTAGCAAGGGGGTACAAGAGTGATCCAAGAGTGGATCACTGGAGAGCGGTCAAAATTATCCTTAGGTACCTAAATAGGACTAAGGAAAATATTTCTCGGTTAGGAGGTGATAAAGAGTTCGTCATAAAGGGTTACGCCGACTCAAGCTTTAACACCGATCTGGATGACTCTGAGTCGCAAACCAGGTACGTATAGTGGAACAGTCATTTGGAATAGCTCCAAGTGGAGCATGCTAACAACATCTACAATATAACATATAGATTTGCAAAGTACACACGGATCTGAATGTTGGAGACCCGTTGACTAAAACCTCTCTCACAAGCAAAACATGATCAAACCCCAGAACTCATTGGGTGTGAATCAAATGGCGATGTGAACTAGATTATTGACTCTAGTGCAACTGGGAGACTATTGGAAATGTGCTCTAGAGGTAATAATAAATAGCTTATTATCATATTTCCATGTTCATGTTAAACACCTATTATCCATGCTAGAACTGTATTGATCGGAAACTTACATGTGTGGATACATATTCAACACTGTGTCCCTAGTGAGCCTCTACTAGACTAGCTCGTTGATCAAAGACGGTTAAGGTCACCTAACCATAGACATGATTTTTCATTTGATAACGGGGTCACATCATTGGAAGAATGATGTGATGGACAAGACCCAACCATAAGCATAACATTTGATCATATCACAAAGTTTATTGCTACTGCTTTCTACATGTCAAGTATCTGCTCCTAAGACTATGAGATCATGCAACTCCCTAACACTTGAGAAATGACTTGTGTGTATAAAACATCACAATGTAACTAGGTGATCACAAAGATGCTCTACAGGTATCTGCAAGGGTGTCTAATGGGTTGGCATGGATCGAGACTGGGATTTGTCACTCTGTATGACGGAGAGGTATCTTTGGGCCCTCTCGGTAATACAACATCACAAGAAGCTTGCAAACAATGTGACTAAGGAGTTATTCACGGGATCTTGTATTAGAGAACGAGTAAAGAGACTTGCCGGTAAGGAGATTGAACTAGGTATGGAGATACCGACGATCGAATCTCGGGAAAGTAACATACCACTGGACAAAGGGAATTGCATATGGGATTGATTGAATCCTTGGCATCGTGGTTCGACCGATGAAGATATTCATGGAATATGTGCGAACCAATATGGTCATCTAGGTCCCGCTATTGGTTATTGACCAAAGAGGTGTCTCGGTCATGTCCACATGATTCTTGAACCCGTAATGTCCGCAAGCTTAACGTTCAGTGATGATATAGTATTATTGGGTTATGTATGTTGGTGACCAAATGTTCTTCAGAGTCCCGGATGAGTTCTTGACTATCACGAGGAGCTCCGGAATGGTCCGGGGGTGAATATTTATATATGGGAAGTCCTATTTTGGCTACCGGAAAAGTTTCGTATTTTTCCCGTACTGTATCGGGAAGCTTCTAGAAGGTTACGGAAACTTCCAGAGGAGTCCTGAAGTCCACCAAGGGTTCCAACACATCCCAAGGGTTTGGATGGACTAAGGGGAGGCATCCTAGCTGTATTAGGCGAGGCGGACAAGTCCCTCAAGGCCCATGTGGCTTGGGAGAGGTGGAAAGTCCACATATGTATGGAAAGGGAAATAATTGGACTAGGAGTCCAACTCCTACCCCTTGGTTGCGCCCTAGGGCTTGGATGGGCTGTTCCTCAAGCCCAGCCACCTATATATAGAGAGGGGAGGCGGCGCCCCAAGAGGATACACCAAGCCCTTGGCACCCCTCTCTCTCTCCCTAGATCGTTTTCTCCACCGTTCATGGTACCGGTAGCGCTTGGTGAAGCACAACTCACACTGCTCCACCACCACCCACTACTAGGAAAACAGTTTTTAACGACGGTATATGTGGTTGTTAAAGGTCGGATTGTGGTCGTTAAAGATCATTAACGACCACAATCTTCTAGTCGTAGTAGGCTCCGTCATTAAAAGTATAACGACCACATACCTTTTGTGGTCGTTATTCTTGTAAAGACGGGATGGTATGCGGCCGTGAGTTCAATGGAAATAACGACCACAATTGTGGTCGTTAATGACCACTTTTGTCGTCGCTAATAATATTATCTCACTGACCATAGTATCATTAGCGAGCATTTTCTTCACACTTTGATATCCTTCACATCCACTTATATTTATTATAACTTTGCGTTCAACGATCACTTATGCAACATCCAACATTTCAGTATTAACATCCACATTAATATAGAAACAAAAGAATATGATTTGAAAGGATCATGGCCTCTTTTATTAATAATAGAAATACCAAATATTCTCGCATACATTAAAATATCCCTAAAAAACTTCCTGCTGGCTTCCATGAGAACTATCACTTACTAATCTACCACATAGAACACACTTAATTTTTAACCCTTCTTGCACCATGCCATTGAACTTTTTCTTCGAGCACTTGCCGCACTTGCTCACAATCTTGTAGTTTAGAACCCAATTCAGTCTTACTAAATTTTGGTCCTCGCAAACCCTTGATCTCTAGAACAACCAATATAGATGCTCATTTGTACCAGCAAAATCAAGTAACAACCATCAGAAGTCCTTCTCATCCTTCACCAATGACCACAATGCCTCGCGATGTTACTTTTAGTGTGGACTATCCGTTCTACAAAAAACAATAATGATTTATAAGTCAGTACATATAAAAGAACTAGCAAAGAGAATAATATCATTAAGCAAATATTAATTGGAATGTTTCTTGTCTAATTCGAGCAAAACTTGATTTTTTTATTTCTCGTGAAAAATGAACTATTTTGGTCATTGTTATGTACCCAACTACTTTTTAGCGCATCTACCCAACTAATTAACACCAAAATTTATTCATATCTGCTCAAAAAATACCATTATGCCAAAGAGTAAGTGATCTACATAGCTCAAAACAACCTCTTGGTTTTTCTTGCCACCCCCGAGGAGAAGAGGAGCTTCTAAGTGGTGAGCATACAAAAACAAAGCATGAAAGGAGACATCAATTTTTGAGAATTTTAAGCTTACAAGAAAAACTTACAATTACCTCGCCATGGAGCACGGGAACTACACAATGGACCATGGTACTCTACAATGGCAAATTTCTCTTCGGGATTCTACCAAATTAAAGCAAAATAGAAAAAAATATACATTAGGTACACATAATATATATTGCACATGATATCTTTTTAGACGCCATTGCTCAATAATTTGGCAATGCTTACATTGACACATCTCCAGACATAGGAGTCAATAGGCCATCCATTGACGAGGCCATTCTGGAAATCAAACACGTTATCTCTTCTTTTCAGTTCAAACAAACAAAATTATCAATCATGTACGTACAAGGTTATAAATAATCAGCAGCCAAACTCATTGTCCTCACTTTCAGATCAAGCATGTAAAAAAATGTGTTTGTGCTGAAAAGTATATGCGCGTACCTAGATCAGTGCCACACGCATCTCCAAGCATCTCTTTACAAGACTTGCACCATCACCTCCACAAACCTTCATCCACGTTTACATCTTCACTTTCAAATAAAAAAATGGTCGAGTGAAGAATTTAGTTAGTTAATTACCTTCTACGAAGTACACGACAGGCTTTGTAGATCCCGACAATGCTCGTCCCCAATATCTGTCATGTTCATTGCATGCCAGGGACTACAACCCAAATTCAACCTCGAGTTGCACCATTTCTCCTTCCTAGACGAGTCATGCATCATATATGTATCCGCCTTCCCCTCCCATCCGACATCCTGAACCAAGAACTGATTAGCGAACCACTCCAAATATCATCAGTCCGCTACTAGATATGGTCGATGCGGTAGCAGACCTGACATCATCAGCAAGCTAGATCTGAATGACAGGATAGGAGCATTGACTGCGTCACTGACCTCGGTGTTGATCCTCTAGACCCCGTTGCGCTGGTCGTCGAGCACCCGACCAAGGGATCTGGTCCACTCGGACGACCTCGGCAGCGAGTATTGATCCTCTGCTCCACTCGGATGACCTCGGTAGCGAGCGCATCTGGGTCGGTGTCCTGCAACAAGGAGGCGAGAGGTTGACGTCGGCATGCGGTGTTCATGCCAGTGGCGGCGGCATACTAAGAGCATTTCTAGTAGAACCCTCAAACCCTCAAAGCAATTTTAAGGGTTGAGAAGTGCCAGTTTTTGGCACTTTTAAGGGTTGAAAACAGGGGCAAAGACTAGAACCCTCAAACCCAACCCTTAAACTGTTTTAAGGGTTGGATTTGAGGGTTCTAGTATTTGCCTCAACCCCAGCCTTTAAAACTATCATTTCATATATCACACATTTCATCATATGACATATCACCAATTCCATCACATTT
The DNA here is from genome assembly GCF_904849725.1 of Hordeum vulgare subsp. vulgare. NCBI lineage: Eukaryota > Viridiplantae > Streptophyta > Magnoliopsida > Poales > Poaceae > Hordeum > Hordeum vulgare. The sequence continues at coordinate 458,631,402 of NC_058522.1, forward strand.
GACATAAAACAATAATCATTCTAGTTATTATTACACCACCGAATAAAACAATAATCATCCAAATTATTACAACAATGTTTGAGCAAATTACAATAATTGTTCGAATCAAATAGGACATAGAAAAGTAAAAGAAAGATACATCATGGGCCAATGCGCCACCCATCCAACTGCGAGTGGTGCTCTACTAGATCATCCCGGAGTCAACAATGAGTGGTTGCATCCTCAATCTCATGATGTGCTTGAAGAAAAGCGTGTATGCGAGAAGGGTTTCTTTCCGGTTGCACACGAGTACCAACATTGTCATAGAAACAAGGGATGTTTAACCCTCTCTCATCCTCTAGGATCATGTTGTGTAGAATCACACAACATTTCATAATGTTCACCAAGGTTTTTTTGTCCCAAAACCGAGCTGGACCCCGAACTATGGCAAACCTTGCTTGCAAAACACCAAAAGCTCTCTCAATATCCTTGCGGGCTGCCTCTTGTGCCTTGGTGAAATGAGCCTCTTTTCTTGTTAATGGCACCCCATTTTTCTCCTTGATGGACTTCACAAGAGTTGCCCATTCGGGATAGATGCCATCGGTGTGATAGTATCCCATTGAGTACTCATTGTCTATGATTTTGTAGTTGCAAGCTGGAGCATCCCCAGAAATTAATCTTTTGAACAAAGGAGATCTATTGAGGACATTGATATCATTGAGTGTTCCCGTCAACCCAAAGAATGCATGCCAAATCCATGTGTCCTCCGATGCTACGACCTCAAGCACAATGGTAGCATCACGGCTTTTACCGCAATACATTCCATGCCATGCGTTTGGGCAATTTTTCCACCTCCAATGCATGCAATCAGGACTACCAAGCATCCCCGGCCATCCCCTTTTTTCATTCATTTCCATTAATCTCTTTGTATCTTCCTCGTTTGGTGCCCGAAGATAATGCTCATCGTACAACCGGATGACCAACTTGGCAAACTTACGGACGGACTCCGGGGTTGTATCTTTCCCAATGCGAAGATACTCGTCGGTATCCGCGGGTATGCCATAAGCGAGTACCCGCATTGCCGCCAATATCTTTTGATATGCACTAAACCCCATGATACCGGTGGCGGATCTACGACGTTTAAAATAATAGGAGGCGGCCTCACAATCGGTGACAATCTTCACAAAAAAAACTACGACGCATCCGGTACCTTCTGCGGAAGAGACGAGGAGGGTATGTAGGTACCTCCGTGAAGTAGTCTTGCATCAAATGCTCGTGTCCGAGAGCGCGGTTCCAGTAGATGGTGAGTCGCCCCATCTTCGACCCTCTCCTCTGATCCATAAGCTTCACGCGGTCTTCAAACGCTTGCACGTCGACGATGAGGCTCATCATCTCAACGTCGTCGTCTTGCAACAATTCGTCAATGTCCGAATCGTCGGATGACGACCAATCCGACGAATCGGAAAACAAGTCCATGTCGTCGTTGTTCACCTCCATCTACATACCAAGTGGCTACAATTAGTGCCAATGAAGCAAAAATTCAAAACTGAAAAAGTAAAAAAAATTCTCACCGGGGCGGGGCGGGGATGGCCGGCCGAGGCGGGGCGCGGGCGGGTGGTGTCCAGGGCAGGGCGGGGACACGGCCGAGCGGCTCAGGCCGGGGCGGGGCGCGGACGAGCGGGGGCCGGGCGGCTCAGGCCGGGGCGGGGCGGGGCGCGTGGAGGGGCGACAGGGCGGCGGACGGGGCGGGGCACACGAAGGGGCGGCGGCGGGCGGCCGGGGCGGGGCGCGCGGAGGGGCGGCGGACGGGTCGGCCGAGATGCGAAGCGCCGGGCGTGGAGGGACGGCGGCCGGGGCACGGAGGGGCGGCGGACTGGCGGCGGCGGCGGATTTGGGGGAAGATACGAGCGCGGGGAAGCAACTTCCTCCCGCGCGAAGGTGGAAATAGAGTGCGGGTTGGGGGAGTTTTTCCTCCCAACCCTCACTTCTACAGGCTGGGAAGGCGTTTGAGGGTTGGACCTCTAATTTTTTTTACGGGTTTAAGGGTTTAAGGGTTCTAGTCTACGCCATTTTTTCGACGAAAACTGTAAAAAAAGCGGTTATTTTTAAGGGTTTGAGGGTTTGAGGGCTCTACTAGACTTGCTCTAAGGGGATCAGCTCAATCTGAGAGGGGATGCGCCATCGTGGTTTCTGTGGACGCGAGACTATAGGGATAGTTAGACGTGATTGTTGTGTATCTTCCTTTTATGTGCCTCATTTCATCATCAGATAAAGGATGTTAATTACTCTAAAATAAAAGTATAAAATATATGAAGTAGTTAATCAACAACGACCACCAGACTAACGACGGGCATATCCATCGTTGTTGGGTAGGCTTTGTGGGGTTAGTTTAAACGTGGGACTAGTCATTGTACTAATGACAACCAAGACATGTTAGATGTTGGTAGTTATTGCCTTAATTTCTAGTAGTGACCGCCACCATGTCGTCGTGTTGCCAGAGAACTCATCTACTACTCTGACCTCGCTCGTTGGATCGAGGAGGCGGAGACGTCATCGAGGCACATGTGTGCGGAACACGAAGGTGTCGTCCGTTCGACACTAGATCGGGACGGATTGCGATTGGATCGTGAAGACGTACGACTATATCAACCATGTTATATACGCTTCCGTTTAGCGATCTACAAGGGTATGTAAATACACTCCTCCTCTCATAGCTATTCATCTCCATGGATAGATCCTGCATGTGCGTAGGATTTTTTTGTTTCCCATGCAACGTTCCCAAAAACTTTGTGCTAGGTGTGCGTCTCGTGCGTGCTGGCGACTTCTACCACAATCTGGCGCTCACAGGCGCAATCTAGGGGATTCAGAGCATAGATCAGATCACCATCCATGGTCGGGCGCTTCGACCATCCATGGCCCAATTCCACCATCGTTGCCACTGAATCCATCAAGAACAGCGTACGTCCCTTCCTCCCTCCCTCTCTCCCGGTTCCCCGTAGTTCTCTCCCCCATGTCCTACTTCCTTGACTGATTTGTCATGGCTTTTGTGTGGTTCGTCAGGTGTATGTGAAGGACAAAGAGTGCATGAAGGTGGTGTCCATGGAAGAATTAATGGTTATCCTCAGTTGGTATTTCACCTCATTGTACCCGCAGGTCGATACTCACATCTATGGTGTTTCAAATCTTTCCCCTAGAGGCGGAGGCATATAGAGGCGTGGCAGTTGATGTGGGGTGTGCGTGTCTCGCTGGGCTCAGGGAGCACGTGTCGGTGGTCACAGGGCGTGCGACGGTCGGAGGTCAAGGGCGGCTGGGGCTAGCATCCGGGGTTCGCGTGTCATACATACGGGGTGTCAACTAGTTGAGTGCTTGGTGCACAAGCGGTAGTAGCAGCCATGGGCTTTTTATGCTCCTTTTCTCTTATTTTTTCCTTGACAGCAACAGTAGGAGAGTCACGGACAACAAATCTCTCTCAATTCTTGTTGTTCCATACTTACATTTCCCCATCTCTTTTTTCTGTCAACTAGCTGCGATCCATTGGCCAACATGTTTTTTGTGCGCAAGGTTTAGTTGTCAGAACGTGTGCACCACGTGCTTGTGTAGCTGTTGTGAGGCCATAGCGGAGGAGGGGGTGCCAACGTTCTATGGCCGCGCCATCAGGGAGAGGCTGGTTGCGGTGACTCGGCTCAGACAGACAATAAGCATCACATTATATGTTGGGGAACGTTGCATGGGAAACAAAAAATTTCCTAGGCACACGAAGACCTATCATGGTGATGTCCATCTACGAGAGGAGATTTGGATCTACGTACCCTTGTAGATCGCACATCAGGACGGTTGATGTAGTGGAACGTCTTCACGTCCCTCGAACCGTCCCACGAACCGTCCTACGATCCATCCCACGATCCTTTCCGATCTAGCGCTGAACGGACAACACCTTCGCATTCATCACACGTACAACTCGACGATAATCTCGGCCTTCTTGATCCAGCAAGCAAGACGAAGATGTAGATGAGTTCTCTGGCAGTGTGACGGCGCTCCGGTGGTGGTGATGATCTACTCCTGCAGGGCTCCGCCCGAGCTCCACAGAAATCCGATCTAGAGGTAGAACTATGTGGTCTAGGGTTGAGTTGCATCTGGCAAAAGTTGTCTCAAATCAGCCCTAAAACACCACTATATATAGGAGGGAGGGGGAGGGCTAGCCTTGAGGGACAAGCCCTCAAGGTGCGCCGGCCAAGGGGAGGAGGAGGACTCCTCCTCCAATTCGGTTTGGGAAAGAGGAGTCCTCCTCTTCCTTCCCACCTACCTCTTTCCCTTTTTCTTTAATTTCCCTTGGTATTTTCTTATGTGGCACCATGGGCCCCTTGGGATGACTCCACCAGCCCACTAAGGACTTGTGGCGCCACCCTAGTGCCTTGTGCTCACTCCCAGATGGGTGGGCCCCTCCCGGTGAACTCCCGGAACCCATTCGTCACTCCCGGTACACTCCCAGAATTGCCCGAAACTTTCCGGTGACCAAATGAAACCATCCTATATATCAATCTTTGTTTCCGGACCATTCCGGAAACCCTCGGACATCTGTGATCTCATCTGGGACTCCGAACAACATTCAGTAACCACACATATAACTCAACTATACTAAAACATCGCCGAACCTTAAGTGTGCAGACCCTGCGGGTTCGAGAACTATGTAGACATGCCCCGAGGCACTCCTCGGTCAATATCCAATAGCGGGACCTAGATGCCCATATTGGATCCTACATATTCTCCAAAGATCTTATCTGTTGAACCTCAGTGTCAAGGATTCATATAATCACGTATGTCATTCCCTTTGTCCTTCGGTATGTTACTTGCCCGAGATTCGATCGTCGGTATCCGTATACCTATTTCAATCTCATTATCGGCAAGTCTATTTACTCATTCCGTAATACAAGATCCCGTGACTTACACTTACTCACATTGCTTGCAAGGCTTGTGTGTGATGTTGTATTACCGAGTGGGCCCCGAGATACCTCTCCGTCACACAGAGTGACAAATCCCAGTCTTGATCCATACTAACTCAACGGACACCTTCGGAAATACGTGTAGAGCACCTTTATAGTCACCCAGTTACGTTGCGACGTTTGATGCACACAAGGCATTCCTCCGGTGCCAGGGAGTTATATGATCTCATGGTCATAGGAATAAACACTTGACATGTAGAAAACAATAGCAACAAAATGACACGATCAATATGCTACGTTCATAGTTTGGGTCTAGTCCATCACATGATTATCCTAATGATGTGATCTAGTTATCAAGCAACAACACTTGCACATACTCAGAAAACCTTGACTATCCTTGATCAACTTGCTAGCCAACCAGAGGCTTGCTAGGGACATTGATTTGTCTATGTATCCACACATGTATCTATGTTTTTATTCAATACAATTATAGCATGGATAATAAACGATTATCTTTAAACATGAAATATAATAATAACTATTTATCATTGCCTCTAGGGCATATTTCCAACAGTCTCCCACTTACACTAGAGTCAATAATCTAGTCCTCACATCGCCATGTGATTTACATTATAATAAATCTAACACCCATACAGTTCTGGTGTTGATCATGTTTTTCCCGTGGAAGAGGTTTAGTCAGTGGGTCTGCTACATTCAGATCCATGTGCACTTTGCAAATATTCACGTCCTCTCCTTCGACGTACTCGCGGATGAGGTTGAAGCGTCGTTTGATGTGTCTAGTCTTCTTGTGAAACCTTGGTTCCTTTGCTAGAGCAATGGCACCAGTGTTGTCACAGAACAGAGTTATTGGATTTAGTGCGCTTGGCACAACTCCAAGATCCATCATGAACTACTTCATCCAGACACCCTCCTTTGCTGCCTCCGAGGCAGCCATGTACTCCGCTTCACATGTAGAATCTGCTATGACGCTTTGCTTGGAACTGCACCAGCTTACCGCACCCCCATTAAGAATAAATACGTATCCGGTTTGTGACTTATAGTCATCCGAATCGGTGTCAGAGCTTGCGTCTATGTAACCCTTTACGACGAGCTCTTCGTCACTCATAACCCACAAGTATAGGGGATCGCAAAAGTTTTCGAGGGTAGAGTATTCAACCAAAATTTATTGATTTGACTCAAGGGGAAGCCAAAGAATATTCTCAAGTTTTTGCAGTTGAGTTGTCAATTCAACCACACCTGAAAGATTTAGTATCTGCAGCAAAGTATCAGTAGCAAGTTAGTATGATAGCAGCAGTAGCAACAGTAACCAGTAGTAGCAAAGTAACAACAATAGCAACAGAGTAACGTAGCAAGGACCAGTAGGAAAAGACTCGTAGGCATTGGATGGGTGATGGATGATTATGCCGGATGTTATTCATCATGCAACAGTTATAACACGGAGAGATATGTAACTAGCTCCAGTTTGTCAATCTAATGTAGGCATGTATTCCGTATGTAGTCATACGTGCTTAGGGAAAAGAACTTGCATGCCATCTATTGTCCATCCCTCCCGTGGCAGCGGGGTCCTAATGGAAACTACGGGATATTAAGGTTCTCATTTTAATAAAGAACCGGACCAACGCATTAACACTTGGTGAATACATGAACTCCTCATACTATGGTCATCTCCGGGAGTGGTTCCGGCTATTGTCACTCCGGGGTTGCCGGGTCATAACACATAGTAGGTGACTGCAACTTGCAACATAGGATCAAGAATACACATATATTGGCAACAACATAATAGGTTCAGATCTGAAATCATGGCACTCGGGCCCTAGTGACAAGCAATAAGCATGGCAAAGTAGTAGCAACATCAATCTCAGAACATAGTGGATACTAGGGATCAATCCCCATCAAAACTAACTCGATTACATGATAGATCTCATCCAACCCATCACCGTCCAGCAAGCCTATGATGAGATTACTCACGAACGGTGAAGAGCATCATGGAATTGGCGATGAAGGAAGGTTGATGATGACGATGGCGACGATCTCCCCTCTCCGGAGCCCAAAACGGACTCGAGATCTGCCCTCCACATGAAGAACAGGAGGTGGCGGCGCCTCCGTATCGTAAAACGCGATGAACTCTTCTCCTTGATTTTTTTTCGGGCGAGACGGACTAAATAGAGCTGAGATTGGAGGCGGTGGAGAGTTGTGGGCCCCACAAGCCTGCCAGGCGCGGCCAGGGGGGCCCACGCTTGGTGGGCTTGTGGGCTCACAGCTCCACCCCTCTGGTTGATTCTTGTGCCAGTATTTTTTATATATTCCACAAAAATTCTCCATAAATTTTCAGGTCATTCCGAGAACTTTTATTTCTGTGCAAAAACAACACCATGGCAATTCTGCTGAAAACAACGTTAGTCCGGGTTAGTTCCATTTAAATCATGCAAATTAGAGTCCAAAACAAGGGCAAAAGAGTTCGGAAAAGTAGATACGACGGAGACGTATCAGTCACCTCCATAAACGAGAAACATTTCCTTAGTCCTTTTCAGGTACTTCAGAATATTCTTAACCGTCGTCCAGTGATCCACTCCCGGATTACTCTAAAACCTTCCTGCCATACTTATGGCCAAGCCGACGTCTGGTCTAGTAAACAGTATTGCATGCATGATATATCCTATGGCTCAAGCATAGGGGATGGAACTCATCTGTTCTCTATCTTCCGCAGCTGTTGGGCACTGAGTCTTACTCAATTTTATACCTTGTAATACTGGCAATAACCTTTCTTGGACTGATCCGTTTTGAACTTCTTCAAAACTTTATCAAGGTATGTGCTTTGTTAAAGTCCTATCACGCGTCTCGATCTATCCCTGTAGATCTTAATGCCTAGAATGTAAGCAACTTCTCCTAGGTACTAGAGCTGATGAACTATAACATGCAAGGGATGGAGAAGATGATCCCTCGTCTATTCGTGATGTTTTACACAACGATGCTAGAAATCAAGAAGGAGCATCAAGTGTTGATGGTTAGTAAAACCACTAGTTTGAAGAAGGGTAAGGGCAAGAAGGGAAACTTCGAGAATGGCAAGCCAGTTGTAGCTCTAGTGAAGAAACCCAAGTGAAAGGATGTGGATGTCGCCTACAGGGGAGGGGTGAATAGGCGCTTTAAAATAATTACGATTTAGGCTTGAACAAATGCGAAATAAAACCAACGTTTAAGTTGGCAAGCACAAAATCTAAAACAACTAGGTTCACCTATGTGCACCAACAACTTATGCTAAGCAAGATAAACAACTAAGTGATAGCAAGATATATGCAGGGAAACAATATGGCTATCACAAAGTAAAGTGCATAAGTAAAGGGTTCGGGTAACATATAACCGAGGCACGCGGAGATGACGATGTATGCCGAAGTTCACACCCTTGCGGATGCTAATCTCCGTTTGGAGCGGTGTGGAGGCACAATGCTCCCCAAGATGCCACTAAGGCCACCGTAATCTCCTCACGCCCTCGCACAATGCAAGATGTCGTGATTCCACTAAGGGACCCTTGAGGGCGGTCACCAAACCCATACAAACAAGGTTGGGCAATCTCCACAACTTAATAGGAGGCTCCCAACAACACCACGAAGCTTCACCACAATGGCATATGGCTTCGAGGCGACCACAAATGTTCGGGGCAATCTCCACAACTTAATTGGAGACCCTGACGCTTGCCCGGAGCTTTACACCACAATGATTGAGCTCCGAGGCACCACCAAAATTCTAGGATGCCAAAGCATCCGCGAAGAACAATCTCTAGGGGTACCTGATACGTCTCCAACGTATCTATAATTTTTGATGGTTCCATGCTATTATCTTGTCAAACTTTGGATGTTTTGTATGCCTTTTATATCTTTTTTGGGACTAACTTATTAACTCAGTGCCAAGTGCCAGTTCCTGTTTTTCCATGTTTTTGACCCTTTTCAGAGGAGAATATTAAACGGTGTCCAAACGGAATAAAACTTCCGAAAAGATTTTTTCTGGAACAGAAGATACGGAGGGGACGTGAGAACCAAGGCAGAGGCCACCAGGGAAGGCCACAAGCCCCCTAGGCGCGGCCAGGGGGGGCGCGCCTAGCAGGCTTGTGGGGCCCGTGTGGCTCGTCTGCCCTACCTCCTCCGCCTATAAATTCCCGAAAAATCCAAAATAGCAAATATTTTCGGAAATTACGGTCGAGCAATTGATAGAACCGCGCAAAGTGATGACGATATCTAAGGCAATGATCATACATATAGGCATCACGTCCGAGACAAGTAGACCGATACTTTCTGCATCTACTACTATTACTCCACACATCGACCGCTATCCAGCATGCATCTAGTGTATTGAGTTCATGACAAACAGGTTAACGCATTAAGCAAGATGACATGATGTAAAGATGTAGAGGGATAATCTCAAACCAATGATGAAACCCCCATCTTTTTACCCTTGATGGCAACAACACGATGCGTGCCTCGCTACACCTTCTGTCACTGGGTGAGGTCACCGCAAGGTATGAACCCAAAACCAAGCACTTCTCCCATTGCAAGAATCATAGATCTAGTTGGCCAGACAAAACCCACAACTCGAAGAGAATTACAAGGATATGAAATCATGCATAAGAGAGATCAGAAGAAACTCAAATAAGATTCATAGATAATCTGATCATAAATCCACAATTAATTGGATCTCGACAAACACACCGCAAAAGAAGATTACATCGGATAGATCTCCATGAAGATCATGGAGAACTTTGTATTGAAGATCTAAGAGAGAGAAGAAGCCATCTAGCTACTAGCTATGGACCCGTAGGTCTATGGTGAACTACTCACGCATCATCGGAGAGGTCATGGTGTCGATGAAGAAGCCCTCCTTGTCCGAATCCCCCCTCCGTCAGGGCACCAGAACGTGCCCCAGATGGGATCTTGCGGAGACAGAAGCTTGCGGCGGCGGAAAAGTACTTTCGATGATATCCTGATTTTTTCTAGGATTTTAGGGAATTTATAGGCAAAAGTCCTAGGGCAGAGGTGGCCCAGGGAGCCCACAAGCCAGGGAGGCGCGGGCACCTGCCCTAATTCTCAGGCTTCCCAATCTTCTTCTGTTTCGGAAAAAAAAATTGGTAGTTTCATTCCATTTGGACTCCGTTTAAAATCCTCCTCTGAAAGGGGTCAAAAACATGGAAAAACAGGAACTGACACTTGGCACTGAGTTAATAATTTAGTCCCAAAAAAATATAAAAGGCATGCAAAACATCCAAAGTTTGACAAGATAATAACGTGAAACCATAAAAAGTTATAGATACGTTGGAGACGTATCAAGCATCCCCAAGCTTAACTCCTGCTCGTCCTCGAGTAGGGAAGTGATAAAGACTGAATTTTTGATGTGGAATGCTACCTAGCATAGTTGTCCTTTGCAACTTCTTTCATGTGACATGAGTGTTCAGATCCATGAGATTCAAAACAATAGTTTTCTATTGACATGAAAACAATAATACTTCAAGCAAACTAGCAAGGTAATCATGATCTTTCAAAATAACAAGGCCAAGGAAATTTATCCCTACAAAATCATATAGTCTCACTATGCTCCATCATCCTCACACAACTAATGAAAATCATGCACAACCCCGGTTAAACATGAGAATGGTTTCATACTTGAACCATACTTGAACCATACCCATTCATTTATCTCTCAAAACCATACTTGAACCATACCCATTTAGTGTCATTTTTAGCCCAACCAAAACCAAACCCATTATTTTTTCCACCCAAACCAATTTAAACCCAAAACATAACCATGGGTTTAAACCCAGTACATAACCATGGGTTTGCTTTAATGTACATATGATTGCACAAATTGACGTGTTAAGATAGAAAAGGCATAAGTGCATCTACAACAGTTTAGAAACAAAGTAATCCTTGAGATACAGTCAACACACAATAAGAGGCAAAAATAACATGCCCATGGCTGATAAGCTCACTAACAAGTGTATTAAAACCAAATTGCTTAGCGAAAGCACAAGAAAACACTTCCGATTTTCATCTGCTGTTTCCCCATAATACATAATTACATAATGCATTACAGTATGCACGCGGATCAAAGATACTCGTTCTTGGTCACAGTTGATTATTCCATATAAACAATGCCTAGAAACCGGTTTGGACCCATAGTTTATAACCGCTAATAACCAAACCGTTTAAACCCATAACCAACTATACCCAGACTGGTTTCTCCACATACCCAAACCAAAACCAAACTAAAAAAATCTCAGCCCAATAAAACCTGAACCAATCAAACCCAAAGTAAGAACCAAACCGTTACATTCGGTTTTTTAATAACCATTCTCACGTTTAACCCCGGTATTGGCCAAGTAATAGTTTTCGCACTCTTACTTTCTCAAACTTTTTATAACTATGACACAATACATGAGCGTGAGCCATGGATATAGCACTATAGGTGGAATAGAGTGTGGTGGTGGTTGTGAGACAAAAAGAAGAAGATGGTCACATTGACTCGGCGTATCAAAGGGCTATGGAGATGCCCATTAATAGATATCAATGTGAATGAGTAGGGATTGCCATACAAAGGATGCACTAGAGCTATAAGTATGTGAAAGCTCAAAAGGAAAACTAGTGGGTGTGCATCCAACTTGCTTGCTCACGAAGACGTAGGCCAATTTTGAGGAAGCCCATCATTGGAATATACAAGCCAAGTTATAAAATGAATATTCCCACTAGCATACGGTGGTGACGAAACGAGAGGCTCTCAATCATGAAGAACATGGTGCTATTATGAAGCACAAGTGTGGAAAAAGATAGTAGCATTGTCCCTTCTCTCTTTTTCTCTTTTTTTATTATTTGGGCTCTTAGGCCTTTCTTTTTTTTCACTTTTTTTTGGGCTCTTTGGCCTCTTTTTTTTATTTCCTCACATGGGGAAATGCTCTAATAATGATGATCATCACACTTTTATTTACTCACAGCTCAAAGCTTAGAAATGACTTCTATAGGAAATGCCTCCGGTAGTGTACCGGGATGTGCAACGATCTAGTTTAGCGTATGACGTTGAAACATCTCGCTAGCTATCTTACGATCATGCAATGGCAATATGAGAGTGACGGCACAAGTCATGAGACGGAACGGTGGGAGTTGCATGGCAATATATCTCGGAATGGCTATGAAAATGTCGTAGTAGGTAGATATGGTGGCTATTTTGAGGAATGTATTTGCTGGGTTTGTGTACCGGCGAGAATTGCGCGGCACTAGAGAGGCTAGCAATGGTGGAAGGTGAAAGTGCATCTATACCATGGACTCATATTAGAGGGTGGTTGGATACGTTTTAGTCCCATGACTAAAAGTAGTGAGACTAAAACTGGCTAGCCTCACTCCTGCTTGGATCCAAATACTAAAGAGACTAAAATCAAGTTAATGAGCATCTATTATCCTTCAAACCCTCCAATCCAGAACTCGCTTGAGGAGTTAAATGAGGAGAGAGAGGACTAATGCACATTTTAGTAGGGGTACCCCTCACTAAAAGATTTTAGCCTCAAGACTAGTTTTAGCCTCTCTTTAGTCAGGGGTGCTTGGAACTTTAGCCTCTTAAAGAGACTAGTTTTAGTCCCTTGGATCCAAGCACCCTCTTAGTCATGAAGAACTCACATACTTGTTGCGAATGTTTTTATTAGTAATAGAAACAAAGTGCTAAACGCATACTCCTAGGAGAAGGGTTGGTAGGTATTAACCATCGCGCGATCCCGACCTCAACACAAAGAATGACAATCAATAGATCAATTATGCTCCGACTTCCTAACATAGCGGTTCACCATACGTGCATGCTACGGGAATCACTAACTTCAACACAAGTATTTCTAGATCCACAACACCCTACTAACATAACTCTTAATATTACCAAATCCACGCCTCAAAACTAATTGAGAGGAAAAAAAACTTCTCTTTCTACTCAATGCACATGAAAATGGAGGGTTTTTTGTATCCTATTTGGGTACCTATCACCTTTGGGAGTACTTTCATAGAATAAGCCAACTACCAAATCACGCACCGCCGTGCTCTAAAAGATCTAAGTGAAGCACATAGAGCAAAATTATCTAGCTCAAAAGATATAAGTGAAGCACAATGAGCATTCTAGCAAAATCATGATGAGTGCATATCTCTCTCTAAAGGTGTGAAGCAAGGATGATTGTGACACAACAAAAATAAAATACTCCTAAGATACAAGACGCTCCAAGAAAAACACATATCATGTGGTGAATAAAAATATAGCTCCAAGTAATGTTACCGATGGATTGAAGACGAAAGAGGGGATGCCTTCCCGGGGCATCCCCAAGCTTAGGCTTTTTTGTGTCCTTGAATTTGGCTTGGGATGCCTTGGGCATCCCCAAGCTTGAGCTCTTTCCACTCCTTATCTCTCTGTCCATGAGAACATCACCCAAAACTTGAAAACTTCACAACACAAAACTTAAACAGAAACTCGTGATATCCTTAGCACAAGAAAACAAACTACCACCTCTTTAGGTACTGTAGAAATCTTGATTTCTATTTATATTGGTGTTGGGCTACTTTATTCTCACTTTTCCATGGCTAGTACCCCCCGATACTAACCATAGTTTCAGCAAATCAAGCAACCAACTCAACAAAAACAGAATCTGTCAAAAATAGACCAGTCTGTACCAATCTGTAAACTTCGTATACTTCTGGTACCTCAAAAATTCTGAAAACTTATGACTGCCTGGGCAAAAGGCATATAAACCAGCAGAAAAAAGAATCAACTCAAAATATCTTTCTGAATAAAAATAAAAAATCATCTCGTGAGCGAAAAGTTTCTGTCTTTTTCCAGCAGGATCAAACAACCATTACCAAGACTAGTCATAAAGGTTTTGCTTGGCTCAAACACAAAAGGAAACACAAAAAGCACAATCACAACAAAATTATGATAGTGTGTACGCAACAAAACAGAAAGAAAAAGAAATAAATTCATTGGGTTGCCTCCCAAGAAGCGCTATTGTTTAACGCCGTTAGCTAGGCATAAGGCGATAAAATCATGTATCGTCGTCTTTGGTGCTCAAACCATAAGTGGACTGATACGTCCATTTTGCATCATGCTTTCATGTTGATATTTATTGCTTTATGGGCTGTTATATTACTTTGTGGTACCATATTTATGCCTTTTCTCTCTTATTTTGCAAGGTTTATTTGAAGAGGGAGAATTCAGGCAGCTGGAATTCTGGACTGGAAAAAGGAGCAAATCTTGGTCCACTATTCTGCACATCTCCAAATGCCGTGAAAAGTTACGTGGAATTTTTTTGGATTATATAAAAAATACTGGGCGAAAGAAGTACCAGAGGGGGGCCACAAGCCCTGCCACCGCCACCCCCTGGTGGCGGAGGGCAAGCTTGTGGGCTCCCTGACGGCCCACTATCCCCCCTCTTTTGCTATATGAAGGGTTTCGTTCAAGAAAAAAAATCGGGAGCTTTTTCATGGTTTCGCCGCCGCCACGAGGCGGAAATTGAGCAGATCTGATCTAGAGCTCCGGCAGGACGATCCTGCCGGGGAAACTTCCCTCCCGGAGGGGGAAATCATCGCCATCGCCATCACCAACACTCCTCTCGTCGAAGGGGAGGCATCTTCATCAACATCTTCATCAGCACCATCTCCTCTCCAATCCCTAGTTCATCTCTTGTAACCAATCTCCGTCTCACGACTCCGATTGGTACTTGTAAGGTTGTTAGTAGTGTTGATTACTCTTTGTAGTTGATGCTAGTTGGATTACTTGGTGGAAGAGTTTATGTTCAGATCCTTTATGCTATTCATTACACCTATGATCATGATTATGATTATGCTTTGTGAGTAGTTACTTTTGTTCCTGAGGACATGGGATAAGTCATGCTGATAATAGTCATGTGAATTTGATATTCGTTCGGTATTTTGATATGATGTATGTTGTTTTTCCCCTAGTGGTGTTATGTGAATGTCGACTACATAACACTTCACCATACTTGGGCCTAGAGGAAGGCATTAGGGAGTAGTAAGTAGATGATGGGTTGCTGAAGTGACAGAAGCTTAAACCCCAGTCTATGCGTTGCTTCGTAAGGGGCTGATTTGGATCCACTAGTTTAATGCTATGGTTAGACGTTGTCTTAATTCTTCTTTCGTAGTTGCGGATGCTTGCGAGAGGGGTTAATCATAAGTGGGATACTTGTCCAAGTAAAGGCAGTACCCAAGCGCCGGTCCACCCACATATCAAACTATCAAAGTAACGAACGTGAATCATATGAACATGATGAAACTAGCATGACAGAAATTCCCGTGTGTCCTCGGGAGCGTTTTTCCTCCTATAAGACTTTGTTCAGGCTTGTCCCTTGCTGTAAAAGGGATAGGGACACTTGCTGCACCGTTGCTACTACTTGTTACTTGTTACTCTTTGCTTGCTACATTTCACCTCGCTACACCATCACTTGTTACCGCTACTTCAGTGCTTGCAGTTATTACCTTGCTGAAAACCGTTTATCAGAGCCTTCTGCTCCTCGTTGGGTTCGACACTCTTACATATCGAAAGGACTACGATTGATCCCCTATACTTGTGGGTCATCAAGACTCTTTTCAAGCGCTGTTGCCGGGGAGTGAAGCGCCTTTGGTAAGTGGAAATTGGTAAGGAAAAAATTATACTGTGCTGAAATTTATTGTCACTTGACACTATGGAAATTGTTCCGTTGAGGAGTTTGTTCGGGGTATATTCACCACGAATGGAAGCACGAGGAGTTGTTCCTCAACCTGAGGTACCTACTGAAAATATCTTTTATGAAATTCCTTCGGGTATGCTTGAGAAACTGTTGGCTAATCCTTTCACAGGAGATGGATCTTCACATCCAGACTTGCATCTGATCTATGTAGATGAAGTTTGTGGTTTATTTAAGCTTGTAGGTTTGCCCGAGGATGAGGTAAATAAGAAAGTCTTTCCTTTATCTTTGAAGGATAAGGCGTTGACATGGTATAGGCTATGTGATGATACTGGATCATGGGGCTACAATCGGTTGAAATTGGAATTTCATCAAAAGTTCTATCCTATGCATTTAGTACATTGTGATCGGAACTTTATTTATAACTTTTGGCCTCGTGGCAGGGAAAGCATAGCTCAAGCTTGAGGGAGGCTTAAACCAATGCTATATTCATGCCCCAATCATGAGCTCTCGAGAGAAATCATCACTCAAAACTTTTATGCTTGGCTTTCTCATGAAGATCGTACCATGCTTGACACTTCTTGTACCGGTTCTTTTATGAAGAAGGATATTGATCACAAGTGGGATTTATTGGAAAGAATCAAACGCAAATCTGAAAATTGGGAGCTGGAGGAAGGTAAGGAGTCAGGTATGAATTTCCAGTTTGATTGCGTTAAATCTTTTGTTGAGACAAACACTTTTAGAGATTTTAGCGCTAAGTATGGACTTGACTCTGAGATAGTAGCTTCTCTATGTGAATCTTTTGCTTCTCTTGTTGATGTTCCCAAAGAGATGTGGTTTAAATATCATCCTCCTGTAGAAAGCAACATAGCCAAAACCAATCTAGTTGAGGAGAAAGTCATTGCTTTTAGTGATCCTGTTGTTCCTTGTGCTTACACTGAGAAACCACCATACCCTGCTAGGATAAAGGATTATTCTAAAGCTCCAACTGTGATACGTAGGGGTTACATTAGATCACTTGCACCCCCTGGGGAGATTAGAGTTGAACCTAGTATTGCTATTATCAAAGATCTCTTAGCCGAAGACATAGATGGGCATGTTATCAAATTCTGTGAGGACTCCGCTAGAATTGCTAAACCTCACGCGAAAGACAAATACGGACCTGTAGTTGGCCTGCCCGTTGTTTCTGTCAGGATAGGAGATCACTGTTACCATGGTTTATGTGATATGGGAGCTAGTGTTAGTGCAATACCCCGTTCTCTATATGATGAAATCAAAGGTGAGATTGCACCTGCTGAGTTAGAACCCATTGATGTCACTATTACGCTAGCTAATAGAGACACTATCTGCCCTCTGGGAATTGTGAGAGACGTAGAAGTCCTGTGTGGTAAGATGAAGTATCCTACTGATTTCCTCGTCCTTGGTACTGCACAAGATAGCTTTTATCCCATCATATTTGGTAGACCCTTTCTCAACACTGTCAATGCTCACATTGATTGCATTAAGCAGACTATCACCGTTAGTTTCGAGGGTGTGTCTCATGAATTTAACTTCTCCAAGTTTGGAAGACAACCCCATGAAAAAGAGTCGTCTGGTAGGGATGAAATCATTGCTCTTGCCTCTATTGCCGTACCTCCTACGGATCCTTTAGAGCAATATCTGCTTGAGCATGAAAATGATATGCATATGGAGGAGAGAGATGAGATAGATAAAATTGTCTTAGAACAATATCCTATTCTCAAGAATAATCTGCGTGTTGAACTGCTTGGGGATCCTCCCCCACCAAAGGGTGATCCTATGTTCGAGCTTAAACAGTTGCCTGATACTCTTAAGTATGCCTATCTTGATGAGAAGGAGATATATCTTGTTATTATTAGTGCCCTCCTCTCAGAGCATGAAGAGAAGAAGTTACTAAGAACCCTGAGGAAGCACCGGGCTGCTATTGGATATACTCTTGATGATCTTAAGGGTATTAGTCCTACTCTATGTCAGCACAAGATTAAAACCGATCCTGACTTTAAACCAGTTGCTGATCATCAAAGGAGATTAAATCCTAAGATGAAAGAGGTCGTTAGAAAAGAATTATTAAAGCTTCTGGAAGCAGGAATCATTTATCCTGTTGCTCATAGTGATTGGGTAAGTCCAGTACATTGCGTACCTAAGAAGGGAGGTATCACCGTCGTTCCTAATGTTAAGGATGAACTAATCCCACAAAGGATTATTACCGGCTATAGGATGGTGATAGACTTCTGGAAACTGAACAAGGCAACCAGGAAAGATCATTATCCCTTGCCGTTTATTGACCAAATGCTAGAAAGGCTATCAAAACACACATACTTCTGCTTTCTAGACGGTTATTCAGGTTTCTCGCAAATATGTGTTGCACAATCTGATCAGGAGAAAACCACTTTCACCTGCCCCTTCGGTAACTTTGCTTATAGATGTATGCCTTTTGGCTTATGCAATGCACCTGCCACCTTCCAAAGATGTATGATGGCTATATTCTTTGACTTTTGTGAAAAGATTGTCGAGGTTTTCATGGATGACTTCTCCGTTTACGGGTCTTCCTTTGATGATTGCCTCAGCAACCTTGATCGAGTCTTACAGAGATGCGAAGATACCAACCTCATCTTGAATTGGGAGAAGTGCCACTTTATGGTTAATGAAGGCATCGTCTTAGGACACAAAATCTCTGATAGAGACATTGAAGTTGATAAGGCTAAGGTTGATGCAATTGAGAAAATTCCTTGCCCCACAGATATCAGAGGTATACGAAATTTCCTAGGTCATGCTGGTTTCTATAGAAGGTTCATTAAGGACTTCTCTAAGATTTCTAGGCCTCTTATCAACCTCTTGCAGAAGGATGTTCCTTTTGTTTTTGATGAGGATTGTGAGGAAGCTTTCGAAATACTTAAGAAGGCTTTGATAACCACACCTATTGTTCAACCACCTGACTGGAACTTGCCCTTTGAAATCATGTGCGATGCTAGTGATTATTTTGTTGGTGCTATTCTAGGACAGAGAGTTGACAAGAAGTTGAATGTTATTCACTACACTAGTAAAACTCTAGACAGTGCCCAAAGAAACTATGCCACTACGGAAAAGGAGTTTTTAGCAGTCGTGTTTGCATGTGAAAAGTTCAGATCTTACATAGTTGACTCCGAAGTCACTATTCACTCTCATCATGCTGCTATTAATTACCTTATGGAGAAGAAGGACGCTAAGCCAAGACTGATCATATGGGTTCTCCTGCTACAGGAATTTGATTTGCACGTCGTTGACCGAAAGGGTGCTGATAACCCTGTAGCAGATAACTTGTCTAGACTAGAGAATGTCCTTGATGACCCACGACCTATTGATGACAGCTTTCCTGATGAGCAATTAAATGTCATCCGCACTTCACATAGTGCACCGTGGTATGCTGATTACGCAAACTATATCGTAGCCAAATACATACCACCCAGTTTCACCTATCAGCAAAAGAAGAAATTCTTCTTTGATTTGAGACACTACTTTTGGGATGATCCTCACCTTTATAATGAAGGAGTAGATGGTGTTATTAGACGTTGTGTGCCTGAACATGAACAGGGACAGATCTTGCAGAAGTGTCATTCCGAAGCCTACGGAGGACACCACGCTGGAGATAGAACTGCCCATAAGGTATTGCAATCAGGTTTCTATTGGCCCACTCTCTTCAAGGATGCCCGTAAGTTTGTCTTGTCTTGTGACGAATGCCAAAGAATAGGGAATATCAGTAAGCGTCAGGAAATGCCTATGAACTATTCACTTGTCATTGAACCATTCGATGTCTGGGGCTTTGATTATATGGGACCCTTCCCCAGTTCCAATGGGTACACTCACATCTTAGTTGTTGTGGATTATGTCACCAAGTGGGTAGAAGCTATCCCCACTAAAAATGCTGATCACCACACCTCTATTAAGATGCTTAAAGAAGTTATTTTCCCAAGATTTGGAGTCCCTAGATATCTGATGACTGATGGCGGTTCACACTTCATTCATGGTGTTTTCCGCAAGATGCTCGCTAAGTATGATGTCAACCATAGAGTTCCATCTCCTTATCATCCTCAGTCTAGTGGTCAAGTGGAGTTGAGTAATAGGGAGATCAAGTTGATCCTACAGAAGACCGTCAATAGATCTCGAAAGAACTGGTTTAGCAAACTTGACGATGCACTATGGGCTTATAGGACTGCTTATAAGAATCCTATGGGCATGTCACCGTATAAAATGGTTTACGGTAAGGCCTGTCATTTACCTCTTGAGATGGAACACAAACTTATTGGACAATCAAAGAGCTCAACTTCGATTTCAAACTTGTCGGTGAGAAGCGGTTGTTTGATATCAGCTCGTTAGATGAATGGAGGGCCCAGACATATGAGAATGCCATGTTGTTCAAGGAAAAGGTTAAGAGATGGCACGACAGACGAATACAAAAAGGAGAGTTCAATGTAGGTGACTATGTCCTGCTATACAGTTCTCGTTTGAGATTCTTTGCAGGCAAGCTTCTCTCTAAATGGGAAGGTCCTTATGTTATCGAGGAAGTATATCGTTCCGGTGCCATCAAAATCAATAACACGGAAGGAAATTTTCCTAGAGAGGTAAATGGGCAAAGAATCAAGCATTACATATATGGTACTCCCATAAATGTTGAGACCAATATCATCAATGTCATAACTCCAGAGGAGTACATAAGGGATGTTTATCAGCCTGTTTCAGACCCTGAAAACAAAGAGGTATGTGTTTCAGTAAGAAATTGGACTCCGACGCTTTCCCAATAGGAAATTTCCTCCGTTTTGGAATTTTTGGAAATTAGAAAAATAAAAAGCAGTCCGGAGAGCGCACGAGGCGGCCACAAGCTTGGACGCCGCCACGTACCCCCTGGTGGCGGAGGGAGGGCTTGTGGGCACCTCGTGTGCCTCCCGGACTCCGTTTTATTGCGGAGCACTCCTTCTGGTCCAGAAAAAATCAATATATACTCGCCCGAAGGTTTTGATCTCCGTATCGCGCAATTTTCCTCTGTTTTCGTTTCGAGCCTGTTTTTGCCGCAGATCTAGGTCAAGATGTCTTCTCAGGATTCATAGGGGGAGAGCTATGTGGCTGACTACCTTGCTAACCCCAAGGTCTATGGGGACTTGGAACCATATGGCTAGACCACTCATGAGGAAGAGGACTATGAGCCCAAGGGGAAGGAACAAACGAGTTCTGATGAAGAGGAGGCTCCTCTACCTCAACGTGGAAACACCCATCTGGAGTTCAAGAAGTCAAGCCTCCCCAACTCCAGGAGGAAGCCTAATACCATATTTATCCCCTCTCATTTCTTGCAGGAGAGTAAGCAGGAGCTTTGCCATAGAGTGTTGAAGCTTGAGGAGGAAAATGACGATTTAAGGGAGGAGAACTTTTTGCTCAAGTGGAAATTAGACAAGCTCAAGACTGCTTCAACAACTCCACCACCATCACCACCAAAGGAATACAACTAAGCATTGGTATGGGCAATCCCCTTGGCTTCTGCCAAGCTTGGGGGAGTTGCCCTGGTATCGTATCACCTTTATATCTTTTGCTTTTACCTTTGTTTTAGTTCTTCCCTTTTCAGTTTTTATTTCGTCTCTTAGAGGAATAAGTCTTTAGTATTTAGTTTGAGTCTTTTGCTTTTGTCTCTCCCCCGATGTATTCGAGCTTACGAGCTATATAATAAAGAGTATCTTAGTCAAGGGTTTTGCTTTGTGCCATGATCAAAAGTATGAAAAGAACGATATCATGAAAGATCATGAGACGATCTTATGGAAAGTGACAACTTCACATATGACACGTATGATGATTGAAACTTGTTGAGAATAAATCAACATAGACCTCAGTCATTCTTGCAATTAATAAGAAGTATAAGGAAAGAGAGGTTCACATATAAATATATCATCTTAGACACTTTTTACAATTGTGAGCACTCACGAAACTATTACATGCTTAGGAGTAGATGTTGGACAAGGAAGACAACATAATGAATTGTGTGTGCTTCGTTCCAAACAATGTTATATGATTAGAGATCCCTTAGCATGTGACGATTGCTTCCACCTCATATTAGCCAAAACTCCCGCACCAAGTAGAGATACTACTTGTGCATCCATAAACCTTCAACCCAGTTTTTCCATAAGAGTCCACCATACCTACCTATGGATTGAATAAGATCCTTCAAGTAAGTTGTCATCGGTGCAAGCAATAAAAATTGCTCTCTAATATGTATGATCTATTAGTGTGGGAAAATAAGCTTTGTACGAACCTGTGATGAGGAAGACATAAAAGCGACAAACTGCATAATAAAGTTCTTTATCACAGGAGGCAATATAAAGTCACGTTCCTCCGCACTAAGAGAACACACATTCAAACCTCAAAAGCGCATGACAACCTCTGCTACCCTCTGCGAAGGTCCTATCTTGTACCTTTACTTTTTGCCCTTGTAAGAGTCGTGGTGATCTTCACTAATTCCCTATTTTTGCCTTTGTCTTGGCTACCGTCACATGCTTGGGAAAGATCTATATTCATATATCAACTTGGAGTTGAGTGCTTATGCTTTATTATTGTTGACTTTACCCTTGAGGTAAATAGTTGGGAGGCAAAACTATAAGCCCCTATCTTCCTCTGTGTCCAACTGAAACTTTGACACCATGAGTACCACGTGAGTTTTAACAATTGGTGAAAACAAAAGAGATGATTGAGTATGTGGATTTGCCTTACAAGCTCTTATTTGACTCTTTCTGATGGTGTGATAAATTGCAATTGCCTCAATGACTTTGGACTGTTGTTGGTTACTTCTCGGTAAGGTTTTTGCTTCATGCTTTGCTTTGTGAAAGAATTGTTACTTTCCCATAAGAATCTTTATGATGTATTGTTGTTCTATGTGTGATCATGATGCCCTCATGTCCGTATTTTGTTTTATCGACACCTTCGTCCCCAAGCATGTTGACATGTTTATGGAACTTGGTTTTCGCTTGAGGAAAAGCGAGGTCTAAGCCTGGGGGAGTTGATACGTCCATTTTGCATCATGCTTTCATGTTGATATTTATTGCTTTATGGGCTGTTATATTACTTTGTGGTACCATATTTATGCGTTTTCTCTCTTATTTTGCAAGGTTTATTTGAAGAGGGAGAATTCAGGCAGCTGGAATTCTAGACTAGAAAAGGAGCAAATCTTAGTCCACTATTCTGCACATCTCCAAATGCCCTGAAAAGTTACGTGGAATTTTTTGGGATTATATAAAAAATACTGGGCGAAAGAAGTACCATAGGGGGGCACCAGGGCGCCACAAGCCCTGCCACCGCCACCCCCTAGTGGCGGAGGGCAAGCTTGTGCGCTCCCTGACGGCCCACTAGCCCCCCTCTTTTGCTATATGAAGGGTTTCGTTCCAGAAAAAATCAATCGGGAGCTTTTTCGTGGTTTCGCCGCCGCCACGAGGCGGAACTTGAGTCGATCCAATCTAGAGCTCCGGCAGGACGATCATGTCGGGGAAACTTCCCTCCCGGAGGGGGAAATCATCGCCATCGTCATCACCAACACTCCTCTCGTCGGAGGGGAGGCATCTTCATCAGCACCATCTCCTCTCCAGTCCCTAGTTCATCTCTTGTAACCAATCTCCGTCTCACGACTCTGATTGGTACTTGTAAGGTTCCTAGTAGTGTTGATTACTCTTTGTAGTTGATGCTAGTTGGATTACTTGGTGGAAGAGCTTATGTTCAGATGCTTTATGCTATTCATTACACCTCTGATCATGATTATGATTATGCTTTGTGAGTAGTTACTTTTGTTCCTCAGGACATCAGATAAGTCATGCTGATAATAGTCATGTGAATTTGATATTCGTTCGGTATTTTGATATGATGTATGTTGTTTTTCCTCTAGTGGTGTTATGTGAACGTCGACTACATAACACTTCACCATACTTGGGCCTAGAGGAAGGCATTGGGGAGTAGTAAGTAGATGATGGGTTGCTGGAGTGACAGAAGCTTAAACCCCAATCTATGCGTTGCTTCGTAAGGGGCTGATTTGGATCCAATAGTTTAATGCTATGGTTAGACGTTGTCTTAATTCTTCTTTCGTAGTTGCGGATGCTTGCGAGAGGGGTTAATCATAAGTGGGATGCTTGTCCATGTAAGGGCAGTACCCAAGCGCCGGTCCACCCACATATCAAACTATCAAAGTAACGAACATGAATCATATGAACATGATGAAACTAGCATGACAGAAATTCCCGTGTGTCCTCGGGAGCGTTTTTCCTCCTATAAGACTTTGTTCGGTGTTGTCCCTTGCTGTAAAAGGGATTGGGCCACTTGCTGCACCGTTGCTACTACTTGTTACTTGTTACTCTTTGCTTGCTACGTTTCACCTCGCTACACCAGCACTTGTTACCGCTACTTTTAGTGCTTGCAGTTATTACCTTGCTGAAAACCGTTTATCAGAGCCTTCTCCTCCTTGTTGGGTTCGACACTCTTACTTATCGAAAGGATTACGATTGATCCCCTATACTTGTGGGTCATCATGGCCCTCATCATGGATTCATAAGGCAATCTTATTTTCTTTCTAGTAAAGTGCTCCATGCCCTTCTTTAAAGGAAATTGAAATCTAATATTCCCTTCTTTCATATAGATGATAGCACCGATAGTCCTTAGGAAAGGTCTACCAAGAATAATAGGGCATGTAGGATTGCAATCAATGTCAAGCACAATGAAATCCACGAGTACATAGTTCCTATTTGCAACAATAAGAACATCATTGATCCTTCCCATGGGTTTCTTGACAGTAGAATCCGCAAGATGCAAATTAAGAGAACAGTCTTCAATCTCATTAAAACCCAGAACATCACATAAAGACTTTGGAATCGCTGAAACACTAGCACCCAAATCACACAAAGCATTGCATTCATAGTTTTTGATTTTGATTTTGATAGTAGGTTCCCACTCATCATGAAGCTTTCTAGGGATAGAGACTTCCAATTCAAGTTTCTCTTCAAGATATTTTATCATGGCTTCGACGATATGATTGGTAAAGGCCTTGTTTTGGCTATAAGCGTGTGGAGAGATTAACATGGATTGCATCAAGGAAATGCATTCAATCAAGGAGCAATTATCATAATTGAATTCCTTGAAATCCAAGGTAGTAATTTCATTACTACTCAAAGTTTTAATATCTTCTACTCCACTTTCAATGCTTTTAGCATCAAGATAGATGGACTCTGAATCATTGGGGCACTTTTCAACCAAAGTGGTTTCATATCCAGCCCCATCATCATTAGGTTTGACATAAGAAAACAAAGATTCAATGGGAGTCATACCAAGCACTTTAAGATCTTCGTGATTCTTATCACGAGAACACGCCTTTTTAAGCCATTCATGTCTAGCACGAATTTGGGCGGTTCTTTCTTTGCTCTCAATCATGGAAACACGCATAGCTTTCAAAGTTTCATCCATATTGATTTTGGGAGGAGCACATCTAACTTTCAAAGCATCAACATCACTAGACATTCTATCAACGCTCTTAGCCAAATCATCAATTTTAAGTAGTTTTTCCTCTATGGACGCATTCAAAATCTTTTGCGAGTTGATAAACTCTTTGATATTACTCTCTA
This sequence comes from Hordeum vulgare subsp. vulgare, assembly GCF_904849725.1. Classification (NCBI taxonomy): domain Eukaryota; kingdom Viridiplantae; phylum Streptophyta; class Magnoliopsida; order Poales; family Poaceae; genus Hordeum; species Hordeum vulgare. The sequence continues at coordinate 458,656,655 of NC_058522.1, forward strand.
GATCACAGGGTGATCTATTGTAATTTCCATGAGTATTGTTGTAGGAGTTGCCAAAGTTATTAGAGGAGTTACTAGGAAAAGGCCTAGGAACCTAGTTTCCTCTAAAAGCATTATTGTTGCCAAAATTATTCCTACCAGCTAGCGTTGCTACTCTGAATCAAGGAAGACAAGGGCATATCATTAGGATCTAAAGGAGCACTTCTACTAGCAACCAAATTCATTAACTCATCCATCTTAGCACTCAACGAGTTAATTTCTTCTATAGCGTGTACTTTCTTACTAGTAGGTGACCTTTCAGTGTGCCATTGAGAGTAGTTCGTCGTGATATTGTCTAACAGCTTCGTGGCTTCTCCTAAAGTGATTTCCATGAACGTTCCACCTGAGGCGGAGTCCAAGATATTTCTAGGAGCGAAATTCAAGCCAGCGTAGAAGATTTGTATAATCATCCAAAGACTCAAGCCATGAGCGGGACAATTTCTAATCATCAATTTCATTCTCTCCCAAGATTGTGCAACGTGTTCATGATCAAGTTGCTTAAAAATCATGATATCATTATGGAGAGAGATAATCTTAGCCGGCGGAAAATACTTGGATATATAAGCATCTTTGCACTTATCCCAAGAATCGATACTATTTTTGGGCAAAGACAAAAACCAAGGTTTTGCTCGATCTCGCAACGAGAAAGGAAAAAGCTTCAACTTAATCACATCATTATCCACATCTTTCTTCTTTTGCATATCGCAAAGCTCTATGAAGGTATTGAGATGGGATGCGGCATCTTCACTAGGAAGGCCAGAGAATTTCTCTTTCATAACAAGATTCAGCAAAGCGGCATTGATTTCGTATGACTCCGCACTAGTGGCGGGAGCAATCGGAGTACTAATAAAATCATTATTATTAGTATTCGAGAAGTCACAAAGTTTGGTGTTTTCGGTCATGGTGACATCGGGAAGCAAGAAAGCACACAAGCGAACAAAGAGCAAGCGAGAAAAAGGGCGAACGAAAAGGCAAACGAAAAAGGCAAACGAAAAAGGCAAATTGGTGAAGTTGGGGAGAGGAAAACGAGAGGCAACTCGCAAACAAAGTAAATGCAAGAGATGAGTTTGCGACACTTACTTGGATGAGTTCTTGACTTGATCCTCCCCGACAACGGCGCTAGAAATTCTTCTTGCTACTTCTCAAGCAACAGCGCCAAAATTTGACACGTTGACGGAGACTTGCTTGCGTCGGTGATGCAGCAAAGGAGCAGGAAGTATTTACCTCAATTTGAGAACCAAGGTATCAATCCAGTAGGAGAATCTCGTCAAGTCCAGAGTACCTGCACAAAAACAAAGAGCTTGCACTCAACATTATAAAGGGGTTGTCAATCCCTTCAAGATTGATTGCAAAGTGAGATCTGAAGGCGGAAAGTGCAACGAAGTAAAAGTGTAAGGATGAAAATATGGTGTGGAGTAGACCCGAGGGCCATAGTTTTCACTAGAGGCTTATCTCAAAATAGCAAATATTACGGTGGGTGAACAAATTACTGTCGAGCAATTGATAGAACCGCGCAAAGTCATGAAGATATCTAAGGCAATGATCATACATATAGGCATCACGTCCGAGACAAGTAGACTGATACTTTCTGCATCTACTACTATTACACCACACATCGACCGCTATCCAACATGCATCTACTGTATTGAGTTCATGACGAATAGAGTAACGCCTTAAGCAATATGACATGATGTAGAGGGATAATCTCAAACCAATGATGAAAACCCCATCTTTTTATCCTTGGTGGCAACAACACGATGTGTGCCCCACTACCCCTTCTGTCACTGGGTGAGGTCACCGCACGGTATGAACCCAAAACCAAGAACTTCTCCCATTGCAAGAATCATAGATCTAGTTGGCCAGACAAAACCCACAACTCGAAGAGAATTACAAGGATATGAAATCATGCATAAGAGAGATCAGAAGAAACTCAAATAAGATTCATAGATAATCTGATCATAAATCCACAATTCATCGGATCTCGACAAACACACCTCAAAAGAAGATTTCATCGGATAGATATCCATGAAGATGGAGAACTTTGTACTGAAGATCCAAGAGAGAGAAGAAGCCATCTAGATACTAGCTATGGACCCGTAGGTCTATGGTGAACTACTCACGCATCATCGGAGAGGTCATGGTGTTCATGAAAAAGCCCTCCGTGTCCGAATCCCCCCTCCGGCAGGGCACCAGAACGTGCCCCAGATGGGATCTTGCGGAGACAAAAGCTTGCGCCGGCAGAAAAGTACTTTCGATGATCTCCTGATTTTTTCTGGGATTTTAGGGAATTTATAGGCGAAAGTCCTAGGGGCAGAGGTGGCCCAAGGAGCCCACAAGCCTGGGAGGCGCGTGCCCCCTGGCTGCGGCTAGGGGGCTTGTGGGGTCCCTGCAGGCCCCCTCCCCTGATTCTTAGGCTTCCCGATCTTCTTTTGTTTCGTAAAAACTCTTTTTGGCAGTTTCGTTCCGTTTGGACTCCGTTTAAAATCCTCCTCCGAAAGGGGTCAAAAACATGGAAAAAACAGGAACTGGCACTTGGCACTGAGTTAATAAGTTAGTCCCAAAAAATATATAAATGGCATGCAAAACATCCAAAGTTTGACAAGATAATAGCATGAAACCATAAAAAATTATAGATACGTTGGAGACGTATCAAACACTATGGCCCCCGGGTCTACTTCACATCATATTTTCAGCCTTACACTTTTACTTCATTGCAGTTTCTGCCTTCAGATCTCACTTTGCAATCAATCTTGAAGGGATTGACAACCCCTTTATAGCGTTGGGTGCAAGCTCGTTTGTGTTTGTGCAGGTACTCTGGACATTTGGCTTGATTCTCCTACCGGATGATACCTTGGTTCTCAAACTAAGGGAAATACTTATTGCTCCTGTGTTGCATCACTCTTTCCTCTTCAAGGGAAAAACCAACGCAACCTGAAGAGGCAACAGTACCAAGTACCCCAAGGGTAATAACCTTCTCAACTTCTCACTTCCACGTATCACCGTGGCGAACTCAAACCGATGCAACTAATGCAGTGGCAAGAACACACGAAATATGAGAGGAAGAACAAGGAGCTCACAAAGAACCCCAAGATCAAGATCCAAGGGGTTCCCCTCACATAGAGGAGAAAGTGATTGGTGGAGATGTGGATCTAGATCTGCTCTCTCTTTTCCCTCAAGAACTAGCAAAAATCATTAGAGGGATTGAGAGTTAGCAAGCTCTAAGAAGGTCAACAATGGGGGAAGAAAATGAGCTCAACGGATGGATCAGATCCAATGGGCAAGAAGACCCCCTTTATATAGTGGGGGAAAAAACCAACCACTACCCCCACTCACTGCCCGAGCGGAGCAGTACTACCATTGCTAGGAGCGGTAGTACCGCTGCTTGGAGCGGTACTATCGCACGGTAGGCTCACCAACCACGATAGTAAAAAATTACTACCGTGACTACCATCGCCGAGGCTGTAGATGCAAAGAAAGTACGAGGGAGCGGTACTACCGCCAGAGAGCGGTCGTAAAAAACTACTACCGCTCCACGAGCGGTGGTACTACCGCTCGCACCAGGAGCGGTACTACCGCTGGACACGAAAGCTGCCATAACTTGCACATACGAGCTCCGAATTGAGCAAACTCAAGCTTGTTGGATTCAGGAGGACAAGAGCTATCAAAATAGCAATGTGAAAATTCCAATGATATAGAGACGTGAGACCTCTATGAATGAAGAACCGGCAAAAACTTCCAACATTGAAAACATCATAGAAGATGCTTATGGACTCCGTTTTCGATGAACTCGAGCTTGTCATAAAGATGAACATAAGCTCTACAACTCACAAAGAGAAACACCAGACGAGAACCGAGAAATATGATGCAAGGATGCAAATAGTTTGAGCTCTCAACAAACGATACAATCAAGCTACTCACTTGAGTGCCCCCCTTGAGAGTACGACAAGCTATCCTATAATAGAGAAACTTGTCAAGGGCAAACCTGTACCATGCACCTAGTCCTCTTGAGCTAGATGACAATAATCTTGGCTTCCTCAAGATGGACCACCTTTCTTGATTGCGTTGGTTTGACGAAGACTAGTTGATTGCTCCTCATACTCACTATGGGTGAGCCACTCTTCAGCACATCTTCACAAATCCATTGCCACCACAATGGACGACAAGCTTCAAGCATGATATCTTCGTGATACTCCACTTGAACTTGCACACTGCAATCTTGATGACGATCACCACTTGATGTCACACGATCACCACTTGATGTCATCCTTCATAGGTTGAATGATATATCCCTCTTGACGCAAACCTATGGAAACATACCTAACCCCACATAGAACTCTCACGAAGACCATGGGTTAGTACACAAAAGCGTTATGGACAATGCTTACCATACCATGGGATCACTTGATCCTTCTCGGTACATCTTGTAAACTTTGTGTGTTGATCATATTGATTTACTCTATGCTTAATCTTGATCAACCTTGTGTCTTTATGACCAATCTTTGGATAATACTTTGAATACCACCTTGGTCATCATATAAACTCCTTGAAACCAACAGATGGACTTCAAGAAGTGCATATGGACAAATCCTTCGAATATAACTTAAGGCAACCATTAGTCCATAGGGATTATCATCAATTACCAAAACCACATATGGAGAAATATGCTCCAACACCAAGGTTGGACCCAAACCCGAGACTGAGTGCTTCTGTTGTAATAGGGAACGGTCACTTGAGTGGAACTGTCCCATATACTTGAGAGATAAGAAGGCTGGCAATGTCAACAAAAGTATATTGGATATACATGTTATAGATGTGTACCTTACTAGTGCTCGTAGTAGCCCCTCGGTATTTGATACCATTAGTAACTCGAAATAAGAGTTGCGGAATAAACGGAGACTAGCTAAGGGCAAGGTGACAATGTGTGTTGGATAAGTTTCCAAGGTTGATGTGATCGCCATCGCACGCTCTATCTACCTTCGGGATTAGTGTTAAACCTAAATACTGTTGGAATTATGCCCTAGAGGCAATAATAAATATAGTTATTATTATAATTCCTGTATCAAGATAATTGTTTATTATCCATGCTATAATTGTATTGAATGAAGACTCATTTACATGTGTGGATACATAGACAAAACACTGTCCCTAGCAAGCCTCTAGTTGGCTAGCCAGTTGATCAAAGATAGTCAGTGTCTTCTGATTATGAACAAGGTGTTGTTGCTTGATAACTGGATCACGTCATTAGGAGAATCACGTGATGGACTAGACCCAAACTAATAGACGTAGCATGTTGATCGTGTCATTTTGTTGCTACTGTTTTCTGCGTGTCAAGTATTTGTTCCTACGACCATGAGATCATATAACTCACTGACACCGGAGGAATACTTTGTGTGTATCAAACGTCGCAACGTAATTGGGTGACTATAAAGATGCTCTACAGGTATCTCCGAAGGTGTTAGTTGAGTTAGTATGGATCAAGACTGGGATTTGTCACTCCGTGTGACGGAGAGGTATGTCGGGGCCCACTCGGTAATACAACATCACACACAAGCCTTGCAAGCAATGTGACTTAGTGTAAGTTGCGGGATCTTGTATTACGGAACGAGTAAAGAGACTTTCCGGTAAACGAGATTGAAATAGGTATGCGGATACTGACGATCGAATCTCGGGCAAGTAACATACCGAAGGACAAAGGGAATGACATGCGGGATTATATGAATCCTTGACACTGAGGTTCAAACGATAAGTTCTTCGTAGAATATGTAGGATGCAATATGGGCATCCAGGTACCGCTATTGGATATTGACCGAGGAGTCTCTCGGGTCATGTCTACATAGTTCTCGAACCCGCAGGGTCTGCACACTTAAGGTTCGACGTTGTTTTATGCGTATTTGAGTTATATGGTTGGTTACCGAATGTTGTTCGGAGTCCCGGATGAGATCACGGACGTCACGAGGGTTTCCGGAATGGTCTGGAAACGAAGATTGATATATAGGATGACCTAATTTGATTACCGGAAGGTTTTTGGAGTTACCGGGAATGTACCGGGACTGACGAATGGGTTCCGGGAGTTCACCGGGGGGGGGGCAACCCACCCCGGGGAAGCCCATAGGCCTTGAGGGTGGCGCACCAGCCCTTAGTGGGCTGGTGGGACAGCCCAAAAGGGCCCTATGTGCATTGGAAGAAAAATCAAAGAGAAAGAAAAAAAGGGGAGGAGGTGGGAAGGGAAGGAAGGACTCCCACCCACCAAACCAAGTCCAACTCGGTTTGGGGGGGAGACCTTCCCCCCTTGGCTCGGCCGACCCCCTTGGGGCTCCTTGAGCCCCAAGGCAAGGTCCCCTCTCTCCCACCTATATATACGGAGGTTTTAGGGCTGATTTGAGACGACTTTTCCACGGCAGCCCGACCACATACCTCCACGGTTTTTCCTCTAGATCGCGTTTCTGCGGAGCTCGGGCGGAGCCCTGCTGAGACAAGGTCATCACCAACCTCTGGAGCGCCGTCACGCTGCCGGAGAACTCTTCTACCTATCCGTCTCTCTTGCTGGATCAAGAAGGCCGAGATCATCGTCGAGTTGTACGTGTGCTGAACGCGGAGGTGCCGTCCGTTCGGTACTAGATCGTGGGACTGGTCGCGGGATTGTTCGCGGGGCGGATTGAGGGACGTGAGGACGTTCCACTACATCAACCGCGTTCACTAGCGCTTCTGCTGTACGGTCTACAAGGGTACGTAGATCACTCATCCCCTCTCGTAGATGGACATCACCATGATAGCTCTTCGTGCGCGTAGGAAATTTTTTGTTTCCCATGCGATGTTCCCCAACAAATACATGTTATTTGGTGCTTGTATTGAGCATGAACATTATATTGATCTTGTTTATTGCGAGACTATTACTCATTTAAGTCGGAGAATAATGGTTATTTTGTTTACATGATTAATATATTTTATGATTATGCACCCAATGTGAATGTTTATTGAATCTGGATGGTAGTGATACACATGTTCATAGTATTAATGCCAAAAGATGTAAAGTTAGTGATGATAGTAGCACTTACTTGTGGCACTGCTGCTTACATCATATTGGTGTAAAACGCATGAAGAAACTCCATGCCGATGGATCTTTGGACTCACTCGATTATGAATCGCTTCATGGGCAAGATGACTAAAGACCCTATTTTCCGGTAGGATGGAGCGGGCAAGTGACTTGTTGGAAATAGTACATATTGATGTATGCAGTCCAATGAGTGTTGAAACACGCAGTGGACATCATTTTTATCTTACTTTCACAAATGATTTGAGTAGATACATGTATATTTACTTGATGAAACCCAAGTCTAAAATCTTGAAAAGATCAAGCAAGTCAGAGTGAAGTTGAAAATCATCATGACAAGAATATAAAATGTCTACGATGTGATCGTGGAGGTAAATATACGATGTGATCGTGGAGAAACACCATAGTGTAATGGTGTGTTCGCATGTCGTAGCCGTGCTCTATGGGATATGGTGCATACTGTGATGTGTCTTACCGATTTTCCACTATCATTTTGGATTTATGCATTAGAGACAACCACATTCACTTTAAATCCGTTGAGATGACACCATATGAATTATGGCCTGGCAAGAAACATAAGTTGTAGTTTCTTAAAGTTTGGGCTAAGACTCTTATATCAAAAGGCTTCGTCCTAATAAGCTCGAACCCAATGCGGAGAAGTGTGTTTTCATAGGATACTTTAAGGAAATAATTGGGTATACCTTCTATCTCATATCTGAAGGCAAAGTCTTTGTTGCCAATAATGGATCCTTCCTAGAGAAAAAGTTTATTTCACAAGAATTGAGAGGGAGGAAGGTAACTTGATGCGGTTATTGAACCATCACTTCGATTAGAGAGTAGCATGACACATAAAGGTGTTTCTGTGATGCCTACACCAATTGAAGAGGAAGCTAATGATGATGATCATGAAGCTTCAGATCAAGTCACTGCCGAACCACGTAGGTCGACAAGGACACATAGTGCTCGTGAGTGGTACGGTAATACTGTCTTGGAGGTCATGTTGTTGGACAACAGTGAACCTACGAGCTACGGAGAAGCGATGGTGGGCCGGGTTCCAACAAATGTCTAGAGGCCATGAAATCCAAGATAGGATCCATGTATGAAAACAAAGTATGGACTTTAGAAGAATTACATGATGTTCATAAGGCTATTCAGAATAAATGGATCTATAAGAAAAGGATGGACGCGGACGGTAATGTCACCGTGTATAAATCTTGACTTGTTGCAAACAACTTTCCGACAAGTTCAAGGAGTTGACTACGATGAGACTTTCTCACCCGTAGCGACACTGAAGTCTATTGGGATTATGTTAGTAGTTCTTGTATTTTTAATTATGAAATCTGGCATATGGATGTCAAAACATCGTTTCCTTAACGGTTTCCTTGAGGAAAGGTTGTATGTGATACAACGAGTAGGATTTGTCGATCCTAAGGATGCTAAAGGGCATGTGAGCTCTAGCGATCCATTTATGGACTGGTGCATGCATCTCGGAGTTGGAATATGCGCTTTGATGAGGTTATCAAAGCTTTTGGATTTATACAAAGTTTACGAAGAAACTAGTATTTATAAGAAAGTGAGTGGGAGCGCCATAGCATTTCCGATGAGTATATGTGGATGACATATTGTTGATAAAAAATGATGTAGAATTTCTGGAAAGCATAAAGGGTTGTTTGGCAGGAGTTTTTTCAAAGGAAGACCTCGGTAAAGATGCTTACATATTGTGCATCAAGATCTATAGAGATAGATCAAGACGCCTAATAAGACTTTCACAGTGCACATGGCTTGACAAGATTTTGAAGGAGTTCAAAATGGATCAGTCAAAGAAGGAGTTCTTGCCTGATTTGTAAGGTGTGAAGTTGAGTAAGACTCAAGGCTCGACCATGGTAGAAGATAGAGAAAGGACAAAGGTCGTCCCATATGCCTTATCCATAGGCTCTATACGGTATGCCACGTGTCTAGCAAGGGGGTACAAGAGTGATCCAGGAGTGGATCACTGGAGAGCGGTCAAAATTATCCTTAGGTACCTAAATAGGACTAAGGAAAATATTTCTCGGTTAGGAGGTGATAAAGAGTTCGTCATAAAGGGTTACGCTGACTCAAGCTTTAATACCGATCTGGATGACTCTGAGTCGCAAACCAGGTACGTATAGTGGAACAGTCATTTGGAATAGCTCCAAGTGGAGCATGCTAGCAACATCTACAATATAACATATAGATTTGAAAGTACACACGGATCTGAATGTTGGAGACCCGTTGACTAAAACCTCTCTCACAAGCAAAACATGATCAAACCCCAGAACTCATTGGGTGTGAATCAAATGGCGATGTGAACTAGATTATCGACTCTAGTGCAACTCCGAGACTATTGGAAATGTGCTCTAGAGGTAGTAATAAATAGGTTATTATCATATTTCCATGTTCATGTTAAACGCCTATTATCCATGCTAGAACTATGTTTATCGGAAACTTACATGTGTGGATACATATTCAACATTGTGCCCCTAGTGAGCCTCTACTAGACTAGCTCGTTGATCAAAGACGGTTAAGGTCTCCTAACCATAGACATGAGTTTTCATTTGATAACGGGGTCACATCATTGGAAGAATGATGTGATGGACAAGACCCAACCATAAGCATAACATTTGATCATATCACAAAGTTTATTTCTACTGCTTTCTACATGTCAAGTATCTGCTCCTAAGACTATGAGATCATGCAACTCCCTAATACTTGAGAAATGCCTTGTGTGTATAAAACATCACAATGTAACTAGGTGATCACAAAGATGCTCTACAGGTATCTACAAGGGTGTCTAATGGGTTGGCATGGATCGAGACTGGGATTTGTCACTCTGTATGACGGAGAGGTATCTTTGGGCCCTCTCGGTAATACAACATCACAAGAAGCTTGCAAAAAATGTGAATAAGGAGTTATTCACGGGATCTTGTATTAGAGAACGAGTAAAGAGACTTGTCGGTAAGGAGATTGAACTAGGTATGGAGATACCGACGATCGAATCTTGGGAAAGTAACATACCACTGGACAAAGGGAACTGCATATGGGATTGATTGAATCCTTGGCATCATGGTTCGACCGATGAAGATATTCATGGAATATGTGGGAACCAATATGGTCATCTAGGTACCGCTATTGGTTATTGACCGAAGAGGTGTCTCGGTCATGTCCACATGATTCTTGAACCCGTAAGGTCTGCAAGCTTAACGTTCGGTGATGATATAGTATTATTGGGTTATCTATGTTGGTGAACAAATGTTCTTCGGAGTCCCGGATGAGTTCTTGGCTATCACGAGGAGCTCCGGAATGGTCCGGGGGTGAATATTTATATATGGGAAGTCGTATTTTGGCTACCGGAAAAGTTTCATATTTTTCCCGTATTGTATCGGGAAGCTTCTAGAAGGTTACGGAAACTTTCGGAGGAGTCCTGAAGTCCACCAAGGGTTCCAACACATCCCAAGGGTTTAGATGGACTGAGGGGAGGCATCCTAGCCGTATTAGGCGAGGCGCACAAGTCCCTCAAGGCCCATGTGGCTTGGGAGAGGTGGAAAGTCCACATATGTATGGAAAGGGAAATAATTGGACTAGGAGTCCAACTCCTACCCCTTGGTTGCGCCCTAGGGCTTGGATGGGCTGTTCCTCAAGCCCATCCACCTATATATATAGAGAGAGGGGAGGCGGCGCCCCAAGAGGATACACCAAGCCCTTGGCACCCCTCTCTCTCTCCCTAGATCGTTTTCTCCACCGTTCATGGTCCCGGTAGCGCTTGGTGAAGCCCTACTCGCACTGCTCCACCACCACCCACTACTAGGAAAACAGTTTTGAACGACGGTATATGTGGTTGTTAAAGGTCGGATTGTGGTCGTTAAAGATCATTAACGACCACAATCTTCTGGTAGTAGTAGGCTCCGTCGTTAAAAGTATAACGACCACATACCTTTTGTGTCGTTATTCTTGTAATGATGGGATGGTATGCGGTCGTGAGTTTGATGGAAATAACGACCACAATTGTGGTCGTTAATGACCACTTTTGACGTCGCTAATAATTGTTGGAATTATGCCCTAGAGGCAATAATAAATATAGTTATTATTATAATTCCTGTATCAAGATAATCGTTTATTATCCATGCTATAATTGTATTGAATGAAGACTCATTTACATGTGTGGATACATAGACAAAACACCGTCCCTAGCAAGCCTCTAGTTGGCTAGCCAGTTGGTCAAAGATAGTCAGTGTCTTCTGATTATGAACAAGGTGTTGTTGCTTGATAACTGGATCACGTCATTAGGAGAATCACGTGATGGACTAGACCCAAACTAATAGACGTAGCATGTTGATCGTGTCATTTTATTGCTACTATTTTCTGCATGTCAAGTATTTATTCCTATGACCATGAGATCATATAACTCACTGACACCGGAGGAATGCTTTGTGTGTATCAAACGTCGCAACGTAACTAGGTGACTATAAAGATGCTCTACAGGTATCTCCGAAGGTGTTAGTTGAGTTAGTATGGATCAAGACTAGGATTTGTCACTCCGTGTGACGGAGAGGTATCTCGGGGCCCACTCGGTAATACAACATCACACACAAGACTTGCAAGCAATGTGACTTAGTGTAAGTTGCGGGATCTTGTATTACAGAACGAGTAAAGAGACTTGCCGGTAAACGAGATTGAAATAGGTATGCGGATATTGACGATCGAATCTCGGGCAAGTAACATACCGAAGGACAAAGGGAATGACATACGGGATTATATGAATCCTTGGCACTGAGGTTCAAACGATAAGATCTTCGTAGAATATGTAGGATCCAATATGGGCATCCAGGTCCCGCTATTGGATATTGACCGAGGAGTCTCTCGGGTCATGTCTACATAGTTCTCGAACCCGCAGGGTCTGCACACTTAAGGTTCGACGTTGTTTTATGCGTATTTGAGTTATATGGTTGGTTACCGAATGTTGTTCGGAGTCCCGGATGAGATCACGGACGTCACGAGGGTTTCCGGAATGGTCCGGAAACGAAGATTGATATATAGGATAACCTCATTTGATTACCGGAAGGTTTTCGGAGTTACCGGGAATGTACCGGGAATGACGAATGGGTTTCAGGAGTTCACCGTGGGGGGGGGGGGGGGGCAACGCACCCCGGGGAAGCCCATAGGCCTTGAGGGTGGCGCACCAACCCTTAGTGGGCTGGTGGGACAGCCCAAAAGGGCCCTATGCGCCTAGGAATGAAAATCAAAGAGAAAAGAAAAACAAAGGGAGGTGGGAAGGGAAGGAAGGACTCCCACCCACCAAACCAAGTCCAACTCGGTTTGGGGGGGGAGCCTTCCCCCTTGGACTCGGCCGAGCCCCTTGGGGCTCCTTGAGCCCCAAGGCAAGGTCCCCTCCCTCCCACCTATATATACGGAGGTTTTAGGGCTGATTTGAGACGACTTTTCCACGGCAGCCCGACCACATACCTCCACGGTTTTTCCTCTAGATCGCGTTTCTGCGGAGCTCGGGCGGAGCCCTGCTGAGACAAGGTCATCACCAACCTCCGGAGCGCCGTCACGCTGCCGGAGAAGTCTTCTACCTCTCCGTCTCTCTTGCTGGATCAAGAAGGCCAAGATCATCGTCGAGCTGTACGTGTGCTGAACGCGGAGGTGCCGTCCGTTCGGTACTAGATCGTGGGACTGATCGCGGGATTGTTCGCGGGGCGGATCGAGGGACGTGAGGACGTTCCACTACATCAACCGCGTCCACTAACGCTTCTGTTGTACGATCTACAGGGGTACGTAGATCACTCATCCCCTCTCGTAGATGGACATCACCATGATAGGTCTTCGTGCGCGTAGGAAATTTTTTGTTTCCCATGCGAAGTTCCCCAACAGTGGCATCATGAGCTAGGTTCATGCGTAGATGTCTTCTCGAGTAGAACACAAAAGTTTTTGTGGGCGGTGATGTGCATTTTGCTGCCCTCCTTAGTCTTTTCTTGATTCCGCGGTATTGTTGGATTGAAGCGGCTTGGACCGACATTACTCGTACGCTTACGAGAGACTGGTTTCATCGCTACGAGTAACCCCGTTGCTCAAAGATGACTGGCAAGTGTCGGTTTCTCCAACTTTAGTTGAATCGGATTTGACCGAGGAGGTCCTTGGATGAGGTTAAATAGCAACTCATATATCTCCGTTGTGGTGTTTGCGTAAGTAAGATGCGATCCTACTAGATACCCGTGGTCACCACGTAAAACATGCAACAACAAAATTAGAGGATGTCTAACTTGTTTTTGCAGGGTATGCTTGTGATGTGATATGGCCAACGATGTGATGTGATATATTGGATGTATGAGATGATCATGTTGTAATAGAAAATATTGACTTGCACGTCGATGGTACGGCAACCGGCAGGAGCCATAGGGTTGTCTTTATACTAACGTTTGTGCTTGCAGATGCGTTTACTATTTTGCTAGGACGTAGCTTTAGTAGTAATAGCATGAGTAGCACGACAACCCCGATGGAAACACGTTGATGGAGATCATGGTGTGGCGCCGGTGACAAGAAGATCGTGTCGGTGCTTTGGTGATGGAGATCAAGAAGCACGTGATGATGGCCATATCATGTCACTTATGAATTGCATGTGATGTGAATCCTTTTATGCACCTTATTTTTCTTAGAACGACGGTAGCATTATGAGGTGATCTCTCACTAAAATTTCAAGACGAAATTGTGTTCTCCCCGACTGTGCACCGTTGCTACAGTTCGTCGTTTCGAGACACCACGTGATGATCGGGTGTGATAGACTCAACGTTCACATACAACGGGTGCAAAACAGTTGCGCACGCGGAACACTCGGGTTAAGCTTGACGAGCCTAGCATGTGCAGACATGGCCTCGGAACACATGAGACTGAAAGGTCGATCATGAATCATATAGATTATATGATTAGCATAGGGATGCTTACCACTGAAACTATACTCAACTCACGTGATGATCGGACTTGAGCTAAAGTAAGTGGATCATGAACCACTCAAATGACTAGAGAGATGTACTTTTTGTGTGGGAGTTTAGCAAATAATTTGATTAAGTTAAACTCTAATTATCTTGAACATAGTCTAAGTCCACTTTGAATATATTTGTGTTGTAGATCATGGCTCACGCGACAGTCACCCTGAATTTTAATACGTTCCTAGAGAAAGCTAAGTTAAAAGATGATGGAAGCAACTTTGTAGACTGGGCTCGTAATCTTAAGCTAATCTTACAAGCTGGGAAGAAGGATTATGTCCTTAATGCTGCGCTAGGAGATGAACCACCCGCTACGGCTGATCAGGATGTCAAGAACGCTTGGTTAGCACGTAAGGAGGACTACTCAGTAGTTCAATGTGCAGTCTTGTATGGCTTAGAACCGGGACTTCAACGTCGCTTTGAGCGTCATGGAGCATTTGAGATGTTCCAGGAGTTGAAGTTTATCTTTTAGAAGAACGCCCGGATGAGAGCTATGAGACCCCCGATAAATTCTATGCTTGCAAGATGGAGGAGAACTCATCTGTCAGTGAACATGTGCTCAAAATGTCTGGGTACTCAAACCGTCTAGCTGAGCTGGGGATTGAACTCCCGCAAGAGGCTATCACTGACAGAATCCTTCAATCACTGCCGCCAAGCTATAAAGGCTTTGTGTTGAACTACAACATGCAAGGGATGAACAAGTCACCCGGCGAGTTGTTTGCGATGCTAAAAGTCGCAGAGTCTGAACTCCGTAAAGAACATCAAGTGTTGATGGTGAATAAGACCACTAGTTTCAAGAGAAACGGCAAAGGCAAAAAGGGTAATTCAAAGAAGAGCGGCAAGCATGTTGCCAATCCAACAAAGAAACCCAAAGCTGGACCTAAGCCTGAAACAAAGTGCTACTATTGCAAGGGTATGGGTCACTGGAAGCGCAACTACCCCAAGTATCTGGCTGATAAGAAGGCGGCCAAAGAAAAATCAGGTATATTTGATATACATGTTATTGATGTGTACTTAACCGGCTCTCGTAGTAGTGCCTGGGTATTCGATACCGGTTCTGTTGCTCATATTTGCAACTCGAAACAGGAACTGCGGAATAGACGAAGGCTGGCGAAAGATGAAGTGACGATGCGCGTAGGAAATGGTTCCAAAGTTGATGCAATCGTCATCGGCACAGTTTCACTTTAGTTACCATCAGGATTAGTGATGAACTTAAATCATTGTTATTTAGTGCCTGCGTTGAGCATGAACATTATATCTGGATCTTGTTTATTGCGAGACGGTTACTCTTTTAAGTCAGAGAATAATGGTTGTTCTATTTCTATGAGTAACATCTTTTATGGTCATGCACCTAATGTGAGAGGATTGTTCATATTGAATCTTGATAGCGATACACATATACATAACATTGAGACCAAAAGAGTTAGAGTTAACAATGATAGCACCATATTTTTGTGGCACTGCCGCTTAGGTCATATTGGTGTAAAGCGCATGAAGAAACTCCATGCTGATAGACTTTTGGAGTCACTTGACTTTGATTCACTTGACACGTGCGAACCATGCCTCATGGGAAAGATGACTAAGACTCCATTCTCCGGAACTATGGAGCATGCAAGTGACTTGTTGGAAATCATACATACCGATGTATGTCGTCCGATGAGCGTAGAGGCGCGCGGCGGATATCGTTATTTTCTCACCTTCACTAACGATTTGAGTAGATATGGTTATGTCTACTTGATGAAGAACAAGTCTAAAACATTTGAAAAGTTCAAGCAATTTCAGAGTGAAGTGGAAAATCATCGTAACAAGAAGATCAAGTTCCTACGGTCTTATCGTGGGGGTGAATATCTGAGTTTCGAGTTTGGTGCTCACTTAAGACAATGTGGAATTGTTTCACAGTTGACACCGCCTGGAACACCACAGCGTAATGGTGTGTCAGAACGTCGTAATCGTACTTTATTAGAGAATGAGCGATCTATGATGTCTCTTACCGATTTGCCGTTATCGTTTTGGGGTTATGCATTAGAAACAGTTGCATTCACTTTAAATAGGGCACCATCAAAATCCGTTGAGACGACACCATACGAACTGTGGTATGGCAAAAGGCCAAATTTGTCGTTTCTTAAAGTTTGGGGATGTGATGCTTATGTCAAAAAGCTTCAGCCTGAAAAGCTGGAACCCAAAGCGGAAAAGTGCGTCTTCATAGGTTACCCAAAAGAGACAGTTGGGTACACCTTCTATCTCAAATCCGAGGGCAAAGTGTTTGTGGCTAAAAACGGAGCTTTTCTCGAGAAGAAGTTTCTCTCGAGAGAATTGAGTGGGAGGAAGATAGAACTTGACGAGGTTGTCGAACCTCTCATCCCTCTGGATGGTGGCGTAGGGCAAGGGGAAACCTTTGTCATTGCGACGCCGGTTGAGGAGGAAGTTAATGATGATGATCATGAAACTCCGGTTCAAGTTTCTGTCGAACCACGCAGGTCGACGAGATCACGTGCTGCTCCAGAGTGGTACGGTAATCCCGTCTTGTCAATCATGTTGTTGGACAACGATGAACCTGCAAATTATGAAGAAGCAATGGTGGGCCCGGATTCCAACAAATGGCTAGAAGCCATGAAGTCCGAGATAGGATCCATGTATGAGAACAAACTGTGGACTTTGGAGGTACTGCCTGAGGGCCGCGAGGCTATTCAGAACAAATGGATCTTTAAGAGGAAGACGGACGCTGACGGCAATGTGACCGTTTATAAAGCTCGACTTGTGGCAAAGGGTTTTTCGCAAGTTCAAGGAGTTGACTACGATGAGACATTCTCACCCGTAGCGATGCTTAAGTCCGTCAGAATCATGTTAGCAATAGCTGCATTTTTCGATTATGAAATTTGGCAGATGGATGTCAAAACGACGTTCCTTAACGGTTTCCTTAAGGAAGAATTGTATATGATGCAACCCGAAGGTTTTGTCGATCCTAAGAATGCTAACAAGGTGTGCAAGCTCCAGCGATCCATTTATGGACTGGTGCAAGCATCTCGGAGTTGGAACAAACGCTTTGATGAGGTGATCAAAGCATTTGGGTTTATACAAGTGGTTGGAGAATCTTGTATTTACAAGAAAGTGAGTGGGAGCTTTGTGGCGTTTCTAATATTATATGTGGATGACATATTGATGATTGGAAACAACGTGGAGTTTTTGGAGAGCATAAAGGATTACTTGAATAAAAGTTTCTCTATGAAGGACCTAGGAGAAGCTGCTTACATTCTAGGCATTAAGATCTATAGGGATAGATCAAAACGCGTGATAGGACTTTCACAAAGCACATACCTTGATAAAGTTTTGAAGAGGTTCAAAATGGAACAGTCCAAGAAAGGGTTCTTGCCAGTTTTACAAGGTACGAGATTGAGTAAGACTCAGTGCCCAGCAACTGATGAAGATAGAGAGCATATGCGCTCCGTCCCCTATGCTTCAGCCATAGGTTCTATCATGTATGCAATGCTGTGCACTAGACCGGATGTTAGCCTGGCCATAAGTATGGCGGGTAGGTTCCAGAGTAATCCAGGAGTGGATCACTGGACAACGGTCAAGAATATCCTGAAGTACCTGAAAAGGACTAAGGAGATGTTTCTCGTGTATGGAGGTGACGAAGAGCTCGCCGTAAAAGGTTACGTCGATGCAAGCTTTGACACAGATCCGGACGACTCTAAGTCGCTAAGGAGGGTGTCTGGATGAAGCAGTTCATGACGGATCTTGGAGTGGTGCCAAGCGCACTGAATCCAATAACCTTGTTCTGTGACATCACGGGTGCCATTGCCTTAGCAAAGCAACCACGGTTTCACAAGAAGACCAGACACATCAAACGACGCTTCAACCTCATCCGCGACTACGTCGAAGGAAAGGACGTAAATATATACAAAGTGCACACGGATCTGAATGTAGAAGACCCGCTGACTAAACCTCTTCCACGGCCAAAGCATGATCAACACCAGAACTGTATGGGTGTTAGATTTATTACAATGTAATTCACGTGATGATGTGAGGGCTAGATTATTGACTCTAGTGCAAGTGGGAGACTGTTGGAATTATGCCCTAGAGGCAATAATAAATATAGTTATTATTATAATTCCTGTATCAAGATAATCGTTTATTATCCATGCTATAATTGTATTGAATGAAGACTCATTTACATGTGTGGATACATAGACAAAACACCGTCCCTAGCAAGCCTCTAGTTGGCTAGCCAGTTGATCAAAGATAGTCAGTGTCTTCTGATTATGAACAAGGTGTTGTTGCTTGATAACTGGATCACGTCATTAGGAGAATCACGTGATGGACTAGACCCAAACTAATAGACGTAGCATGTTGATCGTGTCATTTTGTTGCTACTGTTTTCAGCGTGTCAAGTATTTATTCCTATGACCATGAGATCATATAACTCACTGACACCGGAGGAATGCTTTGTGTGTATCAAACGTCGCAACGTAACTGGGTGACTATAAAGATGCTCTACAGGTATCTCCGAAGGTGTTAGTTGAGTTAGTATGGATCAAGACTAGGATTTGTCACTCCGTGTGACGGAGAGGTATCTCGGGGCCCACTCGGTAATACAACATCACACACAAGCCTTGCAAGAAATGTGACTTAGTGTAAGTTGCGGGATCTTGTATTACAGAACGAGTAAAGAGACTTGCCGGTAAACGAGATTGAAATAGGTATGCGGATACTGACGGTCGAATCTTGGGCAAGTAACATACCGAAGGACAAAGGGAATGACATACGGGATTATATGAATCCTTGGCACTGAGGTTCAAACGATAAGATCTTCGTAGAATATGTAGGATCCAATATGGGCATCCAGGCCCCGCTATTGGATATTGACCGAGGAGTCTCTCGGGTCATGTCTACATAGTTCTCGAACCCGCAGGGTCTGCACACTTAAGGTTCGACGTTGTTTTATGCGTATTTGAGTTATATGGTTGGTTACCGAATGTTGTTCGGAGTCCCGGATGAGATCAAGGACGTCACGAGGGTTTCCGGAATGGTCCGAAAACGAAGATTGATATATAGGATAACCTCATTTGATTACCGGAAGGTTTTCGGAGTTACCGGGAATGTACCGGGAATGACGAATGGGTTCCGGGAGTTCACCGGGGGGCAACCCACCCCTGGGAAGCCCATAGTCCTTGAGGGTGGCGCACCAGCCCTTAGTGGGCTAGTGGGGCAGCCCAAAAGGGCCCTATGCGCCTAGGAAAGAAAATCAAAGAGAAAAGAAAAAAAGGGAGGTGGGAAGGGAAGGAAGGACTCCCACCCACCAAACCAAGTCCAACTCGGTTTGGGGGGGGGAGCCTTCGCCCTTGGACTCGGCCGACCCCCTTGGGGCTCCTTGAGCCCCAAGGCAAGGTCCCCTCTCTCCCACCTATATATACGGAGGTTTTAGGGCTGATTTGAGACGACTTTTCCACGGCAGCCCGACCACATACCTCCACGGTTTTTCCTCTAGATCGCGTTTCTGCGGAGCTCGGGCGGAGCCCTGCTGAGACAAGGTCATCACCAACCTCCGGAGCGCCGTCACGCTGCCGGAGAACTCTTCTACCTCTCCGTCTCTCTTGCTGGATCAAGAAGGCCGAGATCATCGTCGAGCTGTACGTGTGCTGAACGCGGAGGTGCCGTCCGTTCGGTACTAGATCGTGGGACTGATCGCGCGATTGTTCGCGGGGCAGATCGAGGGATGTGAGGACGTTCCACTACATCAACCGCGTTCACTAACGCTTCTGCTGTACGGTCTACAAGGGTACGTAGATCACTCATCCCCTCTCGTAGATGGACATCACCATGATAGGTCTTCGTGCGCGTAGGAAATTTTTTGTTTCCCATGCGACGTTCTCCAACAATAATATTATCACACTGACCATAGTATCATTAGCGAGCATTTTCTTCACACTTTGATATCCTTCAGATCCACTTATATTTAGTATAACTTTGCGTTCAACGATCACTTATGCAGCATCCAACATTTCAGTATTAACATCCACATTAATATAGAAACAAAAGAATATGATTTGAAAGGATCATGGCCTCTTTTATTAATAATAGAAATACCAAATATTCTCGCATACATTAAAATATCCCTAAGAAACTTCATGCTGGCTTCCATGAGAACTATCACTTACTAATCTACCACATAGAACACACTTAATTTTTGACCCTTCTTGCACCATGCCATTGAACTTTTTCTTCGAGCACTTGTCGTCCTTGCTCACAATCTTGTAGTTTAGAACCCAATTCAGTCTTACTAAATGCTGGTCCTCGCAAACCCTTGCTCTCTAGAACAACCAATATAGATGCTCATTTGTACCAGCGAAATCAAGTAACAACCATTAGAAGTCCTTCTCATCCTTCACCAATGACCACAATGCCTCGCGATGTTACTTTTAGTGTGGACTATCCGTTCTACAAAAAACATTAATGATTTATAAGTCAGTACATATAAAAGAACTAGCAAAGAGAATAATATCATTAAGCAAATATTAATTGGAATGTTTCTTGTCTAATTCGAGCAAAACTTGATTTTTTTTATTTCTCGAGAAAAATGAACTATTTTGGTCGTTGTTATGTACCCAACTACTTTTTAACGCATCTACCCAACTAATTAACACCAAAAATTATTCATATCTCCTTAAAAAATACCATTATGCCAAGGAGTAAGTGATCTACATAGCTCAAAACAACCTCTTGGTTTTTTTTGCCACCCTCGAGGAGAAGAGGAGCTTCTAAGTGGTGAGCATACAAAAACAGAGCATGCAAGGAGACATCAATTTTTGAGAATGTTAAGCTTACAAGAAAAACTTACAATTACCTCGCCATGGAGCACGGGAACTGCACAATGGACCATGGTACTCTACAACGACAATTTTTCTCTTCGGGATTCTACCAAATTAAAGCAAAATAGAAAAAAATATACATTAGGTATACATGAATATATATTGCACAAGATATCTTTTCAGACGCCATTGCTCAATAATTTGGCAATGCTTACATTGACACATCTCCACACATAGGAGTCAATAGGCCATCCATTGACGAGGCCATTCTCGAAATCAAACACGTTATCTCTTCTTTTCAGTTCACACAAACAAAAATTATCAATCATGTATGTACAAGGTTATAAATAGTCAGCAGCCAAACTCATTGTCCTCACTTTCAGATCAAGCATGTAAAAAAATGTGTTTGTGCTGAAAAGTATATGCGCGTACCTAGATTAGTGCCACACGCATCTCCAAGCATCTCTTCCCAAGACTTGCACCATCACCTCCATAAACTTGCATCCATGTTTACATCTTCACTTTTAAATAAAAAAATGGTCGAGTGAAGAATTTAGTTAGTTAATTACCTGCTACAGAGTACACGGCAGGCTTAGCAGATCCCGACAATGCTCGTCCCCAATATCTGTCATGTTCATTGCATGCCAGGGACTACAACCCAAATTCAACCTCGAGTTGCACTGTTTCTCCTTCCTAGACGAGTCATGCATCATATAGGTATCCGCCTTCCCCTCCCATCTAACGTCCTGAACCAAGAACTGATTAGCGAACCACTCCAAATATCATCAGTCCGCTACTAGATATGGTCGATGCGGTAGCAGACCTAACATCATCAGCAAGCTAGATCTGAATGACAGGATAGGAGCATTGACTGCGTCACTGAAACTAGTAGTAGATCCGATGGACAAGGTATTATGGTGGTGTTTCTTTACCCAAGGACTAGACTGAAAAGTCCCTTTTAGTCCCTAGGTAAAGAAACTGGAGGGACTTTTCCTTAAGGGACTAGAAGAAGACTCTCTTGGAGGGACTTTTTTCTTTAGTCCGTGGGACTAAAAAAAAGTCTAGTCCCTTGGAAAGAAACACCACCTATAACTGCCTCGGCGTTGATCCTCTGGACCCCGTTGCGCTGGTCGTCGAGCACCCGACCAAGGGATCTGGTCCACTCGGACGACCTCGGCAGCGAGTATTGATCCTCTGCTCCACTCGGATGCCCTCGGTAGCGAGCGCATCTGGGTCGGCGTCCTGCGACGAGGAGGCGAGAGGTTGACGTGGGCATGCGGTGTTCATGCCGGCGGCGGCGACATACTAAGAGCATTTCTAGTAGAACCCTCAAACCCTGAAAGCAATTTTAGGGGTTGAGAAGTGCCAGTTTTTGGGACTTTTAAGGGTTGAAAAACAGGGGCAAAGACTAGAACCCTCAAACCCAACCCTTAAATTGTTTTAGGGGTTGGATTTGAGGGTTCTAGTCTTTGCCTCAACCCCAACCTTTAAAACTATCATTTCATATATCACACATTTCATCATATGACATATCACAAATTCCATCACATTTGACATAAAACAATAATCATTCTAGTTATTATTACACCACCGAATAGAACAATAATCATTCAAATTATTACAACAATGTTTGAGCAAATTACAATAATTGTTCAAACCAAACAGGACATAGAAAAGTAAAACAAAGATACATCATGGGCCAATGTGCCGCCCATCCAACTGACAGTGGTGCTCTACTAGATCATCCCGGAGCCGACAATGAGTGGTTGCATCCTCAATCTCACGATGTGCTTGAAGAAAAGCGTGTATGCAAGAAGGGTTTCTTTTCGGTTGCACACGGGTACCAACATTGTCATAGAAACAAGGGAGGTTTAACCCTCTCTCATCCTCTAGGATCATGTTGTGTAGAATCACAAAACATTTCATAATGTTCACCAAGGTTTTTTTGTCCCAAAACCGAGCTGGACCCCGAACTATGGCAAACCTTGCTTGCAAAACACCGAAAGCTCTCTCAATATCCTTGTGGGCTGCCTCTTGTGCCTTGGTGAAATGAGCCTCTTTTCTTGTTTAGGGCGCCCCATTTTTCTCCTTGATGGACTTCACAAGAGTTGCCCATTCAGGATAGATGCCATCGGTGAGATAGTATCCCATTGAGTACTCATTGTCCAAGATTTTGTAGTTGCAAGCTGGAGTATCCCCAGAAATTAATATTTTGAACAAAGGAGATCTATTGAGGACATTGATATCATTGAGTGTTCCCGGCAACCCAAAGAAGGCATGCCAAATCCATGTGTCCTCCGATGCTACGGCCTCAAGCACAATGGTAGCATCACGGCTTTTACCACAATACATTCCATGTCATGCCTTTGGGCAATTTTTCCACCTCCAATGGATGCAATCAAGACTACCAAGCATCCCCGGCCATCCCCTTTTTTCATTCATTTCCATTAATCTCTTTGTATCTTCCTCGTTAGGTGCCCGAAGATAATGCTCACCGTACAACCGGATGGCCAACTTGGCAAACCTACATAAGGACTCCGTGGTTGTATCTTGCCCAATGCGAAGATACTCGTCGGTATAATCCGCGGGTATGCCATAAGCGAGTACCGGCATTGCCGCCGATATCTTTTGATATGCACTAAACCCCATGATACCGGCGGCGGATCTACGACGTTTAAAATAATAGGAGGCGGCCTCACAATCGGTGACAATCTTCACAAACAAACTACGACGCATCCGGTACCTTCTGCGGAAGAGACGAGGAGGGTATGTAGGTACCTCCGCGAAGTAGTCTTGCATCAAATGCTCGTGTCCGAGAGCGCGGTTCTGGTAGATGGTGAGTCGCCCCATCTTCGACCCTCTCCTGTGATCCATAAGCTTCACGCGGTCTTCAAACGCTTGCACGTCAACGAGGAGGCTCATCATCTCGATGTCGTCGTCTTGCAACAACTCGTCAATGTCCGAATCATCGGATGACGACTAATCCGACGAATCGGACAACAAGTCCATGTCGTCGTTGTTCACCTCCATCTACATACCAAGTGGCTACAATTAGTGCCAATGAAGCAAAAATTAAAAACTGAAAAAGTAAAAAAAATTCTCACCGGGGCGGGGCGGGGACGGCTGGCCGAGGCGGGGCGCGGGCGGGCGGCGTCCGGGGCGGGGCGGGGACGCGACTTGGCGGCTCAGGTCGGGGCGGGGCACGGAGGAGCGGCGGCCGGGCGGCTCAGGCCGGGGCAGGGCACGGACGAGCGGGGCAAGGCGGGGCGCGCGGAGGGGCGGCGGACGGGGCGGGGCGCGTGGAGGGGCGGCGGGCGGCCGGGGCGGGGCGCACGGAGGGGTGGTCGGACGGCGGACGGGCCGGCCGAGATGCGGAGCAGCGGGGCACGGAGGGGCGGCGGGGCGGCGGCCGTGGCGCGGAGGGGCGACGGACTGGCGGCGACCGCGGCAGATTCGGGGGAAGAGACGAGTGCGGGGAAGCAACTTCCTCCTGCGCGAAGGTGGAAATGGAGTGCGGGTTGGGGGAGTTTTTCCTCCCAACCCTCACTTCTACAGGCTGGGAAGGCGTTTGAGGGTTGGACCTCTAAATTTTTTTACGGGTTTAAGGGTTGAAGGGTTCTAGTCTACGCCATTTTTTCGACGAAAACTATAAAAAAACGGTTATTTTTAAGGGTTTGAGGGTTTGAGGGCTCTACTAGACTTGCTCTAAGGGGAGCAGCTCAATCTGAGAGGGGATGCGCCATCGTGGTTTACGTGGACGCGAGACTATAGGGATAGTTAGACGTGATTGTTGTGTATCTTCCTTTTATGTGCCTCGTTTCATCACCAGATAAAGGATGTTAATTACTCTAAAATAAAAGTATAAAATATATGAAGTAGTTAATCAACAACGACCACCAGACTAACGACGGGCATATCCATCGTTGTTGGATAGGTTTTGTGGGGTTAGTTTAAACGTGGGACTAGTCATTGTACTAATAACAACCAAGACATGTTAGATGTTGGTCGTTATTGCCTTAATTTCTAGTAGTGACCTCCACCATGCCGTCGTGTTGCCAGAGAACTCATCTACTTCCTTGACCTCGCTCGTTGGATCGAGGAGGCGGAGATGTCATCGAGGCACATGTGTGCTGAACACGAAGGTGTCGTCCGTTGGACACTAGATCGGGAAGGATCGTGTTGGGGATATTGCCTGCAGTTGTGACCCGCCAAATATGGGCCGGGTTACTGTTAAGGCGATTCATCCTTTAAGGCTAGTTGGGCCTCTGTCCGGGCGGTTCGAAGTTGCAGGATGGTTATGATTTATGGAAGGACTCTGGGTTCGACAAGACGGCGACTTAGAGACCGCGGTGGTCACGATTTGTAAAAAGGAAGGGACTCTTGTAAACCCTAAGGCTTCGACCTATATATAAAGGCGAGTCTGGAGGGGGAGAGATAGGTTAGATATCATCGAGTGCTAGGTTAGGGTGAGTTACGCCTTCCTTGTAATCGAATCCACATCAATACACACAAAGCAGGACGTAGGCTATTACCTCTTCTCGAGGGGCCGAACCTGGGTAAATCGCCGTGTCTCTCCCGCTTAACCCCTTTGAGTCGCCACCAAGGTGCGATGGCTCCAGTACTAAGTCCTTTCACGAGGACATCTGCCGTGACAAAACCACGACAGTTGGCGCCCACCGTGGGGTCTGCGCACGGTGGAGTTGAGTTCTCAAAGGGAGCCCTACCAGGGTCTGGGAGTTATGCGGTGGCGCTCATGACTTGGAGCCGACGCGGCATAGCCTACATCGACAACAGGCGATGGGTACCTGAAGCAAATTCTCTCGAATCAGGCTACAGGGTCCCCTTCGGCAAGATCAACGTCTTTGTCGGCATGATCGGGTCACCCGTTCCTGAGCCGGACACCTCCTCCGACATCGTCGAGCCGGCCAGGTACGTTCATCCAGTCATAACCCGGAATCTGACCCGCCCGGTCTTTGTGGGTTTCACACAGGGATCGGAGGAACCAGAGCGCGCGGCGGCTCAGGAGGTCACCCCCGTCAACTCTGACGACGAGTCATCCATGGGCGAGTCCAATTCCATCCAGTCCCTCCACGGAGACGGTCTTGGGGGCTTGTCATTGGCCATGGATCCGGAAGTCCTCGATCGAACCCGCCGCCAGATCGCCATCTACATGGCCGGGGCGACTCAACCCGCACCGAACCCCGCCGGGGGCGATGGACCCGGCGGGACGTCCAGAAGTGCGTCAGCAGTCCTAGTGGATTTAGCGGCGGAAATCACAAGACTAATGTCAACCCCCCTCACACCAGAGAACCAAGGAGAGATAAATGCGGAGATAGCAAAGCTGAGGGAGGCGGTGGCAAAGGCCCATCAGGATGCTGAGACGGAGTCCGCCAGGATGGAAACTCGACAGGCCCAGATTACGGCCGAAAGGATGCAGTTGAACACCGACAATTGGCGGCTCGAAACCCAGCAGCGCGCATCCGACGCCGTCCATCAGCGGAGGCACCAGGGACGCCTGCCCCATGATCTCAATCCGACTCGCCTGTTCGACACTCCCCAAACGCCCGGGATGGGAGCCGCTCCAGCAGGAGGGATGGGCCGCCCTCCTAATCCGCCGATTCAGCCGACTGAGGGTCAAATCCCTCGTTTCCGTACCCCCCGAGGCCACTTCTCTAACCCGGTGGATAACGTGCTTGCCGCAACCCGCCATCTGGAGTCCCTCCCGATCGACGGCAACACCCCAGCTGAGATCGAAGCAAGGAACGCCATTGAGATGTTGAAAACAGCGGTGGTCCAAAATGCACAGTTCTCACACAGCCCCGAATGGCTACACTCCACCCCCCAGGCGAGCTATACCAGGGGTTGGCCGGAGGATCAGCCAGCCGTAAACAGCGCCCCGCGACACCTCCCGCAGGACAACCCGCCCGAGCGGGACCCGCCGGGCGGAGGTCCACCCAACACTCAAGAGGCTCAGACTCCTCCGGCGGGGACCGGAGGGCGAGTAGGGGTGCCCTGCTTGTCCCTTTCCCTTCGAAACGAAAGAATGTCCAAGGACTTCAAAGGACCAAGAAAGGTGCCTAATTACACACCAGACCTCGAACCAACATCTTGGATCGAGGGCTATGAGATCGCCATGGACATGCTCGACGTAAACGAGGCGGTTTGCGCCAGATATTTCACCATGATGCTCGAGGGATCGGCACGCACTTGGCTGAAGAATTTACCTCCCAATTCTATCCAGTCCTGGGCCGAGTTAAAGGAACGTTTTATCAAAAACTTCCGGGGAACCTGCAAACGACCGATGACAATCGTCGACTTACAACACTGCGTGCAACGCCTGGATGAGTCGGCGCATCATTGGTCGCGGCGAGTCGCGGAGATTATCCATTCATCGGATGGCATCACGGCAGCGCAAGCTGTGCTTATCCTCGAGCACAACTGCCACTACGAACCGCTGGTCCAGAAGCTGGGGCGACTCAAACGGAAAGTTCAGGATATGGGCGAGCTGATGGATACCCTCACCAGGTACGCCGAAGCCGATGATACCAAGGATCCCGGCGAGGATGGTAAGGGTAACTCGCCCAAGAAGGGCGATTCAGTGAATAAGCATACCCGCCTCCAAGGCCGCAACCATCATAACCAGGGGACCAACGGCAAGCGTAGGCCGCATGAGGAGCCCTCGGATCTGGTTGCCAACACCAACGCCAATGACGGCAAAAAGAAGAATCGAGGCTTCAGCGGGAAAAGACCGCGTAACTACGAGGAGTTGCTCAAAGGCCCTTGCCCGCACCACGCCACGGCCGACGGCCCGGCGGGCCACTCCTGGGAGAACTGCTTCGCGATGCGGGAATTTCGGGCCGAGGCGATCAAGAAGAGCCAGAGCGAAGACCCGAACCGTCGCCAAGACCAACTCGCCGCGCCCAACCAAAGGCACAACCCCTTCGGCGGTTTTCCCGAACAAGAGGCTCAGGGGGGGGCCGCAGCCAGGCGGCGGCCAATACCCGGTGCACCACCACCGGCGGTACAACCCGCCAGGAGTCTTCCAGCAGCCGCCCCCGCAGGGGGCTCCGCAGGACCAGGATGACCATGGGGGCTTCCGCAACAATCCTAAACAGCTAAATAATGGGCAATACCACGTTTTCACCACTAATGCTTGCAGACGTGATAAAAAGGTAAATCACCGGGCGTACAGCGTAATTGAGCCGGCAGTTCCCAGATATCTCCACTGGTCCGAACAGACCATAACATGGAGCAGAGAGGATCACCCGCCGAGAATAGATAACCCGGGCGACCTGGCCTTGGTCGTGGCTCCCCAAGTGGCGGGCTACACTCTATCGAAAGTACTGATGGATGGCGGCAGCAGCATTAATATCCTATACTTCGACACCTTCCGGAGGATGAATCTATTAGAGAAAGACTTGATGCCTTCAACCACAGTTTTCCACGGCATCGTCCCGGGCAAATCCGCTTATCCGATTGGCCGAGTCAGGCTCTCAGTAGCGTTTGGAACTACACAGAACTACAGGTCGGAGTCTCTGGTCTTCGAGGTGGTCAAATTAAAAAGCCCGTACCATGCGCTGTTCGGACGACCGGCTTACGCTCGCTTCATGGCCCGCCCATGCTACGTCTACCTCAAGCTCAAAATGCCTGGCCCTAAAGGGCCTATCACGGTCGACGGCGATAGAAGGATTGCAAAGGAGTGTGAGGAAGGAGACGCGGCCTACGCGGAAGTCGCCTGCGCGGCGGAAGAGCTCAAAAACCACCGGGCCAATGTTGACCCGGCGGACATGACACCACTCAAGAAACCGACTACAGATTCCGAGTCACCCCTCAAGTTCAAACCAACGGATGACACGAAGACAGTCGACTTCGTCCCTGGCGATTCATCCAAGCAGTTTACCATTGGGACGGGTCTGGACCCCAAATAGGAAAGCGCGCTCATCGAATTCATCCGTGAGAATCGGGACATCTTCGCATGGAAACCCTCTGACATGCCGGGTGTACCGAGAGAATTCGCTGAGCACCATCTTAATATTGACCCGAAATGCAAACCTGTCCAACAATACCTCCGCAGGTTTAACGAGGAGCGACGGAAGGCGATTGGAGAGGAAGTCGCCCGTCTATTAGCCGCCGGGTTCATCGTGGAAGTCTTTCACCCCAAATGGCTAGCTAACCCGGTGTTAGTACTCAAGAAGAATGGCACTTTCCGTATGTGTATTGACTATACGGACCTCAACAGAGCTTGCCCCAAGGATCCTTTCGCTCTTCCCCGCATCGACCAAATCATTGACTCGGTGGCGGGATGCGAACGATTGTGCTTTTTGGACGCGTACTCAGGTTATCATCAGATCAAAATGGCTGTGGAAGATCAAGAAAAGACTGCTTTCATAACTCCCTTCGGGGCCTTTTGCTATGTGTCCATGCCGTTCGGGCTCAAGAGCGCAGGGGCGACTTACCAACGTTGCATCCAGAATTGTCTTCACAGCCAAATTGGCCACAACGTCCATGCTTATGTTGACGACATCGTGATCAAGACCCGCCGGGAGGAGACACTTCTGGAAGACCTTAAGGAAACCTTTGATAATTTACGGGTATATCAGATGAAGCTAAATCCTACCAAGTGCGTTTTCGGCGTACTTGCGGGAAAACTACTGGGTTTCTTGGTATCGGAGCGCGGCATCGAGGCTAACCCGGACAAAATTGAAGCGGTTGCCTCCCTCGGCAAACCGACGAATGTTAACCAAGTTCAGCGATTGGCGGGTCGTATCGTGGCTCTCAGTCGTTTTGTAAGCCGCCTCGGAGAAAAGGCGATTCAGCTCTATCAATTGTTGAGGAAGTCTGACCAATTCGTGTGGACAGAGGAAGCCGATGAGGCACTTCAGGCCTTGAAACACCAACTGGTTAACCCGCCGGTCCTGGCGGCCCCGACTGAAAAGGAGCCTATGCTCCTGTATATCGCCGCGAATTCCAAAGCGGTCAGCGTGGCTGTGGTCGTCGAAAGAAAGGAGGAAGGAAAGGAATACCCGGTACAACGCCCGGTGTACTTTATCAGTGAGGTGTTAACTCTCTCCAAACAACGATACCCCCATTGGCAAAAACTGGTCTATGGGGTGTTCATGGCGAGTCGGAAGCTTAAACATTATTTCCAAGAACACCCAATCACCGTGGTCAGTTCCGCGCCCCTCGGCGACGTCATCCAAAACCGCGAGGCAACATGGCGAATCGCCAAATGGGCGATAGAACTTGGGTCACATCACATCCAGTATACCCCCCGCACGGCCATCAAGTCCCAGGCACTAGTTGATTTCGTCAATGATTGGACAGAGCTCCAGGCTCCGGAAGATCGCCCTGACCTTACCTATTGGACTATTTATTTTGATGGATCCAGGCAGTTGGAGGGCTCGGGGCTGGTGTGGTGTTGATATCCCCTCAAGGAGATAAGTTCTGCTACGTCCTCCGGCTCATGTTCCCTTGTACAAATAATGCGGCGGAGTATGAAGCTCTGCTCCACGGTTTGCGACTAGCAAAAGAGATGAACTTAACCCGAGTCAGATGTTTTGGAGACTCAGATCTGGTGGCGCAACAGGTTTCGGGCACCTGGGACTCTCGAGATCCTATGATGGCGGCTTACAGGCGAGCCGTATCTGACGTGGCGGGCTATTTTCATGGATACCAGGTTGATCACGTTGATCGGCGACTCAACGAAGCAGCTAATGCCCTCTCGCGACTCGGCTCACAGAGAAAACCTGTCCCCCCTAATGTCTTTTTGGATATCTTGCACAAACCGTCCGTGACTGTACCCACGGAGGAGGAATTGGCGATACCAGATCCCGAGTCTCAGCTTGTGGCGGCTCTCCATATCGCTCCGGATTGGGCTCTTCCTTATATAGCTTACCTTGCCCGTGGCGAGTTACCCACTGACGAAGTTTTGGCTCGCCAGATTGTTCGGCGTAGCAAGTCCATGGTCATCATTAATGGTGAGTTATATAAACGAAGTGCTTCAGGGGTCTTTCAGCGGTGCGTCTCCTCCGAGGAAGGATGCACGATCCTTAATGACATCCATTCTGGAGACTGCGGACATCACGCCGGGTCACGTTCTTTGGTATCAAAAGCCTTTCGACACGGTTTCTTCTGGTTGACGGCTCACGCAGATGCAGAAGATATAGTACGGCGATGCGAGGGGTGCCAACGATACGGGAGACAGGCTCATGTGCCGGCTCAAGATTTGAGGATGATCCCCATTACTTGGCCTTTCGCGGTTTGGGGGCTGGACATGGTCGGCCCCTTTAAGATGTCCTCCAACAAGAAAACTCA
The DNA here is from genome assembly GCF_904849725.1 of Hordeum vulgare subsp. vulgare. Taxonomy (NCBI): domain Eukaryota; kingdom Viridiplantae; phylum Streptophyta; class Magnoliopsida; order Poales; family Poaceae; genus Hordeum; species Hordeum vulgare. Next base: position 458,687,866 of record NC_058522.1, read on the forward strand.
CTTATTGGTGGCGGTTGATAAATTCACCAAGTGGATTGAGGCGGAGCCGGTGGGGGCTTGCGACGCGGAAACTGCGGTAAAATTTCTAAAGAAGCTGATTTTCCGTTTTGGATATCCGCACAGTATCATCACAGACAATGGTACTAACTTGTCCCAAGGAGCGATGCTGGATTTCTGTCGCCGTGAACATATCCGGCTTGATATCTCTGCGGTTCCTCACCCGCAGTCAAAAGGACAGGCCGAGCGGGCGAATCAGGAAGTTTTGCGAGCGATCAAACCTCGGCTCATAATTCCCCTGGAAAGAACTCCAGGATGTTGGGTGGAGGAGTTACCCTCGGTATTATGGAGCATCCGAACCACCCCGAATCGCTCCACGGGGTTCACCCCTTTCTTCTTGGTCTATGGTGCAGAGGCCGTCCTCCCTACTGACATAAGGCATGACTCTCTTAGAGTCGCCGCATATGTGGAGCAGGACAACGAGCTAGCGCGTCAGGACTCTTTGGACGCCTTGGAAGAGGCACGTGACTTAGCAGCGGCTCGTTCGGCGATCTATCAGCAAGATCTGCGGCGTTATCATAGTCGCCAGGTGAAGAGTCGGACCTTCCAGGAAGGCGATTTGGTGCTTCGACTGATACAAGATCGGGCAGGCATGCACAAGCTTTCGCCCCTTGGGAGGGACCTTTCGTTGTCAGCAAGAACCTCCGCAATGGTTCTTATTACTTGATGGATCTTCGGTCTGATCGACCGACTACGGGGGCTGAGTCAACTCGCCCCTGGAATATTGCCCATTTGCGGCCTTATTACACTTGAGTTCTTACAACTCCATGCTTTGTAAGTTTTTCAGTTTTATTATGAAATAATATAATGTTTCCCTGACTCGGGGGGCTTCTTCTTTAAGAAAAAGAAAGAGCAATTTCACGACACCCTGTTGCGACCTTATGAGTCGACAGAACATGCATTAAGGGTGGGTGCACGAGCTTTCTGACTCGCCTCCCCCTGTCGCGACCTTATGAGCCGACGAAACCTGCATTAAGGATGGGTGCACGAGTTTTCTGACTCGCCTCCCCCTGTCGCGACCTTATGAGCCGACGAAACCTGCATTAAGGGTGGGTGCACGAGTTTTCTGACTCGCCTCCCCCTGTCGCGACCTTATGAACCGACGAAACCTGCATTAAGGGTGGGTGCACGAGCTTTCTGACTCGCCTCCCCCTGTCGCGACCTTATGAGCCGACGAAACCTGCATTAAGGGTGGGTGCACGAGCTTTCTGACTCGCCTCCCCCTGTCGCGACCTTATGAGCCGACGAAACCTGCATTAAAGGGTGGGTGCACGAGCTTTCTGACTCGCCTCCCCCTGTCGCGACCTTATGAGCCGACGAAACCTGCATTAAGGGTGGGTGCACGAGCTTTCTGACTCGCCTCTCCCTGTCGCGACCTTATGAGCCGACGAAACCTGCATTAAGGGTGGGTGCACGAGCTTTCTGACTCGCCTCCCCCTGTCGCGACCTTATGAGCCGACGAAACCTGCATTAAGGGTGGGTGCGCGAGCTTTTTTGACTCGCCCCCCCTCCCTGTCGCGATCATATGAGCCAACAAAATTGCTCGTGTTATGATTTGACTTTGGAAAAAAATTTCCTCACTGCTTACTCGTTGAAACTGTTTGTAATTCTTTTATTTTCACAGATAATGTGCTCAAGGTTTTCATCCTTGGCGGGTTAAGCATTTCAGGCGATTCTGATAAAGGTTAATCAAATATTTTAAACCGCCTCAAAAACGGTATAAGGGTTTTTTGCAGAAGATGTCATCAAAAGATAGTACTGACTATTACATGGCTCTTGGGCCAAATTCAAAGAAAGCCTATTCCGCTAAGTTCTGGCGTGAACTCTGACCAGTTTCGATTTGTAAATCGCCCAAGACCCAATTGCATCTGGACAAAGAGGCGAAATCGTCTTCATCGGTCAAGATTGATGCCAGGTCTGTTTCCCAGTCAAAGGGATTCTTGGGTCGCCGAGGGATAAGGTTGGTCACCACGAAGGTTGGCGGGCTGATTTTCTTGTTCTTTTCATCGTAAGCCGCCTGATATTTTGTCAAGTCAAGGCTGGCGGCGAGTTGAGTCGCGGCCAGTCGAGAATCCTTGACAACCTTCTGGTAGTCTTCTTCCACGAACTCCGAGCCGTCATCTTTAAGCTGAGGGAAGCCGGCAGCTACTTCTTCCAAATTAATTTCAGGAGCATACGCCAGGCAGCGACTCAGAGCCGTCAGGACACCCTTCCGGGCGGCTGATCGGGTTAACTCGCCGATCTGGGGAGGCAGTGTGGATAGATATCCAAGCATCTTTTTGATAGAAGTTATGGGCTCCTTTGCTCCGATCACAGCTTTGACGGTCAGCACACTGCCTGTGTACAGTTGTTCCGTCATTGTATAGATCGCCTTCAGCATCAACACGCTGTCGTCTTGCAGATTGGCGACTCTCGAGCCTGTGATCAAATAACCGGTAAGTTAAACATTAAGGAATTCCTCCAAGGAAGAGGATAGGATTGGCGAGTTAGGTAAAGCTTACCAAAGATGGCTTGTGTCATGTTGGAAATATGGCGCTTTAAGCCGGATAGCTCCTGCTGCACAGTTGCCAGCTTGGCTTCTACTTTTTCGGCTCTCGTCAAAACCGCGCTGTGGTCAGCCTGAGTTCTTCCTAACTCGACTTTGAGCTTTTCCAGTTCAGCCAGAGCCAGCTTATATTTGTCTTCCGATTGAGCTCGGGCATCTTGTTGGTCAGCCAAGTTTTTCCTTAAGTCGCCCAGGACCAGTTCGGTCTGGGTAAGGCTTTCTTGTTCAAAATTTAAAAACAGAGACAAGTCTCAGAATTATTGCAAGGCAATACCCCTGACACTTGGGGGCTAATGTATAATTTCTCGAGGGAAATTATACAGAAATCAAGACCCGGCTCATCATTTTACTGATGACCCGGCCCTTGGGGGTTACTGGTCGCGAATCTTTTAAAAAAAAGACCCGGCTCATCATTTACTGATGAGCCGGCCCTTGGGGGTTACTGGTCGCAAAGCTTTTAAAAGACCCGGCTCATCGTTTTACTGATGAGCCGGCCCTTGGGGGTTGCTGAGAATAATATAGAGTATAAAATTTTACCTCATGTTTGTTATTTAACATCTTCGGCAGATTCTTTTCCATCTCGTAACTCGCTTCCAGGCGACTTGCGAAGCCAGAACAGAGTTCTTTAAACTCCAGACCTGCATAGTCAGAAAGTTTCGCCTTGGAAGGCCCAGACTCGAGAATTGATGGAGAAGGGGATGTTGTATGTTTGGAGAGGATTGTATCTACCGGCTTGGAGAAACCAAAACCAGTAATGACCACAGCATCTGGGTCATCAGTTGTCGCCATTACGATCGGTGATCTTGGGACATTCGTTGATCCTTTGGGCGACTCAGGAGGGTTTGTTTGAGTTGTCGGCTCGTGTTGACTCGGATCCTCTTGAGTCGGAGTAGCTTTCTTTGGAGGTTCAGGAGTGGCGTCAGGGTTTGATCCACTGGTCTTCCTCTTTTTGGCTTGCGCCCTAATAAACCAGAGATAGGCGTGTTAAAAAATAAATATATAAAAGAGTATCATTCTCAAGGATCAGGACAAGGAACTTACCCCGGGACTCAGATCATTGGTGGAAGGGTCGACATCACTGAGTCGCCAGAAGTGGGGGGAGAATCCTGCAGAATTGGTACATCGATAATACTGGCGGGTTAGGACTGTGATCCAAAGCAGCACGAACAATGGTTGCTCACATAAGAAAAGGAGGTACCTCGCTTGGTTTTCTTTTGTTCCTTGTTGGCAAGCCAGGTGTCAGGTCGCCAGAATGACTTCGCGTTTTCCGTTTTGAGGCGTGTTGCGTTTTCTTCAGTAAGAAATTTGGGTCCAAATGGGCATTTGGATGTGAGAGAGGTACTTTCCCACATATTCGCCGGGCCGGCTTAGGTGGAGAAGGAGATGAATCGGAAGAGACGGAAATTACCTCGACAGAGTCTTCCTGGCTCTCGTTATCTTCATTCTGTTATAAAAGGAGCAAGAGATAAGTAAAAGATAAAAAGGTGATGAGTGGCGACTAAAGATGAGGACGGATTGGTACCTCTGAGAGTGCGTCGCCGGCTTGAGATTCGTCGACTTCAGATGGCTCGGCCGCGGCCGATTTGCCTTTGCCTTTGTTTTTCTTGGAAGGCGGCTTAGCACTCTTCATGGCTTGTTTCTTAGGTCTCCTAGACCAGAACTTGTCGCCTTTCTGGAAGGGGATATGGCATGAAGTCATGATGACCGTAAACCAGATGAAATAAAAATTGAGGGCAAGTTAGCTTTGGTTACCTTGGGTGCCGGGTTGATCTTTCAGAAGGGCTTAAGGCCGATTTGGCCGCATTTCGCTGCAGGTTCGCCGGTCAGCTTCCTGATGATGGTGACTATGTCTTTTTCCGTTAACGCTGTGTGGAAGTAGCATTGGGGATGATCCAGAGTACCGTCAAAATCGCACATCAGGCCGTCTCGGCGGCTCAGAGGAAGGATCCGCCATTCGACCCAGCAGCGAATCAAGTCAACCCCGGTGAGACCGTTATTCGTCAAGGATCTCAGTTCGGACAGAATTGGGACGAATTCCGACTCTTCTTCCTCGGTGAGCTTGTCAGGGAGCTTGAAGTTGACTGGGAGGCGGCTTGGCCTGTAACCCTGAAGTTTGTTTTCGCCGGCGGGGGATGTTTCCTTGCAGTAGAACCAAGATTCACCCCAGCCCTTGGGATGGCTAGGCATAGTGAGCGCAGGGAACGGACTGTCCCGGCGACGCTGGACATTGACCCCGCCGAGTTCCAAACTGGGGCCGTTGTGGAATTCCGTCTGGTGATTTAAGTGGAAGAAGTACCAAAACAGAGGGATGGAAGGCTCGATCCGCAAATAAGCTTCGCAAAGGACTTGGAATTGACTCAGGTTGCTTATGGAATTGGTCCCAAATCCTGGAGTCGGACGTTCATAAAATTCAGGGCGTCTCTAAGGAATTTAGATCCGGGCGGTTTAAAACCCCGTTCTAGGTGTTCCACAAAAACTACTATCTCTCCTTCCTTAGGGTTGGGTAGGTCTTCTCCTAACCCGGTGCGCCATCCAATGACATCTTGAGGATCCAAGCAGCCCGCTTTCACGTAATTCACCAAAACAGCATCATCAACTTTGGTGGGGAGCCAATCGCTCTTGAAAACGGCACCCATGCTACAAATAGGCAAGAAAATGGTATTACGTGTCTCGAGCATTTATTATGTAAGTCGGAACTAGCTTCTGTTTAACCCGCCGAATGGGGAGGCCGGGTTGGATTGATGTGGCGACCTATCGGAGCAGGGCTATTTTCAGAAGCGATGCTACTATGGGTGGTAACATTTATTCTTTCCGAAACACTAAGGAAAGAACGAGGTTTCCAAACGGTTTTTTCCAAACAGTGAAAGAGGAATGGATCTATCCAACAGATATAAAAGCTTACGGACGTGGCTGAAACATGAGCGGTGTGTGATCAGGTTGGTGCCTCATGTTCAAAAAGACTAGTTTGTTGCGAAAATCCGCAAGGGCACAGATGGATAGCATTGTCCGAAACACTAGGTGCCCTAATGGCGCTCGGACTAATCAGTTCAACAGTTAAAATGGTGGCGAACATAGAACTTCGAAGCTATGGCAATGGCGGCGGTAAGAACAAGAACTAAATCTACCCTTAAAGAAGGAAGCAGTGACCTAACCTGAAGATCTTGGTCGAAGAAGGTTGGTGACGATGGAGCCTGGCGACGGCGATGACGTGCGGGCGGCGCTGGAGTCCCTCGAACGGCGCCGGAGCTCTTCGAAACGGCAGCGGCTTGCAGGCGGCGCCGGAGCTCTTCGAACGGCAGCGGCTTGCGGGTGGCGCCGGGGCTCCTCGAACGGCGACGGTTTTCGGGCGGCGCCGGAGCTTCTCGGACGGCAACGGCCTGCGGGCAGCACCGGAGTTCTTCGGATGGAGGCAGAGATTGCGGCCGGCGGCAGAGCTTTCGGGATGCGGAGCGTCTTTTCCTCGCTGTGATGATGGTGGAGAAATCGACGGGACTGGTAGGTGGACGGTGTCAGCCCTGTCCCTTCCGCCTATTTATAAGGATGGGCGCGGGGATCGAGGCGCCGTGAGCGGGAACCGTTGAGAAAGAAAAAAATTTCCATGATGACATCCGAAATTTTTGGGATAATGATGCGCCCGAAAGATCCGTTGAGATTGTGTTGGAGTTCCCGAAAATCGAGGGCTAAGGAGAATACTGATGGGAAATGCGTTGGCGGCTCAGAGACTTTTTTTCCGGCACCAATTGGCGAGTTAAGATTTCTGGTGCAAGGAGGAACACAGAAGAGTGAATCGCCTTCGACTAAAATGGAGGCATTGGCATGAAGATTCAAGTCAATTTGGGGCCTAATGTTGGGGATATTGTCTGCAGTTGTGACCCGCCAAATATGGGCCGGGTTACTGTTAAGGCGATTCATCCTTTAAGGCTAGTTGGGCCTCTGTCCGGGCGGTTCGAAGTCGCGGGATGGTTATGATTTATGGAAGGACTCTGGGTTCGACAAGGCGGAGACTTAGAGACCGCGGTGGTCACGATTTGTAAAAAGGAAGGGACTCTTGTAAACCCTAAGGCTTCGACCTATATATAAAGGCGAGTCTAGAGGGGGAGAGATAGGTTAGAAATCATCGAGTGCTAGGTTAGGGCGAGTTACGCCTTCCTTGTAATCGAATCCACATCAATACACACAAAGCAGGACGTAGGCTATTACCTCTTCTCGAGGGGCCGAACCTGGGTAAATCGCCGTGTCTCTCCCGCTTAACCCCTTTGAGTCGCCACCAAAGTGCGATGGCTCCAGTACTAAGTCCTTTCACGAGGACATCTGCCGTGACCAAACCACGACAGATCGCGATTGGATCGTGAAGACGTACGACTATATCAACCATGTTATATACGCTTCCGTTTAGCGATCTACTAGGGTACGTAAATACACTCCTCCTCTCATAGCTATTCATCTCCATGGATAGATCTTGCGTGTGCGTAGGAATTTTTTTTGTTTCCCATGCAACGTTCCCAAACACTTTGTGCTAGGTGTGCGTCTCGTGCGTGCTGGCGACTTCTACCACAATCTGGCGCTCACAGGCGCAATCTAGGGGATCTAGAGCATAGATCAGATCACCATCCATGGTCCGGCGCTTCGACCATCCATGGCCCAATTCAAACATCGTTGCCACTGAATCCATCAAGAACATCGTACGTCCCCTCCTCCCTCCCTCTCTCCCGGTTCCCCGTAGTTCTCTCCCCCATGTCCTACTTCCTTGACTGATTTTTCATGGCTTTTGTGTGCTTCGTCAGGTGTACGTGACGGACAAAGAGTGCATGAAGGTGGTGTCCATGGAAGAATTAATGGTTATCCTCGGTAGGTATTTCACCTCATTGTACCCATAGGTCGATACTCCCCACACCCCGTCTGCAACCACATCTCCCTCTCACCGCACCCTCCCATCTATGGTGTTTCAAATCTTCCCCTGGAGGCGGAGGCATAGAGAGGCGCGACGGTTGATGTGGGGTGTGCGTGTCTCGCTGGGCTAAGGGAGCACATGTCGGTGGTCACAGGGCGTGCGACGGTCGGAGGTCAAGGGCGGCGGGGGCTAGCATCCGGGGTTCGCGTGTTGTACATACGGGGTGTCAACTAGTTGAGTGCTTGGTGCACAAGCGGTAGTAGCAGCCACAGGCTTTTTGCACTCCTTTTCTCTTATTTTTTCCTTGACAACAACAGTAGGAGAGTCACAGACTAAAAATCTCTCTCAATTCTTGTTGTTCCATACTTACATTTCCCCATCTCTTTTTTCTGTCAACTAGCTGCGATCCATTGGCCAACATGTTTTTTGTGCGCAAGGTTTAGTTGTCAGAACGTGTGCACCACGTGCTTGTGTAGCTGTTGTGAGGCCATAGCGGAGGAGGGGGTGTCAACATTCTATGGCCGTGCCATCGGGGAGAGGCTGGTTGCGGTGACTCGGCTCAGACAAACAATAAGCATCACATTATATGTTGGGGAACGTTGCATGGGAAACAAAAAAATTCCTAGGCACACGAAGACCTATCATTGTTTCCGGACCATTCCGGAAACCCTCGGACGTCTGTGATCTCATCTGGGACTCCGAACAACATTCGGTAACCACACATATAACTCAACTATAATAAAACATCGCTGAACCTTAAGTGTGCACACCCTGCGGGTTCGAGAACTATGTAGACATGCCCCGAGGCACTCCTCGGTCAATATCCAATAGCAGGACCTAGATGCCCATATTGGATCCTACATATTCTACGAAGATCTTATCGGTTGAACCTCAGTGTCAAGGATTCATATAATCACTTATGTCATTCCCTTTGTCCTTCGGTATGTTACTTGCCCGAGATTCGATTGTCGGTATTTGTATACCTATTTCAATCTCGTTACCGGCAAGTCTATTTACTCATTCCGTAATACAAGATCCCGTGACTTACACTTAGTCACATTGCTTGCAAGGCTTGTGTGTGATGTTGTATTACCGAGTGGGCCCCGAGATACCTCTCCGTCACACAGAGTGACAAATCCCAGTCTTGATCCATACTAACTCAACGGACACCTTCGGAAATACCTGTAGAGCACCTTTATAGTCACCCAGTTATGTTGCGACGTTTGATGCACACAAGGCATTCCTCCGGTGCCAGTGAGTTATATGATCTCATGGTCATAGGAATAAACACTTGACACGAAGAAAACAATAGCAATAAAATGACACGATCAATATGCTACGTTCATAGTTTGGGTCTAGTCCATCACATGATTATCCTAATGATGTGATCTAGTTATCAAGCAACAACACTTGCACATAGTCAGAAAACCTTGACTATCCTTGATCAACTGGCTAGCCAACCAGAGGCTTGCTAGGGACATTGATTTGTCTATGTATCCACACATGTATCTATGTTTTCATTCAATACAATTATAGCATGGATAATAAACGATTATCTTTAAACAGGAAATATAATAATAACTATTTATCATTGCCTCTAGGGCATATTTGCAACAGTCTCCCACTTGCACTAGAGTCAATAATCTAGTCCTCACATCGGCATGCGATTTACATTGTAATAAATCTAACACCCATATAGTTCTGGTGTTGATCATGTTTTGCCCATGGAAGAGGTTTAGTAAGCGGGTCTGCTACATTCAGATCCATGTGCACTTTGCAAATATTCACGTCCTCTCCTTGGACGTACTCGCAGATGAGGTTGAAGCGTCGTTTGATGTGTCTGGTCTTCTTGTGAAACCTTGGTTCCTTTGCTAGAGCAATGGCACCAGTGTTGTCACAGAACAGAGTTATTGGATTTAGTGCGCTTGGCACAACTCCAAGATCCATCATGAACTGCTTCATCCAAACACCCTCCTTTGCTGCCTCCGAGGCAGCCATGTACTCCGCTTCACATGTAGAATCTGCTATGACGCTTTGCTTGGAACTGCTCCAGCTTACCGCACCCCTATTAAGAATAAATACGTATTCGGTTTGCGACTTATAGTCATCCGGATCGGTGTCAAAGCTTGCATCTACATAACCCTTTACGACGAGCTCTTCGTCACTGATAACCCACAAGTATAGGGGATCGCAACAGTTTTTGAGGGTAGAGTATTCAACCCAAATTTATTGATTCGAATCAAGGGGAAGCCAAAGAATATTCTCAAGTACTAGTAGTTGAGTTGTCAATTCAACCACACCTGAAAGATTTAGTATCTGCAACAAAGTATCAGTAGCAAGGTAGTATGATAGGAGCAGTAGCAACAGTAACCAGTAGTAGCAAAGTAACAGCAGTAGCAACAGAGTAACGTAGCAAGGACCAGTAGCAAAAGACTCGTAGGCATTGGATCGGTGATGGATGATTATGCCGGATGTTATTCATCATGCAACAATTATAACACGGAGAGATATGTAACTAGCTCCAGTTCGTCAATCTAATGTAGGCATGTATTCCGTATGTAGTCATACGTGCTTAGGGAAAAGAACTTGCATGACATCTATTGTCCATCCCTCCCGTGGCAACGGGGTCCTAATGGAAACTACGGGATATTAAGGTTCTCCTTTTAATAAAGAACCGGACCAACGCATCAACACTTGGTGAATACATGAACTCCTCATACTATGGTCATCTCCGGGAGTGGTTCTGGCTATTGTCACTCCGGGGTTGCCGGGTCATAACACATAGTAGGTGACTACAACTTGCAAGATAGGATCAAGAACACACATATATTAGCAACAACATAATAGGTTCAGATCTGAAATCATGGCACTCGGTCCCTAGTGACAAGCAATAAGCATGGCAAAGTAGTAGCAACATCAATCTCAGAACATAGTGGATACTAGGGATCAATCCCTGTCAAAACTAACTCGATTACATGATAGATCTCATCCAAACCATCACCGTCCAGCAAGCCTACGATGAGATTACTCACGAACGGTGAAGAGCATCATGGAATTGGCGATGAAGGAAGGTTGATGATGACGATGGCGACGATCTCCCCTCTTCGGAGCCCAAAACGGACTCCAGATCTGCCCTCCACATGAAGAACAGGAGGTGGTGGCGCCTCCGTATCGTAAAACGCGATGAACTCTTCTCCTTGATTTTTTTCCGGGCGAGACGGACTAAATAGAGCTGAGATTGGAGGTGGTGGAGAGTTGTGGGCCCCACAAGCCTGCCAGGCGTGGCCAGGGGGGCCCGCGCCTGGTGGGCTTGTGGGCTCACAGCTCCACCCCTTCGGTTGATTCTTGTGCCAGTATTTTTTATATATTCCAAAAAAATTCTCCGTAAATTTTCAGGTCATTCCGAGAACTTTTATTTCTGTGCAAAAACAACACCATGGCAATTCTGGTGAAAACAACGTTAGTCCGGGTTAGTTCCATTCAAATCATGCAAATTAGAGTCCAAAACAAGGGCAAAAGAGTTCGGAAAAGTAGATACGAAGGAGACCTATCAGTCACCTCCTTAAACGAGAAATATTTCCTTAGTCCTTTTCAGGTACTTCAGAATATTCTTAACCGCCGTCCAGTGATCCACTCCTGGATTACTCTAAAACCTGCCAGCCATACTTATGGCCAAGCTGACGTCTGGTCTAGTGCACAGCATTGCATGCATGATAGATCATATGGCTCAAGCATAGGGGATGGAACTCATGTGTTCTCTATCTTCCGCAGCTGTTGGGCACTGAGTCTTACTCAATTTTATACCTTGTAATACTGGCAATAACCTTTCTTGGACTGATCCGTTTTGAACTTCTTCAAAACTTTATCAAGGTATGTGCTTTGTGAAAGTTCTATCACTCTTCCTGATCTATCCCTATAGATCTTAATGCCTAGAATGTAAGCAGCTTCTCCTAGGTCCTTGCTGCGTCGACAGAAACCTTCTGTCGCCTCTTGAGCTTGCGTTGGTTTACCCTTGAAGAGGAAAGGGTGATGCAGCAGAGGAGCAGTAAGTATTTCCCTCAGTTTGAGAACCAAGGTATCAATCCAGTAGGAGAATCTCGTCAAGTCCAGAGTATGTTGCGACCCGACTCAAAACAAGTCAAGCCTCTGGTGTTTCCGTACCATCCCAAGATCATGTTGGTACACACTCAGTACATCAATGTATATATCAAGAGTTCAATCACACAGATTTATTAATCGAAATCTCCTAACGAGTACTTTATTACAATAATGAATTACAATAAAGTGGCTGAAGGCCATCTCATGAGATATCTAACGAAGACTAGCGGAAGCATCAGGTAGACGAGTCCATCCGACTCCAGGGCATGTCGTTGAGCGTAGATCGTAGCCTCACTCCTAGTCGTAAAAGCACTCTGCAACATGATACGTTGTAGCCGTGTAGGTTAGCATATGGAATATGTCGGCAAGTCATCAAAGAGAGGGGTAAAATAATAAACAACCATCTCTACATGCATATTTGGCAGGTGGGGTATAGGTTTTGCATAAAGCCAATTTTCTCCTACAACAAGAGGGGCTGAAAGCAAAATATTACTACATTGTTTGTTGTTAACGAGATGGTTCCGCCAACCAATTCTCGTACCCGAGTTGTTGTTAAAACCCACATCACTATTAAGTTGTGTCGAGAGTTCAGGGAAATTTCAATGCCTTCGGCTCAAGTTGTCCATGGCCGTGGACACGGCTAATCGATTAGGTTGGGCACTCTACAGAGTTTTGCACATGTTCCCCACAAGATTTGATCGACTCCGAGTATGTCCTCGCACTTCAGGGTGTTTGAAGACCGGATGATCAAAACATGGTCTTTCAACGGGTCCTTCTGAATCTCTGTCGGTGCCCATCCATTCCTACCGTTCTTCTACATCTGCTAGCACCGCGTGTCCAGAGTCGCCGTGTTGTCCAACCAAGCCAGAGCCCATAATGACTTGTGGCTGTGCAGGTAAGCCTTGGGTCTTGAAGCCTCCGTCCGTCTCTTCGAGCCTGGGTGAAGCTTTCCGCAAGATGTCATGGCCGTCTCCAGCATCCCGGGGTCGTCCACTGGTTTCTCCAGGGAGCCCGTCAAACCGTCCTTCACCCAGAGTTGCATTTCTTCACGGGGTCTTGAAAATCTTGTCTTAACCGGTCTTGGTTACTTAATCATCCTCGCATCACTCGTGTTATGCACTCAACCAAAATCCCGTCTACTCAAGTATAGCAATATGAAATTTGTTGTCCCGGGCCAAGTATCGGGGTTGTTGTGTGCCTACCACATGATACTACAACCTACACTAAAATTTCCAAGTACCTACGCAGCATGCAATTGGGCAAAGAAAGGTGAAACTACCATGCATAGAAAGAACATAGGAGATAGTATGATCAAAATGACTTGCCTTGGTGATAGTTGTCTTGATCAAGCGCTTCTAAGTAACAAGCTTCGCACTCCGGGTGATCTACCGATACAAACAAATACACACCATAAGCACCACAATCATCAACAAGTAAAATACATCACAAGCATAAAGTAGCTATGACATAAAGTGAAAATATCCACTTCACCTAACTAAGGCAGAAATTGTTTCTGTTAAAACCCCAAGTAAAAATATTAAAAAAAATTAAACTTATACCACAGTAAGATATAATCACTAGGAAGCAGTAGCAAAAAGAATCAAATAAAAATCATTTTTTAAACTCCTGGAATAAGCAAAAGAAGGTTTAAACTAAATCTGATCTAATTCAAAGTTGAAAATATCAAACATAGACATATTATATGTTTTTTAAAACTACAGAAAAATTGTGATCTACTAGAAAAAGAATAAATCTCATTGGATCTCTAGATCAAAAGTTATAGGGGAAACAAGATTACAACTTTCTCTGTTTTTGAATTAAACAGAAAAAACAGAGAACTAACTAGTCAACGGGGGGGTAGGTGGCAGCTCCTGATTGGTCAGGGAGGTGTGCGCTGCGGTGCTAACTAGCGAACGGCCGCAAACTAGACAAACCGCGTTGGCTCACTAATTAAATAAAAAGAACTGTCGGTTCTTTTAAAAGAACCAAAGGGGTATCCCTTCTTCTAATCTACACCAGTGGCCTAGGATCCAACGGATGAAAGGCAAAGGGGGAGAGGCTCACCGTGGACAGGGGTCTCCGACGAGATCCGAGGCGGTGGCGGCTTGGTGGTGGTCGGCGGCGAGGTTCACGTGGTCGGGGACGACTGTGGAGGGGCCCAGGGGGTGGAGGCGGTCCTCCAGCGAAGAGTGGCGGCGTCAGCGTGGCTTGGGGAGGTCGGGGCGATGCAGGGGAAGCTCGGAAGCTTCGGCCGGCTTGCCGAACTCCGGCGAGGTTGGCAGGGTGACGTGGGGAGGCTCGGGCAGGGTGGCGGGGTGGCGGAACGGGGCGAGGGGAGGGCCGGGCGGCGGGTAAATAGGGCGAGGGAGGTGGCGCAAAGGGAAGGGAATCGGGGCTCGGGATGGGAAGTCCGGCCATGGTGGCTCGGGCAGGGTGAGAGAAAGGAAAGGGGGAGAGAGGAAAGGAAGGGGGTGACCGGTTCGGGTGAGGATCGGCCAGGGGGCCCAAGCGGCATAGAGAGGAGGGGCAAGGCTGAGGGGATCGGTGGCCGATCCGATCCAGATTCGGATCCGGCTCGGCTGGGATTCGGCCCGATAGCGCTATAAAGAGCTCAGGCGCATTCCTTTTAAAAAATATTCCCGTTTTAGCTTTTTTTAATAAAACAGAAACTAAAAAGAATAAAAAGGAAGAAAAATAAAATAATTAATATAGAGTATTATGTACCAAAATTTTCAGAAAAGAAATCTCTACACGATTAACATTTTTCCAAGGCAAAAATAAAACTTTAAAAAAATGTTTTTTCAAAAAAACCCCTTATGCTATATTTTCTTTTTGCAATTATTTTCACAATAAAACTTTGGTTTTCTTGGCTCAAAATATTTCAGAAATGCCTCACATTTTGGAGGGTCATTTTCCTCCGCTCTTTCTTGCGTGCAAAAAATTATTTCCCGGCATTTCTCGTGTGAAGAAAAAATAGAAATGCAGAAGCAAAAATCAAAAGAATTCAAATGCAAACTTTATTTCAATCAATATGCATAGATGCTTAGCTATAATGTAAAACATTCCAAATTAGGAAATTTGGGATGTTACAGAGTACCTGCACAAACACAAAGAGCTTGCACCCAACGCTATAAAGGGGTTGTCAATCCCTTCAAGATTGATTGCAAAGTGAGATATCAAGGCGGAAAGTGCAACGAAGAAAAAGTGTAAGGCTGAAAATATGGTGTGGAGTAGACCCGGGGGCCATAGTGTTCACTAGAGGCTTCTCTCAAAATAGCAAATATCACGGTGGGTGAACAAATTACTGTCGAGCAATTGATAGAACCACGCAAAGTCATGACGATATGTAAGGCAATGATCATACATATAGGCATCACGTCCGAGACAAGTAGACCGATACTTTCTGCATCGACTACTATTACTCCACACATCGACCGTTATCCAGCATGCATCTAGTGTATTGAGTTCATGACGAACAGAGTAACGCCTTAAGCAAGATGACATGATGTAGAGGGATAAACTCAAACCAATGATGAAAACCCCATCTTTTTACCCTTGATGGCAACAACACGATGCGTGCCTCGCTACCCCTTCTGTCACTGGGTGAGCTCACCACACGGTATGAACCGAAAACCAAGCACTTCTCCAATTGCAAGAATCATTGATCTAGTTGGCCAAACAAAACCCACAACTCGAAGAAAATTACAAGTATATGAAATCATGCATAAGAGAGATCAGAAGAAACTCAAATAAGATTCATAGATAATCTGATCATAAATCCACAATTCATCGGATCTCGACAAACACACCGCAAAAGAATATTACATCAGATAGATCTCCATGAAGATCATGGAGAACGTTGTATTGAAGATCCAAGAGAGAGAAGAAGCCATCTAGCTACTAGCTATGGACCTGTAGGTCTATGGTGAACTACTCACGCATCATCGGAGAGGTCATGGTGTTGATGAAGAAGCCCTCCGTATCCGAATCCCCCCTCCGGCACGGCACCAGAACGTGCCCCAGATGGGATCTTGCAGAGAAAGAAGCTTGCGGCGGCGGAAAAGTACTTTCGATGATTTCCTGATTTTTTCTGGGATTTTAGGGAATTTATAGGCGAAAGTCCTAGGGCAGAGGAGGCCCAGGGAGCCCACAAGCCTGGGAGGTGC
The DNA here is from genome assembly GCF_904849725.1 of Hordeum vulgare subsp. vulgare. Taxonomy (NCBI): domain Eukaryota; kingdom Viridiplantae; phylum Streptophyta; class Magnoliopsida; order Poales; family Poaceae; genus Hordeum; species Hordeum vulgare. Next base: position 458,703,623 of record NC_058522.1, read on the forward strand.
GTGCCCTGATGACCCACAAGTATAGGGGATCAATCGTAGTCCTTTCGATAAGTAAGAGTGTCGAACCCAACGAGGAGCAGAAGGATCTGACAAGTGGTTTTCAGCAAGGAAATATCTGCAAGCACTGAAATTGTCGGTAACAAGTGATTGTGTGGTGACATGATTCGTAGCAAGCAACAAGTAACAAAAGTAGCAACGCTGCAGCAAAGTGGCCCAATCCCTTTTGTAGCAAGGGACAAGCCTGGACAAAGTCTTATAGGAGGAAAAACGCTCCCGAGGACACACGGGAATTTCTGTCATGCTAGTTTCATCATGTTCATGTGATTCGCGTTCGTTACTTTGATAGTTTGATATGTGGGTGGACCGGCGCTTGGGTACTGCCCTTACTTGGACAAGCATCCCACTTATGATTAACTCCTCTCGCAAGCATTCGCAACTATGAAAGAAGAATTAAGACAAAGTCTAACCATAGCATTAAACTACTGGATCCAAATCAGCCCCTTGCGAAGCAACGCATAAACTAGGGTTTAAGCTTGTGTCACTCTAGCAACCCATCATCTACTTACTACTTTCCAATGCCTTCCTCTAGGCCCAAATAATGGCGAAGTGTTATGTAATCGACGTTCACATAACACCACTAGAGGAAAAAACATACAACATATCAAAGTACCGAACGAATACCAAATTCACATGACTACTATTAGCATGACTTATCCCATGTCCTCAGAAACAAAAGTAACTACTCACAAAGCATAATCATACTCATGATCAGAGAGGTAATGAGTAGTATCAAGGATCTGAACATAATCTCTTCCACCAAATAATCCAACTAGCATCAACTACAAAGAGTAATCAACAATACTAGCAACCTTACAAGTACCAATCGGAGTCGCGAGACGGAGATTGGTTACAAGAGATGAACTAGGGTTTGGAGATGAGATGGTGCTAATGAAGATGTTGATGGAGATGAGTCCCCTCCGATGAGAGGAATGTTGGTGATGACGATGGCGACGATTTCCCCCTCCTAGAGGGAAGTTTCCCCGGCAGGATCGTCCTGCCGGAGCTCTAGATTGGTTCTGCTCAAGTTCCGCCTCGTGGCGGCGGCGAAACCACGAAAAAGCTCCCTTCTGATTTTTTCCTGGACGAAACCCTCCATATAGCAAAAGAGGGGGGCCAGTGGGCCAGTGGGCTGCCCACAAGCCCCCATGGCGCAGCCTGGGGGGTGGCCGCGCCATGCAGGCTTGTGGGCACCCCCTGGTGCCCCTCTGGCACTTCTTCGGCCCAGTATTTTTGATAAATTGGGAAAAAATCTCCGTTGATTTTGACGGCGTTTGGAGTTGCGAAGAATAGATATCTCAACTTTGCTCCACTTTCAGGCCAGAATTCCAGTTGCCGGTATTCTCCCTCTTCATGTAAACCTTGCAAAATAAGAGAGAAATGGCATAAGAATAGTACCGTGAAGTGAAATAACAGCCAAAGAAGCGATAAATATAAACATGAAAACATGATGCAAAATGGACGTATCAACTCCCCCAAGCTTAGACCTCGCTTGTCCTCAAGCGAAAGCCGAGCTCAATAAATATGTCCACATGTTTAGGGAGAGAGGTGTCGACAAAACAAGATACGAACATGCATGCATCATGATCAAGATGAGAACAGAATACCAATATATAATCCCTCATGCTAAAGTGATAATTCCTTCACAAAGTAAAGCATGCATCAAGAACCTTACCGAGAAGTAACAACCGTTAGCCTTTAGTCATTGAAGCAATTGCAATTTATCACAACATCAGAAAGAGTCAAATAAGAGCTTGTAACGCAAATCCACATACTCAATCATTCTTTCATTCTCTACAATTGCTACAACTCACGTGGTACTCATGAGATCAAAGTTTCAGCTGGACACAGAGAAAGATAGGGGCTTACGGTTTTGCCTCCCAACTGCTTACCTCAAGGGTAGTGTCAACAATAATAATTCATGAATTCCTACCTCCAAGTTGACATATGAATATAGATCTTTCCCAAGCATGTGACGGTAGCCAAGACAAAGGCAAAATAAGGAATTGGTGAAGATCACCATGCTCTTTCAGGGACAAAAAGTAAAGGTACAAGATAGGCCCTTCGCAGAGGGAAGCAGAGGTTGTCATGCGCTTTTGACGTTTGGGTGTGTGTCCTCTTAGTGCAGAGGAACGTCACTTTATATTGCCTCCTGTGATAAAGAACTTTATTATGCAGTCTGTCGCTTTTATGTCTTCCTCATCACAGGTTTGTACAAAGCTTATTTTCCACACACTAATAGATCATACATATTAGAGAGCAATTTTTATTGCTTGCACCGATGACAACTTACTTGAGGGATCTTATTCAATCCGTAGGTAGGTATGGTGGACACTCATGGCAAAACTGGTTTGAAGGTTTATGGATGCACAAGTAGTATCTCTACTTGGTGCGGGAGTTTTGGCTAATATGAGGTGGAAGCAATCGTCACATGCTAAGGGATCTCTAATCATATAACACTGTTCAGAGCCAAGCAAACACAATTCATTACGTTGTCTTCCTTGTCCAACATCTACTGCATGCAATAGTTTGGTGAGTGTTCACAATCATAGATGGTGTCAGAGATGATATATTTATATGTGAACCTCTCCTTCTTTATCACTTCCTATTAATTACAATAATGACCAAGGTCTATGTTTGCCTACCCTCAACAAGTTTCAATCCGCATTCTTTTTATATGTGAAGCCATCACTTCCCATAAGATCATTACATGATATTTCATGCTTTTGTTCTATTCTCACTCTTTTGATGATGGCAAGAGGCAAAGCCCTTCAACTAAGACACTCTTTATTATATGGCTCACGAGCAAGAATACATCGGGGGTGACACAAAGCAAAACTCAAAACTAAAACACTAAGACTTTTAAACTACTAGAGAAAAATAAAACTGAAAAGGAAAACTAAAACAAAGGTAAAGGCAAAAGATGTGATGGTGATACGATACCGGGGCAACTGCCCCAAGCTTGGCAAGCTGAGGGGATTGCCCATACCAATGCTGAGTTGTCTTCCTTTGGTGGTGAAGATGGTGTTGTTGTTGCAACCTTTGATTCCAAGAGGACCATCAGTCTTCGATTTATACTTTGGAGATCTATGATATGTTTCTCCAGCAAAACAACTTCACGAGTGAGACAAGTATTGCGAGAACGAGTTGTTTCACAAAACCTCAAGAGTTCAATCAAAGATGGACATAGTAGGTGGAGGTAGGGTTGGAGGAAATCCACTTCTTCAACTTCTTCCTTGTTGAGCACAGATTGCACTTCGTCCCATGCCTGATCCTTCTTCTTAGCCTTGCCTTTGGTTTCTTTAGGTAGCCTCTCCTTAGCCTCCACTACCTCCATCCTTTTCAGATCAGCATGAACTTCTCCATAGATTTGACGGAGGTTGTTCTCCCCCACAGATTCTTGAGAAGACATCTTGACCTAGATCTTCGGCAGAAAACAGGCTCGAAACAAAAAACAAAGGAAATATGCGTGGTGCAGGGGTCAGACCAAACGAAAGTATATATAATGATTTTTTCTAGACCAGAAGGAGTACCCTGCACGAAAATGGAGTCTGGGAGGCGCACGAGGTGGCCACAAGCCCTCACGGCGCGGCCAGGGGTGGGCCCGCGTCGTCCAGGCTTGTGGCCTCCTCGCGCACTTTCGGGACTACTTCCAATTTTTGTATTTTTTCAAATATTCCAAAACGGAGAAAATTTCCTATTAGAAAAGTTTTGGACTCTATTTTTTACCGAAACACATACCTCTTCGTTTTCGGAGTCTGAAATAGGCTGATAAATGTCCCTTAGGTATTCTTCCGGAGTTATGGTATTGATGATATTGCTTTCAACATTTATGGGAGTACCTGAGATATAATGCTTGATTCTCTTCCCATTTACCACTCTCGGACAATTACCTTCCATGTTGTTGATCTTGATAGCACCGGAACGATATACTTCCTCAACAACATAGGGACCTTCCCATTTTGAGAGAAGTTTGCCTGCAAAGAATCTTAAACGAGAGTTATATAGCAAGACATAATCACCTACATTGAACTTACGCTTTTGTATCCTCTTATCATGCCACCTCTTAACCTTCTCTTTGAAAAGCTTGGCATTCTCATATGTTTGAGTTCTCCACTCATCAAGCGAGCTAATGTCAAATAACCTCTTCTCACCGGCAAGTTTGAAATCAAAGTTGAGCTCTTTGATTGCCCAATAAGCTTTATGCTCTAGCTCAAGAGGTAAATGACATGCTTTACCTTACACCATTTTGTACGGAGACATGCCCATGGGATTCTTATAGGCAGTTCTATAAGCCCATAGTGCATCATCGAGCTTCTTAGACCAATTCTTTCTAGACCTGTTGATAGTCTTTTGCAAAATCAGTTTAATCTCTCTATTACTTAGCTCTACTTGACCACTTGACTGAGGGTGATAGGGAGACGCAATTCTATGGTTGACATCGTACATAGCAAGCGTTTTACGGAAAGCACCATGAATGAAGTGTGAACCACCGTCGGTCATTAGATATCTAGGGACTCCAAATCTAGGGAAGGTAACTTCTTTCAGCATCTTGATAGAGGTGTTGTGATCAGCACTACTAGTGGGGATAGCTTCTACCCACTTAGTGACATAATCAACAGCAACTAGGATGTGAGTATACACATTGGATTTTGGAAAAGGTCCCATATAATCAAAGCCCCAAACATCAAATGGTTCAAGGACAAGTGAATAGTTCATAGGCATTTCCTGACGTTTCCTAATATTACCTATCCTTTGATATTCGTCACAAGACAAGACAAACTTACAGGCATCCTTGAAGAGAGTGGGCCAATAGAAACCTAATTGCAATACCTTGTGTGCAGTTCTATCTCCCGCATGGTGTCCTCCGTAGGCCTCGGAGTGACACTTCTGTAGGATCTGTCCATGTTCATGTTCAGGTACACAACATCTAATAACACCAACTACTCCTTCCTTATAAAGGCGAGGATTATCCCAAAAGTAATGTCTCAAGTCAAAGAAGAATTTCTTCTTTTGCTGGTACGTGAAACTAGGTGGTATGTATTTGGCAACGATATAGTTTGCATAATCAGCATACCACGGTGCACTACGTGAAGCATTGATGACATTCAATTGCTCATCAGGAAAGCTATCATCAATAGGTTGTGGGTCATCAAGAACGTTCTCCAACCTAGACAAGTTATCTGCTACGGGGTTATCAGCACCCTTTCTGTCGACAACGTGCAGATCAAATTCTTGTAGCAGGAGAACCCATCTGATAAGTCTAGGTTAGCGTCCTTCTTCTCCATGAGGTACTTAATAGCAGCGTGATCAGTGTGAATAGTGACTTTGGAATCAACTATGTAAGACCTGAACTTTTCACATGCAAACACGACTGCTAAAAATTCCTTCTCCGTAGTGGCATAGTTTCTCTCGGCACTGTCTAGAGTTTTACTAGCGTAGTGAATAACATTCAACTTCTTATCAACTCTTTGCCCTAGAATAGCACCAACAGCATAATCACTAGCGTCACACATGATCTCAAAAGGTAAGTTCCAATCAGGTGGTTGAACAATAGGTCCAGTTATCAAAGCCCTCTTAAGTACTTCGAAGGCTTCCACACAATCATCGTCCAAAACAAAAGGAATATCCTTTTGCAAGAGATTGGTAAGAGGCCTAGAAATCTTAGAGAAGTCTTTGATGAACCTTCTATAGAAACCAGCATGACCAAGGAAACTTCTTATCCCTTTGATATCTGTGGGGTATGGCATTTTCTCGATTGCATCAACCTTAGCCTTATCGACTTCAATACCTCTTTCAGAAATTTTATGTCCTAAGACGATGCCTTCATTAACCATAAAGTGGCACTTCTCCCAATTCAAGACAATATTGGTGTCTTTACATCCCTGTAAGACTCGATCGAGGTTGTTGAGGCAATCATCAAAGGAAGACCCGTAAATGGATAAGTCATCCATGAAAACTTCAACAATCTTTCCACAAAAGTCAGAGAATATAGCCATCATACATCTTTGAAAGGTGGCAGGTGCATTACATAAGCCGAAAGGCATACGTCTATAGGCAAAGGTACCGAAAGGGCACGTGAAAGTGGTTTTCTCCTGATCAGATTGTGCAACTGGTATTTGGGAGAAACCAGAATAACCTTCTCGAAAGCAGAAGTGTGTGTGTTTGGACAGCCTTTCTAGCATTTGGTCAATAAAAGGCAAAGGGTAATGATCTTTCCTAGTGGCTTTATTCAGTTTCCTAAAATCGATCACCATCCTATAGCCAGTAATAATCCTCTGTGGGATCAATTCATCCTTATCATTTGGGACAATGGTAATGCCTCCCTTTTTAGGAACGCAATGCACCAGACTCACCCAATCGCTATGAGCAACAGGATAGATAATACCTGCTTCCAGGAGCTTTAGTATTTCCTTTCTTACTACTTCTTTCATCTTAGGATTGAATCTCCTTTGATGATCAGAAACTGGTTTGAATTGAGGATCAATTTTGATCTTGTGCTGGCATAGAGTGGGACTAATGCCCTTAAGATCATCAAGAGTATATCCAATAGCAGCACGGTGCTTCCTCAGAGTTTTTAGCAACTTCTTCTCTTCATGCTCCGAGAGGCTAGCACTAATAATGACAGAATATATCTCCTTTTCATCAAGATAGGCTGCTACCTCAAAAAGATCCCTCGCGACGGCGCCAGAAATACTTCTGATGTCAGCTGTGCTTCCCTTGCAACGGTGCCAAGAATAGTCGTGTCGACGGCACTAGGAATCCTTCAGTTGCGGCTACGCCTTAAGGGACTTCCTAGGCAAGTATGCAAAGGATTTCCCCCGTGACCTTGGAGCCTTACGTTGGTGTTCCCTCGAAGCGGAAAGGGTGAAGTAGCACAGCGGTGGTAAGTATTTCCCTCAGTTTGAGAACCAAGGTATCAATCCGGTGGAGGAGTATCACAAGATCCTACACAAACACAAAAGCTTGCTCGCAACGCTATGAAGGGGTTGTCAATCCCTTATAGATTGTTTTCCAAGTGAGACCTGAAAGCAACAAAGTAACAAAGCAAAGTAAAAGCGGAGGTGTAAACGATGGATGTGAATAGACCCGGGGGCCGTGGTGTTTACTAGTGGCTTCTCTCATGAAAGTAAGTAGACGGTGGGTGAACAAATTACTGTCGAGCAATTGATAGAACCGCGCAAAGTCATGACGATATCTATGCAATGATTATATCTATAGGCATCACGTCCAAAACAAGTAGACCGATACTTTCTGCATCTACTACTATTACTTCACACGTCGACCGCTATCCAGCATGCATCTAGTGTATTAAGTCCATAAGAATAGAGTAACGCCTTAAGCAAGATGACATGATGTAGAGGGATAATCTCAAACCAATGATAAAACCCCATCTTTTTATCATTGATGGCAACTACTTGATGTGTGCCTTGCTGCCCCTACTATCACTGGGAAAGGTCACCACATGGTAGAACCCAAAACCAAGCACTTCTCCCATTGCAAGAATCATAGATCTAGTTGGCCAAACAAAACCCAAGACTCGGAGAGACTTACAAGCATATCAAATCATGCATATAAGAAATCAGCAAAGACTCAAATATATATAAAAGATAATCTGATCACAAATCCACAATTCATCGGATCTCGACAAACACACTGCCAAAGAAGATTACATCGGATAGATCTCCATGAAGATCATGGAGAACTTTGTATTGAAGATCCAAGAGAGAGAAGAAGCCATCTAGCTACTAACTACGGACCCGTAGGTCTGAAGTGAACTACTCACGAGTCATTGGAGGGGCGATGATGATGATGAAGAAGCCCTCCAACTCCAAAGTCCCCTCCGGCAGGGCTCCGGGGAGGGTCTCCAGATGAGATCTCGCGGAAACGGAAGCTTGCGGCGGCGGAAAAGTATTTTCGAGGATCTCCTGATTTTTTGCTAAATATTTGGGAATATATTGGCCAAGGATATAGGTCAGGGGGCGGCCAGGGAGGCCACAAGCCCTGCCACCGCCGCCTCCCCCTGGTGGCGGAGTGGGGGCTTGTGGGCTCCCTGGAGCCCACCTCGCTTGGCCCAAAGGCCACCTGATCTTCTTCCGTTCGGGAAAAAATTCATTTCGGGGTTTTTATTCTGTTTGGACTCCGTTCCAAAATCAGATCTGAAAAGAGTCAAAAACACAGAAAAAACAGGAACTGGCACTTGACACTGAATTAATAAGTTAGTCCCAAAAAAGATATAAAAGGTACATAAAACATCCAAAGAAGACAAGATAACAGCGTGAAACCATCAAAAATTATAGATACGTTTGAGACGTATCAAGCATCCCCAAGCTTAACTCCTGCTCGTCCTCGAGTAGGGAAGTGATAAAGAATGAATTTTTGATGCTTTCATGCTACCTAGCATAGGTGTCCTTTGTAATTCCTCTTACGTGACGTGAATGTTCACATCCATTAGATTCAAAACAATAGTTTGCTATTGACGTGGAAACAATAATAATTCAAGCAAACTAGCAAGGTAATCATGAACTTTCAAAATAACAAGGCCAAAAGAAAGTTATCCCTACAAAAGCATATAGTCTGGCTATGCTCTATCATCATTGCACAACGAATTTAAATCATGCACAACCCTGGTATTGGCCAAGTAATTGTTTCAGACCTTTACTTTCTCAAACCTTTTCAACTCTCACACAATACATGAGCGTGACCATGGTTATAGCACTATAGATGGTGTGGAGTGTGGTGGAGGTTGCAAGACAAAAAGGAGAATATAGTCACATTAACTAGGCATATCAATGAGCTGTGGAGATGCTCATCAATAGATATCAATGTGAATGAGTAGGGATTGCCATACAAATGATGCACTAGAGCTATGAGTATGTGAAAGCTCTTAAAGAAAACTAGTGGGTGTGCATCCAACTTGCTTGCTCACGAAGACCTAAGGCAATTTTGAGGAAGCCTATCATTGGAATATACAAGCCAAGTTATATAATGAAATTTTCCCACTAGCTATATGATGGTGACAAAACGAGAGACTCTCAATCATGAAGATCATGGTGCTTAATATGCACAAGTGTGGAAAAAGTGGTAGCATTGTCCCTTCTCTCTTTTTCTCTCCTTTTTTTTATTTGGTGGGCTCTTTGGCCTCTTTTTTTATTTTGGTGGGCTTCTTTGGCCTCTTTTATTTCCTCACATGGGACAATGCTCCATTAATGATGATCATCACACTTTCAACTCAAAACTTAGAGCAACTATGACTCTATATGGAATGCCTTCGGTAGTGTACCGTGGCAATGATCTAGCATGGCATAGACATCAATGGAAACATCATGCTAGCTATCTTACGATCATGCAATGGCAATGTAGACGTGGTGGCACATGTCATGGTGGTAGTTGCATGGCAATATATCTCGGAATAACTTTGAAAAAGCCATAGTAGGTAGGTATGGTGGCTGTTTTGAGGGAGGCTAATGGTGGGTTTTGTGCACCGGCGAAAGTTGCACGGCACTAAGAAGATAGTGATGGTGGAAGGTGAAAGTGCATCTAAACCATGGACTCAACATTAGTCATGAAGAACTCATATACTTGTTGCAAAAGTTTTATTAGTAATCGAAACAAAGCATTCAACGCATGCTCCTAGGGGAAGGGTTGGTAGGTATAAACCATCGCGCAATCCGGACCGCCACGCAAAGGATGACAATCAATATACTAATCATGCTCAGATTTCATCACATTGCAGTTCACCATACGTGCATGCTACGGGAATCACTAACTTCAACACAAGTATTTCTAGATCCACAACACCTTACTAGCATGACTTCAAAATTACCATAACCACAACTCAAAACTAATTGAGATGAATCAAACTTCTCTAACTATTCAATGCACATGAAGGTGGAAGTTTTTGTATCCCTTTGGATAACTACCCCTTTTGAGACTACTTTCAAAGCATAGATCAACTACCAAGCCACGCACCGCTGCGCTCTAAAAGATATAAGTGAAGCACATAGAGCAAAAGTATCTAGCTCAAAAGATATAAGTGAAGCACATGTGAGCTGAATTGTCTACCAAAAGATATAAGTGAAGCTCGACAAAATCACGGTGTGTGCATGTCTCTCTCTCTAGGTGTGCAGCAAACATGATTGTGACACAACAAAAATAAAAGACTCCTACGATACAAGACGCTCCAAGCAAAAACACATAACATGTGGTGCATAAAAATATAGCCCCAAGTAACGTTACCGACGGATTGAAGACGAGCGAGGGGATGCCTTCCCGGGGCATCCCCAAGCTTAGGATTTTACGGCATCCTTGAATCTCTTGGGGTGCCTTGGGAATCCCCAAGCTTGAGATATTTCCACTCTTTATCTCTTTGTCCATAAGAACTTCACCCAAAACTTGAAAACTTCACAACACGAAACTTAAACAGAAACTCGTGACAACATTAGTACAAGAAAGCAAACCACCACTTCCTTAGGGATTGTAGCAAAGTTAAATTCTACTTGTGCTGATGTTGGGTTACTCTACTTTCAATCTTCCATGGCTAATACCCCCCGATACTATCCATAGTTTCATCAAAACAAGCAACCAACACAACAAAAACAGAATCTGTTAACAGCAGACCAGTCTGTAGCAATCTGTATATTTCGTATACCTCCGGTACATCATAAATTCTGAAACATTACGATAGTCTCAAGAATTTGCGTAGCAATCAGCAGCAAAAAGAATCAACTCAAAACCTCTTACAGAAAAAAAAATAGAAGTTTCTGTCTTTTCCAGCATGACCAAACGATCATCCCCAAGACTAATCATAATGGTTTTGCTTGGCACTAACGCAAAAAGAAACACAAAAAAACACAATCATAAGAGAATTTTGAAAGTGTGGAAAACACAAAACATAAAGAAAAAGGATAGATTCATGGGTTGCCTCCCAACAAGCGCTTTTGTTTAACGCCCTTAGCTAGGCATTCAATGATGCTCTCACAAAAGACAAGAATTGAAGCACAACGAGAGCATCCTAAAGCATGTGAAAATCACATCTAAGTCTAACATACTTCCTATGCATAGGCATTTTGTAGGAAAACAAATTGTCAAGACAACCAATAGCTGCCATATGCAAGGAAGAAGAAAGAGACAAGAGCAATCTCAACATCACGAGAGGTGATTTGGTAACAGGAAAGTTCCTACCAAAATATTTTCCTCTCTCGTAGCAATTACATGTGGGATCATATTCAAATTCAACAATATAGCTATCCCATAGGATATTCTTTTCATGATCCACATGCATGCAAAGTTGACGCTCTTCAAAAATAGTGGGATTATCATCAAATAAAGTCATGACTTCTCCAATCCCACTTTCAGTATTGTTGCAAATATCATATTCATCATGAGGTTTGAACAAATTTTCAAGATCATAAGAAAGATCATCACCCCAATCATGATTATTGCAACAAGTAGTGGACAAAGAAAAACTAGCATCCCCAAGCTTAGGGTTTTGCATATTTTTAGCATGATTGTCACTAATAGAATTTTTAGTGAAACCATTGCAATCATGCTTTTCATCCAAGGAGCTCTCGTGAATCACTTCATAAGTTTGTTCATCACGATTTAAAGATTCACGCATCTCAAGCAAAACTCCATAAGGATAGTCAAGTGCGCTCAACTCACTAGCAATTCGTTCCACATAAGTGGGTCTCTTAAAGAGATAAACAAACGAAGATGCAAGCATATTGAAGGCACATGGCACACAAGAGAACAGAAAGCAAGCGAGAGTAAAGGGCGAACGAAAAAAAGGCAAAAGAAAACGGCGAAGGAGAAAGGCAAATGGAAACGTCAAATGTGAAGTGGGGGAGAGGAAAACGAGAGGCAACTGGCAACAAAAGTAAATGCAAGAGATGAGTTTGTGAGACCTACTTGGATAGATCTTGATTTCTCCTCCCCGGCAACGGCGCTAGAAATACTTCTGCTACCTCAAAAAGATCCCTGGCAACGGCGCCAGAAATACTTCTGATGTCAGCTGTGCTTCCCTTGCAACGGTGCCAAGAATAGTTGTGTCGACGGCACCAGGAATCCTTCAGCTACGGCTACGCCTTAAGGGACTTCCTAGGCAAGTATGCAAAGGATTTCCCCCGTGGCCTTGGAGCCTTGCGTTGGTGTTCCCTCGAAGCGGAAAGGGTGAAGTAGCATCACGGTGGTAAGTATTTCCCTCAGTTTGAGAACCAAGGTATCAATCCGGTGGAGGAGTATCACAAGATCCTGCACAAACACAAAAGCTTGCTCCCAACGCTATGAAGGGGTTGTCAATCCCCTATAGATTGTTTGCCAAGTGAGAACTGAAAGCAACAAAGTAACAAAGCAAAGTAAAAGCGGAGGTGTAAACGATGGATGTGAATAGACCCGGGGGCCGTAGTGTTTACTAGTGGCTTCTCTCATGAAAGCAAGTAGACGGTGGGTGAACAAATTACTGTTGAGCAATTGATAGAACCGTGCAAAGTCGTGACAATATCTATGCAATGATTATATCTATAGGCATCACGTCCAAAACAAGTAGACCGATACTTTCTGCATCTACTACTATTACTTCACACGTCGACCCCTATCGAGCATGCATCTAGTGTATTAAGTCCATAAGAATAGAGTACGCCTTAAGCAAGATGACATGATGTAGAGGGATAATCTCAAACAAATGATAAAACCCCATCTTTTTACCCTCGATGGCAACTACTTGATGTGTGCCTTGCTTCCCCTACTGTCACTCGGAAAGGTCACCACATGGTAGAACCCAAAACCAAGCACTTCTCCCGTTGCAAGAATCATAGATCTAGTTGGCCAAACAAAAACCCAAGACTCGGAGAGAGTTACAAGGATATCAAATCATGCATATAAGAAATCAGCAAAGACTCAAATATATATCATAGATAATCTGATCACAAATCCACAATTCATCGGATCTCAACAAACACACCGCCAAAGAAGATTACATCGGATAGATCTCCATGAAGATCATGGAGAACTTTGTATTGAAGATCCAAGAGAGAGAAGAAGCCATCTCGCTACTAACTACGGACCCGTAGGTCTGAAGTGAACTACTCACGAGTCATTGGAGGGGCGATGATGATGATGAAGAAGCCCTCCAACTCCAAAGTCCCCTCCGGCAGGGCGCCGGGGAGGGTCTCCAGATGAGATCTCGCGGAAACGGAAGCTTGCGGCGGCGGAAAAGTATTTTTGAGGCTCTCCTGATTTTTTGCTGAATATTTGGGAATATATAGGCCAAGGATCTAGGTCAGGGGGCGGCCAGGGAGGCCACAAGCCCTGCCACCGCCGCCACCCCCCTGGTGGCGGAGTGGGGGCTTGTGGGCTCCCTGGAGCCCACCTGGCTTGGCCCAAAGGCCCCCTGATCTTCTTCTGTTCGGGAAAAAATCATTTCGGGGTTTTTATTCCGTTTGGACTCCGTTCCAAAATCAGATCTGAAAAGAGTCAAAAACACACAAAAAACAGGAACTGACACTTGGCACTGAATTAATAAGTTAGTCCCAAAAAAGATATAAAAGGTACATAAAACATCCAAAGAAGACAAGATAACAGCGTGAAACCATCACAAATTATAGATACGTTTGAGACGTATCATAGGCATACTTAAGAGTATCAGGCAACAGTTTAAGCTCGAACACAGGATCACCCTTTGGTGGGGGTGGATCCCCAAGCAGTTCAACAGGAAGATTATTCTTAAGGATAGGATATTGCTCTAAGACAACTCTATCTATCTCATCCCTTTCATCCATATGCATATCATTTTCATGCTCAAGCTAGTATTTCTCTAAGGGATCAGTAGGAGGTACGGCAATAGAGGCTAAGGCAATAGTTTCATCCCTACTAGGCAACTCTTTTTCATGAGGTTGTCTACCAAACCTGGAGAAATTGAACTCATGTGACACACCTTCAAAGCCAACAGTGACACTTTGCTTCTCACAATCAATATGAGCATTGACAGTATTGAGAAAAGGTCTGCCAAATATGATGGGACAAAAGCTATCTTGTGCGGTAGCAAGAACGAGGAAATCAGCAGGATACTTCATTTTACCACACAAGACTTCAACATCCCTAACAATTCCCATAGGGCAGATAGTATCTCTATTGGCAAGCTGAATAGTGACATCTATAGGTTCTATCTCAACAGGTGCAATCTCGTCTTTGATTTCATCGTATAAGGATTGAGGTGTTGCACTAACACTAGCACCCACGTCACATAAACCATGGTAACAATGATCTCCTATCTTAACAAAAACAACACGCATGCCAACAACGTGCCTATGTTTGTCTCTAGCATGAGGTTTAGCAATTTTAGCAGCATCTTCAGAGAAGTGAATATTAAGTCCCTCAACTTCTTCAGATAGAAGATCTTTGATAGTAGCAATGCTAGGTTCAACTCTAATTTGCTCAGGGGGTGTAGGTGTTCTAATATAGCCTCTATGTATCACAGTTGAAGCTTTAGAATGATCCTTTATCCTGACAGGGAAAGGTGGTTTCTCAATGTAAGCACTGGGAACAACGGGATCATTATAAGCAATGACTTTCTCTTCAACTGGACTGGCTTAACTACATTGACTTCTAAAGGAGGATGATATTTAAACCACTTCTTTTTGGGGAGATCAATATGAGCCGCAAATGACTCACACAATGAAGCTACTATCTCAGAGTCAAGTCCATACTTAGCGCTAAAGTCACAAAAAGTATTTGTCTCAACAAAGGATTTAACGCAATCAAAAGTGAAATTCATACCTGACTCCTTACCTTCTTCAAGCTCCCAATCTTCAGAGTTGCATTTAATTATCTCCAATAAATTCCACTTGAAGTCGATATCTCTCTTCATAAAAGAACCGGTACAAGAAGTGTCAAGCATGGTGCGATCATCATGAGAAAGCCGAGCATAGAAGTTCTGAATGATAATTTCTCTCGAGAGCTCATGATTGGGGCATGAATATAACATTTATTTAAGCCTCCCCCAAGCTTGAGCGATGCTTTCTCTGTCACGAGGCCAAAAATTGTAAATATAGTTCCGATCACGATGTACTAAATGCATAGGATAAAACTTTTGATGAAATTCCAATTTCAACCGATTGTAGTCCCATGATCTAGTATCATCACATAGCCTATACCATGTCAACGCCTTATCCTTCAAAGATAAAGGAAATACCTTCTTCTTGACCTCATCCTCGGGCACACCTGCAAGCTTAAATAAACCACAAACTTCATCTACATAGATAAGATGCAAGTCTGGATGTGATGTACCATCTCCTGTAAAAGGATTAGCCAGCAGTTTCTCAAGCATACCCGAAGGAAATTCAAAGAAAATATTTTCAGTAGGTGCAGCAACTTGAGGAGAAACTCTTTGTGCTTCCGTTCTAGGTGAAGATACCCCGAACAAGCCCCTCAAAGGATTAGTATCCATAGTGACAAGTGACAAGAAATTTCAGCACACTATATGAATGTTTCCTTACCAAGTTCCACTTACCAAAGGCGCTTCACTCCCCGGAAACGGCGCCAGAAAAGAGTCTTGATGACCCACAAGTATAGGGGATAAATCGTAGTCCTTTCGATAAGTAAGAGTGTCGAACCCAACGAGGAGCAGAATGATCTCACAAGTGGTTTTCAGCAAGGAAATATCTGCAAGCACTGAAATTGTCGGTAACAAGTGATTGTGTGGTGAGATGATTCGTAGCAAGCAACAAGTAACAAAAGTAGCAACGCTGCAGCAAAGTGGCCCAATCCCTTTTGTAGCAAGGGACAAGCCTAGACAAAGTCTTATAGGAGGAAAAACGCTCCCGAGGACACACGGGAATTTCTGTCATGCTAGTTTCATCATGTTCATATGATTCGCGTTCATTACTTTGATAGTTTTATATGTTGGTGGACCGGGGCTTGGGTACTTCCCTTACTTGGACAAGCATCCCACTTATGATTAACCCCTCTGTCAAGCATCCGCAACTACGAAAGAAGAATTAAGACAAAGTCTAACCATAGCATTAAACTAGTGGATCCAAATCAGCCCCTTGCGAAGCAACGCATAAACTAGGGTTTAAGCTTCTGTCACTCTAGCAACCCATCATCTACTTACTACTTCCCAATGCCTTCCTCTAGGCCCAAATAATGGTGAAGTGTTATGTAGTCGACATTCACATAACACCACTAGAGGAAAAACAACATACAACATATCAAATTACCGAACGAATACCAAATTCACATGACTACTATTAGCATGACTTATCCGATGTCCTCAGGAACAAAAGTAACTACTCACAAAGCATAATCATACTCATGATCAGAGAGGTAATGAGTAGCATCAAGGATCTGAACATAATCTCTTCCACCAAATAATCCAACTAGCATCAACTACAAAGAGTAATCAACACTACTAGCAACCTTACAAGTAACAATCAGAGTCGCGAGACGGAGATTGGTTACAAGAGATGAACTAGGGTTTGGAGATGAGATGGTGCTGATGAAGATGTTGATGGAGATGAGTCCCCTCCAATGAGAGGAGTGTTGGTGATGACGATGGCAATGATTTCCCCCTCTCGGAGGGAAGTTTCCCCGACAAGATCGTCCTGTCGGAGCTCTAGATTGGTTCTGCTCAAGTTCCGCCTCGTGGCGGCGGCGAAACCACGAAAAAGCTCCCTTCTGATTTTTTTTCCTGGACAAAACCCTCCATATAGAAAAAGAGGGGGGGTCAGTCGGCCAGTGGGCTGCCCACAAGCCCCCATGGCGTGGCCTGGGGGGTGGCCGCGCCATGCAGGCTTGTGGGCACCCCCTGGTGTCCCTCTGGCACTTCTTCGGCCTAGTATTTTTGATAAATTGGGGGAAAAATCTCCGTTGATTTTCACGGCGTTTGGAGTTGTGCAGAATAGGTATCTCAACTTTGCTCCACTTTCAGGCCAGAATTCCAGTTGCCGGTATTCTCCCTCTTCATGTAAACCTTGCAGAATAAGAGAGAAAAGGCATAAGAATAGTACCCTGAAGTGAAATAACAGCCAAAGAAGTGATAAATATCAACATGAAAACATGATGCAAAATGGACGTATCAGGCCCCCCTGGCCGCGGCTAAGGGGCTTGTGGGGTCCCTGGTGGCCCCCTGCCCTGATTCTCACGCTTCCCGATCTTTTTCTGTTTCGGAAAAAATCTTTTTGGCAGTTTCGTTCCGTTTGGACTTCGTTTAAAATCCTCCTCTGAAAGGGGTCAAAAACATGGAAAAAACAGGAACTGGCACTTGGCAGTGAGTTAATTAGTTAGTCTCAAAAAAGATATAAAAGGCATACAAAACATCCAAAGTTTGACGAGATAATAGCATGAAACCATCAAAAATTATAGATACGTTGGAGATGTATCAAGCATCCCCAAGCTTAACTCCTTCTCTTCCTCGAGTAGGGAAGTGATAAAGACTGAATTTTTGATGTGGGATGCTACCTAGCATAGTTGTCCTTTGCAACTTCTTTCGTGTGACATGAATGTTCAGATCCGTAAGATTCAAAACAATAGTTTGCTATTGACATGAAAACAATAA
The DNA here is from genome assembly GCF_904849725.1 of Hordeum vulgare subsp. vulgare. Taxonomy (NCBI): domain Eukaryota; kingdom Viridiplantae; phylum Streptophyta; class Magnoliopsida; order Poales; family Poaceae; genus Hordeum; species Hordeum vulgare. The sequence continues at coordinate 458,721,234 of NC_058522.1, forward strand.
TACTTCAAGCAAACTAGCAAGGTAATCATGAACTTTCAAAATAACAAGGCCAAGGAAAGTTATCCCTACAAAATCATATAGTCTGGCTATGCTCCATCATCCTCACACAACTAATGTAAATCATGCACAACCCCGGTATTGGCCAAGTAATTGTTTTCGCACTCTTACTTTCTCAAACTTTTTATAACTATCACGCAATACATGAGCGTGGGCCATGGATATAGCACTATAGGTGGAATAGAGTGTGGTGGTGGTTGTGAGACAAAAAGGAGGAGATGGTCACATTGACTCGGCGTATCAAAGCGCTATGGAGATGCCCATTAATAGATATCAATGTAAATGAATAGGGATTGCCATACAAAGGATGCACTAGAACTATAAATATGTGAAAGCTCAAAAGGAGAACTAGTGGGCGTGCATCCAACTTGCTTGCTCACTAAGACCTAGGGCAATTTGAAGAAGCCCGTCATTGGAATATACAAGCCAAGTTATACAATGAAGATTCCCACTAGCATATGATAGTGACGAAACGAGAGGCTCTCAAACATGAAGAACATGGTGCTATTACGAAGCACAAGTGTGGAAAAAGATAGTAGCATTGTCCCTTCTCTCTTTTTCTTTCTTTATTTATTTTTATTTTATTTTTTTATTTGGGATCTTAGGCCTCTTTTTTCTCTTTTTTTAGTTGGGCTCTTTGGCCTCTCTTTTTTTATTTCCTCACATAGGACAATGCTCTAATAATGATGATCATCACACTTTTATTTACTCACAACTCAAAGCTTAGAAATGACTCTATAGGAAATGCCTCCGGCAGTGTACCGGGATGTGCAAAGATCTAGCTTGGCGTATGACGTTGAAACATCTCGCTAGCTATCTTATGATCATGCAATGGCAATATGAGCGTGACGGCACAAGTCATGAGACGGAACGGTGGGAGTTGCATGGTAATATATCTCGGAATGGCTATGAAAATGCCATAGTAGGTAGGTATGGTGGTTGTTTTGAGGAAGGCATTTGGTGGGTTTATGTACCGGCGAAAATTGCGCGGTACAAGAGAGGTTAGCAATGGTGGAAGGTTAAACTGCATCTATACCATGGACTCACATTAGTCATGAAAAACTCACATACTTGTTGCGAAAGTTTTTATTAGTAATCGAAACAAAGTGCTAAACGCATACTCCGAGTGGAAGGGTTGGTAGGTGTTAACCATCGCGCGATCCCGACCGCAACACAAAGGATGACAATCAATAGATCAATTATGCTCCGACTTCCCAACATAGCGGTTCACCATACGTGCATGCTATGGGAATCACTAACTTCAACACAAGTATTTCTAGATTCAAAACACCCTACTAACATAACTCTTAATATTACCAAATCCACGTCTCAAAACTAATTGAGAGGAATCAAGACTTCTCTTTCTACTCAATGCACATGAAGATGGAGGTTTTTATATCCTCTTTGGGTACCTATCACCTTTGGGACTACTTTCATAGCATAATCTAACTACCAAGTCACGCACCACCGTGCTCTAAAAGATCTAAGTGAAGCACAAAGAGCAAAATTATCTAGCTCAAAAGATATAAGTGAAGCACTATGAGCATTCTAGCAAAATCACGATGAGTGCATGTCTCTCTCTAAAGGTGTGCAGCAAGGATGATTGTGACACAACAAAAATAAAATACTCCTAAGATACAAGACGCTCCAAGAAAAACACATATCATGTGGTGAATAAAAATATAGCTCCAAGTAACGTTACCGATGGATTGAAGACGAAAGAGGGGATGCCTTCCCGGGGCATTCCCAAGCTTAGGCTTTTTGGTGTCCTTGAATTTGTCTTGGGATGCCTTGGGCATCCCCAAGCTTGAGCTCTTTACACTCCTTATCTCTTTGTCCATGAGAACATCACCCAAAACTTGAAAACTTCACAACACAAAACTTAAACAGAAACTCGTGATATCATTAGCACAAGAAAACAAACTACCACCTCTTTAGGTACTGTAGCAATCTTGATTTCTATTTATATTGGTGTTGGTCTACTGTATTCTCACTTTTTCATGGCTAGTACCCCCCCCCCCGATACTAACCATAGTTTCATCAAAACAAGCAACCAACTCAACAAAAACAGAATATATCAAAAACAGACCAGTCTGTAGCAATCTGTATACTTCGTATACCTATGGTAACTCACAAATTCTGAAAAATTACTACTGCCTGGGCAAAAGGCATATCAACCAGCAGCAAAAAGAATCAACTCAAAAGCTCTTTCTTAATAAAAATGAAAATCATCTCGTGAGCGAAAAGTTTCTGTCTTTTTCCACCAGGATCAAACAACCATTACCAACACTAGTCATAAAGGTTTTGCTTGCCTCAAACACAAAAAGAAACACAAAAAACACAATAATAACAGAATTATGATGGTGTGGACGCAACAAAACAGAAAGAAAAATAAATAAATTCATTGGGTTGCCTCCCAACAAGCGCTATTGTTTAACACCCTTAGCTAGGCATAAGGCGATAGAATCACGTATCGTCGTCTTTGGTGCTCAAACCATAAGTGGCCCTCATCATGGATTCATAAGGCAATCTTATTTTATTTCTAGGAAAGTGCTCCATGCCCTTCTTTAAAGGAAACTGAAATCTAATATTCCCTTCCTTCATATCTATAATGGCACCGATAGTCCTTAGGAAAGGTCTACCAAGAATAATAGGGCATGTAGGATTGCAATCAATGTCAAGCACAATGAAATCCACGGGTACATAGTTCCTATTTTCAATAATAAGAACATCATTTATCCTTCCAATGGGTTTCTTGACAGTAGAATCCGCAAGATGCAAATTAAGAAAACACTCTTCAATCTCATTAAAACCCAGAACATCACATAAAGACTTTGGAATTGTGGAAACACTAGCACCCAAATCACACAAAGCATTGCATTCATAGTTTTTGATTTTGATTTTGATAGTAAGTTCCCACTCATCATGAAGCTTCCTAGGGATAGAGACTTCCAATTCAAGTTTCTCTTCAAGAGATTTTATCATGGCTTCAACGATATGATCGGTAAAGGCCTTGTTTTGGGTATAAGCGTGTGGAGAGTTTAGCATGGATTACATCAAGCAAATGCATTCAATCAAGGAGCAACTATCATAATTGAATTCCTTGAAATCCAAAGTAGTAATTTCATTACTAGTCAAAGTTTTAATATCTTCAACTCCACTTTCAATGGTTTTAGCATCAACATAGATGGACTCCGAATCATTGGGCGTTTTTCAACCAAAGTGGATTCATATCCAGCCCCATCATAATTGGGTTTGACACAAGAAAACAAAGATTCAATGGGAGTCACACCAAGCACTTTAAGATCTTCGTGATTCTTATCACGAGAACACGCCTTTTTAAGCCATTCATGTCTAGCACGAATTTGGGCGGTTCTTTCTTTGCGCTCGATCACAGAAACACGCATAGCTTTCAAAGTTTCATCCATATTGATCTTGGGAGGAGCACATATAACTTTCAAACCATCAATATCACTATACATTCTATCAACGCTCTTAGCCAAATCGTCAATTTTGAGTAGTTTTTCCTCTATGGACGCATTGAAAAAAATTGCGAGTTGATAAACTCTTTGATATTACTCTCTAGATCAGAGGGTAATCTATTGTAATTTCCATGAGTACTGTTGTAGGAGTTGCCAAAGTTATTAGAGGAGTTACTAGGAAAAGGCCTAGGAACATAGTTTCCTCTAAAAGCATTGTTGTTGCCAAAATTATTTCTACCAACAAAATTAACGTCCAAGCTAGCGTTGCTACTCTCAATCAAAGAAGACAAGGGCATATCATTAGGATCTAAAGGAGCGCTTCTACTAGCAACCAAATTCATTAACTCATCCATCTTAGCACTCAACGAGTCAATTTCTTCTATAGCGTGTACTTTCTTACTAGTAGGTGACCTTTTAGTGTGCCACTGAGAGTAGTTCATCATGATATTGTCTAGGAGTTTCGTGGCTTATCCTAACGTGATTTCCATGAACGTTCCACCTGAGGTGGAGTCCAAGATATTTCTAGAAGCGAAATTCAAGCCAGCGTAGAAGATTTGTATAATCATCCAAAGACTCAAGCCATGAGCGGGACAATTTCTAATCATCAATTTCATTCTCTCCCAAGATTGTAGAACATGTTCATGATCAAGTTGCTTAAAATTCATGATATCATTACACAGAGAGATAATCTTAGCCGGCGGAAAATACTTGGATATATAAGCATCTTTGCACTTATCCCAAGAATCGATACTATTTTTGGGCAAAGACGAAAACCAAGTTTTTTCTCGATCTCGCAACGAGAAATGAAAAAGCTTCAACTTAATCACATCATTATCCACAGCTTTCTTCTTTTGCATATCGCAAATATCTATGAAGGTATTAAGATGGGATGCGACATCTTCACTAGGAAGGCCAGAAAATTGCTCTTTCATAACAAGATTCAGCAAAGCGGCATTGATTTCGTATGACTCCGCACTATTGGCGGGAGCAATCGGAGTACTAATAAAATCATTATTATTAGTATTCGAGAAGTCACAGAGTTTGGTGTTTTCAGTCATGGTGACTTCGGCAAGCAAGCAAGCACACAAGCGAACAAAGAGCAAGCGAGAAAAAGGGTGAACGAAAAGGCGAACGAAAAAGGAAAACGAACAAGGCAAAGATTTTTTTGTAAATTTTTGTTTTTCAGAAGTGGGGGAGACGAAAACGAGAGGCAAAAAAGTAAATGCAAGAGATGAGTTTGCGACACGTACTTGGATGAGCTCTTGACTTGATCCTCCCCGGCAACGACGCAAGAAATCCTTCTGCTCCGTCGACAGTAACCTTCTGTCGTCTCTTGAGCTTGCGTTGGTTTTCCCTTGAAGAGGAAAGGGTGATGCAGCACAGGAGCAGTAAGTATTTCCCTCAGTTTGAGAACCAAGGTATCAATCCAGTAGGAGAACCTCGTCAAGTCTAGATTACCTGCACAAACACAAAGAGCTTGCACCCAACGCTATATAGGGGTTGTCAATCCCTTCAAGATTGATTGCAAAGTGAGATCTGAAGGCGGAAAGTGCAACGAAGAAAAAGTGTAAGGCTGAAAATATGGTGTGGAGTAGACCCGGGGGCCATAGTGTTCACTAGAGGCTTCTCTCAAAATAGCAAATATTACGGTGGGTAAACAAATTATTGTCGAGCAATTGATAGAACCGCGCAAAGTCATGACGATATCTAAGGCAATGATCATACATATAGGCATCACGTCCGAGACAAGTAGACCCATACTTTCTGCATCTACTACTATTACTCCACACATCGACCGCTATCCAGCATGCATCTAGTGTATTGAGTTCATGACGAATAGAGTAACGCCTTAAGCAAGATGACATGATGTAGAGGGATAAACTCAATCCAATGATGAAAACCCCATCTTTTTACCCTTGATGGCAACAACATGATGCGTGCCTCGCTATCCCTTCTGTCACTGGGTGAGGTCACCGCACAGTATGAACCCAAAACCAAGCACTTCTCCCATTGCAAGAATCATAGATCTAGTTGGCCAAACAAAACCCACAACTCGAAGAGAATTACAAGGATATGAAATCATGCATAAGAGAGATCAGAAGAAACTCAAATAAGATTCATAGATAATCTGATGATAAATCCACAATTCATCGGATCTCGACAAACACACCGCAAAAGAAGATTACATCGGATAGATCTCCATGAAGATCATGGAGAACTTTGTATTGAAGATCCAAGAGAGAGAAGAAGCCATCTAGCTACTAGCTATGGACCCGTAGGTCTATGGTGAACTACTCACGCATCATCGGAGAGGTCATGGTGTTGATGAAGAAGCCCTCCGTATCCGAATCCCCCCTCCGGCAGGGCACCAGAACGTGCCCCAGATGGGATCTTGCGGAGACAGAAGCTTGCGGCGGCGGAAAAGTACTTTATAGGCGAAAGACCTAGGGCAGAGGAGGCCCAGGGAGCCCACAAGCATGGGAGGCGCGGGCCCCCCTGGCCGCGGCTAGGGGGCTTGTGGGGTCCCTGGTGGCCCCCTGCCCTGATTCTCAGGCTTCCCGATCTTTTTCTGTTTCGGAAAAAAAAAATTGGCAGTTTCGTTCCGTTTGGACTCCGTTTAAAATCCTCCTCTCAAAGGGGTCAAAAACATGGAAAAAACAGGAACTGGCACTTGGCAGTGAGTTAATAAGTTAGTCTCAAAATAGATATAAAAGGCATACAAAACATCCAAAGTTTGACAAGATAATAGCATGAAACCATCACAAATTATAGATACGTTGGAGACGTATCAGTCCTTCATAGAGAAACTTTTATTCAAGTAATCCTTTATGCTCTCCAAAAACTCCACGTTGTGTCCAATCAGCAATATGTCATCCACATATAATATTAGAAACGCCACAGAGCTCCCACTCACTTTCTTGTAAATACAAGATTCTCCAACCACTTGTATAAACCCAAATGCTTTGATCACCTGATCAAAGCGTTTATTCCAACTCCGAGATGCTTGCACCAGTCCATAAATTGATCGCTGGAGCTTGCACACTATGTTAGCATTCTTTGGATCAACAAAACCTTCGGGTTGCATCATATACAACTCTTCCTTAAGAAAACCGTTAAGGAACGCCGTTTTAACATCCATCTGCCAGATTTCATAATCGAAAAATGCAGCTATTGCTAACATGATTCGGACGGACTTAAGCATCACTACCGGTGAGAACGACTCATCATAGTCAACTCCTTGAACTTGTGAAAAACCCTTTGCCACAAGTCGAGCTTTATAAACGGTCACATTACCGTCTGCGTTCGTCTTCTTCTTAAAGATCCATTTGTTCTGAATAGCCTTGCGGCCTTCAGGTAGTACTTCCAAAGTCAACACTTCGTTTTCATACATGGATCCTATCTCGGACTTCATGGCCTTCAACCATTTGTTGGAATCCAGGCCCACCATTTCTTCTTCATAATTCGCAGGTTCATTGTTGTCTAACAATATAATTGACAAGATAGGATTACTGTACCACTCAGGAGCAGTACGTGATCTTGTCGACCTACGAGGTTCGATAGGAACTTGATCCGAAGTTTCATGATCATCATCATCAACTTCCTCCTCAATCGGCATCGCAACAACAGGGGTGTCCCCTTGCCCTGCGCCACCATCCAAAGGGATTAGAGGTTCGACAACCTAATCGAGTTCTATCCTCCTCCCACTCAATTCTTTCGAGAGAAACTCCTTCTCAAGAAAAGCTCTGTTTTTAGCAACAAACACTTTGCCCTCGGATTTGAGATAGAAGGTATACCCAACTGTCTCTTTTGGGTAACCTATGAAGACGCACTTTTCCGCTTTGGGTTCCAGCTTTTTAGGCTAAAGCTTTTTGACATAAGCATCACATCCCCAAACTTTAAGAAATGACAGCTTTGGTCTTTTGCCATACCACAATTCGTACGATGTCGTCTCAACGGATTTTGATGGTTCCCTATTTAAAGTGAATGCAGTTGTCTCTAATGCATAACTCCAAAATGATGATGGCAATTCGGTAAGAGACATCATAGATCGCACCATCTCTAATATAGTATAATTACGACGTACGGACACACCATTATGATGTGGTGTTCCAGGAGGTGTCAACTGTGAAACAATTCCACATTGTCTTAAGTGAGCACCAAACTCGAAACTCAGATATTCATCCCCACGATCAGACCGTAGGAACTTAATCTTCTTGTTACGATGATTTTCAACTTCACTCTGAAATTGCTTGAACTTCTCAAATGTTTCAGACTTGTGCTTCATCAAGTATACATAACCATATCTGCTTAAATCGTCAGTGAAGGTGATAAAACAACGATATCGCCGCGCGCCTCCACACTCATCGGACCGCACACATCGGTATGTATGATTTCTAACAAGTCACTTGCACGCTCCATTGTTCTAGAGAACGGAGTCTTAGTCATCTTGCCCATGAGGCATGGTTCGCACGTGTCAAGTGAATGAAAGTCAAGTGACTCAAAAAGTCCATCGGAATGGAGTTTCTTCATGCGCTTTACACCAATATGACCTAAGCGGCAGTGCCACAAAAACATGGCGCTATCATTGTTAACTCTAACTCTTTTGGTCTCAATGTTATGTTGGGGAACGTCGCATGGGAAACAAAAATTTTCCTACGCGCACGAAGACCTGTCATGGTGATGTCCATCTACGAGAGGGGATGAGTGATCTATGTACCCTTGTAGATCGTACAGCAGAAGCGTTAGTGAACGCGGTTGATGTAGTGGAACATCCTCACGTCCCTCGATCCGCCCCGCGAACAATCCCGCGATCAGTCCCACGATCTAGTATCGAACGGACGGCACCTCCGCGTTCAGCACACGTACAGCTCGACGATGATCTCGGCCTTCTTGATCCAGCAAGAGAGACGGAGAGGTAGAAGAGTTCTCCGGCAGAGTGACGGCGCTCCGGAGGTTGGTGATGACCTTGTCTCAGCAGGGCTCCGCCCGAGCTCCGCAGAAACGCGACCTAGAGGAAAAACCGTGGAGGTATGTGCTCGGGCTGCCGTGGAAAAGTCATCTCAAATCAGCCCTAAAACCTCCGTATATATAGGTGGGAGGGAGGGGACCTTTCCTTGGGGCTCAAGGAGCCCCAAGGGGGTCGGCCGAGTCCAAGGGGGAAGGCTCCCCCCCCCCCAAACCGATTTGGAAACTGTTTGGTGGGTGGGAGTCCTTCCTTCCCTTCCCACCTCCCTTTTTTCTTTTCTCTTTGATTTTATTTCCTAGGCGCATAGTGTTGGAATTATGCCCTAGAGGCAATAATAAATATAGTTATTATTATAATTCCTGTATCAAGATAATCGTTTATTATCCATGCTATAATTGTATTGAATGAAGACTCATTTACATGTGTGGATACATAGACAAAACACCGTCCCTAGCAAGCCTCTAGTTGGCTAGCCAATTGATCAAAGATAGTCAGTGTCTTCTGATTATGAACAAGGTGTTGTTGCTTGATAACTGGATCACGTCATTAGGAGAATCACGTGATGGACTAGACCCAAACTAATAGACGTAGCATGTTGATCGTGTCATTTTGTTGCTACTGTTTTCTGCGTGCCAAGTATTTATTCCTATGACCATGACATCATATAACTCACTGACACCGGAGGAATGCTTTGTGTGTATCAAACGTCGCAACATAACTGGGTGACTATAAAGACGCTCTACGGGTATCTCCGAAGGTGTTAGTTGAGTTAGTATGGATCAAGACTGGGATTTGTCACTCCGTGTGACGGAGAGGTATCTCGGGGCCCACTCGGTAATACAACATCACACACAAGCCTTGCAAGCAATGCAACTTAGTGTAAGTTGCGGGATCTTGTATTACGGAACGAGTAAAGAGACTTGCCGGTAAACGAGATTGAAATAGGTATACGGATACTGACGATCGAATCTCGGGCAAGTAACATAGCGAAGGACAAAGGGAATGACATACGGGATTATATGAATCCTTGGCACTGAGGTTCAAACAATAAGATCTTCGTAGAATATGTAGGATCCAATATGGGCATCCAGGTCCCGCTATTGCATATTGACCGAGGAGTCTCTCGGGTCATGTCTACATAGTTCTGGAACCCGCAGGGTCTGCACACTTAAGGTTCGACGTTGTTTTATGCGTATTTGAGTTATATGGTTGGTTACCGAATGTTGTTCGGAGTCCCGGATGAGATCACGGACGTCAAGAGGGTTTCCGGAATGGTCCGGAAACGAAGATTGATATATAGGATGACCTCATTTGATTACCGGAAGGTTTTCGGAGTTACCGGGAATGTACCGGGAATGACGAATGGGTTCCGGGAGTTCACCGGGGGGGCAACCCACCCCGGGGAAGCCCATAGGCCATAAGGGTGGCGCACCAGCCCTTAGTGGGCTGGTGGGAAAGCCCAAAAGGGCCCTATGCGCCATAGAGATAAAAATCAAAGAGAAAGAAAAAAAAAGGAAGGTGGGAAGGAAGGGAAGGACTCCCACCCACCAAACCAAGTCCAACTCGGTTTGGGGGGGAGTCTTCCCCCCTTGGACTCGGCCGACCCCCTTGGGGATCCTTGAGCCCCAAGGCAAGGTGCCCTCCCTCCCACCTATATATACGGAGGTATTGGGGCTGATTTGAGACGACTTTTCCACGGCAGCCCGACCACATACCTCCACGGTTTTTCCTCTAGATCGCGTTTTTGCGGAGCTCGGGCGGAGCCCTGCTGAGACAAGGTCATCGCCAACTTCTGGAGCGCCGTCACGCTGCTGGAGAACTCTTCTACCTCTCCGTCTCTCTTGCTGGATCAAGAAGGCCGAGATCATCGTCGAGCTGTACGTGTGCTAAACGCGGAGGTGCCGTCCGTTCGGTACTAGATCGTGGGACTGATCGTGGGATTGTTCGCGGGGCGGATCGAGGGACGTGAGGACGTTCCACTACATCAACCGCGTTCACTAACGCTTCTGCTGTACGATCTACAAGGGTACATAGATCACTCATCCCCTCTCGTAGATGGACATCACCATGATAGGTCTTCGTGCGCGTAGGAAATTTTTTGTTTCCAATGCGACGTTCCCCAACACATAGGGCCCTTTTGGGCTGCCCCACCAGCCCACTAAGGGCTGGTGCGCCACCCTCAAGGCCTATGGGCTTCCCCGGGGTGGGTTCCCCCCCCCCCCCGGTGAACTCCCGGAACCCATTCGTCATTCCCGGTACATTCCCGGTAACTCCGAAAACCTTCCGGTAATCAAATGAGGTCATCCTATATATCAATCTTCGTTTTCAGACCATTCCGGAAACCCTCGTGACATCCGTGATCTCATCCGGGACTCCGAACAACATTCGGTAACCAACCATATAACTCAAATACGCATAAAACAACGTTGAACCTTAAGTGTGCAGACCCTGCGGGTTCGAGAACTATGTAGACATGACCCGAGAGACTCCTCGGTCAATCTCCAATAGCGGGACCTGGATGCCCATATTGGATCCTACATATTCTACGAAGATCTTATCGTTTGAACCTCGGTGCCAAGGATTCATATAATCCCGTATGTCATTCCCTTTGTCCTTCGGTATGTTACTTGCCCGAGATTCGATCGTCAGTATCCGCATACCTATTTCAATCTCGTTTACCGGCAAGTCTCTTTACTCGTTCTGTAATACAAGATCCCGCAACTTACACTAAGTCACATTGCTTGCAAGGCTTGTGTGTGATGTTGTATTACCGAGTGGGCCCCGAGATACCTCTCCGTCACACGAAGAGACAAATACCAGTCTTGATCCATATTAACTCAACTAACACCTTCGGAGATACCTGTAGAGCATCTTTATAGTCACCCAGTTACGTTGCGACGTTTGATACACATAAAGCATTCCTCCGGTGTGAGTGAGTTATATGATCTCATGGTCATAGGAATAAATACTTGACACGCAGAAAACAGTAGCAACAAAATGACACGATCAACATGCTACGTCTATTAGTTTGGGTCTAGTCCATCACGTGATTCTCCTAATGACGTGATCCGGTTATCAAGCAACAACACCTTGTTCATAATCAGAAGACACTGACTATCTTTGATCAACTAGCTAGCCAACTAGAGGCTCGCTAGGGATGGTGTTTTTTCTATGTATCCACACATGTAAATGAGTCTTCATTCAATACAATTATAGCATGGATAATAAACGGTTATCTTGATACACGAATTATAATAATAACTATATTTATTATTGCCTCTAGGGCATAATTCCAACAGTCTCCCACTTGCACTAGAGTCAATAATCTAGCCCTCACATCATCATGCGAATTACATTGTAATAAATTTAACACCCATACAGTTCTGGTGTTGATCATGCTTTGGCCGTGGAAGAGGTTTAGTCAGCGGGTCTGCTACATTCAGATCCGTGTGCACTTTGCATATATTTACGTCCTCTCCTTCGACGCAGTCGCGGATGAGGTTGAAGCGTCGTTTGATGTGTCTGGTCTTCTTGTGAAACCGTGGTTCCTTTGCTATGGCAATGGCACCCATGTTGTCACAGAACAAGGTTATTGGATTCAGTGCGCTCGGCACCACTCCAAGATCCGTCATGAACTGCTTCATCCAGACACCCTCCTTAGCCGCCTCCGAGGCAGCCATGTACTCCGCTTCACATGTAGAATCTGCTACGACGCTTTGCTTGGAACTGCACCAGCTTACCGCACCCCCATTAAGAATAAATACGTATCCGGTTTGCGACTTAGAGTCGTCCGGATCTGTGTCACAGCTTGCATCGATGTAACCTTTTACGGCGAGCTCTTAGTCACCTCCATACACGAGAAACATCTCCTTAGTCCTTTTCAGGTACTTCAGGATATTCTTGACCGCTGTCCAGTGATCCACTCCTGGATTACTCTGGAACCTACCCGCCATACTTATGGCCAGGCTAACATCCGGTCTAGTGCACAGCATTGCATACATGATAGAACCTATGGCTGAAGCATAGGGGACGGAGCGCATATGCTCTCTATCTTCAGCAGTTGCTGGGCACTGAGTCTTACTCAATCTCGTACCTTGTAAAACTGGCAAGAACCCTTTCTTGGACTGTTCCATTTTGAACCTCTTCAAAACTTTATCAAGGTATGTGCTTTGTGAAAGTCCTATCAGACGTTTTGATCTATCCCTATAGATCTTAATGCCTAGAATGTAAGCAGCTTCTCCTAGGTCCTTCATAGAGAAACATTTATTCAAGTAATCCTTTATGCTCTCCAAAAACTCCAGGTTGTTTCCAATCAGCAATATGTCATCCACATATAATATTAGAAACGCCACAGAGCTCCCACTCACTTTCTTGTAAATACAAGATTCTCCAACCACTTGTATAAACCCAAATGCTTTGATCACCTCATCAAAGCGTTTGTTCCAACTCCGAGATGCTTGCACCAATCCATAAATGGATCGCTGGAGCTTGCACACCTTGTTAGCATTCTTAGGATCGACAAAACCTTTGGGTTGCATCATATACAATTCTTCCTTAAGGAAACCGTTAAGGAACGCCGTTTTGACATCCATCTGCCAAATTTCATAATGGAAAAATGCAGCTATTGCTAACATGATTCTGACGGACTTAAGCATCGCTACGGGTGAGAATGTCTCATCGTAGTCAACTCCTTGAACTTGCGAAAAACCCTTTGCCACAAGTCGAGCTTTATAAACGGTCACATTGCCGTCAGCGTCCGTCTTCCTCTTAAAGATCCATTTGTTCTGAATAGCCTTGCGGCCCTCAGGAAGTACCTCCAAAGTCCACACTTTGTTCTCATACATGGATCCTATCTCGGACTTCATGGCTTCTAGCCATTTGTTGGAATCCGGGCCCACCATTGCTTCTTCATAATTTGCAGGTTCATTGTTGTCCAACAACATGATTGACAAGACGGGATTACCGTACCACTCTAGAGCAGCACGTGATCTCGTCGACCTGCGTGGTTCGACAGAAACTTGAACCAGAGTTTCATGATCATCATCATTAACTTCCTCCTCAACCGGCGTCGCAACGACAAAGGTTTCCCCTTGCCCTGCGCCACCATCCAGAGGGATGAGAGGTTCGACAACCTCGTCAAGTTCTATCTTCCTCCCACTCAGTTCTCTCGAGAGAAACTCCTTCTCGAGAAAAGCTCCGTTTTTAGCAACAAACACTTTGCCCTCGGATTTGAGATAGAAGGTGTACCCAACTGTCTCTTTTGGGTAACCTATGAAGACGCACTTTTCCGCTTTGGGTTCCAGCGCTTCAGGCTGAAGCTTTTTGACATAAGCATCACATCCCCAAACTTTAAGAAACGACAACTTTGGCCTTTTGCCATACCACAGTTCGTATGGTGTCGTCTCAACGGATTTTGATGGTGCCCTATTTAAAGTGAATGCAGCTGTTTCTAATGCATAACCCCAAAATGATAACGGCAAATCGGTAAGAGACATCATAGATCGCACCATCTCTAATAAAGTACGATTACGACGTTCGGACACACCATTACGCTGTGGTGTTCCAGGCGGTGTCAACTGTGAAACAATTCCACATTGTCTTAAGTGAGCACCAAACTCGAAACTCAGATATTCACCCCCACGATCAGACCGTAGGAACTTGATCTTCTTGTTACGATGATTTTCCACTTCACTCTGAAATTGCTTGAACTTTTCAAATGTTTCAGACTTGTGCTTCATCAGGTAGACATAACCATATCTACTCAAATCGTCAGTGAAGGTGAGAAAATAACGATATCCGCCGCGTGCCTCTACGCTCATCGGCCACACACATCGGTATGTATGATTTCCAACAAGTCACTTGCACGCTCCATAGTTCCGGAGAATGGAGTCTTAGTCATCTTGCCCATGAGGCATGGTTCGCACGTGTCAAGTGAATCAAAGTCAAGTGACTCCAAAAGTCCATCAGCATGGAGTTTCTTCATGCGCTTTACACCAATATGACCTAAGCGGCAGTGCCACAAAAATATGGCACTATCATTGTTAACTCTAACTCTTTTGGTCTCAATGTTATGTATATGTGTATCGCTATCAAGATTCAATATGAACAATCCTCTCACATTAGGTGCATGACCATAAAAGATGTTACTCATAGAAATAGAACAACCATTATTCTCTGACTTAAACGAGTAACCGTCTCGCAATAAACAAGATCCGGATATAATGTTATGCTCAACGGAGGCACTAAATAACAATGATTTAAGTTCATCACTAATCCTGATGGTAACTGAAGTGAAACTGTGCCGACGGCGATTGCATCAACCTTGGAACCATTTCCCACGCGCATCGTCACTTCATCTTTCGCCAGCCCTCGTCTATTCCGCAGTTCCTGTTTCGAGTTGCAAATATGAGCAACAGAACCGGTATCGAATACCCAGGCACTACTACGAGAGCCGGTTAAGTACACATCAATAACATGTATATCAAACATACCTGATTTTTCTTTGGCCGCCTTCTTATCAGCCAGATACTTGGGGCAGTTGCGCTTCCAGTGACCCATACCCTTGCAATAGTAGCACTCTGTTTCAGGCTTAGGTCCAGCTTTGGGTTTCTTCGTTGGATTGGCAACAGGCTTGCCGCTCTTCTTTGAATTACCCTTTTTGCCTTTGCCGTTTCTCTTGAAACTAGTGGTCTTATTCACCATCAACACTTGATGTTCTTTACGGAGTTCAGACTCTGCGACTTTTAGCATCGCAAACAACTCGCCGGGTGACTTGTTCATCCCTTGCATGTTGTAGTTCAACACAAAGCCTTTATAGCTTGGCGGCAGTGATTGAAGGATTCTATCAGTGATAGCCTCTTGCGGGAGTTCAATCCCCACCTCAACTAGACGGTTTGAGTACCCAGACATTTTGAGCACATGTTCACTGACAGATGAGTTCTCCTCCATCTTGCAAGCATAGAATTTATCGGAGGTCTCATACTTCTCGATCCGGGCGTTCTTCTGAAAGATAAACTTCAACTCCTGGAACATCTCAAATGCTCCATGACGCTCAAAGCGACGTTGAAGTCCCGGTTCTAAGCCATACAAGACTGCACATTGAACTACTGAGTAGTCCTCCTTACGTGCTAACCAAGCGTTCTTAACATCCTGATCAGCCGTAGCGGGTGGTTCATCTCCTAGCGCAGCATTAAGGACATAATCCTTCTTCCCAGCTTGTAAGATTAGCTTAAGATTACGAGCCCAGTCTACAAAGTTGCTTCCATCATTCTTCAACTTAGCTTTCTCTAGGAACGTATTAAAATTCAGGGTGACTGTCGCGTGAGCCATGATCTACAACACAAATATATTCAAAGTGGACTTAGACTATGTTCAAAATAATTAGAGTTCAACTTAATCAAATTATTTCCTAAACTCCCACTCAAAAAGTACATCTCTCTAGTCATTTGAGTGGTTCATGATCCACTTACACTAGCTCAAGTCCGATCATCACGTGAGTTGAGTATAGTTTCAGTGGTAAGCATCCCTATGCTAATCATATCATCTATATGATTCATGATCGACCTTTCGGTCTCATGTGTTCCGAGGCCATGTCTGCACATGCTAGGCTCGTCAAGCTTAACCCGAGTGTTCCGCGTGCGCAACTGTTTTGCACCCGTTGTATGTGAACGTTGAGTATATCACACCCGATCATCACGTGGTGTCTCGAAACGACGAACTGTAGCAACGGTGCACAGTCGGGGAGAACACAATTTCGTCTTGAAATTTTAGTGAGAGATCACCTCATAATGCTACCGTCGTTCTAAGCAAAATAAGGTGCATAAAAGGATTAACATCACATGCAATTCATAAGTGACATGATATGGCCATCATCACGTGCTTCTTGATCTCCATCACCAAAGCACCGGCACGATCTTCTTGTCACCGGCGCCACACCATGATCTCCATCAACGTGTTGCCATCGGGGTTGTCGTGCTACTCATGCTATTACTACTAAAGCTACGTCCTAGCAATATAGTAAACGCATCTGCAAACACAAACGTTAGTATAAAGACAACCCTATGGCTCTTGCCGGTTGCCGTAGCATCGACGTGCAAGTCGATATTAACTATTACAACATGATCATCTCATACATCCAATATATCACATCACGTCATTGGCCATATCATATCACAAGCATACCCTGCAAAAACAAGTTAGACGTCCTCTAATTTGTTGTTGCATGTTTTACGTGGTGACCAAGGGTATCTAGTATGATCGCATCTTACTTACGCAAACACCACAACGGAGATGTGCAACTTGCTATTTAACCTCTCCAAGGACCGCCTCGGTCAAAACCAATTCAACTAAAGTTGAAGAAACTGACACCCGCTAGTCATCTTTATCCAACGAGGTTGCATATCAATCGATGAAACCAGTCTCTCGTAAGCGTACGAGTTATGTCGGTCCGAGCCGCTTCAATCCAACAATACCGCCGAATCAAGAAAAGACTAAGGAGGGCAGTAAATCGAACATCACCGTCCATAAAACCTTTTGTGTTCTACTCGAGATAACATCGACGCATGAACCTAGCTCATGATGCCACTGTTGAGGAACGTTGCATGGGAAACAAAAAAATCCTAAGCACACGAAGGCCTATCATGGTGATGTCCATCTACAAGAGGAGATTTGGATCTACGTACCCTTGTAGATCGCACAGCGGGAAGCGTTAAGAAACGCGGTTGATGTAGTGGAACGTCTTCACGTCCCTCGAACCGTCCCACGAACCGTCCCGCGATCCACCCCACGATCCGTTTCGATCTAGCGCCAAACGGACGTCACCTCCGCGTTCAGCACACGTACAGCTCGACGATGATCTCGGCCTTCTTGATCCAGCAAGCAAGGCAGAGAAGTAGATAAGTTCTCCGGCAGCATGATGGCGCTCCGGTGGTGGTGATGATCTACTCGTGCAGGGCTCCGCCCGAGCTCCGCAGAAATCCGATCTAGAGGTAGAACTATGTGGTCTAGGGTTGATTTGCAAGTGGCAAAAGTTGTCTCAAATCAGCCCTAAAACACCATTATATATAGGAGGGAGGGGGAGGGCTAGCCTTGAGGGACAAACCCTCAAGGTGCACCGGCCATGGGGAGGAGGAGGACTCCTCCTCCTATTCTGTTTGGGAAGGAGGAGTCCACCTCTTCCTTCCCACCTCCCTCTTTCCCTTTTTCTTTTATTTTCCTTTGGTATTTTCTTATGTGGCGCCATGGGCCCCTTGGGCTGACTCCACCAGCCCACTAAGGACTTGTGGCGTCACCCTAGTGCCTTGTGGTCACTCCCGGGTGGGTGGGCCCCTCCCGGTGAACTCCCGGAACCCATTCGTCACTCTCGGTACACTGCCGGAATTGCCCGAAACTTTCCGGTGACCAAATGAAACCATCCTATATATCAATCTTGTTTCCGGACCATTCCGGAAACCCTCATGACGTCCGTGATCTCATCCGAGACTCCGAACAACATTCGGTAACCACACATATAACTCAACTATACTAAAACATCGCCGAACCTTAAGTGTGCAGACCATGCGGGTTCAAGAACTATGTAGACATGCCCCGAGGCACTCCTCGGTCAATATCCAATAGCGGGACCTAGATTCCCATATTGGATCCTACATATTCTTCGAAGATCTTATCGGTTGAACCTCAGTGTCAAGGATTCATATAATCCCATATTTCATTCCCTTTGTCCTTCGGTATGTTACTTGCCCGAGATTCGGTCGTCGGTATCCGCATACCTATTTCAATCTTGTTACCGGCAAGTCTCTTCAATCCCGTGACTTACACTTAGTCACATTGCTTGCAAGGTTTGTGTGTGATGTTGTATTACCGTGTGGGCCCCGAGATACCTCTCCGTCACACGGAGTGACAAATCCCAGTCTTGATCCATACTAACTCAATGGACACCTTCGGAAATACATGTAGAGCACCTTTATAGTCACCCAGTTACGTTGCGATGTTTGATGCACACAAGGCATTCCTCCGGTGTCAGTGATTTATATGATCTCATGGTCATAGGAATAAATACTTGACACGCAGAAAACAATAGCAATAAAATGACATGGTCAATATGCTAGGTTCATAGTTTGGGTCTAGTCCATCACATGATTCTCCTAATGATGTGATCCAGTTATCAAGCAACAACACTTGCACATAATCAGAAAACCTTGACTATCCTTGATCAATTGGCTAAGCAACTAGAGGCTTGCTAGGGACATTGTTTTGTCTATGTATCCACACATGTATCTATGTTTTCATTCAATACAATTATAACATGGATAATAAACGATTATCTTTAAACATGAAATATAATAATAACTATTTATCATTGCCTCTAGGGCATATTTCCAACATTATACACGTATTTGGAGCTATAGCTTTTAAATTTTATATGTTTCCAAAGTTGCTAGCCTATGCTTATATGGGGAGCTATAGCTTGTAGATGTAGTGAGAATGATTTTGACGAAGTTGTGACATTGTCTAACAATTTGACATTTTCTCACTCGGAATTGAATCAAAACATCTACTAACGAACTTTAGAGTGTGTACAAGTTAGCATTTATCTCCTTCTTTATGTTCTCTTTTGAAATGTGTTGTTTAGAGGCGTATCAATTTTGTCAATAACAGTTGGACTGTGTTGGAGTTGGACTGTGTTAGTTTATGTTCTTATTCCTAGTTGACTATGCCCAATTCATTTAACCGGATTTTTTATTCAATTTACAGAAATAATTCATATGAAGAAGAACTCGGGCTTGTATGGTCATTAGGCTCCTGAGCTGCCAAGTTGTAAACCTTTAGGTATTTAGATAGGCTGATATGAGGGTTTACTTTCAAATGCACCAAATAAAGCATATATGTTGGAGCCAGACCTTTGATTCATCGCGATTCGTGTTGATTAATTACAGAATGCCAAATGAAACTAGGTACTTGCGTCCATTGCAAGATATTAGTTTGTCTCCTTCTTAAACGTATGTGTTTTATACACTTCTGATGTAACTTTACACAACGGTTGTTCATTCCAAATGATAAGGAGAAGCTTGCGTCATTTTAAAATTGTTATGTTCTATGTACAATTCATTTTTAGTTTATTTTTTCACATCCTGTTTGAAGCACCGCGACAATTACATAAGTTATTCAATAATTATGCTTTTGTCGCACATACACTGCATTGGTATATGGTAGTATATGAATGTCATGACGAACTATCATCTCATTTAATCGACTCTGTGCCCGCTTTTATATAAATAAGGATGTGCACTGAAGAAGTCTTTTCACAAGGTCAAGAATTCATATGCAATAGTTATGATCACAGACTACACATGTTCATTGTTTTGTCTATAATTTTTCTGCTCTCTTTAATTGTTGACTCAGAACATTGCGATTAGCTTACATGATATAATATCTGTGAAGATTTCATGAAATCTTGTTAGTAGCAACAATGTTTCAAGATAGGAAATAACCATAGACAATGCATATCCTTGTATTGTTGATGTACCTGCAAGAGCATCAAACTTGAGAGAAGATGACATGAATAATCTGTGTACAACACACTTGCAAGATGTACAGGACGGGAAGAACCGTGTGTGAGCATCAACAAGTAATTTCTAGGTGTTTTCTACGTTTTCAAATTTGCCAACCTTGCACGTGTTTTTTATTTGTGATATATTTGAAGATTGTATCTCTGGTTGTGTGGTTTTTATTTGTGGTTCCCTTCTACCCCCCCCCCCCCCCTTCTAAGACCAATGGATGTCAAGTAGTCTATGTATGATTTATGATATATTTGTAATGAAAGATCCAAGAATCGGTGAGATTTATGGAGTGTACTTACATTGAAGGGTTATTGATATTATAATGGATTGTTGGTGGCTAATTGGTGTATGGTGGGCGATAGTCATCGTTGGGGTGGTGATTGGATCGGCCACCTCGTCAGCCATTAGATGGCAAAATTGGAGAGATTTGCAAAGGAAGTGGGAACCAAGAAGCGAAATGAGGGAGAGAGAAAGATGTGTACGATATTTGTGCGAGGAAGAGATAATATGGGGGTGAGTAATGGGAGGGCTCCATCTGGGCATGTGTCGTGCAGGAAAGTTGACATACACAGACGGTGCCTATCGGCCAGGTGATGCCGATGCCAAGCATGGCTAGACCCGTGAAAGGACCCGTTGTTGAAGAAACTCAGATATTTGAAAGAGGCCCGTGATAATATGAAAAAGTTCCAACTTGGCACACAAGTGGCGATAGCAAAATTGATATATTTTGATACATGACAACGAGACTTTCACCAAGAAGTGGTAAACAATTATGAAGTAATTACGTGCATTGTATGTGCAAACTAACTCGTAAAGATAAAAGAACGAAACTAAAGAATGAGCCCAAACAAACAAAGGATGGTACACTTTGCGCTTTACCTAAGGCGACGCATAAGCAGTGTCAGGGCTAAATCTTAGGAAAAAGAAACAGCGCCAAGGCTATATCTTCTTCATTGCGAGATACATCTATGTCTGACTTCAAAAATTCTATGAACACGCAGGTCCCCAAGTGGTTTTCCTAGGGGCGCTGGTCGCGGAAGCTAATATCTAGTACTACGCGAGATGGAAGATCCTCTCTCGCATCTACAGTAATCAGGCTGGCCCACTATAACATAGTTAAAAGTAGAAAGATGGTGCGAGCGGGGAACAATCCGAGGATCGACTAGTTACTACTCCCTCTGACCCAAAATTCTTGTCTTAGGTTTGTCTAAAAATAAATGTATCTAAATACTAAAACTCGACTAGATACATTTATATTTAGACAAATCTAAGACCAGAATTTTGGGATGAAGAGAGTACGTAACGGTCTAGTGAGTGCGTCACCTAGCACGTTCTTTTTTTACTAGGGCGTGATGCAGTTAAAGGAAATGAGGCGGTTTTCTACAAGTTTTTCTTTGTTTGTTTTTCTCCTACCTATTTTTCTTCATTTGTTTTTTGTTTTTACATGTTATTTTCCTTTTCTTTGTTTTTCTTTCTTTCTATCTCGGTTTTCATAGTTTTCTTATTTCTTTATTTTTCTTCGCATTTTTCTGTTTCTTCTCGGTTTTGACTAGCATTTTTCTTTGCTTTCTCTTTTCTTCATATTTTCCTCCTTTTTTTATTATTTTCCTGATTTTGTTTTGTTTTGTCTCTGGGTCTCATTGTGTTTATATACACATTTCAGGTATATATCGAATATATGGTCAACATTGAACATTTAACATTGTTTGAATACATGATCAACATTTAACATTTTTCACAATACCAGATTAACATTTATTGAATATAATGTCAACTTTTTTCCTATACACATTTTAACATTTTTCAAATTTGTTATTAACAATTTTCATATAGTAGATTAACATTATTTTGATACATGGTCAACTTTTTTTCTATACAGATTTAATCTTATTTCCAAATGTTTGATTAAGATTTTTCAAATACAAGTTTAACATTTTTGGAATACATTGTAAACACTTTTTCTACAAAGTTGTAACATTTTTCAAATGCAGGTTCAACAGTTGTTCAGTACGCGGTCAACATTTTTTCTATACACGGTTAACATTTTTTAAATACATGGTTAACATTTTTCTATACCTATTTTCCAAACATTAATGTTTTTTTAATAAACTGTCCACATTTGATCTATACACATTTAACATTTTTCAATACAAGTTTAAAATTGTTTTAATACACTATCAACATGTTTTCTATACACATTTAATATTTTTTAAAGATAAGTTTAACACGTTTGGAATGCATGGTCAATATTTATCTATACACATTTTATATTATTTAAATACAAGTTTAATATTTCTTGAATACCTGGTCAATATTTTTCTAAACACGTTTGACATTTTAAAATACAAGTTTAACATTTTTACACTTGTTCAAAAAAATTGTTTAAATGCTTGGATTAAATCTTTTAAATACATGGGCTACATTTTTTCTACACACTTTTCACATTATATTTTTTTTGTATACATGAGAAATATTTTTCTATATACATTAAATATTTGTAACATGCTTGATTAATATGTTTTGAAATGTTTTACCTAAAGCATTTTTGTAATATAGAATACCTGCAAATATGAATAAAGTTAAAAATCAAAACATAATTAAATGCGTGAAAAATGCAAAATATGGTGTCGGGCCTATCATCAGCGGCGCGATGGCCTAGCCCAATATGGAGCTTGATTTTAGCAAGACATCCTCTCTTCTCGCTCTATGTAAGACATAGCAGCTCCCGGCGCGGGTAGCCATCGTTCTTCATTTGCGTGCTATTTTTTCTTCGGTTCCGCGTGGTCTATGCGTCAGTTTTCTTTCTTATAGTCGGGTCTTCTTATTTTTTCGTCCTTTTTTCACTCTGCTTTTTGGTTTCCTTTTTTTGGCTTCTTGGTTTTCCTTTTTCTTCCATTACTATTTCATTCTATTCTTCCTTGCGGTCCTTTATCAATTTATACGAGTTTTTTTTTCTCAGTTTTCAGCCATTTATTTGTTTTTAATTATTATTATTTTTTCAAATACATGTCCCTGTTTTCAATACAAGTTATACATATTCCATATACATGTGAAGCATTTTTCATGCACGTTAACATTTTCCAGATACAAGTTTTGACCATTTTTTAAACTACACGATTGTTTTTTGAAATTCATCATTTAAAAACAAGAATACATGTTAAAAAATTCATGTATACACTGAACATTTCAGGTTCATGTGAAAATTTTGGTTGAAACTATGTAAAGATTTGTTTCCCATTTTTTGTCTTTTAACACACATTGACTCTTTAGAAAACACATTATTATTTTTTTCTCATTGCATGCGTAAGATTTGGGAAACACATTGAACATTCATAAATGCATGAAGCACGTTTTTTCAAATACATTTTTTGAAAATTTATTCAAATAAATTACAATCATTTTTGACACACATTGAACATTGTTTCAAATGATACAACTTTTTAAACTATGTGAATAGGTTTTTACAGCATACAAGTTTTTTCAAGAAATTCAAGAACATATTCTTGGAACGCATAGACATTTGCCAAAAATGTCATAAACTTTTATTTTAATTGTATGAAACATTTTTTTAAAATGTGACAAACATTTTTCCTATATGCATGAACATTTCATTAATCGCGTGATTTTTTCATATCAAATGACATTTTTTGACATGTTTAATTATTTAAAAATGGCATGCACATTATTTTGAACACATGAAAATTTTGTTGATATTATCAACATTTTTCAAAAGTTGTGGAACATAATGTTCACACTACACGATTGTTTTTTATATATGATGAACGTATTTAAGAATTTAGCTAATTTTGAAATTTCTATTTTGTGCGTAATACAAACTAAAGAAAAGAAATAAAGTAACAAGGCGAACGAAAGAACTAACGTTCATGTCAACTAATGGGGAGGCCCAGTAGTGCGTCGGGGAGAGGCGAGGGGATACTCGCGCTCCGGGGAAGTAACTAACTGGAGGTTACCTTCAGGGGTCACTTTTTGTGCCCTGATAGAACGCCAAGTAGTGTGTCCAGCCGCCACCACATACTGTTTGATGGACGCTACCTCAGGATTTTGTTTTTTTAAGCGTTTTGTGGTTTTTAGATATTTTCTGTTTTTCTTTCACTTTTCAATTTTTCCTACGTTTTGGGGAGAAAACAACACTTTTTTTGCATCTCATGGAGGCACCAATTTGCTTTCATGAAGAGCACCATTGCGTTTCTAAAAAAAAGTACTTTCACGAGAAGCACATGTTTGCTTCTTGTGAAGGCATATATTTGCATCCATGAGAAGCAAACTGCCTCTCACAAAGAGGAAGGGGTATGTTTCCACAAGAAGCACATATTTTCCTTTTATGTAGTCGCATATTTTATTTTGCGAGAATCACAATTGTGCTTCTCTAAAATAAAAAAAATGTGTTTCCAAGAGAGGCATAGATTTGCTTTCACGGAAAGCATACATGTATTTCTCGGGAAAAAAATCCACAACGTCAGACGCCAGGGTCCGTGACGTCTGATCCTTTGTCACGTCAAAGACTCAATGGGTCAGTCGGTCATGTAGGCCCGTACTAGACGCGAGGAATCTTAGTGTTTTTCATACAAACCAGACGTCACGTATGTTGAAGTTATCAAAAGAGGTCAGATTCAAAAAAAATTGAAAGTAAAATCAATACCGGAATTTCTTAGGGCAAAAGGTCAAAACAAAAAAATTGCCGAAACGTTTTCTGCCAGCGCGCCGGTCGAAACGTTCGGCCGGTCGCGTGGCTGTCGTTCGATCCCCCTAGATCCAGCGTGTGTCTAGCTCACCGCTTTCAATTTTTTTTGCCTTACCTTCTTCCTCCCTCTCCCACTTCCCCCCTGCAACCTCACGCGCTGTCGGCGAGCGCCGCGGCTTCTCCACCTGCAGCTGCTGCGCCTGACGGCGGTGACCGAGGGTGATCACGCGAGATGGTACAGCTGGGGCGACGGTTGAAACTTTTTTCATATACGGTTGAAGCTCTTTTTGTCAACGTTTGCAACTTTTCCCTTGTTGAAGTATTTGGTTAAAGCTTTTTTTTCTTAAATTGAAGCTTTTCTATAGACGGTTGAAACTTTTTGCTTTCACGGTCGAAGCTTTTTTCTAAACGTTCGAAACTTTTTCCGTTTTTTAGCAGCACTTGGTTAAAGCTCTCTTTATCATTTGGTTGAAACTTTTTTCATCTAAGGTTGAAGCATTTGGTGTCAGCGGATGTTTCTTTCCCTGATTCGTAGTGCCAGTTGAAGCCTTTTCCATTTAGGGTTGAAGCTTTTTCATCTGAAGGTTGAAACTTTTTTTCCAGCGTTTGCAACACAAGGGGGTGAGGTGCGACCGACGGGCATGAGCAGCGGCGAGTGCGCCGACGAGCGGCGAGGGCAACGAACGGTCGGGGCGATCTGAGTCCCGGAGCGCGGGGCAGCCGGGGCGGCGAGCGGTCCGGACGAGCTGAGTCGCGGAGCTGCATCCATGGTGCTTCGACGGGCGGACGAGGCGGCGAGCGGTCAGGGACGAGCTGCATCCATGAAGCTCCAACCGACGGCCGGGGTGACGAGCGGCCGGGGGCGAGCTGAGTGCCGGAGCGCGGGGCGGCCCTGGCGGGGCAGTCGGCGCACGAGCACTCGGGGAGACGAGAACAAGGTAAAATAAACAGTATAGAAACTTTGATCTGACGGTATCGCATAACAGATCGGACGGCTGGGGCAGACCGGCCCAGTGTTGCCCAAAAATTTGTCCGTATCCGGACGCATCAGTGACTCTCCATATCCGGCCCACATATAGATTGTGCATGGGATTGTTGTACATGCGGGGTGTTTTCATGGCGTGTAAAAAACCCGGTTGAGTGACTTTTTCTGTTCGAACAATGAACTCACAGCCTACTTCAGCATTTGAAACGGCTATAAGACGTTTGGTTGTAGATGCTGTTGGGATTATGTGTCCTTCAACTATATTCAAATACTTGTTGTCGTTAATATTCGGAATACCTCATATGGAATTATGCATGTGTTATGTGCATGGAATTATTCTTGCTGGAATGTACTTGAGTGTTGCATGCTTAAGGAAGCTGGTCAATTATCGGTGGAATACAATATATTTTATATATTGGAAAGACTACTCGGGTAAGCTGATAATTGGAAGAAGCTAGATCGTGTAATTAGATTACGGCCCTAATGTTGATCTACATAATTAGAGAAATTTATACTCTGTTATGACGCGTTGCTCACAAGCGCATGCTTCGGGGACTCGACGGATAGGATCCGCTAACACACAAATTATATCATGGTTGGTAGTTTGATCTGGACTCTATCCGGAAATTAGTTTAAAGACTAGGAATCTTATAACTGTAAAAGAGGTGGACTCTTTGGAAACGCAGTATAAGAAGGTCCCTACCCCCTAGCCTCAGATATGCGATTGTGAGCGGCACCACGGATAAGCGCAGAGGAATAGGGGGTAGACCACAAACCCTAATTTCTAACATTGACATCTGAGCCGATTAAAGTTGACGACGCAGTCGTCGACTCGATTCGATCCAAAATCAAATTCCGCTGCGTACTCTGCTCGTGGTCAACTTGTACAGGAATTTTCCACGCCATCGGGACTCAGATTGATTTGGTGCGCTCTTCGTATACACATGCACTGGTCCCGCCGCCACAAGCCGATCCCGATCCAGATCACTTTTCTCGCCGCTTGCCGTCGCCTGCCGCGGCACTCCGACCTCGCCGCGCCGTCGCATTGCTGCAACGGAGCAACTCCGACCTCGCCGCGCCGTCGCACTGCTGCCACGGAGCGCCGCCCGGAATCCGCCATCAACAACCATCCCGAGTCGCCGAATCCTCCGGAGATCCGATCTCCGGCCGCCCCTCGCCTCCAAGCCCACGTCCTGTGCAGAAACCACATCGCCAGCCGCCCCTCGCCTCCAAGCCCACGTCCTGTGCAGCATCCAAGTCCGGCAGTAGTCCTAGCTGCTATCGGCCGTCGTCTTCGTTCGCTCCAGCATCAGGTACACAAGTAGTCACCAACTCTGCTTGGAATTCATCAGGTCTCTCACCTGCTGCTCCTGCCCCAATCCAACTCCACCAAAGGAATTTTTCCCCTGAACTTTGTGGATAGATGGCTTCCAATAGCTTCTCTACTGAGTTGCTCAGGAACTACAAGTTAGATGGCACAAACTTCACTGTTTGGAAAAGAAAGATGATGTTTCTACTTACAACTGAGAATATTGAGTATGTTGTTTCAACTACCGAGCCTAACAAACCTGATGATGATGCTTCAGATGAGGAAAAGGATAATTATTCAGAAGAACTCAAGGAGTGGAATAAGGACAATAAAAGGGCTAGGATTTTTATTCTTGGCTCCATGTCTGATTCGTTGGCAGGTGAATATGAAACAGAGGTTGCTGCACATAGAATTATGAGACAGCTGGAAAAGGATTTTGGTGAAGTCTCTCTAATCAAAGTACTTAGCTTGCTGAACAGATTCTTGACGTCTAAGATGGCAGATAATACTTCTGTAAATGAACACCTAAACAAGTTGTGTGTGCTGAATGAGGAATTAAAGAATGCTGGCTATCCTTTTTCTGAAGAAGTGCAAGTAATGGTGGCTCTGAACTCACTTCCGCACACTTGGGAACAATTCAAAATATCATTCTATCATTCTGAAAGATTACTGAACATGCGCAATCTGAGGCATCATTTGCTCATGGAAGAAGATAGGAAAACTTCACAAGGGAAAGAGAGACGCTCACACCATCAGGAGCTGCACCTTGGTGAAGATAGGAGGCGCTGGCAGAAGAAGAATCAAGGAGGTGATTTAAGGGACAAAATTAACAGGACAAGAAACTGGGAAGATCGTAATGGAAGAGGTCCAAACTCTAATCTTGATAAGAGGAATTTTAAATGTCATAGTTGTGGTGAGTATGGGCATTTTAGAACGGAGTGCAGGAATAAGAAGCCTTATAGACAAGATGACAAGTCTAAGAAGCAGCACCAAGACAAGCATCAGGGCAACAAGAAGGATAATTCTTCTCCTGATGGTACGTACAAATTATTTGGTTGTTCTGAATCATTGTTTACTACTTCAGCCTCAGATCATTGGGTAGTAGACTCTGGTTCCACTTCGCATATTGCAAGGAATAGCGCTTGTTTCACGGCTTTAAAACCCATACTGAAAGGAACTAGATTTATTTATCTAGGAACAACTGCAAAAGCTGATATTTTGGGCATAGGTGATTATACACTCAAACTCCCCGGTGGAGGAAAATTAATTTTGAAAGACACAGTCTATTCGCCTAGCATGAGAAAGAATTTAATCTCTGTTTCTAGACTGGAATCAATTGGTTTTAAGGTCTTATTTGGAGATGGCAAAGTTAAAATACTGATGAATGGAAATTTAGTTCAATCAGGAAATAGATTTGATGGTCTCTACTATATTGAGGATTTTCTAGACATTGATAGAATGGATTGTATGGTGACTGAGCAGAACTCGGTAGTGAGGAATATAGATGGAAACAATAATTGTTCAGAGTCATACCTTTGGCATCTTCGTTTGGGTCATATCTCAAAGAACATAATTAAAAGGCTAATTAGTTCTGGAATTCTAAACTTCAAGTGGGAGGACTACGGCATTTGCGAGGCATGTGTTGTAGGAAAAATGACCAGGGCGCCTTTTCCTAAAGCGTCAAGGTCTACTGAACCACTTGCCATTGTTCATTCAGATATTTGTGGCGAGATGTTTGTACCTACGCTTGGACAGAAGGTTTACTTCATTACTTTTATAGATGATTTCTCTAGATACGGCTATGTTTACTTAATTAAGCATAAGTCGGAAGGTTTTGATATGTTCAAGGTATTTAAAGCTGAGGTAGAAAATCAGTTAAACAAAAAGATCAAAGTGCTTAGAACTGATCGTGATGGTGAATACACATCAGGAATATTAGATGATTTTTTGCAAGGAAAATGGAATTGTTCATCATTATACCTTACCTTATACCCCTCAGCAAAATGGCGTGGCTGAAAGGAGGAATAGAACTTTAATGGACATGGTTAGGTCTATGATGGCATATTCGGATCTACCTTTATCTTTTTGGGGAGAGGCTCTTCATACTGTTGTTTACTTGCTTAATCATTCGCCTTCTAAATCTGTTAGTTCAACTCCTTATGAATTATGGAAAGGGAGGAAACCTACATTGTTAAACTTAGCGGTGTGGGGATGCAATGCACAAATTAGAGTGCCTAGTCAACTAAGAACAAAACTGGAACCTAAAAGTTTTCCAGGAATATTTATTGGATATGCTTCTGGTTCAAATGGTTATAGATTCTATGATCCGGAGAAGAAGAAGTTAATTGAAAGTAGAGATGCTGTTTTCCTAGATCAAGATACACCTCGCCGCGCCAAACGTGCAAGAGTGGAATTATTGTCAACCCCATTAGATACTAATGCTGAAACTGATTCTAACAATCAGGAAAACCAAACTTATGGCAACATAAATGTTGAGACTCCCATAACTAGTTCACCTAGGAGAAGTGGGAGGAATGTTGCAGCCCCATCATATCTTGATGATTATTATGTTTTTCTGGGGAAGTATACTCTAAAACTTCTAGTTTAGAGGAAGAACCAAAATCTTTTAAACATGCCATGTCTTGTTCTGAATCTAAGTCATGGATGGAAGCCATGCGTGAGGAACTAAACTCCATGGAAAAGAATAAAGTTTGGGAATTGGTTGATCTACCAAATGACCGAAAAGCAATTGGATCAAAATGGATTTTTAAAAGAAAGCTGAATGCTTCTGGTAATGTTGAAAAATACAAAGCTAGGTTGGTTGCTAAAGGGTACACACAAAAGGAAGGCGTTGACTTTGTGGAAACTTTTTCCCCTGTAGCAAAATTTACTTCTATCCGTATAATTGCTGCGTTGACTGCTTATTTTGATCTGGAACTTCATCAAATGGATGTTAAAACTGCCTTCTTGAATGGTCATTTGAAGGAAGAGATTTATATGTCTCAACCTGATGGTTTTGTTGAAAGGGAAAATCAGGGAAAGGTGTGTAAGCTAAATAGATCTATTTATGGTCTTAGGCAAGCTTCATGGCAATGGAATATCTTATTTGATGGTGCTATTACATCATATGGGTTTTCTGTGATGGAAGGAGACCATTGCATTTATTTTAAAATAGTGGGAGGAAACTTTACACTCTTGTCACTGTATGTTGATGATATACTTATTGCTTCTAGTAATAAGGAAATGTTGGTAGAAGTTAAAACTTGGTTGTCTTCTACTTTTGAAATGAAAGATATGGGAAACGCTTCCTATGTTCTGGGAGTGGAAATACTTAGAGATCGGAATAAAGGAACTTTGGGTTTGTCTCAAAGGAATTATTTAAAATCTATTCTTAAACGTTTCTCTATCGAAAACTGCAAGCCTGCTTTAGTGCCTATGGTTGTAGGAACTAAACTCAGTGAGGGTATGTGTCCTAAAACTCCTGAGGAAAAGAAGAAAATGGAGAAGACTCCATATGCTTCTGCTTTGGGATCTTTAATGTATGCCATGTTATTCACACGCCCTGATTTGTGCTATACGGTTGGACTATTGAGTAGATATCAAACAAATCCAGGAATTGGGCATTGGAATCAAATTAAACATGCTCTTCGTTATGTTCAAGCAACACTGGATTATTCACTCTGTTTTAACCAAAAGGATCTACAGTTGCAGGGCTATACTGATGCTGATTGGCAGGGTGATCTGGACGACCGAAAGTCTACATCTAGGTATCTATTTACATTGGCTGCTGGTGCTATATCTTGGTGTAGTAAGAAACAAGATTCCATGGTGTTGTCTTCCATGGAGGCGGAGTATATTGTTGCGTCAGAAGCTGTGAAAGAGGCAGTGTGGTTGAAGGAATTTTTTTCGACTTTGAAGATTGTTGATAGTGCTAGCAAACCAGTGGTCGTGTATTGTGATAATCAGCATGTGATAAAGGTTTCCAGATATCCCAAGTTCCACAGCAAGATCAAACATATTGAGGGAAGGTATCACTATATACGTGATGTAGTTAATAGACTTAAATCAGTTTCTTTAGAATTTCTACCTAGTATTGATATGGTTGCTGATCCCTTGACTAAGTCTCTTAGTCAGGTGGTATTTGGTAAGCATGTTAAGGCTATGGGTTTACGAATATTTTGAATGATTGTTTCAGACAAGTGGGAGATGTTGGGATTATGTGTCCTTCAACTATATTCAAATACTTGTTGTCGTTAATATTCGAAATACCTCATATGGAACTATGCATGTGTTATGTGCATGGAATTATTCTTGCTGGAATGTACTTGAGTGTTGCATGCTTAAGGAAGTTGGTCAATTATCGGTGGAATACAATATATTTTATATATTGGAAAGACTACCCGGGTACGCTGATAATTGGAAGAAGCTAGATCGTGTAATTAGATTACGGCCCTAATATTGATCTACATAATTAGAGGAATTTATACTCTGTTATGACGCCTTGCTCACAAGCGCGTGTTTCGGGGACTCGACGGATAGGATCCGCTAACAGACAAATTATATCGTGGTTGGTAGTTTGATCTGGACTCTATCCGGAAACTAGTTTAAAGACTAGGAATCTTATAACTGTAAAAAAAGGTAGACTCTTTAGAAACGCGGTACAAGAAGGTCCCTACCCCCTAGCCTCAGATATGCGATTGTGAGCGGCACCACGGATAAGCGCAGAGGAATAGGGGTAAACCACGAACCCTAATTTCTAACAGATGCTCTGCCATACACGCATGGCATGGCATGTAGAAGCCGCAACAGCGCGCCGCACAGTACGCCCTGTGTAGTTTTACTATTAATGGCGCATCTGCTGCTGCCTCCCTCCCGACGACCCGATCGATCTCATCATCGCCGGAGCCGGGCGCATGCATGCATGCAAGCAGTCGCACTGTCGCGTGATGGTGCCTGCTGTTCCATGCGCCGCGGTTCACAGCATAGCAGCACCGGCGCTTGCTACAGCGAGCAACGTCGTCGTTCGTGGCTGTGGCCATGTATGCATCTCCCCAGTTCCATCTCCCCGTCCGTTGCTCTGAGCAGAGTAGCAGTGACGGTGTTATGGAGGTCGATGGTGCCATACATAGCTAGCTTGCACCGGATATCACCTAATAAGTATAATCACTTTGCAACCCTCCGGTGAAAATGTTGTAACTGTTCAAAAGTTGTGGGTTGGATTCACGCCCTCCGAACGGTTGACTCGTATAAATTTGCTTTGTTTTCGACAGTAGTAACTACCGAGGGCAAAGAAGCCAAAAGGAGGCGGCAAGCATGAGGACCCCGCGTCAATTTCCTACGCCAAAGGGCCAAATTCGCAGCGCCGCTTTACTTTCCGCGGCACTTTGATTGACCTTTCGTTTTTATTGCGACCTTCTGGAGTAACTTTAGCCCTTTAAAGTTCAAACCCTCTTCTCTCACGGACACGGAGACACGGGAAAAGAAGAAGCAAAAGAAAGAGAAAGAGAGCCCCAAAAGACTCAAAAGGGACGGAGCGGGGGGGACTGTGCGAAACGCGTGCACGAGGAGGGGAAGGGAAGGGACTGACATGCTGCACTTTGACAGCCGCAGTCAAACACTAATGAATTATTCCATGCTGCTTTTAACCCCGTGAATCCAAGTGTGCAATCGGGTAAAGCGGTTTTTGGTCACTGCGGATGGGATTTGCCAAAAGATATTGTCCCTTGTTCGCACCTCAAAGCGGGCCCGATTGGACCATATTGCTAAGGACAGCCCGTCATGCCACACGGGCATGGATACATTCAGTGTGGTTTTATCTTTTTGCCTGCTGTATAGTATCTGTGATTGATCAACGGATTCAATACGCAGAGGCATGCATGACGGACAATCGCGCACTGTCTACTTTTCAAGAACGCAGGACAAAATGGAGTCACATGTATGAAGAATTGTGAAATTAATGGAACGCAGAGATAAGTTGCGAGTTCCTTGGATGTTTTTGGAGAGTGGAGACTAGACTATATGGAAGAATGCAAGCAAGACAAACTGCACCGAGCTGGCCTACTGTCACAACCTATTGAGGATATATGTTTTGTTTCCGAGAACCAACAGATTACTGATTATGATAAATACGTAGCGTGAACTCAGGGTAGCTCATATGATTAGACTCTTTTTGGTGGAACGAATTCACCACGACTCAAGTCCTAGACTTGGCGCTCGCACTCGCATTTTGTGAAATTATAACAGGCCTTCAAATAATGTTCGTTTAATGAGAGAATATGTTTTTGTCGACTTGGATAGGATGTACGTGTGTGCATTTATATGAATGAGTGTATGTAAACATCTACTATTACCTTGTATTAAAAAACACATAGCTATACAAATAATAAGTACAGCGTCATAAACTCTAAATTGCAAAAACTAATACATCTCCCTCTCATCCTCTCCTCGTCCACACGCGACCCCCTCCCCCCACCGTCCTCAGATATAAGCTTTTAATTTCAAAATTAAACTGGCTTCTTGAGAAGACCGACCAGTTTTTCGGTTGCTTGTGCGTCTTTTGTAGCTTGCTAGCTTGTCGTAACTCATCATATACAATGCACCACTTAGTTGTAATTTTCACTTGCCTCCAGATGCAAGTAGGAGAAGCTAAAAACGGATAGCCGCTTCTTCACCCTCGCCCTTCCCGAGTCGACTATTAGGCTACCTTTGCTCCTTCATAAGGGACATTCGTTTAGCTAACAAGAAAAGCCGAGGTGCTTCATGTGCATGCAGTATGATATGAAGGACTTCGGATGTCAACAAATTCAGCCTAAACATGCAAAAATAAATTGCTAGAGTCAACATTAGATGTCTAGATGTCTCTTTGGGTTGCACTTATTTTTTCTCATGTAAGCATTGGTGGGAGTTTGTACAACATCGAATTCACTACAGAGATTATGCACGGGAGGATTGTCATTGATATTGAATGCACTCCTATTTGGAAAGCCTATAATGATGTTGGACCTAAAAATGATGGAAATGATATACCAACTAGTTATTCTCTAGGAGGCTTCATGGGAGATGCCGAAAGAACATACGTTGATGTTGCTACCATAGAAAACACTACTATGACCATTGATAACATGCCTTTTAACTACGCACACCACGTAATGGTGAAAAGGGCAAGAGGAAAGCCCCTAAACCTCATCCATCCACTAATGGCCAGGAATCTTTGGGCGCCACGACGAGAAAAATGATTACATGGATAGCATTCATCGTGTGCAAAGGGATTCTTCTACTCATGCTACAACTTTGACTAGTATGGACTAGTATGATTTGTCACTTGATTCTATTAGGCGTCCACACGTGACACAGCCTGGTATTATTGATAATGCATATGAGCTTCATCCGAATGATCTTACTTATGAGGAATTTACTAAGTAGTGTTGGAATCTAAAAGTGACAAATGTCATTTGAGGAGAGAGCAACTGAAGTAGATTGGTCCTCACCTATAAATTGATGTGGATTGTCCTGCCAATAGTTCTCCGCACATGTCAAATACTTTCAGCTATGGTGCTATAGAATCGGTTGCCAATGATACAAGTGTGGACATGAACTCCTTAGTAGTTCATATTGTAGAGGTTGAAGAGGGTTTTGAAATATGTAACGATAAGGAAGCTCCTCTATGCCAATCTACTCACGAAGGAAATCTCACATTTTCCCCCGTTACTTCCTATGATCCTACGATCATAGCTAGCATCGGTCCATAGGCTATGGGTACTCTTCTATGCCTATCCCTCGCACAACAACTGCTATTGTGATGATAGAAAGTCTCAAATGTACAAACTTCTCCTCTAATAGTTCTTTCACTTCTCTAGATATGATGATATTGTGGATAAAGCGTTGGCATTAGGAATTGATATTAGTAGACTTTCTCTTGAAATTGTTCACATGCTTAAGGACTAGGAGAGAGTTAGAAATTATTTACATGCCCAAAAAGTTAAAATAGTTTCTACTAAGCATAAACAACCTAAAGATGAGCATTCTCTTTGTATGGAGGATGGTAGGGGTGTCGAGGTTTATCATGGGGGCGAGTTTCTCTTGTATGGAGGATTTTGATTGAACATACTAATGAGATATGGTATCTCCAAAGTGATTCCAATACCAATATATTCCACAAATAGAATTAGAAAAGGTGGAAAACTATAAGGTATAACCCGCAGGATGGGCATGACTTATTGCAAGGAGTTGATCAGATTTTGCCACATGTCACTAAGTTTTACACGACTCTTTTTGGTTCTCAGAAGGTATTCATATTCAAGACTTGGAAAAAGACATGCCTCTTGAAGGATTTGGCACAATCTTTGCCAACCTTAGAAGGTTTAATATGAAGTAAAGCCGATACAAGTGCATCTTTGGGGTTCCCTCAAGCAAATTTGCAGGCTTCGTCATCTTGGAAATGTGGGATAGAGGAAAACTCCAAGAAATGAACACATCCCTAATATAGGCTAACCAAAAAACTTGAAGGGCGTACAACAACTTACATGGTGTGTCATCGCCCTCAGTAGATTCATCTCAAGGCTCGGCAAGAAAGCTCTCCCTCTATATCGACAAATGAGGAAATCTGGCAATTTCATTTGGTTCAATGAGTCCCAACAAGCTCTCACTGATCTCAAACAACTTTATTCTACTTCTCTTGTCCTAGTGTCTCCCATGGACATCGAAACATTTTCCCTCTACATCGTCACCCTCATCCACGTGGTCAACATCCTCCTGGTGGCCAGACGCACACAAGAAGGCCGCACTCAGAAGGTTTGACATCAAGTATGTATGTGAGCGAGGGTTTTTTAGACTCCAAGAGGCATTATCCACATTGTTAGAGGGTTGTGTATGAAGTATTCATAGGAGCTCGGAAGCTCGTATATTACTTTTAGGCTCACCCAATTACAATGTTCAGCACTACCCTCTCGGGGACATCTACGACACAATATAAAAAAGAAAACACATCCATGATGATACACATTTTTCATAGCAGGCCACTTTTTTCATCCGTGTGCATCATTGCCATCTTTAGGAGAGAACCAAGATAATCATACATGTGGTTCATACATCACTTTCATGATAAAACATGTTTTTTGTCATCCAAAAGAAGTATGCTCTTCCATGAATGAAAATAACGCAACATGGAAGTGGTTTCATCGCGGATGACCGACTAAACCGACACTCCACCGACACGTGGCAATCTTCGTTAAGCTAACGGGTGCATGGTCCAATTTCGATACTGAAAGTGCAGTCATGCCCTTAATCGAGTTTTGGTGTTAATGACAACACATACATAGGAAACTAATTCTATTTGTTGAGTGTATCTCAGGATGGCAAGTACTTTAGTAGATTGAGAATTATGTGTCAAGGTGGTGTGAGAAGATCGGGACTTATATGTCAAGAAGGCTCGGGATTGAGAAAAGATGATGTAGACTATCCTTTAAATTTACTATTCTTGAGTATAGGGATCCCGCACTATTAAGAGGGGATCACAGGTTTTGCGATGAATTTGCTCATACTACATCTCTACTTTTCTGCTCATACCACATCTTCACTACTCTGCTCTTATCTCAAAACAGAACCAATGCCTTGGACATCCGGCCTCCTCCAAACGTCCGAGGCACGGACGTCCAACCTGCTTCGGAAATCCGGAATCCTATACCAGAGAAATCAGAGCCATATAACTCGGACTTCCGGCTCCCTCCGGACGTCCGAGGGCCGGACGTCCGACCAGCTTCGGAAATCCGAAGCTTTGCACCAGAGAAACTTGAGCCTTATAACTCGGACTTCCGGCTCCCTCCGGACGTCCAAGGGTCAAACGTCCATCCACTTTCGGAAATTCGGAATCTTGCACCAGAGAAGTTTGAGTCGAATAACTCGGACTTCCGGCTTTCTCCGGACGTCCGGTCCCTCTTCAACTACATAGTGGTTCCAGATATATTTACATCCCTCGCACGACCGACCCCTGTCGGACGTCCGGACATCCGTGAACTGCCGGATGTCCGACCCGTGTCTGACTTAAAGTGTCTCCAACGTCTGTTTTACTCTCCCCACTATATATACCCCCCTCCCACTTCGTGAGAGGGTGTCCAATATAGCTAGAACACTTATAAAACACCTTTCTCCTCACTCGCTCTTGTCTACACCCAATCTTAGATCCCAAGAGCATTTGTGAGTCCCTTTGAGTGTTGTTCCAATCAAAAGATAGATCGTCTCCTTCTCCTCCTCTCCACCAAAGTGATTTCTGATTTGAGCAAGTTTTGAGCAATCCCCGTGATCTTGTTACTCTTGGAGGTTGGAGACTTCGGAGAGGAATCAAACCATTGTGATTACCCCCGGAAATTTTGTGAAGGTTTGGAAGCCACCTCAAGGCTTACCACTAGTGGTTGGGAAACGCCTTCGTGGAGTTATCTCAAAGGGAGAATAGGGTGAGCCTTCGTGGCGTTGGTGTGCCTTCGTGGTAACATCCGCCCCTCTAATGGTGACGTAGCTTCCCTCCAAGGAAGTGAACATCGGGATACATCCTCGTCTCTCTTGGAGTTTCGGTTATCCCTAACCCTAACTCTCTACTTGTGTTAATCCTTATTACGTACTTGCACTTGATTACTGTACCGGTTGCCTTACTTCACTCTAAATAGCTTACTCCTTGTAATTGCAATTATTAGGCTCACGCTCATATTCCGCACCTTTGCCTAAAATTGCTAAGTAATTATTAAAATTTGGAACTGTACCTATTCACCCCCCCTCTAGGTCCATCTCGACCCTTTTCAATTGGTATCAGAGCCTCGTGCTCTATTCTTGTGGCTTAACTGCCCTAGAGCGAGATGGACGGGATTCCCACTACTGTAGCTCCAGTGGAGAGGGACGGGACTTCCACGGAAGTCAAGTCCTTCACCTCTGAGGACCTGGAATGGGCCCTTGCCAAGCAAAAAGAGGAGCATGATGCTTCTCTTGAGGCCTTGGTCCAACTAAGACTAGCATCATTAACCACGGGGACAGCCACGTCCCCGAGGGCCTCAGGGCCAAATGTGCACGGTTCTTCATTTGGCCAACAACCTCCGGAGAGGAAACAAACTAGTGTTCCATGGCTTTATGCTAGATCTCAAGTTAAGAAACCTAAGTACAATCCTGGAGGAAAACCTCCCTTGCTTGATGACAATTTCGATTTTGCTCTGTGGAGAGTTGGTATGCAGGACCATCTTAGGTACGCCAATGATGAGATGTTGGACATCCTCGAGCATGGGTACAATCCTGTAGATCCAAGGTGCCTCACTCCCAGAGAAACTTATGACAAGCATCTCAACGACACTGCGATCATGTGCATAAGAAAAGGAATGAATGACAAGCAACGGAGACCTTACATTCACATCACAAGTGCCAAGGAACTGTGGGGTGGCATTATAAGGACCAAGACCGGTACCTCCACTCTTCGGCTTGCTCAATATGAAATTGCAAAGGGGCAATTACAGAATTTCTGTATGGAAAAGGGTGAATCTCCCAACCAGCTGCTAGAACGGCTCATGACTCTCGCCGCAGACATTGAGTCATGTGACTGTGAGAAGACGCAAGATGGTTTCAATCTGACCAAGAGATTTCTTGTGGACAAGTTACTTCATGCCCTTGCTCCGTACCACCATCAAATGGTATGGGACATGAGGCAGCACCATGGGTTCAAAGAAATGACTCCAGATGACATCATATCCACTTTCCAATTATTTGAAGAGTCAAAGGCAAATGCAACAAAGCACCTTGCCATGCATGGCACTTCAACATCAAAGATCAATCTTGCTTTGAAAGCCAAGCGTGAATGTGATGAAGAAGAAAGTGAAGAAGAAGAGGGTGATGATGACTGCGAAGATGGTGATGATGTTGACTCTGATGAAAGCCCATCTTATGAGGACATTACTCTCTTTGTAAAGAATTTAAGTGCAGGAAAATTCAAGGGAAGATTCCCAAAGAAGAAAGTAAGGAAATGCTATAATTGTGAGGAAACCAACCACTTGTCCTTATGAGAAGAGAGAAGATAAACCAAGGTTTCCAAAGACCTTTGTAAAGAAGAAGTTGCCAAACCCTTTGAACTCCAAGCTCAAGAGAATAGATGGAAGAGCAATGGTTGCACAAGAAGAATCAGATCCAGAAAACGTTGGTGGGGTTGCCGGAGTACCTCAGGATACACAAAACACCTTGAGGCTAGTCAACAAAAGTGGTGATGTTGTTCACTACAACTATATGAAATACTACAAGGGCAACATCCACAAGTGTTTGATGGCAAAGACTGCCATAGGAGATGAGGAAGACCAAAGCTCCAATGATAAGGTTAAGGTAACTCCATGGTTAAACTCCTTCGGTCTAGTTTCTACCTCACCTGATGAGTATCTTGATGCGGAAGATCACTATGAGGATAATGACTTAGATCATCCCATGTTTGCCAAAATAAACAAATTTATGTGCTCTCTTAAAGGAAAGAAGCTCACTATGTTTCGCATACTTATGGAAATGGTGAGTAAGCACACCAATACCATCAAGGAACTCGAAACCCTCGTCACTGAGGAGAAGGAAAGAAATGAAATCCTTGAGCAGAAAGTCATGTATGAGGACGCACAAAATGATGCATTATGCTCAAAAGTTGGTGAAAACCTTGATAAACATGCTAACGATCTTGCCTCCTTGAAAAAGGCTGAATCTGTGTGCAAAGAGTTATTAAATGATAAAAACCGACTAGTGAACTCTCGTGCTTCTCTTTCTAAGGACTGTGAGCGCCTATCCTTGTCTCTCAAAGACAAGGAAGAGAAACTCACTGTTCTTACAAAGAGCTTTGAGGCACTCAAGGTTACTTATCTTGACACTCTAGCTAAGGCTTACTCCTCACCTATTATTAATGTTGATACCTGCACTACTAACTCTAGTAGTGAACTGTCATCTATCCTTGAGGAAAACTGTTCGCTAAAGGCACAACTAGATAGAGGTCTCATGACATGTGCACAAGGACAAAAGACTCTCAATGAGATCTTAAGTCAACACAATGGAGGCTTTGCCAAGGAAGGGCTTGGGTTCAATCCAAGCACCGCCAAGAAAAGTGCATCTCCTCTCAAGTGTACCACTCCGCTTAAAGAAATATTTGTACGAGAGGGACACAAGGAGAAAGGTAAGGTTGTGAGTGGGTCGGCCACTAGGGGTTTGCCCACTCTCAACAAGACAACTGAATTCATGCCTCCATCCTATGTACTTCGCAAATCAAAGGAAGGAGAGGTTTATGCTAAATTCGTTGGTCCCCGTAATGCATTCCGGTTTTATGCTATTTGGGTCCCTAAGACTCTTGTAACTAATGTGAGAGGCCCCATGACGAAATGGGCACCTAAAACCAAGTCTTAATTCGTTACAGGCTGTTTTCTTCGGAGGAGCCAAATGGGTGATCGACAGTGGATGCACCAATCATATGACCGGAGATAGTAACTTGCTTTATGACTTCATGCAAGCCATTCGACCATACATGAGCATTGTATTTGGTGGAGGGTCGAAAGGGCAGGTAATTGGGTTGGGCAAGGTGGCAATCACTAATGACATGTCTCTTGCAAATGTCATGCTGGTCCAATCTCTTCAATATCATTTACTTTCAGTTCGCCAATTGGCTTCCATTGGTTATGACACATTATTCGGACTAACGGATGTGAAAGTCTTTAAGAGAGACACTCTCGAAGTGGCCTTTGTTGGAGAGTTGGATGGCAACCTTTACACGGTTGATTTCTCGAAAGAGAGCACTTTCCATACAACTTGTCTAATGGCCAAGGCTGACATGGGATGGCTGTGGCATCGCCGGCTCACCCATGTCGGCATGAGAAATCTTCAAAATCTCTTAAATGGCAATCACATCCTTGGACTAACCAATGTATCTTTTAAGAAAGGTCGTGTGTGTAGTGCATGCATAGCTGGGAAACAACATCAATCAAAACATCCATCCAAGAACATTGTATCCACTTCAAGGCCGTTAGAGCTCCTTCATGTGGATCTGTTTGGGCCTCCTTCATGGGCAAGTCTTGGTGGGAAAAAGTATGGCCTAGTCATTGTTGATGATTACTCAAGATACACATGGGTATTCTTTCTCAAGTCCAAGGACGAGACGAAGATCACCTTCATTGATTTTGCCAAACAAGTCCAGCGGAAGTTTGACAAGGACATCAAGGCAATAAGAAGTGATACTGGCTCTGAGTTCAAGAATTACACCCTAGAAGAATTTCTTAGTGATGAGGGAATTGAACATCAGTACTCCGCACCTTACACCCCTCAGCAAAATGGTGTAGCAGAGAGGAAGAACCGGACACTTGTGGAAATGGCAAGGTCCATGTTAGACGAATACAAGTCACCACATAGTTTTTGGGATGAGGCTGTCAACACAGCATGTCATGCGTCAAACCGGCTCTTCCTTCGATCAATATTGGAGAAGACTCCATATGAGCTCCTAACCAGGAACAAGCCCAATGTTAAGTACTTTCATGTGTTTGGATGCAAGTGTTTCATCCTCAACAAACGGGAACGGTTAGGAAAATTTCAATCCAAAACAACTGAAGGGATTTTTGTTGGCTATGGATCAAACTCTCACGCCTACAGAGTCTACAACAAATCCACTGGATGTGTTATAGAAACCTGTGACGTGACGTTTGATGAATTTAACCGCTCCCATGGGGAGCAAGTTGATCTAAGTGATGCAGGTGAAGAAGATTCCTCGCAAGATATCTTGAACATGGGTGTAGGTGCACTTCTTCCCATGGAACAAAGACCCCATGATGATGATGAAGATGATGAGAGTATTTCTCATCCTCAAGACAGTTCACTGCCCGTACCTCCACAAGATACTAGCACACATATCATGCCAGTTGTTGAGGATCAAGTGGGAGAACATGTCTCTCACCCTGATCACACTCAAGAACAAGTTGATTTTCAAGAGCTAGACCAAAGTATGGATATGCTTGATGATGAACCTCAACACGTGCAACGCGAAGAGGAATATCTTCCACCGCACGTAAATGATCCGTACATTGAGGACGTTGATGATGGAAACGAAGTCGAACCTCGTGAAACCCTGACCTCCATCATGCCACGTGTGTCCGGTCGTGTTGATATTGATCAAATCCTCACCGGCGTGTCGGAAGGTAGAGTGACTCGTAAACAATTAACAAACTTTTGTGCTCACTTTTCGTTTGTCTCTAGTACTGTGCCACACATGGTTCAGGATGCATTGTGTGACAATGACTGGCTCCTTGCTATGCATGAAGAGTTAAACAGTTTTACACGCAACGAAGTATGGCCATTGGTAGAACGACCAACTAAGGAACACAATGTCATTGGAACTAAATGGTTCTTCAAGAACAAGGAAGATGAGAATGGGACTGTCCTACGCAACAAGGCAAGGTTAGTAGCACAGGGGTACTCCCAAGTTGAAGGTTTGGACTTTGGTGAGACTTTCGCCCCTGTTGCTCGTCTTGAATCCTGTCGCATTCTATTGGCCTATGCTGCTTTCAATGGTTTTACTTTGCATCAAATGGATGTTTAAAGTGTTTTTCTTAACGGTCCTCTACAAGAAGAGGTATATGTATCACAACCACCTGGGTTTGTTGACCCTCACCACAAATACCATGTGTACAAACTTCACAAGGCTCTGTATGGCCTCAAATAAGCACCACGTGCTTGGTACGATCATCTTAAGAAGTTCTTACTCGATGATGGCTTTGTGGTGGGGGTGATCGATCCCACTCTTTTTACTAAGAGGGAAAATGGTGATTTGATCTTATGCCAAATCTATGTAGATGACATCATTTTTGGTTCTCCTAACATCCATTTATGCAAAAAGTTTGCGGCCTCCATGACCAAGACCTTTGAGATGTCACTCAACACGGACTTGAAGTTCTTTCTTGGGTTTCAAATACAACAATTTCAAGAAGAAATTTTCTTGTCACAAACTAAGTACCTCAAGGACATTCTTGAAAAATTTGATATGACAAATGCTAAACCAATGAAGACACCCATGGCCACAGATGTCGTTCTAAATGAAGACACCAACGGTATTCCTTTTGACCCATCTACTTACCGCTCTATGATTGGTTCGTTACTTTATCTTTGCGCTTCTAGACCGGACATCATGTTAAGTGTAGGCATATGTGCTACATTTCAAGCTTTCCCTAGGGAAAGCCATCATACGGCGGTTAAACATATTCTTAGATACCTTGTTCACACCCCAAAGTTAGGCTTATGGTACCCTAAGGATGCAAAGTTCGATCTTATTGGGTACTCCGATGCGGATTGGGCCGGTGACAAAGTGGGACGGAAATCCACTTCCGGTGCATGTCAGTTTCTTGGACGCTCCTTGGTAAGTTGGTCCTCGAAAAAGCAGAATTGTGTTTCTCTCTCCACGGCCGAGGCCGAATATATTGCAGCCGCAAGCTGTGCAACCAACTGCTATTGATGAGGCAAACCCTAAAGGATTATGGTATCACGTATCGACATGTGCCTCTTCTCTGTGATAATGAAAGTGCCATAAAGATCTCCGAGAACCCCATTGATCACCCTCGCACAAAACATATTGATATTAGGTATCATTTCTTGAGAGACCATGTGCAAAAGGGTGACATTGATATTACCCATGTGGGTACCGACATGCAGCTCGCTGACATTTTCACCAAGCCACTTAGCGTAGCAAGGTTCTGTCAACTTAGGCGTGAACTTGGTATCTTGGAGCTTGATAACATAACTTGAAATCATGTACACATGCACACACTCACATTATGTTCTTGTCTTGATGCGGGCATGTCTTTAGGCGGAGTCACTAGGACTTACGTCATAATTTTGTGTTTTACTCCTACAAATATGCATAAAATCAACTACTTTCCACAAGTAGTATATATAATTTTTGTAGGCAACTGTGTTCGGTGTCCCTTGTGATAAACCATGTCCAATCACCTCATCATCCAACTCCCAGAATTAGCCTCTG
Source organism: Hordeum vulgare subsp. vulgare (assembly GCF_904849725.1). Lineage (NCBI taxonomy): Eukaryota > Viridiplantae > Streptophyta > Magnoliopsida > Poales > Poaceae > Hordeum > Hordeum vulgare. The sequence continues at coordinate 458,765,295 of NC_058522.1, forward strand.
CCTACTCCTCTCTCGGTCGTCCGACGAGTCTCGGACGTCTGACGCCTAAACTCACTCCGGACGTCCGGCCCATGTCGGTCGTCCGACGGGAAAATACTCTCCGGACGTCCGACGTCTGTCGGACGTCCGACACTTCGGGAGCTCTATAAATAGAACGGCGCGGGCTGGGCCTTGCCCTAGTCCCCACGTGCCTCCTTTTCTCCCAGCCGCCACCAAAGCCGCCGCCGCCAGCGCCAGGGGAGTTCGCCCGCGCCGCCACCTCCGGGATCTGGCTGATCTCCTCCGCGGGATCCAATCTCCTCCGGGGATCCATCTTCCCTTCCTCTCCTCTCTCGATCTGCAGGTATCCCCTCAGTCTCACTCGCGTTTGGTTCCCTTTTCTTCCAAGTTCATGTGTTCGTTCATGTGGTTTGACCGTGACCGTTCCTCATTGGGTTTCCAACCGTGTAGGCCTTGTTCATTATGCCCAAGATTAAGCACACCGCCCGGAAGAACACTGCTGGCTCATCCTCTCGTGCCTCTACTGGCACGGGGTCGGATGACTCCGAAGGGCAACACCGTCCCTTCAAATGGACCGCCCCGCGTCCTCCTCCTCAACAGTTCCCCTCGTCGTCTGATGGCTCTGACTTCGAGGATGAGCTTGCAGCTGAGGACCGTGCTGAACAGCCTGCCGTTCGGAAGTCTATGCCAAAGCCTGGGACTCGCAGGCCCTCCTATATGCCACCACCTCCTCCTGAACAACCCGAAGGTGAAGCTCCTCGCATCTCTCTTGAACCTCCTGCTACTTTAGGTCGTGAAGTCAAGAACTTCACCACGAGTCCTAAGTCTTCCTACTTCACTTTCCGCCGCGACGTGGACTAATTCTCTGTTGTACGTGACTCTATGGACTCACTTTTCCGCACAAACGTCCAGGCGGACATCTTTACTACGGTCATTGTTCCTAAGGGTCTCTCTATCCATCACTTTATTGATCTTGAGCATATTCGCACGCACCCGGCGAAATACCCGGGTGCCATTGAGCTCATTGAGTCATCGGGGCTTTCTGCCCCTTTTGCTTTTCGGTGCGATTTTAACGCTGCTGCTATTCACCAATTTTATGCCACATGTTTTTTGTCCCAAACAACACTGTTAGCTGGATGACCTCTGACGTTCAGTTCACGGCCTCTTATGATGAGCTTGTTGCCGCACTCGGTTTCCCCGACTCCGGCTTCAAAATCCATAAGAATGATCCTAACCATGCACATAAGCCAATTGAGGCGTGTGGGTTTCTCCTCAAACCACTCCGTGAACTTGATGCAGACGAATGGATGAAGGATCTTAACCAAGTATCCATCTGGTGCTCTCCCTACTTTATCATCTTTCATGTCTTATCCGCACCATCTATCCCAAGATGGGTGATAAGGGATCCTGCAGTGGCTACTGTATTGACATCATGTCACATTTGCACGAGAACCCCAAGCGCAAAATTAATGTGCCGCACTTTCTATGGCATGAGATTCGGCTCGCTAGTTTCCAATACAAGCGAGCCTTCCCTCATGCCCCCTTCATCCAGGCTTTTATTAACCGTGTTGCTGAATTCACTATTGCTGTCACTCACACGCATCACAAGTGGGTCATTCCCGCTCACATGGCGGATAACTATGCTCCCAAGAAAACCCCACCATCCACCTCCACTCGCCGCACTGCTGCCCGGACAGCAACCCCTTCATCCAGCTCAGCTCCTCTCGGTCGCTTTGCCAAGTTCATTGGCCACGCACATTCTGCTATGATGAAGACCTTCTCTTTCCAGTGCGGTCAAACTCATGATGTGGTTTCTCGCCTCGTCTCCTCCAAGAATGCCCTCAAGGCTCATTTGAGAGACTCGGGCTCTCTTCATGTCAATGACGATGAGGCTCTCCCTGCTGCTCCTCCTTCTGACTTTGGCTTCCCATCTGGTCCTGAGTGGGCTGATTTTCTTGACGAGGCTGGTGGCAGTGGCTTGCCTGACGATGAGGATGATGATGATGATGATGCTGATGATCTCTGAGCATGGTTGATGCTGTTGGTGCCTCCCTTTTTGGTACTTGGTGCCAAAGGGGGAGTAATGTATCCTAGTTTTTAGTCTTTGGAGATTTAGTCTCAATTTGCATGTTTGTGTAATGTAATGGATAAACAACTATGATGCACTATGTATGGCTACCTATGGATGTCGTGATTGCTATGGATTGCTATGATATCATCGTATGCTATTATGTTTGCTCCACTACTTCATATGATGATCTATTATCTTTACATGATGATCCATTACCTTTACTAAGTCACATGATATTTTCGATACACACATTAAAGGGGAGCTCCGATATTTTACCATGCACATACTAAGGGGGAGCTCCGTACTAAACCTCTCCAAAGCTATAATGTATGTTAAATCTTTTGAGACCTATGTATATGTTGTCATCAACTACCAAAAAGGGGGAGATTGAAACTGCAGTCATGCCCTTAATCGAGTTTTGGTGTTAATGACAACACACACATAGGAAACTAATTCTATTTGTTGAGTGTATCTCAGGATGGCAAGTACTTTAGTAGATTGAGAATTATGTGTCAAGGTGGTCTGAGAAGATCGGGACTTATATGTCAAGAAGGCTCGGGATTGAGAAAAGATGATGTAGACTATCCTTTAAATTTACTATTCTTGAGTATAGGGATCCCGCACTATTAAGAGGGGATCACATGTTTTGCGATGAATTTGCTCATACTACATCTCTACTTTTCTGCTCATACCACATCTTCACTACTCTGCTCTTATCTCAAAACAGAACCAATGCCTCGGACATCCGGCCTCCTCCCGACGACCGAGGGCCGGACGTCCGACCTGCTTCGGAAATCCGGAATCCTATACCAGAGAAATCAGAGCCATATAACTCGAACTTCCGGCTCCCTCCGGACATCCGAGGGCCGGATGTCCGACCAGCTTCGGAAATCCGGAGCTTTGCACCAGAGAAACTTGAGCCATATAACTCGGACTTCCGGCTCCCTCCGGACGTCCGAGGGCCGGACGTCCGTCCACTTTCGGAAATCCGGAATCTTGCACCAGAGAAGTTTGAGTCGAATAACTCGGACTTCCGGCTTTCTCCGGACGTCCGGTCCCTGTTCAACTACATAGTGGTTCCAGATATATTTACATCCCTCGGACGACCGACCCCTGTCGGACGTCCGACTCCCTGTGGACGCCCGGAGATCCGTGAACTGCCGGATGTCCGACCCCTGTCTGACTTAAAGTGTCCCCAACGGCTGTTTTACTCTCCCCACTATATATACCCCCCCTCCCACTTCGTGAGAGGGTGTCCAATACAGCTAGAACACTTACAAGAACACCTTTCTCCTCACTCACTCTTGTCTACACCCAATCTTAGATCCCAAGAGCATTTGTGAGTCCCTTTGAGTGTTGTTCCAATCAAAAGATAGATCGTCTCCTTCTCCTCCTCTCCACCAAAGTGATTTCTGATTTGAGCAAGTTTTGAGCAATCCCCGTGATCTTGTTTCTCTTGGAGGTTGGAGACTCCTAGGCGGTAGGAGTCTTCGGAGAGGAATCAAACCATTGTGATTACCCCCGGAAAGTTTATGAAGGTTTGGAAGCCACCTCAAGGCTTACCACTAGTGGTTGAGAAACGCCTTCGTGGAGTTATCTCAAAGGGAGAATAGGGTGAGCCTTCGTGGCGTTGGTGTGCCTTCGTGGTAACATCCGCCCCTCTAACGGTGACGTAGCTTCCCTCCAAGGAAGTGAACATCGGGATACATCCTCATCTCTCTTGGAGTTTCGGTTATCCCTAACCCTAACTCTCTACTTGTGTTAATCCTTATTACATACTTGCACTTGATTATTGTTTACCGGTTGCCTTACTTCACTCTAAATAGCTTACTCCTTGTCATTGCAATTATTAGGCTCACGCTCATATTCCGCACCTTTGCCTAAAATTGCTAAGTAATTATTAAAATTTGGAACTGTACCTATTCACCCCCCTTGTAGGTCCATCTCGATCCTTTTCAGATACCCGTTAATGATGGGCCCTTTGCTGATCCATCATGTGGAGAGGTTCTTCGGAGCAAACCGCATGTCTTTTATTCGTTGGAAGAAATGTCGTTCATATAATGGCCGGTGTGGGTCATTCACTAGTTGGCATATGTTGTCGGCCCAATAAAGTCCATTTTATTTACAAGGTCGAGATATTTTAAATCATGGTTAAGGGCCATGAGCTATAGCCAGATTTTGGTGGTTCTGGTCCATGGAAGGCTGCTTATGGCCTTTGTGTAGACAACCCTTTAAATTTTCACGTCCATATCACCCATTAGCGACTTGTGTAAATTAAGCCCATTACATGTCGTGGGCTATTTGAATTGATTACAAGCCCTTGATTGTTTTGGCCCATATTAGGCATGTGGTTTCAATCAGCCCATTTACATCCGCTAATTACTTTCGATCCATTTAATTCATGTGATTTTATTCCACACATTTACGCGTGCTAGTTACTTTCAGCCCATTTACGACATGTGGTGTCTTTTGTCATGCTTATGACTCGTGTTGTCTTTCGGTCTTTGTTGGCTCGTTAGAAATTTGGTATGTTTGGCTTTGAAATCCTTCATCACTTGTTGCACCAGAAAATGTGCATCTGATTTCCCATAATCTTTCTTAGGGATTCAGCTTCCTGTTGGAGCAGAAGTAGAACATGCCTTTTCGTAGTGCCAAGACTCAACAAGCCAAACTAATTTAAACGACGACTTATGAAAGATTGTGCTATAGGTAGTGGCGAGTATCTCAAACATTACATTAAAACATGACTTTGAAATCGTCCCACTATGGTTCTAGAAAAAAGAAGTGCTTCACTATTTGTGAATGCAATGTCTTGGATACATATATACACAAGAAAACATGGAACCATCAAATGCATTATACTTCCTTCGTTTTTAAATATAATTTTTTAAAGGTTTCATTAGCGAACTGCATGCAGATATACATACATATTTTAAAATATAGATTCATTCATTTGCTTAGTATGTACTCCCTCCGTTCCTAAATATAAGACCTTTTAAAGATTGCATTATGAACTACATACGGATGCACATAGACATATTTTAGAATGTAGATTCACTCATTTTGTTCCGTATGTAGTCTTTTAATGAAATTTCTAAAATGTCTTTATATTTTGGAACGGAGGGAGTAGTTGCTCGTGAAATCTTAAATAAAATTTATATTTAAAACGAAGGGGTAGCATATTAACCGTGCTAGTAGTACCAATTGACCAACATTATAGCATTAGCCGTTGGGCCACTACACAAGCTTCTTGGCTGCGCTCTGGTCGGAAAAGGCAAGGCAGTCATGTCCATACTCCGGCACGGCGATACAATTAGATGAACAGGCTACGAGTTTTTATCCAGAGCCACAGCTGTCCTCAGTCGGCACCTTTACATGGCCTGATCATCTATGTTCAGAAAAGCCTGATCCGATCCATCCCGTAGACTCACTGCACCAGGGGAGCTACAGCGCGCCGTCACTGTGCATATGCGTCCAGCATGCAACCGCAGCGGGATTCGGGGCGGTCAAAGATCGCTTAGCCTGCCGCTAGAGCTATAAGCTGGCTACGCCATGGATCGCTGCAAGCTACTACGCTCTCGATCAGTACCCAGCAAGGCAGCAAGCATCTGGGGCGAGCAAAAGAAAGATACGGCAGAAATGAATACGAGATATGCTCCACTGTGCGGGATGGATCTGGATGCAAAAACAAAACATGGAGAAAATGAATGATGAATGGAGGAGTACCACCATGATCTACAGGGAGGGAAAGAACGCTCGAGACAACCTCGGGAGTCGTGCAGCGATGAAATTTATTATTTGCTGTGGCTGGTCTAGTCAGTGGGGGTGGTGGAGCCTTTTACGATTTTCCCACTCTGATTCGACTCGATGGCAACGGCCTTGGAATCGAGGCCGTTGATTGTTCCGTCCTCTTTGAGCTTCTGAGAACCGGACCCGCCACCAGCTCAACCGTGGCAGAGGGGCATCTTCTGTGAGGCAGGCTGACGGGTAGGGTCCCGGACAACGCTAGGGCCACATGGACTCGAGCCAGATTTGTCTATCTATTAAATAATCTTGTCTTGGACTGCTGTCTCCGTGCAGGGCCCTGGAGATGGAACAACAAACTGGTGCATGCACCACAAGCTAAGCTACACACAATCTCCACATTTTGAAAATTTTGCATCTACCTCTCAAAAAATGTTGTCAATGTGTCTAAAATGTTGCATGTAACCAATCACATACTCCTTCTGTTCCACGGTATAGTGCATATAGTTTTTTGAAAAGTCAAGCATCACAAACTTTGACGAAATTTATGAAGAAAAATATTTAATTTATATATTTAGTATCTTAGAAATAAATAGCTATCTCAAAAACTTGGTCAAAGTTTTCAAAGTTTGACTTCAAAATATATGTGTGCACTGCATTATAGAATGAAGGGAGTACCGACTAGAACAAATGAAGCTTCAAACTAGCACTATTAATTCTCTTTCTATATGGATCTCGATCTGGCCAACTTAGGTTGTAGATTGGCTACCGGCACGCGCGGTCGTGCCGGGCCTCGGCGGCTGCTCCGCACGATGGTGGTGATGCTTGTTGAAGTGGTGGCTCGGTTGGGGGCTAGCGTGAAGCCAATCTGTGTGACTTGGTGGCGATTCAAGTGGCTGCGAGTTAAGGAGAAATGGTCGCTGATGAAAACCAAGCTCCAACTTAAGTCATGATATTGATGATGGTGTCTAAGCACCGTCACCTTGTTGAAGGCATCATCATTGCAGTCATCATTTCCTCGCTCTAGCTCATCTGGGGGAACACGTTGATCTCGGTCTTCTAGATCGAATGATGGGGGTGCTATTTGTGTTGTTATCCTTCATGAGGGCATATTTTTCAAGCGCATGGCATATGCCCTGTCAACGACGACAGGTCTCAGCGGCATGGTGCAACGGATCCTCGACGATATTTGCGGCTTGATGGACAAGCGCAGAGAGGTGGAGTAGTTCGACATGGTGGTGGCATGGTCGGCTCGTGTGGCAAGGATAATGCAGATCTCTATCACGAAGATGGTTCACGCTTCAATGGTGGCGATGGCGGCTTCCAAAGAGTGTGCATGCGGTACACACTTAGGGTGTGCTCGATCGAAGGTGTGCTCCCGATACGCCATGCGAGCAGCTTGGTGTTGACCCCAGTTCTAGATGTTGGGGGCATTGTGTTGGCACCCCCTTGCTGTGTGGAGTAGTGGCTTGAGATGGGGACATTTTATCACACAACAACAACAACAATAAAATCTTTCGGTCTCTTACCAATTTGAAGTAGCCTAGAGTTGAAACCCATAATGGTATCTAGAACCACACTAGTCAAATTTGAACCCATGTACATACATGAACAAGTCCAAGCGCATACACATACATTGACTGGTCATCCCCTCATTTCTCCATGACTGCAACCGTCATCCTCAAATTCGTTACCTCAAATCCATGCAACTCATATAACATGATCAATATTATACACAGGAGAAGAACATAGCAGTACCAAACACATAAATATATTGAGGGATAGCAAGTTCAAATATGGGCTGGAAATGGGGTTGCTAGTCAACCCAAACGTATATGAACGGGTTGGGAGGTTTGATTCGGTCACGTTTTGGTGGCCGGTCACTCACTAGGTTGTCCGCGCGGACATTTAGGGGCGATTTGAGGGGTCCGACTATAGATGCTCTAGGATATCAAAACTAAGCCATGGTTCTCACACGTGTATAGCCAAATGTCATGAACCCATGTCCATGGCTAAATCTTTGTTGATATTCCAGTCCTCCACATCTCTCTTCCATACATTTTATTTGTTATGTTTGGTCTACCCGACCCCCCTTGATATTAATGGACACCTTAATCGTGTGCTATGCACTCGTGCTTCTCGGGGTGTGTGTGTTGTATATGTTCAAACCATCTCATACTATGTTGGACAGGCTTTTTTTTGAGTCGGTGACACCTCAACTCTATCACGTATATCATCATCTCGGACACGATCCTCTCTTGTATGACCACATATCGATCTCAACATGCACATCTCTACTACACCTAGCTATTATAATGTCACCTTTTAGTTGGACAACATTCAACGACGTACGACATCATAGGTCCAATCGTCATCCTATAAAACCCGCCCATTAGCTTTTGTGAAAGTCTCGTATCATAGAGAATGCAAGAAACTTGGCACCACTTCGTCCATTCATCTCTGTTTTGATAACTCACTTTTTCATCGATATCACCATCCTTTTGTACTATTGAACCAAAATATCGATAGGTGTCCGTCTAAGGTGCCGCCTTCCCATGAAAGCTAACTTCGTCCACTTCCTCGTCTCTAGTAGTAATAGAACTGCAACTCACGTACTCAGTTTCAGTTCTACTCAGACTAAATCTTTCAATTCTAAGGTATGTCTCCATGCCTCTATACTTCTATTAATCCCCGTCTGACAAACTTTAACTAGCACCACATCATTGCAAGGAGCATACATCGTGGTATATATCCTTGTATATCATTCGCGACCTCATCCATCACCAAAGATAAAACGTAAGGGCTCAAGGCTGACCCTTAGTGTATTCCTATTTTAATTGATAAGTCGCAAGTGTTGCCATCAATTTTTTGAACACTTGTCATTATATATTCCTACATGTCCTTGACAAGGGTAACGTAATTTGTTGGTGCTTGTGTTTCTCCAAGGCCCACCAAATAACATTCCACGATATCCTATCGTTGGTCCTCTCCAAGTCAATGGGTGAGTGTCCTTATTTTGTTGTGTGTATCTCTCCATAAGTTGTTGTACCAAGCAAAAGGTTTCAATTGTTAACTATCCTCACATCAAACCAAACTATTTTTTTCATGGTTGTCATTCTTATTAAGCGGTACATAATGACTCTCTTCCATAGCTTCATTGTATGTACTTGTCAGCTTAAGTCAATGATAGCTAGTACAATGTTGAACACCCCCCTTGTTCCTCAAGAATGGCATTAATATACTTTCCCTCCATTCTTTGGGCATCTTGTTTGAATAAAATGGTTTGAAAAGCTTAGCTATCATACTGTCGTTGTCTCCAAGGCCTCTCTTCACCTTAATGGGGATACAATCAGGTCTCAACACCTTGTCTCATTTCATCCTTTTTATAGCCTCCCTAACCTCGGGACTCTTGGATTCATCCCACAAAATGTAGGTCGTATCATCAAAGTAGTTGAAGCTCTCATTATCTAAATTCAACAACTTGTTGAAGTACTCTTGCCATTTGTGTTTGATCTCCTCGTCCTTTACCCAAAATTAATCTGCTCCGAGCTTGACGTATTTTTGTTGGTTGACATCCCTCGTCTTCCTCTCATGGATCTTGCCCATCCTATAAATGTCCATTTCATTTTTCTTTGTGCTTAAACCCCGGTAGAGGTCTTCATATGAGTGGTTCCTTGCTTTAGTCACACCTTGCTTTAAAGTCTTCTTCATGGCCTTGTACTTATCTACATTGGATGCACTCCTATCGAGGTGTAGGCTTCTCAAAAAATTCTTCTTCTCTTTAATAGCTCTATGGGTATCATCGTTCCATCCCAGGTATCTTTGTCTCCACTTGTGCTACACCTGGTCACCTCAAACTCTTGTGAAGCTGCATTTCAAAAGAAATTCGCTATCTTCATTCACATATTGCTAGCATCACCACCATCCTCCTAAGGCCCTTCTTACTATCCTCTCATTGAAAGCCCGACTTGCTTCTCCCTTGAGCTTCCAAACTTATTCCTAGCAAATTTGGCAAGCTTATCCCGTTGGACACAAATTTGAAAGCAAAAGTTAGCTACCACAAGCTTATGTTGAAGAACAACACTCTCTTGAAGTACCACCTTATGTTGAGAATATCATAGTATGGATGTGGAGAATTAATACCGAGTTGTTCTGAAAATGTAATGTTCCCTTCATTACATATTAGATGAAGTCATAGATTTCGGAAATTCCAAATAGAGCCGAGGCTACATGGAGCCTCATAGTTGGGAAATTCAAAAATCAACTTTTTATGTTTAAAAGAAAAATTGTAAGAATTACACATGTACATAGGGATGTATAATGCATGCCTATAAATTTTAATTTTAAACTACGTTCTCATATGAGCTACAAGAAAACATGACTTTTTTTTATCACATGTACCATTTAGTACACTATAAAAGTTCATGACTTTCTTGTTGGCCACATCAAAATGTTTTCATCATGAAAATTTACAGGAATTATGTGTACATCACAATATACAAGTGAAATATTTTCATAAATTTTTAAAGCTTAATTATTGATTTTTTTTTCTAAAGAAAAATCAAGCTCCATGGAGCACGGGTCCATAAATCCACACCCCATTATTTTGTCCTTAGTACAGAACTAGGTTTGACTATGCCTACACAGACATATCAATGCATACAACACCACATTACTTTGGCGATTCTACTCAACAGGCTCAACACATCTTAAACGAAAAAGAATTACCATGTACAGTAGCAAAGTATAGAAAAGAAAATAAAAGATGTAAAGAGGACCGGCCGGGGGCGTACAGCGAAAAGGCTTTTTTCATGCTGGTTTGCAGGCACGCGTGTAAGCCGGTACGTGTACCTAGCGAAAAAAGGGGCATGTGGAGGAGCGGAAGTATACGAGTAGTACAGGCGTGGGGTCCTGGGCCTGCATGCTGCGGACCGGGGGAATCTGGCAGAACTATCACGTTCCGAGGGAACGGAAGGCAGTCAGACACCTCCGGACCGGACGAGCGAGCTCCCTTTTGGGTTTTCGGAATATCGTGGGAACCCCGCTCGCCTTGGCTCGGCCTGCTCTCTGGTCTGGTCTCTCTCCCCGCCCACCCTCCTCCTGCTGCTGCCCTCCCTCGCCGCACCAACGAACAGCAGAAGGGAACACAGCCCGATGCCACGGCAAACACACACACACGATGCATCATCCCAAGCAGGAGGGATAGACGAGGAAGGAAGCAGCAGAGGAGATCTCTTTGCCCGGCCTCTACGTTTCCGGCTCCGGATTAGACTTGCCAAGATCTTCTCCAGGCGGCTCCCTCCAGCACACCTCTCTAATCATCACGCTGCCGCTTCTCGGGTTTCACGGGCATGCGTCTCCTCTCTCTCTCTATCTTCATCACCTGCCAAGCGGCCAGCCAGCCAGCCTAGGGCTACAACTAGCTAGCGCTCGTACTTCCACCACCACAGCAGTGTACAACCTACGTACTCGTTCGACGAGCTACGACTTGTGAATGGCCAATGGGCTCGAGCGAGCCTGCTCATGCTGCCAGCCATGGCAGCTGCAATGCAACAGCCTTTACCCATCTTTGACTCGCCGAGCGCACGCAAAAGGCAACCGAAAGAGAGCGGTTTTTAAATCGAGGATCCTGCTGACTTGCTGCGCTTTCCGGACTTGCCGTGCAAACAAAAGATTTGCCATCAGCAGCGGCCGCACAGTTCAGGTTCAGCTGCTGCTTGCTACAACCGGTCACTGGAGCGGCACTGTACAAAAACACCAGATTGGCTTCAATTAGCTCGGGCACATCACATGCATGGTCGCACTTTGTTCCGAGTGCTGGGCGATTAGAGTTTACAGGCAGAACCCTAACTAAGCACGCACTTGCTAACTTCAGGAGCAACAAACTTACAACTGGTCTAGGAGGAAACGGAACACGTCGGATTAGAACACAGCAAAATGGTCCGCGTTTGCATGCAGCAACGCGGATGCTACCCTGCTTGCTTGCTTGCTTGCTAGCTAGGTGAGTGAGCGCTAATACACTAACTAGCTATCTAGCTAGCTAACTCCTAGCTGGAGACGAGGCGGCGCAAGGCTGCGCCGGCGGCGCCACGGATAGGCTCAGGTCGTCGCTCTCGAGCACCAGGCGTGCCTTGGTGGCAGGCGGCGTGGACGGCAGCTCCTCCTCGGGGGAAGGCGGTCTCTTGCTCCCTGCGCCGACCGGGGCGGCGCTGAGGTGCACGCCGAACAGCTTCGTGGGCGCCGACAGAGCCGCGCTGCTGCTGCCGGCCTCTCCGCCGCTCTTCTCCGCGGAGAGGTGGTTGGGCGGAGGCGAGAGCTCGTCGGCGATGGTCAGGGAGCTGCTGGACGTCGTGCTCCCACCGGAGGTGTTGAGCCCGTTCCCGGCGCCGGTGGTGGCCGGCGGCATCTTGCGCGGCTGCATGCCATTGCCGAGGCCCTGGAGAAACGTGGCCGCGGCCGGGCTGGGCGCCACGGGGCGCACGTGGTTCTGCACGAAGTAGATGATGTCGTTGTAGAGCTTGCGCATGTGGGACAGCTCCTGCAGCAGCGCCGTGTTGCTGCGCCGCAGCCGCTCGTTCTCGTCCATCAGCACCGCCGCGCTGGTCGCGCGGCCGTTGCCCTCCACCCCCGGCGAGGGCGCGGCGGGGCCGCCGAGCGCCAGCAACCGAGGCGCGCCCTGCTCCCGCCAATGCGGCTGCATGAACGGGACGCCCATGCCAGCGTGCGCCGCCATTGCCCCGTCCTCGCCCACGAACTGCTGGTGGTGATGGGCGACGGAAACGCCGGGGTGGAACAGCGGGAAGTGCGGAGGCGCGAAGAAGGGTGGCGGAGACGACGACGTCGTGGACCCGGACGTCTTCCGGCGGTGGATCTCGCACAGCAGCTGCTTCTCCCCCTTGCGGAAGAACTCGTTGGCGAACTCCCACCGCTCCGGCACGACCTTCCGGAACCCCTGCATTGCCGGCCACACGGCGTCAGCACCGTTCCATTCCATTCCATGCATGCATCGTAAACACAACCAAAAAAAAAAAACATAAGCGGAATGGAAATGGCGGCGCGCGCGGGAGCTTACGTAGGTGTTGAGCTGGCGGACGAAGGAGGAGAAGTTGTTGTGCTTGAAGTAGTTGGGGAGGATGTCGCGCGCGAACTCCGGCGGGCGCCAGACGACGAAGGTGGAGACCCGGTCGTCGCCCCAGGAGACGATGTGGTCGGTGGCCGGGTCGTCGACGAGCTGGTACGTCTTGGTCAGGAACGGCGCCGGCACGGCCTTCTGCGCGGCCGCCTGCGCCGCCGCGTCGGACTCCGACCAGCTCCCGCACCTCTCCATCGCGCTCGCACTCCTGCTCACCCGCCGGACTGCTGCACTGAAACAGTTGGTCGGCGGAGGTTTCTAAACCACTCCACTGCCACTAGGGAAGCTCGGCTCGGGGTTTTAACTCTAACTCGGGGTGTCGAGTTTTGAGGTGGTGGTTCTGGTTTTAACTACTACCAGGGTGGTGGTGAATACGGAGGAAGAAGGGGAGGAAGGAAGGGCAAGGGCGACTGTGCGTGGGTCTGCCTCGGGGAGCGCGCGCGGTGGCTGGGGGCGGTGGGGGTGGTGGGAGGGAATATGTGTCGTCGCTGCGTCTGTATGTTGGTCTGTCTGGGTGTTTCGTTTCGTTTCGTTTCGGAGAGGGGGATTGGAAGTTCCGTCTTGAGATCCAACTTTCAAGGTAGACCCGTGACACCTCCGCCTGCGCCATCCTCCCTCTCTTTTTCTCGATTTACTCGACCATCTTTTGCGCCCTCCTCTTTTATTAACCCCGTCGATCTCCAAAATATTTTCCTTTACACCAGACCTTTTTCCCGTCAAAAAAAAAAACAAATGCTAGCCACACGGACACTGAGCCTGATGCTGGATCGATTTTTTTTTTCAGGTTCGGAAAATGAGTAGTACTCCTACCTTGTATATTTCGCGCCGGGCAGGGGAGCGCTGGGACAGTCTTGGAAGCATCTCAAATCCGATCACTCCTTTTCTTTTCTCGTTGCAGAGAGAGGAGAGGAAATGGAAGCCGTGCCAGGCGCCCCTATTGGCCGGTCAATGCTACACAAGCATATATACAGCAGAAAAATGATAATTGGATTTCCTCTGTCGCACGTGACCTCTTCTAGCAGAAGCCAGCAGGGTACGAAGGCGCACATAGGTTACTTTGGAGTTTAGATGGATGGATCAGACCACTGTTCCGAGTCCCATGTGGGCTAAACGGTGCACATCACGTGCTGTCGCGCCTCGCAAGCGCGGGGTTTCACTGTTTTGGCGATATTTTACGTTTGCTACTGCTGAGTTGAGATTTTCGGTGTCCTGCGCTTCGGAGGAGTTTTTTTTTTTCTTTTTTCTTTTGACGCGGAGGAGTTCCTTTTCTTCTTTGAGTGAAGTTTACATTTTATCCTGTGGTTATATATTTGTGACACGTATTATTCCATCTAGTAAACCTTCTATCGAAGTATCAGATTTTAGAGACTTTTAACGTGGTTTCACCACAGTTTGCATTTTGCTTATTTATGTTACATATGATCATCATGTTGCATGAGTGATTCGTAAAAATATACGAAAAGAATGAAGGACATTTTGCTTGTTTATGTCAGATATGATCACCATGTTGCGTTAGTGATTTGGAAAAATATACGAAAAGAACGAAGGACATCACTCGCGATCATGTACACACTTCTCATGTCCATCTATTCCATTCCTCGTCGTTGTACGATTATTTTTCGACCTCGGGAGTCTCCTGGCACCTTGCCTAATGGATACGAATCAGAAAACAAGGGTTTAAAGCTTCTAAATAGGGTGTTCTAGACGAATTTCCACTTCATAGGGTAATTACTATCACAAATGCATAACTAGGGGTGAAATGTGGAATTTACTCTTTTCCCTTTTGACAAGCTTAGCTGCATAGGAGTATATTGCAAGATATGCTACGCAACCAGCCCTACCATCGACTCCCACCCATCTCCTGCTTCCTCGAGACCCCATGGTGAGTGGATCCAACATGCACGGTGTGAGGGCGAGGAGGGTGCACACCACCACAATTATGGCGCTCCCTACCCCGACTCTCCCTTTCGACGCGTCCTCGCCAATGGCGAGCCGACAGATAGAGCGGGTGGTCAAGAACAAGTTTACGCGCCCCTCGCGACATGGGAGGGTCTGTCTAGACATCGTCTACATGTCAACGTTCAAGGAGTGAGCGAGGTTCACCGGTGAGGACAAATGCCCGGAGATGGAACTCATATTTTGGGAAGTGGAGGAAGTCGAATCCTCATATCTGGTGCATGCAGTGATTTGAAGCGCTTTTGATACTTGGAATCCATCGTACCTTCACATTGCACGACCAACGCTTTGGATACTAGGAGTTCTCGCCCACCATAGGCGAGGGCACTTCCTCCCGGGGGGGGGGGGGTGCCCCTTGCCAACGATGAGATATGATCGTCTTGGTGAGCGGGCGATACGGGGAGTTTTTGTTCCTGAATCATGGGCGTGTCACACTGGCTTTGGGCCAAACCATCGTTATCTTGAACCTTCTCCATCATCGGAAGATCAAGGTGAGGTTCGTGTTCATTCGTATATTTGTCAATTACCCTTGTGGAATCGGGTGATTCATGATGGATCTGCGTCTTCCTTAATCGATCCGAGCCTTGTGACTCATGACATCATTTCTTCTACTTCGCATGGTTCAGGGTTCCCCCGTTGTCCCCATATCCATCCATCTCTTCACTGGTGCAATTGTATTGGAAGGTTTCCTCACCTCTTGCTTCCCCGTCACGTTCCTTATCGTCGACACGTTGCTTGATGGGGACGGCGTCTATTTCAAATTTTGTTGTGAAATCCCCTTCTCACTCACCCCTGTGTTCCTTCGGTTTTACTTGCGCCTCTCATACATAGACGTGTAGTCCGGGAGAAGACCGGTTCATGTGTTACATGTTCCTAAGCTAGGGTTGATTTACTGGAGGGTGTGGTTGTTCTTTTGGTAGTTGTAGGTTGTTCCTTCCCCACCTCATAGCCGCCACACTTCTTCCTCTACACCACCATGACCCGGTATAATTGTTACACATGTTGGTTTCCCCAACGTTGGAGTTTGCAGCGATCAGTAAGTTCTTTCCCGGTGAGAAACCAAGGTATTCTTCCGCTAAGGCACGAGGATCCTACAAATGTTGAATGTCCCGCAACACAAATAGAACTTCATCTGTATCCCCGCCAAATCTATTAAGGGTGTCAACACGTGCGAGTCTATCCTCCTTGGTAGTTAGCTATTGCTTATGGCACTGTTTATCCTGAATTTAAAATGGATTTCTTTGTTGAACTTCATGGTGTCATTGGGCATGCTTCATATTCCGACCCCCTTGTCAATGATATTAATTTGGTTAGGGATGCGAGGGATAAAAGTAATAGTACTTTTAACCAGCATTATACCTTTTTGTTTAATGACTGAATGAATAGATGTGAATTGTTGGAGATTTCTATCTCTAATAGATGTTCCACTCGATCAAAACATTGGGATAACCCCATTTTTGTTGTTATTAATAAAGTGTTTGGTTTGGTGATCTGGCATTCTCATTTCCCTCCTTGATCAGTTGTAGCTTTTTCCAGGGTTGGGAGTGATCACACTCCATTAATCTTGGATACCGGGAGCTAGGAAAAGTTCACAGCCAAACCTTTTAGATTTGAGAAATGGTGGCTATCTCATCCACATTTTGTTAAATTTGTTGATGATGCCCGGAATACTATTTCGAGCACTACTTTTAATATTGAAAATTGGCAATTAGAAAGTAGATTGATTAGGTGAAAAATTAAAGCTTGGAGTATTAATGTTGAGTCCACTACTAAGAAAAACTCCTGGTGGAGTTTGATATTTTAAATGTATTTTCAAAAAAAAAAATTGTCTAAAGAGGATATAGATAGAATGAAAAATATTAAGAACATGTTGGATGAGATTCAGAAGATAGAGGAGAGTGCCTTATTGCCGAGATCGAGAGATAGGAAAAAATTAGAAGGGGATCACAACAATGCTTATTTCCATTCTTTAGCTATCTAATTGGAATAATCATTTGAGAATACTGCTTGGAGATAATGGATGCGTGTCCTCCACTTGCCACTTTCTATAAAAAAGTTTGGTTTTGATCCTGAGCCTTACATTCATCTGGGTTTAAAAAAATCGAATCCTCGTGATCTTGTTACTGATCATGAAAAAATATTATTGTAAAAACATTTATGTGAGGATAAGATCAAATGCCATTATGGTCTCATATTCCGAGTGCACACAACCCTAACGGTTATTCATTTATTTTTTTATCAAACCTTTTCGGATCTGATTAGCATGAATTTCATGGCTCTTTGGAGAAACTTTGCAAATGGTACCCTAGATGTCAACCGTCTTAACTTTGTTATTGCCACTTAACTCGTAAAGAGGCAAATGCCAAATAGATGAAGACATCTCACCGTGTAAGTTTTAGTAGTTGTGTTGTTTAGATTTTCGCTAAAATTATGACCACTATGGTTTTCCCTATTTGTGATAGACTAATTTCACCTAATCAAACTACTTTTATTGGAGGTAGGTTAATTCTAGAGTGTGTTGTTTTGTATCATGAGTTCATTCATGATATTTATAAAGCCGGTTTGAGTGGTTTGGTTCTAAAGTTAGATTATGAGAAAGGTTGTAACACAGTGAGCTCAGAATTCCTTGAGAAAATGCTTTCATCTAGATTTTGAAAATATGCAGTAGAGGCAATAATACTTGTGTTATTATTTAGTTCCTACATTATAATTATTGTTTATATATTATGCTATAATTGCTATGGTTCTGGAATAAGCGATTCAGAGGAAAACTCATGAGCACGTGTGGATTTATAAATCATAAAAACATGATTCCATGTCTTGACTTTAGGACTGGCTCAAGTGTTGCATGCGGGTTCTGTTTTCCGGATCATGGGATAATTAATTGTAACGATGACGCCGACAACACTAAGGGCACAAGGTTGGTAGAATACTCATGTTGAATTGACCCAAGTTATATGTCATACTTAGAGAATTTGTCAAAAATCTATAGTCATAATGCGGGAGTTAACGAATATATGATTCCTTAGTATAAGTGCTAGTTATCGACTAAAGGGGGGTGAGTAGGCGATTTGTAAGAAAAGCTTCAAAAGAGTAAACGTCTTCAAAGTGACCGGAAGTGAATCAGGATTAGATAGGGATAACAATCAAGGATCCATGCATGGAATTCATTGAGATGAAGATATTCACACATGTACAACATAGTAATCATACAAACAGGAGTGTATCAAAGATAAACTAGAGTAGTACAAAGACAAATGCATGACACATGTATGCATTCAATGAATGTATTCACACTAGAGCAATCAAGCAATGGTTTCGTAGTACTAAGTAACAAGTACATGAGTTGAAAGACTGAACCAGTTGCTTGACAAAGACTGAGGATTTGTTGTACCATTTCGAGTTGCTGTGACAACTATACGTGTGGTTAGGGAGGCTGAGATTTAATTCAGAAGACCTCGTCTCCACCTTGTCCCCCTTGAGACAAGGTCACTTAGACCTTGCCTAATCACTTAGGTAAGTCTTCAGGGCAGACTTATGAAACCCGTACAAACTCGATCACTCGACAATCCACAATGACTCTTGGATGCTCTAGACCATGACGCCTAACCATTTGGAAGATCACAATATTCAAGTGCAACAAGTCTTCGGTTCACTTAGAACAGAATGACTTCGGTGATGCTCAAACACTCTGGCACTAGGAGTTTGGGTTTATCCTCACATGGTAGCTCTCTCTCTCTCTCTCAATGTCTTCGAGGTGGGTTGCTCCAAAACGACAACAACCATATCTAACTCTCAGCAACTGAAGCGTCTTCAACATATCTATAATTTTTTATTGTTCGATGCTCATATATTATCATCCAAGGATACTTTTTGGGTCACAATTCACCAATTTATATTATTTTTGAGCACTAACCTACTGATCCCACTGCCCAGTGCGAGTTGTCGTCTTCTTCGTGTTTTTTTACTTTTCAGGTTTACTATACCAAACGAAGTCCAATTGCCCCAAAACTTTTTTATGATCTTTTCTGGACCAAACGAAGACCTGGAAGCTTCGGGAGGAGGCCGACAACCACACGAGGGAGGCACAAGCCAACAACGCGCGACAAGGGGGTGAGCGCACCGTGATGGCTTGTCCCTCCCTGGTGGCCCCACTTCCTCCAATCTCTGCCCTATAAACTCGCATATATTCCAAAACCCTAAAAACGAGAGAGAAACACTTTTTCCGCCGTCGCTGGTCATTGTTCCACGGCGATCCCATCAGGAGCTCTGTTCCGGCACTTTACCGGAGGGGGGATCGATCACGAAGGGCCTCTTCATCGACCTTGCTACCCTCGTGATGATGTGTGAGTAGTTCACCACATGCCTAGGTCCGTAGTTAGTATCTATATGGCCATCTCTCTCTCTCTTGATATTGATCTTCAATACAATGATCATCGCATCTTCGCTTTGATCTATCTGATGTAATTCTTTTGTATGGTGCCTTGGTGCATATGTTGGGATCCAATGAATTGTGGGTTTATGTTCAGATTATTCATGAAATGTATTGGAGTCTTCTTTGAAATTATAATGATTCTTATTTGCATGATCATCATAGCTTAATTCTCCCTGATCTATTGAATTTCTTTGGCCAAGTAGTTTGGTATTTCTTCAGTGAGAGGGGTGCATTGTAGTGGGTTCAACCTGACGAGTTTCTGTATCCCAATGATGTAAGGGGACAAGTAGCATGTTTGTGTTGCTGCCACTAAGGATAAAACGATGGGGTTTATCCATATTGGTTGAGTTTACTTTTTCTACATCATGTCATCGTTCTCCAAGCATTACTCTGTTTGTCATGAACTTAATACGTAGAGAGGTAAGCATAGAAGCGCTCTTGAAGTGGAGTAATAGTTGTAGGTGCGGGCATGAGTTAGCCTATATTCTTGTGGACGCGATTCCTATATACATGTGATCATTGTCATGAAAATCGCATAACTATCCGTTGTTCTGTCAATTGCCCGACAGTACTTTGTTTACCCACCATATGTTGCTTTCATGAGAGATGCCACTAGAGAACACTCTGCCCCCGGGTCTATTCACTTATATATTCAAAAAACTTATAATTTCCTCGTTGTTCTTATTTGTCTTTTAATTTATTTTGTCATTTACAATTATCTACAAAACTCATTTGCTCTTTTATGCATCTAGTGCCCCTTAGTGATTTTTGTGTATTGAAGACTTATAGGTTAAGGGACTAATATGTTTGTGAGTGTACACATGCTCTATAAGTTGTTGAGGAGTTTGACATATCCAAAGAATTTTGCTGTGGAGTGTGGGAATTTGTGCACGATTTCAATCTGCACCTATGGAAAGCAACTATGTGGCGGTCAAGGGAATCTTCTCATATTTGTCTCATACCCCAATCTTTGGCTTATGGTACCCCAAAGATGCTTCATTTGATCTCGTAGGATATTCAGACTCGGATTAGGCGGGAGACCGTGTGGATAGGAAGTCAACTTCCGGAGGCTGCCAATTCCTTGGTTGCTCTCTTGTAAGTTGGTCTTCAAAGAAACAAAATAGTGTTTCTCTCTCGTCCACCGAGGCCGAATATATAGATGCTGCCAGTTGTTGTGCTCAGTTGCTCTGGATGAGGCAAACTTTAAAGGATAACGGTGTCACTTGTGACAAAGTGCCTATTTATTGTGATAATATTAGTGCCATCTCAATCTCCAAAAACACGGTTCAACATTGCAAGATGAAGCACATCAGTATTCGTCATCACTTCATGCGGGAGCATATCAAGCGTGGGGACATTGACCTCATTTACCTCAACACTAATGAACAACTTGCAGATACCTTCACGAAACCATTGAATGAAGCAAGATTTCACGAGTTAAGGCATGAGCTAAATATCATTCATTTGAGCAATGTGGATTGAAACTAGGCACACCCCACCACTCTCATCATTTTATCTCTCAATGAACTCTCCCTCCCCCTATATGCATAAAACGATCTAGTCGCTCACATTAGTCACCATTAATGACACTTGTGTTTCCACGACGAGTTATGGTATTGGACACAAGGTAAAAATCTTCGTGGTGCCATACCTACTAACTCAAACATAGGTGGCTTCGGCCACCTCCCCCACCTTATGGCACCTGTCTCATGGGAAAATCTCATGTTTATCTCTTTCACTCCAAGTTGTTCTCTCTCTATTTTGTTTTACAATTTGGAGTGAACTACCCCCCTTGACATGACTTTATATCTTTCACATCTTGGTGGTTTGATTTTTCCTGATTTTTGGGCCATCTAGAGCGGTACAACCGCCGCCCCAGCGGTACTACCGATGATAAGAGGTAGTACCGCCCATAGCAGCGATACTACTGTCGGGCAGTGGTACTACCGCTTAGCCTTCTCCACGGGGTGGGGGTTATGGGGCCGTGTAGGGGCAGTTTTCTCTCCCCTTGCCCATCCATCCCCACTCCTCCTCGTGTGTGCCTCTCTCCATGCGACCCCGAGGCTCTGGTGCCGCCGCCGATCTTCGTTTTCGGCCAGCCGTTCGCGATTTCAACCGGAGGAATCGTTCTCCACCCCCTCCTCTTGCCATGGATATCGGTATTGTCCCCGTTCTTCTTCTCATTTGGTCTTTTTTTTAAGATCTAGGTCTTGGAAAATATGAGATGTATCTAGGTCCCTTTGGTTCCAATGTGCTGCCTGAGAGGGGTGTGGATGATACCTGGAGTTTAGATATGTTGATCTTTTAGAAATTTTGTGGTCAAGGCATCCCTGGTAGTACCGGATCTAACCTGTGGTTGTTTTCACCCCATGGTTCTGGACCTAAGCAGTTCCTCCGCTTCTCTAGGCGGTACTGCCGCTCATTATAGGTAGTACCGCCCCTAGCAACAGTACTACCGCCCTGGTGTGGCCTTTGCATAATTTTTCTTCTTGTTCATCATTTCTTTCTCGACCATCTTTGTGTCTCGTTGTGGTGTACTCATTGTTTTTCTCTCGTGCTTTTGTGTGGTTGTGTTTTTGATCTCAGCAGGTGGCAGCTCGGCTCCTCACGAGCATAGGATGAATCCCAGTCGTGGCAGCACGAAGAGGTACCATTCATTTGAGGCTGATAGCTCAAGCCAACCACATGAGGTTGTTCCTGCCGAGAAGGTCAGTCAGTCTGCTTCCAAATCCAAGGGGAAGCGCCATGCTGTCACACCCTTAAAGTCCCAATCCATGGCTTCTCTAAAGGCTAAGGAATTTTGGTTGGCCTGCAAGATTGATCCCTATGTCGAACCTCACGAGCCTTCAATGCTCAACCGTCCCTTCTGGACCCAGAAGCAACTGTCCATCTACAATCTATACCTAATAATAAAGCGGCTATTGCTTCCGTCGGAAAACCCACCGCGACATTTTTATAAAAAGCCCTTATAATTTTTATAAAAAACGATTCGGGAACACCAGCCGCACATCCCTTCCTTATCCAGTCCTCCCGACCGCACCACCAACACTCTCGTTGCCAGCCACGGATCGCGCCGCCGCCGCCCCTCTCCAACCACGCCTCCCCCCGCTCATCCTGTCCTCCCGATCGCGCCACCAACGCTCCCGTCGCTAGCCACGGATCGCGCCGCCGCCCCCCTCTCCAATCACGCCTTGCCCCGCCCATCCTCTCCTCTAGATCGCGCCACCAACGCTCCCGTCGCTAGCCATGGACCGTGCCGCTGCCGCCCCTCTCCAACCACGCCTCATCGAGGCTCTGATTGGGGGAAGACGGTGAGGAGGATGATGAGGTCCAGGAGGAGAGGTTGGAGGGATGGACACGGGAGTCAAGCCGCCATGACCTCCTCCTCTCTCTATGCTCGATCTCGATCCGTGTACATCTTCTTTTGGCGTCTCCACGCACATTCACCCCCACTCCAGATGCAGGTCTTCCTCTCGACGATGACGACGGTGCCAAAGGGCTTCACATCCCAACCGGAAGGCAGAACGCTAGACCCAGATCCCCTCCCTCTGCAGCTAGAGTGACTCCAACCCCTCCCAGTCGTATGTCGGAGGACGAGGCCCTGGATTCCGTCAGCGAGGAGGAGCCAACGGTTGAGGTGGAGGAGGAGGGCTGGGAGTACGTGAAGTCATTGGAGGAAGCCAAGGTGTATGTGTGCAACCTTCCCTACAATGTCAGCAGTGAGTGCCTCGCGCAACTCTTGGGTCAGGCTGGCGTCGTTCAGGTTTCCAAGGTGAGCAACTCTTCCTCTTTGACCATCTTGACCGCTCGATGCTAGCAAAAGGTAACCCACATTGTAGATGTTGTTAGCCCGCTGCTGCTATTGTTCCTCTGTACACGCATGCACATTTGCCTGATGAAGAGAATGCCTCAAATCATCCAACTTTGATTATGTGTCGTGCTCTTGCAAGAATGAAACTGACACATTCAGTTCTGTATTGTAATGATGCTCGATTTAATGTGGTGGTTGTGTCGTGAAAGTCACATGATGGAGTGTTTATGCACAACTGAAGTTGACACATTTAGTTTTGCATATACCGAACAACCTTCAAAACTTCTAAAAGAAAAGAGCTGGAGAACCATCATGTAGGCTCTCCTTTACTCCCCACATATTATTTCGCATCCAAAACTTCTGATAAAATGTAACAGGTTCCAATGCAATTTCACTTGCTAGATGTTATTATTCAGGTTGTCATCATACTATATCAACTTCAAGTTTTATTTTATATGATCTCAAGTAGTCAATATCCGAGCCCGAGCACTCCAATTACTGCAGGGGAGGATTTCCACAATATCCCTGGGCTGGTTAACCTATTTGGAATAGAATTCCCTTGTATGACGTCAAGCATTGTCAACTCTATAACACATTGTATCGACTATCAAGATAATATCACACTTGATTCTCAGACAATCATTGTTTCATGAATTGCAGCAGGGTGAACAGATATGTCCGGACCTTGTCATGTGAATCACATTGCTTACAATGATTTCGTGATTAAGATCTCAGATTTAACATTTGTATTTTCTTTTTTTCGGAGAAGAACAAGATGCAGCTTATAAAGGTGTGCCTTTAGAAGTTTACCTAAATAAACCGAATATATCTATTGCAAGTTGATGTATAGGAAAGTGGATCCATGGATAGTTTTTGTATTATATACATAGTTAACTCAATACTGTTTTCCTTTTCTTGATTTGGAGTGAGTGTGTTTGCTTGACTCAACGTCCGTATGATTGGTCTCATATATGAATTATGCTATTTCTATCCTTGAAAGTACGTAATAAATCTACAATTCAGTTTGAGTTATGCATGTACTGAATCCTCATTTCCTTATTTGTAACTCCCATTTGGTAGACCTGATCTGTCGCATGCACAACACCAACTAAGGAGTCGAAAGGCCTGGAGATGAATGGGGTATTGTGGTTTGCCATAGAGAAGAGAAAGGTGCACAAAGCTTCTTCTAAGATTACCAAATTATTATAACATGCTGACTGTAAAATAGACTAATTGTATGTCGGCTAAGAGGATAATATATTGTTTTGCATCAAAATAAAACAGGAACCTTGGTCATTTTCAGATACAAAAGATCGAAGTCTGAAGATGAGAAGCATGATCTTTTCTTTGTCATGTTGCTCTACTTCTATAGTGTTAGATCGTAACTTTCTCCACATATGTTCATGCGCACTATACCAATTTCTCCTTGATGAGGGTACAATATTGATTCGGTAGAAGGAGAAAAGGGGGAGTGGACATGGACACGACAGTTCTGATCCTTAGCTCATGTGAGCTCGGATGAACAGTAAAAAAATGGAAGATAAACTCAAAAAATGTTGTTTTTTTGTGTGTCAAACATTGACAAATCTTTTGACTACTTGCAAAGTTTCATCATCAGATGACATTTGTGGTAGAGGTGGCAAAAAAAGCCAGAATCGATGGTCGAAAATATCATTTTCAAAAGCATTTTGGAGCATCAATTTTTTGCTATGTTTTCCACGAATGTCATCCGGTATTAAAACTTTGCAAGCAGTGAAAACATTAAAAAATGCTTACTATGAATAGTTAGTTTTTTTTTGTTTTACTGTTCACCCTACCTCAAATGAGCTTGGGATCAGAACATCACTTTCGGGAGTGGAATCACATTATGGAGGCGAGACATAAGAGGTCGTGGTGGCCGTGTGTGGGCATAGAGAACTTTGGTGTTTTACGCTAAATACTTCTATGTTAATATTATTGTTTGACGGTTCTGAAAGGAGAAGAAACCGACAAAATAATCCTTCGAAATTTATTGTGTGGATGTGGAAGGTTCGATGATTCTGAGCGGGATGCGCCACTAATGGTGGTAGTGAGCTTAGAGTGGGGATGCAGTAGTGGGTGAAGAGGGAGAGGGGGACGACGACGACGAAGAAGTCGGTAGAGAAAAACAAATGTTGCTTAATGTGCATGAGGATCATAAAGATGTATGTTTCACACAATTCGAGTTGGACCACTAGAATACAATTGAAGTTGAATCAGTAGAATATTTATACCCCGTGGCAACGCACGGGCAATGTACTAGTGATATTCTAAAGCAAAGGGAGAACCTGTATGTTACTCATGTCAAGTCTATTGATGTTGAACATATGTAGCGCAATGAAAGGTTTTTCAGGACTGCTCTCTCCCTCTGTGAGAAGCTGGGCATCCTTTGTATTATGTAGTTCAAGAAAGACTTTGATGCTGAGCTTATTGCGGTGTTCTTTACCATGGTTTACGTGGGAACTGATGAGGCTAGGACTCGTACATGGATGACCAATGGCAGGTTACTTTCTGCTCCCTGGAAGTCCTTTATGGATCTTCTTAACATTGAGGATAAGGGTTTTGAGACCCCTGTGGAATTTCATCCTCACCATGAGTATGTTGCTAGCCACAAGCAAGCCATGTACAACTTCAACAATGAGAAGATCTCCTCTGCTACACGCAAGTCCACTTGGGTGCTGGAACCTTTCTTGGATATCATGTACCACATCTTTCGCCACACCATGTTTCCCGGTGTTGGCAATATAGACCACGTCCACTCCTACATGGTAGACATGCTTGTGTTCTGCGAGCACCATAAGTTCAAGGTTCAGGTGCAGCCTCTGGATACTTTCATGTTATGTGGTATGAGCTCCATTCTATGTTGTCTGAGCGTAAGTGCCCCATGTGTGGCCCCTTTCCGATGCATCTGATTGTGAAGACTTGGGAAGCAACCTTTCCTCATGGGTTGTTTGAAGTTGGGGACTTGGTTACTCACAAGGTTGTGCAGCTTAGGCAGGAGGACAAGTGGGCTACTCACACTGCCCCTAAACAAGATGTGCCCGAAGACATGGATGAAGATTCTATTTGATGACGAGGCTGATGAGGATTTTTTGGCTGACGAGGACACTACTTCCCCTGCTACGCCCCCACTGGAGAACCTTCTTGGCCTAAGAATCTCAAGGAGAAGATGAAGAAGCTCTTCTGTTTGCAGGCTAAGGGTCAGTACCGGCTCACGCGGCCGAAAAGGCGGCTATCAGTCGTCACAAGGCTCTTGGGAGGCAAGTTGGATTAATGATTCAGAGCAGTTCTAAGGATAGGCTCACTGATGAGGACACCTAGATTGCTCGCCAGTGCCCATGGGATTCCGATGCTGAGTTACCTATCTTTCCTTCTCCTCCTGGCATCGTTCAACACAGCTCTGAGTCTCCCGAATATTGATGTGTCCGCACTACCTCACCTCCTCGACCCTTGTTGTTTTCTCTGCCCTTTTTGGCGTCTTGCGGCCAAAGGGGGAGAGTGTTGGGATTTGCAAGTCACGAGTGTTCTTTCATGGCTCATCTGTTCACTCGTGATCTCTTTTATCGCTTGCTTTGCTTAAAAGACTAAGTTGTTTGGTGTGGAACTTATGTTGGTTTGTGTTTTTAATGTGTGTGAGACTCCTGTGAGACTATGCCATATGGTGTGATACATATGTTATCGTAGTTTTATCACATGTCTTTAATTTCGTGAGATGCTTATATTATGCCCTAATGATCATGCTCACTTCACTTCTTGCATCTATATTACTCTCAGTTGTTACACATATGCAAGTAGTGGGTGTCTATAAAATATAGGGGGAGTGTTGATCCTAGTGTGTGCACTTTGCGTTCCAAAAGCGTATTTAAATAATACACACATTTAGGGGGAGACTGTCTATATTTTGTAGACCGTGGGGTTGTATTCAATCTTTTGTTTTATCTTCTATGCAAATCCCAGGTTGTCATCATTCCACCAAAAAGGGGAGATTGTAAGGGCATATTTCTACACAATTAGTTTTGGTGAGATGACGATATTTTTGCACACTAATCGTGTGCGATAAGCCTTTCAAGTATTTCCTCGGTTTGCACAAAGACGATTCTTGCCCCATGGTGTTTTGATATGAATGCGGTTTTCGCTCTTACACTTCATTGTCGGTGGACTTGATTCGTAGGAAAAGCCGTACTATTAAGAGGGTATCCGCTTTGGAAAAGTCTTGGTGGAATCATCACGTACACTTTTTCCACACCCATTTTCTGCTTTGATGGATCTTTCTACCCTACCTAACCGTGCCATGCAAATACCAAGTGGTAGGACCGCTCCCCGGAGTGGTACTACCTCTTATCACCGGTAGTACCACTCGGCCGGCAGTAGTATTGACCGGCCGGTGATAGTACCGCTCAGAGCGGTAGTTCTCTGCGGGTGCTGCTGGCCTGTACTGCTCTCAGAAGTGCGAACACTTATGTGGATGGGTTTTGCAGTAATACTGGGTGGTAGTACCGCCCGCAGAGCGGTACTACTGCTTGTTGCTACTGCTCGAGGCGGTATTAGGTGCTGTGCCTTGGTTTTGGCCTGGCCTCCCTATGCGTGAGCGGTAGTACCACTCCCGTGAGCGGTACTACCTCTTATTATCGGTACTACCGCTACCAGGAGTGGTAGTACCGCTGTGGCTCGTGCATAGGATGGGTGGGTAACAAGCAGATTCCCTCCCCCACTATATAAAGGGGTTCGTCTTCCCTGAGAACCCTACCTTTTGCCCCCCGAGCTCCATTGTTGCTCCAAGCTCCATTTTAGCTCGATCTCTCTCCGTAGCCAACAAAACTTGTTTATATTCCAGGGTTTGGTTGAGAGGGCCTTGATCTACATCTCCACCAAGATAAATTTGATTCCCCCCACTAATCCCTCGCAGATCTTGTTACTACTAGGTGCTTGAGCACCCTAGACGGCCGAGGTCACCTTGAAGCCATATTCCATTGCGGTGACGCTTCGTGGTCTTGTTGGGAGCCTCCAATTAAGTTGTGGAGATTGCCCCAACCTTGTTTGTAAAGGTTCGGTCGCCGCCTTTAAGGGCACCACTTAGTGGAATCACGACACCTCGCATTGTGTGAGGACGTGACGAGAATACAGTGCCCTTAGTGTCATCTTGGGGAGCATTGTGCCTCCACACCGCTCCAACGGAGACGTACTTCCCCTCAAAGGGAAGGAACTTCGGAAACACATCCTCGTCTTCATCGGTGCTAATTGTGGTTATTTCTTACCCTTACTTGTATTTACTTCTTATTAATGTTGTTGTTAGCATCATATAGGTTGCTCAGTTAGTTGCATATCTAGACAACCTATTTGTTGCTAAACCTAATATGTTTAAAGAAAAGTTTAAAAATTGTTAGTTGCCTATTCAGCCCCCTGTAGTCAACCATATCGATATGTTCAGAGGTAATACTAATGAAAAAAATTCATGTGATGCTTTTCTCAAAGCATACACATAACCAATTCTTCTAGTGAAGCCTTTGGAAATCTCTTGCAGTTCTGTCAAATTCTTTGGTGACAAAGATGATGTTCTTCTATTCTCTCACGAAATTGGTTTAACTGAGGAGTTAGGATTACGCTAGTGTAAATTTCCTACAAGTGAGGAACATGATAGATTTAAGGACTTTCATAGTTCGAAATTCCGACCGTTCTTGTGCTCCGCGCTAGGTGTCCCCAAAACCTTATCCACATGATGGTCAAAGAAAATTCCTCAAAATATGCACATCTTGAGGGGGAGTTTCTCTATATTTTGCAAATCAAATTTCCCAAGCTCAGTACTTATACTTCATATGTTTATCCCCATTGAAAACTTAACCTATTTGTCATCAATCACCAAAAATGTGGGGATTGTAAGTGCATCTAGTGCCCCTTAGTGATTTTGGTGTATTGAAGACTTATAGGTTAAGGGACTAATATGTTTGTGAGTGTACACAAGCTCTATAAGTTATTGAGGAGTTTGATATATCCGAAGAACGTTGACCCCTAAAAATGAATGTCTTCAACTCAAGACTTTGATATTTTCCGGAAGACATTGAAAGTGAGTAAATTGGTGTGTCCTCGAAGATATTGATGCGGGGACTATGAAGCGTGAAGACTTTTGTTTTCATAGTGTCATTTCCTTTCTTTTGAGTCATAGAAACACCATACTATTAATGGGGTCGAGGTAATAATAAGGAAAAAAATTCAAGTGATGCTCATCTCAAAGCCTACACATAACCAATCCTTTGAGTGAAAGCCTACGTGTCGTGGGTATAAGCCTGACAGTAGATGTGTAGGGTACGAAAAGGATGGGCAGAGTCCCAGCTACGGCGAGGTTGTATGAGTTCAGGCCCCTCTACGGTGGAGGTAATAGCCCTACGTCTCAGTGCTCTGGGAGCTTGTTGTCGAGTGGAATATGGAATACAATGATTTGCTAACCCCTGCACCAGCGGGGGAGGGTGGCTTATATAGAGTGCGCTGCCCTCCACAACGGTTCCGGTACAGGGGTGGAGTAGTGGCGATTGAATGCCTACGTTACAGGTAACGTACGTCCTAAATGCTAATAAATGCACCGGGAAACGTACGACCGTTTCCCTCCAGGGGGGTTACGATGTACCGAGTGGCATCCAGTCGGTTAGTTCGATGTTCTGCGAATGCTAGTCTCCGACTGGATGGTCGAGGACCTGTTACCGACTGGACGATGGGGACTCCTTAATTCAGTCGGAACTGACTAAGGGCCTTGTCCCTTATGAGGGGTAGTCCTTGGGTAGGACTTACAGGGCAGGCCTATGACCCTACCCTAGGACTATAACCCCATCATTAGTCCCCGAATGGATTGGGGTTGGAACGACGAAGCGATGCTTGAAGTTTGGATCCGACGGGAACGGATGTGACTTTGTCGTTGCTTGCCTCGATCCATTTTATCTTCTCTGACCAACGATCCGAGTGGAAATCTTTGTGGAACAAACTGTCGGAAACCGAGTGCTTCCAGGGTATCTCTTGACGTGACCAGTCAACTGACAGCGGCGGATTTTCCGGGATCCTCAAATTTCGGTTTCCGCACGCTCAGCGGGGATGACGCCAGCGCGCTCGAGTAGCGCCTGACGCCTCGATTCTCGCGCCTTCATCCTCTCCACTGATATCGCCGCGGTCGGTCGGGGGATAAGGTTTTGGGGCCACCTGCCAGCGACCCAGTCGGAACCTTACTTAAATCCCAGCGGCAAGGGTTTTTCGTTACGCCCGCCGGATCTTTTGCCTTTGCTTGCTCCGCTCCTCTAGCCTTCCCCTGCGCACCCAAGCTTCCTCCTTTTCCTTCTCCTTCGCGGACCCGCAGCTTCCGCCATGACCAAGGGACAGACCAGCAAGCTGGAGGCGAAGAAGAAGAAGGGGAAGGCGGCGGCTCCTGCTCGGCAGCGGCACCGAGCGGTGCCGGCGGGGTGGATCCAGGGAGACTTCCTCCCCTCCACGGTGACGGAGGGGGATCTGCTGCAGCTGGTGGAGCACGGGATGATCGTGCACAAGTCGTGGAGGCTGCCGGTGGAGGATGAGATCGAGCCGGCGCCTCGGGAGGGGGAGCGCGTCCTGCTGCTCAGCCACGTATATCGAGGTTTCTCTCTGCCCCCGCATCCTTTCTTCAAAGGCATCATGAACCACTTCGGGGCACAGCTTCACCACTTTCCCCTGAATGCTATAGCTCATCTCTCCGCTTTCATAGTCCTCTGCGAGTGCTTCATCTGCTGTCCCCCCCATTGGGGGCTGTTCAAACATATTTTCTCTGCTAGATCCCAAACTGTCAAACGACTCCACCAGTCGGATGATAAGACACACCTTCTCCAGCTCTGCGGAGGCTTAGGTTTCCAGAAGAAGAGTAGGAGTAGTTATCCTGCCCTTCAGCTGATGGAGTCGGTTAGGAATTGGCAGTCGACGTGGTTCTACTGCCAGGACGTTGCCTGCCCGAATGCCACAACAGGGCTGCCTCCCTCTGTAAGTGCATCTAGTGCCCCTTAGTGATTTTGGTGGTTTGAAGACTTATAGGTTAAGTATCTAATGTGTTTATAAGTGTACACATGATCTATAAGTCATTGAGGAGTTTGAGATATTTGAAGAATATCGACCCCTAAAAATGTATATCTTCAGTTGAAGAAATTGGTCTGAAGCTGAAGAAATGAATCACGTGGAATCTGCGATGAAATTGATATTCCTCATGAAGATATTGGTATTGAGAAGATCGGTGGTTCCTGAAGAAAATCTTTCTGAAGAAATTGAAGCGTGAAGATTTACGTTTTATGTTTTACTTTCTTTGCAATTGATGAATAGGAACACCGTACTGTTAAAGGGGGTCAAAGTAACACTATGGAATGGATTTCCTCATGATGCTCAACCCAAGCCAAATCCTACCAAAAGCCTCAAGTGAGGAATATGAGTGACATGAGGACTCTCACAGTTGAGGGTCCCGACCGTTTCGATAGCCACGCCAAGTCACTGGTCTTATCCACTCCAACAGTCATATTATTTAAGGGCATTAGTGTCAAATCATGTCGGGATGCTC
Organism: Hordeum vulgare subsp. vulgare; assembly: GCF_904849725.1. Lineage (NCBI taxonomy): Eukaryota > Viridiplantae > Streptophyta > Magnoliopsida > Poales > Poaceae > Hordeum > Hordeum vulgare. The sequence continues at coordinate 458,797,013 of NC_058522.1, forward strand.
CCAGGCTATAAATAGCCGCCCCCCACAACCACTAGTTGGTTGGCTGCTCCATTAGAAACTGACACTTGTCATAAGAGCAACCCAAATTCCTCAGAGCCTTCGAGAGTAAATCATCAGTGAGGAAATACACCACCCACCGAAACCACAAACCAAACCTAGTGATTGAGCATCACTGAAGAAGTTGTTCCTGTGTGGGACTGAAGCCTTTTACCTTTGAGGATTGTGCATCCTCCAGACGGTTAGGCGTCATGGTCTAGAGCAATCCAGCAGTCAATTGTGGATCGCCGGGTGACCGAGTTTGTGAGGGTTTGGAAGTCTGCCCTGAAGACTTACCACGAGTGTTGGGCGAGGACTGTGTGTCCTTAGCTCAAGGAGAATACGGTAGGGACTGTGTGTCCCGGGACTGGGTGTCCTTTGGTTTCAATACCAAGCCGCTCCAAACCAGATGTACAACTGTCACAACAGTTGGAACTGGGTCATCAACAACAGTCTTCACCAAGAATCGGGTTCTAATTCCTCAACTCTTTACATTCTCTGTATTATGTGTTGATGACATTCACTGTGACTGTTTGAAGAATTTGCTGAAGACTTTCTCTGAATTTCCTCAACCCCAAATTCTTCACTTGAGTTAATCATCATCTGTATTCTGCGTGCCTGCTTACTGTGCAATCTGTTTTCACAATCTTCACTCTGTAATACTGCTGTTGTGAACGTTTGCACGACTGATCCTTAACTGTTTCTGCTGTAAGTTAGTCATCAGTGAGGAATTTCCCCAAAAGGAATTTCCTCAGTGATGAAATTCTAAAAATCTCCTATTCACCCCCCTCTAGTCGATATAACGCACTTTCAATTGGTATCACAGCAAGGTACTCCCTTGTTCTATGTGATTTTGGTTTAACCACCTGGAGTTTTAGTTATGTCGACTGCATGCATGTTTAAGGTGACTGCAGCATGTCCTACCTACGAAGGAAAGAACTTTCCCTTCTGGAAGAACAAAATGCAAATGCATTTACAAGCTATTGATAATGATCTCTAGTATATTGTGGAAAATGGAGTCCCCATCATCTCTGCCAGTGTCACTGCGGCTGATGTGAAGAAATTCAAGCAACTCGATTCTCAAGCGAAGAACATCATCTGTGGTCATCTGAGCCCTGGCCAGTTTGGAAGAGTAAGTGCCTTGGGCTCTGCAACACTTATCTGGGAGAGACTGTGCAAGGTAAATGAAGGAGTATCAACCCAACGTGACTCTCGTGTTGATATTCTTCGCAATCTCTTCAATCGCTTCAAGAGACATGACAATGAAAGCTGCCAAGACACCTTTGATCGCCTCACTGACATATCAAATGAACTGCAAGCACTGGGAGCTCGAGACATCACTGATCACGAAGTTGTGAAGAAACCGCTGAGATCCTTAGATTCTTCATTTGACACTCTAGTTCTGATGATTCAAGAAAGACCAGACTACAAGATGCTAGATCCAGCTGATATCCTCGAAAGGCTAAATACTCATGAATTCCAGCTAGAAGAAAAGAGAGATCTATATGGACAAAGCTATTCCAGACCACGTGCACTGAAGGCAAGAGCAATTTCCTCATCTGAAGAAGAAGACACAGATGACAACAGTTGTGACCCTGAAGAATTTGGTCAGGAGCTTGCAATGCTTGTGAGGAAATTTCAGAGATTTACACGACGAGGCCAGTTCGGTAAACCATCAAGAAGAGACATGAGGAAATCAGAATCTGCATATGAGGACTACAAGAAACGGACCTGTCACAAGTGCAAGAAATCAGGTCATTACATTGCTGATTGTCCCCGCTGGGGAAAGGAATCAAAGAAGAAGAAATACAAGGATGATAGTTCTGATGACTCAAAGAAGAAGAAGAAATCTTCAAAATCCTCATCTTCAAAGTCCTCTTCACACAAGAAGACTAGCTTCAGAAAGGCTCGGGCACTTATTGGCAAGGAAATGGATTCCGAGGCAGAATCAGAGGAATGTGATGAAGAAGAAGGCTCTGGAGAAGACTCAGAATCCGGACAGGCTAGTCTTGCACTAGCAACCAATTTCGTCAGCAAGTCAATCTTCAATCTTGAAGAAAATGATTGCACCATCCATACTGATGACTATGCTGATGACTTCGCTCCAACCTATTGCTTCATGGCAAAAGGTTCAAAGGTATCAAATAATGCCTCCTCCTCTGATTCAAGTGACTGTGAACATGATGATTACAAAAAACCCAGTTAGAGTAAACTTGCCGTCATTGCCACTAAACAACAAACTGCTCTGGAAAAGCTTCAAAAACTGCTAGACAAAAGTGATGATCTGTTGAATGATGAAATGAATCTTAATCAAATCCTCGCTGATGACATGAAAAATCTTCAGTCTAGATTTGATAATCTTCAGGATAGTCATGATACACTCCTCACTGATCATGAGAAGCTTTCCTACGAATTCCTTCAAAGAAAGCTTGATCTTGAGAAGCTGAGGATGTCTCATGATGATCTTCGTATGGAAAATGATTCATTACTAGCTCAACAGATTAGCGCTAGTCAAGTTGAATTTATTCCTCCATGTCTTAAATGCACTGAACGTGAAACTGCTAATTCCTCACCAGAAACATCAAATGCTACAAATTCTTCAACTGCACCTGCTGTGTCTATTTCCTCACTTGAGGACAACACAAATGTTACTGATGAAAATGCAGGGTTGAAGGAATTGTACGTGACAGGCATGTACAAAAGCCTCAAAGGACACCAAACCCTTTGTGATGTGGTCAAAACGCAGATCTTGAACAGGAACCCGAGGAAAGAAGGAATTGCCTTTGAGAGGAAATTGAATGCTGATGGATCTTATTGGAAACCTGAGTAGTATCCCAAAACCTCATGGGTTGCTGCTACTGGGCCTCCTTTTGATCCATCTAATCTATCTGGCTTCTCATGTGAATTATCCTATTCCTCTGATGAGTCATTTGATTCCAACTATAAACTGTTCAAAAATCAATCTCGTGAAGTATTTGCTGGATATGTTGGAACTAACTGCAGGAATGGCCCTCCTCCGAGGAAAATCTGGGTTCCCAAAAGTTGTCTTGAAAATCTTCAAGTGAATGTCCTCATGACATCACCTCTGAAGAATCTGAACCCCAGATCAAATTCCTCAGGAGGACCAAAGTCTTCAAGAGGATCAAAATCCTCAACTCGTCAAAACTATGCTCGTACCCGTGCTTATGCGTCTAACATGCAGGGAAACTACAAGGAATATGATTATGAGCGCTACTCCTCAAATCATTATGTTCATAAATCCTCAAAACAGTTCTCTGCATACTCATATGAGTACTTTAACCCCCCTACTGTTAAGAGAAGTGCATTAGCTTCAATGCCACCTTTCTCATATGGTGCTCGCAGGATGATGAACGCTTTGCCACCCCTTCAGATGTGGGTGGTGAAGAAATCAAACTAATCACTTCTACAGGTCAGGTCTCCAGATGAAAATCATCATTTGAAGAATTTGCTGGAGACCTGAGGAAATGCTTGATAGGACGCAAGCTAATGATTGATGAAATAGAAATATTTCACACGTCCTTACATTTCTGTTATGATGAAATCACTGAACTGATGAAATTAGTATCATATTCTTCAAATCTGAAGCATATGAGATGGTAAGCTGTACTAATTCATCTGCAGGATGACAAACCCAAAAATACTGAGTGGGTTCTCGATAGTGGCTACACACATCACATGACTGGTGATAAAAGCCTACTGATGAATATGCCACTAACTCCATCACCTCTAAAGCAAATCACATATGCTGATAAAGGTAAAAGCAAGGTATTGGGACTTGGCAAAGTAGCTATTTCCAAGGATAGGCATATGGACAAAGTGATGCTTGTTGAATCCCTTGGTTTTAACCTCATGTCATTCTCGATGCTTTGTGATCTTGATATGATTGTTATCTTTGGTAGATATAGATGTGTAGTCATCATGGAATCTGACAGATCCAAAGTCTTCGAAGGTGTAAGAAGAGGGGATTTGTACATTGTTGACTTCTCTACAGGTCCTCAACCAGCCACTTGCTTACTAGCAAAAACCTCAGAAGGATGGCTGTGGCACCGAAGACTAGGTAATGCAGGCATGAGGAATTTGCACACACTTGCAAAGAAGAAGCATGTCATTGGCATCGAATCAGTCAAATTCCTCAAGGATCATCTCTGCGGTGCTTGTGAATCTGGGAAAATGACCAGATCCAAGCATCCCTCCAAAACCATCATGACCACTACACGTCCATTTGAATTGCTTCATATGGATTTATTTGGACCTACTCACTATGCAACACTAACCAATGCAGCATCTCTATATGGCTTTGTCATAGTTGATGATTATTCCAGATACACTTGGGTGCATATTATAGTGTATAAAACTGAAGTGCAGGAAATCTTCAAACGATTTTCTTCAAGGGCCTCGACGAACTTTGGCATCAAGATCAAACATATCAGGAGTGATAATGGAACCGAGTTCAAAAACACTGGTCTTGATGATTATCTTGATGAACTTGGTATTACTCACGAATTGTCTGCTCCTTATACTCCTTAGCAGAATGGTGTCGTCGAAAGAAAGAACAGGACTCTGGTTGAAATGGCAAGAACTATGCTTGAAGAATATCAGACTCCTCGTCGCTTCTGGCCTGAAGCAATCAACACCGCATGTCATATCATCAACAGGGTATATCTTCACAAATTCCTCAAGAAAACCTCATATGAACTCCTCACTGACAAGAAACCCAATGTAAGTTATTTCAAAGTCTTCGGTGCAAAATGCTGGATTAGAGATCCTCATCATAGCTCAAAATTTGCACCTAAGGCACATGAAGGTTTTATGCTCGGTTATGGAAAGGACTCGCACACCTACAGAGTCTTCAACAACTACCACAACAAAGTTGTTGAGACTGTAGATGTGTGGTTCGATGAAACTAATGGCTCGCAAAGAGAGCAATTGCCTTCTGATCCAGATAAGCTGTCTCCTGAGGAAGCAATAAAGCTTAAGCCTACTAAAGACATTGTCCCCACTGAGGAAATTGGTGAAGAAACGATCCCCATCGCTGATGAAAACCAAGAAGATGCTCCTGAGGAAATTGCAACACCATCACTTCCTCAGCCCAGACAAAATCCTCAACCAGCTCATCCGAGGATTGCAAATGAAGTAGAACTTGACAAAATCCTCAACGACATCAACGCGCGAGGTCCTCTCACTCGCTCAAAAGCTTCACACTTAGTTAACTTTTGTGGGCATTTTTCCTTTGTATCCATCACAAAACCCTCAAAAGTAGCTGAGGCTTTTCTGGAACCGGAGTGGATCCAAGCCATGCAAGACGAACTTCTTCAATTCGAGCTGAATGACGTATGGGAGCTCGTCAAACGACCAGATCCTCGCAAGCATAACATCATCGGCACCAAGTGGATTTTCGAAAACAAGCAAGATGAGGACGGTCAAGTGGTGAGGAACAAGGCACGACTTGTAGCCCAAGGCTACACCCAGGTTGAAGGAATAGATTTTGATGAAACTTGTGCACCTGTTGCTAGACTTGAAGCTATTCGAATTCTACTTGCTTATGCTAATCATCATAACATCACCTTATATCAAATGGATGTGAAAAGTACATTCCTGAATGGTAAGATTGAGGAAGAAGTATATGTTGCTCAACCCCCAGGTTTTGAGGATCCAAAGAATCCAGACAACGTCTTCAGACTCAAAAAGGCTCTGTATGGCCTCAAGCAAGCCCCTCGGGCATGGTATGATACATTGAAGGAATTCCTCATGAAGAAAGGCTTCAAACCTGGTTCACTCGATCCAACACTTTTCACAAAATCTTATGATAATGAGCTGTTTGTATGTCAAATATATGTTGATGATATCATATTTGGCTGTACTGACAAAAGATACAGTGATGAATTTGCCTACATGATGAGTGAAGAATATCAGATGTCCATGATGGGGGAGCTGAAATTCTTCTTAGGTCTTCAAATTCGTCAACAAAGCAATGGAATCTTCATATCACAGGAGAAATACCTCAAGGATGTTCTGAGGAAATTCGACATGCACGAATGCAAAGGTGCCAAGACTCCGATGCCTATCAACGGCCACCTCGGCACTGATGAAAATGGTAAAGACTTCGATCAGCAGGTATACCATTCTATGATTGGCTCCTTATTGTATCTATGTGCATCTAGGCCAGATATAATGCTTAGTGTTTGCATGTGTGCACGTTTTCAAGCAAAACCGAAGGAATCACACCATAAGGCTATGAAACATATTCTTCGATACTTAGCTCACACACCAACACTAGGATTATGGTATCCCAAGGGCTCCAATCTTCATCTGGTAGGGTATTGTGATTCAGACTATGCTGGTGACCGTGTGGATCGCAAGTCAACTTCTGGCACATGCCATTTCCTCGGAAGATCACTAGTTTGCTGGTCCTCAAAGAAGCAGAACTGCGTATCACTCTCCACTGCCGAAGCTGAGTACATTGCTGCTGGTTCTTGCTGTGCTCAATTACTATGGATGAAGCAAACCCTCAAGGACTACGGCATCAACATGAAGAATGTGCCTCTCTACTATGACAATGAGAGTGCTATCAAGATTGCATATAATCCAGTACAGCACTCGAAGACCAAGCACATCCAGATTCGTCATCATTTTCTTTGGGACCATGTCCTCAAGGGAAATATCCTCATCGACCATGTGAAGACTGATGATCAACCGGCTGATATCTTCACTAAGCCCTTGGATGAGAAAAGGTTTTGCAAGTTGCGGTGTGAGCTAAATATCTTAGAGTCTTCAAATGTTTTGTAAAAACATGCACACATCCTAACACTTATGCAAAGTTGATGACTTAGATGTGCAACACATGATGAAACGATTTTCTTCAACTAATGAAGAAAGTCACTCTGAATGTGAAGAGATTAACGAAGAAATTGATTCTCAGGGCCCTACGACAATTGTACACGGCGTCTGTAATCAACATTCTTATATGGTGGGTAACGCCACCGCCCAATGTGAAATTCCTCAAGTTGATTTTCTTCAAATGATCAATTACCTCACAATGCATTTTTTCCTCAAAATAGTTATTCTTCATTGTGATGATCTATTACAAAATCTTCAAAAACACTTGATGACTTTCATTTGCCTAGGTAGACTGTGATTTCTAGTCCTCAACAACATTCACTTATTGCTATTTCTTCAAGTTGATGTTTCTGCTAAGTGAATGTGATCGGACCCTACTTTCCCTCTATGCTATACTTATCCAGTCTATTCAATTCTTCATATGCGTTCTACTTGAAACTTTGTTCAAAATCCTCATTGCATCCTTGTCAGCTGATGATTTTGTAACAAAAATCCTCAAATCTTCAAAAATTGTTTTCTTCAAAGGAACAGTAACTGAACCCCCACTTCCCACGATCAGATAACCACGATCTCCACTATCTCCACCGCATCGTACGGGAGCTACACGTGTCCTGCGGAGACGTAGAGGCAAGGGCTATTCGGTCAGAAACTTTCGCGCCAAACAGTAACTTTCGGGCTATAAATAGGTCCTTATCCCCCTCGGTATCTTCTTCTTCGCCTCATCGCTCTCTTGCCATCACACTCTCCATCGAACCCTAGCGCCACCGCTGGTTGTCTTGTCGCCGGTAAGGAAGAGCTTCACTGCCTCAACCTTTTTGCCGCCAGGAACACGCCGGAGTCGGAACATCTACGTCCGCCGCCGCCGTAGACGTCCTCTGCTGCCAAGTTAGGGTGCATTGGACACTCGACCAAAGAGCCTCTCCAACACTACTTTCTGTGTTCTTCGTTCGCACCTTCCAGGGTAAATATATCCCATTTTTACAGCAGATTAGATCTGAAATTTTACCCCTTCTATGAGAAATCTGTTTTTCCTCAAGATACGATGTGCACATGATTCCTCAAACACTACCTATCACCGCAATCACTGATGAACTAGCTAAGCATCTAAGATTTTCACGAGATTCCTCAATTGTGCAAATTTTCGGATCTGTACAACTCTGGAACCCAAGAACAGTATGCTTAGGCAAATTCCTCAACCACTGGTTATATTCCTCAAACTGTCAAACTTTTTCATTTTCTTCAAATCTGAGAACGCATATGACCTCTCCAAATTCCTCGCAACTATACTCTGTTCACAGGTACACACATGTCAGCTGATGAATCTCTCGGTTCTCATCACATTAACTCATTTGCAGCGTTTCTGGAAGAAACTCTTCAAGGCTCATCAGAATCCTCAAGAATTCAAAATCATCAACAAATTCCTCGTCTGAAGAAAATGGAGGAAGAAAGGAAACAGAAGGGAGGAAAGAAACTGGAGCAGAACACAGCTGCTGATATTCCTGATGACATATACTTGGACTATTGTACGCCTGATGAAGAACGTGAGACAATGGCCAAGAGAAAGATTAGGCTGCAGAAAATTGAACGCAGATGGGCAAAGGAATGGAGGAGTACAAGTTTGTGACTCCAAAATATGCAAAGAAATTCGCTTTGAAGCCTCCTGGCAGAAGGGCCCCACTTGAGGATCATCAAGCAGCACATCCCTCAAGTCTTATGACACTTGATGACTACCCAGATGAAAAAGAAAGGCATCTGGCAAGCTCAAGAAGCAAGCTGAAACAGCAGTGAACAAATTCAATGAATCCTCAGCTGCTGCCTCTGGTGCTGCTCATTCCTCAGCAGCAGAAACTTCAGGCTCATAGATTCCTCAAAAGCAGTCTGCGCCATCAAAGCCAAAGGCTCCAAAGCCTCAAGAGAAGTCTGCACAGGCTTCTGTCACAAAACCCTCAGCTCCAAAACCCTCGGTTCCAAAACCTTCAACACCAAAACCATCAGCGCCAAAACCCTCAACACCCATCTCATCTACAAAAAAATCCTCAGTTCCACCTCCAAAGCCAGTACAGAAGAATGTCATGAAGTCTACGACAGCCAGCTCCAGCTCCTCACTCCCAGCTGCAACTAGCTCGGAGACAAAGTCTTCAACACCACTTGTGAAGACTTTGACAACTGCTCAACCTGCACCTCTGCCCAGCCCTAGCAAAATCATCGCAGTCCCGTCTGCATCAGAGGGAAGTGATGAGTATGATGATGAAACCTTGCAAGCCATCATCAGAAACAAGCAAGAACGGGTAGCACAAGCATCAGGCAGTGCTATTCCTCTGGCAATGGACCCCAAGGTCCTCCTCAACTTCATCAATGTATGGTATGAAGACCCAAACACCCCCATTGATGACTTGAAACTTCCTCCTGGCATCAGCCACATGGTGGCCACCTTCATAAATGAAGCCAAGTGGAAGGAACAGAAGGCCAAGCAGGCAAAGATTGCAAAGGCCAAAAAGGAGAAATTCCTCACGCAAAATCTCCTCAAGCTGACACCTGAAGCACTGGTGTCAACCCAGGCAGAGCTGCAAGTCTTGACTGACAAGTGTGACAAATTGTCAGACCGCAAAAGCATCAAGCGCAATTTCATCAAGCTAGCCAATAGTGTTGTTGATGACTACAACAAACGACACCCACCACCAGCACCAACTCCTCAGCCCCTGGTTGAGCAGCTAGAAGATGTATCTCCTGATGAGGAGGAAATTCCTCAAGCTGAGGAACAACACCAAGAGCGCCGTGCTGATGAGCCGGCCATTGAAGAAATCATCACCGAGACCGCTCCTGATGAAACTGCAACCCCTGATGCAACTGCTCCTGATTCAGATGCCTCGTCAAAGCAGGCTGATGACTCTGTTCGAGCTGGTTCCTCACTACCAGCTGAAGAATCTGCAGAAAGAACACCTTCACCAAAAGCTTCAAAGGTGAAGAAGACAATCCCGTCTGCATCAGACGCGAAGAAGACAAGAGCTGCTGAGAAGGAAGCAAAGAAGAGAAAAGCTTCTTCAGCAGAAGAAAAGATTGAGGCAAAGCGCCTCAAGGAAACTAAAGAATCTGCCCCTCTGGACCCGGTGCCTCTAAATGTTGCACCTTCATATGAAATGGTCGTCATTGGTGACCAAACTACAAGGGCAGATGAGGAAATGAAGGATGCTGCCTCTGAGGAGCATACTGATGAGGAAATCCAGATTGATGACAGTCCTCAACCTCATAATCGTCAGACAGAGACTACTCAAGCTTCAGCTGCAGCAGCTGATGAATCTGCTTCTGCAACAAAGCGAGCTGAAGAAGAACAAGCTGATGAAAATGCACAGTCTGAGCAGGCTCCTCACTCTGAACAGGCTGATCAAACTCCTCAAGCTGAGAAGGAAGCAGAAATTCCTCAGCCTGAAGCTCAGCCCGAGCAAGAAATACCAGCTGATGAAATTCCTCAACCTGAGGAAACTGCTGAAGAAAATGTTCCCGCCCCTGACAATGACTTCATTGTGCTCAACCCAGAGACTGCCATGGTTGTTTCCCCTCCCATTCCTCAGCACAATATCAAGCCAGTTTAGCGCCAGCCATTCTCGAAGTGGCCAAAGTTTCAGAAAGAAAATTTCTTTGAGGAACACATGTATTTCATCGGAGAGAATCCCTATGACAAGCCTCAAATGAGGCATCTGAAGTTTTGGACAAGGACTCAGATGAACTACTATGCTTGTGTGCTCTGTGGACGCAACAAGATATTCCAGCACAGGCACATTCCTCATGCTGAGCTTGAAGAAATTCCCTGCATGGAACCAGTCCTCAGTGTACTCCACGATGCGGGTTTGCTCCCTATGTGCTCAGATATATCAGACTGGAATAGTGAACTTATTCTTCAGTTCTATGCAACTCTGCACATCTCGGGCAACGCTGATGACATCAACACTTGGGTGTTCGACTGGATGACCCAAAACACACACTACAAGGCTCCAGCGTCTGAACTCCTCAGAGAACTGCCCTTACCAATTCCTTCAGACGGGGCAGTGAAGCTTTATGGTGAGCGAGAGCTGCCAAATGGAATGATGGAAGTCCTCATGAAGCCTTTGGCTGCAGGAAAACCCTCAAGAACCACATTCCTCGTCCATGAGCTCAAGTACATACCCCGGTCTGTCTACCGCATTCTCTGCAGCGTGCTCGCGCCAATCAAAGGCCATGACGATGAAGAATATGTCGTCGGCCTCATGAAGAATATCCTCTTCAACATCATTCACGGTACTCCTATGAATATCCATGATTTCTTCTTGAGGACTTTGGCTGACAATGCAATGTGCCCCTATGATCACAAAATTTATGCACCATGGATCATGAGATTCCTCAGGACAAGGACAGGCATCAACTTCCACGCAGATTTCCAGAACCATGTTGGTTATATGCCTCCTATCCGTGTCAACAAGAAGACTTTCGAGCCCATTGAGGGAAAAGGAAAGTCTGTGATTGACGAAGGAAGCAGGCCCCTTGATGGCCAGTTTAAAGAACCAGACGCTTATTTTTCATGGGACGATACTGAGACTCGTCCACCCAGCCATGTTCCTCCTCGCGTGCTAAACACCAGAGAGCTTCTCCTCAGTCTTCATCAGAAGGTGGATCACAACCACAAATGGGTCAAACGCCAGTTTGGTGCCATTCTGAAAACCCTCACTGAAACCCAGAACTCTATGAAGATTAATCATCACTATCTGCATGAGGTTCTCGATCGCACCTGGGTTACACTTGCACATCTGAAGACCCAGACTGAGCTTGAAGCAATGAACTATGAGCAGGACTTTGACTGGTCGTGGCCTCCCAAGAAGAAGTTCAGGCCCATTCAAGTGCCAGATCTTGAAGACAGCTCCTTCTCGTCATTCCGCACCGCCGAATCTGATGAGGAACAACTCGACACCGCAACAGGCCCAAGGAAGAAGACTACACCCAAGAAGCGTCAAGGATCTTCATCAACCGCCAAGAAATGAAGTCTTCACGGGCGTTAGTCCTCAGTTTCTCCCTTTTTGTCACTTGATGACAAAGGGGGAGAAACTTGAGAGTTAGTCTTCAAACGGGATTTATTTTTGGGGCTTATGAACTATATTTAAGTTACAAACTCTTGGCTCTTCTGAAGTTTTTATGTAATGAGTTGTAACTTAAGCCCGATGGTACTCTGACGCTTTTTGAACGTTTTTCTTCGCATGCTTATTCCTCAAGTTTTTAATGCACACATGCTGGAATTCGTCAGATACCATTTGCCATCATGCATCTTCATTTTCTTCATATGATATCTTATATGTATGCATGATTTACAAGATTCAGGGGGAGATCTCCATGATATAAATCATCAATGTGCATCTGCTATAAAAGCAAAATCCTCAAGGTATGCACATCTTCAGGGGGAGTCTCTGTGAATCTTGTTTTCAAATTCCTCAATTGAGTATTTACACTTCATATTTTTGATCCCTGTTGAAGACTTAACCTAATTGTCATAAACCACCAAAAAGGGGGAGATTGTAAGTGCATCTAGTGCCCCTTAGTGATTTTGGTGGTTTGAAGACTTATAGGTTAAGTATCTAATGTGTTTATAAGTGTACACATGATCTATAAGTCATTGAGGAGTTTGAGATATTTGAAGAATATCGACCCCTAAAAATGTATATCTTCAGTTGAAGAAATTGGTCTAAAGCTGAAGAAATGAATCGCGAGGAATCTGCGATGAAATTGATATTCCTCAGGAAGATATTGATATTGAGAAGATCGGTGGTTCCTGAACAAAATCTTTCTGAAGAAATTGAAGCGTGAAGATTTACGTTTTCTGTTTTACATTCTTTGCAATTGATGAATAGGAACACCGTACTGTTAAAGGGGGTCAAAGTAACATTATGGAATGGATTTCCTCATGATGCTCAACCCAAGCCAAATCCTACCAAAAGCCTCAAGTGAGGAATATGAGTGACATGAGGACTCTCACAGTTGAGGGTCCCGACCGTTTCGATAGCCACGCCAAGTCACTGGTCTTATCCACTCCAACGGTCGTATTATTTAAGGGCATTAGTGTCAAATCATGTCGGGATGCTCCTAGGCTATAAATAGCCGCCCCCACAACCACTAGCTGGTTGGCTGCTCCGTTAGAAACTGACACTTGTCATAAGAGCAACCCAAATTCCTCAGAGCCTTCGAGAGTAAATCATCAGTGAGGAAATACACCACCCACCGAAACCACAAACCAAACCTAGTGATTGAGCATCACTGAAGAAGTTGTTCCTGTGTGGGATTGAAGCCTTTTACCTTTGAGGACTGTGCATCCTCCAGACGGTTAGGCGTCATGGTCTAGAGCAATCCAACAGTCAATTGTGGATCGCCGGGTGACCGAGTTTGTGAGGGTTTGGAAGTCTACCCTGAAGACTTACCATGAGTGTTGGGCGAGGACTGTGTGTCCTTAGCTCAAGGAGAATACGGTAGGGACTGTGTGTCTCGGGACTGGGTGTCCTTTGGTTTCAATACCAAGCCGCTCCAAACCAGATGTACAACTGTCACAGCAGTTGGAACTGGGTCATCAACAACAGTCTTCACCAAGAATCGGGTTCTAATTCCTCAACTCTTTACATTCTCTGTATTATGTGTTGATGACATTCACTGTGACTGTTTGAAGAATTTGCTGAAGACTTTCTCTGAATTTCCTCAACCCCAAATTCTTCACTTGAGTTAATCATCATCTGTATTCTGCGTGCCTGCTTACTGTGCAATCTGTTTTCACAATCTTCACTCTGTAATACTGCTGTTGTGAACGTTTGTACGACTGATCCTTAACTGTTTCCGCTGTAAGTTAGTCATCAGTGAGGAATTTCCTCAAAAGGAATTTCCTCAGTGATGAAATTCTAAAAATATCCTATTCACCCCCCTCTAGTCGATATAACGCACTTTCACCCTTTAGCCTAGATCGACCCGCTCCGCCTAAGCAGCTTGCGCTCACGAAGGCGGAGAAGGTCAACATCCAGCCTCTGGTCGACGCACTCGCACACGTCGTCAAAAGGGGGGCACCGGCATAGATTTGCTGGAGATTTTCCTCGGTCGGCGTATACAACCACTGCAGGCTCGCGACCACGCCATGTGGCACTACACGGGGCCCGAAGACTCCACTCGGACCAACGTCTTGGGCGTGACCGAGGAGACGGTGGTGTCGTGGGTGCTCGAGATCACAGGCGCCTGCGAGAACCCGAGAGGGTCTCGGCGAGTGAGGGCTTTCTGCGCGGACAATCCCCCTCCGAACCAGGTGAGTACCATTTGTCGAGTGCACGTATCTGTCTTAGTTATATTGTTTTCTTGAATCTCTGCCCGTCGTCTGATGTCGCCGACTGTATTTTACGCAGAAGTGGACCAACTGGTTTTCTCCTGTCTTGAACGGGAACCCGGCCGAGGAGGAGGAAGAAGGCAGCTAGGAGGGCAGTGTGGAGAGCGGCGAGTATGTCTCCGACAGTGGGGAGACGGAGGAGGAGTCTGGTGAAGAAGAGGAGGAAGACGAAGAGCAGGACTCGCCGCCTCCGCTGCCAGAGCACCGGACCAAGCGCCAACATGAACCTGCGGTTCCCTCGGCCCCTCCGGCATCCTCGAGTGCTCCGCCTGCTGCTCCCGTGGTTCCGAGTGCTCGGAGCACCAAGAGAGCTAGGGACGTTGCTGTCGAGCCCGTGGGTCAGCCTTCCAAGGTAGCCAAACCGAGTGGGTCTAAACCTCGGAAGGCTTTGCCGCGGATAAGGGTCGTCGTTCCCGTCACCTCGACGTAAGTGTACTGTTCCTCTAATTTCCTCTGATATCCGATTGGACTGCTGTTTTATTGGTCGAATGAATTTCACCTCGAAAGGGTTGCCACCTCTGCCACCTCTCCGGCGCGCCAGGAGGATGATCCTATGGACGCGGACAACGTCGTCTCGTCCCAGCCAGGTGCGTTGTAGCGATTCCGAGAGTTTTATATTATCGCATTGCGGATTCTGTCTTTGGTCTTGCCCCTTTGTTTTTCTGAGATCCCGCGCCGTTCGGTCCGGCAGGGGCGATTTATGTGGATGAGGGTGACCAGGGGAGACCTGAGCAAGCTGCGGAGCCTGTCCTTGAGGCTGCCCTGCCAGTTACTGCTCTCGCAGCGGTCGTGCCGCCGACTGAGGCGATGCCGCCGACTGAGGAGGCGCTGGTGGCTGCTGAACCGACTGGAACGGGCCTTGGGATGCCCAAGGAGCTTCCAACGATGCCAGGCCCGTCAAATGTCGAGTTCAACATCGAACAACTCCCGGAGGATCAGGTGGGAGCGGCCAAGGGAGCCATGGTGCAGGCAGAGCTGATGGCGGGAGAAGCCAAGAAGGCGTACGACTCCATCGCCTCTCTGTACCAGCGAAGCTTGGAGCTATGGGACGATATCCGAGTAAGTAGTCTAGTAAGTATTTGCTTTTCTCTTGTTTCTATTGTAACCCACTGGGTGTGCTCGGATACCGTATGATGTTTGCAATGGGTTCACTCTAAGTGAACCCAGTGGGTGTAGTCCCCGAGACTTCTGTCGAGTGCTTGCGCCGGCAGTTGTCTTTATGCATATTGTCTCGGACTTAGTCATATTCGTAAATAATATGGTCGACTGCTAACAGTTGGGGCACTCGGAGTGCACCTACTGTAAGAGTCTCCGAGAGTAATTTTACTCAGGTCGGGTGGTATTAGCCTTGTAGGCGTAGGTGTTGTCATGAATCTCAATAGGGCGGACCTGTTTGAGTTGCATGCGAGTGGGGTCACTCTCAGTGAACCCACTGGGTGTAGTCCCCGAGACCGCTGTCGACTGCTTGCGTCGGCAGGGGTCTGAAGAACTTAGACTTGGTATTGTTGGATTTGTGTGATCGTCTCTTGGCGCTGACTGGCAGAAAACTTGCGAGATGGGGACAACATATGAGACTCTGAGGGTAGAAAAGGTGCAATTTGCTGGTGAGCTGGATGCGGCACTGATTGCAATGGCTGGAATGAAGGAAGTGCTGGCGGAACGAGAGAAGTCATTGGAGCAGGCTCGTGAAGTGAACAAAGAGCGGACTGCTGAAGTTGAGAAGATGGGGAAGCAAAGGTCCACGCTGATGGGACAAATGGATGTGCTGAACAAACGGTGTATAGCGCAGGAGAAATACGGAAGTGACTGGGCTCGGCAGATGATGACGTGTCTGGGTGGTAAGTCCTGTTTTTCCGAGTGCTTGTGGTACATGCGTTACACTCGGCGCTGATTGTTTGGTTTCCCTGTGTTTGCAGATTTTTGTGTGGACGCTGAAGCTGAAGCAGCTGACGTGGAGCGGTCGATTCGCGAGAACATTCCACTCGGCGAGGACGCCAATCGAGACCTTCTTGCAGCGCACATTCGCGTGGGCAAAGTTGGTCCTTTCATCGGTCGACTGAGAGAAGTCGTCGGCTGGATCGACAAGGAGCTTTGGCCGGAAGATGAGTCGCGGCAGGAGATGGAAAACTTGATGAGTCGACTGGAGGAGGTCCCCAACCGAGTGCAGTCATGGAAGAAATCTGCGGCTCGCTGTGGTGCAGATGTTGCTCTGTCCTTGGTCCGAGTGCATTGCAAGGAGGTGCGCGAGGAGAAGCTGAAAGTGTTGAAGGTCGCCAACACGAAGAAACTTTGATTCGAAGACTTCATGGAAACCTTCCTTGAAAGTGCCACCCACATCGCCGACGGAATCGACCTGGACACCTTCGTGGAGCCCTCCAGTCCTGGCGCCAATCCAGACGACGCGTAAGAAAACTTTATCCTCGGTATGCCGAGTGTTGATTTGTAAGAAACTTTGGCCACTGCTGTTGGCCGTCACATTCTTGTTTCGGTGTGGGTAAGCTTGATCCACACCGAGCCACTATCTTTGTTTGAACTTTGAATCGAATCCTTTGCTCTTCTGTTGCAATTTTGACTCGAGTTTTTGTTTGGCGTTTCTTGGTGAAGCCAAAGGCAAACATTCGGAACATGTCAGTTGTCTTGACATCTGCATGAGCCTCATTGAGGGTCCGTAGAATTTCTGATTGGATCTGTATGATCACCGAGTGGATCGGTAGGATCGCCGACTGGATCGGTAGGACGTACTCGGAGGTCAAAGAGTACTTGGGCGATACGGGATCGCAGCTAGGTTGTCGAGTGCAACTATCAGGTCGCACTTGGGGCGAGTTGGTACTGATGTAGTTGTCAGTTGTTTTGACGTCCACATGAGCCTCAATGAGGGTCTGCAACTCATGTAGTTGTCAGTTGTTTTGACCTCCACATGAGCCTCAATGAGGGTTTGCAACTCATGTAGTTGTCAGTTGTTTTGACATCCACATGAACTTCAATGAGGGTCTGCAACTCATGTAGTTGTCAGTTGTTTTGACATCCACATGAGCCTCAATGAGGGTCTGTTGAGTTCCTGAGTGTACCTGTAGGATACAGTCAAAGGCATGCGGGTGCTTAGGCGATTCTGGATCGCAGCTAAGTCCCCGAGTGTGACGTTAAGTGCACACTCGGAGAAAGTTAATACTTAGGAGATTCTGGATCGCAGCTAAGTCCCCCAGTGTGACGTTAAGTGCACACTCGGAGAAAATTAATACTTAGGCGATTCTGGATCGCAGCTAAGTCCCCGAGTGTGACGTTAAGTGCATGCTCGGAGAAAGTTAATACTTAGGCGATTCTGGATCGCAGCTAAGTCCCCGAGTGTGACGTTAAGTGCACACTCGGAGAAAATTAATACTTAGGCGATTCTGGATCGCAGCTAAGTCCCCTAGTGTGACGTTAAGTGCACACTCGAAGAAAATTAATACTTAGGCGATTCTGGATCGCAGCTAAGTCCCCGAGTGTGACGTTAAGTGCACACTCGGAGAAAATTAATACTTAGGCGATTCTGGATCGCAGCTAAGTCCCCAAGTGTGATGTTAAGTGCACACTCGGAGAAAATTAATACTTAGGCGATTCTGGATCGCAGCTAAGTCCCCGAGTGTGACGTTAAGTGCACACTCGGAGAAAATTAATACTTAGGAGATTCTGGATCGCAGCTAAGTCCCCGAGTGTGACGTTAAGTGCACACTCGGAGAAAATTAATACTTAGGCAATTCTGGATCGCAGCTAAGTCCCGGAGTGTGACGTTAAGTGCACACTCGAAGAAAGTTAATACTTAGGCGATTCTGGATCGCAGCTAAGTTTTTTTTTGAGACCGGAGTCTGCCACCGCGGAAGAACTTTGAACCTGCAAAAAACTCAATCTGCTTTATATTATTTCACCAATACTTGTTCTTTACATTGCTCCAGTCGACGGTCACGTGTAGAAGCGCTTCAGAAGATCTCCGTTCCATGCTCGCGGCTCGTCTGTCTCCCTGTCGACGTTGTAGAGTCTGTATGCTCCATGGTTCAGCACCTTGGAGATGATGAAGGGTCCTTCCTAGGCAGGAGCCAACTTGTGAGGTATTTGCTAATCCACTCGGAGCACCAGGTCGCCTGCTTGAAACGTATGACTCCTGACGTGTCGCGCGTGAAAACTTCGCAGATCTTGTTGATAAATGGTTGAGCGAGTCAGTGCCATCTCGCGCTCCTCCTCTAGAAGGTCCACTCCGTCTTGCCTTGCTTGTTCTGCTTCAGCTTCGGAGAAGAGTTCAATTCGTGGAGCATTGTGAAGTAAGTCACTCGGAAGGACTGCTTCTGCTCCGTAGACGAGGACGAACGGTGATCGCCCTGTAGATCTGTTCGGGGTTGTGCGAAGACCCCAAAGCACTGAAGGTAGTTCAGTGACCCATGCGCCAGCGGCATGTCCCACCTCTCGCAGGAGTCGGGGCTTCAAACCTTGCAGAATAAGTCCATTCGCCCGCTCTGCTTGTCCATTGGACTGAGGATGCGCCACGCAAGCAAAATCCACTCGGATACCTTGGCTTGTACAGAAACCTTTGAATCTGTCTGAGTCAAAGTTTGTCCCGTTGTCCGTGATTATGCTGTGAGGTACACCGAATCTGGAGATGATGTCCCTGACAAACTTGACGGCTATTGAGGCGTCGAGCTTCTTGATGGGATTGGCTTCGATCCATTTCGTGAACTTGTCGACTGCCACCAACAGATGTGTGTATCCCCCTTGGCCTGTCCTAAATGGACCGACTGTATCTAATCCCCACATTGAGAACGGCCAGACAAGAGGGATTGTCTTCAATGCAGATGTTGGCTTGTTTGACTTGTTGGAGTAGAACTGACAGCCTTCACATCGATCGACCATATCTTTAGCCATCTCGTTCGCCTGCAGCCAGAAGAAACCAGCTCTGAATGCTTTGGCGACAATTCCTCTTGAAGAGGCGTGATGACCACAGGTTCCCGAGTGAATGTCTTCCAGGATCAACTGTCCCTCCTCGGGGGAGATTCATCGTTGAAGGATGCCTGAAACACTTTCCTTGTACAACTGGCCATCAATGACAGTGAAGGATTTTGACCTGCGGACTATCTGTCTGGCTTGGACTTCGTCTTGTGGTAGTTCTTGCCTCACGATGTATGCAATGAATGGCGCAGTCCACTCGGGGATGATAGCATGAACTTCCATGATCAAATCAACCACCGCAGGGACTTCGACTTAAAGGGATCTTCTTTAAGTGAGGGGAGGTGGAGGTGCTCGAGGCAGACGTCACTCGGGACGGGTCTCCGAGTGGATCCGAGCTTTGCCAACTCATCAGCTGCTTGGTTTTTCAGTCGCGGAACATGATGAAGTTCCAAGCCTTCAAACCTTTTCTCGAGCTTCCTCACCGCATTGCAGTATGTAGTCATGGTGGGGTTCCTGACGTCCCACTCCTTCATAACTTGATTGACCACCAAATCCGAATCGCCGTAGACCATCAGCCGATGGACGCCAAGTGAGATGGCCATGCGCAATCCATAGAGGAGAGCTTCATACTCTGCCTCGTTGTTGGAGGAATCGAAGTGTATCTGTAGCATGTACTTGAGTTTGTCGCCCTTTGGTGATATGATCACAACGCCAGCGCCAGAGCCATTCAACATCTTGGACCCATCGAAGAAGATTGTCCAATGGGCCGGGTAGATGTGGGTCGGTTGCTGTTGTTCTACCCATTCTGCTATGAAGTCAGCCAGAGCTTGAGACTTAATAGATTTCTTGGCCTCAAACTTGATATCGCAGTACATCATCTCCATTGCCCACTTCGCCACTCGGCCTGACGCGTCTCGATTGTGGAGAATTTCCGACAACGGAGCATCAGAAACGACAGACACCGAGTGGTCTTGGAAATAATGGGCCACCTTCTTCGCAGTCATGTAGATCCCGTAGATAATTTTTTGATAGTGGGGATACCTCTGCTTGGAAGGAGTCAGGACTTCGGAGACGTAGTACACTGGCCGCTGAACTTTGTATGCTTTGCCTTCTTCTTCTCGTTCGGCTGTAAGAACAGTACTGACGACTTGATTTGTAGCCGCGATATACAGAAGAAGGGGCTCTTTACTGAGCGGAGCAGTAAGAACCGGCTGGGTGGAAAGTAGGACTTTGAGGTCGTCGAATGCGACTTGGGCTTCGTCTGTCCACTCGAAAGTATCTGATTTCTTCATGAGTCGGTATAGAGGAAGTGCTTTTTCACCAAGTCGACTGATGAACCTGCTCAAAGCCGCTAGGCAACCTGTGAGCCATTGAACATCGTGTATTCTGACCGGCCTCTCCATTCGGACGATGGTCCTGATCTTTTCGGGGTTGACATCGATCCCTCGTTCGGAAACGAAGAAACCGAGTAACTTCCCGCTGAGAACGCCGAATGAACATTTGGCGGGGTTGAGCTTGATATCGTACCTACGAAGGTTGGCGAATGTTTCTGCCAAGTCAGTCAGCAGGTCGGAACCTTTGCGTGACTTGACTAGGATATCGTCCATATATGCCTCCACATTCCGACCGATCTGGTCGAGAAGGCATTTTTGGATCATGCGCATAAAGGTAGCTCCTGCATTCTTCAAACCGAATGGCATAGTGATGTAGTAGAAGCACCCGAATGGGGTGATGAAGGCTGTTTTTAATTCGTTGGGGCCATACAGACGGATCTGATGATAGCCCGAGTAGGCATCAAGAAATGACAAACGCTCGCAACCCGCAGTCGAATCGACAATTTGATCTATGCGGGGGAGCGGAAAATGGTCTTTTGGGCATACCTTATTGAGATGCTTGAATTCGATGCACATTCGGAGCGACTTGTCCTTCTTGGGCACCATGACAACATTGGCGAGCCACTCGGAGTGGTGAACCTCGCGAATGAAGTTGGCTGCTAGCAGCTTGGCCACCTCTTCCCCTATTGCCTTCCTCTTGTGCGCGGCGGACCGGCGCAGGCGCTCTCGGACGGGCCGAGCGGTGGAATCCACATGCAGTCGGTGCTCAGCCAACTCCCTGGGTACACCTGGCATGTCGGGGGTTTCCATGCGAAGATGTCCCAGTTCTCACGGAGGAATTGGGTGAGCTCGGCTTCCTATTTAGGATCGAGGGTGGTGGAGATGTTCGTCGGGGCAGCAGTGTCGTCCGTCGGGTGGATGCCGACCTTCTTCGTTTCTCCCGCCGACTGGAATGCAGACTCTCAAGCTGGCTTCTTCGAGCGCATCAGGTCGGCGGGGTCAACTGTTTTCTTGTACTCGTCGAGCTCGAGGACGGCCATCTGCTGATCGGCGATTCTTGATCCCTGCTGCAGACACTCTTCAGCTTGCTGTCGATTGCCCGTGATGGTGATCACGCCTTTCGGGCCTGGCATCTTCAGCTTCAGGTATACGTAACATGGACGGGCCATGAAACGCGCATACGCTGGGCGGCCCAGAATTGCGTCGTAAGCGCTCTTGAAGTCCACCACTTCGAACGTCAGCTTTTCCTTGTGGAAGTTCTTGTCGGATCCGAAAACTACGTCCAACGTGATCTGGACGAGTGACTTGGCCTTTCGTCCAGGGACGACTCCATGGAACTGCATGCTGCTCTCGCTGAGTTTGGACATCGGGATGCTCATCCCCTTGAGTGTGTCGGCGTACATGATGTTCAAGCCGCTGCCGCCATCCATGAGGACTTTGCGCAGTCGGACTCCTTCCACCACCGGGTCGACGACCAGAGCCTGTCTTCCCGGGGTGGGTACATGTGCCGGATGATCCGACTGGTCGAAGGTGATCCCAGTCTGAGACCATTTGAGGAACTTGGGGTTGGTAGGGGTGGCCATGTTCACCTCCCTGTTCACCAGCTTCAGTCGACTCTTGCTCTCAACGTCAGCAAAAATCATCAGAGTTGCATGGACTTGGGGGAATGGATCCTCCTTATCCTCCTCATCCTGTTCATGGTCCTTCTCACTCGGTTTCCTTTCGCACAACCCCTGGATCAGGAGGCGACACTGTCGAGTGGTATGCTTCGCATATATGGGCTTGCCCTCTTCATCCATCTTCGTATGAACCGGACATGGCTGGTCCAGGATGGGGTTATTGAACTGCTTCTTCTTGGGGGTGAACTGAGCCTTCCCTTTGCCCTTGAACTTGGCATTGGTTACGGCTGCAACTTCTGCTTGCGGAGCGGTCGGAGCTTTCTGCTTCTGCTTCCGAGTGTTGCCCCCATCTCCATCAGCGACTGTTTTGTGCTTGCCGCTCCGGATGCGGTCTTCTTCTTCGCCATTTGCATAGCGTGTTGCTATCTCCATCATCTTGCTCATGGAGATGTCGCCTGTTCGGCCGAACTTCAGGTACAGATCCCTGTACCGCACGCCTGCCTTGAAGGCGTAGACTGCTTGATGCTTAGTGACGTTCTCCACCGTGTGGTAGAGAGTTGTCCAACACTGAATGAAATCTCGCAGGGGCTCATTCTGTTTCTGGACGCAGTGCTGGAGCTCCACGAGGCCAGCAGGGCGCTTGCACGTCCCTTCGAAGGTCCTGATGAACACTCGGGCCAGATCTGCCCAGCTGTAGATGCTTGAGGGGGCCAACTGGTTCAGCCACGCTCGCGCCGAGCCGTCGAGCATCAGAGGGAGGTGCTTCATTGCGACATGGTCGTCTCCTCCTCCGATCTGGACTGCTACTCGGTAATCATCCAGCCACGTTTTTGGCTTGGACTCCCCTGTAAACTTGCTAATTCCCGTTGCCAATCGGAAGTTGGGAGGGATGTCAGCCGAACGGATGGCTCGACTGAAACACTCGGGACCAGAAACGATGGTCCTGCTTCCACTCGGACGGTCAATATCGTAACCATCGCGGTGGGCTCGGCCCCTGTCGACCCTCCGCTGGGTGTTATGCCCTCTTGCGTCGGGCCTTGGGTCGTAAGTGCCGCCGACTGAACGCCGATCATCATGATGTCGGGGCCCGTAGGGCCAACCCTGCGGAGGGGTGCGTGAACGGCGACGATCTTCAGGATTTATGGAACGACTGCCTCCTCTGTGTCGCTGATGAGAACGAGGGCTATGAACTGACCGATGCGTATTCGCATGAACAGAACTGTTGTGTATCCTGTTGTGCGACTGGGAGACAGTCGAATTCTGCTGCTGCGCCGTGTGCAACAGGGCGCGGATTTGCTCGATTCCCCTGCGAGCCTCTGAATCAGTCGGGTGAAGGGAATCGACTATCTTGGCAGCCGCAGCCAAGTTGAGGAGGGGTGTGCGGAACAACTGCACGTTGCTCCGCCGAGTGTGCCGACTGGCAGAACGGCGAGGCGGTCGACGCGCGCCGGACGTTTCGCCGATCTCGTGCTCATTCCGGCCAGCTTGACGGGGATCTTCATGGGAATTGGCCATGTGTACTTCTGCTCCAGGCCCGCGACCCGCGTACTCGGAAGGAAACTCAGTCGGAACCGAGTCCGAGCGCTGGGACGGCGGGGCAACCACAACCGACTCTAGGACCGCCACTTGTGAAGATGCGTTCTGGCGCGCCTGGGCGTGTTGCACCCAACGCTGGAGCCGCGGATGGCGGGACCGTTTGTTGCGGCGTGTGACGGCGGTGTAGGCCGACACCGGAGCTGACTGCTGGAGAAGAAGAATACCACGGGCGCCGGCACGGAAGTGCGTAGCCCCATGGCGGGGAAGCGCCTCGATGTCGAGAGGGGCGTCCCGAAGCCATGCCGAATCGTCGACGATGAAGGAGAGAGCACCGAAGAAGATCTCGTGACTCCTGCTCGAATCTCCACCGCACGACATGACGAAATGATGTAGTCGCAAACTCGCCGGAAGTCGCTTAGACGCCTGCCCCACGGTGGGCGCCAACTGTCGTGGGTATAAGCCTGACAGTAGATGTGTAGGGTACGAGAAGGATGGGCAGAGTCCCAGCTACGACGAGGTTGTATGAGTTCAGGCCCCTCTACGGTGGTGGTAATAGCCCTACGTCTCAGTGCTCTGGGAGCTTGTTGTCGAGTGGAATATGCAATACAATGATTTGCTAACCCCTGCACCAGCGAGGGAGGGTGGCTTATAGAGAGTGCGCTGCCCTCCACAACAGTTCCGGTACAGGGGTGGAGTAGTGGCGATTGAATGCCTATGTTACAGGTAACGTACGTCCTAAATGCTAATAAATGCACCGGGAAACGTACGACCGTTTCCCTCCAGGGGGGTTACGATGTACCGAGTGGCATCCAGTCGGTTAGTTTGATGTTCTCCGAATGCTAGTCTCCGACTGGATGGTCGAGGACCTGTTACCGACTGGACGATGGGGACTCCTTAATTCAGTCGGAACTAACTAAGGGCCTTGTCCCTTATGAGGGGTAGTCCTTGGGTAGGACTTACAGGGCACGCCTATGACCCTACCCTAGGACTATAACCCCATCACTACGAAAATCTCTTATAGTTCAATCAAATTCCACTTCAAGTACTTATTGTATGTTTCATTTCATCATGACGACTATGCTAATGCCATGTCATGCTTAAACCCGAGTGCTTATTTCACTACAAGTAGTTCGTCACTTTGCAAATTCCTCAAGTAGTAATTCCTTAGTGAGGAATTTGTAAAAATTGCCTATTCACCCCCTCTAGTCGATATAACGCACTTTCACACCTGTTCCTTGTTGTGTGCATAGTCCCCATGATATGATATATTACTTCTTTGAAAAATACTTTCCTACTCATAAGAAACAAGCTACTTTACAATAAATATTTAACTTTATGCAAAATATAGAAGATAATCTCCCGCAAGATTGGAGGAGGCTTCTCCAGCTACTAAGAGATTTGTCTGATCACCCTTTGTATAAAAAGGAAATACTTGATATATTTTGTAATAGACTAACCGATGCTTCTAGGGACTACCTAGATAGTTGTGTTGGTTGTGTTTTTAGGGAAATAACTATGGTACAAGCTAAAGAATTACTGAATAATATACTATAAAATTCTGATAATTGTACACTTCCTGAGCCACCGCTGGAACCCATTCAAAATAAGAGAGGTATTGTATTACTCACACCTGAAGATATGCATGTAGCCAAAAGATATATGAAAGAGAAGGGTATTAAAACTGGAGATGTCAAGAAATGACCACCTATCAAAGAAATACATGTACTTGACACCCCGTCATAGGTAGTAGAGGTAAATTTTTTGTGTGCCTTTAATGAAAGTGGTATACTTTATACTAAGACCCCTAGTTAGTGCATGCATAAATTTGATAATTACATTGCTAAGCAAGAACATTTTAATGACTATGTCAAAGATCAATTAGGACGTAATGCTATGATGATAGATCATTTATGTGACTTGATGTTTAGAATTGCTAATGATGTTAAGGCTCTAGGTGAACATGCTTCCATGGTTCATACTCACCTGGAGCAAGTTGCTAAGTCCCAAAATGATTTGCTTGTTGAAATAAATGAGAATACGAATGATCATGATTTTAGAGTAATTACTAAAGGAGGAACAATGACTCTGGAACCTCTTTTTCCTGAAGGTCATCCTAAAAGAATTGAACATGATTCTCAAAGAATCAATGATAATGCACGTGGTCCATCTAAGAAGAAAAAAGAAAAAGAATATTTTTAGGACTTTGCATGCTTCTAATAAACGTGTTATAGAAAAACCTGCTAAAAATAATAACGATGTTTCTATTTCTGATGCCGAGGCACGATCTCGTTGTTAACATTAACCTAGTGATTATGAAAATAATAATGATAATGAGGATGTCCACGTAGATGCCCAATGAGACACTAATAAAGAAAATGATGTTGATGTGGAAATAGAACTTTCTACCGATCTTTATCACCCACATCCCAAAAATAAACGATACGAGAAGAAAAACTTTGTGGCAAGAAAACATGGTAAGGAAAGACAACCATGGGTTCAAAATCCCATGGCCTTACATCGTAAGCCTTCCAAGAGTAAGGACAAGTAATAGTTTGAACGCTTTTTTGAAATGATTAGACCTATCTTAGTGTGCACTCACTTGAATTATATTTTAAAGATGTCTCCATATCCCAAGTATATGAAGGATGTTATTACCAACAAAAGAAAAATACCTGAAACTGAAATTGCTACTATGTTTGCTAATTATTTTGTTGATGGTGGAGTGCCTAAGAAGCTCGGAGACCATCGTATACCACAATACCTTGCTCCACTAAGCGAAGTTATGTTAAAAGTGCTTTATGTGATTTAGGAGCCGGTGTTAGTGTTATGTGATACGTCTCCAACGTATCTATAATTTTTTATTTTTCCATTCTATAATATTATCATCCCAGGATACTTTTTGGGTGTTTATATACAAATAAATATTATTTTTGATCACTAAACTATTAACCCACTCCCTCATGCTAGTGACTGTTTTCTGCATGTTTTTGGCTTTTCAGGTTTGTAGTACCAAGTGAAGTCCAATTTCCCCCAAAACAATTATGATCTTTTCTGGACCAAAAGAAGACCTGGAAGCTTTGGAAGGAGGCTGGGGCCACAAGAGGGAGCCACCTCACAACAGAGCACGCCAAGGGGGTGGCCGTGCCCAGATGTGTGGTGGTCCCCCTTGGCGCCTCCTAACGTCCCTGTTCGTTCTATAAATCCTCAATTACCCCAAAAACCCTAGGGATCGGAACACTTTTTCTGTCGTCGCAAGTCTGTGTTCCTCCATGTGCCTATCTGGAGCCCTTTCCGGTGTCGTGCGAGAGGGGGGATCAATCACGCAGGACCTCTACATCAACCTTGCTACTCCCATGGTGACGTGTGAGTAGTTTACCACAAACCTACTGGTCCATAGTTATTACCTAGATGGCTATCTCTCTCTCTCTCTCTCTCTCTCTCTCTCTCTCTCTCTCTCTCTCTCTATCTATCTCTCTTGAGCATCAATACCGTGATCATCGCATCTACGCTTTGATCTATCCGATGTAATCCTTTTGTGCGGTGCATTTGTTAGGATCCAATGACTTGTGGGTTTATGTTCAGATTATTCATGATAAAGATACGAGTCTTCTCTGAGTTCTAGTTATGATTCTTATTTGCATGATTATGATAGCTTCATAAATCTCTTCGATCTATTGAAATCATTTGGCCAACTAGATTGATATTTATTTAGTGATAGGGGTGCACTATACTGGGTTCAATCTGACGAGTTTCAATATCCCAGTGACACAAGGGGACAAGATACATCTTTGTATTGTTGTCACTAAGGATAAAATGATGGGTTTAATTCATATTGATTGAATTCTCTTTATCTACATTATGTCATTGTTATCCAAGCATTACTTTGTCTTACTTAATACTCTAGATGCATCCTCGATAGTGATCAATGGGTGGAGTAATAGTACTAAGTGCACACAGGAGTCGGCCTATTTGCTTATGGACGTGACGCGTGATACTTGCGATGTGCGTTGGGTTTGCCGTGAAGATGAACGGGTTATTGCAGCACAATACGGGTAAGTATTTCCCTCTATTAAGAAACAAAGGTTTATCAAACCAATAGGAATATCAATCCTCAACCATCTTCAGTGGGTGCACAGAAAAGAGCAAACAACTTGCATCCAACACGGGGAAGAGGGCTGTCAATCCCCTTGATATCGTTATTTGCAAGGAATGAAGTGTGTAGATAATTTTAGATAATTGTGACATGAAAAATAAAATAAAATACAAATAGTGACAATGAGGAAATTATAAGTTTTCTGAATATATAAGTGAATGGACCCGGGGGCTATAGTGTTCTCTAGTGGCATCTCTCATGAAAGCAACATATGGTAGGTAAACAAGTTACTCTTGGGAAATTGATAGAACAATAAATAGTTATGCGATTTTCATGGCAATGATCATTTATATATAGGCATCACGTCCATAAGAAAATAGGCTGACTACTGCTTGCACCTATTACTATTACTCCACCCATCAACCGCTATCCAGCATGCATCTAGAGTATTAAGTAAAATAGAGTAATGCTTGGAGAACAATGACATGATGTAGACAAAGTAAACTCAACCAATATGAATAACCCCCATAATTTTATCCTTAGTGGAAGCAATACAAAGATGCAGCTTGTCCCCTTCTGTCATTGGGATATATAAACTCGCGAGGTTGAACCCAGTACAACGCACCCCTCTCACTGAAGAAATACCAAACTACTTGGCGAAAGCAATTCAATAGATCAGTGAGAATTACGAAGCTATGATGATCATGCAAATAATAATAATAAAACTCAGAGAAGACTCAAATATTTTTATGAATAATCTGAACATAAACATACTAGTCATTAGATACCAACAAACACACCATACAACATAATTACATCGGATATATCAAAGCGAAGGTGTGATGATCATTGTATTGAAGATCAAGGGAGAGATATAGTCATCTAGATACTAACTACGAACCCATAGGTCTATGGTGAACTACTCATACATCACCACGAGGGCACCAAGATTGATGGAGAGGCTCTCCATGATCGATCCCCCTCCGATAGGGTGCCAGAACGGATCCCTGGATGTGATCACCGTGGAACAGAGACGTGCGACGGCGTAAAAAGTGTTTCGCGGTTATATTTAGGGTTTTTGGAATATTTGGGAATTTGTATGCCACAAAACGAGGCAAGTGGGGCCACATGGGTGTGCCAAGGCATTAGGGTGCGGTCACTCCAATCGTCGCGCCCTGTTACCTTGGGGGCTCTTCGTGTGGCTTCAGGTTTTCTCCCTAAGCTTCCATGTATTCTTTTGGTCCAGGAAAAATCATAAAAAAGTTTCATGGGAATTGGACTTTGTTTGGTACTAAAAACCTAAAAAACAAAAAACACACACAAAACAACAACTAGCACTGGGTTGATAGGTTAGTTCTAAAAAATAATATAAATTGGTGAATTATAACACAAAAAGTATCCTAAAATGTTAATATAACAACATGGAATAATAAAAAATTATAGATATGTTGGAGATGTATCAAGCATTCCCAAGCTTAATTCATGCTTGTCCTCGAGTAAGTAAATGATAAAAACATAATTTTTAATGTGGCATGCTATACTATATGTAATGTTTTGCAAGTATGCTCACTGAAAAAAGATGAATTAACAAATATCAACATAGTAATAATTATAAGCACAAGTAACAAAATCTTCAATCTTTCAAAGTACACGATCCTAAAAGAATGTTTACCCCCATTAATCTTTCATATTAGCAAAGCATGGCTCCGTCTTCAAGAGACTAATACAAATGTTAAGCACCACGGTGTCCAAGTGAGGCAATTGGATCATACTTTTTCAAAGTGAATCAACTTTTCATTCTTCATGCAATACATGAGCGTGACCTATGGACATAGCATAAGGTGGATAGAATATGGTGGTAGGTATCAAAGGGGTAAAAGTGGAGAAGATAGTCTCACATCAACTAGGCATACCAACGGGCGATGCCCATCAGTAGATGTCAACACAAGGAGTAGGGATTGCCATGCAAATGATGTACTAGAGCTATAAGAGTATCAAATCTCAAATGAAGCTAAGTGGGGTGTGCATCCAACTTGCTTGCTCATGAAGACCTCGGGCATTTGAGGAAGCCAATCATAGGAATATGCAAGCCATGTTTATAATAATGATAATATGATTCCCACTAGCATATGAAAATGACATATCATGAGACTTTTTATATGAGGAACATGCTCCACTTTGAAGCACACGTGTGGTAAAGGATATTAGCAAAGTCCCTTCTCTATTTTTCTCTAATTCATTTTTTTAATTTTTTTATGGTCGAATCATTTGGCCTCCCCCATTTTTATTTTTTGTGTGGGGTCTCTTCCCGACTTGTGGGGGAATCATAGTCTCCATCATCCTTTCCTCACTTGGACAATGCTCTAATAATGCTGATCATCACACTTTCATTTACTTACAACTCATGAAAGCTTGATATGAATCAATATGAATGCCATTAGAAGTGTACCAGGATATGTGAGGATCGAGTGTGACATGTATCATTAATATAATGAATGGTGGCTTTGCCACAAATGCTATGTCAGCTCTATATGATCATGCATAGTAATGTGATGATGAATGAACTAATCATATGATGTAACGGTATAATTTCCATGGCAATATATCTCGAAATGGCTATGGAAATGCCATGATAGGTAGGTATGATATCTGTTTCGAGGAATATAAAGAAAAGTTTATGTATGGCAGCGCATATCATGCCACGGGGTTTGGATGCACCGATGAAGTTCGCACTGATCCTCGAGGTGAGAATGGGCAATGCACGGTGCCAAAGAAGCTAGCAAAATATGAGGGGGTCAGATTGCGTGTGTCCATGTTTTCACATTACTCATGAAGAACTCATAGACTTGTTGCAAAGTTTTATTAGTTTCACCTGAAATCAAAGCACTACGTGCATGCCCCGAAGGAGAGGGTTGGGAGGAGTTAACCATCACGTGACTCCGACTCAAAACAACACAAGGATTTCAACAAGGAATAGAAATGCTCACACATCCCTGCCATCCCTTTTTAATATTCAGAGAAACAAGGAATTAACACATCTTAACACCGCTACTTCTTTGAACCAACAATGATGCAGCCACACCTTTTCCATATTGCCATTTCAATATCATTAGCCCACAATTTCTCTTTATGTGCTACATGTTGGTTTTGATTATCATTCATTGAATACCTATTATTTTTGGACTAGATTTATGACACATGCAAATTACCACTACTATTTCTTTAGTTACAAACACATATAAGTGAATAACGAGACCTCAAATATTTCTATAAAATCTACATGCCATCGTGCTCAAACATATATAAGTGAAGTACTAGAGCAATTGTTTAGCTCAAAAAATATAAGTGAAGCACAAAGAGTATTTTAACAAATCACGATTAATGTGTGTCTCTGTCAGGTTGGTTTGACCATAAAAATATGTTTGTGGTAAACTAAAAATTAAAAGCAAACTAAAGCAAACTACGGTCCAATCAAAACTCATATCATGTGATGAATAAAAATGTAGCTTCACGTGACATATTAATGGGTTGAGACAAAAGAGGGGATGCCTTCCTGGGCATCCCCAAGCTTAGACGCTTGAGTATTCCTGTAATATTACCTTGGGGTGCCTTGGTAATCCCCAAGCTTAGTCTATTGCTTCTCCTTATTCCATTGTGAATCACAATAACGCCCAAAACTTGAAAACTTCAATCACACAAAACTCAACAAAATTTCGTGAGATCCGTTACTATAAGAAACATGAAAAATAGTTAGGTACTATTGTAAATTATTCATATTTCATTATTGAATAATACATACTGTATAATAACTTATCCATGGCTTATACCCCCTGATACAATCCATAGCATCACCAAAACAAGCAAACTATGCAAGCAAAAAACAAAACCTGTCTAAAATAGAACAGTCTGTAGTAATCTGTAACGAACCTATAATTTTCACTTTAGAATTTCTGGAACAATAGGACAACCTGAGGAATTGTTACAGAAATACCGTGTAAAAAATCAGATTAAAAAGACGTTCCAGTAAAACCAGAGAAAATTTGCACTAGACGTAAAAGTTTCTGTTTTTGCATCGTATCAATTATACTTATCATACAAGTCATCCCAAAGGTTTAACTTGGCATAAACACCAATTTAATCCTAAAAACACAATAATTACAACGACAATAATCATATCATCACACCAAAACATAAAGTAAAAAAGCAAAAAATTAAGATAGCTATTGGGTTGCCTCCCGACAAGCGTTATTGTTTTATGACCCTAGCTAGGCATAATGCAGATTATCAAGTGTTTCCATGTTTGATACTCAATCCATAAGTAGCCCTCATGATAGATTCATAGGGTGGTTATGTTGCCCACTTTTTAGGGAAGCGTTCCATTACTTTCTTTAATGGAAATCGGAACCTTATGTTTCCCACTTTCATATCAACAATTGCACCTATGGTTCATAAGAAAGGTCTTCCAAGTATTATTGGACAAGTAGGATTGCAATAAATATCGAGCACAATGAAATACACACACACACAATTTTTATTTTCAATAATGAGAACATCATTAATTCTACCTGAGGGTTTCTTAATGGTAGAATTCGCAAGATGCAAGTTTAGGGAACACTCTTGACTATTAGTGAGACCAAGCACATCACATGGAGATTTATGTATTGTTGAAACACTAGCACCAAGGTCACACAAAGAATTTCATTCATATTTATTTGTATTTTTTTGATAGTACATTCCCACTTATCATGCAATTTTCTAGGAATAGAAACTTCACGTTCAAGTTTCGCATCATATGCAATTATCATTGCTTCCACTATATGATTAGTGAAAGCCTTGTTTTGTTCATAAGCGTAGGGTGAGCTAATAATGGATTGCAACAAGAAAATAAATTCTATGAAATAGAAACTTTCTTAATTAAAGTCCTTGTAATCCAAGATAGGGGACACATCACTAGTTAAAGTTTTGACCTCTCCAAACCCACGTTTTCAATTTTAGCATTAGAATCATCACCCTCCAAACAAACAGGATGCTATTTAGCTAAAGCTGACTCATCTCCAATACCTTTATCATAAGCATTTTTATAAGTAAATATAGACTCAATAGTAGAAGTGCCAATCATTTTAAGATCTTCATCATGATTTTGGTAAAAATCGAGTGGGAGAGCTTTTTCTAGGAATTCCCGCTTAGCTTTCAACTGAGTGGTCCTGTGCCTACTTTCATTCATAGGTATTTGGATAGATTTAATAGTCTCATTAAAATCATGCTTGGGTGGAAAAGCTTTACTTTTAAGATTTTCTACATCAAGAGCAATTATATCCATGTTCGTAGCCAAAGTATCGAGCGTATGCATATTTTCCTCAACCATAGTATTTAAAACTTTTTGAAAATTAATAAATTATGTAATGGTGTTTTAAAGATTAGAGGATAATTTTTATTATTGGTAGAAGGATTTCCATAAGAATTGCCATGACCACTAGAAGGATTATCGGGAGATGGTCTAGCTTTGAAATTACCCCTATAGGCATTGTTATTGAAATTATTTGGCAAGATAAAATTCACATCAATGGCATCATTATTTTTCTAAATCAAAGTAGACAAGGTCATGTCATTAGGATCAACATAAGCAATTCTATTAGCCACCAAACTTATAAGAGCATCCATTTTTTCACTTGAAGTAGAGATTTCCTCAACAAAATTTACCTTGTTACGAGTTGGAGCTCTTTTGGTATGCCATTGAGAATATTTTGCCATAATGTTGTCCAGAAGTTTGGTGGCTCTCATAAGGTATCCTCCTTTAAGTACACCCTGAGGCAGAATCTAGAAGATTTCTGGATACAAAGTTTAGTCCAACATAGAAATTTTGGATAATCGTCCATAAGTTTAAACCATGTGCACGACAATTTCTAATCATCAATTTCATCATCTCCCAAGCTTGTGAAACATGTTCGTGATTTTGCTGTTTAAAATTCATTATTTGATTTCTAAGGGAGATGATCCTAGTAGGAGGAAAATACTTGGCAATAAAAACATATTTACACTTATCCCATTTCCAATACAATTACGTAGTAAAGATGAAAACCAAGCCTTAGCTTTATCCCTTAGCGAAAAAGGAAATAATTTCAATTTCACAATATCATTATCCACGTCCTTTTTCTTTTGCATATCACAAAGTTCAACAAAGGTATTAAGATGAGCAGCGGGATCCTCATAAGGACTTCTCGAAAATTGTTCTTTCATGACAAGATTAAGCAATGTAGCATAATATCAAAAGCATCTGCACTAGTGGCGAGTGGTATTGGAATACTAACAAAATCATTATTGTTAGTATTTGAAAAATCACGAAAATTAATAGTATCTTAATAAATGATGACCTAGCAAGCAAAGTAACAAGCAGGACAGGTAAACTAGAGAGCGAAGATGCAAACTAGTGACAAAGTAAGCAAGCAAAGGTAAATAATTTTGTTTTTTTAAGCAAGCAAAATATAATATGAAATAAAAAGAAGAACAAGTGAATTATAATTTGTGTGAAGTTACTTGATAGTTGGTGATGATGTTCCCCGGCAACAGCGCCATAAATCCTTCCTCATACTTGTGATCTTTATTGGGTTTTTTCGTGAAGAGGAATGAGTTAACGCAACACAACACGGGTAAATATTTCCCTTGATTAAGAAACCAAGGTTGATTGAACCAATAGGAATACCAGTACTCAATCATCTTTAGTGGTTACACACAAAAGACTTGCACTCAACGCGGGCAAGAGGGTGGTCAATCCCCTTAATATCTTTATTTGCAAGCAAATGAGGTGTGTAGATAATTATAGATTGTCGTGACTTTCAAAATAAAATAAAACACAAATAATAACAGCGAGGAAATCATAAGTTTTCCGAATATATAAGTGTATAGACCCGGGGGCCACAGTGTTCTGCAGTGGCATCTTGAAAGCACATATGCTCCCTTGGTGGTTTTGGTAATTCATGAAAACATACATTGTCTCTTGGACTGACACTTTTACCTAGTATATTTCAGGTATAGTCCAGAGAGAGCATTGGCCAAAAATTGTGAGGAGAAGCCCCTTGATGCAAGGAAAGGAATAGGATTGGCTCTAGCTTCAAGCAAGAAGACTCTACATTTTACATTTGTGTGAAATCACTTTGAGTCCATAGGAAAGCCAATAATATTAAAAGGGGGTGAGGTATTATGATGAATTGGTTGCTCAAGTGCTTAGAGTTAGCCACCATGAATATTCACTCATTCTCCCACAAGATATTTATGTCCAAAGCCATATCGGCAAAATCGGTGCCATCAACTTTTCCCACTCGACCCTAACAATTTTCCACCACAAATCCTATGCCAAACCCTAATCTTTTGGTACCACCAACTTTCACATCGGTGCCTTCGAGTTCGATGACCAAATTTCTGTTGAGAAGATTTAAAAATGGTGTGATACGCCTTGTTGCACATAAACCTCATTATATCTTCCTCAAAACAGCCACAATACCTACATATCATGGCAATTCCATTGCCATTCCAAGATATCTTGCCATGCAACTTCCACCGTTACATCATATGACTTGTACTTCCGTTGTCTTATTGTTTTGCATGATCATATAAGCTGACATATTATTTGTGGCAAAGCCACTATTCATCATTTTTATTCATGTTACACTTGATCATTGGACATCCTAGTACATTGTCTTGAGCTTGCGTTGGTTTTTCCCTTGAAGAGGAAAGGGTGATGCAGCGTAGTAGATAAGTATTTCTCTTAGTTTGTTGAGAACCAAGGTATCAATCCAGTAGGAGGAACAAGCAAGGCCCCAATCGTAGTACCTACACAAAGAATCAAACTCTTGCTCCCAAAGCAAAAAAGTGGTTGTCAATCCCTTCAGAGTTATTCGCAAGGATGAGATCTCATAGAGATAGATATAAAAGATTGCGGAAACAAAAGTAAATAAATTGCAGCAAGGTATTTTTGGTATTTTTTGTTATAGATCTGAAAGTATAATACGGAAAATAGACCCGGGGGCCATAGGTTTCAATAGAGGCTTCTCTCATAAAGGAAATTAATACGGTGGGTGAACAAATTATTGTCGAGTAATTGATAGAATAGAGAATAATTATGAAGATATCCAAGGCAATGATTATGCATATAGGCATCACGTTTGTGTCAAGTAGACCAAAGCGATTCTGCATCTACTACTATTACTCCACACATTGACCGACTCCTGCGTGCATCTAGAGTATTAAGTTCATGAAGAAAAGAGTAACGCATTAAGTAATATGACATGATGTAGAGGGATAAACTCAAGCTATATGATGAAAACCCCATATTGTTATCCTCGATGGCAACAATACAATACGTGCCTCGCTACCCCTTCTATGTCACTGGGTCAGGACACCGCAAGATTGAACCCAAAACTAAGCACTTATCCGATTGCAAGAATTACCAATCTAGTTGGCCAAACCAAACCAATAACTCAAAGAGACTTGCTAAGATATTAAATCATGCATATAAGAATTCAGAAGAGACTCA
This sequence comes from Hordeum vulgare subsp. vulgare, assembly GCF_904849725.1. Classification (NCBI taxonomy): domain Eukaryota; kingdom Viridiplantae; phylum Streptophyta; class Magnoliopsida; order Poales; family Poaceae; genus Hordeum; species Hordeum vulgare. The sequence goes on from NC_058522.1 coordinate 458,833,311, forward strand.
AATAATATTCACAGATAATCTGAACATAAACTCACAATTCATCGGATCTCCACAAACACACCGCAAAAGAGTATTACATCAGATAGATCTCCATGAAGATCATGAAGAACATGGTATTGAAGATCAAAGAGAGAGAAGAAGCCATCTAGATACTAGCTATGGACCCGTAGGTCTATGGTGGACTACTCACACATCATCGGAGGGGCAATGGAGTTGATGTAGATGCCCTCTGTGATCAATTCCCTCTCCAGCAGTTTACCGAAAAAGGCTCCCAGATTGGATCTCACGGGAACACAGGCTCCCGGCGGTGGAAAAGTGGTTTTGTGGCTCTTTTTTAGAGATGGGGGAATATTTGGGAATTTATAGGCCGAAGAATAGGGTTAGGAGACTTGCATGGGACCGACAAGCCAGGGGGCGCGACCACCCCCCTAGGGCGCGCCGTGCAGGCTTGTGGCCACCCGACACGTGCCCTGCCCCCTACTCCAAGTCTTCTGGGTTTCTTCTGTCCAAGAACAATATCTCCAAAGATTTTATTCTGTTTGGACCCTTTTTAATATTTCTTATCTGCAATACTCAAAAACATGGAAAAAACAGAAACTAGCACTATGCTCTAGATTAGTAGGTTAGTCCCGAAAATAATATAAAACAACATATTAATGCATATAAAACATCCAAAACAGATAATATAATAGCATGGAACAATAAAAAATTATAGATACGTTGGAGACGTATCATATTGCTAGAGGCATTTATATAGAGTCATATAAAAGTTTTCATGTTGAGTTGTAAGTAAATAAAAGTGTGATGATCATCATTATTAGGGCACTGTCTCACTGAGGAAAGCATGTTGGAGACAATGCTTCCCCCACAAGTCGGCATGAGACTCCGGACGAAAAGTTTAGAAGAAAAACTATAAAATAAAAAGAAAAAAAGGAACAAAAATAAATAAATGAGAGAAAAGTGAGAGGGGACAATGCTACTACCTCTCATTCCATACTTGTGCCTCAAAGTGTTACCATGTTCTTCATATAGAGAGTCTCATGTTTTGTCACTTACATATGCTAGTGGGGATTTTTCATTATGTAACCTGTCTTGTATATTTCGATGACGGGTTTCCTCAAATGCACGAGGTCTTCATGAGAAAGCAAGTTTGATGCACCTCCACTTAGCTTCAGTTGAGCTTTCATACACTTATAGCTCTAGTGCATCCGTTGCATGGCAATCCCTACTCCTTGCAATGATATCTATTGATGGGTATGAGCATAGCCCGTTTATACACCTAGTTGATGCGAGGCTTTCTTCTCCACTTTCACCCCTTTTATAACTATCACCATATTCTATTCCACATTTTTGCTATATGCATGGTTCACGCTCATATATTGAGTCAGTAATAAAAATCTGAAGCGCGTTAAAGAGAAAGATCGAATTGCATGACTTGTCACCGTAGTGCTTAACATTTGTATTTATGTGGTGAATACGGAGCCATGCTATACTTATATTATAAAATGAATAGGGGGTTACCATTCTTTAAGGATCGTATATTTTGAAACTTGATGGTTATGTTGCTTATGTTTATGAATATTACTATGTTAATGTTTATTAATTGATTCTTTCTAAATGATCAAATCTGCAATAGATTACATGTTGGTTAGCATGACACATCAAAAATTCTATTTTTATAATTTACCTACTCTAGGACGGCCAGGAATTTAGCTTGGGGATGCTGATACATGTCCAATGTATTTGTAATTTTTGATTGTTCCATGCTATAATATTACCATCCTAGGATATTTTTTGTCTGTTTATACTCCAACTAGTACTATTTTTGAGCACCAACCTGTTAACCCAATGTCGAGTGCCACTTTATGATTTTTGCATGTTTTTGGCTTTCCGGTTTACAACACCAAACGAAGTCCAATTGCCCCGAAAGTTTTTCATCATTTTTCTCGACTAAAAGAAGACCTCAAAGCTTTGGAAGGAGGTCATAAGCCACACAAGGGAACCACCACACAATAGGCCCCGCCATGATATGTGGTGGCCCCCTTGTGCGTCGTGAGGTCCCTCTTCATTCTATAAATCCTCAGTTACGCCCAAAACTCTAGGGAGACACCCTAACCACTTTTTTTCCGCCGCAAGTATGTTCCGCCGTTTTCCCATTTGGAGACCTTTTTCAGTGTCGTGCCAGAGGGGGGATCGATCATTGAGGACCTCTACATCAACCTTGCTGCTCCCATGGTAATGCGTGAGTAGTTTACATGTGACATCCGTGGATTAAGCTACACTAACCATTGTAATTAAGCTACATTGATGGTGAAGATTAAGCTAAATACTTTTGCCAGAAGTGCTTGATTAAACTTTGGATCATATCTCATTTCTAATTCCTCTTGAAATTAAATTCAAATCATAAGTGGAAAATATTTTCTCAATCATGAAAACTAAAATCATGGTTGGATTGCAAATATTAAACTAGTCATTATCTGATAGGAACCAACGTTTTGCAAGGTATTTAAATGCCCTAAAAACATTGATAAGAGTGACCAAAACAATGAATTAATTCCTTTTAAAATTATGAAAAATATAATCTATTTTATTTAGGTGCCAAACTTATTGTGGTTGTAGGTTAAAATATAACACTATTTTAGACGCTAGTTTTATATTTTTAAAACTAGATTACTGTTGAAAATAAAGAAAATAAAAAATAAATAAAAGAAAATAAACAATAGAAAAGTAAAAAAAGGAAAAAAGAAAACCCTCTTGGACCAGCCAGGCCGGCCCATCCCCCCCGAGCCTACCCGTCTCCCCCTTCCCCCGATTGCCTATAAAAGGGGGTAGACCTCCTCCCCTTACTTTTTTTCCTCCCCTTCCACTCTTGTGGCCCCAAACCTGCAAGGTTTCCCCCTGCACACTACCACGCCACCCAACGCCCTCGCCGACACCAACTGACGTCGCCGCACTTCCCCAGCCCCTCCCTGTCGGCGTCCTCACGCCTCGCTAACCCAGCCCCCGACAACATTGGTGAGGCCCCCGGCCTCCTTGCTCTCTCCCAGACAAGCTCGTGCGCCCACGCCTCCCCGTGCTAGCACGCCTCCACACTAGTACATGCGCATGCGTGCCCTATCCTGCGCGTGCCCGCCGCTGTGCCCCCCTGGAACCTGCTGCGGCAACAAAAGTCCTTCCCTGGCGCGTAGGAATTCTTCTTGTTACTTCTCTAGTTTACGTCGGTTTTTCCCTTGAAGAGGAAAGAGTGATGCAGCCCTGGAGCAGTAAGTATTTCCCTCAGTTTGAGAACCAAGGTATCGAACCAGAAGGAGGGCCTCGTCAAGTCCAAAGTACATGCGCAAATACAAACAAGCTTGCACCCAACGCTTCAAAGGGGTTGTCAATCCCTTCAAGATTGTTTGCAAAGTGAGATCTGAAGGCGGAAAGTGCAACAAAGTAAAAAGTGTAAGGCTGAAAATATGGTGTGGAGTAGACCCTGGGGGCCATAGTTTTCACTAGAGGCTTCTCTCAAAATAGCAAGTGTTACGGTGGGTGAACAAATTACTGTCGAGCAATTGATAGAACCGCGCAAAGTCATGACGATATCTAAGGCAATGATCATACATATAGGCATCACATCCGAGACAAGTAGACCGATACTTTCTGCATGTACTACTATTACTCCACACATCGACCGCTATCTGGCATGCATCTAGTGTATTGAGTTTATGACGAACAGAGTAACGCTTTAAGCAAGATGACATGATGTAGAGGGATAATCTCAAACCAATGATGAAAACCCCATCTTTTTACCCTTGATGGCAACAACACGATGAGTGCCTCGCTACCCCTTCTGTCACTGGGTGAGGTCACCGCACGGTATGAACCCAAAACCAAGCACTTCTCCCATTGCAAGAATCATAGATCTAGTTGGCTAGACAAAACCCACAATTCGAAGAGAATTACAAGGATATGAAATCAAGCATAAGAGAGATGAGAAGAAACTCAAATAAGATTCATAGATAATCTGCTCATAAATCCACAATTCATCGTATCTCGACAAACACAGTGCAAACAAAGATTACATCTGATAGATCTCCATGAAGATCATGGAGAACTTTGTATTGAAGATCCAAGAGAGAGAACAAGCCATCTAGTTACTAGCTATGGACCCGTAGGTCTATGGTGAACTACTCACGCATCATCGGAGAGTTCATGGTGTTGATGAAGAAGCCCTCCGTGTCCGAATCCCCCCTCCGGCAGGGCACCAGGACGTGCCCCAGATGGGATCTTGCGGAGACAAAAGCTTGCGGCGGCGGAAAAGTGATTGCGATGATCTCCTGATTTTTTCTGGAATTTTTGGGATTATATAGGCGAAAGACCTAGGTCAGGGGACCTCCAGGGGGCCCACAAGCCTGGATGGCGCGGCCCCCTGGCCGAGGGGTGGGGGCTTGTGGGGCCCCTAGGGCTCCCCTGCCTTGGCTCCCAAGTTCTCCGATCTTCTTCCGTTCCAAAAAAAATGTTTTCGGGGATTTTCTTCCGTTTGGACTCCGTTTCAAAATCTCCTCTGAAAGGGGTCAAAAACATGGAAAAAACAGGAACTGGCACTGAGTTAATAAGTTACTCCCGAAAAATAAATAAAAGGCATGCAAAACATCCAAAGTTTGACTAGATAATAGCTTGAAACCATCAAAAATTATAGATACGTTAGAGACGTATCAGCACCCCGCTCTGTTGCTGCCCAAGGGTCTCACACACGTCCCGCCTCCCCAATCGCGTGCGCCCACAAGCGTGTAGCCGCTCCCTGCTCGCCTCACCTTTGTTGATACCGTGATGCCCTCCTGCTGCTTGTCGCTGGGTGGCGCAAATCCGGTCGGCCGGACCCGTGAAGCCTTAGTCTCGACCAGTGGACATGTGTGCCCCGGCACCGATGGCTGCCGTCACCACCACTATCGGCGCTCCTCAGCCTGCCGTTACTTCGCCCCTCTAGCGAGCGCCATGGCCTCCGACGCACGCATGTGCACACCAGCTGGTTGGGCCACTGCCATCTCGACCGTGACCCTTGTTTAATTCGGGGCTAATCGCCCACTTAACCCCCCACTTAGTGACCACACACACCCACGCCCATGTAAACGAAACTTAAAAAATAAAATAATAATGGAATGAATAATTTTTTTTTAAAATTGTTAGACACTTAATTAATTAATTAATCACTCATTAGATTTGTTAATCTAACTACATTAATTAAACTAATTAATTTTGTCCTAGCCAAATATGACACGTAGGACCCTCTACTAGTTAACCAATTTAAATTGATTTAAAATCCTCGTAAAACCCTTTGTCTATGATAATGGGGCCCCACTGGTCAAGTTTGACCAGTCAACACGGGTTGTTTACTCGTGATGCCATGCTGACATCCATATGTAATAATAGTTTTCCAATTAAATTAATTGTGGTAAATTCTTAAAAATGAATTATAACTTTGAAAATTAATATAAAGTAATTTATAAGTCACATGAAAATACTATGCACATGAAAGTTGGTCAGAAAAACGAGATGAATCCGAATACGCTTTGTGTTCGTGTGTCACATGCCCCTAGCATGAGGAACATTAACATTTTGGCGTTAGGACCACCTGTCCGGTAGTAGCCACAAACCCCCGCTCCGTCCATGACGTGTAGTACTGCGTTAGCTCATGCATAGTACTACATAGTGCCATTTCATGCATCGTGATGCATCTAAGTGTCTTTATTTATTGTTTCTTCCCCCTCTTCTCTCCAATAGATGCCGAAGCTGACGCTGCTACCGGGTACAACTACACTCCTGACGACCAGCCTTTTGTAGCATAGCAACAAGGCAAGCAACCCCCCTTGATCATCCCTATATCACACATTCTTTCTCCCTCATGCTTGCATTACATTTTGCTACTCTTGTAGATAGCTCCTATGCTGATTCATAGCCCGTTTTTGATAAACTGTTATTGTACCATATTGTACATTAAATGCTTAGTATAGGTTGAACAGTGATCCCCATTGACCCCTTAGTCCCACTTGCCTGTGCGTTATCATCAGAGACTCAACCAACTGATCGACGAGCCATGACCCGTCACATCACTTCACACCCTCTAGTTGTGCGACTCTACAGAGCTAGTATCGAGTACCAATGGTGACACCTCGTTACGTACTCCTCATGTTAGCTCTCTAGTGTAGTTAGCTGGAGGTGGATTACGGAGGGTGATTCCTCCTTCACCACTACCGATAACGACTCTGACGTATAATCCCTCAAGCGTGGACCATCAAGGGTGATTTATCCCTAGTCACGTGGATGGTTACATCAACTTGAATCCATCAAGGGTGATACGTCGGATCCTCTGTTGTTATAGCCACACAGTTACTTGACTTTACTACTCGGAACATGATGCAAAGTGTGTTACAGGTTGATTCCCGCGTGGTTGAGACGAGGCATGGTCGGGCATTCTTGGCCCTTGCCACACATCCTCGAGACGGGGTGACGGGACCATATATCGTGGATTGTTGATTGTCGTTGCAGTTAATTAAAACATTTAGGGAATTTGGATGTTTTACCTGAGTTGGTCGATTGACCTTTTTCACACTAACCTTCATTCGGGGACAATTATGGGCACTCAACGTTGTTGTATCAGCCAAAGCTCTTTGAATGTCAGCATTGGGGCAGCGCGCCCAGTGGTCCGCGTAAGTGTTGATCTTATATAAAAGGTGCCATGACTGATCTCGCTAGCCCTTGCAACATGCAAGAGCGCGAAGGGCGATTGGCCCAAGACCCATGCGTGCTTAGGATGTAGACCGATGGGCTGGCCTCTCTATTGAGCTTAGGTAGGGTTGCGACGTGTTGATCTTTCGAGGCCGGGTATGACACAGGAAAGTGTGTCCTGCCGGAGTTGATTGAGTGTGTTAGGAAATGTGGTGCACCCTTCTAGGGATGAATTGAACTATTCGGATAGACGTGTCCACGGTAACACGACGACTTGGAGTTGCATCCCTATCTAATACAACCAGAACTTTGACCTAACTAGAATGATTGGCTCCAAGATTACTTCCTCACAGGGAGTCGAGGAAGAATCTGTCGGTGTGACTTAATTAAAATTGCTGCAACAATATGACTGTAAATGTGTTATTGATGTGTACTCTCCTAATGCTGCAAGACACCAAAGATGCTAGTCTTCGATAGGACTAGTCCCTTCTCTCTATTCTCACATTGCTGTTGTCAGTCCAAAGATATAGGCCCATTACTTTGATACTAATGCATAATTAGCATAGTTTTGATGTTAGTCTTGCGAGTATTTTGGATGAGTACTCACCGTTGCTTTAGTCCCTCTTTTCCCCTTGATATGATTGCGGCGATCAGATGATGGAGCCCAGGTTTGATGTATCCCGCCCGACGACGACTACTACCCCGACGGTGCCTACTACTACATGGAGGCTGCTGACGACGAGGAGTAGTTTAGGAGGTTCCCATGCAGGAGGCCTCGCCTCTTTCGATCTATGTTATGTTTGTGCTAGCCTTCTCTAAGGCAAAACTTGTTGACTTATGTCTTTACTATGATAATTTGCTTTCGCTGACTTGTGTGTATCCGAGCTTATGTATTCGAACCCTCGATGCTCCTAGCTTGTAATATGAAGCTTGTATGAATTTAATTTGTATCTAGAGATGTGTTGTGATATCTTCCCATGAGTCCCTAATCTTGATCATACACATTTGTGTGTATGATTAGTGTACGATGAAGCCGGGGGCATCACAAGTTGGTATCAGACCCGTCTGCCTGTAGGTAGCCCCCTTTCCAACTCCTTGGCCAAAGTTGAGTCTAGTACTTGAAAAACTTTTACTATGTTTGTTGTGTGGCTTACTGGTTGATATCTCAATCGGGTGGGACTAGGATCTTTTACTCCTCTTCTATACTCCAGGTTCTGATCTCTCTTCTCTTTTGGGTTAAAGATTTTGCTAACTCTAACATTAGGTTCTCATGATCACATCAACCGGGAGACTTGAATTATCTACTGCTATTATTTTAAAAGTATGTTGCACACACTGGCATTTTACATCTTTGAACCTCTTTGTTTCACATGCGTCCCGCAAGACAGCTCATATGCGTGACTATGGCTGTCGATGTGACTGGGTTCCCGGCCATTCTGTCCGACCTCTTGACGAGGTTGGGATACCGTCGGTACCACGAGTACACTATTTACTACCATGAGTTCAACCAGGCCGGCGTTCCTATCTTCGATCGTTAGGACATCTCCATCACTGAGCTGCACACCTTGTGCGGTGTTGGGGTGATGATTGATATGGCAGTCCAAGATGCTCCATATACTTCTATCACCCACCTCCATGGAGGGTATCCCCACTTGGAGGAGACTGCATTCAGATACATCCCGTATGCTCCCAATGGGGATGATACTCGATCTAAAATTGTTGTCTACACCCCTTTTTATTCGGTAGCGTAACGACCGATCCTACACCATTGTCTGTACCCCCTACATGAGTCGTCCCTACGACCCACAGGTTCTGGTTTGGTACACTGAGGCACCGGATCGTGTTGTCTAAGCCCTGATCGTTGAGTTGTACGCCACTCTTACTCGTCTTTACGATGCGATGGCTCAATTGCTACCAGCAGTCAGTGCAAGGATACATCCCGAGTGCATCCTTTACTCGTGTAGTAAAAAGTTTCCACCGGGTCTTGAGTGGTCTGCTGTTGGACGTCGTACTCCTACATTTGGACATGTGCTTCCTGTCCGGAACCAGTACGTGCATCAGAGTAACAATGGATTGCAGAATCCTGCTCCTGGGTTTTCTGTCACTTACCTGGTTTGAGTTGTTGTCCCGAGCGTTGATGTAGCATTGTCGCTATGTACCGTTGTTGTATCTCTCCACCTCGTGCTTGTGTGTCGTCTAGTGGGTCTAGGTTATTGTCAAATTTTCAAACTTGTAACCACTGGTTTGTAATCAAACTTATGTATGGATCAGTATGTCAAACTTGGCTACCTATGAAGTATCTATCGCATTTCCCTTTCGTTATTCTTGTTACTTCATGAATGATTCCTTACCCCTGCAATTACACTATGATAAACTATCCATGTTAAATTTTAGCATGATGGTTGGATCAGCTAGAGGTGGTCGTGGTGCCGCCAACAATCCACCACGACCCCATGAATATATGGCTGAGTTGGTCGAACAGTTTGAACTGAACCTCCAGTTTACGCAAGGGCTCATGGACCAATTCCCAAGGCCGAACATGAACTAGCAGCAAGGCATAACACTGCAGGACTTTAGTCATCTCAACCGTGTAATTTACCGAAGCTCAACTCAACCTCTCGATGCTGATGACTAGCTCTATGAGATAGCTTATGAGATGGATTCTACCAATATTACCATGGAAAGCTATGCAAACTTTACAACATACTTACTCAAAGGTCGTGCTGCTCAATGGTGGGACAGTCACATGCATTCTCAGCCTGCTGGAACTATTATCACCTGGCCAGAGTTCCAAGCTGCTTTCCGTGCCTGCTACATTCCTCGAGGAATCATGGACTAGAAGAAGCGTGAGTTCCGCAACCTCATCCAGGGCAACGAAACTATGGACACTTATGAGCGGGAATTGCTGGACTTATCCCGCTATGCTGAATAAGAAATTGCAACTGATGCTCACAGACAGGAGAAGTTCCATGATGGCCTCTATCGGGAAAATGACACCATAGGAACCTCTAAGGATCCCTTCATCGTTCGGCAGGGAGAGAGGTGGCGCTAAGATCATAGCTAGCGATCAGCACCGACAAGGTCTTTTACCCAGGTTCGGGCAACTTAGCGTGTAAAACCCTACTCCTGCTTTGCTTGTTGTATTGGGTGCTTGCTGTAGGTTTAATTGCTATAGTGATTGCCTTTCGGCCAGTGATCAAAGAGTCTAAACCCCAAAATGTCCAACCCCCTAGAACTGAGCTTTGGGCCTCCTTTTATAGGCAAAGGGGTCACCAACAGTGCTCTGTAATGGGTTCACAAGTCGCATAGTGAACATGGTTCACCGCTATCTATCTACCGTACTGTGAGGGGCAGTAAATGCCTTGTCAGGCCCCCTCAGCTGCATCAAGGTGGCATCAACACGTACCTAGGTGTTTTGACACATGGGCTTTGCGCTGGCGCATGAGGGATGCGCTAGAGCGGTGACAGTCGGTGGCACTATGGCAGGAGGTACACCTGGCGGGCAAAGGGAGCTTGCCGGCCTAGCGTCCTTGTCGGTGGGCTCATCTGCCTTCCCGGCAAGGAGAGCTAACCGGGGTCTTGGTCGTCTTCCCGGCAAGGAGGGCCTGCTGGGGCCTTGCGTGTCTTCCCGGGAAGGAGGGCTTGCTAGGGCCTTGTAGCTTGGACTTGTTCTTCACACCATTGGAGGGGTGTGGCCTTATTGTGCTCGGGTTCTCTTTCCTGTTAGCCTTCCTCGTGCACTCCCGCCAAGGGTGTTGCCGATGCCCGTGCACAAGTCTGGGGCATAGAAGAGCCCAGTCTTTAGTGCACCGACAGGAGCCCCCGGGCCTGGTCCAGACACGCGTGCGAAGCGTCGTTGGGGCAGGCCCAAAGTGGTGTACGGGCTTCTGTGATAGGACATCTTGCATTTTGGAGCCGTTGGTGGTAGTCTTTCCCCATGTCGCGAATTGAACGCGTGAAGTGGGGTGGCGTGCGCACAGTGCCCAAGGTGACCACACACGCTCAGAGCTGTTGCTTGGGTACGCAAGGGTCAGCCCGCACATCTCCCTACATAAGAGGGGGAAACGTGAGCGCACAAGCCCCTCGCCCCCTCCCAGTCCTTTTCAATCTCGAAACCACCGCCGTCTCCCTCCTCCAGCTTGAGTTTTCCTCCCCCTCACCGACCTTTACCTCCGAAGCTGTGCTTCGGCAGCCGCAACTTCTGCCTCCGCTATGGTGCCGAAGGGAGCCAAAGGCAAGAAGGGGAAACCTGCTATTGCGGAGAAGGAGCTGGCGAGGATGCGGAAGGAGTTCACCTATTTCTCCCCGGGGTCCGATACGCTCACTATTAAGCGGCGCTACCAGTTCATGTGGGTGGCTCGGACGACGGTGCATCTGGCTACACATGTGACCCTTGGAGAAGCCGGCGGTGGCCCAAAGAAGTATCCCTTCTTCACTGACTACTTCTATTACGGGCTCACACCTATGGCTTCCATCTTCTGGACTTCACGCCGAATGTGGTGACATGGATGTCTATATTCACGCATCTCTGCAAGAATTCCCCGGGATCACCCCCAACACCGCCCTCTTCCGCCATTACTTCACTCCTCGTATCCAAGGAGGGGACGCCCTTTCGGGCTCCATTACCTGGATCCCAAGGCCCGCATGTAAGGAGTTATACCCGGATGGGGCCCTTCGCGAGAAGTGGGAAGAATGGCGGGGGAAATGGTTTTTGATCCATGAGGAGGGGTATTTGCCCTTCTGCGATCCCAAGACCGCCAAGATCGATTCCCGTGACTAACATTGGAGTGATTTCACACGAGATGATAAGAAACCGACCATCGCCGTCAGCAGTATCTTGCGTCTCAGGGCCACAGGGTTGACGATGGAGATGGTGGGTGCTGACTTCATCCAGAACAGGGGATGAAGGCCAGCCTCGGCCTTCGTGAATGCCGCGGATATTATGCGGCTGCAGACTGGGATGAACAACAATCTGACGACGATGGAAGATGCATTCGTTTGCCAGAAGCTATTCAAATATGACTAGAGGGCTCGGCTACCGCATGGCGTCATACGCTTGTGCAACAATTCGGCCTTAAGAGCACTCATGACAATGATGCCGGAGTGCAATGCTCACGGCGTAGTCGCAACCTGGGTTGAGCCCAAAGAGGGGGATGTCTTATCTTTCTTCGACAGTTTGTCGGAGAAGCCCATCAGGGAAGAGACTGGCCTCGTCCGCGACACCACCGACGAGGAAGTGGCGTACATCACCAACCGGATCGAGCAACGTGCCCTTGCCGAAGCGGTCGGGAGGGTCTGCTTTTAATACGAGGGAGCGCTCGAGGAAGGGGCGCTGCTGGAGGGAGAGCTTGCCGGGGAGCCCAGCAGCTCAGCTGCCGGGGGCCCTTTAGGGGAACGGGCACCCGACAAAGGGGAGGAGGAAGAGGAGGAAGAGGAAGAGCCTCTAGCCCGCTGGAAGTCTAAGCGGGTGCTTCGACACACCGGTTCCAATCTCCCCGTCTGGTAAGCTCCATCCGCCGCGCGTGTCAAACGTCCCAGGGCCGCATCCCCTCCGGAGGACGCCGAAGGATATGTGGACTTTGATTTTTTGGCCTTCAGTTCACAGGAGGAGGGAGAGTATGCGCGTGACCCTTCACTTCCTTCAAACCCCTTACTTTATATTCTTGCTCATCGGGTGCCGGCCCTTCTCCACAGGGACACGAAGACGCTGGCCCAGAGGATGGTGAAAAGGGCCAAGGTGTCGGAAAGCGACGGTCCCTCGACAAGTGCCTTAGAGGTGTCGCCGGTATCTTCGGCCACCCCGGTGCCCAGCCCCCGGCAAAGCCCCCAGCGTGAGCCGCCAAAGTCCGTGATGCCTAAAGACGAGCCTCCGGTAGTCGATGTTGCCGGGGAGAGGACAACTACCCCTCACGAGTTTGACGAGGGTGAGCATCCCGGCAAAGGACATCCGTGAGCTTCCATTTTGTTTTCTTGAATATTCATCTTGTTCTGATCGTCTTGTTACTTGTCTTGTACCTCAGATCTCTCCCCTGTGGAGGAGATGAATGTTGACTCCGTCATCGAGGAGACCGCCCGGAATGCGGCTGCTGAGGCCAACAAAGTTGCCGCGAGCGAAGCTACCAAGGAGGCATTAGAACAGGCCACTCAAGGATCGAGGGAGGAGTCCATCGAAGGACCCGGAGCATGTGCCGGAAACTCTTCTGCTGCCGGGGCCATGGAGGTAGTAATGGATGAGGAGCCCCCTTCTGCCGGCGAGGATGTCGGTGGCGACCAACCTTCCATGTCTGGGCCCCCGCCAACCAGCGAGTACAATTGCGCCGGCGAGGGTCGGTTCATCAACCCGCCAGGGGTGGGTCGCACAAGGATAGTCATGGTGGGTGAGAGCTTCGAGGATGAAATCTCCGCTAGTGCTGGGTTCGAGATCGTGGGTGGATCAGAGACCAGCAGCGTGAAGCTCAGTGAAGAGCAGCTCTTCCAGTCCATGAGGGAGAACATCAGCCAGCCCCCGGCCCTTTATCGGGTCCGGAAGGAGAAATTAGATTCCCGGGCGGCGATTGTCGAGGCAACGGAGGAGGCCTTCGAGAAGCGCTTCGAGGAGACGCGGATCCATTTCGCCGAGGCTCACCAGGAGGTGAAGGTCCGGCGCGAAAAGTTGAGGGCCGAGCGGGACGCGCTCCTTCTGAAGTCGTCTAACGCTCGAAAGGAGGAAGAAGAGGCCCGACGCCGCATTTCTGACGAGGACGCCCATCTCAATGCGCTTCGGATCAACCTCGACTCCCATGAAGAGGAACTCGCCGATCGCGGGAAGGCGCTTAGCGACAAGCTCCGTGCTAAGGACGAGGAAGTCGAGAGGCTCATGGCGCAGTGTCCCCAAGAGCTGATAAATCAGCACAAGGACGCTCTCGCTGCCCAAGCTTTGGAGCATGCTGACAAGTTGCAGGAGGTCGCTGACAAGGATGTCAGCGCCGAGGCTGCCAGGGACAAGCTCACCGGCAAGTTGAAGAAGCTGCAAGAGGACCTTGAAGTCCTTGGCAAGAACATCTCAACCATCATAGTTGATAGAGAGAAAGTTCTCTCCAACTTGACGGAGACCCAAGCTGCCACTTTCGACAAGAGTACTCAACTTTGCTCCGCCAACGCCTCCCTTGCCGCCTTGCAGGATAAACTGGCTCCCCTGGAGCAGGCCCTCGAAGAAAGCAAGGCCCGCAAAGGGGTCTTGACCCAGAAGCTCCTTGACGCGACAAATCAGCTCGAGACAGCCTCCACCGCCCACGAGGATTATACGCGCGACATGGAGTTGTGGACCGAACGCCTTGTCAATGCCGCGGAGTATATCGCTGTGCAGCTGGCTTCTATGAATCTTTAAAGCTTCGGTTATTCTTCGGGCCCGGTGGTTTCTCCAAGCACCAAGGTGACTCTGTTCTTCGAGAGCATGGTCGATGCCTTGAAGTAGATCCAAGCCGGCGAGGCGGCGCGCCTCACGAAGGAGTCCCGGAGGCTGTGCTGCGGCGCTCTTCTCAAGGTCCTCACCAAATTGGTGCACAGGAATCCCGACAACAACCTCACCCTAGGGCGCTTGCCGAAGGAGGCGGACCTCGAGGAGCTCGAGAAGCTGGTCATCCCATCGTTGATAAGGTGTACCAGATCAAGAGGGTGCAAGGCCCACGCCGAGATTCATTCCCCGTGCCTTCCTGTTGCTGCAACTTCCAGCTAAGAGTAGTTGTATCTTGATTATAACAGTTAGTATTGTAATATATTTGATGTTCTTGATAAGTATCACCCCCTCTTTTAGTCGCTCTTTTTGTATGGCTCGTCCTAGTGTTTTTCTAAGGATTTGTCAGCCTAAATGGCCTTGCCGTGAGTGTCTCAAGGAGCGGCTCTTGCCGGAGTCGTCACCGTCGGCAGGACGCCTTGCTTTCCTCTAGGCCTCTCCATAGGTTGCCAAGCACGTTCTTTCTTAAACAGAAGGGGCACACGGGATAGGCCTCTTAAGTTATCGAGCACGCTTCTAGACAACGCTTAGGAGGCTTGCGACTGAGTTTCCCCACGTACAGGTTTTCCATACAAAAGAACTCAAGACATGCGAAGGGGATGATGTATCTACTCAATAACTTACTCAAAGTCTTTGCAACTTATCTCTAGGATGTGGTACTTCTTTATGTCTTGAGTGGATCATCTTTGTTCTTGCTGTTGTCGTGGGCGTTCCCACTATCTTCCCCCGTGGCAAACTTGTGCGCGGGGTTGTATCTGTCTTTTGAGAAAAAAGAAAGAAGAGAAGATAGATGTTTGGACCTCGGCGGTCTATTAGTGCACGCGTTTCACAAAATCCTAGATTATGCATGTATATGATCTCACATCGAATTCTAAGAGATGATGCAAAACACTAAGCTTTATTTAACTGTGCACAGGGTCTTCGCCTGGCTTTGTAAAAAGGACTACATGCAACTTCGGCAAGACTTGTACAAAAGGTGGTTGCCGGTAGACTCGGCAACCTCTCCCTACGGGTAGAACTTTCAAAGATGTTCAATGTTCCAGGAATTGCTCACCGGTGTGCCATCTTCGGTCTCCATGCGGACAGCGCCGGTCCTGGTGACTCGTACTACCCGATATGGGCCTTCCCACTCTGGCGTAAACTTGTTTGAATTCTTAGCCGACTGAACGTGCCGAAGAACAAGGTCGCCTTCCTCAAGACTTCTGGCTCGTACCTTGCGGCTATGATAGCGTCGCAAGGCTTGCTGGTAGTGAGTGGCTCGCAGAGCCGCCTGCATCCGGTTCTCCTCGAGTAGCACTGCATCATCTCGATGCAATTTCTCTTGCTCAAGCTCATCATAAGCGAGCACTCGAGGTGACCCATAAGTTAGTTCCGTGGGAAGAACTGCCCCGTAGACCAGGGAGAATGGTGTCTGGCCGGTGGCTCGATTTGGCGTCATTCTGATCGACCAAAGAACCGCCAACAGTTCATCAATCCAGTGGTTTCCATGTTTTTACAGCTTCTCAAAAGTTCTTGTCTTAAGCCCCCGCAGTACTTTGGGATTTGCTCTTTCAGCTTGATCGTTGCTTCTTGGATGGGCAACAGAAGCGAAGAATATTTTGCTGCCGAGGTCCTGAGCATACTACATGATGGTGCAACTCGTGAACTGGGTGTCGTTGTCCATGATGATTCTATTCGGGGCAACAAAACGGCAGACAATTCCCATGAAGAACTTGACGGCTCACTGCGTTGTCACCTTTCTAACTGGTTCCACCTCTCGCCACTTCGTGAACTTGTTAATTGCGACGTACAAGTACTCAAAGCCCCCGGCAGCTCGGGGGAATGGGCCGAGGATATCGAGCCCCCAGACCGAGAATGGCCAGGAGAGAGGGATCGTCTGGAGAGCTTGGGCTAGCTGATGAAGCTTTCTCGAATGGAACGGACATGCTTTGCACTGGGTTACTAGTGCAGTTGCATCCTCGAGGGCTGTGGGCTAGAAGAAGCCTTGCCGGAATGCCTTGCCAAAAAGGGCTCTTGACCCTATGTGGGAGTCACATATCCCCCCATGTATCTCGGCCAACAGCTCAAGTCCTTTTTCTGGGGCAATGCATTTCAATTTCACGTTGTTCAGTCGTCTTCTGTAGAGGGCATAATGCATGAACTGGTACATGCTGGACTGACGGGCTACTCTTTCGGCTTCTTCCTGCTCTTTCGACAGGTCCCCAGTTTGGAGGTAACGGAATATGTGTTACGCCCATGCTGGAGCATGAGGCTCGACGACAAGGACTAAAGGCATATCCTCTGTCGGGGGGGGGGGGGGTATCCCCCTCGGCAGGCTTGGAATCTTCTCCGACAACTTCTTCTCTGGCAATATCCTTGTCGGGACTCCTTGGTAGGTCCGCCGAAAAATACTGGCCGGAGTTCAGCTTCCTTCTCTTGTCTGGCTTGGTTGTTGGTGCTACGGAGGGTTGAGTCAGTCGTAGAAAAAATGTTCCTGGTTCCACAGGTAACTTAAGAGCTACACGCTTTGACAGGTCGTCGGTGATGGTGTTCTCGGCATGGGGGATGTGCTCCGTCTGTAGACCGTCGAAGCGCTCTTCCAACTTCCTGACTTCCTCCACGTAAGCTTCCATCAGTGGACTTTGATAGTCCTTGTTGACTTGCCGGACAACTAGTTGTGAGTCACCTATGACGATGAGCTTCCTGATCCCCAGATTTGCCATGATCCTGAGGCCGACAAGTAGTCCTTCATACTCAGTAGTGTTGTTGGTTGACTTCTCCTGAGGAAAGTACATCTGGACTACGTACTTCAGGTGTTCCCCAATCTCCAGTAGGCGCAACTAGCAGCATGCTGGCTCCAGCACCTTGCAGTGAGAACGCTCCATCAAAATACATGATCCATTCTTGGTTGGACTCCTTGCCCGGGAGGGTTGATTCTGGTATTTCTTTGTCTGGCGTTGGAGTCCATTCGGTGATAAACCTCGTCCCTGCCTGCTGCGGCCCGTGCCCAGTGGCGAGGGCGGCGAGGCTCTGGATGGTGGCCCTCCACTCCTCGAGGCTGCCCGCTGTTGGAGAGAAGTCCAAAAGAAGTCGAGCTCGCTTCAGGGCTTCCGCCGGCGTGGGTGGCGGCGATATGTGTGAAGATCGTGAGGGGCTCTTACTTCTAACTACGTTAAAAGGAGCGCTCCCTTGGTCCCGTGATGGTGCGCAAGACTGTCCGGCTCCAGAGCGTGCGTGTCAGCCTTGCATGTCCTGGGGACGAGGCCCAGGAGTCTTTCGTGGGGGTGGCGAATCGCCGTTTTTCTGGCACGGTCCACCGCGCGCGGCCTGAGAAGGCCGCGGCGATTGCGTCCGCATTGTCACCTTGGAAGGCGCCCTCGCATCCTTTGAAGTAGCCGCGCCACCCGTAGGCTGCGCAACTGCATCCTTTGATGCACCGGTGTGTAGATGGTCGTCGCGGCCGTGGGTGATACCACTCGCCCGAGTTTGTTCTCCAGAATGTTGCGGAAGTTTGGAACCTCCGCCTATTTGTGCTGCGCCCGTACCCTCTCCCGTCCGAGGCGGGACAGGAGCACTGGGTGCGGGTGTGTCGGTCGCCGGAGCACCCCTCTTTTTGGGTGCCATGGCGATGAAGAAGAGCTGGTGCGCTGATGGCTTGGTCAGATCAACGCGACACCTTTGGGAACCTCCAAGGATCCCTTGATCGTTTGGCGGGGAGAGAGGTGGCGCCAAGAGCAGCGCTAGCAGTCAGCACCGCAAGGTCTTTTACTCTAGTTTGGGCCGCTTAGCGCGTAAAACCCTACTCCTGCTTTACTTGTTGTATTGGGTGCTTACTGTAGGATTACTTGCTAAGTGATTGCCTTTCGGCCAATGATCAAAGAGTCTAAACCCCAAAAGGTCCAACCCCCTAGAACTGAGCTTTGGCCCTCCTTTTATAGGAAAAGGGGTCACCAACAGTGCTCTGCAATGGGTTCACGAGTCGCATAGTGAACAGGGTTCACCGCTATCTATCTACCATAGTGTCAGGGGCAGTAAATGCCTTGTCAGGCCCCCTGATCTGCATCTAGGTGGCATCGACACGTACCCAGATGTTTTGACTACTGGGCTTTGCGCTGGCGCATGAGGGATGCGCTGGAGCGGTGGCACTGTGGCAAGAGGGACACCTGGCGAGCGAAGGGAGCTTGCCGGCCTAGCGTCCGTGCCGGTGGCCTCATCTGTGTTCCCGACAATGAGAGCTTGCCGGGGTCTTGGTTGTCTTCCCGGCAAGGAGGTCCTGCCGGGGCCTTGCGTGTCTACCCGGCAAGGAGGGCTTGTCGGGGCCTTGTAGCTTGGACTTGTTCTTCACACCCTTGGAGGGGTGTGGCCTTGGTGAGCTTGGGTTCTCTTTCCTGCCAGCCTTCTTCGTGCAGTGCCGCCAAGGGTGTTGCTGGCGCGTGATGACGATATGATGTATATACTTTTCGCTCCTCGTCGGTTACCCCAAGTGGAAGGTTGAGATGTAGTCAGCAGCAAGTTTTCTCTCACACGAAGACTGTAAGGTTTATCGAACCAGGAGGACTCCTAGGATCGACAAGTAGGTGTCTCCCACCCTGGCGCTAGCAGAAGACGTGGACCTGCACACACACAAATAACTTTACTCCCAACGAGTACAAAGAGGTTGTCAATCTCTCCCGCCTTGTAGTTTGCAAAGGATCAAAACACAAGCGGGAAAAGTAATAGTGATTGCAACGGAAAAGTAATTGAAAACGGTAAATGATGGAGGTGTAAACAATGATGGTGATATAGACCGGAGTCACATGATGTTCACTATTGATGTCTCTCTCCTAAAAGACGATAAACAACTATGCTAGGGTAAACAAATCACAGTTGGGCAATTGACAGAATTATGAACGCACCGCAATGCTAATTATGCTACTTGATAGTTAGAGGTTCAATAGTAATGGGCAGTACGCAAGGAGAAGTAGACCGTTTATTCATCAGCATCTACTTACTAATCATCCACCTTGAGATATCTATCCAGAACATCTCGCCGGTATTAAGTTGTGAGCCCCACCCAAAGTGTAAACTCAAAGCAAGAGACAACTGCATTAACGAGCTATGCGTAAGGTATACAATCCTTGCAACCGTGGTCACAAGCACCGCTGTTTTCTCCCTGGTGGCAACAACACATCGCCTAGTTTCATGTTTCTGTCACTCAAGCTAGATATCGAGGGGCATGAACCCACAATCATGCATAACACTCCCTCTTGGAGTTACAATCTACTACTCGGCCAAAGCAATAAATTGCAACGAAGAACATGCATGAATCACTAAGGAACATAATATAAAAGGATAATCAAATATATAACTCATAACAATCTAAACATAATCTCATAATCCATTGGGTCCCAACAAACCGAGCATAGCAATAGCAAGAGAATTACATAGATGCCTTGATCATGTAGGGCAGCTCACAAGGACTAACCATTGAAGCACAAGATTGGAGAGAAGACATCACATAGCTATTGGTCACCGACCCATGGTCCAAGGAGTACTACTCAAGGTACATCCGAGAAGCGTCCATGGCGGTGGAGAAGCTCCCGAAGGTCAATCCTCCCTCCGACAGGGTGCCGGGAAGAGGTCTCCCGACGCTCCTGATCTCGGAAGGGCTGCAGCGGCGGAACGATGGAGAAATTCGTGATTTTGGAAGTTGTGTAAGGGTTTTCTCTCAGAGGACTAAATATAGGCCGAAGGAGGGCACCAAAGGAGGTGGGGCCCACCCAGGCGGCCTCCTAGCGCGGCCAGGGGGTAGGCCGCGCCAGCAGGTCGCCTGGACGGCCCATGGCCCTTCTCTGGCCCATCTTCGGTGATTTGGAAGCTTCCGTTATGCTGATTTTTTATATATTTTTCCTGGAATTTTTCGTGGTTCGAAAAATTGGGAAAAAGCCCGTGTAAAATAGACATCAGCAGACAAAAACTGGCACTAGGTGCACTGAGTTAGTAAGTTAGTCCAATTATGTGTAAAATGATATAAAAGTGTAGCAAAAATATAACAATGTCACCCAAAAGATCATGGAACAAGCAGAAATTATAGATACGTTTGGGACGTATCAACATCCCCAAGCTTAATTTCTGCTCGTCCTCGAGTAGATAAATGATAACACAATAATTTCTGTGGTGACATGCTAACACACATATAAGAACTTCAAAGTAAAGCATGTAAGATATGCAATTCAAGTCAAGACAATAACAATCAAGAGTTTATATCTAATATTGAGATTAGCAAAGTAAGAACATAAAGTTGCACGAGCTCTCGCTGTCCGTTACTCGAATATCTCCAAATGGTGTTTGTGTGGAAGAAGTGGGAGATGGGTTGAGATCACAAATATTTTTTTAATTGAGAACTCAATCTACTAAACTTCACACTTAGTCCCCGTCAGAATCTTATTTTGACTCATCCCGAGACCACTAATCAGGCACAAGTCAAAATGATCCTCTCCCTTTTGACTTTGAGCACTCATGCAATGTATGAGCGTAAGCAAGATATGTTGGCACTTAGGATGGAAAATAGAATAATGATGGGGAAGGAAGTCAAAAATGTGTGAAAGGCTCGCATCAATGAGGACAACCATAG
Organism: Hordeum vulgare subsp. vulgare; assembly: GCF_904849725.1. Classification (NCBI taxonomy): domain Eukaryota; kingdom Viridiplantae; phylum Streptophyta; class Magnoliopsida; order Poales; family Poaceae; genus Hordeum; species Hordeum vulgare. Next base: position 458,854,103 of record NC_058522.1, read on the forward strand.
GTGAGAGAAAGCTAAATGATAGATATGATGTGAGGAGTAGGGATTGCCATGTAACGGATGCACATACGAGCTAAGGTAAGCTCTCGAATGGAACTAGTGGGGGTGCATCCAACTTGTTTGCTCATGAAGACCAAGAGCTCATTTGAGGAGGCTCGTCATTGGAATATGCAAACCAAGTTCTATAGTGTAAGGGTCCCCACATAGTTATGCATGAATGATAATCTCTATGTAGTACAAATATAGAAACGGAGTACGAGTGTGGATCTTTGAAAAGGACTAGTAGTGTTGCCCCCTTCTCTCTTTTTATTTCTTTTTCTATTTTTCTCTTTTTTTATTTTTTGTGGCCTCTTTGGCTCTTTCTTTTTATTTCTCATTTGTCCTCTTTGGGATCTTTTGTTTTGTCCTCTTTGGGACCTTTTCCTCACTTAAGGGCAACACTCTATGTTTTACATGAATAAAAAGAAGATCATCATACTTTATAAGAAGTACTCAACATAAATACAAGTGAAAACTATCATGATGTATGCAAATGTATGCATCTGCCAGTGTAGCAGGATATGCAATGCTACTAGCGCGTCATGTAGCAATAATTGGGGCAAGGCCCAACTATCATGCGGCTCTACGATCAAGCAAAAACATGTATGACATGAAGATCAAAAGTCATGAGACGATGGTTGTTGCATGACAATGTATCTCGGAAAGGCTGTGGAAATGCCTTAATAGGTAGGTATGGTGGCTGTTTTGAGGAAAGATATAACGAGGCTTATGTATGAGAGAGCGTATGATGTTATGGGTTTGGATGCACCGACGAAGTTTGCACCAACTCTCAATGTCAGAACGGGCAATGCATGGTACCGAAGAGGCTGGCAGAATATGGATGGTGAAAGTGCCAACAATCGAATACTCACATTAGTACGAAGAACTCATACACTTAATATCAGTAACTCTCTATCTAGTTAGGAAATTCACAAAGATACAAGTACCCCGAGGAGGAGTGTTTGGGGGTTTGGTTATCCTTGCGCATCCTCGACTCATGGTAACGTGAGGGTACTCTATATATTCCAACCCCTCCAGAGGTTAGCGACCAATTTAGTAGCTAGAGTTCTCAACTAATTTTTAGTTTTAAGAAACACAAGCATTTCCCAAAATACCACACCTATCACTAATAGGCTCAAGCTCTTGGCACCAATAGTCCAAACATTACTCAAATCATTACCTCAAAACTATTGCAAGTTACTAGTATACTTAAATAGCAACCTCAGTTACCTACTCATGCAAGACACACAACTCAGTGCAACGAGCCAAATCTCTAAACAAGATAAGCATGATAACTCAAGAGAGTACCAAAAGAAACCTAAATAAAAGCTCTTAAAAAGATAAGCATGAAAACTAAGAGCTAAGCATGATAGTAGCTATAGAAAGATGAAGAACACCCAAAAAAGATAAGCATGAAAACCTATGTTGTGTTCTAGAGTGGAATGTAGCGTGTCTCTCTCCCAAACAAGGTAGGCTAGGTTCCAACTTGTTATGAACAACAATCAAAACTAAAACAAACTAAAGGTAAAGAATGGGACGCTCCAAGCATAGCACATAACATAGGAAGTGATAAAAATATAGCATGGAGATGGACGAACTGATGATTGTTGATAGAGAAGGGGATGCACGGGGGCATCCCCAAGCTTAGACGCTTGAGTATCCTTGAATATTCCTTGGGGTGCATGGGGGCATCCCCAAGCTTGAGCGCTTGACACTCCTGTATCTTCTTTCATCATCTCCCATCGCATACTTGAAAACTCCCTTCATACGAAACTCATCATAAGCTGATTAGAGTGGTTAGTACCCTTAATAAAATAATTCATTACCTGCTGTAAATAAAGATTTTCATGAAAAGCTACTATTTCTCATGATTGCCAAAAGATTTTTGCAAATAAAAAGTAAGCTTAGGATTTGCAAAACAATGAAAACGGAAGACATGGCAGAATGTGTGAAAAACAGAACATCGGGTAGTAAATAATTTATTCGGGGCAATTCTGCAACTCAAATCGAAAAACTCAGAACAGATTCTAGAACGGCAATTATAAAGATCATGCTGTCAAAACAATTTAGATCAAAAAGATGATCTCGTGATCTTTGGCTAATTTTTCCGTCAAGCAGACATAATCAGTTTCTGGACAGCATGTCACAATTTTTGAACTATCTTGCAATCGGAGGCTATAACTTGGCACAAAGCTTAAAAATAAAGATACAATGATGTTGCTACAGTAGTAACACACATCAAGACCACTAAAACGGAAAGTAAAAACAAATAGGGTTGCCTCCCAACAAGCGGTTTCTTTTATGCCTTTGAGCTAGGCATGATGCAAGAAGATCAAGTATTATCAACTCCAAAAGAATAAATTGCCCGAGTAACGGACTCATAGGGTAACTTATTTTTCTTTCTAGGGAAGTGTTCCATTCCTTTTTTAAGGGGGAATTGGAATTTAATGATTCGCTCTTTCATGTCAATGATAGCACCAAAGGTGCGGAGAAAAGGACGTCCCAAAATAATTGGACATGAAGGATCACAATCAATGTGTGGTACCTCTTGAGCTTGCGTTGGTTTTTCCCTTGAAGAGGAAAGGGTGATGCAGCACAGTAGCAGTAAGTATTTCCCTCAGTTTGAGAACCAAGGTATCAATCCAGTAGGAGTATCAAGGCAAGTCTCCAAAGTACCTGCGCAAAAACAAACAAAGTTGCACCCAATGCTGTAAAGGGGTTGTCAATCCCTTCACGATTGATTCAAGGTGAGATCTGAAGGCGGAAAGTGCAACAAAGTGAAAGTGTAGAGCAGAAAATATGAAGTGAAGTAGACCCAGGGGCCATAGTGTTCACTATAGGGTTCTCTCATGATAGCAAATATTACAGTGGGTGAACGAATTACTGTCGAGCAATTGATAGAATCGCGCAAAGTCATGATGATATCTAAGGCAATGATCATACATATAGGCATCACGTGCGAGACAAGTAGACCGATACTGTCTGCATCTACTACTATTACTCCACACATCGACCACTATCCAACATGCATCTAGTGTATTGAGTTCATAAGAAACAGAGTAACGCCTTAAACAAGATGACATGATGTAGAGGGATATATTCATGCAATAGATATAAACCCCATCGTTTTACCCTTGATGGAAACAACACGATGCGTGCCTCTCTACCCCTTCTGTCACTAGGTGAGGACACCGCACGGTATGAACCCAAAACCAAGCACTTCTCCCATTGCAAGAATTATAGATCAAGTTGGCCAAACGAAACCCACAACTCGAAGAGAATTACAAGGATACGAAATCATGCATATAAGAGATCAGAGGAAACTCAAATAATATTCATAGATAATCTGATCATAAATCCACAATTCATCGGATCTTGACAAACACACCGCAAAAGAAGATTACATCGGAAAGATCTCCATGAAGATCATGGAGAACTTTGTATTGAAGATCCAAGAGAGAGAGGAAGCCATCTAGCTACTAGCTATGGACCCGAAGGTCTGTGATGAACTACTCACGCATCATCGGAGAGGCAATGGTGTTGATGAAGAAGCCCTCTGTGTCCGAACCCCCCTCCGGCAGGGCACCAGAACATGCCCCAGATGGGATCTTGCGGAGACAGAAGCTTGCGGCGGCAGAAAAGTATTTTCGTAGCTCTCTCCCGTGGTTTTAGATTTTTAGGGAAGTTATAGGCGGAAGAAGTAGGGCAAAGGAGCCACGGGGGGCCCACAAGCCTGCTAGGCGCGCCCCCCAGGCCGCGCCTAGTGGGCTTGTAACCTCCCCCGGGGTCCTTTGCCTTGGTTCTCAAGTTCCCTGCGTATCTTCTGTTGCAGAAAAAATCATTCCGAAGATTTTATTCCGTTTGGACTCTGTTTAATATTCTCCTTTGAAAAGGGTCAAAAACACGAAAAAATAGGAACTGGCACTTGGCATTGAGTTAATAGGTTAGTCCCAAAAAAGATATAAAATGCATACAAAACATCCAAAGTTGACAACATAATAGCATGGAACCATCAAAAATTATAGATACGTTGGAGACGTATCAAGCATCCCTAAGCTTAACTCCTGCTCGTCCTCGAGTAGGGAAGTGATAAAGACTGAATTTTTGATGTGGAATGCTACCTAACATATTTGTCGTTTGTAACTTCTTTCATGTGACATGAATGTTCAGATACTACTATTGTTTGCTATTGACATGAAAACAATAACACTTCAAGCAAACTAGCAAGGTAATCATGAACTTTCGAAATAACAAGGCCAAAGAAAGTTATCCCTACAAAATCATATAGTCTAGCTATGCTCCATCATCCCCACACAACGAATTTAAATCATGCACAACCCCGGTATTGGCCAAGTAATTGTTTTCGCACTCTTACTTTCTCAAACCTTTTTCAACTCTCACGCAATATATGAGCGTGAGCCATGGATATAGCACTATAGGTGGAATAGAGTGTGGTGGAGGTTGTGAGGAAAAAAGGAGGAGATGGTCACATCGACTCGGCGTATCAAAGGGCTATGGAGATGCCCATCAATAGATATCAATGTGAATGAGTAGGGATTTCCATGCAACGAATGCACTTAGAGCTATAAGTGTGTGAAAGCTCAAGCGGGAAACTAGTGGGTATGCACCCAACTTGCTTTCTCACGAAGACCTGGGGCAATTTTGAGGAAGCCCATCATTGGAATATACAAGCCAAGTTATATAATGAAAATTTCCACTAGTATATGGAAGTGTCAAAACGAGAGACTCTTGCTACAGCAACAAAAGTCCTTCCCCGACAACGCCAGGAATTCTTCTTGCTACTTCTCTTGCTTGCGTCAGTTTTTTCCCTTCAAGAGGAAAGGGTGATGCAGCACAGGAGGAGTAAGTATTTCCCTCAGTTTGAGAACCAAGGTATCAATCCAGTAGGAGAATCTCGTCAAGTCCAGAGTACCTGCACAAACACAAAAGAGCTTGCACCCAACGCTATAAAGGGGTTGTCAATCCCTTCAAGACTGATTGCAAAGTGAGATCTGAAGGCGAAAAGTGCAACGAAGTAAAAAGTGTAAGGCTGAAAATATGGTGTGGAGTAGACCCGGGGGCCATAGTGTTCAGTAGAGGCTTCTCTCAAGTAGCAAGTATTACGATGGGTGAACAAATTACTATCGAGCAATTGATAGAACCGCGCAAAGTCATGACGATACCTAAGGCAATGATCATACATATAGGCACCACGTCCGAGACAAGCAGACCGATACTTCCTCCATCTACTACTATTACTCCACACATCGACCTCTATCCAGCATGCATCTAGTGTATTGAGTTCATGACGAACAGAGTAACGCCTTAAGCAAGATGACATGATGTAGAGGGATAATCTCAAACCAATGATGAAAACCCCATCTTTTTACCCTTAATGGCAACAACACGATGCGTGCCTCGCTACCCCTTCTGTCACTGGGTGAGGTCACCGCACAGTATGAACCCAAAACCAAACACTTATACCATTGCAAGAATCATAGATCTAGTTGGCCAAACAAAACCCACAACTCGAAGAGAATTACAAGGATATGAAATCATGCATAAGAGAGATCAGAAGAAACTCAAATAAGATTCATAGATAATCTGATCATAAATCCACAATTCATCGGATCTCGACAAACACACCGCAAAAGAAGATTACATTGGATAGATCTCCATGAAGATCATGGAGAACTTTGTATTGAAGATTCAAGAGAGAGAAGAAGCCATCTAGCTACTAGCTATGGACCCGTAGGTCTATGGTGAACTACTCATGCATCATCGCATAGGTCATGGTGTTGATGAAGAAGCCCTTCGTATCCGAATCCACCCTTCGACAGGGCACCAAAACGTGCCCCAGATGGGATCTTGCAGAGACAGAATCTTGCGGCGGCGAAAAAGTACTTTCGATGATCTCCTGATTTTTTATGGAATTTTAGGGAATATATAGGCGCCTAACCTAGGGCAAAGGAGCCTCAGGGAGCCCACAAGCAAGGAGGCGCGGGCCCCCCCTGGCCGCGCCATGAGGGCTTGTGGGGTCCCTGGTGGCCCCGTGCCCTAATTCTTCGGCTTTCGAACTTTTTCTGTTCCGGAAAAATCTTTTTGGCAGTTTCATTCCGTTTGGACTCCGTTCAAAATCCTCCTCTGAAAGGGGTAACAAACATGGAAAAAACAGGAACTGGCACTTGGCAATGAGTTAATAAGTTAGTCCCAAAAAATATACAAAAGGCATACAAAACATCCAAAGTTTGACAAGATAATAGCATGAAACCATCAAAAATTATAGATACGTTTGAGACGTATCAAGCATCCCCAAGCTTAACTCCTGCTCGTCCTCGAGTAGGGTCGTGATAAAGAATGAATTTTTGATGTGGAATACTACATAGCATAGTTGTCCTTTGCAACTTCTTTCACGTGAGATGAATGTTCAGATCCGTAAGATTCGAAACAATAGTTTGCTATTGACATGAAAACAATAATACTTCAAGCAAACTAGCAAGGTAATCATGAACTTTCAAAATAACAAGGCCAAAGAAAGTTATCCCTACAAAATCATATAGTCTGACTATGCTCCATCATCCTCACACAACTAATGTAAATCATGCACAACCCTGGTATTGGCCAAGTAATTGTTTTCGCACTCTTACTTTCTCAAACTTTTTATAACTATCACACAATACATGAGCGTGAGCCATGGATATAGCAATAAAAGTGGAATAGAGTGTGGTGGTAGTTGTGAGACAAAAAGGAGGAGATGGTCACATTGACTCGGCGTATCAAAGTGCTATGGAGATGCCCATTAATAGATATCAATGTGAATGAGTAGGGATTACCATACAAGGGATGCACTAGAGCTATAAGTATGTGAAATCTCAAAAGTAGAACTAGTGGGTGTGCATCCAACTTGCTTGCTCATGAAGACCTAGGGCAATTTTGAGAAAGCCCATCATTGGAATATACAAGCCAAGTTTTATAATGAAGATTCCCACTAGCATATGGTAGTGACAAAGCAACAAGCTCTCAATCATGAAGAACATGGTGCTATTGCGAAGCACAAGTGTGGAAAAAGATAGTAGCATTGTCCCTTCTCTCTTTTTCTCTTGTTTTTATTATTTGGGCTCTTAGGCCCCTTTTTTTCTCTCTTTTCTCTTTTTTTGGGCTCTTTGGCCTGTTTTTTTTATTTCCTCACATGGGACAATGCTCTAATAATGATGATCATCACACTTTTATTTACTCATAGCTCAAAGCTTAGAACGATGATGACTCTGTAGGAAATGCCTCCGGCAGTGTACCAGGATGTGCAACGATCTAGCTTGGCGTATGACGTTGAAACATCTCGCTATCTATCTTACGATCATGCAATGGCAATATGAGACTGACGGCACAAGTGATGAGACGGAACGGTGGGAGTTGCATGGCAATATATCTCGGAATGATTATGAAAATGCCATAGTAGGTAGGTATGGTGTCTGTTTTGAGGAAGGCATATGGTGGTTTTGTGTACCGGCGAAAGTTGCGCGACACTAGAGAGGCTAGCAAAGGTGGAAGGTGAAAGTGCATCTATACCATGGACTCACATTAGTCATGAAAAACTCACATACTTGTTGCGAAAGTTTTTATTAGTAATTGAAACAAAGTGCTAAACGCATACTCCTAGGGGAAGGGTTGGTAGGTGTTAACCATCGGCCGATCCCGACCTCAACACAAAGGATGACAATCAATAGATCAATTATGCTCTGACTTCTTAACATAGCGGTTCACCATACATGCATGCTACGGGAATCACTAACTTCAACACAAGTATTTCTAGATTCACAACACCCTACTAACATAACTCTTAATATTACCGAATCCACGTCTCAAAACTAATTGAGAGGAATCAAGACTTCTCTTTCTACTCAATGCACATGAAGATGGAGGTTTTTGTATACTCTTGGGGTAACTATCACCTTTGGGACTACTTTCATATCATAAGCCAACTACCAAGTCACGCACCGCCGTGCTCTAAAAGATATAAGTGAAGCACATAGAGCAAAGTTATCTAGCTCAAAAGATATAAGTGAAGCACTATGAGCATTCTAGCAAAATCACGATGAGTGCATGTCTCCCTCTCTCAAAAAGGTGTGCAACAAGGATGATTGTTACACAACAAATAGAAAAGACTCCTACGATACAAGACGCTCCAAGCAAAACACATATCATGTGGTGAATAAAAATAAAGTTCCAAGTAATGTTACCGATGGATTGAAGACGAAAGAGGGGATGCCTTCCCGGGGAATCCCCAAGCTTAGGCTTTTTGGTGTCCTTGAATTTGGCTTGGGATGCCTTCGGCATCCCCAAGCTTGAGCTCTTTCCACTCCTTATCTCTTTTTCCATGAGAACATCACCCAAAACTTGAAAACTTCACAACACAAAACTTAAACAGAAACTCGTGATAACATTAGCACAAGAAAACAAACTACCACCTCTTTTGGTACTGTAGAAAACTTGAATTCTATCTATATTGGTGTTGGGATACTGTATTCTAACTTTTCCATGGCTAGTACTCCCCCGATACTAACCATAGTTTCATCAAAACAAGCAACCAACTCAACAAAAACAGAATATGTTAAAAACAGACCAGTCTGTAGCAATTTGTATACTTCGTATACTTCTGGTACATCAAAAATTCTGAACAATTACACTGCCTGGGTAAAAGTCATATCAACCAGCAGCAAAAAGAATCAACTCAAAAGCTCTTTCTGAATAAAAATGAAAAATCATCTCGTGCACGGAAAGTTTCTGTTTTTTTCCAGCACGATCAAACAACCATTACCAAGACTAATCATAAAGGTTTTGCTTGGCTCAAACACAAAAAGAAACACAAAAAACACAATCAAAAAAGAATTATAATGGATGCAAAAAAACAGAAAGAAAAAGATAAATTCATTGGGTTGGCTCCCAACAAGCGCTATTGTTTAACGCCCTTAGCTAGGCATTAATAATTCAATGATGCTCACACAAAAGACAAGAATTGAAGCACAACGAGAGCATCATAAAGCATGTGAAAATCACATCTAAGTCTAACACACTTCCTATGCATAGGCATTTTATAGGAAAACAGATTGTCAAGACAACCAATAGTTGCCATATGCAAGGAAGAAGAAAGAGACAATAGCAATCTCAACATAACGAGAGGTGATTTAGTGATATGAAAGTTTCTACCACCATATTTTCCTCTCTCATAATAATTACATGTGGGATCATATTCGAATTCAACAATGTAACTATCACATAGGATATTCGTTTCATGATCCACATGCATGCAAAGTTGATGCTCTTCGAAAATAGTGGGATTATTATCAACGAAAGTCATGACTTCTCCAAACCCACTTTCAATAATATTGCAAATATCATACTCATCATGAGGCTTAAACAAATTTTCAAGATCATAAGAAAAATCATCGCCCCACTCATGATCATTGCAACAAGTAGTGGACATAGCAAAACTAGCATCCCCAAGCTTAGGGTTTTGCATATTTTTAGCATGATTGTCACTAATAGAATTTATAGTGAAACCATTGCAATCATGCTTTTCATCCAAGGAGCCCTCGTGAATCACGTCATAAATTTCTTCCTCACAATTTTCAGATTCACGCATCTCAAGCAAAACTCCATAAAGATAGTCAAGTGCACTCAACTCACTAGCAATTGGATCAACATAATTGGATCTCTTAAAGAGATTAGCAAGTGGATGAGGATCCATATCACTAGATTTTCAGAAAGCGAAGATGCAAGCATATTGAAGGCACATGGCACACAAGCGAACAGAATGCAAGCGAGAGAAAAGGGCGAACGAAAAAGGCAAACGAAAAAAAGGCAAATAGCTGAAGTGGGGGAGAGGAAAACGGGAGGCAACTCGCAAACAAAGTAAATGCAAGAGATAAGTTTGCTACACTTACTTAGATGAGTTCTTGACTTGATCCTCCCCGACAATGGCGCCAGAAATTGGCACGTTGACGGGAGACTATTCTTGTCTTGATCCTCCTCCCCGGCAACGGTGCTAGAAATTCTTCCGCTACGGCATCAAAAGTCCTTCCCCGGCAACGCCAGGAATTCTTCTTGCTACTTCTCTTGCTTTCGTCGGTTTTTTGCCTTGAAGAGGAAAGGGTGATGCAGCACATGAGCAGTAAGTATTTCCCTCAGTTTGAGAACCAAGGTATCAATCGAGTAGGAGAATCTCGTCAAGTCCAGAGTACCTGCACAAACACAAAAGAGCTTGCACCCAACGCTATAAAGCGGTTGTCAATCCCTTCAAGATTGATTGCAAAGTGAGATCTAAAGGCGGAAAGTGCAACAAAGTAAAAAGTGTAAGGCTGAAAATATGGTGTGGAGTAGACCCCGGGGGCCATAGTGTTCACTAGAGGCTTCTCTCAGAATAGCAAGTATTACGGTGGGTGAACGATTACTGTCGAGCAATTAATAGAACCGCGCAAAGTCATGACGATATCTAAGGCAATGATCATACATATAGGCATCACGTCCGAGACAAGTAGACCGATACTTTCTGCATCTACTACTATTACTCCACACATCGACCGCTATCCAGCATGCATCTAGTGTATTGAGTTTATGACGAACAGAGTAACGCCTTAAGCAAGATGACATAATGTAGAGAGATAATCTCAAACCAACGATGAAAACCCCATCTTTTTACCCTTGATGGCAACAACATGATGCGTGCCTCGCTACCCCTTCTGTCACTGGGTGAGGTCACCGCACGGTATGAACCCAAAAGCAAGCACTTCTCCCATTGCAAGAATCATAGATCTAGTTGGCCAAACAAAACCCACAACTCGAAGAGAATTACAAGGATATGAAAACATGCATAAGAGATATCAGAAGAAACTCCAATAAGATTCATAGATAATCTCATCATAAATCCACAATTCATCGGATCTCAACAAACACACCGAAAAATAAGATTACATCGGATAGATCTCCATGAAGTTCATGGAGAACTTTGTATTGAAGATCCAAGAGAGAAAACAAGCCATCTAGCTACTAGCTATGGACCCGTAGGTCTATGGTGAACTACTCACGCATCATCGGAGAGGTCATGGTGTTGATGAAGAAGCCCTCCGTATCCGAATCCCCCCTCCGGCAGGGCACCAGAAAGTGCCCCAGATGGGATCTTGCGGAGACAGAAGCTTGCGGCGGCGGAAAAGTACTTTTGATGATCTCCTGATTTTCTATGGAATTTTAGGGAATATATAGGCGCAAAACCTAGGGCAAAGGAGCCTCAGGAAGCCCACAAGCCAGGGGGCGCGGCCCCCTGGCCGCGCCATGAGGGCTTGTGGGGTCCCTCGTGGCCCCTGCCGTGATTCTTCGGCTTTCCGATCTTTTTTTGTTCCGGAAAAAATCTTTTTGGCAGTTTCATACCGTTTGGACTCCGTTCGAAATCCTCCTCTGAAAGGGGTCAAAAACATGGAAAAAACAGGAACTGGCACTTCGCACTGAGTTAATAAGTTAGTCCCAAAAAATATATAAAAGGCATACAAAACATCCAAAGTTTGACAAGATAATAGCATGAAACCATCAAAAATTATAGATACGTTGGAGACGTATCAACTCTCTATCATGAAGATCATGGTGCTGTTTTGAAGCACCAGTGTGGAAAAAGAGAGTAGCATTGTCCCTTCTCTCTTTTTCTCTCATTTTTTTATTTGGGCTCTTTTCATTTTTTTTGGTGGGCAACTTTGGCCTCTTTTCATTTTTCCTCACATGGGACAATACTCTAATAATGATGATCATCACACTTTTATTTACTCACAGCTCAAGGCTTAGAACAATGATGACTCTATAGGAAATGCCTCCGGTAGTGTACCGGGATGTGCAACGATCTAGCTTAGCGTATGACATTGAAACATAATGCTAGCTATCTTACGATCATGCAATGGAAATATGGAAGTGACGGCACAAGTCATGAGATGGAACGGTGGGAGTTGCATGGCAATATATCTTGGAATGGCTATGAAAATGCCATAATAGGTAGGTATGGTGGCTGTTTTGAGGAAGGTATATGGTGGGTTTGTGCACCGGCGAAAGTTGCGCGGCACTAGAGAGGCTAGCAATGCTGGATGGTGAAAGTGCAACTATACCATGCACTCACATTAGTCATGAAGAACTCATATACTTATTGCGAAAGTTTTATTAGTAATCGAAACAAAGTGCTAAACGCATGCTCCTAGGGGAAGGATTGGTAGGTGTTAGCCATCGCGCAATCCCGATGGCCACACAAAGGATGACAATCAATAAATCAATTATGCTCCGACTTCCTAACATAGCGGTTCACCATACGTGCATGCTACGGGAATCACTAACTTCAACACAAGTATTTCTCGATTCGCAACACCCTACTAACATAACTCTAATATTACCATATCCATGTCTCAAAACTAATTGAGAGGAATCAAAATTCTCTTTACTGATCGATGCACATGAATATGGAAGTTTTTCTTATATCTTCTTTGGATGTCTATCATCTTTAGGAGTACTTTTTTAGCACACGCCAATTACCAAGTTACTCAGAGAGAGTACTCTCAAAAAGATAGAAGTGAAGATAGAGAGTTCTTATTTCTCCAAAATATGATACCACCGTGCTCTAAAAAGATCTAAGTGAAGCACTAGGGCAAAGTTATCTAGCTCAAAAGATATACGTGAAGCACATGCGAGCAAAATTGCCTACTCAAAAGATATAATCGAAGCTCAATCAGTATTCTAGCAAAATCAGGATGAGTGCATGTCTCTCTCAAAAAGGTGTGCAGCAAGGATGATTGTGACACAATAAAAAGAAAAGACTCCTATAATACACGATGCTCCAAGCAAAACACATATCATGTGGTGAATAAAAATATAGCTCCAAGTAACGTTACCGATGGATTGAAGACGAAAGAGGGGATGCCTTCCCGGGGCATCCCCAAGCTTAGGCTTTTTGGTGTCCTTGAATTTGGCTTGGGATGCCTTGGGCATCCCCAAGCTTGAGCTCTTTCCACTCTTTATCCCATCGTCCATGGGAACATCACCCAAAACTTGAAAACTTCACAACACAAAACTTAAACTGAAACTCGTGATATCATTAGCATAAGAAAACAAACCACCACCTCTTTAGGTACTGTAAAAAACTTGATTTGTATTTATATTGGTGTTAGATTACTGTATTCTCACTATTCCATGGCTAGTACCACCCCCCCCGATACTATCCATAGTTCCATCAAAATAAGCAATGAACACAACAAAAACAGAATCTGTCAAAAACAGACTAGTGTGTAGCAATCTGTATACTTCGTATACTTCTGGTATCTCAAAAATTCCGAACAATTATGAAAATTGGGACAATTGGCATATCAACCAGAATAAAAAAGAATCAACTCAAAAGCTCTTTTTGGATAGGAACTAAAATAATTTCGTGAGCGCAAAGTTTTGTCTTTTTTAGCAAGATCACGCAACAATCACCAAAACTAATCATAAAGGTTTTCCTTGGCACAAAAACAAAAAGAAACACAAAGAACACAATCATAACAGAATTATGATGGTGTGGACACAACAAAACAGGAAGCAAAAAGCAAAGATAAATTCATTGGGTTGCCTCCCAACAAGCGCTATTGTTTAACGCCCTTAGCTAGGCATAAGGCGACAGAATCACGTATCGTCGTCTTTGGTGCTAAAACCATAATTAGCCCTCATCATGGATTCATAAGGAAATCTTATTTTATTTCTTGGAAAATTTTCCATGCCCTTCTTTAATGAAATTGGAATCTAATATTCCCTTCCTTCATATCGATGACAACAGCAATAGTCCTTAGGAAAGGTCTACCCAGAATGATAGGACATGTCGGATTGCAAAAAATATCAAGCACAATGAAATCTACGGGTACATAGATCCTATTTGCAATAATAAGAACATCATTTATCCTTCCCATAGGTTTCTTAACAGTAGAATCCGCAAGATGAAAATTAAGAGAGCACTCATCAATCTCGTTGAAGCCTAGAACATCACATAAAGACTTTGGAATAGCGGAAACACTAGCACCCAAATCACACAAAGCATTGCATTCATAGTTTTTAATCTTGAATTTTACAGTAGGTTCCCACTCATCATGAAGTTTTCTAGGAATAGAAACTTCCAACTCAAGTTTCTCTTCAAGAGATTTCATCATAGCATCGACGATATGATCGGTAAAGGCCTTATTTTGGCTATAAGCGTGTGGAGAGTTTAGCATGGATTGCAGCAAGGAAATACATTAAATCAAAGAGCAACTATCATAATTGATTCCTTGAAATCCAAAGTAGTAATTTCATTACTACTCAAAGTTTTGATATCCTCTACTCCACTTTCAATGCTTTTAGCATCAAGATAGATAGACTCCGAATCATTGGGGCGTTTCTCAACCAAAGTGCATTCATATCCATCCCCATCATCATTAGGTTTGACATTATTAAACAAGGATTCAATGGGAGTCACACCAAGAACTTTAAGATCTTCGTGATTCTCATCACGAGAACATGCCTTTTTAAGCCATTCATGTCTAGCACGAATTTGGGCGGTTCTTTCTTTACTCTCATTCATGGAAACATGCATAGCTTTTAAAGTTTCATCCATATTGATCTTGGGAGGAGCACATGTCACTTTTAAAGCATCAATACCAAGACACATTCTATCAACGGTCCTAGCCAAGTCATCAATTTTGAGCAGTTTTTCTTCTATGGACGCATTGAAAATCTTTTGCGAGTTGATAAACTCTTTAATATTACTCTCTAGATCACAGGGTAATTTATTGTAATTTCCATGAGCATTGTTGTAGGAATTTCCAAAGTTATTAGAGGGATTACTAGGAAAAGGCCTAGGAATAAAGTTTCGTCCCTAAGCATTGATGTTGCCAAAATTATTCCTACCAACAAAATTAACATCCAAGCTCTCATTGCTACTCTCAATCAAGGAAGACAAGGGCATATCATTTGGATCTAAAGGAGCACCTTTACTAGCAAAGAATATCATTAACTCATCCATCTTAGCACTCAAAGATTTAATTTCTTCTATAGCATGCACTTTTTACTAGTAGGTGACCTTTCAGTGTGCCATTGAGAATAGTTTGTCATGATATTGTCTAGGAGTTTTGTGGCTTCTCCTAATGTGATTTCCCTGAAAGTTCGAGTAGAGGCGGAATCCAAGATATTTCTAGAAGCAAAATTCAAACCAGCATAGAAGATGTGTATAATCATCCAAAGACTCAAGCCATGAGCGGGACAATTTCTAATCGTCAATTTCATTCTCTCCCAAGATTGTGCAACATGTTCATGATCTAGTTGCTTAAAATTCATGATATCGTTACGGAGAGAGATAATCTTAGCCGGTGCGAAATACTTGGATATATAAGCATCTTTACACTTGTTCCAAGAATCAATGCTATTTTTGGGTAAAGATGAAAACCAAGTTTTTGCTCGATCTCGCAATGAGAACGGAAATAGCTTCAATTTAATCACATCATTATCCACATCTTTCTTCTTTTGCATATCGCATAATTCAATGAAGGTATTAAGATGGGATGCGGCATCTTCACTAGGAAGGCCGGAAAATTGCTCTTTCATAACAAGATTTTGCAAAGCAACATTGATTTCAAATGATTCCGCACTAGTGGCCGGAGCAATCGGAGTACTAATAAAATCATTATCATTAGTATTCGAGAAGTCACAAACTTTGGTGTTTTCAGTCATGGTGACTTCAACAAGCACACAAGCACACAAGCGAACAGAAAGCAAGCGAAAGAAAAGGGCAAACAAAAAAGGCAAATATTTTTGTAAATTTTTGTTTTTCAGAAGTGGGGGAGAGGAAAACGAGAAGAAAAAAAGTAAATGCAAGAGAT
Source organism: Hordeum vulgare subsp. vulgare (assembly GCF_904849725.1). NCBI lineage: Eukaryota > Viridiplantae > Streptophyta > Magnoliopsida > Poales > Poaceae > Hordeum > Hordeum vulgare. The sequence continues at coordinate 458,870,041 of NC_058522.1, forward strand.
GAGTTTGCGACAGTTACTTGGATAAGCTTCACTTAGAATAGTCCCCATTGCCAGAAATTGACACGTTGAAGGAAGACTATTCTTGACTTGATACTCCCCGGCAACGGCGCCACAAATTCTTCTTGCTACCTCCTGAGCTTGCGTTGGTTTTTCCCTTGAAGAGGAAAGGGTGATGCAGCACAGTAGCAGTAAGTATTTTCCTCAGTTTGAGAACCAAGGTATCAATCCAGTAGGAGTATCAAGGCAAGTCCCCAAAGTACGTGTGCAAACACAAACAAACTTGCACCCGACGCTCTAAAGGGGTTGTCAATCCCTTCACGATTGATTGCAAGGTGAGATCTGAAGGCGGAAAGTGCAACAAAGTGAAAGCGTATAGCTGAAAATATGAAGTGAAGACCCGAGGGCCATAGTGTTCACTAGAGGCTTCTCTCATGATAGCAAATATTACGGTGGGTGAACGAGTTAATGTCGAGCAATTGATAGAATCGCACAAAGTCATGATGATATCTAAGGAAATGATCCTATATATAGGCATCACGTCCGAGACAAGTAGACCGATAATGTCTGCATCTACTACTATTACTCCACACATCGACCGCTATCCAGCATGCATCTAGTGTATTGAGTTCATAACAAACAGAGTAATGTCTTAAGCAAGATGACATGATGTAGAGGGATAAATTCATGCAATAGATATAAACCCCATCTTTTTACCCTTGATGGCAACAACACGATGCGTGCCACGCTACCCCTTCTATCACTGGGTGAGGACACCGCACGGTATGAACCCAAAACCAAGCACTTCTCCCATTGCAGGAATTATAGATCAAGTTGGCCAAATGAAACCCACAACTCGAAGAGAATTACAAGGATACAAAATCATGCATATAAGAGATCATAGGAAACTCAAATAATATTCATAGAAAATCTGATCATAAATCCACAATTCATCGGATCTCGACAAACACACCGCAAAAGAGGATTACATTGGATAGATCTCTATGAACATCATGGAGAACTTTGTATTGAAGATCCAAGAGAGAGAAGAAGCCATCTAGCTACTAGCTATGGACCCGAAGGTCTGTGGTGAACTACTCACGCATCATCCGAGAGCCAATGGTGTTGATGAAGAAGCCCTCCGTGTCCGAATCCCCCCTCCGGCAGGGCACCAGAACGTGCCCCAGATGGGATCTTGCGGAGACAGAACCTTGCGGCGGCGGAAAAGTATTTTCGTGGCTCACTCCCGTGGTTTCACATTTTTAGGGACTTTATAGGCGGAAGAAGTAGGGCAAAGGAGCCATGGGGGGCCCACAAGCCTGCTAGACGCGCCCCCAGGCCGCGCCTAGGGGCCTTGTGACCTCTCCCGGGGTCCTTTGCCTTGGTTCTCAAGTTCCCATCGTATGTTCTGTTACGGAAAAAATCATTCCGAAGATTCTATTCCGTTTGAATCCGTTTAATATTCTCCTCTGAAAAGGGTCAAAAACACGGAAAAAACACGTACTCGCACTTGGCATTGAGTTAATAGGTTAGTCCCAAAAAAGATATAAAATGCATACAAAACATCTAAAGTTGATAAGATAATAGCATGGAACCATAAAAAATTATAGATACGTTGGGGACGTATCAATGTCCATAATAAGAAAATCAACGGGCACATAATTATCATTGACAATAATAAGAACATCATCAATTCTCCCGAAAGGTTTCTTTATGGAAGAATCGACAAGAAGAACACCAAAAGAACATGGATCATAAGGTTTCCAATCAAGCATATCATACATTCTTTTGGGCATAACGGAAGCACTAGCTCCAACATCACACAATGCAAAGCAAGAGATATTATTCAATTTAATTTTGACCATAGGATCCCAACCATCTTCTAGTTTTCTTGGAATAGAAGTCTCTAGCTTGAGCTTCTCCCCCTAGCTTTCATAAGAGCATTGGTAATATGCTCGGTGAAGGCAATATTGAGTGTACTAGTGTGGGGGTTTTTAGCCATTCTTTGCAAAAAGGTGATGACTTCGGAAAGACTACAATTGTCAAAATCAAGAGTACTTTCGTTAATTAAAGTGGTAGTAATGTCATCTAAGCTCATTATTTTAGTAGTCTCTAAATTCAAAGGACCTTCTTGTCCTATAGTTGAGGTATTAGCATCACCATTAATAGGTCCATTGGGACAGGAGTGTGATGGGTGCTAAAAGTTTTGAGATCCTCAATTACTTGTATAGTAGCAATGGTAGTGTGTGTAGGAAGGCTCTTAATTCTCTCTTCCTCTTCTTGAGATACAACCACTTTGTGTTTGGCCACCATTTGATTTATCAAAGTGGCATGTGTATGAGACATATTGGAGACTTGGGTCTCCATGGTGGTGAGTCTAGTTTGGAGATTGGAAATCTTACTATCCATGCTCTCAAGTTATCTTCCAATGTTTTGCAAGATACAAGAATGGTCATCGAATTGTCTAGAGAAGGCCTTGTTTTGTTCATATTGGGTGTGCATATAATTCTTTGTAGCCTTCTCTATCTCTAAAAGTTTTTCATAACTAGGCATTATTCTATCATTAGGAGTGTAACTATAGGTGTCGCTCTTTCCATATATGTTGGACTGGAACTGTCTAGGATTGCTACCAAAGTTACTCCTATAAGCATTGTTATTAAAGTTGTTCCTAGAGATAAAATTAAAATCTACTTGCTCTCTTTCTTGAGCAACCAAGGAATTTAAAGGAACATCATGAGGATCAATGGGAGCTTGCTTAGTAAGTAGAGTCATGATCATGTCAACCTTATCATTAAGGGAGGAGATCTCCTCAACAGAGTTTACCTTCCTACCTATTGGAGCTCTCTCGGTGTGCCATTGAGAATAATTTGTCATCATCTCATCCAATAGCTTTGTGGCAGCACCAAGTGTAGTTGACATAAAGGTTCCTCCCACGGCCGAGTCTAACAGATTCCGCGAGGTAAAGTTCAATCCTGCATAGAAAGTTTGGATAACCATCCAAGTAGTCAAAGCATGTGTAGGGCAATTCTTAAGAAGAGATTTCATACATTCCCAAGCTTGAGCAACGTGTTCATTATCCCATTGTCTAAAATTCATAATGTTACTCCTCAACTGGATAATCTTAGCAGGCGGGTAATACTTCCCAATAAAAGCATCTTTGCACTTATCCCAAGAATCTATGCTATTCCGAGGCAAAGATTGAAGCCACACTTTAGCTCCTCCTATAAAGGAGAAAAGAAAAATCTTAAGTTTAACAATATCACCATCTACTTCTTTATATTTTTGCATGTCACAAAGCTCAACAAAATTGTTCAAGTGCAAGGCAGCATCATCTCCAGCACCGGAGAATTGATCTTTCATAACAAGGTTCAGAATAGCAGGTTTAATCTCATAGGACATGGCTCGAGTGGCGGGAGCAGCAATATGAGTGCAGATAAAGTCATTGTTGTTGTGACTAGTGAAGTCACACAACTTGGTGTTCTCAGTGGAACCCATAGAAGCAGCAACAAGCAAGAACAAAGAAACTATTTTTTTGTGGTTTTTGGTATAACACTCTTAAGCAGAAACTAGAAAGCAAACTAACAAGACTAAAAAGCAAAGGTGAAGTATAGCGTGCAACTCCCCTATCTTGAAGACTCGATTCCCCGGCAATGGCGCGAGAAAACTTTGCTTGATGACGAGACAATATATATACTTCTCGCTCCTTGTTGTTTACCCCAAGTGGAAGGTTGAGATGTAGTGAGCAGCAAGTTTTCGCTCACACAAAGACTATAAGGTTTATCAAACTAGGAGGACTCCTAGGATCAACAAGTAGGTGTCTCCCACCCTGGCGCTAGCAGAAGATGTGGACCTGCACACACACAAATAACTTTGATCCCAACGAGTACAGAGAGGTTGTCAATATCTCTGGCCTTGTAGTTTGCACAGGATCAAACCACAAGTGGGAAAAGTAATAATGACTGCAACGGAAAAGTAAATGAAAATGGTAAATGATGCAGGTGTAAACAATGATGGTGATATGGACCGGAGTCACATGATGTTCACTAGTGATGTCTCTCTCCCAAAAGACGATAAACAACTATGCTAGGGTAAACAAATCATAGTTGGGCAATTGACAGAATTATGAACACACCGCAATGATAATTATGCTACTTGATAGTTAGAGGTTCAATATTAATGGGCGGTACGCCAAGACAAGTAGACCATTTATTCATGAGCATCTACTTACTAATCATCCACCTTGAGATATCTATCCAGAACATCTCACCGGTATTAAGTTGCGAGCCCCACCCAAAGTGTAAACTCAGAGCAATGGATAACTACATGAACGAACTATGCGTAAGGTAAACAATCCTTGCAACTGTGGTTACAAGCACCGTTGTTTTCTCCCTGGTGGCAACAACACATCCCCTAGTCTCATGTTTCTGTCACTCAAGCTAGACATCGAGGGGCATGAACCCACAATCATGCATAACGCTCTCTCTTGGAGTTACAATCTACTACACGGCCAAAGCAATAAATAGCAACGGAGAACATGCATGAATCACTAAGGAACATAATATAAAAGGATAGTCAAATATATAACTCATAACAATGTGATCATAATCTCATAATCCATTGGGTCCCAATAAACCAAGCATAGCAATAGGAAGAGAATTACATAGATGCCTTGATCATGTAGGGCAGCTCACAAGGACTAACCATTGAAGCAGAAGATTGGAGAGAAGACATCACATAGCTACTTGTCATGGAACCATGATCCAAGGAGGACTACTAACGGCACGTCTCGGAAGCGTCCATGGCGGTGGAGAATCTCCCGAAGGACAATCCTCCCTCCGTCAGGGTGCCAGGAAGAGGCCTCCTGACGCTCCTGATTTCGGAAGCGCTGCGGCGGCGGAACTATGGAGAAATTCATGATTCTGGAAGTTGTGTAAGGGTTTTCTCTCGGAGGACTAAATATAGGTCGAAGGAGGGCACCAGAGGAGGTGGTCCCCACCCAGGCGGCCTCCTTGCGCGGCTAGGGGGTAGGTCGCGCCACCCGGTCGCCTGGACGGCTCCTGGCCCCCCTCTGGCCCACCTTCGGTGATCTGGAAGCTTCCGTTACGCTGATTTTTATATATTTTTCCTGGAACTTTTCGGGCTTCGGAAAATTGGGTAAAAGCCCCTACAAAATAGACATTAGCACACAGAAACTGACACTGGGTGCACTGAGTGAGTAGGTTAGTCCAAATATGTGTAAAATGATATAAAAGTGTAGATCATGGAACAAGCAGAAATTATAGATACGTTTGGGACGTATCAGTGCCCGTGCACAAGTCTGGGGCACAGGAGACCCTAGTCTTCAGTGCACCGACAGCCTCCACCCTGACATCAAGGTGTCACTCCTTGTTCACGACTATCCCAATTTCGCCACCTTGGTGAACAAGGCCATCTAGGTTGAAACTAACCTGAACAAATACAAGGATGGCAACAAGTGCAACCGTGACATGGACTCATATATGGGCTCATCTGCATAGAAGAGGAAAATCTAGATTCCCATAACATGTACAATGCACCTGCTCCTGCTCCAAGGCCTTCAGATGCTGCAACTCGCGTGCCTCCTCCACCAGCTAGGCAACCAAGGCTTCCAGCTCTGTGTAACATCCCAAATTTCCTAATTTGGAACGTTTTACAATTGTATCTAAGCATCTATGCATTTTGATTGTAATAAAGGTGGCATTTGAATTTCTTTCGATTTTTGCTTAGCATTTTATTTTTCTTCACTCATGAAATGATGGGAATATTATCTTGCCAAGCAAGAAAAAGAGAGGAGGAACATGACCCTCCAAGCCAGGGGTAATTCTTTGAAATATTTGAACCATAAAACCCAAGGGTTATTTGAAAAATATTTTGCAAAAAGAAAAGAAACCAATTTAGGGATTTTCTGAAAAACATTTTTTTGTGAAGAATTTATTTTGACCGTGGAAAAATGTCCATCTTATCGGATTTATTTTTTTGATAATTTTAATATATAATACTCCTATATTTGGAGTTATCTTTATTTTTCGTTTTGAAGTTTTAGTTTCCTGTTTTTCAAAAAAAGGAAAAATTCTCTTTAGGAAAATCGCTAGCGGGCGTTAGGTAAGTTTTGGCCCAGATCCCTTTGGACCGGGACCAAATCCCTTTAGAATCGGCCACTCATCCCTTTTTCCTTTCTCTCTCTCTCTCGCTGACACCCTGGTCCCACGGCCGACCGAAGCCCATGTCAGTCTTCCCTTTCCTTCGATCCCCTCTCCTTCCTTTCTTCACCGGAGGTCACCGGATCCGACCGGATCTCCGATCCCCTTCCTTCCCGAGACCACCCCGACCCCCTATAAGAATCCCGCCTCCCTCCGCACTCCGTTCCCCTCGACCCTGCCTCATCTCTCCGCCTCAATCGCCCTGCTACACCTCGGCGGAGCCGAAGCTCCGAGAGCCCCTGCTGCTCGCTACCGCCACATCCCGCACCCCCCTCCGCCGACCGCACCCACCCCCGCCGCCTCTACACCACCTAGATCGCCCACCTCGCCGCCTCACCTTGCCGACCACCTCGCCGGAGAAGTTTCTCCTCTCTGCCACGGTGAGATCTTCTCCCTTCTCTCTCTTTTGTTTTTTTTTTGTTTTTCCACCGTAGGGTCTAGGACCTATGGTGTTGATTAGAAGGGGCATACCCCTTCGGTTCTTTAAAAAGAACCTGCCACTTTTTTTTAGATTAGCCGAAATGATTTCCTATATGAATCGGCCATTCGCTGGTTAGCCTATGCAGCGCACACCCCCTAGCCAACCAGAGCTTGCCACGTAGCCTAGTCCTTTAGTTTTCTTTTCTTTGTTTTAGTTCTGTAACACGAGTAGTTCTAATTTTGTTTTCTTAATAACTTTTAATCTATAAATCCAATTAGAGTGAATCTTTTTGCATTGTGCCTCAAATTTCATGTAGTTTCTAAGAACATAAAATTTGACTATGTTCAAATTTATAAATTTTGAGTTTAAACAGAATTGATTTAAATATTATTTTGGGAATACCGGGAGTTTAAAAGTAGATTTTTAATTGATTATTTTTGCTACTGATCACTAGTGATCTTGTTTATCAGTAGGCTCAATTTAAGAATTTTTAAGATATTTGATCTTGGGGTTTTCACCAAAACAGATTCTGTTTTGGTTACGGAAAGACAATTTTATTCCTTATGCTAAAGCTATTCTTTTTATTAGATGCTTTATTTTGATTCCTTATGCTCGAGTTTGACAGTCGTCAGCAAGGCAAGTCACGTTGACCATATTTCCTGTGTTTTATATGCATTGCAGATCAACCTTTCTTCACCTATTGCATTCTAAATAGGTACTCGAAAAATTGGTTCTTGATGTAGTATCATGTGGTAGGCACCCATCACCCTTGTTACTTGGCACGGGACGATACATTTTATTTTGCTATGCTTAAGTAGACGGGGTTTTGGTTGAGAGTCTATCACGAGTGTTGTGAGAAAATTTTAATAATCAAGAACGGATATGTCAAGACTTTTCGAGACCTCGTGATGTAATGTAACTCCGGGTGAAGGACGGTTCAAATGGGCTCCTTGGGATAAACCAGCGGAGGACCCGGGATGCATGGAGAACCGCCATGACATCTTGCGGAAAGCTTCACCCAGGCACGAAGAGATGGATGGATGCTTCCAGACCCAAGGCTTACCTGCACAGCCACAAGTCATTATGGGCTCTGGCTTGGTTGGACAACACGGCGACTCTGGACGGGCGGTGCTACAAGATGTAGAAGAATGGTAGGATTGGATGGGCACCGACAGAGGCTCAGAGGAACCCGTTGAAAGACCATGTTTTGATCATCTAGTTCTCAAACACCCTGTAGTGCGAGGACATTCAACGGAGGTGATCAAATCTTGCGGGGAACGTGTGCAAAAACTCTACAGAGTACCCAAACCTAATCGATTAGCTGTGTCCACGGCATGGACAATTTGATCTGAAGGAACGGAAACTATCTGGAAATTCTCAACACAATAATAATAATGATGTGGGTATTATCGACAACCTGGGTATGAGATATTGGTTGGCGGAACCATCTCATTAACAACCAACAATGTAGTAATATTTTGTTTTTACCCCTCTCTTGTTGTAGAAGAAAACTTTGCTTTCCGCTAAAAACTTACAAGCCCCACCTGTCAAATATGCATGTAGTATAGATGATACTTTTTTTACCTCTCTCTTTTGTGACTTGCCGGCATATTCAATATGCTGACCTACACGGCTACAATGTGTCATGTTGCAGAGTACTTTTTCGACCAGGAGTGAGGTCACGATCTACGCTCGGTGATATGCCCTGGAGTTAGATGGACTCAACTACCTTTGAAGCTTCCGCTAGTCTTCATTTAGTTATCTCATGAGATGGCCTTCAGCCACTTTATTGTAATCATTATTGTAATAAGTACTCGATATGAGATCCGACTAATAAAGCTGTGTGATTGAACTCTCGATATATACATTGATGTACTGTGTGTGTACCAGCATGATCTTGGGATGGTACGAAAACACCAGAGACTTGGCCGTTTCAGGTCGGGTCGCTACACTCCGCCACCCCAAGCTCCTACTCACCATCCCGAGGATGGACCATGCTTCAAGTGTGTCCGTCCAGGTGACCGTGCCAGAGAGTGCAGGCAGAATCAGAATCAGCTCACACTTCCCTCAACTGTAGTGGTGACAATCAGAATCACAACAAGAATGCCAAGCCTAATTATGTTCGTGATCAAGCTAACAACATTGAAATGAGTCAAGCTCAAAACCATTCTGCTACCGTCATGGGTACACTTCTTGTTAATTCGGTACCATCTTCTGTATTGTTTGATACAGGGGCGTCACATTGCTTCATGTGAGAAAATTTGGCATTCATGCATGGTATTAAATACGAAGAGATGAATATCTCAATAGTGGTAAACTCCCCCGCATGCCAATATAGAACCTCCAAGGTTTGCCCCGATGCCCGCCATGAAATTGACGGATTGGAATTCCTTGTCGCTCCCTTATTGTTGAAGTCTTCCAATATTTACCTCATTCTAGGAATGGACTGGTTGAAAGCTCATATGGCTTCAATCGTTTGTACCACCAAAACCGTCCATCTGCTACATACTTCGAATGAGATAATAAAGTACCATGCTCATGTCATTCAAGATGATGAATCCTGGCTATATGCCTTGAATGCGTTAAATGTGTCAACTCTTGAGGGGATTGAAAACATTCCAATTTTCCGTGACTTTCGAGATGTCTTTCTAGAAGAACTCGCAGGGATTCCCCTTGTGAGAGTGGTCGAGTTTATAAGCAACATAGTACCAGGGACGACTCCTATCGCTAACGCCCCTACAAATGCCACCACATGAACTCCTTGAACTTAAGGAAGAAATAGAAAAATCTCTTCGATGTGGATTCATTCATCCAAGTTCCTCTGCTTGGGGACAACCTTCTCTCTTTATTAAGAAGAAGGATGGAACAAATTGTTTGGTTCAAGACTACAGTCCTATTAATTAGGCAACTATTCAGAACAAGTATCCCGTTCCTTAGATAAATGATCTCTATGATCAACTTGTTGGTTCCTCAGTCATCTCTAAGCTCGACTTGATGTTGGGATACCACCAGTTCCGAAAAGGATATCCCAAAAACCACCTTATTTACTCGATATGGATCATAGGAGTACATGGTCATGTCCTTAGGCTTAACCAATGCTCCAGCAACCTTCTCTCGGTTAATGAATTATATCTTCATGGACTACCTCGACAAATTCATCGTGGTTTATTTGGATGATATCTTAGTATACTCCAAGAAGAAAGAAGAACATGCCGAGCATCTTTGTCTTGTGCTGAAAAGCTTCGGTAGCGTCAATTTTATGGCAAGTATTCCAAGTGTGAATTCTGGTTGGACGAAGTGACCTACCCTGGTCATGTGATCTCCAAGGATTGTACTGTGGTCAACCCCAAACGAGTTCAAGCTATTCTTGACTAGACTCCTCCGAAGAATGTTAAGCAAGTCCGAAGTTTTCTCGGACTCGCGAGCTTTTGCCATCGATTTGTCTTGAAGTTCCCTAAGATTACAAAGCCCTTAACCAATCTGCCACATAAAGGTGTTAAGTATGAGTGGACAGCTAAATGTCAGGAAAGCTTACAGACACTTAAGGACAAACAGATATGTTCTCATGTGCTTGCTCCTTCAGATACTCGCAAGGACTTTGGTATTTATTGTGACGCTTAACGTCAAGGATTAGGTCGTGTCCTAACGCAAGAGAATAGAGTGATTGCCTATGGCTCACGTCAGTTGCGTGCTCATGAAGAGAACTATCCAGTTCATGACCTTGAACTTGATGCAGTTCTGTATGTGTTATTCGTATGGAGGCATTACCTTGTCGGTACACCTATCACCAAAGTCTGAAGTGCATGTTTACTCAGCCGGATCTGAATCTCCGTTAGCAGAGATGTATGGGGAGCATAGCATATTTCAACTTGGGAATTTCTTATACACTTGGCAAAGCTAATATAATGGATGATGCCTTGAGCCGCAAGTAATAGTGCAACAACCTCCAGGTTCATAAGGTTCACGCTCGTCTTCAAGAACAATTTGGCAAGTTGAACCTTCATATTGTTCCTCGGGGATATCTTGCTCCCCTCCTCAAGAGTTCCGCAAGATAAACCTCTGTGTTATCAATGAGGGATCCCTCAGTAACCTGGTTGCTGAACCGGATCTCATGGGCTGCATCAAAACTATTCAATTGTATGACAATGAACTCGAAAAGATTAAAGGCTACTAGCAAGAAGGTAAACCCTCTTGCTTCACTATTGTTGATGATGGCGCCTTGTACTTCAAAGGTCATCTATTTGTACCAAGTCAAATGAAAACCTGAATATGACGCCGAGGGTGATGAAAGAAGGTCATGATACACCTCTGTCTATTCATCCGGGTAGTACCAACATGTACCAAGACATCCATCAATGATTCTGCTGATCAAATATGAGACAAGACATAGCAAGCTATGTTACAGAATGTGACATTTGTTGTCGAATCAAAGCAGAACATCAAAGTCCTGCTAGAACTCTGCAACCTATCTCTATTCGTGATTGCAAATGAGACCATGTTGAAATGGACTTTCTCACTGGTTTTCCCACATCGCAGAAAGTTAATGATGCTATTCTTGTCATCATTGACCGATTATCCAAAGTTGCACATTTCTAAACGTCAAAGAAACTACCACTGCTGGTCAACTCACAAATCTATATATGTCAAGAATTGTCTCACTCCATGGTATTCTGTTGGTATTCAGCTCACACCGTGGCAGCTTATTCACTTCAAAATTCTTGGAAAGTTTCCACAAAGGTGTGGGAACTCATCTATCCTTTAGCACCGCCTTTCATCATCAATCCCAGGGACAAGTTGAACGAGTCAACCAAATTCTCGAATACATGCTTCGAGCTTGTGTCATTTCTTTCAGAAAGAAATGGGAGGAATCTCTCCCGTATGCCGAGTTCTCCTAAAACAATAGCTATCAAGCTAGTTTGAAGATGCCCCCTTTGAAGTGTTGTATGGACGAAAGTGTTGAACTCCTATGAATTGGTTAGAAATAGGGGAACGACCGCTCTTTGGTCCGGATATTATCCAACATAATGAAGATCAAGTCTGCGTTATTCGTGAGAATCTGAAGTGTCACACCCAAGATGCGACCCTATCCTCAATTTGGCACGAAGGCCTCGTCAGGGATAGAAGCGCATCTCGTCGTGTCACAAGAATGGATATCGTTACAAGTACATGTACTGAAAAGAGGAGATATATTTAGAATTGGCTTACACTCGCCACAAGCTACATCAGAGTCACATCAGTACATTACATAAGCATCAAGAGTAAGAGCAGGGTCCGACTACGGACGAAAACAAACGACAAAAGAAGAACGACGTCCATCCTTGCTATCGCAGGCTGCCGGCCTGGAACCCATCCTAGATCGATGAAGAAGAAGAAGAAGAAGAAGCAACTCCAAATGAACAATCAACGCGCTCGCGTCAAGTAACATTTACCTGTACCTGCAACTGGTGTTGTAGTAATCTGTGAGCCACAAGGGACTCAGCAATCTCATTTCCAAAGGAATCAAGACTAGCAAAGCTTAATGGGTGAGGCATGGTAAATTGGTGAGGTTGCAGCAGCGGCTAAGCATATATTTGGTGGCTAAACTTACGAGTACAAGATATAAGAGGGGGAAGATCGACGCATAACGGACGTGTCTACTGATGATCAAATGAATGATCCTGAACACCTACCTATGTCAGACATAACCCCACCGTGTCCTCGATCGGAGAAGGAACTCACGAAAGAGACAGTCACGGTTACGCACACAGTTGGCATGTTTTAATTAAGTTAACTTCAAGCTATCTAGAACTAGTGTTAAACAAAGTTTCCACGTTGCCACATAACCGCGGGCAAGGCTTTCCGAAAAGATTTAACCCTGTAGGGGTGCTCCAACTAGTCCATCACAAATTACCACAAGCCGCATAGAAATCCTCAATCACGAAGCTCGCGATCTCGTCGGATTCCCTAGTGGAAAACCTCAACTCTGAGATTACCCAAAGCATCACCGGAAAACCGATGCACAAGATATCTCGTCAAAGGTAAAACTAATCCAGCAAGGCCGCCTGGCGTGTCGACGATCCCGATAGGAGCCGCGTATCTCGTTCTCAGGACACGACGGATAAGCGAAGTGTACGAGTGCCAAACCTCGAGTTTCCTCGCGGTGGCCCCGCACAGTGCTTTGTTTTGGACCAGCACCATCACCACTGGCCCTCCCTGTGTTATGTAGAATTACTCCTCGGGTAGCGCTAACTCCCTATGCATTTCAGTATTATCAAATTATTATGTTGGGCAAATAGTACCAATGTTGGGCCTTCCCAGACCAGCTTTAAACTAAAACGAATTATCAAGGGGGTCCCCATAACAACCCCGGTCGTTTTAGGAGCGCTCAATTATGGAACATAACACCGGTAGCCGAAACTAAGGGGGCAAAGGTGGAACAAAACACCAGGCTAGAAAGTCCGAGCCTTCCACCTTTTACCAAGTATATAGGTGCATGAAATTAAATAGCATTAATATGGTGATATGACAAGGAACCCATGTTTTCACATGGAAGCAACTGCACCTGCAACTAGCAACGCTAACAACAGGGTTAAGCAAGCGGTAACATAGCCAATCAGTGGTTTGCTAGGTTGAACGGGTTGAAGGTTTTCATGGCATTATTGAGAGGCTGATATTTAACATGTGGTAGGCAATGAGACATAATCGATAGAAGCGATAAAACTAGCATGGCAATGATAGTAATGGTATCTGGGGAAATGATCATCTTGCCTGAGATCCCGCTTGGAAGAAGAATGACTCCGTGAAGCAGACGAACCGACGTAGTCGATAGGGTCCTCACATCCGACACGCTTGCGGAACTCTATCGAGACCGGGAACCCCGGAAACAAGCATCAACACACGAAATTCACCACACGATGCAAGACACACATGATGCATGAACGGTCTAATGCAAGGCATGACAATCACAACAATCAAACACTACACATTAAGTGAAGCTCGATATGCAACGGGTAGCATATCGATGAAACTCCACATTCAATTGTTTAGTTCACTCCCGTTAATTTACACAGCAATATTTAAAATGTTGTTAACATGGAAAGGGGTGAAGCACAAATTAAACTACCTATCTAGGCATTTTAAATGAAACCGGAAACAACATATAGCATCTCCGAAATGACCCCACGTGTTAAATCACATTTTCGGTTTGTTAAATGGCAAAACAAAGTGGTTCACGTGATTCTACTCGTCGTTCTGATCCTTTTACACATATGGCACATCTCCAACGGAGCTACGGACAAATAGTTATGACCTAAACGTTTTCAACACGTCGACACACAAAACCGACACAAATAGCACGTTAACAGCCTTAAACATGCATGAGAGTTGGAAAATATTACTCTACGCATAATTCTAGTCAAAAACCATATATAACTCACTCCGATCCGATACACGGTTTAAACTCTACGGGCGTTCGAAAATCTGCATATGCTTGAAAAAAATAGGTAAAACACACAAAAAACAAATTACTATGTGGGCCAGAAGCAGCACGGTCCATCAGCCCATGGTTGAAATTGGCCCAATTGGCCTTGCACGAAAAAATAAAATAACAAGTGCTGAAATATAATTAAGGCTCTCTGGGACTCGAACCCAGGATCTCAGGGTGGAGCATGACTGCACTAGCCAGCTCGGGTGCAACTCTGCTAGTTGAAAAAAAATTGGATACCACATCAATATAACCTATGCGTGGAAAACGAACAAGATTCAGAGCGATGGCATCACGGCGACGCCCACGAGCAATTGCAGCAAGCAGCGGCAGCTGTTTTAGCCTCAGAGCACCAGCGCGTGTGCGGGATTGGGCAGGGGAGGCTCCTCACCTAGCTTGGATAGCTCGGCAGCCCCAGGCGAGGCGCACGGTCAAGGCACATGTGACGTCCTCCTCTGTCCAGACTGCTGCAACACGATGCGGCGAAGGAGTCTGGTGAGATTTGGGTGCTGGAGGTTGGGAACGGGGCACGCATCGCGGGATCCGGTGCCTCTGGGCGCAGGACGACGTCCTCCTACGAGGGGAGGCCAGATCCGAGGCGGAGGAAGCTCAAGCCAGCTACCATGGATGGGAGTTCCTGCATAGAGAGAGAGGAAGAGATGAGACAAAGAGCAGGGGAGGAGGGGGAAACGAGGGGAAGGGGACCTCCAACGAGCTGGCTCGAACGCGGGTCGCTCGGGAGCTCGGGTTGTGGGCGCGGTGGATACTACGAGCGGGTGGACGCTCACGCTACAGACGGCGGACGCGTCCAAGCGCAAGCGGCGGCTGGAGAACTACGGATGTGTGAGCTCGGGTACTAGAGGATCTGGTGGTTGCGCCCTGGGTGTGATTGGCTCGCAGAAGAAATCGAGGAGGGGTTGCGGTTGCACAGATGGGATCTGGGAGGATACCGAGGGAGATGATTGTGGGTGGCGGCGGGCGACTCGGACTGATTGGACTAGGGTTAGGGCTAGGTTCATCTAGACCCTCCAATTTAGATCGGATGGTCGAGATAATTAGGTTAGGGAGTCCAATAGACAAACCGAAGACGTTTTGCGGTAAAACGGTGTTGATCTGGATCCAACGGTCATGATCGCCCGGTCCGGGTTTCGGGAGGATTTCAAACTGGGCTACGTGTAGGGTCGATGCACTCTGCAGAGGGGCTAGGCGGAGATGAGGGGGAAAATGGGCACCCGACAACCTATTTAAAACACCGACACACGTCCGATGATATACCGAATACGGTGCCGCTACGGTCGATCGTTCGGGTACCAGACTGTCTCCGATCGTGACGAAATTCGACAGGCGGCCTAGCTATAACTAATCACGACCGCATGCCAAGTTTCACCTCGATCAGAGAAAGTTTTAAATGCACTTTAAAAACAGGGTTTCGACGGTGCCGCGGGCACGTGCGAGTACGGTCGGGCTCAGAACGGACAACGACGAGAACCGACAACTACTAACGGATGCATGTTTTGAAAATTGGCGGCAACGGAGATGCCGATGCAATGCAGATGATGCGATGATGATGCGACAACAGAAAATAGACACACGACGAAAACGGAATAGAAGGGGAATCTTCTGGAACGTCGGCATCGGGCTGTCACAACTCTCCTACACTACAAGAGGATCTCGCCCCGAGATCCAAGAATGAAAGGGGGAGATGATGAGAAAGAACAAGAGGTAAAAACTTAGTCGCTTCTTTGACAAACGAGTGAAACCAACGATCCTTGAAGGTTGCAAGGCGATGAGGAATGATAAGAGAAGGAAGCAAGAATTCACGGAAAATTTCGGGAGCACTTCGGTAGGAAAATGGGACAAAAAATTCGAAAACGTAGGAGAATTAGACAATATATATAACAAACAACTAAATAGAACAAGGGAACATCATGAACTTGATAGAATAACTTGATCGACTCAAAAGAGCAACATCACAATGCCTCCGGAACAAGAGAATATGAACTAGCTCATACGAAAGAAGATAATGAAGAAAAGAATGACAACTACTATCTCAAATGAACTTGACAAGCCCCTTGCGAGAAGAATTAAACGAAGTTGTTGTAAAAACAACAACGAAAAGAACAGGACAGTAGTGGGCTTATGAAAATCATCTCAACATCTATGAGGTGACAACCAACCACTAAAAGAAACAAGGATTGATTGAGAGAAACAAGATATGAACAATTTCTTACACCAAGAGGATACATTGAAAACTAGGATTAATGACAAGCACCATGATAGCAACAATCCATAGGAAAAGCTTTAGGTGAAATCCAAACCAAGATAACTCAAAGAAGAACTCATGGGTTGAAAATATCCCATGATCATAGAATTGGTGGATTTAATTATCTTATTCTTGAAAGGAAATCTCTTCGAGGCTCCTACACTACAAGAATTCTATAATACCACCTCAAAGGATAAGGAAGAACAATTGCACATATACATGCAAGAGAACGGATACTTGAGAAAACAATTGATATCATGAGTCCTCCAGAAGAAGAATTGAAATCTCTTGGAAGAAGGAAGGACAATAAGAATTATGTTATGCTCATCCTTCATCAAGTTCAATTGATGACAAGCAACGGATTTAGCATACCACTTATTCTTGAAAGAATCTTGAAGAGGCAGAGAGATAAGCACCATTTGAGGCACAATTGAACGAAGCACCGGTAAGAATTCACAACTGAATGGGAATTCCAAGAATGCATGAAAACACATGAGAATGAAGAGATCATGAGCCACGTGAGAGAAACTAGAACAAGGCACCGGATAATCGAGAGACGAACGAAGAGACAACAATGGAGAAGAATTAGAGAACGAAAGCTGAAAGCTGAGAATGAAGAAGTCTTCTGAAATGATGGCCTTCGGAGGATCGAGAATGAAAACAACTCAGAAATGCACCGGATAGCAAGAAAGGGATACTCATGATTGGAACAAATAAGATGACGACACCAAGCTGAAATGATGAATCTCCTAGATAATGAACCAAGATTTGAGAGAAACACCACTTCAGTCTTGAAAGAAGCGAATGATGAGAAGACCACCACCAAGAAAGGTTGAGCCAAAATGAGAATTAATTCAAAAAGATCTTAACGAAGGGATATGACTGATGAAATTCATACTTACGTCATAGTTGAAAAGAATTAATGATCTCCGGAAGATTAGAAGAGACATATAACATCCTGGGAAAAAACCTGTGGGTTATGGGCCCACTCGAAGAAACCACCGTTAGAAAAGATTGCTTAGAATAGAGATATTGCACCGGTATGAAGAGAACTAGATGAGGTTAGCACCTCGAAATAATTAAAGAATTGAGAACAAGAAACTTCTAGAATAAATTCAACGCTCCGGGTAGAATAGAGAGAAATGACAACAAGAAAGCGTGATAAGAATCTCCAACATGGGGAAGAATTTACAAGGATGAAAAGGATATGATGAACATAGACGACTGAATTAAATTCATCGGAAAATAACAAAATGAAGAAATGATGAACTCGACTCTTGAGAATCTTCACAATGAATCACCGGGTAAGAGAGAAAAGAAGAGACAGCGGAAGCACAATGAAAATAAAACTCTTGGATGAAAATTGAATCACTGAATAAAAAGGGCGGGAGGGTGGGGAAAAATAAAGGCAACTTGGAACAGATGAGATGAACTCCGGCATAAAATGAGAGAATGATCTTGCAAAATTAGATAAGATTGAATTCAGTTGAAGAGAAGCACACCGGTTGAATGGAATTGATACGATGACTCCGGTTGAAAAGGAATTGACATGATAATTGATATAGCAAAAGAATTAATACTCTCATAAAATATGAGACACCTCTTAGAAAAAATCTGAAACACCACTTGACATCGAAGCAACTTGAATTACCATAGTTCAACAAAACAAAGGGTGAGGATTTGTTGGAAGATTGTCCTATAAGCAACTACTTGAATTCCCACCTAAGAATTCCCGAAATATCTGGTCATGCAATCTGGTACACGGATACAAGGAGTAATTATCACACAACTCCTATACTAACCCGTCACCTGTATCACATCCGTCAACACACAACCAGAATCTCGGACCTTCATCTACAACAGACCCTCGTGATCACAACGATACAAAGTATGGCAGTACTCCCGAACAATCTGCACCAGTACTGGGGACATCGGGGTTATCTCGCCACTACTAGTATTGAAGCAATTACAAACATCCTTCGTTCTGAGATACTAAGAAATCTGAATGATAACGATGTGCTCAAGAATCCCCTGGAGCTCAACTCCCCTAAAACTCAAAGCAGATAGGAGGCACCAAGACAGAACTCCGTCACATCGGCATCATATAGATCCCAAAAATATCCGCGTGATCCTAATTTTTTTTTTGAGTGAGAAGAGAAGTAGAATTAAATTATTACGTCAAGATTCCTCACCAGAGCATAGAAGAGGAGAAAAAAGAATCCTACTCTCCGATATATAACTAGACTCAAAGTAGTTTTTTACTAGACTCGACTCGGCCAAGTTCGATCAATCAAGGGGGCTCCTAGGTCGGTACTGCTCTGATACCAACTTGTCACGCCCAAGATGCGACCCTATCCTCAATTTGACACGAAGGCCTCGTCAGGGATATCAGCCCATCTCGTCGTGTTGCAAGAATGGATATCGTTACAAGTACATGTACTGAAAAGAGGAGATATATTTAGAATTGGCTTACACTCGCCACAAGCTACATCAGAGTCACATCAGTACATTACATAAGCATCAAGAGTAAGAGCAGGGTCCGACTACGGACGAAAACAAACGACAAAAGAAGAACGACGTCCATCCTTGCTATCCCAGGCTGCCGGCCTGGAACCCATCCTAGATCGATGAAGAAGAAGAAGAAGAAGAAGAAGAAGAAGCAACTCCAAATGAACAATCAACGCGCTCGCGTCAAGTAACATTTACCTGTACCTGCAACTGGTGTTGTAGTAATCTGTGAGCCACAAGGGACTCAGCAATCTCATTTCCAAAGGTATCAAGACTAGCAAAGCTTAATGGGTGAGGCATGGTAAATTGGTGAGGTTGCAGCAGCGGCTAAGCATATATTTAGTGGCTAAACTTACGAGTACAAGATATAAGAGGGGGAAGATCTACACATAACAGACGTGTCTACTGATGATCAAATGAATGATCCTGAACACCTACCTACGTCAGACATAACCCCACCGTGTCCTCGATCAGAGAAGGAACTCACGAAAGAGACAGTCACGGTTACGCACACAGTTGGCATGTTTTAATTAAGTTAACTTCAAGTTATCTAGAACCAGTGTTAAACAAAGTTTCCACGTTGCCACATAACCGCGAGCACGACTTTCCGAAAGGATTTAACCCTGCAGGGGTGCTCCAACTAGTCCATCACAAATTACCACAAGCCGCATAGAAATCCTCAATCACGAAGCTCGCGATCTCGTTGGATTCCCTAGTGGAAAACCTCAACTCTGAGATTACCCAAAGCATCACCGGAATCCCGATGCACAAGATATCTCGTCAAAGGTAAAACTAATCCAGCAAGGCCGCCCGTCGTGTCTTCGATCCTGATAGGAGCCGCGTATCTCGTTCTCAGGACACGACGGATAAGCAAAGTGTACGAGTGCCAAACCTCGAGTTTCCTCGCGGTGGCCCCGCATAGTGCTCTGTCTTCGACCATCACTGGCCCTCCCTGTATTATGTAGAATTACTCCTCGGGTAGCGCTAACTCCCTATACATTTCAGTATTATCAAATTATTATGTTGGGCAAATATTACCAATGTTGGGCCTTGCCAGACCGGCTTTAAACTAAAACGAATTATCAAGGGGGTCCCCATAACAACCCCGATCGTGTTAGGAGCGCTCAATTATGGAACATAACACCGGTAGCCGAAACTAAGGGGGCAAAGGTGGAACAAAACACCTGGCTAGAAAGGCCGAGCCTTCCACCTTTTACCAAGTATATAGGTGCATTAAATTAAATAGCATTAATATGGTGATATGACAAGGAACCCATGTTTTCACATGGAAACAACTACACCTGCAACTAGCAACGCTAACAACAGGGTTAAGCAAACGGTAACATAGCCAATCAGTGGTTTGCTAGGTTGAACAGGTTGAAGGTTTTCATGGCATTATTGAGAGGCTGATATTTAACATGTGGTACGCAACGAGACATAATCGATAGAAGCGATAAAACTAGCATGGCAATGATAGTAATGGTATCTGGGGAAATGATCATCTTGCCTGAGATCCCGCTTGGAAGAAGAATGACTCCGTGAAGCAGACGAACCGACGTAGTCGAACGGGTACTCACATCCGACTAGCTTGCGAAACTCTATCGAGATGGGGAAAACCGGAAACAAGCATCAACACACGAAATTCACCACACGATGCAAGACACACATGATGCATGAACGGTCTAATGCAAGGCATGACAATCACAACAATCAAACACTACACATTAAGTGAAGCTCGATATGCAACGGGTAGCATATCGACGAAACTCCACATTTAATTGTTTAGTTCACTCCCGTTAATTTACACGGCAATATTTAAAATGTTGTTAACATGGCAAGGGGTGAAGCACAAATTAAACTACCTATCTAGGCATTTTAAATGAGACCGTAAACAACATATAGCATCTCCGAAATGACCCCACGTGTTAAATCTTAATTCTATCCAGATTTGTCCTAATCACATTTTAGGTTTGTTAAACGGCAAAACAAAGTGGTTCGCGTGATTTTACTCGTCGTTCTGATCCATTTACAAATATGGCACATCTAGAACGGAGCTACGGACAAATAGTTACGACCTAAACCGTTTTCAACACGTCGACATGCAAAACCAACACAAACAGCACGTTAAAAGCCTTAAACATGCATGAGAGCTGGAAAATATTACTCTACGCATAATTCTAGTCAAAAACCATATATAACTCACTCCGATTCGATGCACGGTTTAAACTCTACGGGCGTTCGAAAATATGCATATGCTTGAAAAAAATAGGTAAAACACACACAAAAAAATTACTATGTGGGCCAGAAGCAGCACGGTCCATCAGCTCATGGTTGAAATTGGCCCAATTGGCCTTGCATGAAAAAATAAAATAACAAGTGCCAAAATATAATTAAGGCTCTCTGGGACTCGAACCCAGGATCTCAGGGTGGAGCATGACTGCACTAGCCAGCTCGGGTGCAACTCTGCTAGTTGAAAAAAATTGGATACCACATCAATATAACCTATGCCTAGAAAACGAACAAGATTCAGAGCGATGGCATCACGGCGACGCTCACGAGCAATTGCAGCAAGCAGCGGCAGCTGTTGTAGCCTCAGAGCACCACCGCGTGTGCGGGACTGGGCAGGGGAGGCTCCTCACCTAGCTTGGATAGCTCGGCAACCCCAGGCGAGGCGCACGGTCGAGGCACATGTGACGTCCTCCTCTGTCCAGACTGCTGCTACACGATGCGGCGAAGGAGTCTGGTGAGATTTAGGTGCTGGAGGTTGGGAACAGGGCACGCATCGCGGGATCCGGTGCCTCTGGGCGCAGGACGATGTCCTCCTGCGAGGGGAGGCCAGATCCGAGGCGGAGGAAGCTCAAGCCAGCTACCATGGATGGGAGTTCCTGCATAGAGAGAGAGGAAGAGATGAGACAGAGAGCAGGGGAGGAGAGGGAAACGAGGGGAAGGGGACCGAGGGACATGGGGTCCTGGCCTGCTGGTGTTCTTCGGCGGCGGTGGCACTCAGGCGGCTCAGGGGCGTCACAGTGAGGGGCTCCAACGAGCTGGCTAGAACGCGGGTCGCTCGGGAGCTCGGGCTGCGGGCGCGGTGGATACTACGAGCGGGTGGACGCTCACGCTACAGACGGCGGACGCGTCCAAGCGCAAGCGGCGGCTGGAGAACTATGGATGTGTGAGCTCTGGCACCAGAGGATCTGGTGGTTGCGCGTGGGTGTGATTGGCTCGCAGAAGAAATCGAGGAGGGGTTGCGGTTGCGCTGATGGGATCTGGGAGGATACCGAGGGAGATGATTGTGGGTGGCGGCGGGCGACTGGGACTGATTGGACTAGGGTTAGGGCAAGGTTCATCTAGACCCTCCTATTTAGATCGGATGGTCGAGATAATTAGGTTAGGGAGTCCAATAGACAAACCGAAGACGTTTTGCGGTAAAACGGTGTTGATCCGGATCCAACGGTCATGATCGCCCGGTCCGGGTTTCGGGAGGTTTTCGAACTGGGCTACGTGTAGGGTCGATGCACTCTGCAGAGGGGCTAGGCGGAGATGAGAGGGAAAATGGGCACCCGACAACGTATTTAAAACATCGACAGAAGTGTGACGATATACCGAATACGGTGCCACTACGGTCGACCGTTCGGGTACCAGACGGTCTCCGATCGCGACGAAATTCGACAGGCGGCCTAGCTATAACTAATCACGACCGCATGAAAAGTTTCACCTCGATCAGAGAAAGTTTTAAACGCACTTTAAAAACAGGGTTTCGACGGTGCCGCGGGCGCGTGCGAGTACGGTCGGGCTCAGAACGGACAACGATGAGAACCGGCAACTACTAACGGATGCAAGTTTTGAAAACTGGCGGCAACGGAGATGCCGATGCAATGCAGATGATGTGAATGATGCGATGATGATGCGACAACAGAAAATAGACACACGACGAAAACGAAATAGAAGGTGAATTTTCTGGAACGTCGCCATCGGGCTGTCACATGAAGGCTCCTCAATCTCGTGAGAAGAGTCAGGATGACCGTCATCACCAAGACATGGTCTAACAACCTGGCGAAAAGGATTAACTTCGAGTCACACCAATGAGATGTGCACACCATTTTCGGATCAAGGGCAAGCTAGCTCCTTGCTATATTGGTTCGTTCAACATTCTCGAAAGGCGTGGAAAAGTGGCATATCAATTGGAGCTACCATCAAAACTTTCTCAGGTTCACAATGTCTTCCATGTTCACAGCTCCGCCGATGCTTCTAGGATCCTCTTCGAGCAGTGGATCATGATAGGCTTGAGCTGCAACCGGACCTTTCTTATAAAGAGCACCCGGTTTGCATTCTTGACCAAACTGAACATTGGACTTGTCAAAATGTTACCAAATTCCTCAAAGTGTATTGGTCAAATGCCACTTGGGAACGCGAGGATCATCGTGATGATGAATACACCAAGCTCTATCCTTCTACTTCTTAATTCTCGGGATGAGAATTTCTTGTAGTAGGGGAGAGTTGTGACATCTATGGATTAAGCTACAATAACCATTGCAATTAAGCTACAGTGATGCTGAAGATTAAGCTAAATGCTTTTGCTAAACAATGCTTGATCAAACTTTGGATCATATCTCATTTCTAATTCCCATTGAAATTAAATTCAGATAATAAGTGGAATAAATATTTTTTCAAACATGAAAACTAAAATCATGGTTGGATTGCAAATATCCACCTAGTGATTATCAGATAGGAACCAACTTTTTGCAAGGTATTTAAATGCCCTAAAAACATTGATAACACTGGCCAAAAAAATTAATTTCATTCATTTTAAAATTATACAAATTACAAACTAATTTATTCAAGTGCCAAACTTATTGTGGTACTAGCTTAATATATATCAAAATTTTAGATGCTAGTTTTATATTTTATAAAACTAGATTACTTTTGAAAATAAAGAAAACCAGAAATTGATAAAAGAAAATGAACAACACAAAAGTAAAAAAAAGGAACAAGAAAAAACCCCTCGGCCCAACTAGGCCTCAGCCCAGCAGGCCGGCCCATTTCCCACCCACCAGCTGGCCCGTCTCCCCCTTCCCCCGATTGCCTATAAAAGGGGGTAGACTCCCTACCCAAACCCCTTTTTCCTCCCTCACCCACTCTTCTCCCCCCGACCAGGTAGCGCTCCTCCCTCATTGCGCACCATCATGCAACCCCGATGCCCTCAGCGGCGCCAACCGATGCCGCCGCACTTTCCCAGCCCCTCCTCATCGGCCTCCTCATGCCTCGCTAACCCAACCCTCGACAACGCTAGTGAGGCCTCCGGCCTCCCTTCTCTTTCTCCCCGACGAGCTCACATGCACGCGCCGCCCTGCGCTAGCATGCCTCCGGCTGCTGTTGGAAATATGCCCTAGAGGCAATAATAAAATAGTTATTTTTATATTTTTTGTTTCCAAAAAATCGTTTATTATCCATGCTTTAATTGTATTGAATGGAAACATAAATGCATGTGTGGATATATAGACAAAACTATGTCCCTAGTAAGCCTTTAGTTGACTAGCGTGTTGATCAAGGATGGTTAAGGTTTCCTAAGCATAGACAAGTGTTGTCACTTGATGACGGGATCACATCATTGGGAGAATGATGTGATGGACAAGACCCAAACTATAAACGTAGCATGTGATCGTGTCATTTTGTTGCCATTGTTTTCTGCATGTCAAGTATTCATTCCTATGTGTTGGGGAACGTCACATGGGAAACAAAAAATTTCCTACGCGCACGAAGACCTATAATGGTGATGTCCATCTACGAGAGGAGATTTGGATCTATGTACCCTTGTAGATCGCACATCAGGAAGCATTAAGAAATGCGGTTTATGTAGTGGAACGTCCTCACGTCCCTCGATCCGACCCGTGAACCGTCCCACGAACCGTCCCGCGATCCGTCCCACGATCCGCTCCGATCTAGTGCCGAACAGACGGCACCTCCGCGTTCAGCACACGTACAGCTCGACGATGATCTCGGCCTTCTTGATCCAGCAAGCAAGTCGGAGAACAAGATGAGTTATTCGGCAGCGTCACGGCGCTCCGGTTGTAGTGAAGGATCTACTCCTGCAGGGCTCCGCCCGAGCTCCGCAGAAATACGATCTAGAGGTAAAACTATGGTGTCTAGATCTGAGTCGCACGTGGCAAAGTTGTCTCAAATCAGCCCTAAATCACTAGTATATATAGGAGGTAGGGGAGGAGGCTTTCCTTGAGGACCAATTCCTCAAGGGTGCGCCGTCCAAGGAGGTGGAGGAGTCCACCTCCAATCCTAGTCCAACTAGGATTGGAAGGTGGAGTCCTTCTCTTCCTTCGCGCCTCCTTTTTTTCTTTTCTCTTTGATTTTTCTTATCCTTGGCGCATATGCCTTATTGGGTTGTCGCACCAACCCACCAAGGGCTGGTACGCCACCCCTAGGGCCTATGGGCTTCCTCGGGTGGGTTGGCCCCCTCCCGGTGAACATCCGAAACCCATTCGTCACTCCCGGTACATTCCCGGTAATGCCCGAAAACTTTCTGGTAACCAAATGAGGTCATCTATATATCAATCTTCATCTACGAACCATTCCAGAAACCCTCGTGACGTCCGTGATCTCATCCGGGACTCCGAAGAACATTCGGTAGCCACGAATATAACTCAACTATACTAAAACATCGCCGAACCTTAAGCATGCAAACCCTGCGGGTTCGAGAACTATGTAGACATGCCCCGAGGTACTCCTTTGTTAATATCCAATGGCGGGACCTGGATGCCCATATTGGATCCTACATATTCTCTGAATAACTTATCGGTTGAACCTTAGTGTCAAGGATTCAGGTAATCCCGTATGTCATTCCCTTTGTCCTTCAGTATGTTACTTGCCCGAGATTCGATCCTCGGTATCCACATACATTTTCAATCTCGTTACCAGCAAGTCTCTTTTCTCATTCCGTAATACAAGATCACGTGACTTACACTTAGTCACATTGCTTGCAAGGCTTGTGTGTGATGTTGTATTACCGAGAGGGCCCTGAGATACCTGTCCGTCACACGGAGTGACAAATCCCAGTCTTGATCCATACTAACTCAACGGACACCTTCGGAGATACCTGTAGAGCACCTTTATAGTCACCTAGTTACGTTGTGACGTTTGATAACACAAGGCATTCCTCCGGTGCCAGTGAGTTATATGATCTCAAGGTCATAGGAACAAATACTTGACACGCAGAAAACTATAGCAACAAAACGACACGATCAAATATGCTACATTCATAGTTTGGGTCTAGTCCATCACATGATTCTCCTAATGATGTGATCTAGTTATCAAGCAACAACACTTTGCACATAGCCAGAAAACCTTGACTATCCTTGATCAACTGGCTAGCCAACTAGAGGCTTGCTAGGGACATTGTTGTGTCTATGTATCCACACATGTATCTATGTTTTCATTCAATACAATTATAGCATCGTTAATAAATGATTATCTTTAAACAGGAAATATAATAATAACTATTCATCATTGCCTCTAGGGCATATTTCCAACACTATGACCATGAGATCATGTAACTCACTTACACCGGAGGAATGCCTTGTGTGTATCAAACATCGCAACGTTACTCGGTGACTATAAAGGTGATCTATAGGTATCTCCGAAGGTGTCGTTGAGTTAGCATGGATTAAGACTGGGATTTGTCACTCATTGTGACAGAGAGGTATCTCGGGGCCCACTCGGTAATACAACATCACATACAAGCCTTGCAAGCAATGTGACTAAAGAGTTAGTCACGTGATCTTGTATTAGAGAAGGAGTAAAGAGACTTTCCAGTAACGAGATTGAAATAGGTACGGGACTACCGATGATCAAATCTCAGGCAAGTAACATACCGAAGGACAAAGGGAATCATATACGGGGTTGTTTGAATCCTCGACATAGAGGTTCAACCCATAAGATCTTCGTAGAATATGTAGGATCCAATATGGACATCCAGTTCCCGCTATTGGATATTGATCGGGGAGTGTCTCAGGTCATGTCTACATAGTTCTTGAACCCGCAGGGTCTGCACACTTAAGGTTCAGTGACGTTTCGGTATAGTCAAGTTATAGGTGCTGGTGATCGAAGTTTTGTTTGGAGTCCCGGATGAGATCCCGGACGTCATGAGGGTTTCCAAAATGGTCCGGAGACGAAGATTGATATATAGGATTGTTGCATTTGGCATCCGGAATGATTTCGGGCATTGCCGGCAGTGTACCGGGAGTGAAGAATGGGTTCCGAGGTTTTACCGGGAGGGGCCACCCACCCGGGAGAGAACCTAACAGCCCCATGGATGGCACACCAGCACTTAGTGGGCTGGTGAGGCAATCCCAATAGGGCTATTTTGGCCAAGGAGAAAAACAAAGGCAAAAGGGAAAAAGGAGGAGGTGGGAAGGAAGGAAGGGACTCCTACTTGGAGTAGGACTCCTACCGAAGTGGAGGAGGAATCCTTCCTCCCTCCCTCGGCCGAAGCCCTCCTACTTGGAGTAGGAGGCAAGCCCCACCCCTTGGTTCCTCCTATATATACTAAAGGTTTTAGTGTTTTTGGGGCACAACTTTGCCACGTGCAACCCTAAACATCTACTTCATAGTTCTTCCTCTAGATTGGATTTCTGCGGTGCTTAGGTGAAGCCGTGCAGGAATAAGATCATCACCACCACCGGCGCACCGTCACGCTGCCGAAGAACTCAACTACTTCCCCGTCTCTCTTGCTGGATCAAGAAGGCGGAGACTATGATCGAGCTGTACGTGTGTTGAACGCGGAGGTGTCGTCCGTTCGGTACTAGATCAAGACAGATCGTGGGACGGCAGCGATTTGGATCGCGAAGATGTTCCACTACATCAACCGCGTTTCTTAAAGCTTCCCGCTTAGCGATCTACAAGGGTATGTAGATCCAATCTCCCTCTCGTAAATGATCATCACCATGATAGATTTTCGTGTGCGTAGGAAATTTTTTGTTTCCCATCCAACGTTCCCAACAGTGGTATCAGATGATATCTCGAGTAGAACACAAATGAGTTTGTGGCATTGATGTTCAATTTTATGCCCTCCTTAGTATTTTCTTGATTCGGCGATATTGTTGGATTGAAGCGGCCCGGACCAACCTTACTTGTATGCTTACGAGGGACCGGTTTCATCGACTAACATGCAACTTGTTGCATAAAGATGAATGGCGGGTGTCCATTTCTTCAACTTTAGTTGAATCGGATTTGACTGAGGCGGTCCTTGGAGAAGGTTAAATAGCAATTTGCACATCACTGTTGTGGCTTTGCGTAAGTAAGATGCGATCATACTAGATACCCATAGCAGCCACGTAAAACATGTAACAACAAATTAGAGGTCGTCTAACTTGTTTTTGCAGGGTATGCATGTGATGTGATATGGCCAAAGACATGATGTGATATATTGGATGTATCAGATGATCATGTTGTAATAGTTAAATATCGACTTGCACGTTGAGGCTACAGCAACCGGCAGGAGCCATAGGGTTGTCTTTAAACTAACGTTTGTGCTTCCAGATGCGTTTACTATATTGCTAGGATGTAGCTTTAGTAGTAATAGCATAGATAGCACAACAACCCCGATGGCGGCATAATGATGAAGATGATGATGATGGAGATCATGGTGTGGCGCCGGTGACGATGAAGATCATGCCGGTGCTTTGGTGATGGAGATCAAGAAGCACAAGATCATGGCCATATCATGTCACTTATGATTTGCATGTGATTTTAATCCTTTTATGCACCTTATCTTTCTTAGAACGACGATAGCATTATAAGGTGATCCCTCACTAAAATTTAAAGATAAAATTGTGTTCTCCCCGACTGTGCACTGTTGCGACAATTTGTCGTTTCGATACACCACGTGATGATCGGGCTTGATAGACTCAACGTTCACATACAACGGGTGCAAAACAGTTGCAAACGCGGAACACTCGGGGTAACTTGACGAGCCTAGCATGTGCAGACATGGCCTCGGAACACATGATACCGAAAGGTCGAGCATCAATCGTATAGTTGATATGATTAGCATAGATATGCTTACCACTGAAACTATTCTCAACTCACGTGATGATCGGACTTGAGTTAGTGAATTTGGATCATGCCACACTCAAATAACTAGAGGGATGTCTATTTGCATCGGAGTTTATTAGTAATATGATTAGCTAAACTCTAAATGTCTTGAACATAGTCTAAGTAAACTTTGCAATATTTTATGTTATAGATCAATGGCTCGCGCAATAGCAACCCTGAATTTCAATACGTTCCTAGAGAAAGCTAAGTTGAAAGATGATGGAAGCAACTTCATTGACTGGGCTCGTGATCTGAGGCCTGTCCTCGCTGCTGGCCAAAAGAATTATGTCATTGATGCTGCGCTAGGAGATGCACCACCCACCACGGTTGACCAAGACGTTTTGAACGCTTGGCAAGCGCGTAAGGATGACTACTCACTAGTTCAATGTGCAGTCTTGTATGGCTTAGAACCGGGACTTCAAAGAAGTTTTGAACGTCATGGAGCACATGAGATGTTCCAGGAGTTGAAGTTTATCTTTGAGAAGAACGCCCGAATCAAGAGGTATGAGACCTCCGATAAGTTCTATGCTTGCAAGATGGAGGAGAATTCGTCTCTCAGTGAACATGTGCTTAGAATGTCTGGCTACTCAAACCGTATAGCTGAGCTAGGGATTGAACTCCCGCAAGAAGCTATCACTGACAGAATTCATCAATCACTGCCGCCTAGCTATAAAGGCTTCGTGTTGAACTATAACATGCAAGGGATGAATAAGTCACCCGGTGAGCTGTTTGCGATGCTGAAAGTCGCAGAGCCAGAAATCCAGAAAGAAGAACCAGTGTTGATGATCAATAAGACCACTGGTTTCAGGAAAAACGGCAAAGGCAAGAAGGGTAACTCCAAGAAGAGCGGCAAAACTATTGCCCCTCCGACAAAGAAACCAAAGGCTCGACCTAAGTCGGAAACTGAGTGCTATTATTGCAAGGGGACTGGTCATTGGAAGCGCAGCTGCCCCGAGTATTTGGCCGATAAGAAGGCGGCCAACGCCAAACAAGGTATATGTGATATACACTCGTAGTAGTGCGTGGGTATTTGATACCGGTTATGTTGCTCACATTTGCAACTCGAAGCAGGAACTGCGGAATAAACAAAGGCTGGCGAAGGATGAAGTGACGATGCGCGTGGGAAATGGTTCCAAGGTTTACGCGATCGCCATCGGCACAAACTCACTTCAGTTACATTGGGATTAGTGATGAACTTAAATAATTGTTATTTAGTCCCTGCGTTAAGCATGAACATTATATATGGATCTTGTTTATTGCGAGATGGTTACTCATTTAAGTCACAAAATAATGGTTGTTCTATTTATATGAGTAATATCTTTTATGGTCATGCACCCAATGTGAGGGGTTTGTTCATATTGAATCTCGATTGTGATGACACTCATCTCCATAACATTGAGACCAAAATATGTAGAGTTAACAATGATAGCGCCACTTTCTTGTGGCAGTGCCACTTAGGTAATATTGGTGTTAAGCGCATGAAGAAACTCCATGCTGATGGGCTTTTGGAGTCACTTGATTTTGAATCACTTGACACACTAGTAACAATGCACGTGCAACGCACGTGTCCACAAACATGAAGTTCAAACAAGTATAAAAATTTAAAATCATATTATTCGATGACCGCTTTATTATCTCTAAAGAAAAGAGGAAAGGGGGAATACAAACCTATCAATTATCTTTTGTGGATGTCATGTGAAGTTCGAGCACACCAAGTAAAAATCACAATTGTATAGATACATGTTAGAGATAAAGGACAATCGACTGGATGATCAACTTCTTCATAGAGAAGATAATGTCATAGCCTATTTAGTCTATTTTATAGTAAAAATGCAATCAAACATCCGATGAAGATTTCAGAATGTCTAATTTTCTTGGGTGATCTTGGAAGGTACATATAAACATTGTCCAAGTGAACATGGTGGAGATACAAACTTGGAGCGAAGATACAAAAAAACAAATCAGTCTTGGAAATAATTAATTAGTTCCTTCTTGAATTCATGTTGCTTTTCATCTTGACAAGTTGAAGGACTGATGATGGCGGTAAGGCCACCCATGGGAGTTACAACGGGCACCGTAGGCTGCAAGAGTATATCGATAATGGCGACAGTTTTGCCCCACTCACTTTCTTGCGGCTTATCCTAAAATAGAACTACGGTTCAGAGAGATTCCTATTACGTATATTGTTGTAGAACATGTCGAAGCAAAAAACAAATCAATAAAGCATTAGATTCATAATAAAAAATACAAAGGAATTTAATATTTTATAAACCAGCTTAGTTCTGTCAAGATTAGACATGAGCTAAAGATGTCACCATGGTATCAACATCTTAGCACCGGAGAAAGTCTACTACTAATGTAGGATGGCAAATTGTACAATAAGGAATGGCGTGAGCAAATTAGTGGCTATAAGAATTATTGGCTCGCGAAGCTAATCAACAAAGAGAAAAAGTATCCATTTAAAACATCATGCATCTCCTTTATGTATGTGCTACTCCATCCGTTCCAAAATAAGCGACTTGGCTTTGTGCTAAAGTTAGTACAAAGTCGAGTAACTTATTTTGGAACGGAGGAAGTACATATTTGTACCTTATTAAAATAAAGACTTCCACGCTATGCAAACAATTTAAAAACTATAGGAAGATATTCTAGATTACAAAAACGTAACTCCTGGATGACAACCAAGTTAATAGTTAAAATAAAGATAATCCATTCAGAAAAAAGTTAATAGCAGTTGTATAAGAAATGATGCACTGATATCTCTCGAAGGTTTCCTGCTTATTCACACTTCAAAATTCAAACAAAAGACTATCAAAAACAATTCTAACAGTCTAGTCGGTTTTAGAGGATTTTCCGTATGTGATACATTCCTGAATGTTGAATCTCAGCGATGTTGGTTCCTCATTTAGTAGGCCAGTGTTGATCTTAGATACGTGCAAATCAATGGGTCAACAAAGGCTGTAATTTACCTTTTACTGAAATATATGCTATCAATTGATCTCTTTATATCTTACGGATGAGACGAACATAATTGTGGAAAAGTATAGCCAAATCAAATCTTAGTCTACACTCGACACAACCAACTAATTTCCGGAAAGGATAGTCAGAATTATTTTTAATCTCCACTAATATAGAACAATGACTCTGAACTAAGGAGGTGGATGGGGATTAGCATGTCCAGAATTTGCCAAGAAAACTGAGATCTCCCTTTGCATTTACAGTCATTGCAAAGAATATCATGTATGAATAATGCAAGAGAATATAAATACTACATCGGATGAAAATAATGAAACAAAGAACAGACCATGAATACCTGACACCTATCGCGGTATTCGTCTGGAAGCACCTGTACATAATGAACAATGAAAAGGTGGAATAAATGTTGGTATTATCCACTATTTTTACCTTTGCAAATACTTGTGAAAAAAGATACAAGAAATTAGCAAAATCACATTTGATTCAGAAAAATTGTCACATGTGTCACCTTATCGTCTTGAGGTGCTCGCTCGCCTCCCGCTGTACAGGCTAGACAAGTGCTGACCTGCAATCCAAGAACCTAAGCAACAAATGCAGAGAGAGCTCAAGCACACACAATTCAAGATCTGCTCGAGATTCCATCCAAGCCAACATTCCCATAAAATGTTCCATCTAGGCATAAAGCCTCTTCATCCTTCGGCGCCCCTCCGGAATGCCAACCAGCATCCAAAAGTATTGGACGTGTATACCTAGCATTCTGCATGTTTTGAATGGCCCCCAAGCCCTCCCTTCTTCGGTGAAAAACACCTAGTAGATAATAGAAGTACCAGTCAGAATGCTGCACATGGCAAATAAAGGAAATGTGCCATTATAGTGCCTCAACAATCTACATTCACAAAAACATAAAATGTAACCTGCAGATTGCATTTTATGCCACGTTGAACCACTCGGTTACCGCATTGCATATTACAGCCACATTTGCTCCAGCATTCCTTGATAAATTTCCTAACAAGGTGGCCCCTGCAAGGCTCTGGTGAAACTTGATTTCTAGACCTCTCAAGCTGGCAAGTTTTACAAAACACCCTGTGATGTTCTTCTGGGAATCGGTTCATAGAGACACATTCATCAATGAATGCTGGCTTAACCAAACCATCTAGTGTGTACGCATAATCACCCCCAGTTTCTCTTGCACAAGCACATGGTGCAGGTGCCCTCAAGAAGTTGCCAAAGCATTCAGAGCAACATTCTTCAGCACCAATCTTTGCAAGAGAAATGCTAACAAGAGCATTTTGGAATACAACGTTTGTAGGCATATAATAAAAGGAAGGTGGACATTTCTCTCTGCCAGATTCATCTATAATCGATATCCTCAAATTTTCTTCTCCCTTGGATATATCAGTTACGTCATGGATAATCCTCGATATGGAAAGTGCCAAATGGTGTTGCTGGGCAAGGGTTGAATTTGTTGGATCAGTCTCCAAGCCTTTTAAAACTAACGGTTCTTCTCTAGCTTTCTGTTTCCTATTTATACTATTCTCTGACAAGCTGCCATTACCAACAATATCTGATTGTGTATTATGCTCCACGGTATGTTCAGTGCCCAGTTGGACAACACACTGGCACATCTCAGTCAGGATGCCGTGAATGGAAAAATCAGAAGAGCGAAGACATTTTTTCTCGACCATCTTGAAAACTGCTTCTAAATCAGGCATGTGGAACTTTGATGGGTCTACACTGAATTTTAGAGACATCTTAACATCACCCCTAGGGGATGATGCTAAATCAACGTCTAGACAAGGTACTTCCTGCATATTTCTAACTCCAGATCCCATTCCATTGTTCATTGTGTTGTTCGCTCGCTCTACCGATAAAGTAGGCATTTCCCTATTTCTGCAATGCTGAATTTTCCTGTTTTTATCACCTATATAAAGTTAAAAGTTCAAAAGAGTAAGACCATTGCTCAGAAGGAAAAAATTACAACAAGATGTGATTGATTAAAGACTTATTTAACACGTTAAAGCAAAGGTTCAGCAGGTGGAACCTCAAAGTGCAGCAAGCCTTACTTAACACGTCTAAAAAAACTGTAGTATTCTCATAATACTTAGAAAAAACTGAGCTATCAAACAGGGCATACGTGACTGGAGTTGAACGCAACTGAAGAACAAACTGCTTACCAATAATAAGATACCGATTCCTTACGTTCCATTCATAATCTCACTGCACGCTGTTGCACCTTACTGTCCAATAAGACCAGCCAAAGGAGGCTTCTCCGAAGACCTCCAATTGAGCTTTTCCATAAGATCGGTATTGATTTTGTGAAGCGTTTGCCACATTCCATTCATTCACCCACTCTCGTGAGAATTGACATAGAAAAGTCTTTATAAAGAGCAGGGTAAACTGAGAAACACCTACAGTTAAATGATAGACCAAAATCCAAATGACCTGTCTGAATTTTTACATGAGTTGTAATAGTATGCGGGACGTACCCACAAAAACAAGAGGTCCATTTGCGCCGTTCAAGGCCCGCACTTGAGGCAGTCTCTTTTCGTAAACGGACCGTATGTTCTTTGTTGCGTTAAGCTTCTCATAATATGGATCAAACAGATTGTAGTAATGCAAGTCAACAACAGTGTTAGTTGGACCCAGGTCAGCCTGATAAAGCTCCACTGGGTCTGCATTCCCTATCCTCTCGCAGAATATAACATAAGTTGTCTCGGAGTAACTTCGTACGATTTTGTAGCCTTGTTTGTAATATAACACACTTGGAGAACAGGAATCCAACCAAGGATGCTCCTGCAGAAGAAGGTGCCAAAAATACCGGCAACAAAACCAAGAAGCAGGCTAAGGAGCAGCAAGAAGATTGCAATGGAGGTAGCGGGGTTTCACCAGTTGATGCAGACCAGGCGAGCGAGCGGCGGCGGCGGCATCGCGGCCGATGTCCTGCGCCTCGCCCCTGTCCTTTTCCGAGCGGGCGGCAATCGGGGCGAGCGAGCGGCAACCGGTGCAGGCGGGGCGAGCGAGCGCGGCGGCATCGCGGCGGATGTCCTGCGCCTCGCCCATGTCCTTTTCCGAGCGGGCGGCAATCGGGGCGAGCGGGCGGCAACCGATGCAGGCCAGCGAGCGGCGGCGGCGACGGCATCGCGGCTGATGTCCTGCGCCTCGCCCCTGTCCTTTTCCGAACGGCCGACAATCGGGGAGGGGGAGGAGGAGGCGGACGGGGAGGGGGAGTTGGACGCGAAGGCGACGGCGATGCTGCAGGCCAGGGCGTCTGGCTGCCGTTAATTCTTCCTAAATTTCTGTACTTGATTGGCTCCTTTTTTTTCGTCGAGGTGCAACAGTTTTTCGCTGTAGGAGGAGGTGGAGCACGGTCAGCCTTAGTTAATTTGGTAAATGCACACGGTGGTGGTGCATGGATGGTGGAAGGCCGTTAGATTATAATTTGTTGTCTAATTGTGTGGTGGTGATTGGTGTTTGTTTTTGTGGGGGTAATAGTTGTGTGTACTTATAGAAGTTTTCGTTTGATCTTTTATTAGTAGTATAGATGTGAACCATGCCTCATGGGCAAGATGAGTAAGACTCCGTTCTGTGGAACAATGGAGCGTGCAAGTGACTTGTTGGAAATCTTACATACTGATGTGTGCGGACCAATGAGTGTGGAGGCATGTGGCGGATATCGTTATTTTCTCACCTTCACCGACGATTTGAGTAGGTATGCCTATATCTACTTGATGAAGCACAAGTCTGAAACATTTGAAAAGTTCAAACAATTTCAGATTGAAGTTGAAAATCATCGTAGCAAGAAGATCAAGTTCCTATGATTTGATCGAGGGGGTTAATATCTGAGTTACGAGTTTGGTGCTCACTTAAGACAATGTGGAATTGTTTCACAGTTGACACCGCCTGGAACACCACAGCGTAATGGTGTGTCCGAACATCGTAATCGTACTTAGTTAGATATGGTGTGATCTATGATGTCTCTTACCATTTTTCCATTATCGTTTTGGGGCTATGCATTAGAGACATCCGCATTCACTTTAAATAGGGCACCATCAAAATCCGTAGAGACGACACCATACGAGTTATGGTATGGCAAGAAGCCAAAGTTGTCGTTTCTTAAAGTTTGGGGATGCGATTCTTATGTCAGGAAGCTTCAGCCTGAAAAGCTGGAACCCAAAGCGGAAAAGTGCATCTTCATAGGTTACCCAAAAGAGACAGTTGGGTACACCTTCTATCCCAGATCCGAGGGCAAAGTGTTTGTCGCTAAGAACGGAGCTTTTCTTGAGAAAGAGTTTCCCTCGAAAGAATTGAGTAGGAGGTAGATAGAACTTGACGAGGTTCTGGAACCTCTGCTTCAACAAGATGGTGGCGCAGGGCACAAAGAAATTTATGTCGAGGCAACACTAGTTGAGGAGGAACCTAATGATGATGATCATGAAGCTTCAGATCAAGTTACTATCGGACCTCGCAGGTCGACAAGGGCACGTACTGCTCCTGAGTGGTTCGGGATTCCTGTCTTATCTATCATGTTGTTAGACAACAATGAGCCTGCGAATTATGGAGAAGCAATGGTGGGCCCAGATTCCAACAAATCGTTAGAGGTCATGAAATCCGAGATAGGATCTATGTATGAAAACAAAGTGTGGACTTTGGAAGTATTACCTGAAGGTCGCAGGGCTATTCAGAACAAATGGATCTTCAAGAAGAAGACGGACGCAGACGGTAATGTGACCGTTTATAAAGCTCAACTTGTGGCGAAGGGTTTTTCACAAGTTCAAGGAGTTAACTATGATGTGACATTCTCACCCTTAGCGATGCTTAAATCCGTCCGAATCATGTTAGCAATAGCTACATTTTCCGATTATGAAATATGGTAGATGGATGTCAAAACGGCGTTCCTTAATGATTTTCTTAAGGAAGAGTTGTATATGATGCAACCCGAAGGTTTTGTCGATCCAGAGAATGCTGACAAAGTATGCAAGCTCCAGCGATCCATTTATGGACTGGTGCAAGCATCTCGGTGTTGGAATAAGCGCTTTGATGAGGTGATCAAGGCGTTTGGGTTTATACAAGTTGTAGGAGAAGCTTGTATTTACAAGAACGTGAGTGGGAGCTCTGTAGCGTTTCTAATATTATATGTGGATGACATATTGCTGATTGGAAACAATGTGAAGTTTTTGGAGAGCGTAAAGGATTACTTGAACACAACTTTTTCATTGAAAGACCTAGGAGAAGCTGCTTACATATTAGGCATTAAGATCTATAGAGATAGATCGAGGCGCCTAATAGGACTTTAATAAAGAACATACCTTGATAAAGTTTTGAAAAAGTTCAAAATGGAATAATCCAGAAAGGGGTTCTTGAGTGTGTTACAAGGTATAAAGTTGAGTAAGACTCAGTGTCCAGTAATGGCAGAAGATAGAGAAAAGATGAGTGTCGTCCCCTATGCTTCAGCCATAGGGTCTACCATGTATGCAATGTTGTGCACAAGACCGGACGTCAGCCAGGCCATAAGCATGGCAGGCAGGTTTCAAAGTGATCCATGAGTGGAACACTGGCTGGCAGTCAAGAATATTCTGAAGTGCCAGAAAAGGACTAAGGAAATGTTTCTCGTTTATGGAGGTGACGAAGAGCTCGTCCTAAAGGGTTACGTCGATGCAAGCTTTGACACTGATCAGCATGACTCTAAGTCACAAACCAGATACGTATTTATTCTCAATGGGGGTGCGGTAAGCTAGTGCAGTTCCAAGCAAAGCGTCGTAGCAGATTCTACATGCGAAGCGGAGTACGTGGCTTCCTCGGAGGCGGCTAAGCAGGGTGTGTGGATGAAGCAGTTCATCACATATCTTGGAGTTGTTCCAAGCGCACTAAATCAAATAACTCTGTTCTGTGACAACACTGGTGCCATTGCTCTGGCCAAGGAACCAAGGATTCACAAGAGGACCAGACACATCAAACGACGTTTCAACCTCATCCGTGACTATGTCGAAGGAGAGGACGTAAATATTTGCAAAGTGCACACGGATCTGAATGTTGCATATCCGCTGACTAAACCTCTTCCACGAGCGAAGAATGATCAACACCAGAACTGTATGGGTGTTAGATTCATTTCAATGTAAATCACATAGCGATGTGAGACTAGATTATTGACTCTAGTGCAAGTGGGAGATTGTTGGAATATATATATATATATATATAATTATAATTTGTGTTCGAAACAATCATTCATATATATGTATGTATTTTGTGTACATGGTTCCGGTAATATTCGTGCAGTGTGGCCGGGAGGGAGACATTCACGTCATCGACAGCATGCGAGGCCCTCGGGTTAAGAACAAAAAGAAGAAAACAATACAAAAGAAAAGAAAAGGTAAGCAGAAAAGGAAAGGAAAATAATAAAAAGGAAATAAAAATAATAAAAAGAAAAATAATTAAGACAAATAATAATAAGGAAAACAATAAAGAAAATAATGTTATGAGTATCGCTCGAACCAATCCAGCGCTACTCCTAAGTTAGCATTAGCGCTGGAAAACCCACAGCGCTAGTGCTAACTGTCCTAGGGCATTTAGCACTAGCGTTGGACCAGAACCAGCGTAGTAGTAGCGCTGGCTAAATCCGACGCTACTGCTATTGTTACTTAACCGGCCCGAAATTTTCCTCTCCCTCCACTCCTGCCTCTTCTTCGCCCCGCTTCTGCAGTCGTCGCCGGACGCCGCCTCCCCCTCCTGCATTCGTCGTCGCCGCCACCCCTCCTGCAATCGCTGCCACCGCTGCTGGACGGCGACGCCCCTCTCTCCCGCTCCAGGTAACCTGTGCCCCTCTCTCCCGCTGGTAACCTACTGTTGTTGAAGAAGATGAGGAGAAGAAGAAGGGGGGAGAGGAAGAAGAGGAGGAGAGGAAGAAGAGGAGGAGGAGAGAAAGAAGAGGAGGAGGATAAGAAGAAGAGGAGGAAAGGAAGAAGAGGAACGAGAGGAAGAAGAGGAAGGAGAGGAAGAAGAGGAGGAGGAGAAGAAGAAGGAGAGGAAGAAGAGGAGGAAAAGAAGAAGAAGAAGAATGAGAAGAAGAAGATAAAGAAGAGGAGGAGGAAGAAGAGCAAATTTTGTATTTATTTTAGACTAATTCTATTTTTTGTTAGAATTATTAGGGTTAGTAATATTTAGAATTAGGTTTTAGGTTAATTCTGTTTTAGAATTATTAGAGGAAGAAAAAGAGGAAAAGAAGAAGAAGAAGGAGAATAAGAAGAGGAGGAGAGGGGAAGAAGAGGAAAAATAGAAGAAGATGAGAAGTAGAAGAAAAAGAGGAGAAGTAGAAGAGGATAAGAAAAAGAAGAGGAGGAGGAGAAGAAAAGAAGAGGAGGAGAAGAAGAAAAGAAGAGGAGGAGGGAAAGAAGAGGAGGAGGAGAAGAGGAGGAGGACGGGACGTGATTTTTTTTCTTTTAAATGCTATTGTTATTAGGTAATCCAATGTGCTCCATTTGTGCTAAGTTTGTGGCAAGTATTGTCGGAATGTACGAGTGGCCTATGTTTTGCTGGGAACGTTGATTCACTTCCGTTTGGCAAATTCCAGGCGCTCCATATGTCGACTTTTTATCAAAGGTCATGCTAAAAGTTTCCATGAATTTTGGCATGACTAGTGCTAGAAACTAGGACATATGGAGTGCCCGGGAAGAAGAGGAGGAGAGGAAGAAGAGGAGGAAAAGAAGAAGAAGAGACTAATAGTGTTGTTTTAGGTTAATTCTGTTTTAGAATTATTTAGGTCAATTTTGTTTTAGAATTATTTAGGTTAATTCTGTTTTACAATTATTTAGGTTAATTCCATTTATAAATGACATGAACTCTTGTTGACACTTGTCTTGCTAGAAATCTTGACCTGTTGTTTTTCTATATCCATTTCTCGTCCATGCTTGCCATATTTTTGTGAAGTTCAACTCCTCCTCTCTTGAGCTTTCAGTTCTAGGTGCGAACTATAAATCTGATCATATATTCTAAATTTTTCTTTGTTATGTCGGAATGTCCGAGTGGCCTATGTTTTTTTGGAATTTTATTCATTTCCGTTACGGCAAATTTCAGGTGCTCCATATTTCCACATTTTAGGAAAGGTCATGCCGTAAATTCCTATGATTTTCAGCATGACTAGTGCTAGAAACTAGGACATATGGAGTGCCCGGGAATTGCCGGAAAGGGGAATGAATCAACATTCTGACCAAATATTGGTCCCTTTTTATTATTCATGTTATTCTGCCTAAAATGAAACTATTATAAATAAATACTTGTAGGAAATAAATATGTCTAG
This sequence comes from Hordeum vulgare subsp. vulgare, assembly GCF_904849725.1. Lineage (NCBI taxonomy): Eukaryota > Viridiplantae > Streptophyta > Magnoliopsida > Poales > Poaceae > Hordeum > Hordeum vulgare. The sequence goes on from NC_058522.1 coordinate 458,910,277, forward strand.
CCACGACGAAGCCGGGAGTTCTGGTCGCGCCAGAGATTACTATTTTCAGGAACGAGATGATTATTTCAATTACCTGGACCGATGCACGTTGGGGACGCAGGGTGGCAGTGAGACCAACCCCGACACCGACGCTGTCACCACCACCGACAGTGGAACCGGCACCGACACCGCCCCAAGTCCGGAAACGATGCCGACTTACTCGGTGAAGGAACGAAGCCGAAGAGGGCAAGAAAACCAAACGAGCTCGGAACCGAACAAATCATCGTCACGGCGATGCACCCCAAGAAATTATAGCCAACGGAGCCAGAGAAAGCGTGCAAGTGCTACGACAATCAACTTGGATGCATCCTCAGGGAAAGCGCCAACATCAACGACGAAAACTTAAAGAAGATACCACATATGGAGCACACACTCCTAACGAAGTTGCACAACAGGTTCCTGTTCCCCGGTCGGGATGAAGAGGTAGAACTTCCATGGAAAGACATAAACATGACAAAGATAAACAACAAGGCAATGGTGACGTTCACCAAAGCCTTGTCCGCCTGGAAAGTACGGGTGAAAATTTCCATTCTGAAAATGAACCGTGGTCCAAGATTCATGCTGACAATCCGTCAATAACCGAAGAGGACTTCGAAAAATTCAAAGAGACTTGCGCTACAGAAGAAGCCCAGCAAAATTCGAAGAAAATGAAGGGGCTCCAAGCCAGGAACACGCCTACCCACCGCCTCGGAAGTCGTGGTTATGAGGGGAAGAGGAGCACATGGGCCAAGGAGCACGCCGAACATGAAAGTAACGGAATCCCACACCACTTGGCGGAGTTCACTGACCCGCGGGAGCGTGACTGGATCAGGGCCCGGCACCAGTGGGACCTCGTCAATAAGGTCTTTTACACGGACCCAAACACGAGGGAGTTCATGAGACTACTCGTAATTGTTCTATTACCACCTTATATTAATTAGCTTCTAATCAATTCAACAACAAGTTTTGTCACATTTATAAACCATCCACGTTCCCTTTGCAGAAAAAGCAGCACCAAAAGGCAGCTAAAAGCGACGAGTCGTCTCAGTCATTGGCGAAGCCCAAGTGGGACAACTCGTTCAACCGGGCCCAAAACATACTGAAAATGTCTCGATGGACAAAACTCCATCGGGTGGACGTGTGCACAGTGTCGGATATGCTGCCTCGTGGAAGAAATGCTACCACGAGAGGTCGGAGGAAAGAAAGAAGAGAAGGGAGCATACTCAACTGACCATCGACGACAAGGTCGCGCGGGGGGTCGATCAGACCAAAGAAGAGTTGACCAAGGTAGTCGACGATAAGTTCAATGCAGTTGTGGCACCTTCCTTGGGCCAATTGGTTCCGACAGTTTTTGAGTATGTGAGGAGGAATCCAGAAAAAAAAGCTAGAAGACTTTCCATTACTCAACTTTGTCGGGAGCAATTCTGCAAACATCGCACCACCAGCACCTGCTCACGCAACCGCAAATGCTCCCATACCTGTTCTCGCTCTGGTTCATAGCAGCATGTCCTCCGTCTCTGGTGTGATCGGCGGGGGTTCGTCTTTGGCTGAGCTCGAGGCCATCACGGTAATTACGCGTCATACACTCTTCACAGCATATCTATATAGTCTTCCGTTTCAGTTGCCTTTCGATGTCTAACATCGTAGTCATGTCTTCGCAGGCCGACGAAACCACGTGCACCCTACTGTACAATATCAACGGACAGAAGGTGGACATAGGAAAGACAACAATCATCAAGCTGAAGGACCGCATGCTCCACAGCAAACATACGCCCATGGCGTCTTCAAAGTTTGCGTGGTTAGTGTCAAAGCGGGCTTCGAGAATTTGGCTCCACCGGTACCAGCCGGTGATGACGAGACCCCTCAACTGATTGGCGCATGCAAGAGGTGGGTCTTTCCTTGGCCGAAGACTCACCTTCGTGTCAAGGTGCCCGGTAGCACACCAACGGCAACTTCTCAATAAGGTATGAACACCACCCCACCTACCTAATTACCTGCACCAGACGTGGGGGAGATAGCGGACGACGCGGTGAGGGAGAGCCTCCATTAGTGTGAGATGATGTCGCCCCCATCGAAGAAGCAAATGTTGATGATGTCATGGAGGAGGATGATGCTTACGACCCTAACCAGTATATCAATACCGGATGTGATGATGCTCGGCAATATGACTTAGACTATGAGCGTGTAGATGACTTGATGATGCCTGATTTGCCGGAGCCGCAACATCCGACGACTGATTGCAAAAAGTCTCTCTTCATGCGATCCTCGCAGGAGACGCCTCCACATGTCGCCCCTACCTGGGGGCCGTCCACTGATAATTAGCCCAGCGACGCTGGGGGATGTGGTTAGGGAAGGTATGGCGGGCTCAATACCACCGCCCACCAAGAAACCAAGGAGGAGACCGGAAAAGGAAAGGTTGTAAAGGCGTCAGAGCTGCTTCAAGCAGCCAGCCGAAGGCCCGGGAGGTAGACAGGATACCTGTCGTAGGTGCGGAGCGTTTCCATGTCACCCACCAACCGATCCTACCTCAGAAATCGGTAGAGAGCATAATGAACAATGATCTAAGGAGACTTCAAGATGATGTGCTGGCCACAAACATTCAACTTCTCAGCTCGGAAAAACCAGGATAACCGTTTTACCCGGTTCAAGTTCAAATTCTCAGCTTGAAAAAACCAGGCCCGCGGAGAAGTTCATCTTGCGATTTGACTACATCTACGACATGTTCCACAAGACCAAGCTGAATTTTCAGTTCATCCACTTGTATGCGCTGCATCTCAACTACATCATCAGGCGCGAGAACATAGAATATATGTGCGTCGCGGACCCGTACTATATGCACGAGAGCTTCTTGGCACACTGCAAAGAGCATCGAGACTCTGCAAGCAAGTACATCAGTGACTTCATGATCGCTAATAAGGGCAAGGAAATGATTCTCCTGCCTTATCATCCCACGTAAGTTAGCCGCGGATATCCTTTCATAAGTTTTGATCATTCCTTTGCAAGCATGCAGGCTTATTTTGCACACCGGGGGGGTCCTCATCTGTCTGTACCCACAATACTCCTATGCTCTGTACTTGGACTCATCGATGAACATCAAGAAGAAGGATTACACGCTGATACGTCTCCAACGTATCTATAATTTTTGATAGTTTCATGCTATTATCATGTCAAACTTTGGATGTTTTGTATGCCTTTTATATCTTTTTGGGACTAACTTATTAACTCAGTGCCAAGTGCCAGTTCCTGTTTTTTTCGTGTTTTTGACCCCTTTCAGAGGAGGATTTTAAACGGAGTCCAAACGGAATAAAACTTCCGAAAAGATTTTTTCCGAAACAGAAGAAGATCGGGAAGCTTGAGAACCAAGACAAGGGGCCACCAGGGACCCCACAAGCCCCCTAGCCGCAGCTAGGGAGGGACCGTGCCTCCTAGGGTGGTGGGCACCCTGGGCCACCTCTACCCTAGGTCTTTCGCCTATAAATTCCTAATAATTCCAAAAAAATCAAGAGATCATCGAAAGTACTTTTCCGCCGCCGCAAGCTTCTGTCTCCGCAAGATCCCATCTGGGGCACATTCTGGTGCCCTGCCGGAGGGGGGATTCAGATACGGAGGGCTTCTTCATCAACACCATGACCTCTCCGATGATGCGTCAGTAGTTCACCATAGACCTAAGGGTCCATAGCTAGTAGCTAGATGGCTTCTTCTCTCTCTTGGATCTTCAATACAAAGTTCTCCATGATCTTCATGGAGATATATCCGATGTAATCTTCTTTTGCGGTGTGTTTGTCGAGATCCGATGAATTGTGGATTTATGATCAGATTATCTTTGAATCTTATTTGAGTTTCTTCTGATCTCTCTTATGCATGATTTCATATCCTTGTAATTCTCTTCAAGTTGTGGGTTTTGTTTGGCCAGCTTGATCTATGATTCTTGCAATGGGAGAAGTGCTTGGTTTTGCGTTCATACCATGCGGTGACCTCACCCAGTGACAGAAGGGGTAGTGAGGCACGCATCGTGTTGTTGCCATCAAGGGTAGATGGGTTTTTCATCATTGGTTTGAGTTTATCCCTCTACGTCATGTCATCTTGCTTAAGGCGTTACTCTGTTCGTCATGAACTCAATACACTAGATGCATGCTGGATAGCGGTCGATGTGTGGAGTAATAGTAGTAGATGCAGAAAGTATCGATCTACTTGTCTCGGACGTGACGCCTATATGTATGATCATTTCCTTAGATATCGTCATGACTTTACGCGGTTCTGTCAATTGCTCGACACTAATTTGTTCACCCACCGTAATATTTGCTATTTTGAGAGAAGCCTCTAGTGAACACTATGGCTCCCGGGTCTACTTCACACCATATTTTCAGCCTTACACTTTTTCTTCGTTTCACTTTTCGCCTTCACATCTCACTTTGCAATCAATCTTGAAGGGATTGACAACCCCTTATAATGCTGGGTGCAAGCTCTTTTGTGTTTGTGGAGCTAATTGACGAGATCTCCTACTGGATTGATACCTTGGTTCTCAAACTGACGGAAATACTTACTGCTCCTGTGCTGCATCGCCCTTTCCTCTTCAAGGGAAAAACCAACGCAAGCTCAAGAGACGATAGAAGATTTATGTCGCCGTAGCACACACACATAAAGAATGTTCTCGATAGTGCCATTTTCAGCTACAGCCTTACTGGTGGATATATCCAGGTGAAAAAGTACAGGAATAAAGCGCCGGGTTTCGGCCATAAGACCAACTTCTGGTGCATCCAACAACCAAACGGTAGTAGGGCTGATGGATTCTACCTCATGCATCACATGATCGAGTTCGGAAAGGATAAACAACGCCTTCGCATGTCATATAATTCCGAGGATGCTGAGATTCTCAATTGGGCCACAAGCATAGGAAGCACACCGGATCATCGAATCTGAGCTGAATTTTATCACATCCAGTGTGAACTTGCCCAGGTGATCATGAAGCAGGTCGTCTAACAAGGAGGGATGTTTTACCATAGGCCAATGAGGCGGGAGGCTGTCCGAGATGTGCTAGTCGCTCAGGGTCTGGACATGAATCATTTCAAGAAGCTCGGGTACTTCATCCCTGGATATGAAGATCGAAACTTAAGACATGGAATAGTGATTGACGATGACAATGTGTGTGTTTAATTATAATTAATACTATTAGTCTTTATATGAACTACCGTACATCGCTCTAGTTAATTAGTTTGTGTATGAGGAACTTCGTTATTTATATATGTTTACTGTTTGTGTTTCTCAAGTACATTATGTTGCATATTATATATCGTTGAATTAATCAACTTATGATGTAGGTACATAGATCGGAGATGGCGAAGGACTGCTACGACGTATTCATTGGGAGGGTTTCAGGAGTGTACGACCACTGGCCATACGCTCAGGCCCAGGTGGACAGGTACTGGGCGCTAGCTATAGAGGGTTTGACAGCAGAGCCGAAGCGGAAATGAGTTACTTGAGGTGGATGCTACGGCAAGAGACGGAGGAAACCGGTGCCTCAAGAAGTACTACATAGTCGCGCTCTTGCTCATGCTGATCGCTCTTCTCTTCTACGTGACGGTTTAGATAGGGATGATGAAACTTGTGGGTGTCCCATGACTTGTGTGTATCGCTATTTTCGAGATTTTATGATATTTGTGTTGGACAATGATGATGATGATGATTGTATAAATGACGAGACTACTTTATGTGTATGATGTGATGACAATAATGCATGTTTATTATGATATGATGAAATCATTGTATTGAGCATGCACAAATACGTAGGGGGCATAAATACGACGAGAATTAATTTGTGAAAGCAGGAAAATTAGCAGTAGCGCTTTATTTTATTTTTGCAGCGCTACTGCTAATATGTACACCAGTAGCGCTTTATTTTCAGCGCTACTGCTAAAAGGTTAGCTGTAGCGTGATAGCGGTAGTGCTGGCACCAGCGCTACTAGTAACGGAAAAATCAGCGCTAGTATTAGCATTTCTCCTACTACTGTGACATTCACCGACGGTCTTGTCGGGCATTATGAGAAGGACGTCGGGTCCCAGTTGTGTGTGTTCCATTACGTCCCCCTCTACCACTACTACGTGGCCACAAAGCCCTACAGTGTTTCACCAGGTTTGTCAACAGCCTCGACTACAGGTTTGCTACGGTGGACACCACCAACGATCGAAAGGCGCTCAAGACTTCGGTCTTGGCATGCCAGAAGCTTGTCGACATCCACGGCCACTACAAGGTCCGGGGAAGCAAGAAGGACAAGGACTCCCGTATTGGCCTCGTCGTGGCCATCATTGACTCCAATTAGAGAGACATGGAGGGTGAGTGCGACAAGAATAAGCATGTCTCACACATGGCCTGGATGAAGAGACTGGATGAATATCACATCCAGGCCGCGGCCAAGGAAGCGTACACATGCTACGAGATGTTCTCACGGATCATTGACATGAGGAAGTGGCTCCTAACTAAAGACGGCGTGGGATTGAGCCACAAGGAGAGCGGTGGTAGCAAGCGTCACAAAAAGTAGATGATTTGATGATCATTTCTCATAGTTTATTAAGGTGTGTGTCGATGTTATGTGTGTAGTTACTTATGTATTTGGATGCTTAATTAGGTTTTGCAATCATGTTGTTATGTGTGTAATTGTTTATTAAGGTGTATCAATTTTATGTGTGTAGTCACTTATTTATTTAGATGTTTAATTTGGTTATGCAATCATGTTCTTTGTTTGTGTTATTTTAGCTCATCGCACACAATTTATCTGAGTTATCGCTATGCATTTTATTACACACATCTTCATCTGTACAACCGTCTGTGTCAAAATTGGCAAATCACAAACCGTTCATCCGGGAACGAGTTGCCTCCTATCGCACACATCTTGATACGGGTGATCGTTTGTGTTACTTTATGTCATCACAAACAGTTGATCCGGCTCACCTGTATGTCGTCGATCACACACATAATCGTCTCGACAATCGTTGGTGTTCTGCTTGATGAGTGCAAATAGTTTATCCGAGTGAACCGTATGTCATACATCACACACACTTGTATTGTGTTCTGCTTGATGAGTGCAAATAGTTTATCCGAGTGAACGGTATGTCGTACATCACACACACTTGTATTGAGTTAACCGTTTACATTATTTTGATCCATCATAAACACTGTGCGTGGGTCAATAGTCTGTCATAGATCATATACGCAACTCTTTTCTGAATCGTATTTGATGGATCCGCCATCACACACTATTCGTGTCATTGGTGACGGAGCTTGAACTATACCGTTTGCGATTGGTGGATCGCATACAATTTCGTTGAAGGATCTCTGATCGACGTGTCGTATTAGTAGAATTCTGCAGTAGTGGATGAAAGTGTTTCGTGAAGATAATATTTTTTCAATTGCATACTCCGACAAATTTGCCTTTTGCAGGTCAATTCAACAGCGACCTCCCCCCCCCCCCCTCCCCCGGCTTGGCCATATATCATGCACATGGTTCAGCGTGTGACATGAAAAACGAGAAGGGTATGTCACATATAGTGGACCCGTCTGTGATGTACAACAAAAGCACAGCATATGAGTTGAACAATTGGTGATACGCTAAAAATTCGCACACGATTTGCGATAAGGTGATAACATTACGTGTTTGTAGGGGTTCTCAAATCATGTGCGATAGCGTATCATCTCACACAGTCTCATGTGAACTTAGAAGAAATCGTGTGCGATGTGGAATGCCATCCCACTCGCAAACTATTCATGAACCGTACTCGGTAATATTATGCATGGTAGACGCTTGCCAGCAAAGCTTCGTGTACGATGCTCCATACATCACACACATTTCTATGATCCCTCGTGTGGCATACGTAATATTTCGCAAATGTTTTGGAACCATCATCCGCTTGGTTTCTGTGAGCAATTTGACGTATTTGACTCATAAGAAGCGTGTGTGATGGATTTCCAATTCCACACGTTTGTGCCAAACATTATGTGTGTGTACGTTATTGGAATGCATGCGATTGCATTTAGTAGAGTGTGTACATCCTCGGCCACTATAAAAAATGATTTATTTAGGTCGTGTGTGATGGACAACTCTATCGCGACAGTTTGAAACTATGATCCTGTTTAGATACTCTAGCTTAGCTAGTGATTAGAGTTAGTTTCTAGCTCATGACTAACCCTAAACTAACTCTAGTCAAATAGGTGTTTGGATGAAATGGTTAGATTGACAATAGATGCACTTTATGAAAAGAGAAAAGTAATTTTTTAATGAGTCCCATGAGAACTAGCTCCAATTAGCATCTCTTGGCTGGTGGGAGAGAGAAAAAAAAATATTTTTTAATGAACCCCATGAGAACTAGCTCCAATTAGCACCTCTTGGGTGGGATAGTTTTTTTAGATGGGTTAGATGCAACTAGCTCCAATCTAACCTTTATGTTTGGATACTTTAGGGTTAGTTAAACCCAAACTAGCTCAAACTAACTCTAGCCCATGGATCTAAACAGGGCCTATGTCATCGGAAGAGAGTAAAACTCATTTATAAAGGATTATTTTGTGTGCACTAGTGGTTTGAGCACGTTAATCGAGACTCATAATTTGGACTAAGTCACACAGGTCATGGTCATCTTAGCCCAAGTGGATCAAAACCGAGGTGTACCAATATCCTTTCCAGGAAGACCCATTCGACTGTGTCATGTGCCTTGTGCATATCCAACTTAATGACACACAAAACACTTTTGATGCTTCTTTTCGTTTTAATCGTGTGATTTGTGTGATAAAATTCATAAGACAGAAGAACATTATCCGTGATCAGGTAACTGAACAAATGCACTCTTGATTTAGAGATATAATCTGTGGTGAGCTTGAGCCTTTCGGTCAACACTTTAGAGATAATCTTATACTATAAAACATTGCTTAAGCTAACGGGGCGAAACTTCATTACCTCTTTAGGGCTGTCCATTTTATGATCAAGACAACAATATTATAATAGCATCATTCCATTCCGCTGGAACTTGACCAGAATTTAAAGTGGTGTTATCACTCTCTAAGTTTTAGAACTTTGAAGATGCCCTAAAGAACATAAACAGTGTGTGCCCTCTGTTGCAACCCACATGAAAACAAGAGGCAAACATCAGAAACACACTGTCAAATCAAATCATGCCCTGCCGAGCTTGAGCCGGGATCGGGTCTCGGCCGGACCGGCACGGTACGCACGGGCTGCACGGGCCTTGCGGGCTGGGAAGTGGAGGACGTACCAATGGCCCCGCCACCGCGCGGGAACTGATCGCGGGCGACCAGTCAGCTTGCCGCGCACGGGCTCAGGCGACCTCATGCGCGGTACGGCCGGCCACGACGCGGCGCACACCCAGCTGGCGTCGGTGCGACATACTCGCATTCACATTTCATGCAGGCGTACGTACGTACGTCCGTCCATCTCGCGATCTCCGGCGCCTGCTTGATGGAGAGACCTCGAGCCAGCCTGGGCACTCATTCATGCACGTAGACGTCGTACTACGAGCTAGTAGCAGATATGCGCCATAAATAAGGGTTTCCGTTTGCGGGCTCCCGGCCGCTCCCCTTTCAGCCGCACCTGCGCCGCTCGCCCGCGGCCGCGCCCGAGCTCGCACGCCTGGGCATACGGTGGGTGCGATGCGATCTTTGGCTTGCGTCAGTGGCCATCGATCGCTGCCGCGGCGCCGGCCAGCGTGCAGATGGCGCCGGCGTTATGGCCGCCTGCCACCGTCTCGTGTGGGATTCAGGGGCGCCGCAGGGGATGTCCTTTTCGTTCTTCGGCGCAACGGCCGGTGCAAGGCCTCGAAATCGGCAGGCGATATATGGGAAATGGTCCACAGCAGATCCATCCACACGCATGTGTGATCGATCGGGTGCATGATGATGGCCTTTGGCTGTCCCTCCGTCCATCCAGCTGCCGCTCTCGTGAGTTATCTCGACGGTGGAGTTTTGCGTTGTCGAGATGTGTCCAGAACGGACAGCTAGCGCGAGAAACTATGGAAACTCTTGGATTTCGTAGATCCTTTCGCGCTCTGAAACTGAAAAGCAGTTCCCGGAATCGTTTCCTGGTGCACCGGTCGACATGCCAACGTAAGATCACCTGAGTACCTTTGCTACGTGAATTAGTGAGCGAGTTTTTTCTTTTAAAACCTCGTCAGGGAGTTAGTTTGTTGGATCAACTTTGCAAATCGATCTGTACTACGTAGCATTCTATTGATCTAGTAGTTAACTTACAAAAGACAAGAGGCTAACTATTATTGCGCCGCGGGAGGACGTCATTCGTAGGGGGCCGGGTGCAGCAGCGTTGCCTGTGCTGCCTAAAATTTATTGGACATTTATCTATCGACTGGGTTGTGAATGGCGCTTGTTCCAGTCATCCATCTTTTCCTACTGGGCTACAGCGAACACTGAGGAGGACTGACATGAGACATTAACATCTCCCTGAACCCCGATAATTATAAGCTTGGCGACGACGTCTAGAACCCCGCGCTCGCTTAGGCCCCTGCGCAGCGCTGTTTCTCCGTGAATATCCTGAAGGACGTTAATGCCCAGCAGATAGCATCAGATAGGCAAAATAACTATTTACCGACAACGTTTCCAAAAACCCTTTCCGCCCTTGCAGTTGCAGGTACTCCTACGTACTATCGTAGCGCTCGCTGGAAGAAGCATCTGCAGTAGATCGCACATGCAATGCAACCTAGCTGCTGCTGCTGCTACTGCTAGGCTAGGCTACAAGATACAGTACAAAAGGCGAGGGTAAACGTGCCCGGAGACGAATCTTTGGGCGTAGATTTAGAAGATGTTTTCGTTACCAACCGGAGGAATATGGGCATCGATCGCCGCGACCGCCATGGACAAAGCATGGTTTAAAATGAGTGGGAAAGCTTCGCCAAGACCGAGAAGAAACAAAAAGAATGCGAGAAACTTCTGCAAAGCGCCGAGTATTCTATGCCCAAGGCTGGCGAGATGGGCAGCAGAGGCGGAGGTGGACGGATCGTCGATCGTGGAGAAAGCCTAAACAAAGCCGCCGAGATCCAGCGGCGACGTGGTGGGGGCTGCCCGTGTCCGTGCCCGTGCCCGTGCCCGTGTGTGCGTGCGTGCAAAGGAAGGAGACGGGAGAGAGAAGGGGAAAGGGAAAGGGAAAGGGAAAGGCTTCCCGGGCTCGCAGTAGCAGCACTATACTATACTAGCTAGTACGGCATCGCGTCGGAGCCGATCGACGGGGAAGACGACGGGGGCGCGCGGAATCCCAACAAAAGCGGCAGCACCGGCCGCGTTGCTTTAGTTTTCGATCGCTCGTCGGCACACCGGCGGACGCATCCTCCGCGGCGGGGGCACGGGCACGGGCACGGCCATGGCCAGCCAGCGTGCTAGCTGCTGCGTGCATGGCTACAATTAGCTGCATGCATGCGTCGCACGCGGTGCGGTGCAGTGCAGGGCCCTCCCGTCTTCAATCAAAGGTTCCTTCCCTTGTCCACTTCCTCCACCACCCTCCCTGCGAGCCAGCCCCCCCACCCCACCACCCCTTCTCGCCTCCCGAGAACAGATCCACAACCTAAAAAAGAACGCCCCCAATACTCCCACCACTATACCAACTCTGTATCTGACGCACGGTACGTACGTGCATGCATGCATGCAATAGCGGGCGTACATGTATACTCTGATGCGATCGAGTATATGTATATACGTCGTGCGGACGCGGTCCTACGTGCAACTAGCCGTGATCCCGGCGCGCGTACGTACGTACGTGCGACCGAGGCACGAGCGGATCAGGATCGGTGGCGCCCCCTGCCGGCGAGTTTGGCGTGGCCGGGGACGGAGGGAGGGAGGAGGCGGCTGGACCACCGTCCGGCGAGCTGCTCGATCGCCTGCCTCCTGCGCCGGTGTAGTCCCGTCGCTGTGCGCCGTGGACCGGGGTCTGGTCGGATCTGGCCGGGGAGGGGGGCTTCCGACCTTGGATGGACATGCTGCGGACGCATGGTCTCGTGCGACCCACCACGCAAACATCTGCTGGCGGTGTGGGCACGCACGCACGCACGCACGTACGTACGCGCGCGCGCGTGGACCACCCACTGCACCGCGGTGTGGATCTCGATCGGGCAGTAGAAAAATGCATGATATCGCCACGAGTCAGGTTGGGCCTGACAGGAATATAGGCTATCTCGAGTTCTTCCTTCTCCATCACGGTTATGTGTACGATTTACTACGATGATAGGCCTCGCCTCTAAGAGGGGCGGACATGTTTTGCTGCTTCGGTTCCTTCGCCTGAATGCATGCCTGCTCCATGAATGGTACGGTCTGTTTCTTGCCTGAAAGATGGATGGTACGGTGTGGACAAGTACGCCCCCCACTGTGATGATGGATATACTGGTGCATAATCTTTCAATGATTCGAATCATAGCCCAAGGGGATATGTTCAAGATGGATCCGTCTAGCTTGTACGTTCGCCGTTTCTGACGTTTACCACCAGCTAGGGTACACACTTCAGAATATACCTGCATCTTGGTATTATTGTTTTACCAAAAATGCTACACATGCAGCTTATTAGCCTCACATGCACCCCTAGATTGTTCACGTCTCGATACCCAGTGACGAATCTAGGGGATGCTTCAACACGCTTGAGTTAGTGCATTTTTCTTCACACAGTTAACATTAAGCCTCTCCTTCATTTAGTAGTATTGAACATTAAAAAAAAAAACTATTTGAACTAAAAAACTGAGAGTTAGTGCATTTTTCTTCACACAGTTAACATTAAGCCTCTCCTTCATTTTCTTTCAAGATTTGCCACGTCAATACCTATGTAGTTAAACTTAGCGTAGCTGGCAGATGCAGTGGATTTTATTTTTTGAGGGAACTCCTTCGTGTGAGATGTTGCCAAAAGTACTGCCTCCATTACGGTTTAGAAGACACAGTTAAATTTACGTGCATTTTCACAATAGACAAGGTTTAAAGCGCATTGCATTTATTTTAACTTCTAATTAGTACTTCGTTGTACTAATTTTATATGCATGCATAATATGAATGTTATTTTTTAACTCATTTCACAGCCAATTAATAACCACCTAGGTTCTAGAGAATTTCCATGCACATCTTCTAAACCGTGATAGAGGGAATACCATTCTTTGAATAGCTTTGTAAAGGCATGACACAGCAGCTTGTTTGACTAATCGGACATAAATGTACAAGGAAAGTAAATCTAACAAATAAAGAGAGAGGCATGCTAAGTACAGAGTTAAATGCACAAGAAAAATGAATCTAATCACACATAAAATCACAACGAAAATAATCTAATCACACATAAATGCAGATTGATAGACTAGTTTGAGTCGGGCATGCATGGTGACATCTTGAGCTGACATAGTTCATGTTAAGAGATTTTTTTTGTTGCAAACGTCGCATGAGAAACACAAATTTTCTTATATTCACCAAGATCTATCTATGTAGACTAACATCTACACGAGGGGAGAGTGCATCTACATATCCTTGTAAATCGCTAAGCGAAAGCGTATATAACGCGGTTGATGTAGTCGAACGTCTTCGGGATCCAATCACGATCCGTCTCACGACCTCATCACGATCCATCCCGCGATTCATCACGATCCAGACCATCATCCCATCACGATCCGTTCCGATCTAGTGCCGAACGGACGGCACCTCCGCGTTCAGCACATGTACAACTCGATGAAGTTCTCTGCCTTCTTGATCCAGCAAGAGGGGGCGAAGATGTAGAAGAGTTCTCCATCAGCACGACGGCATGGCGGTCGTGTTGGTGGAGCCGATCTGACAGGGCTGTGACGTGCGTTACCGAATCGATCTAGAGGTGGAACGAACTAGAGGAGGGAGAGAAAGATGCGCCATGACCTAATTGGGTGTGGGTGCGCGCCATAACCTTTTTGGGTGCGACTGCCTCTCTCCTCTCCACTATATATAGGAGGGAGGGAAGGGGTAGTGCCCAAGAGGAGTCCTCCTCCCATTGGAAGGTGGAGGTGCTAGGGAGGAGTCCTCTTCCAATTCAGACTCCCTCCTTCCTCACACTTCGGCGCATAGGACCATAGGGGTTGGCCGCCAGGCCCACCAGGGGCCGGTGCGCCACCTCTTGGGCCTATGTGGCACCCCGGGGTGGGTTGCCCCTCCCGGTGAACCCTCGGAACCCATTCGTCACTCCTGGTACATTACAGATAGTGCCCGATACCTTTTCGGAACCCGTATACCTCTTTCGTATATATCAATCTTCGTCTCCGGACCATTCTGGAACTCCTCGTGACGTCCGAGATCTCATCCGGAACTCTAAACGACCTTCGGTCACCAACATACATAACTCAACTCTACCAAAATGTCACTGAACCTTAAATGTGTAGACCGTGCGGGTTCGAGAACTATGCAGACATGACCTGAGACACTCTCCGGTCAATAACCAATAGCGGGACATGGATGCCCATATTGGATCCTATATATTCTACAAAGATCTTTATCGGTCGAACCAAGATGTCAAGGATTCAATCAATCCCGTATATTGTTTCCTTTGTCCATCAGTATGTGACTTGCCCGAGATTTGATTGTCAGTATCTTCATACCTAGTTCAATCTCGTTACCTACAAGTCTCTTTACTCGTTTTGCAATACAAGATCCCGTGACTAACTCCTTAGTCATATTGCTTGCAAGCTCATTATGATGTTGTATTATCGAGTGGGCCCTAGAGATACCTCTCCGTCATACGAAGTGACAAATCCTAGTCTCGATTAACGCCAACCCAAAAGAAACCTTTGGAGATACGTGTAGAGCACTTTTAGAGTTACACAGTTACGTTATGACCTTTGATACACACCAGTTAGACGTCCTCTAATTGTTGTTGCATGTTTTACACGGTGACCATGGGTATCTAGTAGGATCACATCTTACTTACGCAAACACCACAACGGAGATATATGAATTGCTATTTAACCTCATCCAAGGACCTCCTCGGTCAAATCCGATTCAACTAAAGTTGGAGAAACCGACACTCGCCGGTCATCTTTGAGCAACGGAGTTACTCGTAGCGATGAAACCAGTCTCTCGTAAGCGTACGAGTAATGTAGGTCCGAGCCGCTTTGATCCAACAATACCGCGGAATCAAGAAAAGACTAAGGAGGGCAGCAAAACGCACATCACCGCCCACAAAAACTTTTGTGTTCTACTCGAGAAGACATCTACGCATGAACCTAGCTCATGATGCCACTGTTGGGGAACGTCGCATGGGAAACAAAAATTTTCCTACGCGCACGAAGACCTATCATGGTGATGTCCATCTACGAGAGGGGATTTCCGATCTATGTACCCTTGTAGATCGCACAGCAGAAGCGTTAAGAAACGCGGTTGATGTAGTGGAACGCCCTCACGTGCCTCGATCCGCCCCGCGAACCGTCCCACGATCCGTCCCACGATCCGCTCCGATCTAGTACCGAACGGACGACACCTCCGCGTTCAGCACATGTACATCTCGACGATGATCTCGGCCTTCTTGATCCAGCAAGAGAGACGGAGAGGTAGATGAGTTCCCCGGCAGCGTGACGGCGCTCTGGAGGTTGGTGGTGATCTAATCTCAGCAGGGCTCCGCCCGAGCTCCGCAGGTAAAACCGTGGAGGTATGTGGTCGGGCTGCCGTGGCAAAAGTTGTCTCAAATCAGCCCTAAAACCCCACTATATATAGGAGGGAGGGAGGGGAGGAGGCAGCCTCAAAACCTAAAGGTTTGGCCGAAATTGGAGGTGGAGGAGTCCTACTCCAATCCTACTTGGAGTAGGATTCCACCTTCCCACTTGGAAACTCTTTCCACTAGGGGCTGGTTTATCTCTTCCCATAGCCCATGAGACCCCTTGGGGCGTGACACCCCTCCTGATGGTCCCCGGCACCCCTCCCGGCACTCCCAGTACACTACCGATGAGCCAAAAACTTTTCCGGTAATGTACGAAAACCTTTCGGTAACCAAATGAGGTCATCCTATATATCAATCTTCGTTTCCGGACCATTCTGGAAACACTCGTGACGTTCGTGATCTCATCCGGGACTCCGAACAACATTCGGTAACCAACCATATAGCTCAAATACGCATAAAACAACGTCGAACCTTAAGTGTGGAGACCCTGCGGGTTCGAGAACTATGTAGACATGACCCGAGTGACTCCTCGGTCAATATCCAATAGCGGGACCTGGATGCCCATATTGGATCCTACATATTCTATGAAGATCTTATCGTTTGAACCTCAGTGCCAAGGATTCATATAATCCCGTATGTCATTCCCTTTGTCCTTCGGTATGTTACTTGCCCGAGATTCAATCGTCAGTATCCGCATACCTATTTCAATCTCGTTTACCGGCAAGTCTCTTTACTCGTTCCGTAATACAAGATCCTGCAACTTACACTAAGTCACATTGCTTGCAAGGCTTGTGTGTGATGTTGTATTACTGAGTGGGCCCCGAGATACCTCTCCGTCCCACGGAGTGACAAATCCCAGTCTCGATCCATACTAACTCAACGAACACCTTCCGAGATACCTATAGAGCATCTTTATAGTCACCCAGTTACGTTGCGACGTTTGATACACACAAATAATTCCTCCGGTGTCAGAGAGGTTTTAGTCAACGGTTCTGAAACTTTCAGATCCGTGTGTTCTTTTACAAATCTTTATGTCATCTTATAGATGCTGCTACTATGTGCTATTCGGAAATACTCCAAATATCTACTCTACTATACGAATCCGTTTCACTACTCATAGTTATTCGGATTAGTGTCAAAGCTTGCATCGACGTAACCCTTTACGACGAACTCTTTAGCCACCTCCATAATCGAGAAAAATTCCTTAGTCTATCAGTTACTAAGGATAAATTTTGACCGCTGCTAGTGATTCAATCATGGATCACTCTGTGTACCTCTCAACAGAGTGCAAGGCACACATCAGGTGCGGTACTCAGCATGGCATACTTTAGAGTCTACGGCTAAGGCATAGAAGACGACCTTCGTCTATTCTCTTTATTCTGCCGTGATCGGATTTTGAGTCTTTCTCAAATTCACACCTCACAACGCAACCAATAACTCCTTCTTTGCTGATCCATTTTGAACTTCTTCAAAAACTTGTCAAGGCATGCATCTTGTTGAAACTTCCTTTAAGCGCTTTCGATCTATCTCCATAGATCTTTGATGCTCAACGTTCAAGTAGCTCAATCCAGGTATTTCTTTGAAAACTCCTTTCAAACAACCTTGTATGCTTTACAGAAATTCTACATTACTTCTGATCCACAATATGTCAACCACATATACTTATCAGAAATTCTATAATGCTCCTACTCACCTCTTTGGAAATACAAGTTTCTCATAAACCTTGTACAAAACCCAAAATCCTTGATCATCTCATCAAAGTGTATATTCCAACTCCGAGATGCTTGCACCAGTCCATTTAAGGATGGTTGGAGCTTGCATACTTGCTAGTATCTTTAGGATCGACAAAACCTCATGGTTGTATCTCATACAATGTTTGCTCAAGGAAACCGTCGAGGAAACAATGTTTTGACATCCTACATGCAATATTTCATAAATAATGCAGCAACTACTAACATAATTCTAACAGACTTTTAGCATCGCTACGAGTGAGAAAGTCTCATCATAGTCAACTGTTTGATTTTGTCGGAAACATCTTTGCGACAAGTCGAGCTTTTCTTAATAGTGACTTATCACTATCATCGTCTGTCTTCCTTTTAAAGATCCATCTTTACTCAATAGTCCTATGACCATCAAGTAGTTCTTCCAAAGTCTACACTTTGTTTTCATACATGGATCCTCTCTCGGATTTCATGGCTTCCAGCCATTTGTCGGAATCTGGGCCCACCATTGCTTTCTCCATAACTCGTAGGTTCACTGTTTCTCAACAACATGACCTCCAAGACAGGGTTACCGTACCACTCTGTAGTAGTACGCGACCTTGTCAACCTACGAGGCTTGTAGTAACTTGATCCGATGCTCGATGATCACTATCATCAGCTTTCACTTCAATTGGCGTAGGCGCCACAGGAACAACTTCCTGCGCCCTGGTACACACTGGTCGAAGTGATGGTTTAATAACCTCATCAAGTTCTACCACCCTCCCACTCAATTCTTTCGAGAGAAACCTTTCCTCGAGAAAGGATCCGATTCTAGAAACAAACACTTTGCTTTCGGATCTGAGATAGGAGATGTACCCAACTGTTTTGGATATCCTATGAAGATGCATTTATCCGCTTTGGGTTCGAGCTTATCAGACTGAAACTTTTTCACATAAGTGTCGAAACCCCAAACTTTCAAGAAACGACAGTTTAGATTTCTCTAAACCTTAGTCTATACTGTGTCATCTCAACGGAAATACGTGGTGCCCTATTTAAAGTGAATGCGGTTGTCTCTAATGCTTAACCCATAAACGATAGTGGTAATTCGATAAGAGACATCATAGCATGCACCATACCAAATAGTGTGTGGCTATGACGTTCAGACACATCATCACACTATGATGTTCTAGGTGGCATGAACCGCGAAACAATTTCCACATTGTCTTAACTGCGTACCAAAACTCGTAACTAAGATATTTATTTCTATGATCATATCGTAGACAGTTTATCCTCTTGTTACGACGAACTTCACTCCGAAATAGAATTGAACTTTTCAATATTTCAGACTTGTGATTCATTAAGCAAATACTCTAGTATCTACTCAAATCGTCATTGAAGTAAGAACATAATGATATCCACTGCGTGCCTCAGCACCCATTGGACTGCATACATCAAAATGTATCACTTCCATCAAGTTACTATCTTATTTCATCTCAATGAAAACAAGGCCTTGCTCATGTGGTATGATTTGCATGTCACTAGTGATTCAAAAACAAGTGAGTATGAAGATCCATCAGCATGGAGCCTCTTCATGCAATTTATACCAACATGACTTATGCGGCAGTGCCATAAGTAAGTGGTACTATCATCATTACCTCGTATCTTTTGGCACCAATAGCATGAACATGTGTAACACTACGATCGAGATTCAATAAACCATTGAAGGTGATTATTCAAGAAAATAGAGTAACCATTATTCTCTTTAAATGAATAATCGTATTGCAATAAACACGATCCAATCATGTTCATGCTTAACGCAAGCACCAAATAACAATTATTTAGGTTTAACACCAATCCCGATGGTAGAGGGAGCGTGCGACGTTTGATCATATTAACCCTGGAAACACTTCCAACACGTATCGTCACCTCACCTTTAGCTAGTCTCCGTTTATGCCGTAGCTTTCATTTCGTGTTACTAATCACTTAGCAACCGAACCGGTATCCAATACCCTCATGCTACTAGGAGTACTAGTAAAGTACACATCAACATCATGTATATCAAATATACTTCTTTCGACTTTTGCCAGCCTTCTTATCTACCAAGTATCTAGAGTTGCTCCGCCTCAGTGACTGTTCCCCTCATTACAGAAGCACTTAGTCTCGGGTTTGGGTTTAATCTTGGGTCTCTTCATTAGTGCAGCAACTGTTTTGCCGTTTCACGAAGTATCCCTTCTAGACCTTGCCTTTCTTGAAACTTAGTGGTTTTACAAACCATCAACTATTGATGCTCCTTCTTGATTTCTACTTTCGCGGTGTCAAACATCGCGAATTGCTCAAGGATCATTGTATCTATCCTTGATATGTTATAGTTCATCACGAAGCTCTCACAGCTTGGTGGCAGTGACTTTGGAGAACCATCACTATCTCATCTGGAAGATTAACTCCCACTTCATTCAAGTGATTGTCGTACTCAGACAATCTGAGCACACGCTCAACGATTGAGCTTTTCTCCTTTACTTTGTGGACAAAGAATCTTGTCGGAGGTCTCGTACCTCTCAACAAGGGCACGAGCATGAAATCACAATTTCATCTCTTTAGAACATCACTTATGTTCCGTGATGTTTCAAAACGTCTTCGGTGCCTTGCTTCTAAGCCATTAAGTATTTTGCACTGAACGATCGTGTAGTCATCAGAAACGTGTATGTCGGATGTTCACAGCATCCAAAGACGACGCTCGAGGTGCAGCACACCGAGTGGTGCATTAAGGACATAAGCCTTCTGCGCAGCAACGAGGACAATCCTCTTCAAAGTTTGCTACTATCAACTTTCAACTAAATTTTCTCTAGGAACATATAAAAACAGTAGAGCTATAGCGCAAGCTACATCGTAATTCGCAAAGACCATTAGACTATGTTCATGACAATTAGTTCAATTAATCATATTACTTAAGAACTCCCACTCAAAAAGTACATCTCTCTAGTCATTTGAGTGGTACATGATCCAAATCCACTATCTCAAGTCCGATCATCACGTGAGTCGAGAATAGTTTCAGTGGTAAGCATCTCTATGCTAATCATATCATCTATACGATTCATGCTCGACCTTTCGGTCTCATGTGTTCCGAGGCCATGTCTGCACATGCTAGGCTCGTCAAGCTTAACTCGAGTGTTCCGTGTGTGCAACTGTTTTGCACCCGTTGTATGTGAACGTTGAGTCTATCACACCCGATCATCACGTGGTGTCTCGAAACGAAGAACTGTCGCAACGGTGCACAGTCGGGGAGAACACAATTTCGTCTTGAAATTTTAGTGAGAGATCACCTCATAATGCTACCGTCGTTCTAAGCAAGATAAGGTGCAAAAAGGATTAACATCACATGCAATTCATATGTGACATGATATGGCCATCATCATGCGCTTCTTGATCTCCATCACCAAAGCACCGGCACGATCTTCTTGTCACCAGCGTCACACCATGATCTCCATCAACGTGTCGCCATCGGGGTTGTCGTGCTACTCATGCTATTACTACTAAAGCTACGTCCTAGCAATATAGTAAATGCATCTCCAAGCACAAACGTTAGTTTAAAGACAACCCTATGGCTCCTGCCGGTTGCCGTACCATCGACGTGCAAGTCGATATTAACTATTACAACATGATCATCTCATACATCCAATATATCACATCACATCGTTGGCCATATCACATCACAAGCATACCCTACAAAAACAAGTTAGACGTCCTCTAATTTTGTTGTTGCTTGTTTTACGTGGTGACCATGGGTATCTAGTAGGATCGCATCTTACTTACGCAAACACCACAACGGAGATATATGAGTTGCTATTTAACCTCATCCAAGGACCTCCTCGGTCAAATCCGATTCAACTAAAGTTGGAGAAACTGACACTTGCCAATCATCTTTGAGCAACGGGGTTACTCGTAGCGATGAAACCAGTCTCTCGTAAGCGTACGAGTAATGTCGGTCCAAGCCGCTTCAATCCAACAATACCGCGGAATCAAGAAAAGACTAAGGATGGCAGCAAAACGCACATCACCGCCCACAAAAACTTTTGTGTTCTACTCGAGAAGACATCTACGCATGAACCTAGCTCATGATGCCACTGTTGGGGAACGTCGCATGGGAAACAAAAAATTTCCTACGCGCACGAAGACCTATCATGGTGATGTCCATCTACGAGAGGGGATGTGTGATCTACGTAGCCTTGTAGACCGTACAGCAGAAGCGTTAGTGAACGCGGTTGATGTAGTGGAATGTCCTCACGTCCCTCGATCCGCCCCGCGAACCGTCCCGCGATCAGTCCCACGATCTAGTGCCGAACGGACGGCACCTCCGCGTTCAGCACACGTACAACTCGACGATGATCTCGGCCTTCTTGATCCAGCAAGAGAGACGGAGAGGTAGAAGAGTTCTCCGGCAGCGTGATGGCGCTCCGGAGGTTGGTGATGATCTTGTCTCGGCAGGGCTCCGCCCGAGCTCCGCAGAAACGCGATCTAGAGGAAAAACCGTGGAGGTATGTGGTCGGGCTGCCGTGGAAAAGTCGACTCAAATCAGCCCTAAAATCTCCATATATATAGGTGGGAGAGGGGGAGCCTTGCCTTGGGGCTCAAGGAGCCCCAAGAGGGTCGGCCGAACCAAGGGGGAAGGTCTCCCCCTCCCAAACCGAGTCCTACTTGGTTTGGAAGGTGGAGTCCTTCTTCCCTTTCCCACCTCCTCCTTTTTTTTTTCTCTTTGATTTTCTTCCTATGGCGCATAGGGCCTTCTTGGGCTGTACACCAGCCCACTAAGGGCTGGTGTGCCACCCCAAAGGCCTATGGGCTTCCCCGGGGTGGGTTGCCCCCCCGGTGAACTCCCGGAACCCATTCGTCATTCCCGGTACATTCCTGGTAACTCCGAAAACCTTCCGGTAATCAAATGAGGTCATCCTATATATCAATCTTCGTTTCCGGACCATTCCGGAAACCCTCGTGACGTCCGTGATCTCATACGGGACTCCGAACAACATTCGGTAACCAACCATATAACTCAAATACGCATAAAACAACGTCGAACCTTAAGTGTGCAGACCCTGCGGGTTCGAGAACTATGTAGACATGACCCGAGAGACTCCTCGGTCAATATCCAATAGCTGGACCTGGATGCCCATATTGTATCGTACATATTCTACGAAGATCTTATCGTTTGAACCTCAGTGCCAAGGATTCATATAATCCCGTATGTCATTCCCTTTGTCCTTCGGTATGTTACTTGCCCGAGATTCGATCGTCAGTATCCGCATAACTATTTCAATCTCGTTTACCGGCAAGTCTCTTTACTCGTTCCGTAATACAAGATCCCGCAACTTACACTAAGCCACATTGCTTGCAAGGCTTGTGTGTGATGTTGTATTACCGAGTGGGCCCCAAGATACCTCTCCGTCATACGGAGTGACAAATCCCAGTCTCGATCCATACTAACTCAACTAACACCTTCGGAGATACCTGTAGAGCATCTTTATAGTCACCCAGTTACGTTGCGACGTTTGATACACACAAAGCATTCCTCCGGTGTCAGTGAGTTATATGATCTCATGGTCATAGGAACAAATACTTGACACGCAGAGAACAGTAGCAACAAAATGACACGATCAACATGCTACGTCTATTAGTTTGGGTCTAGTCCATCACATGATTCTCCCAATGATGTGATCCTGTTATCAAGTAACAACACTTGCCTATGGCCAGGAAACCTTGGCCATCTTTGATCAACGAGCTAGTCAACTAGAGGCTTACTAGGGACAGTGTTTTGTCTATGTATCCACACAAGTATTGTGTTTCCAATCAATACAATTATAGCATGGATAATAAAAGATTATCATGAACAAAGAAATATTATAATAACTAATTTATTATTGCCTCTAGGGCATATTTCCAACAGTATCATGTGGTAGGCACACAACAACCCCGATACTTGGCCCTGGGACGACAAATTTCATATTGCTATGCTTGAGTAAACGGGAATTCGGTTGAGTGCATAACACGAGTGATGCGAGGTTGATTAAATAATCAAGACCGGTTAAGACAAGATTTTCAAGACCTCGGACGCAATGCAACTCTGGGTGAAGGACGGTTGATCGGCTCCGTGGAGAACCCAGTGGATGACCCGGGATGCTGGAGAGGCCATGACATCCTGCGGAAAGCTTCACCCAGACTTAAAGAGACAGACGGATATTTCAAGACCCAAGGCTTACCTGCACAGCCACAAGTCATTATGGGCTCTGGCTTGGTTGGACAACGCGGCGACTCTGGACAGGCGGTGCTAGCAGATGTAGAAGAACGGTAGGATTGGATGGGCACCGACAGGGATTCAGAGGGACCCGTTGAAAGACCATGTTTTGATCATCCGGTCTTCAAACACCCTGAAGTGCGAGGACATACACGGAGGCGATCAAATCTTGTGGGGAACATGTGCAAAACTCTTCAGAGTACTCAAACCTAATCGATTAGCCGTGTCCACGGTCATGGACAACTTGAGCCAAAGGAACTGAAGTTATCTGGATTTCTCAACACCATTTAATATATTTGATGAGGGTAATTATTGACAACTCGGGTACGAGAACTGGTTGGCAGAACCATCTCGTTAACAACCAACCTTCGTAGTAATATTTTGCTTTTAGCCTCTCTTGATGTAGGAATTTTTTTTGCTTTACGCTAAAACTTATAGCCCCACCTGCCATATATGCATATAGTATAGATGATTACTTTTCAACCCTCTCTTATGTGACTTGCCGGCATATTCAATATGCTAACCTACACGGCTGCAACGTCTTATGTTGCAGATATTTTTCTTCGACGAGTAAGAGTACGATTCAGGGTTACGGTCTACACTCAACTTGCCGTTGGTGTTTATTGGGACTCCACTCCCTTGACTGCTTCCGCTGAGATATTTAAGGTATATAACAGTTTTATGCTATTTACATGTGATTGCACTTTGATATATACATTGATGTACTGTGTATGCCAGCATACTGATCCAGGGATGGCACAGATACACAGAGGCTTGACTCGTTTTGAGTCGGGTCGCTACATTAGAATCACGACTCAAGTCTTAGAATCTTACGATCTTACGATCCAAACTAGCCCCTTTGATTCTACGATTTTGCTCATAGAATCTAAGTTTCTACGATCCTGATAGTTAAGATTCTATGGTTCACGATCTTAGCAATAGAGCTCCGATCCGATTCAGAATCGCGATTCTGAAAACTTTGGTTACTAAGGATAATTTTGACCGCTGTCGAGTAATCCATTCCTGGATCACTCTTGTACCCCTTGCCGGATTCATGGCAAGGTACACATCAGGTGCGGTACACATCATACCATACTATAGAGCCTACGGCTAAGGCATAGGGGATGACCATCGTTCTTTCTCTTTCTTCTGCCATGGTCAATCTTTGCTTCTTACTCAAATTCAAACCTTACAACACAAATAAGAACTCCTTCGTTGACTGAACTATTTTGAACTCCTTCAAAATCTTGTCACGATATGTATTCATTGAAAGTTTTATCAAGCGTTTTGATCTATCTCTATAGATCTTGATGCTCAATGTTCAAGTAGCTCAATCGAGGTTTTCCTTTGAAAAACACTTTTCAAACAACCCTATATGCTTTCTAGAAATTCTACATCATTTCTGATCAACAATATGTCAACCACATATACTCATGAGAAATTCAATAGTGCTCCCACTCTCTTTCTAGGAAATACAAGTTTCTCATAAACTTTGTATAAACCCAAAAGCTTGGATCATCTCATCAAAGCGTATATTCCAACTCCGAGATGCTTGCTCCAGTCCATAGAAGGATCGCTGGAGCTTGTATACTTGTTAGCATCCTTAGGATCTACAAAACCTTCTGGTTGTATCACATACAACATTTCCTCAAGGAAACCGTCGAGGAAACAATGTTTTGACATCCATCGGCAAGATTTCATAATCGAAAAAATGCAGAAAATGCTAATCTAATTCCAACAAACTTTAGCATCGCTACGGGTGAGAAAGTCTAATCGCAGCCAACTCCTTGAACTTGTCAAAAACCTCTTTGAGACAGTCGGGCTATTCTAAATGGTGACATTTAGCATCACCGTGTGTCTTCCTTTTAAAGATCCATCTATACTTAATAGCCTTACAACCATAAAGTATTTCTTCCAAATTCCACACTTTCTTTTTCATACATGGATCCTATCTTGGATTTCATGGCCTCCAGCCATTTGTTGGAATCCGGGCCCACCATCTCTTCTCCATAGCTTGTAGGTTCATTGTTGTCCACCAACATGACCTCCGAGATAGGATTACCGTACCACTCTGGAGCAGTATGTGTCCTTGTCGACCTACGAGGTTTGGTAGTGACTTGATCACCATCATCAGCTTCCACTTCAGCTGGTGTAGGCGCCACACGAACAATTTCCTGCGCCCTTCTACTCTCTGGTTGACGTGAGGGTTCAAAAACCTCATCAAGTTCCACCATCCTCCCACTCTATTCTTTAGAGAGAAACTCTTCCTTGAAAAAGGACCCCTTCTGGAAACAAACACTTTGCTTTCGGACCTGAGATTGGAGGTATACCTAACTATTTTGGGTATCCTATGAAGATGCATTTATCACCTTTGGGTTCGAGCTTATCAGGTTGAAGCCTTTTGACATAAGCATCGTAGCGCCAAACTTTAAGAAATGACAACTTAGGTTTCTCCAAACCATAGTTCATACGGTGTCGTCTCAACGGAATTACGTGGTTCCCATTAAAGTGAATGTGGCTAACTCTAATGCCTAACCCCAAAATGATAGTGGTAATTCGATAAGAGCCATCATAGTATGGACCATATCCAATAGGGCGCGACTATGACGTTCAGACACACCATCACACTATGGTGTTCCAAGTGGCATGAGTTGTGAAACAATTTTCACATTGTATTAAAAGTATACCAAACTCGGAACTCATGTATATATTTAGCTCCACGATCACATCGTAGATATATTATCCTCTTGTCACGACGATCTTCAACTTCACTCAGAAATTGCTTGAACTTTTCAACATTTCAGAGTTGTGATTCATCAAGCAAATACCTATGTATCTACTCAAATCATCAGTGAAGTAAGAGCATAATGAATCCACTGCGTGCCTCAGCACTCATTGGACTGCATACATCAAAATGTATTATTTCCAACAAGTCACTTGCTCGTTCCATCTCACTGGAAAAATGAGGCCTTCAGTCATCTTGCCTATGTGGCATGATTTGCATGTATCAAGTGATTCAAAATCAAGTGAGTCCAAAAGATCCATGTGCATGCAGTTTCTTCATGCGTTTACACCAATAGGCATGGTTCACATGTCTCAAGCGATTCAAAAACAAGTGAGTCCAAAGATCCATCGGCATGGAGCCTCTTCATGCGTTTTGTACCAATATGACTTAAGCGGCAGTGCCCCAAGTAAGTGGTACTTGAAAGTGCGTTATATCGAGTAGAGGGGGGGGGGTGAATAGGAGATTTTTAGAATTTCATCATAGAGGAAATTCCTTTTGAGGAAATTCCTCACTGATGACTAACTTACAGCGGAAACAGTAAAGGATTAGAAGTGCAAAGTTTCACAACATCAATTTTTCAGAGTGAGGAATGTGAAAACAGATTGCACTGTGAGCAGGCACGCAAAATACAGATGAGGATTAACTAGCGTGAAGAATTTGGGGTTGAGGAAATTCAGAGAAAGTCTTTAGCAAATTCTTCACACAGTAGCAATTAAAGTCATCAACACATAATCTGAGGAAAGTAAGGAGTTGAGGAATTAGAACCCGTTTGTCAGTGAAGACAGCAGTTGATGACCCAGTTCCAACTGCTGTGACAGTCATACATCTGGTTTGGAGTGACTTGGTATTGAAACCAAACGACACACAGTCCCGGGACACACAATCCCTATCGTGTTCTCCTTGGGCTAAGAACACACAGTCCTCGCCCAACACTCATGGTAAGTGTTCAGGGCAGACATCCAAACCCTCACAAACTTGGTCACCAGGCGATCCACAATTGACTGCTGGAAAGCTCTAGACCATGACGCCTAACCGTCTGGAGGATGCACAGTCCTCAAATGTAAAAGGCTTCGGTCCCACACAGGAACAACTTCTTTACTGATGCTCAATCACTAGGTTTGGTTTGTGGTTTCAGTGTATGGGGTATTTCCTCAGTGATGAATTACTCTCGAAGACTCTGAGGAATTTGGGTTGCTCTTACGACAAGTGTCAGTTCCTAACGGAGCAGCCACCAGCTAATGGTTGTGGGGGGCGGCTATTTATAGCCTGGGAGCATCCCGACATGATTTGACACTAATGCCCTTAAATAATATGACCGTTGGTGTGGATAAGACCAATGACTTGGCATGGCTATCGAAACGGTCGCAACCCTCAATTGTGAGAGTCCTCAGGTCACTCGTATTCCTCACTTGAGGCTTTTGGTAGGATTAGGCTTGGGTTGAGCATCATGAGGAAATTCATTCCAAAGTGTAACTTCGACCCCCTTAAACAGTACGGTGTTCCTATTACTCCAGTGTGAAGAAAATAAAACAGAAAGAGTAAATCTTCATGCTTCAAAGTCTTCAAAATGATTTTCTTCAGGACACACCGAATTCCTCAATTTCAGTATCTTCATGAGGAATATCAATTTCATCGCAGATTCCTCGCGATTCATTTCTTCAGCTTCAGACCAATTTCTTCAACAGAGGATATACATTTTTAGGGGTCGATATTCATCAAATATCTCAAACTCCTCAATGACTTATAGATCCTGTGTACACTCATAAACACATTAGATACTTAACCTATAAGTCTTCAAACCACCAAAATCACTAAGGGGCACTAGATGCACTTACAATCTCCCCCTTTTTGGTGGTTGATGACAATTAGGTTAAGTCTTCAACAGGGATCAAAAATATGAAGTGTAAATACTCATTTGAGGAATTTGAAATCAAGATTCAGAGAGACTCCCCCTGAAGATGTGCATATCTTGAGGATTTTGCTTTTCACAGCAAATGCACATTGATGATTTATATCATGGAGATCTCCCCCTGAGTCTTGTAAATCATGCATATATTTAACATATCATATGAAGAAAATGAAGATGCATGATGAAAAATGGTATCTGACGAATTCCAGCATGCGTGCATTAAAACTTGAGGAATAAGCATGCGAAGAAAAACGTTCAAAAGCGTGAGAGTACCATCGGGCTTAAGTTACAACTCACTGCATAAAAACTTCAGAAGAGCCAAGAGTTTGTAACTTAAATATAGTTCATAAGCCCCAAAATATCCCGTTTGAAGACTAACTCTCAAGTTTCTCCCCCTTTGTCATCAAGTGACAAAAAGGGACAAACTGAGGACTAACGCCCGGGAAGACTTCACTTCTTGGCGGTAGATGAAGAACCGTGATGCTTCTTGGGAGTAGTCTTCTTCCTTGGACCGGTAGCGGTGTCAAGTTGTTCTTCATCAGTTTCAGCAGTGCGGAATGAAGAAAAGGAGCTGTCTTCAAGGTCTGGAACTGGAATGGGCCTGAACTTCTTCTTGGGAGGCCACGACCAGTCAAAGTCTTGCTCAAAGTCCATTTCTTCAAGCTCTGTCTGAGTCTTCAGATGTGCAAGTGTAGCCCAGGTGCGATCAAAAACCTCATGCAGATAGTGATGGTTAAGCTTCACAGAGTTCTGTGTCTCAGTGAGGGTTTTCACAATGGCGCCAAACTGGCGTTTGACCCACTTGTGATTGCGATCCACCTTCTGGTGAAGACTGAGGAGGAGCTCTCTTGTATTCATCACGCGAGGAGGAACTGGGCTTGCCGGACGAGTCTCAGTATCATCCCATGAATAATAAGCTTCTGGCTCTCTGAACTGGCCATCAAGGGGCCTACTGCCTTCTTCAATCACTGATTTCCCTTTTCCTTCAATGGGCTCGAAAGTCTTCTTGTTGACCCGGATAGGAGGCATATAGCCAACATGGTTTTGGAAATCAACGTGGAAGTTGATGCCTGTCCTTGTCCTGATGAATTTCATGATCCATGGGGCATATATCTTGTGATCAAATGGACACATAGCATTGTCGGCCAAAGTCCTCAAGAAGAAATCATGGATGTTGATAGGAATACCATGGATGATGTTGAAGAGGATATTCTTCATGAGGTCTACGACATCTTCTTCATCATCATGGCCTTTCATCAGCGCGAGCACACTGCAGAGGATTCTGTAGACAGACCTTGGTGTATATTTGAGCTCGTGGATGAGGAAGGTTTTTCTCGGTGATTTTCCTTTAGCAAGAGGCTTCATGAGGACTTCCATCATCCCGTTGGGCAGCTCACGCTCACCATAAAGCTTCACAGCCTCCTCTAAGGGAATTGGTACAGGCAGTTCACGGAGGAGCTCAGTAGCAGTAGCCTTGTAGTGAGTGTTTTGTGTCATCGAGTCAAACCCCCAGGTGTTAATGTCTTCAGGGTTGCCAGATATGTGAAGAGTGGCATAAAACTGAAGAATGAGCTCACTGTTCCAGTCAGAGATGTCGGAGCACATTGGCAGCAGACCAGCGTCATGGAGTACATTGAGGACTGGCTCTAGGCACAGTATTGCTTCAAGTTCAACATGAGGAATATGCTTGTGCGGGAATATCTTGTTTCTTCCACACAGCATAGAAGCATAGTAATTCAGCTGTGTCCTAGTCCAAAACTTCAGATGCCTCATTTGAGGCTTGCCATAGGGATTCTCTCCAATGAAGTACATGCGCTCTTCAAAGAAATTCTCCTTTTGAAACTGTGGTCGCTTGGAGAATGGCTGACGCTGAACTGGCTGAAGATTTTGCTGAGGAACAGGAGGGGAGACAACAATTGCAGTCTCGGGGTTGAGCACGACGAAGGCATTGTCTTGATCAGGTGCATTTTCCTCAACATTGTCCTCAGGGTGAGGAATTTCATCAGCTGGGGCTTCAGGCTGAGGAGCTTGCTCTGGGTGGGCATCAGGCTGAGGAATAGGTTCATCTTGCTCAGGTGGAGGAGTTGGGTCAGCCTATTCCTCATCTTGAGGATTTTGCTTAGGTGGAGGAGTTTGGTCAGCCTGTTCCTCATCTTGAGGATTTTGCTCAGAACTTTGAATTTTATCAGGTTGAGGAATTTCACTTTGTTCTTCCTCAGCTGGCTTGGTGACAGAGGCAGTTTCATTAGTTGGTGCAGCTGATCGTTGAGGAGTATCTTTTTGAGGAATGAAGGGCTGAGGACTGTCGTCAATACGAATTTCTTCGTCAGTGTGTTTCTCAGAGGCGGCATCCTTCATTTCCTCATATGTCCCTTTCGCTTGGTCATCAAGGATGACCATTTCATAAGACGGAGCGACATTTAGGGGCACAAGGTCCAGTGGAGCAGTATCTTCAAGCGCTTTGAGGCGCTTGGCATGTGTTTCTTATTCTGCTGAGGAGGCCTTTCTCTTTTTGGCTTCCTTCTCGGTAGCCCTGGTTTTCTTCACGTCTGATGCAGACGGAGTCATCTTCTTCACCTTTGAAGCTTTTGGTGAAGGGGTTCTCTCGACAGATTCTTCAACTGGCTTTGAGGAACCGGCTGGAGCAGAGCCATCAGCTTGCTTTGATGAAGCAGCTGGGTCAGGGGCAGTCTCACCAGCCGCAGCAGGTTCAACAACTGGATTTTCCATGGTGATTTCTTCAATAGCCGATACATCCACACGGCCTTCTTGGTGTACTTCCTTAGCTTGAGGAGTTTCCTCAGCATGAGGAGATTCATCAACTGGCTCTTCAATCAAGGGTTGGGGAGTTGGTGCTGGAGGTGCAGCTTTCTGGTTGTAGTCATCAACAGCTTTAGTGGCCAGCTTGATGAAATTGCTCTTGAGACTCTGATGATCTGACAGCTTGGAGTACTTATCAGCTAAATTCTTCAACTCGGCCTGTGTTGACACGAGTGCATCTGGCGGCAAGCTGAAGAGATTCTTCTTGAGGAATTTCTCCTTTTTAAGCTTTGCAACCTTGGCCTGCTTGGCTTGCTGTTCTTTCCACTTGGCTTCATTGATGAAAGTGGCCACCATGTGGCTGATGCCAGGGGGAAGTTTCAAATCATCAAGCGGAGTGTTTGGGTCCTCATACCAGATGTTTATGTACTCTAGGAGGACCTTGGGGTCCATGGCCAGAGGAATGGCGCTGCCTGATGCTTGAGCTACCCTTTCCTGCTTGTTTCTGATTATCGCTTGTAGGGTTTGATCATCATATTCATCACTACCCTCTGATGCAGACGGGACGGTGATGATTTTGCTGGGGCTGGGCAGAGTTGCTCTTTCAGCAGACACCTGAGTCTTCATCGGAGGTGGTGAATACTTTGTCTCCGAGCTGGTTGCAGCCAGGAGTGAGGAGCTGGAGGTGGCGGTCATTGGCTTCATGACTGGCTTCTGTACTGGTGTCTCTTGAGGCTTTGGTGGTGGTGCTGAGGATTTTGGAGCTGAGGGTTTTGGCGCCGAGGGTTTTGTAACTGATGCCTGAGCAGACTTCTCTTGAGGCTTTGGAGCCCTTGGCTTTGACGGCACAGACTATGGGTGAGTAATTGCTGAACGAGAGGTCTCAGCGGCACAGGAAGTAGCTGCAGCTGAGGCAGCAGCTGAGGATTCATTGAATTTCCTCACTGCAGCATCTGCCTGCTTCTTCAGCTTAGCCAGACGCTTTTCCTTCTCATCTGGATAGTCATCAAGGGTCTTGAGGCTTGAGGGATGTGCTACTTGATGAGCCTCAAGTGGGGCCCGTTTGCCAGGAGGCTTCGGAGCGAATTTCTTCGCATACTTGGCAGCTACAAACCTGTATTCCTTCCATTCCTTAGCCCATCGGCGTTCTATTTTCTACAGCCGAATCTTTCTCTTGGCCATTGTTTCATTTTCATCAGGTGTACAATAGTCCAAGTAAATATCCTCACGGATATCCAAAGCTGTGTTCTATTTTGTGCTTTCTGTCATCCTCCATTTTCTTCAGCTGAGGATTTTGCTCATGAGATTGAACTCTTGAGGATTCTGATGAGACTTGAAGATTTTCTTCAAGAAACGCTGCAAATGAGGTAATGTGATGCGAACCGAGAGATTCATCAGCTGACATGTGTACCTGTGAACAGAGTATAGTTGCGAGGAATTTGGAGAGGTCATATGCGTTCCAAGATTTGAAGAAAATGAAAAAGTTTGACAGTTGAGGAATTTAACCAGTGGTTGAGGAATTTGCCTAAGCATACTGTTCTTGGGTTCCAGAGTTGTACAGATCCGAAAATTCGCACAATTGAGGAATCTCGTGAAAATCTTAGATGCTTAGTGAAGTTCATCAATGGTGTGGTGATAGGTAGTGTTTGAGGAATCAAGTGCATATAGATTCTTGAGAAAAAATAGATTTCACATAGGAGATGTAAAATAGTAGATCTAACTTGCTGTAAAAATGGTATTTTATTTAACCTTGAAGGTGCGCACGAAGAACACAGAAAAGGTGTGTAGAGAAGCTCTTCGGTTGCATGTCCAATGCGCCCTAACCCCGCGATAGAGGACGTCTACCGCGGCGGCGGACGAAGATGGTCCGACTCCGGCGTGGTTCCGGCGACGGAGAAGTCGAGGCAGTGAATCTCTTCCTCACCGGCGACGAGACTTCCAGCGGTGGCGCTAGGGTTCGGTGCTTTTTGCTGTAGCAGGAGAGCAATGGGGCGAAGAAGAGTTTGCCAAGGGGGATAAGGACATATTTATAGCCAGACAGTTACTGTTGGCGCGAAGATTTCGGACCAAACAACCCGTGCCTCTACGTCTCCGCAGGACACGTGTAGTTCCCGAGCAAGGTGGTGGAGATAGTGGAGATCGTGGTTATCCGAACGTGGGAAGTGGGGTTCAGTTACGCTGCATTAAAGAAACAATTTTTGAAGATTTGAGGATTTTCGTTACAAAATCATCAGCTGACAAGGACGCGGTGAGGATTTTGAACAAAGTTTCAAGTAGAACGCATATGAAGAATTGAATAGACTGGATGAGAATAGCATAGAGGGAAAGTAGGGTCCGATCACATTCACTTAGAAGAAATATCAACTTGAAGAGATAGTTATAAGTGAATGTTGTTGAGGACTTGAAATCACAGTCTATCTAGTCAAACGAAAGTCATCAAGTGTTTTTGAAGATTTTGTGATAAATCGTCACAATGAAGAACAAGTGTTTTGAAGAAAAACACATTTTGAGGAAATGGAACATTTGAAGAAAATCAACTTGAGGAATTTCACATTGGGCGGTGGCGTGACCCACCATATAAGAATGTTGATTACACACGCCGCGTACAATTGTCGTAGGGCCCTGAGAATCAATTTCTTTGTTGATTTCTTCACATTCAGAGTGATATTCTTCATCAGTTGAAGAAAATCGATTCATCATGTGTTGCACATCTAAGTCATCATTTTTGCATAAGTGTTAGGATGTGTGCATGTTTTTACAAAACATTTGAAGATTCTAAGATATTTAGCTCACACCGCAACTTGCGAAACCTTTTCTCATCCAAGGGCTTAGTGAAGATATCTGCCAGTTGATCATCAGTCTTCACATGGTCGATGAGGATATTGCCCTTGAGGACATGGTCCCAAAGAAAATGATGACGAATCTGGATGTGCTTGGTCTTCGAGTGTTGTACTGGGTTGTATGCAATCTTGATTGCACTCTCATTGTCGCAGTAGAGAGGCACATTCTTCATGTTGATGCCGTAGTCCTTGAGGGTTTGCTTCATCCATAGTAATTGAGCACAGCATGAACCAGCAGCAATGTACTCAGCTTCGGCAGTGGAGAGTGATACGCAGTTCTGCTTCTTTGAGGACCAGCAAACTAGTGATCTTCCGAGGAAATGGCATGTGCGAGAAGTTGACTTGCGATCCACACGGTCACCAGACTAGTCAGAATCAGAATACCCTACCAGATGAAGATTTGAGCCCTTGGGATACCATAATCCAAGTGTTGATGTGTGAGCTAAGTATCGAAGAATATGCTTCACACCCTTATGGTGTGATTCCTTCGGTTTTGCTTGAAAACGTGCACACATGCAAACACTAAGCATTATATCTGGCCTAGATGCACATAGATACAATAAAGAGCCAATCATAGAGCGATATACCTGCTAATCGACATCTTTACCATTTTCATCAGTGTCGAGGTGGCCGTTGGTAGGCATTGGGGTCTTGGCACCTTTGCATTCATGCATGTCGAATTTCCTCAGAACATCCTTGAGGTATTTCTCCTGTGATATGAGGATTCCATTGCGTTGTTGACGAATCTGAAGACCTAAGAAGAATTTCGGCTCCCCCATCATAGACATTTGATATTCTTCACTCATCATGTAAGCAAATTCATCACTGTATCGTTTGTCAGTACAGCCGAATATGATATCATCGACATATATTTCACACACGAATAGCTCATTATCATAGGATTTAGTGAAAAGAGTTGGATCGAGTGAACCAGGTTTGAAGCCTTTCTTCATGAGGAATTCCTTCAATGTATCATACCATGCCCGAGGGGCTTGCTTGAGACCATAGAGAGCCTTTTTGAGTCTGAAGACTTTGTCAGGATTCTTTGGATCCTCAAAACCTGTGGGCTGAGCAACATATACTTCTTCCTCAAGCTTACCATTGAGGAATGCACTTTTCACATCCATTTGATATAAGATGATGTTATGATGATTAGCATAAGCAAGTAGTATTCGAATAGCTTCAAGTCTAGCAACAAGTGCAAAAGTTTCCTTCAACCTGGGTGTAGCCTTGGGCTACAAGTCGTGCCTTGTTCCTCACCACTTGACCGTCCTCATCTTGCTTGTTTCGGAAAATCCACTTGGTGCCGATGATGTTGTGCTTGCGAGGATCTGGTCGTTTGACGAGCTCCCATACGTCATTCAGCTTGAATTGAAGAAGTTCGTCTTGCATAGCTTGGATCCACTCCGGTTCCAGAAAAGCCTCAGCAACTTTTGAGGGTTGTGTGATGGATAAAAAGGAAAAATGCCCACAAAAGTTAACTAAGTGTGAAGCTTTTGAGCGAGTGAGAGGACCTGGCGCGTTGATGTCGTTGAGGATTTTGTCAAGTTCTACTTCATTTGCAATCCTCGGGTGAGCTGGTTGAGGATTTTGTCTGGGCTGAGGAAGTGGTTCTGGTGCAATTTCCTCAGGAGCATCTTCTTGATTTTCATCAGTGATGGGGATCGTTTCTTCACCAATTTCCTCAGTGGTGACAATGTCTTCAGTAGGTTTGAGCTTTATTGCTTCCTCAGGAGACAGCTTATCTAGATCAGAAGGCAATTGCTCTCTTTGTGAGCCATTAGTTTCATCGAACCGCACATCTACAGTCTCAACAACTTTGTTGTGATAGTTGTTGAAAACTCTGTAGGTGTGCGAGTCCTTTCCATAACCGAGCATAAAACCTTCATGTGCCTTAGGTGCAAATTTTGAGCTATGGTGAGGATCTCTAATCCAACATTTTGCACCGAAGACTTTGAAATAACTTACATTGGGTTTCTTGTTAGTGAGGAGTTCATATGAGGTTTTCTTGAGAAATTTGTGAAGATATACCCTGTTGATGATATGGCATGCAGTGTTGATTGCTTCAGGCCAAAAGCGACGAGGAGTCTGATATTCTTCAAGCATAGTTCTAGCCATTTCAACCAGAGTCATGTTCTTCCTTTCGACGACACCATTCTGCTGAGGAGTATAAGGAGCAGATAATTCATGAGTAATACCAAGTTCATCAAGATAATCATCAAGACCAGTGTTTTTGAACTATGTTCCATTATCACTCCTGATATGTTTGATCTTGATGCCAAAGTTCGTTGAGGCCCTTGAAGAAAATCGTTTGAAGATTTCCTGCACTTCAGTTTTATACACTATGATATGCACCCATGTATATCTAGAATAATCGTCAACTATGACGAAGCCATATAAAGATGTTGCATTGGTTAGTGTGGCATAGTGAGTAGGTCCAAATAGATCCATAAAAAGGAATTCGAATGGATGTGTAGTGGTCATGATAGTCTTCGAGAGATGCTTCGATCTGGTCATTTTCCCAGATTCACAAGCACCACAGAGATGATCCTTGAGGAATTTGACTGATTCGATGCCGATGACATGCTTCTTCTTTGCGAGCGTGTGCAAATTCCTCATGCCTGCATGACCTAGTCTTCGGTGCCACAGCATCCTTCTCAGGTTTTTGCTAGTAAGCAAGTGGCTGGTTGAGGACCCATAGAGAAATCAACAATGTACAAATCCCCTCTTCTTACACCTTCGAAGACTTTGGATCTGTCAGATTCCATGATGACTACACATCTATATCTACCAAAGATAACGATCATATCAAGATCACAAAGCATCGAGACTGACATGGGGTTAAAACCAAGGGATTCAACAAGCATCACTTTGCCCATATGCCTATCCTTGGAAATAGCCACTTTGCCAAGTCCCAATACCTTGCTTTTACCTTTGTGAGCATATGTGATTTGCTTCACAGGTGATGGAGTTAGTGGCATATTCATCAGCAAGCTTTTATCACCAGTCATGTGATGTGTGCAACCACTATCAAGAACCCACTCAGTATTCTTGGGTTTGTCATCCTGCAGATGAATTAGTACAACTTACCATCTCATATGCTTCAGATTTGAAGAATATGATATCAATTTCATCACATAAGAATTTCGTCACAACAGAATTATAAGGACGTGTGAAATATTTCTATTTCATCAACATTAGCTTGCGTCCTATCAAGCATTTCCTCAGGTCTCTAGCAAATTCTTCAGATGATGATTTTCATCTAGAGACCTGACCTGCAGAAGTGATTAGTTCGATTTCTTCACCACCCACATCTGAAGGGGCGGCAAAGCATTCATCATCCTGCGAGCACCATATGAGAAAGGTGGCATTGAAGCTAATGCACTTCTCTTAAGAGTAGGGGGGTTAAAGTACTCATATGAATATGCAGAGAACTGGTTTGAGGATTTATGAACGTAATGATTTGAAGAGTAACGCTCATATTCATATTCCTTGTAGTTTCCCTGCATGTTAGACGCATTAGCACGGGTACGAGCATAATTTTGACCAGTTGAGGATTTTGATCCTCTTGAAGACTTTGGTCCTCCTGAGGAATTTGATGTGGGGTTCAGATTCTTCAGTGGTGGTGTCATGAGGACATTCACCTGAAGATTTTCAAGACACCTTTTGGGAACCCAGATTTTCCTCAAGGGAGGGTCATTCCTGCAGTTAGTTCCAACATATCGAGCAAATACTTCACCAGATTGATTTTTGAACAGTTTATAGTTGGAGTCGAATGACTCATCTGAGGAATAGGATAATTCACATGAAAAGCCAGTTAGATTAGATGGATCAAAAGGAGGCCCAGTAGCAGCAACCCATGAGGTTTTGGGATACTGCTCAGGTTTCCAATAAGATCCATTAGCATCTAATTTCCTCTCAAAGGCAATTCCTTCTTTCCTCGGGTTCCTCTTCAAGATCTGCTTTTTGAGCACATCACGAGGGTTTGATGTCCTTTGAGGCTTTTGTATATGCCTGTCACACACAATTCCTTCAACCCTGCATTTTCGTCAGTAACATTTGTGTTTTCCTCAAGTGAGGAAATAGACACTACATGTGCAGTTGAAGAATTTGTAGCAATAGAAGCATTTGATGATTCTGGTGAAGAATTAGCAGTTTCGCGTTCAATGCATTTAAGACATGGAGGAATGAATTCAACTTGACCAGCGCTGATCTGTTGAGCTAGTAATGAATCATTTTCTATACGAAGATCATCATGAGACATCCTCAGCTTCTCTAGATCAAGCTTCCTTTGAAGAAATTCATAGGAAGCTTCTCATGATCAGCGAGGAGTGTATCATAACGATCCTGAAGATTATCAAATCTAGACTGAAGACTTTTCACATCTTTAGTGAGGATTTGGGTAAGGTTCATTTCATCATTCAACAGATCATCACTTTTATCTAGCAGTTTCTGAAGCTTTTCCAGGACAGTTTGTTGTTTAGTGGCAATGATAGCAAGTTTACTTTAACTGGGTTTTTTATAATCATCAAGTTCACAGTCACTTGAATCAGAGGAGGAGGCATTATTTGGTACCTTTGACCTTTTGCCATGAAGCAATAGGTTGGAGCGAAGTCATCAGCATAGTCATCAGTGTGGATGGTGCAATCATTTTCTTCAAGATTGAAGATTGACTTGGTGACAAAAGTGGTTGCCAGTGCAAGACTAGCCTGTCCGGATTCTGAGTCTTCATCAGAACCCTCTTCTTCATCACATTCCTCTGATTCTGTCTCAGAGTCCATTTCCTTGCCAATAAGTGCCTGAGCCTTTCTGAAACTAGTCTTCTTGTGCGATGAGGGCTTTGAAGATGAGGATTTTGAAGATTTCTTCTTCTTCTTCGAGTCATCAGAACAGTCATCTTTGTATTTCTTCTTCTTTGATTCCTTTCCCCAACGGGGACAATCAGCAATGTAATGACCTGATTTCTTGCACTTGTGGCAGGTTCTTTTCTTGTAGTCCTCAGATGAAGATTCTGATTTCCTCATGTCTCTTTTTGAAGATTTACCGAACTGGCCACATCGTGTAAACCTGTGGAATTTCCTCACGAGCATTGCAAGCTCCTGTCCAAATTCTTCAGGGTCACCAATGCTGTCATCCGAATGTTCTTCTTCAGATGAGGAAATTGCTCTAGCCTTTAGTGCACGTGGTCTACAATAGCTTGGTCCATATAGATCTTTCATTTCTTCTAGCTCGAATTCATGAGTATTTAGCCTTTCGAGTATATCAGCTGGATCAAGCATCTTGTAGTCTGGTCTTTCTTGAATCATCAGAACTAAAGTATCAAATGAAGAATCCAAAGATCTCAGCAGTTTCTTCACAACTTCGTGATCAGTAATGTCTCGAGCTCCCTGTGCTTGCAGTTCATTTGATATGTCAGTGAGGCGATCAAAGGTGTCTTGGCAGCTTTCATTATCATGCCTCTTGAAGCGATTGAAGAGATTGCGAAGAATATCAACACGAGAGTCACGCTGGGTTGATACTCCTTCATTTACTTTGCACAGTCTCTCCCAGATCAGTGTTGCACAGCCCAAAGCACTCACTCTTCCAAATTGGCCTGGGCTCAGATGGCCACAGATGATATTCTTCGCTTGAGAATCGAGTTGCTTGAATTTCTTCACATCAGCTGCAGAGACACTAGCAGAGATGATGGGGACACCATGTTCCACAATATACGAGAGATCATTATCAATAGCTTGTAGATGTATTTGCATCTTGTTCTTCCAGAAGGGAAAGTTCTTTCCTTCGAAGGTAGGACATGCTGCAGTCACCTTAAACATGCCTGCAGTCGACATAACTAAAACTCCAGGTGGTTAAACCAAAATCACACAGAACAAGGGAATACCTTGCTCTGATACCAATTGAAAGTGCGTTATATCGTCTAGAGGGGGGTGAATAGGAGATTTTTAGAATTTCATCACTGAGGAAATTCCTTTTGAGGAAATTCCTCACTGATGACTAACTTACAGCGGAAACAGTAAAGGATCAGAAGTGCAAAGTTTCACAACAGCAATTTTTCAGAGTGATGAATGTGAAAACAGATTGCACTGTGAGCAGGCACGCAAAATACAGATGAGGATTAACTGGCGTGAAGAATTTGGGGTTGAGGAAATTCAGAGAAAGTCTTCAGCAAATTCTTCAAACAGTAGGAGTTAAAGTCATCAACACATAATCTGAGGAAAGTAAAGAGTTGAGAAATTAGAACCCGTTTCTCAGTGAAAACAGTAGTTGATGACCGAGTTCCAACTGCTGTGACAGTCGTACATCTGGTTTGGAGCGGCTTGGTATTGAAACCAAAGGACACACAGTCCCTACCGTGTTCTCCTTGGGCTAAGAACACACAGTCCTCGCCCAACACTCGTGGCAAGTCTTCAGGGCAGACTTCCAAACCCTCACAAACTTGGTCACCAGGCGATCC
This sequence comes from Hordeum vulgare subsp. vulgare, assembly GCF_904849725.1. Lineage (NCBI taxonomy): Eukaryota > Viridiplantae > Streptophyta > Magnoliopsida > Poales > Poaceae > Hordeum > Hordeum vulgare. Next base: position 458,950,667 of record NC_058522.1, read on the forward strand.
ACAATTGACTGTTGGAAAGCTCTAGACCATGACGCCTAACCGTCTGGAGGATGCACAGTCCTCAAAGGTAAAAGGCTTCAGTCCCACACATGAACAACTTCTTCAGTGATGCTCAATCACTAGGTTTGGTTTGTGGTTTTGGTGTATGGGGTATTTCCTCACTGATAAATTACTCTCGAAGACTCTGAGGAATTTGGGTTGCTCTTATGACAAGTGTTAGTTCCTAACGGAGCAGCCAACCAGCTAATGGTTGTGGGGGCGGCTATTTATAGCCTGGGAGCATCCCGACATGATTTGACACTAATGCCCTTAAATAATATGACTGTTGGTGTGGATAAGACCAATGACTTGGCGTGGCTATCGAAACGGTTGGAACCCTCAACTGTGAGAGTCCTCGTGTCACTCGTATTCCTGACTTGAGGCTTTTGGTAGGATTAGGCTTGGGTTGAGCATCATGAGGAAATTCATTCCAAAGTGTAACTTCGACCCCCTTTAACAGTACGGTGTTCCTATTACTCAAGTGTGAAGAAAATAAAACAGAAAGAGTAAATCTTCATGCTTCAAAGTCTTCAAAATGATTTTCTTCAGGACACACCGAATTCCTCAATTTCAGTATCTTCATGAGGAATATCAATTTCATCGCAGATTCCTCGCGATTCATTTCTTCAGCTTCAGACCAATTTCTTCAACCGAGGATATACATTTTTAGGGGTCGATATTCATCAAATATCTCAAACTCCTCAATGACTTATAGATCCTGTGTACACTCATAAACACATTAGATACTTAACCTATAAGTCCTCAAACCACCAAAATCACTAAGGGGCACTAGATGCACTTACAATCTCCCCCTTTTTGGTGGTTGATGACAATTAGGTTAAGTCTTCAACAGGGATCAAAAATACGAAGTGTAAATACTCATTTGAGGAATTTGAAATCAAGATTCACAGAGACTACCCTTGAAGATGTGCATATCTTGAGGATTTTGTTTTTTCACAGCAAATGCACATTGATGATTTATATCATGGAGATCTCCCCCTGAGTCTTGTAAATCATGCATATATTTAACATATCATATGAAGAAAATGAAGATGCATGATGAAAAATGGTATCTGACGAATTCCAGCATGCGTGCATTTAAACTTGAGGAATAAGCATGCGAAGAAAAACGTTCAAAAGTGTTAGAGTGATGTCAGAGGAATAAGCATGATGACAATCTGAGCACATGCTCAACGATTGAGTTTTTCTCTTTTACTTTGCGGACAAAGGATCTTGTCGGAGGTCTTATACCTCTCAAAACGGGCATGAGTCCGAAATCCTAATTTCAGCTCTTGGAACATCTCATATATTCCATGACGTTCAAAAATGTTTTGGTGCCTCAATTCTAAGCCGTAAAGCAAGACACACTGAACTATCATGTAGACATCAAAACATGTATGTGAGATGTTCACAACATCCACATATGATGCTTAAGGTAGCTCACCGAGCGGTGCATTAAGGACATAAGCCTTTTGCGCAACGATGAGGACAATCATCAGTTTACGGACTCAGTCCACATAATTGCTACTATCATCTTTCAACTTAGCTTTCAATAGGAACATATCAAAATACAAGGGAGCTACAACGCAAGGTAATCATCAACAACATAATTCGCAAAGACATTTTGACTATGTTCATGATAAGGAGTTCAATTAATCATATTACTTAAGAACTCCCACTCAAATTGACATCCCTCTGGTCATTCGAATGATACATGATCCAAATTCACCAACCCAAGTCCGGTCAACACGTGAGATGAGTTGGTTTCAATTGTGAACATCTTCATGTTGATCATATCAACTATATGACTCATGTTTAACCTTTCGGTCTCTTGTGTTTCGAGGCCATGTGTGAACATGCTAGGCTCGTCAAGTTTAACCCGGGTGTTCCGCGTGTGCAAAACTGTCTTGCACCCATTGTATGTGAACGTAGAGTCTATCACACCTGATCATCACATGGTGTCTCGAAATGACGAACTCTCACAACAGTGCACACTCGAGGAGGACAAAATTTTATCATGAAATTTTCATGAGGGATCACCTCATAATGCTACCATCGTCCTAAGAAAAACAAGGTGCATAAAAGTATTAACATCACATGCAAATCATAAGTGACATGATATGGCCATGAACTTGTGC